>NC_083700.1:112528220-113728220 GCF_033118175.1 Dama dama | reverse complement strand
TATTTGGTTGAGTTTCTGTTTATTTTGAAAGTCAGCCAGATTTAAAACATACGGCTTTTCAATGGTCTCGCCCCTTTCTCTTAGAAATGGTGGTAAGTAGAAAATTTGAAGAAGAAAATTAGGAGAGAACTTACCAGTGCTTTAAAAATTCAACCAATATAGAACCTGAGCAGCTAAAGTACATGAGCCAAACACTTTTCTGTAAGTTCCTTACCTTAGACTATAAATTGAGAAAGGAAATAAAAGTAAATACTTCCCACAGTCATGTCTGAACATCAGTGTAAGTTAAACACAACAGCTTAAAGCTATTTTGCATTCAATTCACGCTAGCCCCACTTTCACTGTCAAACTCCAGGTATAAAAAGTTCGACGCCATCAACCTTCCTTTATCTCATGCCTTGATTACAAAGACAGAAAATGTGGCTTTTAAAAAGGAATGGCCTATAGAAACAGACAAAAAGTAAATTCCAAAAGAAGTCTGTGTTATCCCGTTTTTCTGTCTTTTCCTTTTTGGCCAATTCTATACCTATATCAAATACTGCATTCTACCTGTTGCTCTTTTTAGGACAAAAATAAGAACCAGTATTTGAAACCTTTCATTGAGTTCACAGGTGGCCTTATAAATAGCTGCGGTAACTCTAGCTACGTTTCCAAGCCATCTGTGGGGAGAGGACACCCCTGGAAAAGCGCGGTTAAGGAGTCATCCTGGTGTTAGCAGCAGAGGCAGGACAGCAAACTCTAGAAAGTGCACAACACTGCACACGCAGGCTGTGTGCGGAGATGGTGAGCCATGCAGAGGGGAGCGAAAGCCAGACGGGTGCACAAGAGCTTGACTTTCAGAAACAGCTTTGATTCAACACAAGAGAAACTGTGATGCAGACAGCCGCCGGGCGGGCACCGAACCTTCCTGCCTCCTTCTCCTGCGTCCCGGGTCTCAGCGCCGAGGAAAGACTTCCCTTCCCGCGGACACATCTTGCTTTTAATAATGGACATCTGCTTTCCCGTGGAGGGCTCCCTGAGACCCCTTTAGTTGTACTGGGTGTGCGCACTGTGCTAAGTCGCTCAGTGGTGTCCCACGCTGTGTGACCCCGTGGACTGTAGCCCACCAGGCTCCTCCGCCCATGGGATTCTCCAGGCAAGAATACTGGAGTGGGTTGCTGTGCCCTCCTCCAGGGGATCTTCCCGACCCAGGGATCCAACCCAGGTCTCTTGCATCTCCTGCATTGGCGGGTGGGTTCTTTACCACTAAGGGCCACCTGGGAAGCCTGTACTGTGTGTACACATGACCACTCTGACAAGATTCTAACGGCGTATCCCTGGAAGTGAGGAGGAGATATTCTTGATCCAGCATCAGATAGGAATGAGTCAAGGGGACACGACCAGAGAGGAGTCCCTATCTAGGTTTTAGCTGACTCTGTCCTATTCCATTGGTTACCATGACAGTTCCCAGCCTTGCCTTTCTCCTGTAAAATTCTGACCTGGATTCTCTATGTGTGGTCTGGAACTCTAGCCTCAGTATACACTTCCAAGTGGACTCTGCAAAAACTAACAAAGTTCAAACAGATCCTGGCACCTTCTTAACTGGTCTCTTGACACTTTGGGGGATAATATTTATGCAGAGTGAGAGGGACTGGGGTGGGGGGAGGCAATTTGGAACTGCAGCTGGTAAAGGAATCCAGAAACAATTTTATTTTTTTCAAAATTAACACTGCATTCAATATTCTTATAAAGTGCCGGGTGGCTCCCAGAGGGCTAGTGAAGGCTGAGGAGACGTGTGCAGAAGGAAATGGAGATGTTACTCATTTTGTTTGTCTGGTGTACACTTCTTTGAACTCTAAATCCTGGTGAATGGGCATTTTCATTGAAGAATACCAAATGGAAATTTGGGGAATTGCTATTTGAGGCAATTCAGACTCTCCAGAGAAGGTCATGATTCTAAAGAAGTCAGAAGTGGCTCCGGGTTGGCGTCTAACCAGAGAGCAGCACCCAGGGCCGGAGCCTCTGGAACTTTAAATGCACTGATGTACGGTGTTTAAAGGGCTTGCGTTTTCTAACCCATGAGATTAGGTCACCTTGTTTTGATTTTCTTAGTTGCTCTCAAAGACAAATATAACTCTTCTTTATCTATAAGCTAAATATGTTTGTAAACAAGAAACTATTCCAATTCATTTATGGGAAAGACTTCCTGTCAACACTTTTCTATAAATCCTCAGGGAACCATTCACGCCTTCCTTCATTATTGTTGGGTCAGGAGTCAGTGACTTAGTTGTTTTTATTTTCTGTATCGGGACAGCTCAGTGCATTTATTTCTAAACCTCAGCTGCCTTTACAAAATACCCTTAGGAAACAGAGATGCATGTTAGCACTCTGAATATTAGGGATGGAAGGCAGGTTGTTTTAAACTACTGGGTTTTATTGTTATATCATCATTTTCTTTTTTTACTCAGTTTTAAATCAGTATGTAATAATCTCAATGTATGATAATATGTACTGAAATTTTCAACACTTACTATTAATAATAAAATTACATGCAAGGATACTCTTTGTTTTCAAACGTCTGATTCTAAACGGTTTTCCAAACTCTGAAGTGTGATTTTATTTTGTCTTAGAGTTAATTTTTTTCTTAAAGAAACAATTTTCCAATTTCTTGAGAAAAATGGAGATAGAAAAAGCATTCAGTACACAGAAATGTGTGCTGATGGCTGCTTTTTGTGGGGGCTAACGTGAACACCTAAGCATTCGTGCTCAAACCAATTCACTAATATGACAGTAAAAGAAGCAGTAAGCACTTTAAGGAGTTCTCAATCAAAGGCATTATTTCTGAAAGGTGACCAGGTCCTTGGCAAGGGAAAAAGAGTACATGCAAATCAGAAAATAAATAAGGAAGAGCCTACCTTTTGAACCTGATAGATCTTCAGAGAAGGGCAAAAGAAATCGGGAAAGAAATACAAAATCCAATTACAGAAGTAGAAAAATCAGAAAGAAAGGTTCTATAAGGACCTAGAAATATGAATCAAAGCCATATTGAAACAAAGCAAAAACTGGTAATATGGGAATGAAAAAATGCTCTTGCAGTCTCACTGAAATAATCAGTAGTTTCATAACAGATCTTACATTCTATTTTAGATATGTTGATGAAATATAGGCACGTCCACACAAGTCTATGATAATCCTGTTATTAGTCTAATGCAAAATTTTGTGTTAACTAATACCATTAATAGGAAAAAGAACTTCATCCCCAATATAAAATTTCTTTTCCCATGATCAAAATTTAGCAAAAAAAATACAGAAATTTAACTGGAAAGTCAGCTGGTCAAATTCACAAAGAGTTAAGAAAATTTCTTTCATGTTCTGATTCACGCAGATACAAATCAGGAAAACTTCAGCCAAACAGATTGGATCACAAGGATATAACTGAAACAAAATTTTTTTTTTAAACAAATTTTGAAACGCTTTTATTATCATACCGGGACATACTAGTTTGCTCTAGAGGCTTCTCCTAATTTTGCAGTAATCCCTAGGTAAGACTGAGATGCCTATTCCATCACTCATTCATTCATTTATTCATTCATCTAACAAAACTTCTGCTGAGGCATGGTCCAAGGCACTGCTACACCTATAAGACTTCAGACTCCATGCTTCTAGTCCTACACAGGTGAGCAGAGATCAATATATCCAACACCCGTACTACATTAAACGTTACGTCTCCAACAGAAATGTTGATCAGGTCAGTAACAAGAGACACACACCCTGATCATCAGATCGCCTGGTCATCACACCACAGTTTTTTCCCCCATTCGTTAAAGGCTCTCAGACAGAGTTAAAAATTTCCTAAAGAACATCTGCATATTCTCCCTAATAAATCCATTAAGAAGGAGCTCATAGTCCTCTGAGACAGCCCCAAAGCACAGTCATGCAGTCGGTTCTCAGCATCCGCAGGGGTGAAGAGAACCTCCGAACCATTCAGTTGCAAGGCTGGGGCTGCCTGCACCACCTGGATGGATCGGCAGCCTGCTCCCAGCCCCCGTGTCCTCAGGGTCTGCTGGGTCTTGAAGACAGATCCGCGCTCCTCCGGCACCGGCGGCGGGGTGGGGCCACGGCTCAGCTCTCCCCTGTGTGCATTCTCCATGCCAGCCTTGGAGGCGCCCAGGCACCAGTGTGGCTTCAGCTACCACCCACCTCCGACACCCTCCAGTGGTGTCGTCAGCTTCCTGCTCTCAGGAGCCTCCAGGGACCTCACTGCTCTCCAGGCGTTCACAGGCTCTGTCTGCCTGCTGCCAAGCCCACCTCCGTGTCACGGAAGGCCTTGGCCCTGCTCAGAAGCAGCGGTAGGGTGGCTGTCCACCAGAAGGAAAGAGGGGTCATGTTTCTCAACTTTTATACCGAAATACCAATGCGACAGGTTAAACATGGGTATTCCAAAGCATATTCATTTCCACTTCATCAACAACTTAAAATGCCAGTGCACCGGGCTATCAGATTGTGTAACACAGATTGTGGGGCTGGATCTAATTATAGCCAGGTCCAGAGACGTGATATGCGAAGGGGAGACCCAGGAGTATGCCTGCATGCCATCCTCCCTCCTGAAAGCACGGCCCAAAACCTGAAAGCCGTCTGCCTCCTCTCTCCAGATGCGCACACTTGTGGGCACACGCATGAGCACACCTGTGCACATCCCCCCAGCCCTGGACTTGGGTCATGTTAAGAATCAGCCAGACCAACAGCTGCTGTCCGTGTCTCTCTAACACTCGGGCAGACACCACGGCCTGTTCTGTGTTCCTAAGACTTGCCCCGAATCAGCACCAAGGAAAAAAAAACTGGTTTCTCAAGGTGCGCTTCCGCTTGTGAACCGCTGAGGATTATGTGGGTGTTTGCACTCCCACGCCACGTGAGCGCCAGCGTGCGCCCTGCCAGTGTTAATCCCGAGGTCAACACACTGGCGAGGCCCTTTGTTTTCACCGGTGATGACACGCCTGCTTTGGAGGCAGAGGGTGAAGATTACAGGCTCTGCAGCTTTTTCGGTTCTAGCTTTGAATCTTGGCTCGGCCACCTTCTCAGCTTCTGTCTAATTAACTGTCTAATTAAGGCCTGCTTTCCTCACCTGTCAATAAAACCCGGAGAGACCCTGCTCCAGATGGTGAGGGCACCCAGGCCCAGCACCACCACATGCCGGGGAGCTCCGGGAGGTCCCTGCCGACCCCCTGCCGCCACTCCAGTCCGCTTTGACTATTAATACACATCCATGTGTTTTATCTTAAACCTTCCAAATCCCTTAGTTGAGGAAGCAGACAGAAACGGTCCATGGCAATGCTCTGCTGCCCCAAGGACGCTGGATTTATGCGAGCAAAGCTGTCCTTGGTGTGAGTGAGCACTCGTGGGCTCACAGGTCGATACAAAGCTCGGGCCGAGCCAGGGCTCCCTGTCCGCCCTCCAGCCTCCGCCATCCGTCTCTCTGCCCACAAAGCCTTCTTGCCCGTCCTGCCTTTCTCCACCGGCAGCTTCTCTGCTTGGTGTCTATACTCACTGTGCTGACCAGAGTTAGTTTCTCTGCTTCCTCCCTGACACATACAGGGCCCCCCACTCAGGGTGTCTTTCTGCACCCAGATAATTCGCAGTGTGGGGCGGGTCGCCAGGCACGTGGTCTGACCCTGCGTTCAGCAGAGAAGGCGCCCTCGCAGTCCCCCTGCCTGTCCCCGAGCTCAGGGCAGGGAGAAGGGTCCCCAGAGGAGCCCCACACAGGGCTCATTGAAAAAGGTGACCTTTACCGAAGGTGCCTTCCAGGCAGCGAAGGACGTTTTCCTCCGGGTCCTCACACTGAGACCCACACGCCCTGGAAACCTGTTCCCACACCTGAAAGTGTCCCTGAGGGGCTGAATGCTAAGAATTCCCCAGCCAGCACACTGCTTTCGTGAAAGATGTTCTCTGGAACTTGAATCACAACAAAACAGTTTCACCCTGTGACCACGTACATGTCTCTACTGTAAGAATACAGAGTTTCAGTACCAACTGCTACATGAAGAATGGATAAACTAGGTCCTACTATATACCATAGGGAACTATAATCAGATCCTGTGATAAATCACTATGGGAAAAAAAGACGAAAAAGAATATAAAGGTAAAACCGAATCACTTTGCCATACAGCAGAAATTAATACAATGTTATAAATCAACTATACCTCAATAAAATTAAAAAAAATTTTTTGAAATTCTAATGGCATCTATTAACCAACGGCACTTGTGTGTCTGACCAAGGGAGGCAAACTGTGGCATTTTTTAATCAGATTTCCCAGGCTTTAATCAAATTCTCTCTGCAAAGCCTGAGGTCCGTAGCAGTCACCAGAGGCTCCAGGGCAGACCACGCTGAACAGGAGCGGGGCCAGGTTGTTCAGGTCCTCGGGGCTCCTCCGTCCCGGGAGCGCGGTGGGCTGGGGGCAGGGCTGTGCCTGGCGGGGGTGCGGTGGGGGGAGACGCCACAAAGTCACTCCTGCTGACATCCAAAGCCCATTTAACGACACAGAGATCAAACGGCTCGGACTTGGTTTCCCATCTTTGGGTAGCAGCTACAGTTTTGCAGCTCGAGGTACTGGAACTGCAGGGCAGGAGTTCAGCAAGAGATCACTCTGCAGAATTAACGTGGAACAGAGGGGGACTTCCCTTGACTCAAAAGAGGAAGGGGTGCTTTGCTTTTAAAGGAGGCACTTCAAATAGCTTCTTACTTAGCTTAATTCCTCTTAACCTTTATTTTCTAAAACAAGAACTTCTGCCAAAGAACTTTGTGAATAACACGCTGCTCATATGATCCAGTAGGGGCTGGCCCAAAAGTTCGTTTGGGAGTGCCCGGGAAAACTGGGATGAACTTTCTGGCCAGCCTAATGTATATTTAATTCAATTCTGCCCATAATTAAGGATAGAATATATTGTAATTTGGAGGATAGATACGTACACACATACTATGTAATTCACTTTCACCTTGATTTTGTATAAATTTTCCCTTTGTGCCCTTGGTGAGAGTAACTTTCTCTTATTTTGTGAGACAAATGGTAAAATGATTACTAACACCACCATGGAAACCAAAGTGAGTCCCCCTGACAGGGTCAAGGTCATCTGTCCCGAGCCCAGTGGCTCAGGGTGGAGGGGACAGCCACAGGCCACCAAAAATACTGACCACCAGCGGAGGAGGGTGCGGTGTGGACACTCAGTCAAAGGTGGAGAAGCAACACACTGTGGAAAACTCTTCTTACAGCCCTTCTAAGGCCTTGATATAAAAAGACGGGGGGCTGGAGGAGAAGCAGGGCAAGCAGACAAACGAACAAGCCGCCGCTTCTGCTGGAGGCTGGGGAACGCAGCCCCCATCCCAGAAACTGATGAGGCCGCCGCACTAACCCCTGAACTCCCTGCCCGTGGGCTTCCGAAGCACAGGGGAGGGGCTGCTGGTGTCCCACACTCGGGGTTTGCAAGCAGTTACTGTGTGAACAGCAATATTCTACACAGACATCACCAGGCAGTCTGAACAGTCAATCTGTCACTTGAAATCTCTGACTCGGAACTGCCTGGGGGTCCAGCGGTTGGACTCAGCACTGTCACTGGTGGAGCCTGGGTTCACCCCTGGTTGGGGAACTGAGGCCCCATAAACTGTGCGGGGCGGCCGATAAATAATAAACAAAATTAAATCTAAAATAAATAAATAAAATGCCTAACCTAGAAACCGGGGTGGCCTCCAACGAGTATGCTTTATGTCAGAGTCTAGTGCCGGCTCTTGGTGTCAGGGTGATTCCTAAAGCCCAGGTGACATGTCTCAGACAGAAGGTGACAAAGGCCCACGGAAACAGTGAGGTCTCTGCCTTTTCTCCACCTCCCAGTCCAAACACTTCTCCCTGAAGCCTCTCCAGAAAATGCCTCTTTGAATGTCCTTTAACAATTACTCTGGGTCAGGTCCAGTCCCCAGAGTTTGTTTACAGAGGAGTATGAGTCAGGCTCCCACCCCTCGCCCTTAACCGACCTCAGGGCAGGGGAGGGGCTGCAGGTGACTCCAGTCTTAAGCAGTTTCAGCTCAAATGCAGAGTTCAAATAACTAACTTGAGAATTCGGGAGGCTCTATTTCCAATTTTAAAATGGTAAGTGTGATTCTAGGTGGGAGAGGCACTGAGAAAACATTAAACCCAAGCTTCTCTGAGTAAATTTAAAAAAAAGCCCCCCAAATTAAAATACTAAATTAATTTCTAGAGGCAAAGTATCATAAAAGCTAGAACTTACTTACAATCGCATTTGTATTTCCAGCAAGGAGGGAGGACATGGTGATCTACGTTCAAATATCTGTTTAGTCTTTGTTTGCACGTAAACGCAGGACAAGTTATGCCCAAGAAAGGTGGCTGCTGCCCTACTCTGGGGTCACTTCCCAACACCCCTGCTGGCCTGGGGGGTGACCTTTCTCTCAGGGACATCACGCCTTCCTTGATGGCTTTCAGCTTTCCACCACTGGGACCCAGGTATGACTCTCCTAACTAACCCCGGGGGCTTGAGTTTCTAGGAACCTCCAACCCGTTCTCAGCCACTTGGAAGAGGTTTCCTCCTCAAGTTCAGACCTGGCCACGCCCCTCCCCTGAGTTCACACGGAAGGGGCTGAGAGTGAGCGACTCACCCCCACGGGGAATGTGACCTTGGGAGCCTGGCAGAAACTGTGGTTTCACAAGAAGCTGGAAGTGCAGGGTTTTATCTGAAGCCTGACGAGTTTTAAAACACTGGTTCAACTTAGAAAATTTGGCTATGTGAACCAGAGACCAGACTCTGTATGAAAATCAGCCGTGAGAAGGCATCTGGCCCCCTCTCCAACACAAAGTTCAAATCTTCCCAACAGAGAGAGCCCTCCGGGGGCCCTGGCGTGGCTGCTCCCCAGACCCCCAGAGGCCGAGGCCCACAGGAGACAGTGGAGCCCTTGGAGAGGGACTCCTGCACCCACTGCGCGAGCCTCAAGGTCAGGGGAAAGCCCACCCCTCAAACTGGGAATGAGCTAGTCCCCATGCCGCCCACGTGGCTTCTGGCTCCGGTTCAAGGTGGTTAAAGAGAGGCAAACAGCATTAATGGGTGTGTAAACACAATGCTATCCACTTCCCAGAAGGGCCATTTATCCCCCTGGCTTTTTCATCCGGTGTTTATTCTGTTCGCTGTATACTTAACGGGGCTTCAGGTCTCATGAAACCTATTACAGAGTGTAAAAACCACAAGGGAAGTATGTTTAAACGGGACTGTTGGGATAGCCTCAAAAAACAATAATCCGTTCTTTCACATTTTAATTCAGAGGATGGGAACTGTGGCTCCACAGTTGGAAGCAGCATCTCTTGGCTCCTTTCGGCCGGGAGGCTGGTCCGGGGTGATCCACACGGGCAAGTGCACTGTGCGGATCCGACAGGTCGAGTGTCCAGGATGCCGCGCCTGGCCTGACCCTAACCAGAGTCACAGGAGGGATAGGTGCCTGGAAGGGACCCTCCCGGGGGCCTGCCGGGCGGCCCGGCCTTACCTCCTTCTGCTGCCGCTCTAGCTCCTTCATCCTGATCTCTCGGGCCTCCGCGCGAGCTGCGCGCTTCGCCGCCAACCTGGCCTCCGCCTGCAACAGACCCGGAGATTGTGTTAGGACACGGACCAGTGGCTCCTTTCCAGGCTATGGTCAACCATGATGCTCTGGTTTGCAGGTTACCAAACACATAGTAACACAGACTCGTACGTGTTAGAAAGGGCCCAGGAATCACAGTATTTTGAGCAGTCAGGATTGCTCCCTCTGCTAAAGGCCAAGTGGGCTTCACGCGGGCTCATCACAGCAGGCTTATTGCGGCGGTCACGTTACCACACCCAGTTAACAAGTAAGAGACCCAGGGCACAAAGAGATCAACGCACCCAAGGTCACACAGCCCATTAAGTGGAAGGACTGGGCGGTCTGCATTCCTCTGGAGGGACGACAGATTAATGCAGGAACAGAAGCATCAGAGCTGGACAAGACCCCGGGGTCACTGGTTCAAGCGCTCCCTTCACAGAGCAGGGAGCAGAGATCTGGAGAGGCTGCCAGACCCATCCAAGGTCACGGCGCCAGGACTCTGCCCCGGTTTCCCAGAACTCCAGTCCGGTCACCCCTCACTGTTCCCTGCTGCCCCCAGGCTCAGTACCCCCAGGCTCAGCACCGGAGCCTAGGCAAGCCTCACCTTCTCTCAAAGCATCTCAGACCAGAGCTGAGTGGTTCCAGCTGTTTAGAAAGGTTACAATAAAACAAAACGCACCTCCATTTAACTACTTGTCAACTTGCAGGTGATTTGCCGTATTCTATTTAAAAGCTTTCCAAAATGCTTGACCAAGACTAACCAGTGCCGTGGGACCTGGCACTTGAACCCCGTTTCCTGTTCTACAAATCTTGAGCTTATTCATTGCTGCAGGTGATAAAACCCGCCCAGTGAGCGAAATGGTGCAAAGGTGCCAGGATCCAGGTTTCCTGCTGTTAAAACAAATCCATTTTCCTTTCCACTTAAATTTTTATGGGAATTCACTTGTAATGCTTCCAACAGTTCTGACCCAGCTTTCACTGCTCCTTAGATCATCCTAAAATGAGGCCACTGAGACGGCCGGCATGCTTCTGGTGTGGTCACTGCGGCTGGCTAGCTGTGAGGTAGCCTGAGTCCTATTGTCCAACTTCTCCCTGAGGGCGGGGCACCCTGCACCCCAGGCTCCCATCAGGATGGTGGGTCCTGACGTCAAGGATGCCCCTCACTTCCACCCTGTAATTATACTGCATGTGTGTGTGTGTGTTAGGCGCTCAGTCGTGTCCGACTCTCCGTGACCCCATGGACTGCAGCCCGCCAGGCTCCTCTGTCCATGGGATTCTCCAGGCAAGAATACTGGAGTGGACTGCCATTTCCTTCTCGACATTATATTGCATAGCACTACAAATTCATCTTCTTTCTAAATTCTAATCTAAGTTGAAAACTGACTTTAGTTGCCCTGCCACAGATTGGCTGGCTAATGGCTAATGTCTACAAGGAATTTATTCTATAACCTGCTTTGTTCATGTAGTTTCTTGATCAACCAACCCAAGCCTGAGTCCTTCAAATCAATGGTGTCAAAAATCACAGCTGCATCAGAACTTTGATACCGCATTGCCATTTTCAGTTTTCTAAACCATGTTACACTGCATGATGAGACAACTGGAGGGCCGGGGCGTCCTGCGGTGGGGGGAAGGATGCGGGAGAGGTCCAACAGACTGACACCTGGCCACACAGAGTCCGAACACCCCACGGACGCGCCAGCAAGAGATCTGCACCCACGCTGAGCGCAGCGGCCTCCGCAGCCCTGCCTGGGGAGCTGTGGGCTCCAGATCTGTTGGCTCAGGATCTACGCCAGTGGAGAACCAGGCAGTCAGAGCCCATCAGCTTGGGAGGAGGGCGGTTGGGAAAAGAGAAGGGAGGGCAAGGAGGAAGAGAAGGGGGATGAGGAGTGAGGATGTAAGAAAGAGGCCAGGGGCTGGAGAAGGACGGGCTGCCGGCGGCGGGCAGCGAGAGAGGTGAGTGGAGGGCAGGACCCCAGGTGGTCCCCAAGATGCCCGTCGCCGGTGTACACGCTCCACACACTTCTCGCCCCCGAGTGTAGGCAGAGCGCGTCTGACGGGTGTCACTCTGGGACTGGGTTCCATCACACTGCAGAGACAAATGCCCTGGTGAGCAAGGTCCCCTCATCTGCTGACTTGAGTTCTGGGTGGGCCTGACCTCACCAGGGGAGGCCTGGAAAAGTGGGTCTAGAGGTCAGTCTCCTGCCCGTGAGGGGCCACGCGGCAAGGAGTGTGTGGGCCTCTGAGAGCTGAGAGCAGCCCCAACGGACGGAAACGCCGCACCCCGGTCCCACACCAGCAGGACGAGAATACCACAAACGCCCGTGGGAGCTGGGGCTCAGGACCCTGTGCTCCAGAAAGGACACAGATCGGCCAACACCCTGACTGCAGCCTGTTTGAGACCCCAAGCAGAGGACCCGGGAGGCTGCAGCCAGACTCCTGACCCTCAGGATCTGTGAGCTGATAACCATGTGCTGTTCCAGGCTGCCATGTCTGTAGGCATTTGTTACGCAGCAGCGGAGAACTGACCCGAGGGGGTGAGGCCTGGATGACTTCCTGCTCACACAGCGTGGGAGCCTCTGCGATCCGAGGGAGCCGAGCTTGGTCACCCACCTCCTCCCCAGCCTGTCTGTCCTGCCCTGCTCGGGACAGAAGCAATTGATCCTCAAAGGGACCTGTCTGAGCAGGTAGCTCCTGCCTCCTGGGGTGACCTCCCCACCAGACTGGCAGGTCTCCCAAATCAAGGCCCATCATCAGACCCCAGGTACTCTGGTGGGTCACCCTTCCCCCAGGAAAGGGCCCGCCCCCTCTCTGGTCCTTACGTCCATCCAGCCTGTCTGTCCCGTCCATGATCTGAGGGACCTGGGCCTGTGTTGCTAAAGGGACCACGTGGATGAACCAAGTCCCAGGACAAACTCTCCGCGAGGACACGAGCTAGTCAACCTTGCAGACACAGATCAACACGGCCATGCTTCACCTTAGATCAGAAGGCGGGAAGGAGGGAGAGGGTTCAGCACAGTTTCAAATGCTTGTGGTTACCACCGTATGAAGTCCCTTCATTTCATGGATTCTGACATGACTCGTGTGGAGAACAGGCTCTCATGGCACAGGAAGTGGTAACAACCATGCCTGCCTCTGGGACTCTGGCTAGAAGCTGACGGATACACAAGCCAACGTTTCAAGTGGCGCAGAACCGACGCACAGCCAACTTCACCAGCACAAAACTAGTACCAGCAGAACAACCTGAACACAGCCCGAGTTGCCTGAAAGAAAACCACACAGATCCCTGATAACCCAGTGCATCCTAAAACACTGATGTTGCCAAGAACACAAAACAGACAGAGAATCCCAAACACCCACCATTCAGGACAGCAGCAGAGGAAATCCTCGCTAAGATCAAGTTGTCCAGTGGACCAAAAAGTACCAACTAGCGATGGTCCACCCTGGTGACCTGCAGGCATGAGGTCACTCACCCAGAGTTTCCAGGGGGGCCCAGCCCTGCCCTCTAGCTGGCAACCATCAGGCAGCAGTTCCAGGGGTCGGTGTGCCCCCAGCCAGAGCCTCCACGGTGCAGGACAAATCCACTGCAGACTGACACTTTGTAAAATATCAGTTCACACCTGGGGTCACAGCCACCGCGGGCTGTTCAAGTTTCCTAATGCACTTTTACTTTCTGCCCCGCGCCTGTAGGGGACTGACTGCAGAATGGTTGCCACCACCAGCCCAGGCCACACAGCACTGCTGAGCCAGCCAGGGAAGGACTTTCACAGTGCAGTCTGGGGGCCGTCTCAGGGGTGGACACAAAGCAATCGGGGGGCTGTGGACAAGTGACGAGCGCTACAGTGCGTGAGAAAAAAAACGTGCTGGGCTGCTCTGGAGGAGAACACAACCCACCCGGGGATCAGCAGCCCTGAGCCCAGCCTGGGGAGCAAAGAGGAGAAAGCTGGGGCGCGGGGGTGGGTGGCGAGGCGCCAGGACGGGGCCGGGTTGGGGGGGTGGTCCCCAGGGATCGGGCGTCCCCCGCAGCTGCAGCCCTGATGTCTGGAACCTTATCTCCAGGAAGGAATGCAGAAGCACTGACAGGTTTGAAGGAGGAGGAACACAGTGGGGTCCGACTTATGCTTTAGAAACAGCGCTCTGGACGAGGGTGGGGAGCAGGGGTGGGGGGGCGGTGGGAGGAGGGGACGCTTCCCGTCAGGGAGCCTGCGAGCATGAGCCACGTGCCAAGGATGACGCTGAGCAGAGAGGGGAGAGGATTCCGGAAGGAGGTCAGGAGGCTGAGGCCCCAAGGAGGCCCCGGGAACCAGAGAGCTGGGGACGAGAGCCCAGACCCCAGACCCACGCAGCACGCCCACCCAAACTCACATGGTCTGCGGATGCCCCTGGCCTTGAAGACGGCTTATTTCTCCACCTTGACCCCCTGCCCACCCAGCTCCCAACCTCACAGGAGATGATGACCAACGCCGAAGGGGAAGGATGGAGAGGGGCTGACAGACCCACGGAATTCAGAGTACAGGCTACGACCTTCGCAGGGCTCTGGAACAAAGCACTCGTACACACCGCAATGATGCAAATGGACAACGAGGACCCACTGTGCCTGCCGTACATGTAGCTCTGTTCAGTCATGAGGCAGCCTGGATGGGAGGGGAGTTTGGGGGGGGGATGGATACGTGTACACGCGCGGCTGCGTCCCTGGGCTGTCCCCCTGGGACTATCACAACACTGTTCATCAGCTATGTGAAGTGAAGTCGCTCAGTCGTGTCCAACTCTTTGAGACCCCATGGACCGTAGCCTACCAGGCTCCTCCACCCATGGGATTTTCCAGGCAAGAGTTACTGGCATAGGTTGCCATTTCCTTCTCCAGGGGATCTTCCTGACTCAGGGATCGAACGCAGGTCTCCCACATTTCGGGCAAACGCTTTACCGTCTGAGCCACTAGGAAAGCCATCGGCTATATTCCAATACAAAATAAAAATTTAAACACACATAGAAAAGCAATCAAACAAAAACCCTAAAAAATGAGTCTGCACAGGCTTCCTCTCCCACCACCGTCCCCGGCTGTCAGTGGTCATCCTTACGTTCCCACTGGAGGTTAAAGTCTCCCACTGGTCACTGAGCCCCAGGCCTGCTGGCTGTGATCCCGGGGCACACGCAGGGCTGCGGTGCCCCCCCGCCCCCACCCAGAGCTTGGCCATCGGGCCCCACCAGTCCTGCGGCTCGTCCCTCAGTCCACTGTCCCTGGAAAGGGCTCCGGACCCCACACCCTCCTTCTTTGACCAAGAGCATCTCTGTCCAGGTACATTCAGGGCCTCAGGCAGGCTGACAGCTGCGGGGGCTGGTGGTGGGATGGAGGGTAGGGTCTCGCTCCCTAGCAGCAGCAGGGCGGACCCCCGCCCCCCGGGGCTTGTTAAAGATGCAGAATGCCCAGCCCCACCCAAGACCGCTGAGTCAGAGCCTCGGGCGTGGCCCGTCTGGGCTGCAACATGCCCCAGGGGTGCAGGCTGCTCCTCCAGGGTGATGACCTCTGCTTTCTGTTATGCCATCTCTGCTTGGGTATGTTTGACGTTTTTCATAACAAAGAGCAAACATTTTTGAAGGAAGGAAGGAAAGGGTGGGGGAAGGGAGCAGAGGCTGAGAGGGAGAGAGGGAAGGAAGGAAGGAAGGAAGTGAAGGAGCCTTGAAACCAAAACCAAGCTCCCTGCAGCGAGAAGGCAGCCTTGGTTCTGCCACTAAACACCCCCGAAGTGTTGCCCCCCACCCCCGACCTGGGCCCCCTTCCCTGTCCCGCTGCGCCTCCAGGACCAGGGAGGAGGGGAAGGAGGAGCTGACCCAGCCAGGCTTCCTCTGATGAGATCCAGGCTCCCTGGCTTTCTCAGGACAGTCCAGGGCTGGTGGGGAACGAGAGCCAGAGGCCCAGCCCCTCCCAGGAGACACGGCTCCCCCATTCCCGGGTCCCACCTGACCTGGAACCCCACAAACGGAGCCTTACGGATGCTGGGCTTTAAAGCAAGCCAGCCTTTGACAATGGAGATGGTTGGGAAGAGAAAGTTTCTTTTACCGCCCAAGTGGCCTTATAATAATCCTCAAAAGCTGAACCCCTGATTCCAAAGTTCCATTTGCAACATTTTATTTTATTGGAGACAAACAAGATAACACTCTGCCACTGAGGCAACCAGTACCGTCTGAGAGATGCTAAAAACACACAAAGCGGCACAAGTCTTGAGTTCGGGGGACTTCTGAACAAAGGGTTAATTAAAAACAGCCGGGCCCACCCAGCCGGAGTCTGGGATGCCAGCCCTACAGTGCCACCCACGGTCCGGAATGGAGGCACGGAGACCTCCGACCAGCCGCCCCGGCCACAAGGGCACATGGGCTGGCTGGAGAGACAGACAGCCAAAGTGTTGCTGATGAGGACAGAGTAAAGGGACAAAGCAGGTGATTAAACCGTTAATTTCACTAAGGGACTGTAAGCAGAAAAACTATGGGAGACCCTTGTAAGTTAATGATCACTCAGGAAGGCAGGTTTGCTTAACCACAAAACCAAGCAGGCTTGCTTAGCAACAAAATCACACAGCAGAAGCCTGAGACATGTGCCCAAACAATAAAACAATGGTGGCAGGAGACCCACATCCTGCCCGGTGAGTCAGTAAGCTGATGATCCCTAGGATATGCTCAGGCTTCACAGGTGGTAAAGAGCACGCCTGCCAATGCAGGAGATGTAAGAGATGTGGGTTCAACCCCTGGGTCGGGAAGATCCCCTGGAGAAGGGACAGGCTACCCACTCCAGTATTCTTGGGCTTCCCCGGTGGCTCAGATGGTAAAGAATCCGCCTGCAAGGCGGGAGACCTGGTTTTGATCCCTGGTTGGGAAGATTCCCCTGAAGGAGGGCATGGCAACCCACTCCAGTATTTTTGCCTGGAGAATCCCATGGACTGAGGAGCCTGGAGGGCTACAGTCCATAGGGTCCCACAGTCGGACACGACTGAAGTGACTTAGCATATAGGCACGCAAGACATGCTCTCTGCACACATAAAAAAAACAATAATTTGTGAACCTAGTTTGACCATGTAGGGACAAGAAAACTCTGCTGCTCAACCTGGAGGAGGAGCTGATGATGGAGGCATGACATCCACTCAAAAAGACAAAGATGGTCTCCCTCTTCCCAGTTTTCATTTGATTATAAAACTGTAGCCCAGTCGATTTTCATCAAGTTGTGCGGTATGGCCTTGCCTGCCCACTTCTAAGCCTCACAAGCATCCTATTCTAATAAATCATTTCTTTTTTCTTTAATTGAAGGTTAATAACTTTACAGTATTGCATTGGTTTCTACCAAATAATAATTCATTTCTTATCTATAACTTTTTCTCTCACTGAATTCTTTCTGCACTGAAACAGAAAGGGCTACAGTACCCGAGCTCTTCGGAGCCCCTGAAATGACACCCAGTGGTTTCAATGCTTCTCTGTCTCGAGGGAGGCGCAGACCCAGACCGGGCTGGAGACAGGCTGGTGGGCTATGTGAAGATGTCACCAGCAAAAGCAGGAGTTACTTTGGTGATGGGTCTCTGTGCCAAAGGCGCGATGGGCTCTGATTCTAGATCGGACCACAGAGCAGAAGTGGGTTCTACCAGGATGAGACACAGAAGTCAGTGACCAACCGTCAGATGCACCCCTCGTCTATCAGGGACCCTGACAGGCCTCCTGCTCGGAGCACCAGCAATCCCAGCTGCAATAAAACTGCTCCAGGGACATCAGCTGCTCCTCTCTTCAGGGAGCTCGGGGACCACCCAGCCCTGCCTGGGGACTGAGCAGAACTAAAGCAGAAGTGTTCACCAGGGCAGGAGGAGAGAGCCCTGGGTGAGGTGTGCCCTGCCCTCGTAGCCCGGCCCCTGCACAGCTTCCTTCCTCCCGCCTTCCCGTCTGCGGTGGGGGTTTCGTAAGCAGGAAGGGGAGACCCTGCCCGAGGGTGGAGCCACCACACACCACCCCAGTACCCTGCACCCGAATTCCAGGGGTGTCTGGGGGGCTCTAAGAGCTCTAATACTCTGTGTAGCTTTTTGTGGCTCCTACCAATTTAACCCCAAGTCTTCAAAAACCAGAAATGTGATAAATGCCGGTGGAACCCAAGTCCTGCCTGCTTGGAGAGGACAGAGGTGCTTGGAGGCAGACTCGATAGTTTTCGGAAAAGCCTCACAAGAAGTCCCGAGTCCTGATTCTGCACACTTTCTTCTGAGCTCCAAAGCTTTGTTGGGATTCAAGCAAAGTGTGGAATTCTATATCCCCACATCCCTTATCCCATATCACAGAAAAAGCTCTTCCTCTGTTCTTAGACTCTCCTGGGGCTCCAGAATTCTGCATGGAAAGGGGCAGGGATTTATGAGCTGTAACTCTGGGGTGACTCTTGGGAAATGAGCTTGGCGGCTTTGGTCATCTCCTCCCCCTCTGCGGAGAAGCCCCGGGGCCTGGAAAGGGGTGCCGCTGCTGGAAGCGGTTCCTACCCCGCCCCGCAGAGCCCAGGAGACTTACTGCTCTGAGCTGACGTGCGGATCAGTGACCCCAAAGCTCTGTGATGGGAGAGTTTTCCTCCAGCCACGGGACATGTTACCACTGTATTTATCACCTCTTGGGAAAAGTTAAAGGACTAAAGCACACGCACGTCAATGTAAGAGGGATACCAAGTGGTTGAAGCCTGAAGCGGGACAAAGAACCGGTTTTGTTTAGGAACAAGCAGGGGCCCTCCCTCCGTCCACGTGAGAAAGGAACAAGGAATAGAGCTCCTGTCGGGCAGGTTCTCAGACTCACGGGAGCACACACAGGGCCCCGGGCTGAAGGGACTCACAATGCTGAGCTCTGCAGAACCACCGTGAGGCTCTGACACAGAAGCCCTTCCCCGACTTGCCTTTAAAAAAAAATCCTTTTTTTTCTCGAAGTAGAATTGATTTACAGTGTTGTGTTAGTTTCCGGGGTACAGCAAAGTGATTCAGCTGTTTTTCATACTTTATGCTATTATAGTAATAGGTTACTACAAGATATTGAATACAATTCCCTGTGTGGTACAGTATAGCCTTGTCATGTGTCTGTCTTATATACAGTACTTTGGATTTGTTAATCCCCAACTCCTAATCTGCCCTGCCTCCCTGCCTTTCCCTCTTGGTAACCAGAAGTTCGTCTTGAGGTCTGAGAGTCTGTTTCTGTTTTGTGTACAAATTCTTTTGTATTTTTTTAGATTCCACACATAAGTGGATATGCCTAAGAGTGGGATTGCTGGATCACATGGTAACTCTATTTTTAGTTTTTAAAGGCACCTCCACATTGCTTTCCATAGTGGCTGCACCAATTTACATTCCTACCCACAGTGTAGGAGGGTTTCCTTTTCTTCACACCCTATTCAGCATTTATTATTTGCAGACTTTTTAATGATTGCCATTCTGACTGGCAGGAGGTGATACCCCACTGGGCTTTTAATTTGCATTTCTCTAATAATTAGTCATGTTGAGCATCTTTCCATCTGCCTGTTGCCATCTGTATGTCTCCTTTGGAGAATGTCTATTTAAGTCTTCTGCCTATGTTTTGATTGGGTTGTTTGTTTTATTGAGATTGAGCTGTATGTAGGAGCGGTTTGTACATTTTGGATATTAACTATTTGTTGGCCATACCCTTTGCAAATATTTTCTTCCAGTCTTTTCCTTTTGTTTATGGTTTTGTTTGCTATAGAAAAGTTTTTGAATTTAATTAGGTCCCATTTTATTTTTGCTTTTATTTCTTTTGCTTTGGGAAACTGAGCTAAGAAAATATTGCTATAATTTATGTCAGAGAATGTTTTGCCTATGTCCTCTTCTAGGAGTTTTATGGTGTCATGTCTTATATTTAGGTCTTTAAACTATTTTGAGTTTATTTTTTATATGGTGTGAGGGAGTGTTCTAGTTTCATTGATTTACATGCAGCTGTCTAGTATTCACAACACCACTTGTTGAAGAGACTGTTTTGCCATTTTCCATTCTTGCCTCCTTTGCTGAAGTTTGACCATAGGTATGTGGATTTATTTCTGGGCTCTCTGTTCTGTTGATCTATGTTGTTGTTCAGTTGCTAAGACATGCCCGACTCCATGCAACTCCATGGACTACAGCACCCCAGGCTTCCCTGTCTTCACTGTCTCCCAGAGCCTGCTCAAACTCATGTCCATCGAGTCGGTGATGCTATCTAACCATCTCATCTTCTGCTGCCCCTTCTCCTCCTGCCCTCAATCTTTCCCAGCATCAGGGTCTTTTCCAATGGGTCAGCTCTTCGCATCAGGTGGCCAAAGTATTGGAGCTTCAGCTTCAGCACCAGTCCTTCCAATGAATATTCAGGACTGATTTCCTTTAGGATGGACTGGATTGATCTCCTTCCAGTCCAAGGGACTCTCAAGAGTCTTCTCCAACACCACAATTGGAAAGCATCAATTTTTCGGCACTCAGCCTTCTTTATGGTTCAACTCTCACATCCGTACACGACTACTGGAAAAACCATAGCTTTGACCATATGGGCCTTTGTCGGCAAGAGCATGGGATATCTTTCCATTTCTTTGAATTATCTTCAATTTCCTTCAGTTCAGTTCAGTCAGTTCAGCTGCTCAGCTGTGTCTTGACACTTTGTGACCCCATGGATTTCCTCAATTTCCTTAATCAACATTTAATAATTTTCAGCATACAGCTCTTTTACCACCATGGTTAAGTTTAGTCCTAGGTTTTTTGGGCTTTTTTTTTTTTATGTGATTTTAAACAGGATTTTTTTTAAACGTTATTTTCCTGATATTTTCTTATTAAAGAAATGCAACAGGTTCAGGTTTCTAAATATTAATCTTGTATCCTGCTATCTTGCTGAATTCATTTATTAGTTCTAACAGATTTTATGTGGAGACTTCAGGGCTCTCTATATAGGGTATCATCCTATGTACAGATAGTAGCAGTTTTTCCTCTTCTCTTCCAGTTTAGATACCTTGTATTTCTTATTTACCTATTTTTATTCTGGCTGTGCTGGGTCTTCACTGGGGCCTGTGTATTCTTTGTTGCTTTCTAGTTTTGGCGCACAGGCTCCAGAGTGCACTGGCTCTCTAGTTGTGGTGCATGGGCTTAGCTGTTGATATGTGGGATCTTCGTTCCCCGATCAGGGATCAAATCTATGTCCTGTGCATTAGAAGGTAGATTCTTAACCATTGGACCACCAGGTAAGTTCTATATTTCTTTTTCTTGTCTGATTGCTATGGCTAGGACTTCCAATATTATGTTGAATAGAAGTAATGAGAGCAGGCAACTGTGTCTTATTCCTGAATTTAGCAGGAAGGTTTTCAGCTTTTTACCATTGAGTATTACGTTGATGGGCTTCCCTGGTGGCTCAGAGGTTAAAGCGTCTGCTTTCAATGTGGGAGACCCGGGTTCGATCCCTGGGTTGGGAAGATCCCCTGGAGAAGGAAATCTGGGTAACTCCACTGGGTTACCTCCAGTGGAGGAGCCTGGTAGGCTACAGTCCACGGGGTTGCAAAGAGCCGGACACGACTGAGCGACTTCACTTTTCTTTTCTTTCTATTATGTTGAATGTGGGTTTATCATAAATGGCTTTTTATCACATTGAGATATGTTCCCTCTATAACCATTCTGGTGAGAGGTTGAATTTTGTCCAATGCTTTTTCTACATCTACTGAAGTGATCATGTGGTTTCTATCCTTTTGTTGATGTGATATATCACATTGATCAATTTGCTGATGTTGAACCATCCTTGTGACCCTGAAATGAATCCAACTTGATTGTGTGTATGATCCTTTCTATGTATTGTTGTATTTGGTTTGCTAATATTCTGTTGATGATTTTTGCATCTACATTCATGAGTGATACTGGCCTGTAGCTTTCACTTTTTTGTAGTGTCTTTGTCTAGTTTTGGCATCAGGGTGTTGTTGCCTTCACAGAATGAATCTGGGAGTGTACCCTCTTCTTCAGTTTTTGGAATAGTTTAAGAAGTTATTTCTTGAGTGTTTGGTAGAATTCCCAAGTGAAGTTGTCTAGTCCCAGACTTCTGTTTGCAGGGAGGTTTTTTCCCCCCTAAATTTCAGATTCTATTTAACTTCTAGTGGTCAGTCTGTTCAAATTAGTTGTTTCTTCCTGAGTTTTGTCAGGCTGTGTTTCTAGAAACGTGCCCATTTCTCCTAGGTTGTCCAATTTATTGGCATACAGCTGTCCATAGTATTCTCTATGATTCTTTGTATTTCTGGGGTCTCCGTTGTTATTTCTCCTCTTTCATTTCTTCTTTGATTTGGGTCCTGTCTCTTTTCTTCCTTGGTGAGCCTGCCTAGAGGTTTGCTGACTTTGTTTATCCTTTCAAAACACCAGTTCTTGGTTTCATTGAACTTTTCTGATTTTTTAATCTCTATTTTACTTATGCATGCTCTGATCTTTATTATTTTGCTGAGTTGACTTGGCTACAGGAACTGACAACAGCCACCAACTTTTGTTTTCTACATAAACCCCCAACTCCTCATATGCAGTAGATTCTAAAAATAGCATGCTATTCAAAGCGACCAAGTAGATGGGGCCATGTGTTCTCCCGCATAGGCAGGAGCAGGAGAGGAACATTCCGGCTGGCAGTTCAGACTCAGTGGCGATCCGGGTCTCTGTATGTGTGTCCACGGCCCTCCCCATGCCTCTTGGTTTCCACGGGCATTGTACTCCAGTCTCGAATTTCATCTTTCCAACCCCCTCGCTCAGGCAATCATGGTAAGTCTCTCCACAAGGGGGCCTGCTTTTTCCAGCCACGACTGTAATTATGATTGCCAGGGAGGAGAAGGCACTTTGGGATGATGCTGTCAGGGAGCATGTGCCAGCTCTCAGAGGGCATTTAGGAAATGCTGGGGGGAGGGTGCAGGTGTTGGGAAGTCACAGTGATTGGAGCAGAGACTGAAGGCATTTGGGGGCAGGGCATGGCATGCCAACCATCCTGTCCTCGGGCAGGCCTGCACGATGAGGAACTTTCCCACGGGCTACTCAAGCAGATCCAAAAACCACATTTATAACTTTCAGACCTACAAACTGATTTCGACTCACACGTAAATTCAAAATACGTCATGAGTAGTTTCAACATATTTTGAATATTCCAGGAATGCAATCTGCATGGAAATCAGGAAAGATTATACATGACTTTGTTCCGAACCTTCCCAAGAGTTAGTCACAATATTCACATTCTGTTCCTGCATTTTACTTTCATTTGATTTCTTTTTAATGTTACAGTTCAAACATTATATTGACTTGAAATTATGTGTGAAGGTAGTTTCTACCACCCAGGAATTTCATTTCAGGTTTAGTAACAAGGATATTAAAAACTTTTTATAGAAAGGGACATTGGGCCTGACATGACTGGGAACCCCTTTTTTAAAACTCTGGGGTGCAACGGGGGTGCTGAACCTGTCTGTTGCATGTCCACACTTGTGGAAACAGCCTGACCACAGGTTCAGGGCACAGGCCTGGGGCCAGTGCTGAAGCCACAAAATAAACAAGTTACCGATTTTACTTGATGATGTGGAGGACATACAGCTAAGGATTAATCAGGTTAAAGTTTAATCAGTTATTTAAAACATCATGTTGCCATCAAAATCAAACCAGATGAGTTATGGACTATAAAACGATCATGGAATATTATGATAGAACAGCAGCCTTCAAAGAACCTTTGACCTCACAAGGCCACCCGTGTCTGGGCCCAGAGATGGAGTCCTGGCATCTCATCCTCTGGTCTCGGGGGACCAGGCATAGAAACCACCTCTCCAGGTGGTGGTGTTCTCAGCAGGGTCCGGGGTTTCCGAAGACTGAGACTGTCCTGAGAGGGGTCTCAAGACCAAGCTGGGAGTTCTGGCTCTGCCGCTGGCCCATTATGTGAACTTGGACAAATTACATCACTTTGGAAACCGGGTGACATGATCTCTGGGAGCTTGCTTTGCCTCTGAAATGTTCGCTCTACATAGAGGTGAATTATCTGTTACACTGAGACAGTCCACAGAGTTCTCTTTCCCCATTTTGCTACTGGAAATCTCCTGACTTTGCTTCTCAGAGAAACACACCAAAAAGAACAAACATTTTAATCAGGAACAAAAGTATTCATGTTACTTAACAGACAGCAGGCTAATAGCAATTACCTATTCAAACTTCACAAAACAATCTTCAGGTTAGCACGACCCGCACTCAAGCTGATGAATAAAAACAGCGCACACTTAGGGCTTCCCTGGAGGCTCAGCGGTAGAGAATCCGCCTGCCAATGCAGGAGACACGGGTTCAATCCCTGGTCTAGGAAGGTCCCAAATGCCGCGGAGCAACTAAGCCTGGTGCCACAGCCACGGGGCCTGTGCTCCGGAGTCTGAAAACCGCACCCACCGAGCCCACAGGCCGCACGGCGGAGGCACGTGCACCCACAGCCCGCGCTCTGCAGCGAGACAGCCACCGCCACGAGGAGCCTGTGCGCTGCAACAAAGAGCAGCCCCCGCGCTGCAACTAGAGAAAGCCTCGTGCAGCAAGACCCAGCACAGCCGAAAATAAAACTAAATAAATAAGAACTAAAAAAAAACAGCGCACAGTATCTTCCGTGCAAGAAGTTCTCCTCTTGCTGTTCAGTTCAGTTCAGTTCAGTCGCTCAGTCGTGTCCGACTCTTTGCAACCCCATGAATCGCAGCACGCCAGGCCTCCCTGTCCATCACCAACTCCTGGAGTTCACTCAAACTCATGTCCATCGAGTCGGTGATGCCATCCAGCCATCTCATCCTCTGTCATCCCCTTCTCCGCCTGCCCCCAATCCCTCCCAGCATCAGGGTCTTTTCCAATGAGTCAACTCTTCGCATGAGGTTGCCAAAGTATTGGAGTTTCAGCTTCAGCATCAGTCCTTCCAATGAACACCCAGGACTGATCTCCTTCAGGATGGACTGGTTGGATCTCCTTGCAGTCCAAGCGACTCTCAAGAGTCTTCTCCAACACCACACTTCAAAAGCATCAATTCTTCGGCACTCAGCTTTCTTCACAGTCCAACTTTCACATCCATGCCTGACCACTGGAAAAACCACAGTCTTGACTAGACAGACCTTTGTTGGCAAAGTAATGTCTCTGCTTTTTAATATGCTATCCAGGTTGGTCATCACTTTCCTTCCAAGGAATAACCGTCTTTTAATTTCATGGCTGCAGTCACCATCTGCAGTGATTTTGGAGCCCCCCAAAAATAAAGTCTGCCACTATTTCCACTGTTTCCCCACCTATTTCCCATGAAGTGATGGGACCGGATGCTGTTAATACATTTTAAATGTTTTTCTGAGATGAGGGAGGCTCATACTTCCTTCAATGGTCTCAACATATTGGAGCTCCAAGCAAGGACACAATGGCTGCAAATAACCTCGTGTGTGACTGACAAGTGACGGGTAACAGCAGCCTGGCCTCACCTGAGCAGCGCTCCACGTGACAGGCTACCCCCGGGCCACGCATCTGTGCTCCATGCCCTTCGCTTCACCTGCCCCATTTAGGTTCTTCCTTGTAAACCGCATACTTCTCTTGCTGTTCAGTCACTAAATTGTATTCGACTCTTTGCGACCCCAAGGACTGTAGCCCACCAGGCTCCTCTGTCCATGGGATTCTCTAGGCAAGAATACTGGAGTGGGTTGCCATGTCCTTCTCCAGGGGGTCTTCCCGACCCAGGGATTGAACCTGTCTCCCCTGCATTGCAGGTAGATTCTTTACCAATGAGCCATCTGGGAAGCCCCTCCCCAGCCTCAACCACACACAGACACACACACCTTTAAGGTGACACAAAACACTGACATTGTTCCTTCTCAAAAAAAGACTGGACGCTCCAGCAGCCCCATGCTTTCCCACGCTGGTGGCACACAATTACTAACGCCCTTTCCTCTGCCCAAGTGATACTCCTGGAACCAGCTAGGAAAGAGCCAGAAGCTCTCATCTCCATCCTCAACAGACTCGTCTGCTTGAATGGTGGGGAGGAGCTTTACAACATGTGGGAATGAGGCTGGTAACCAGCAGTTCCCACTGTGGGTTGACCCAAGTGATGGCTAAAACGTGTGTATGGTATGAACTATAGAAAAATAAAAATGCTGGCAGCTATGTGGTTTCTATTCATGTCCTTATTTAGAAAAAATAACCCATTGAGTGTTCTTTTGTCTGAAAAACTACCAGAAATAGAAAGGAAATGTTAATCAAATCAAGACTTCGGTTGCAAGGACATGTGTCCGAAGAGGCTGCCTTAGCAGAAAGAAGTCCTTCGGCCTGACCCTGGGGCTGTGCAGGCCTAGGGCTCATGAGGCAGGTTGACAACAGCAAGGGTGCTCTCCCGCCGCCTCGCCAGACCTCACCCGCGAGCAGGCAGGATGGGGGTGGCAGTGACCAGCACCAGCTCTGAACCAGCCTGCCTGGGCCCAATGGGCCCCGCGGCCTATGGCTATGCAGTCTTGGGAAAGTCCCCTGAACTTTCTGAGCCCATCTTCTCTTTATGTGTAAGTAGAGATAACCTAACAGCCTCTGAGATCCGCCAGGGCACAGGAAGACTGCTACAGGAAATGCTGAAGAGTGCTGACACATTGGGGGTTTGGGAAACGCTGCCCGCTGTGTCCACCTGTACAGTGTCTGTCACAGCAGAGGGAACTCAGCTCAGAGGAGGCTTAGGAGACGAGGGAGGAGACGGGCACGCCGAAGCACCCACCAGGAGTGGGTCTGCTGGGGAGACACCCCACCCACACCCAAAGCCCACTCCTGTTTCTCACCCCCAGCGAGAATTCCACACCCGATGGCCAGAGATAAGAACACAGACCTGAGAATCAGAAGCGATGCTGCTCTGATAAGAGCCAGGAGGGAAGTCCCAAGCTCTGCGACACAAACACATAAATGAAACATTTTGTTAAAAGGAAAAGTAAGTCTCTACAGTAATTTAAACTACAAAGTAGCTCTCCTTCAGCGTCCAGACCAAAGTATTCACACAGGTTTTAAAGTTCTCAACTTATAGCAAGAAGGAGAAAACCACTTGAAACTCTGGCCCTCCCCTAAACAAAAACATCAGTCTCAGAAAGAGGATTTAAGTAGTAGTCCACTAGCAAACGCATAGGAATTCTGAATCACTGAATCTTGGATGTAGTCAAAACAGTGCTTTGTTTAAATTAGAAGTTTATTTACTTTACTTTTTCTAGATACTCTGAACAGTAAAATTCTGGTAAATCCACTCCATGAAAATATGGAAATAACCTGCTTTAAAACACACACACACACTAAAATTGGGGTGTCCGAGAGTAAAAGCAGTGAAGTAACAAAAACTCCTCTCTCTCTGACCCATGTCTAACATACAGTGAGATATAACAGCCTTCCTGCTGTAACAGGTTAGTAACCCAAACCCTATGGCCAATGGGGCACCGAGGTTAAAACTTTTAAGTATGATCAGATATTCTGGAAACACTGGCATATGAGTAACCAATCGGTCATAAACATTTCCTTTGCTGAGTCACACAGCCTGATTTTTCAAGGATAAGAATTTCCTCTTGAACATTGCCTTTTGAGGAGCAAACACATCACACCAACATGCGACCTCCTAATTCTGTGGAGACTAGATAAGAACCTCACTCTTAATCAGGTAATACTCCAATCAACTTTGTCTGAAAACACTTGAGTCGCTATAAATAACGCGATTTCCTGTGCTCAGTGTAAGTAGCAGTTTAGACTGCAGGATCTAAAAAAAAAAAAAAAAAAGTGTGCAAATAAGGCTTCCGCTCCGCTGACATTAGTTCAGGCTGAACAGAAACTAATTCTTAAAGAAAAGGGGAAATTGAGTCTCCATCTTTGCCCCAGTGGGACACTCTTACTACTAAGAGAAAAGACCTAACTTACTGCTTTTATATCTTAAGTGCTTGGGGAAATGATCCATCTAAAATAAACCTGGATTCCAGCAACCAGAGTCTTGGGCTAAGCCGGGCCAGGCACCCTAGCACTGTGTGTTTCCACTCGCCAGGGCCAGGGGACCTGGGCACAGGTACCTACAGTGAGATGAAACTTGGGGGGTCCACGTTCCCCCCGACAGCCTCTCTCAGGATGGGGCTGGTTGTTTGTGAGGACTCAGTGCTGCTCAGTATGTGGAAAGCAGCCAGCTGACACAACCCGGCATGGACACGGGGAAGTTACCCAAGTTAAAGAAACATGGTTTCCACACCGTCCACTCCTGCAAGGAGCCTGGACTTCCTGCTCAGATCCTGCTTTCTGCTTTGAGGAGGAGCTCGACAAATCCACGTCCTCCTGCCAATCCCAGCTCTGGCCTCACCCCCATGGGGCCCGGCCCTCCTCCTCCTTCAGTGGGGACCCCTGATCCCGGGACACAGGGTCACTTAGCACTGAACACAAGCCGGCACAAACCAGTCTGAAATGCCCACCCTTCTCTGGCTGGAATACTAATGCCCAGGGTGGCTGCTGGGTAAGTCCTTCGGACATGGCCCACCCAACACCCTACCCCCACACCACTCCACCCCACCCCACCCCACCCCACTTGTTTCCTTTCAACCACTAATGTCATAAAACAAGGACTGTGTTTTACTTCTGTTCCCCATGTTCTACTTTAAAAAAAAATTTTTTTTTTGGCTGTTTTTTAATTAACAACAAACCCCTCCCCAACAACCCCTTTCCCAAACAAACAAAAACTCTTACAAGTTCACAACTGATTACTGAAAATCCCTGAGACCAAGGATGTTTCAGAATTCATCATTTTTGGGTTTTAGAAGGGTAATAAGAGGCATACATCATATGTTCTGTAACAACTCAGAGTAATCCTTAATCAAGTACCTTAACAGGGCTGCAGAGAAATGTACGTGCATTCACACTAAGAAGAATAAAGACTGAAAATAGCCTCCCATCAGCCAAATAAATGGGACCTGGGGACCTTGGCACAAGACCCCACAATACGATGAGACTTGGGAGGGGACACAAATAGCCTCCCATCACTGCCAAACGAATTCTGCTCACAACTTACAAAATAGAGAAACAGCCTTAGTTTTCTGACTGTACTGGATCCTGGAATCGCGGGCAGGAGGAGGTGGGCGCCTTCTCAATGAGCAGCTGCTCCAGTCTCTCCCGGCACCGGCTCCCGGCAGCATCTCTGTGAGGCACACATCTCCACCAGGCCCGATCCCGGGGTAAGTTAAGGCTTAAGGAGACGCTGCATGGCCTGCCGTAGAGCAAGAGGTGCTGTTTCTACTCAGACCCCGCTCCCCACGGCCACTCTGTTCCTCTCCGTGCCCAGCAGTTCATTCCTCTGAGCTCAAATCTTGCCCAGGACTAACATCAGTCTGTTCTTGCCATCTATGGCTTGCCTAGGCGGCTCCTGGGAGCACCGGCCTTTCTCAGAGCATTCCCGTCCTTCTTTCTTCCAAGGGCCCGTCCCTGATGCTGACGCAAGGCTCTCTCTGCAGGTTCCCAATTAGGCGAAGGGGTAGGAACCAGCTCCAAGGGTCTGGTTCGAGGCTGGAACCTTAAGTGAGGCCAGGGGAGCACATAGAATGTGGACATTAAAAATAATACCCACCTGACAGTCCTCAGTAAGGAATGCAATTTTCAAGTGTGTGTTCACCAGAATCTATTGCTACACCTTTCTGGGGTTGACCAGGAAGCTCAGAGCAGGGCAGTCTTATTCATCTTGAACCTTCCAGAAATACTCAGCAGGTAGTTAATTCCCGCCTGGTGAAGGAGTGATTATTCGGGGCTCACACTTCGATTAAGGTTCCACAAAGGCCCAATAAAGTGGAAATCTAGGGTCTCTCTCTCTACAGTATTAACTTAATAATGTATGTCTTTTCCAAATTGCACCCTTTCACTTTTAAATATTCCCATTCATGATCAGCCACAAGCCACAGGAAAATGGGTAATTACAAACTCTCCCCACTTCATCCCCTGCCGGACTCTATCTAATGCCTCACATCCAAGGTCCCAATACTGGGTGTTGAACTGGATAACTGCAAAAGCCCACAGATGAAAGGTCCCCTCCAGACGCAGAGGCCCCAGGAGACCAGCCAAAGAGGATTTGGGAACTGAAGTCTTGGGGAACTAGAGAAGGCTCTAAGGCCCAGAGAAGGATAAGCACTCCAAACCACCCAGCCACTGGGGGTGCCAGCCTCAGGGCGAAGGCCCCGCCCCTGGCCACCAGGGCCCGGGTGCTGTGTTTTGTGAAACACCAAACTAGCAGTTCTGAGTGAAACTCTAAACCACGCGCAGGTCTCAGATCTCGGCTGGATCCGCGGTCGAAACACTCAACTGGGCCGAGCCCGTCAATGCGGCCAGAGCGGACTAGATGGAGCTCCTTTTCACCTTGGCGAGGAACGCCGTCCGAGAAAACGTGCTTTCCGGGGCGCAAGGCGGGCGGCACAAACGAAACCGCTAACTGAACCGAGCACATCCCACCCCCGCCCTGCCGCACATCCTCGCGAGGGGACGGACTTTTCGCTTGAGGGGGTCCCCGGCCAGGCGGGGCCCACCCACACCTCACCAGGCACAGATGGTTGCGGTGGAAGGTGGTGCCCGCCCTCGGCTGGCCCCAGCACATCCACAAGGTCCAAACATTCGCAGTCAGAACCAAACGTTTCGAAGACGTGTTTTCCTCTTACCAGTCTCTGAGCTTCTGGGCTCAGGCAGTCTATCTCCTGGTTCTGCGCGGCCGCAGGGTTGGTCATCCTGCCGGCTAAAGGCCACCCTCTCACACAGCCAGCAAAGATCTTCAGTGGACGCCGGGCTCCGTGCTCTCAGCGCAGCCGCATGCCGAGAACGGTGGGATCGCGGTGCCGGAGACGACCCGCGTGTCGGGACAGCAACCTCGCCCTCGCCCGGGCGGAGCGCGCCTCCGCGGTTCCCGGGCTCGGGCGCGGCCGCAGGGGCGGGGCGCAGGTGGCCGGGGCCGGCGGGCCGGGGCGGGGGGCGGCGCGGGGAGCCGAGGAGACAGGGCCGCCCCCTCCCGCGAGCTCCGCCCCTGCGCTCCGCCCTCGCCGCCCTCCGGGTCCATCCGGCGCGCTCCGCCCTCACGCCACGCCCCCCCGGCGCGGTCATTAATCACCACTCAGCCGTCTCCGGCCCCCACCAGAGGAGGAGACCCCCTGCCGGCCCCGGTCGCCCACCACCCGCGGAGGGAGGGCGAACTGAGGGCCTTTGGAAAATGCGGGAGTGGGGAGGTGCGCGCGGGGCCCGGCTCCCCTTGGGGAGGGGTCGGTGCGGGGGAGGATTCTGCGCGGGGGCGGGGTCCTGGGGGGCGGAGTCCTGGGGGCGGGATCCTCTGGGGGCGGGGTACTCCGGGGGCGGAGCGGACAGTCTCCCCAGGCCCCGGCCGCGCCCCCGCCCGCCTCCGCCTCCCTCTCCCTTCGCCCCCACCCCCCACCCCGCCCCTGCGCCGTCGGTGCTGGGCTGCGGCCCCAAATTCAGGCCAAATTGAGCTTCTACGGACACGGCAGCCTCGCCCGAGCTCTGCAGCATCTGCTGGCCGGGGTACCCCGTTACGCGTCCCCCGGAGAAAGGGCCGCCTTCTAGGGCGACCAGAATGCGCGCCCCGCGGGGGTGAGAACAAGCATCTGAGGGCCGGGTGCGCCCCCTGCCCGGCTCCCGCTTAGGAAGCCGCGGCGGAAGAATGAGGTTCGGCGCGGATCCGGGGTCTCAGGGCCGGGGTTGGTGGGGGCGTGGGGGGGGGGAGGTTGGCCGCACCGTCCAGGGTCCTGCGGGAGGTCGTGCGAGGCCGCGGCCGCGCGGAGGGGGAGTGTCCGCGGCGGGACGGGCCCCCGCGGCTCCGCACGCGCCTCCTCCAGCCCCAGAACACGCGTGACTCGTTCTTTAGAAGTCCTACAAGCAAATCATGGAAACGTGTCCCGACCTCGCCAGGCCGGGGCGGGAGCTACGGAAAGGAAGGACGCAGCTTTTCATCAGAATGCCAGCCTTTCCTGGCCAAGCCCCGCGCCCGCGGCGCCCCCTGCTCCTACCCCGCGTCCAGGCGGCCCCGGCCCCTGCTGACCTTGCCCAGGGGGCACGTGTTCGGAAGCCCTTCTCAGAAAAGACCACCTCCCCGCCTCAAAATGAAAACTTTCAACAGGAAGGCTGGGCCGAGGTCTCTGCAAAGGCGGCTCCAGCAAGCGTCTTGAGAGACCACCAACGCGCACTGAAATGTTACCGTCGCCCGGTTTCCCGGTCTCGATCTCCACCACCCTAACCTAGCTCCCAGTAAAGAGTCAGCGCGCGGCGGCCTGTGTGCGCTCACCTTCCCGCTCTGGCTTCAGCGGAGGGGGCTCTGGAAGGAAGGGTGTACATGTGTGGGGGGGGGGACGGGGGGGGTGGACAGAGGAGGTTCTGGGGGGGATGGGAGGTTCCAACGTAGGAGGGAGTAGGGGCAGCAGAAATGCAAGGCCAGTAAAGACCCAGAGTGGCCGCTGTGGGAGAAACAGCAGGTGTCAACAATTTTGATGAGGTCCTGAACACAGCCGCCAAGCCTTAATGCACAGCAGTGTCAGGTTCGCAAGAATAATTTTCAGAAAGACTGAAATGCATACCTTTAATACCTTGTCTTCTTGCTATAACACTTTTAAAATCTGTTAGTGTGTTAACAGTTCTTGATTAAACACGTTGGAGAAAATAATTGTAAGTTATTTTGCGTAAATACTTATGGGATTTGGGGACTCTCTGGTGGAAAGCAAAGATAATTTGAGTGACAGTTCCACGGATGAGAAGGAGAACCCGTTAATAAAATCGCCTTCTGGGAACTTTCAGTTGGAATATTCTGATGTAGATCAGCAGATTCTATAGCTACTTGCCACCTGGAACCCTATGACCACATTTCCCTGAGCCGGGCACAGGGAACAGGCTTCATTTGTCCTGCTGGTCTTAGGGCAACGCTTGTAGATACCTGCACCCTCCGCCCCACCCCCCCAACTCCCAGGTGGCCTTCCAGTTGCTGCTGCTGCTGCTGCTAAGTCGCTTCAGTCTTGTCCGACTCTGTGCGACCCCATAGACGGCAGCCCACCAGGCTCCCCCGTCCCTGGGATTCTCAAGGCAAGAACACTGGAGTTGGTTGCCATTTCCTTCTCCAATGCAAGAAAGTGAAAAGTGAAAGTGAAGCTGCTTAGTTGTGTCCGACTCTTAGTGACCCCATAGACTGCAGCCTACCAGGCTCCTCCATCCATGGGATTTTTCTAGGCAAGAGTACTGGAGTGGGGTGCCATTGCCTTCTCTGTTCCAGTTGCTAGTTATCAGCTTTATGAAAACTGCATAGGGAAGTGGGCCCTGGAATTAAACCCTCTGGCTCAGTTCTTGGCCCTGTCACTGACTGTAGGACTGTGACCAAGTTACTTAGCCCCTGTGTCTCGAGTTTCATCTGAAACATGCTAGTGATAATGAAAGTGGCCAGGGTGAAGAGGAGGGCCCCTGGAGCACAGTCGGCGGAGCCACCTGGCTGCCTCTTGGCCCCCTGTCTTCCCCCTGCCTCCAGAAACCCCCCGCAGGGCACCCGGGCCTGCCTGCCTTGCTCTGCATCTAGAGGGAAGTTGGGCAACAACAGGTTGACATGGCTGAAAATTGGGAGAGATCGTGAGTAGCCCCAGAGAAGACAACAAACCCACAGCCCCCACAGAAGCTATGGGAAGCTATGGGAAGGTCCAGCTGCAGAAGCCCCAGGTGGCAGGACACTGTCGCAGAAGAAGCAACTGGCTGATTAATTTTAGTCCCAGGAACAAACTAACAACACCAACAGTAAGATAATAATAGTAAAGGCACAAGAGATTTCTGACTCCACCCAGTAGCAGCAGCAGCTGTACCAACATCCTTCTAGATGAGAGGCCACGACATTCTGACATGTGTTCCAGCCAGCCACCCTGGGGGGACAGCTCAGACCGGTCCCAGCTGTAGGGCAAATGTCAGTCTGTATTTCAAGTGCTGCAGAATTTACACTTCTCTGTGTTATTTAGACCCCAGGGCCCCAGAACACAGTGTAGAGGGTGTAGTTGCCTTCATTTTGATATAAGCAGCTCTCCAATGAAAAGGGGCCCTCCTGGGGCCCCCTCCCGACAGTGCCCACCACCCCACCCCACCCCCCCGCTCTTGTTTTTTAAACTCACCAAGGACACTTGTGAGGATGACTACTGAGTGGCGCCTACACACTTGGTGCTGGGAAAGTCCACGCAGAAGTCAAAGAAAGTGACATTTTGTTGAATGGAAACCATGGACGTGCACTACATTTTCACCCTGGTGCTCACAGCTTTAGGTCACTAGCTGTGTGTGTGTGCTCAGTCGTGTCCGACACCGAGACCCTGTGTACTGCAGCCCACCAGGCTCTTCTGTCCATGGGATTTTCCCGGTGAGAATACTGCAGTGGGTCACCATTTCCTCCTCCACTAGGCAGAGTAATCTAAATCCTTTATATTGGGAAAGACAAAACCAGAATCACCTAAGAGTGTCAGGTAAGAAGAAGTTAGACAAGAATCCCCCAGGTTCTATTTTCAGGGAGGTTGGCAGAAGAAACCCAGGGCACCTTTGAAAGATCTGAGCTACAAAATGGGGGAGGGGTCAGGAAGAGGGTGGCCATCCATCTTGACTGCTCCAGCGTGGGCCCAGGGTCTTTATATAAAGAGCTGTGAGGTCAGTGACACAGGTTCTATTTTCCCTTCTTTTGGTCAAGATCCCTACTTTCACTCCTTCCAAGCTGCTGGCAGCCACTCACCTACAAGCACCCAGGTACTGTCTAAACCCAGGGACTCTGTCCTGAGAAGGGCCTCAGGTTTTGTGAAAGCTCCAATTGCCCCAGGCATTCCTAAAAGCCACCATGCTTATGCTGCTTGGAGCCGTCCCCCCAAAAGTGTAATGTCCCAGATCTCAAAAGCAGTTCTCCAATGCGCAAGAAGATTACGTGTAGGAACTTAACTTCTTAAGGGACGCCTAATAAAGGACAAAAAGGTAAGTAGAATGATCTAATTTTGTTCTGGGAACATCAGACTCATAGCTCACCAGCAAACGCCACAACATTTAACCACTTTGGGGCCACACCCTAACTCGTTTACTGGTCTCCATGGTGTTGGGCTGTTGCTAGGTTCACCAGCATCGCCTGCTTCTGTGGTTTGGTTCTGAAAGCTACAGCAACCAAGACAAACCCTTCCAGGTTTGCAGGACAAGGCAAAGGGCCGGCAGGGAGAGCAGGGTGGTTCTTGGCCACCTCGCTCTTTAGATAACTTGCACAAAACCATTTTTCCAAATCATAGCCATCACAGCTGTTTTTCATGAACATGAATCACCAGTCATATTGGTTTCAGCAGAATAAACATTTCTATATTACTTCTACAAACAGTGAGCTTACATGCATAACTTCCCATGGATCCCTTTGACTAAAATAAAAAAAACACTCCATATAGTAAAGCTGGTTCATAAAGCGATTACCCAGACTTGCACCACACCTTTCAGTTTACAAAGCATTTTACACAGGCATGCCTTGGAAATACTGTGGGTTTGGTTCCAGACCATTGCAATAAAGTGAGTGTCATAATAAAGAGTCACAAGAGGTTTTTGCATCCTAGCAAATAAAAAAAGATGTTTGCACTACACTGTAGTCTATTAAGCATGCAAAAGCATTATGTCTAATAAACAATGTATATGCCTTAATTTAAAAATTGTCATTGTTGTTCAGTCAGTGATGTCTAACTCTTTGTGACCCCATGGACTGCAGCATGCCAGGTTTCCCTGTCCTTCACTATCTCCTGGAGCTTGCTCAAAGTCATGTCCATTGAATCGGTGATACCCAATCCAACCACCTCATCCTCCGTCATCCCCTTTTCCTCCTGCCTTCAATTGTTCCCCACATCAGGGACTTTTCCAGTAAGTTGGCTCTTCACATCAGGTGGCCAAAGTATTGGAGCTTCAGCTTCAGCATCAGTCCTTCCAATGAATATTCAGGACTGATTTCCTTTAGGATTGACTGGTTGGATCTCCTTGCTGTCCAAGGGACTCTCAAGAGTCTTCTCCAACACCACAGTTCAAAAGCATCAATTATTCAGTGCTCAGCTTTCTTTGTGGTTCAACTCTCACATCCATACATGACTACTGGAAAAACCATAATTTTGACTGTATGGTCAGCAAAGTGATGTCTCTGTTTTTTAATAAGCTGTCTCGGTTTGTCATAACTTTTCTTGCAAGGAGCAAGTGTCTTTTAATTTCATGGCTGCAGTCACCATCTGCAGTGATTTTAGAGCCCAAGAAAATAAAATCTGTCACTGTTTCCATTGTTTCCTCATCTATTTGCCATGAAGTGATGGGACCGGATGCCATGATCTTAATTTGTTGAATGTTGAGTTTTAAGCCAGCTTTTTCACTCCCCTCTCTTATCTTCAAGAGGCTCTTAATTTAAAAATACTTTATTGCTAAAGAAATGCTAATCATCATCTGTGTGTGTGCTCAGTCCCTCAGGCATGTCTGACTCTTTGCGACCCCATGGACTGTAGACTGTCAGGTCCCTCTGTCCATGGGATTCTCCAAGCAATAATACTATAGTGACCTGCCATGCCCTCCTCCAGGGGATCTTCCTGACCTAGAGGGGTTGAACCCTAGTCTCTTGCATCGCAGATAGATTCTTTACCGCTGAGCCACTAGAGAAGCCCTAACCATCATCTGAACCTTTGGCAAGTTATAATCTTTTCACTGGAGGAGGGTCTTGCCTCTGTGTTGAGGTTGCTGAAGGCTAAGAACTGCTGTGGCAATTTCTTTTTTTTTTTTTTTTTTTGGCAATTTCTTAAAATAAGATGACAATGAAGTTTGCCACAGTGATTGATCCTGCCTTTCACAAACGATTTCTCTGTAGCATGCAATGATGTTTGATAGCATTTTTTTTGCCCACAGTAGCACTTCTTTCAAAATTGGAGTCCTTCCTCTCAAACTCTCTTTATCAACTAAGTTTATGGAGTCTTCCAAATCCTGTGTTGACATTTCAACAAATCTTCACAGGAGTAGACTGCATCTCAAGAAACCATTAACATTGCTTGTCCACAAGAAGCAAACTCTCAGTCATAAGTTTTGTCACGTTGTTGCTGTTCAGTTGCTAAGTCATGCCTGACTCTTTGCAACCCCGGGGACCGCAGCATGCCGGGCTTCCCTGTCCTTCACCATCTCCCAGAGTTTGCTCAAACTCATGTCCAACGAGTCAGTGAATGTCATTTAGTCATGCGGTTGCAGGAATTCAGGCACACCTTCAGGCTAATTCTAATTCTAGTTCTCCTGCTGTTTTCACCACATCTGAAGTTACTTCCTCCACTGAAGTCTTGAGCTCTCAAAGTCGTCCATGACGGCTGGAATTAACTTCTTCCAGACTTCTGTCAATGTTGATATTCTGAGCTCTTCCAATGAATCACAAGTGTTCTTAATGGCATGTAGCATGGTGAATCCTTTTTAGAAGGCATTTAATTTACTTTGCCCAAATCCATCAGAGGAATCACTATCTACGGCAGCGATAACCTAATGAAACATATTTCTTAAATACAGGGTTGCCACAAACCTTCTATTTGTAAGAGAAAAAAAAGCAAACCACAGTATCTTTGAAGTGCAATGAAGTGAAGCACAATGAAAAGAGGTCTGCCTGTACAGACTGAGGCCCACAAAGGTGGTATCATGTGTCCACAGAGGAACATTGGAAGAGTGGAGCCCAGTTTTTAACCCAAGTCCAAGCCCTTAGTGTCCAGTACACTGTCTGACACAGAGGAGCTCCGTGCCCGAGCCAGCCAGGGATGCTCACTGGAACAGACAGTCAGCAGACAGGCTGCCTCCCTGGGCTCAGTCTGGTCCAGTAGCCCCATCTCCCGCTCCATGGGTACTGACAAAGTAACGTACCCAGATCAAGGTCTTCTGGTAAGACCAGGGCACTGGGAGGAGCGTCAGATGAGGGAGTCAGGCCCTGCATGCCATTCACCTCCCAGTCAGCTGGCCCAGCTCAGGCCACAGTGGACTTGGCCCTCGAGCCAAGATCCTGACAGCCTCCGGTGGACAAAAATATTGGGGGCAGGTGGCTCCACAGCGAGAGAGCTCATTTCTGGCACACAGACAGCTCCTGCTTACTGAGCACCCACCCTGGGCCGGGGGTCCTATGACCACATCCTTCAGCCTCACTCCTGCCTGTGTGGTCCTCACTGTCCCCCAGGACCGAGTGGGCTCTTCAGGGATGGGCGCACGTGCTCACCTCGGGGAATGGAGGGCAGTTCATAAATGACGGATGGATGGATGATTCTCCCAGGAAAACGAGGGACTTCGATAGCTTCTCATCAACTCTCACTAATCTTGTGTATTTTATATGTTTGCAGCAACTGAGAATGGAAACTCTCTTCTAAAAGTGACATGACTTTAGGAATTTTTTTTTTTTCCTGCATAACTACCTAAGCAATTCACCACACTTCTTTTTCATTTAATATATATGTTTAAAATTCCCTTGGATTTTCTAAGCAAGGTGATGAGTTCGAGTTTTGGTTGGGCTGAACAGGAAGCGGGGGCAGAAAGCCTTATTAGAAGTGTCCAACGGGTGCTTTGGCACCACAAGTATGAACTGGTTTAAGGTGATGAGGAAAAGGGTAGCATGCATATAACAGAAAATAGGCTGAAGGAAGGAATCTGGGGATCCCTACATTTCATGAATAAGAGGAGTGACAAGAACAAGCCAACACAGGGACTTCCCTGGTGGTCCAGTGGATAGGACCCCACACTGCCGATGTAGGGGGCCCAGGTTTGATCCCTGGTCGGATCCTGGAAGCTGCGACGAAGACTGACAATCTCGTGTGCTGCAATTTAGACCCAGGGCAGCCAAATCATCATCATAATAATAACAGAAGAAGTCAACACAGGCGATGGGTAGGTAGAGAAACAGATAACAGAAGTGCCTTCTGGAAGCCACTATTCAGAAGGCTGGTGTGAATACCGGTGTTAAGCAAGGCAGATGTAGTGATGACAACAGGGTCCAGAAAGCCTTTAATTTGCAACTTGATAAACACTGGCTATTGTATTCTCTTGCTGAAATTCTGCATTTCAGCATTTTCAGTGGTTTCTGCTCATATAGTACCTGACACATTGCAGCCCGGGAGGAAGACAGAAACCAGAAGAGGGTTTTGGGTGGGGAGAGACGTGTTCACCTGTCCATCTGTTTTTAAGGATGGAAGAGACTTGAGCCAGTTTGGAGACTGCAAAGTGGAGAGTGAAAAGGAGAGGGGGGAAGAACAGAGGGGGCGTGGGCGAGACTGCTGACTAAGGGGTGGTGGGGGTGGGCTGGGGACTTTCAGCATCTGGCCTGATTCCGAGCTAAGATGGGGAGGAGAAAACCACAGCGTCCAGCAGAGGACAGACAGCAAGAACCACAGGCCTGGTGCAGAGACCGTGGACACAGCTGAGGAGGGAGAAGGGCAAGTGGAGCGGAAATGGCAGGACGTGTGGGGGAGCCGCGTCTGGCCCGGCCTGGGCGATGCTGGTCTCAGAACCCGCGCCCAGAGCCTCCCACGAGGCTCCAGACAGCCCAGTAATGCTGGCACAGGGTAAACTCTACCCATGTTTAAAGTAATTTCTAGCTTATTTTACTCTGGGATTAAGTTCATCTCCAAGAGTGCCCGGGAATAAGTCCATAGCAATCTTGGGGGGAAATGTATCAGTTTTTTCAATCCATTCCTCAGAACGGTTGATCCTTAAGACCAAGATGAGAGTGATCACAGGAACACTCCTCATGTATTGTGGCCAAGGAAATGGCCACAGACACCTTCAGTAAAGCATCTCTTAGCAAAACCAATTCTGTTTTTCATGAACACAACACACTGCAAATATCAGCCAATTATTTTCTAAAAATATTGAGGACAAAACAACTGAAATCCATTACATACTTCTCCATCATAAAGGAAAAGGCTGAAAAGTCCCTCTAAGTCAACCCTAATTCAAAGAAAAAAATATCTCTACATGCACTTGGAAGAGTACATTTAAAATATTTTTGATCAGAATAGACAGAAAAAATATGCTTTACTTTCAACAACTGTATTTACTAGCTAACAGAACACTTTCTGGTAAGAAATAAAGGAAATATTTCATTATATATCTAGGAATATAAAATGATTAAAAATAAAAGCAATATTTCTTCTAGATGCTCACTGATTTATTTGGCTCTGGCCTCAGTAATCTTGCCTATCAGTTTAACATTAGGAGAGATAAAAAGTGCCTAACAATCAGAACCATGAAACAAACATTTACCCTGATCACTGAAAAATCCAGAAATCAGTCAGGCTACAAATATTATTGGCAAATGTCATGCATAGAAAGGAAGTATGGGGAACACAGGAGTTATAACCTAAATTTAAACAGTACCCACAGCAAAAAATTTGAGGGCACTTAGGACGAATTCAAAGGTTTAAAATCAGGCATTCCTGCTGAACAACTTGACTTGAAGACGACCCGACTTCAGAACAAATGGAAACATCAGAAGTAAGCAACCTTCTAACCTAAGGTATAGAAACCTCTACAACAGCATCCCCAGAATAATCTCCCTAAGAAAATACATATTTCTAAAGGAAAACAGAGACTGTAACACACTGTGTGTGTGTGCTCAGTTGCTCCGTTGTGTCCAGCTCTTTTGCGACCCCATGGACTGTAGCCCTCTAAGCTCCTTTGTCCGTGGGATTCTCCAGGCAAGAATACTGAAGCGGGCTGTCATTTCCTCCTCCAGGGGGTCTTCCCTCCTAGGGATCGAACCCACATCTCTTGTGTCTCCTGCGTTAGCAGGTGGATTCTTTACACTGCACCACCTGGGAAACACTAAAAACACATGTCCACAGCCTAAAATAAGGGTTTCCCCTTCTGCGTTTTAGCCCCTGAAATACAGTGCAAAGAAAACCATCAACTATTAGCCTCCAGAAAGGTACCAGATTATGGGTACCTCCTTTATCACCAATTTGGATGAACCAGATATCTTTCCAGAAGACTTAACATAGAACATAAAAACCTCACCTCTGAAAAATGAAGACTTCAGATGAACGTCAAGCGAAGTTTAAGGAAGAGCAAAGAACAGCCGTCTGGAGAGACATGTTTGGCACGAGAGTGGAAATTCTGGAATAACTAGAGATCAAATAGCACTCCTGACCACGTCAGCTCTGAGTACCAGCCGACAGGTCAATTAGAGGCACCTTTACACCCGACACCTCACCGGGCAGCTTCGACCTGCCTTTGGTAATGGAAGGGCGTGGCTCCCTAAGCCCATTGTAGGATTTCCAAATGCCTCTTCTGACCTGTGGGTTTGAGTTTTAGTTACTCAGATTACATTGCAGTCCCTTCCTCTTATCCCCACTTCCACTGAGGCATGTGTATGAAATATGGGATTAGACTACAAGGGAACTTTTCTTTATCTATTTACTTTATTTTTAATTGAAGGATAATTGCTTTACAGAATTTTGTTGTTTTCTGTCAAACATCAACATGAATCAGCCATAGGTATACGTATGTCCCCTCCTTTGTGACCCTCCCTCCCATCTCCCTCCCCAGAGGGAGCTTTAACACAAATACAGGGCAGGGTTTCATAACCACGGCTCTACTGACTTCTGGGGTGAAGTAGTTCGCCGGGCGCCGTCCTGTGCATCCGAGGATGGCCAGCAGCATTCCTGGCCGGCACACACTCGACGCCACAGCCTGTGTGCGTCACCCTGCTGATGTGACGGCCATGCAGAGTGCATCATGCGAAACGCCGGGCTGGGTGAAGCACAAGCTGGAATGAAGATTGCCGGGAGAAATTTCAACAACCTCAGGTATGTAGGTGACACAACCCTTACGGCAGAAAGCAAAGAGGAACTAAAGAGCCTCTTGATGAAAGTGAAAGAGGAGAGTGAAGAAGTTGGCTTAAACCTCAACATTCAAAAAAGGAAGTTCATGGCATCTAGCCCCATCACTTCATGTCAAATAGATGGGGAAACAATGGAAACAGTGACAGACTTTATTTTCTTGGGCTCCAGAATCACTGCAGAAGGTGACTGCGGCCATGAAGTTAAAAGACACTTGCTCCTTGGAAGAAAATCTATGACTAACTCAGACAGCATATTAAAAAGCAGAGAGATCACTTTGCTGACAAAGGTCTGTCTAGTCAAAGCTGTGGTTTTTCCAGTAGTCATGTATGGATGTGAGAGTTGGACCATAAAGGTTTAGCACCAAAGAATTGATGCTTTTGAACTGTGGTGTTGGAGAAGACTCTTGAGAGTCTCTTGGCTGTAAGGAGATCAAACCAGTCCATCCTAAAGGAAATCAGTCCCGAATATTCTTTGGAAGGGCTGATGTTGAAGCTGAAACTCCAATATTCTGGTCACCTGATTTGAAAAGCTGACTCATTAGAGAAGATCCTGACGCTGGGAAAGATTGAAGGCAGGAGGCGAAGGGGATGACAGAGGATGAGATGGTTGGATGGCATCACCGACTCAATGGACATGAGTTTGAGCAAACTCTGGGAGATGGCAGAGGAAGGGAAGCCTGGAGTGCTGCCATCCATGGGGTTGCAGAGTTGGATGTGACTGAGCGGCCGAGCAGCAACAAGAATACCTCAGGCGCCAGGATCGGTCCCCTCCCTGCCTGTGATAACCAGAGGTGTCTCCAGACACTGACAAATATCCCCTGGGAGGCGAAGTGAACTTGTTGAGAACCCTTGATCCAGGGAGCTTGTGCCTTCATCCAAGACACCCATGCTATAGAAGGACTTACTGACTTACACAGAGAAGTCACACCCCAACAGATCCACAGAAGTAACGGTCACGACAGAAATATTTCACCATGTCCTCTGATGTCCGTGGCCCTCTGTTTTTCAAGTAAAGACTTGAAAGTGGGGCTGGATGTTATGGTCAGGAGCAGTGAGAAAGTCATCACTGGCCCTGAAAGGTAGGAAGCAGGGACCACAGCGTGGGAAGAGAGAGATGGAGCTTTTAGAGGTGGTGCAGTCAGGCCAAGGGCAAGGGTGTGACAGTGCAGGTGGGCTGGAAGGAAGAACACAGGAACTGAGGAGGTCAAAGAACTGAGTTTGGTTTCCTGGACCCTCTGGGAAGGGCTGATCCGAAAGGGGGGCGTGATGGGGAACACAGCTGGGGCGGGCGGCAGAGTCCACACAGAGCAGGGGCTCTCGCACCTCCAAAGCCTCCTGAGTGAAGCAAGCCAGGCAGACAAAGACAAATATCACACGATGAACCGTGTATATGGGGTCTAAAATAAACCACCCAGGATTCCCTGGCAGCTTACATGGTTAGGAATCTGCCCGCAAGGCAGGAGACCCAGGTTCAATCCCTGGGTCAGGAAGATCCCCTGGAGAAGGGAATGGTAACCCACCCCAGTGTTCTTGCTGGAGAATCCCATGGACAGAGGAGCCTGGCGGGCTATAGACCATGGCGTTGCAAAGAGTCAAACATGACTGAGCAACGAACTACAGAAATGAACTTATTTACAGAACAGAAATAGACTCACAGACACAGAAAAGAAACTTATGGTAACCAAAGGGGAAAGGTGGGGAGGAGGGATAAATGAGGAGATTGGGATTAAGAGATACACATTATTATATATAAAGAAGATAACCAACAAGGATCTACTGTATAGCACAGGAAGCTATACTCAATATTTTGTAATAACCTATAATGGAAAAGAATCTAAACAGAATATATATATATGTGTATATATATATATATATATATATACACATATATATATACACACACATATACACATTTATGTATAACTTAGTCACTGTGCTCTATACCTGAAACTAACAAGATATTGTAAATCAACTAAATAGTTCAATAACAAAGAAAACCAAGTGGAAAAACCTCCAAAGCAGAGGTTTGGGAGAAAAGGTGCATAGATTTCTTGCTCTGTTGCCCGCGAGGCTGCAGGTTCGGGCCGCTCCTGTGACCTCCGCGGCTCCCCGTGTGACACAGAATAGACGCGGGCAGCGGGTAAGTGGTGAGACCCCAGGCTGGCACCTGCTGCACACTCTGGCTGTTATTCTGAAGTACTCGGGTTATTTTTCCCGCAGATAAGGGACTCTGGAACCCACAGTTCACACACAGGTTGAGAGAAGCTGCAGGTGGAGCCCCACGTCACTTAGTTGGCTGGCAGCAGGTTGAAAGCTTTGGCCAGCATTTTTGAGCACCTGGTGCTTCGGCCTCTTTCTGGAGCCTCCCCCTTCCGAGTCCAGAATTTTGGCTTCACTCTTGTCCCCAAAGCCAAGCTTTCCACGTTCTTGATGTGCCATGAATAGGACTCTGTGAAAACGTAGACAAAGGCGGGAAGGAAGCACAGTAAACAAAAGAGCCGCTCTATTTAAGTGATAGAATTGTACTGCTGTTCAGAATACCCTCCGATATTGTTAGAATGCTCTTTTTATATAATAGCTTAAGGAACTTGAACTTTATTCAGGAGGCAGTAAAGGGCCCACTCAAAGTGTTTGAATAGGGAAGTAGAATTTTGTTTGAACAAAGAACTTGTAGGCAACAAAAAAAGGTTAAAAATCACCTTTATTCTTTTCCAAAAGTTTCTTGGCTGATTTTACTATTTATTCTTCCAGATCAGCTTCAGAGTCTACTTTTTAACTTTAAGCCAACCTTGTCCCCTAAACTGGGATATTATTTGAATTACTTCATGGATGTATTAACATCTTTTCAATACAGAGTCTTCTAATTCAGAAACAAGGTACCTCTCTCTCCATTTTTAAAATCTATGTCCTTTGGTATGTTGTTATAGGTGTCTCCATATAGGCCTTGCATATTTCTTTATTCCTAAATGCTATTTTGAATGAAATCTTATCTTCTTGCCATTATTCAAAAAAACCCCAAAAACTACGGTGGTGTATGAGAATGATATGGTTTTTTGGGGGGAGGGGAGAAGTAGGGAAACTTGTTCTCTGAGCACATTTAATTAATTAATTAACTTTATTGGAGTATAGCTGATTAACAATGTTGTGTTAGTTTCAGGTGTAGAGCAAAGTGATTCAGTTATTTACATACATGTATCTATTCTTTTTCAAATTCTTTTTCCTACTAGGTTGTTACAGAATATTGAGCAGAGTTCCTTGTGCTATACAGTAGGTCCTTGTTGGTTATCCATTTAAAATATAGCAGAATATACATGCCCACCCCAACTGCCCAACTATCCCTTCCCCCTCACCCTTCCCCTCTACTATGGATATTTGTTTATATAATCACAGACACTGGACTTGGTTTTAGGCTGAATTTTCGGATTAGCGTGCAAGTAGTTACAAACTCTATTTCTTTTCAGTAGTTACACTGCTGGTTTCTTTATCCTGTCTGAACACCAGCACTCCCATCATCATAACGGTAAGCTAGCCCCGGCCTGCCGCTTCTTCTTCCATCGGATGCTCTGCAATTAGGGGAGCGTAAGGACTCAGCAGCTTTGTGAGTTTGTGCTTGCACCCTAATAACACAGGACAGGACAGCAGGCTTATTAGACCTTAAACAGCATTAACGTTGCCTAGGAAGTAAACAGAGACTCTGTTGTCAGCCACCTGATAAAGCCCCTGAAAGGAAAGAAATTATAAGGCTCAGAAAAAGACACTCTTGCCTAAAGGCCAGAATCTAATTTTAAACAATAAAAGATAAACAGGCAAAGCGACTTGAAGGAGGATTAGCACTGAAGTCAGGGGAAAGCTAATTATTATTCTCAGCATCGCTGTATGATTCTTTTCTGCAGGGAGACGCACCGAGGAGGAATGGCCTTCAATTCCGGGGCCAACACTGCCCGTGCGGGGAGCTGCGCTCTGCCAGGAGCTTGGTGCCAGCCTTGGCCAGTTCCATAACCTCTGTCTACCCCTCGGTTTCCTCATCCGTCAGACAGGAGTAACAGCGGCAGTAACCTAGTGCATGCGGTTTATAAGGATTCAATCTGTGATTATGCGAAGTCAGTATTTAAATAAATAACATGCTGGCTGTAGGTGCAGTGCGGGTGTCTGGTTTACAAAGTGCACAGTGTTACAAAGTACTTCAAGGCACATGTAACCTCAATCTAATGGAACCAGTCACTGTTCACCAAGCAATGTGAGTTAACTTTTGTCCCAGACCAGCTGCCCCTCCCTCTTGCCTTCCGGCCTCACCCGACTCTGCCTTCTATTTCTGCCTGTATCTCCGAGGCTCAGAAGCCACAGCCTGCTGGGGAGCTCTGGTGCAGGGGAAACACACAGGCTTGCTAAGCCCCTGCAACCAGAAGATGAACTGGAACTCTAAGTCGTGAGCTGGAGTAGGAGGAATCATAATTTCTTTTCTAGAACAAGTGGCCTGAACTTTGGGAAAGTTATTTTCCTTCAGACACTCTGAAAGAAGTTCTGCTCAGCTGACTGGACTTGAACTTCACAGCCCAGATAAGGAGATACGACTGTGTCTCCCAAGAAGGGGATTAGGCAACAGAAGCCCACAAACTTCTCTTTTTTTGGGTAAAGAGTCTCTCCTTTGGTACAATTTTTGAAAAAGAAGAACTTGTCCTACAGTGAAGCAACTAAGAGTTTTGAATAAAGATATTTGAAGTTTTCAGTTTGGATATTCTATGATTATTTAGAACATATGTCCTACATTTAGCATAAAATATAATAAAACTGGGGCTTCCCTTGTGGCTTAGCTGGTAAAGAATCCACCTGCAACGTGGGAGACCTGGGTTCGATCCCTGGGTTGGGAAGATCCCCTGGAGAAGGGAAAGGCTACCCACTCTAGTATTCTGGCCTGGAGTATTCCATTGACTATAGTCCATGGGGTCACAGAGTCAGACACGACTAAATGACTTTCACTTACTTGCTTACTTACTTATAATAAAACTGTATCTTCTAGCATCTTTATCTGTGGAAGGAGGCAAAAGGATGTGTAGGTAGGGAGTGCACACATGCTAAGTCGTTTCAGTCGTGTCCGACTCTTTGTGACCCCGTGGACTGTAGCCCACTAGGCTCCTCTGTCCATGGGATTCTCCAGGCAACAATACTGTAGTGGGTTGCCATGCCCTCCTCCAAGGGATCTTCCCAACCCAGGGATCAAACCCACGTCTCTTACATCTCCTGCATTGGCAGGTGGGTTCTTTACCACCAGCACTGCCTGGGAAGCTCGTAAGTAGGGAAGAACAGGAAAAATTAAGGAGAAACAGATTTACAGTTGGGAGGGGTGGTGAAATTCCAGTGGCTGCCTCCTGGTGGCCACAGGTGAGTGCTCCCAAGGGGCCTGCACTAAAGATTTCTTATTGGCTAGTAATGTCAGACACCTCAAGTGTTCACTGACACGTGAATGGATAAATACATGTGGTATATCCATACAATGGAATATCATTGGGCCTTTAAGAAAAGGAAATTCAGATACATGCTGCCACGTGAATAAAACCTTGAAAACATTGTGCAAAGTGAAATAAGTGCACTGCCAGAGGACAAATATTATATGATTTCACTTACATGAGATACCTAGAAATGTCAAATTTGTGGAGAAAGTAGAAGGTGGCTGCCAAATGGAGGGGACACAGGAATGAGTGCATGCTGCCAAGTCTCTTCAGTTGTGTCCAACTCTTGACCCCATGGACTGTTACCCACCAGGATCCTCTGTCCATGGGATTCTCCAGGCAAGAATACTGGAGTGGGTTGCCATGCCCTTCTCCAGGGGACCTTCCTGACCCAGGGATCAAACCCCCGTCTCTTATGTCTCCTGCATTGGCAGGTGGTTTCTTTACCACTAGCGCCACCTGGGAAGCCCACAGGGATGAGGGTTAGTGTTTAATAGACACAAAGTTTCAGTCTGGGAAGATGAGAAGGGCTCTGGAGATGGTGGTGGTGATGGTTGCATAACAGTGTGAACGTACTTAATACTACTGAGTTGTATACTTAAAATGTGTAAGATGGGGAATTTTACATTATGTGTGTTCTACCACATTAAAAAATAATTTATGTTGAAAGTTTTAGACCATGAGAAATGGCCAAATTGATCTTGGGATATCTACTTTATGGCATTCTGTCTGGCTATAAAAATGGTATATTTGATGAGCATGTAATAGAATGCAACCTGCTTATGACAATGCTGAGTGCGCATACACTCAACATACACACTCCAATAACATCTATGAAAAAATAAATAACAAAGACCCTAACGAAATCGGGCTTCCCTGATAGCTCAGTTGGTAAAGAATCTGCCTGTAATGCAGGAGACCCTGGTTTGATTCCTGGGTCAGGAAGATCCACTGGAGTAGGAATAGGCTAGCTATTCCAGTATTCTTGGGCTTCCCTTGTGGCTCAGATGGTAAAGAATCCACCTACAATGCAGGAGACCTGGGTTCAATCCCTGGGTTGGGAAGATCCTCTGGAGAAGGGAAAGGCTACCCACCCTAGTGTTCTGGTCTGGAGAATTCCATGGACTGTATAGTCCATGGGGTTGCAAAGAGTCAGACACGTTTGATCAACTTTCACTACTAGACCCAAGGAAATAAATTAAAATAGTGCCATGGTTGTTTTTATGTTATAATGAGAGTATGGATAGCTTTTTGTTTCCTCCTATTTTCCACTTTTTTTTTTAATACACATGTACTACTTTTAAAGGGGAGAAATAACACAAAGTTTCATTTTCCTCTGTCACTTTATTTGAAAAGAAAAGAAGAATGTAAAGAAAAACCTGTATGTTTTTATTTCCTAGAGGTTTTTAAACCTAAAAGGAAACTGCAATTAATTAGGCTGCTTTTACCACTTTCACTTCTTTCCTACTTTTCTATCATACCACCATGGGTGCCCCTGGTGAAGCAGGCTGGTGAAGCCTGTGGCCATTCTCAGAATGGTATTTGTAAGTGCTTAAAACAATGTATACTGTTAGTCACTCAGTCATATCTGACTCTTTGGACTGTGGCCTGCCAGGCTCCTCTGTTCATGGGATTGTCCAGGCAAGAGTACTGGAGTGGATTGCCATTCCCTTCTCCAGAGGATCTTTCCAACCCAGGGATCAAACCTGGGTCTCCTTCATTGCAGGCAGGCTCTTTACCATCTGAGCTACAGGGAAGATCAGTAAAACAAAGTATACACAGTTACAAAGGAAAGTGATTATTATGAAATATACTGTCAAGACATATTTTAAAATTGTGATACAGTATCAAGCACGGGCTTCCCTGCTGGCTCAGTGATAAAGAAACCACCTGCCAAAGCAGGAGATGCGGGTTCAGTCCCTGGGTTGGGAAGATCCCCTGGAGAAGGAGATGGATACTCCCTCCAGTATTCTTGCCTGGAGAACTGTATGGACAGAGGAGTCTGGAAGGCTATCGTCCATGCGGTCGCAAAAGAGTTGGACGTGACTTACTGACAACAACAACAACAATCAATCAATCACAATACAGACAGGGAAAAAAAAAAAGAAATTATACTATTTATGTTAATAGGAGTAATTTAATACATGGGACCCACTAAGCAAGTGTTGAATGACTTAGAAGGCAGAAGAGACTCAGGTAACACAGAGGTAATAATTTGGGGAACAGCTAGGGCTGGAGGAACAGCGGGGTGAGCTAGTGTACCCCAAAGACTCAGAAGGCACTGTGCTCCAGCACCTCCATGGGCTCCACAGCAGTGGTTTCTGAGAGCATGAAGAAAGCTAGAAACAGAACCAGTCAGGGCTGCCGGGCAAAGGCGGTTGCTGGGGCGACGGCTCACAGAAACAGGAAGCAGACAGGGCGGGGCAGATGTGTCTCCTTCCCCCGCCTCACTGTCTCCCCCTAGCGCCTCTGGGCAGAACCCTGGGGAGATGAGGTGTGCAGAGCCCCGGCCCCAGCATCTCAAGGCTGGGAATAACTGGCCCCATACCAGCTTATTTCCTGGTGCCCTGAGTGACCAGAGCCATGTCTACCTTAATATCCACAAGACCATGTGAATTTCCCCAGCTGTCTGCAACCACCGACAAGTTCCACAAAAACAGTCAGTACTCGGTGATGAAGCCACGCGCACTTCCAACTCTGCTCAGGTTTAGGGCTGACACTCGTAACAGGAGGTGATGTTGCTCTTTTTTTTTTTGACCCAGTTTCAGGGATCTAAAATCTAACCAAAGGCCCTTAGAGGGTGAGGGGACCCAAAGTTAAGAATCCTTCTGGGTGTTAAAGTGCTTTTTCTTCTTCCTTAATTTTTGATTTAAAAAGTCACAGGCTTGATCACATGATCACAGGGTGAATCACTGATGCCAGGTTTCTCTTTAGGCTTTGCAAGAGAAAATAAGTGATGCAAGGTCATGTCTTTGGCGCATGTCTATCTTTTTACTGATATGGTCAACCCATCTTGCAAGCAGTAAGCAGCAATTGTTGTATTTTTATCCATCATATTGTACCTACTTCTGAATGCCACAGAAAGTAAAGAAAGTGAACACACAGCTGCACTTACATCCTCGCCCCATGCTCCTGGGGGGCACGGATTTTAGGATTCCCGAGAAGACTTCAGAGTTCTTTCTCATAAGGCCCCTGGCCAGCCCCACCTCATTGACCGTGACCCAGATGTCCCCCAGTCCAGATCTATATTTCTTTTCTCTTGATTTGTCCCAGGTTCAGCCCACCTGCCAGGTGGACATCTCTGCCTGGAGGGCCCAGTCACCTCAAGCTCGAGACGTATTCAAAATGGAATTCCTGTCGCCTCCAATGGTCTGTCCCCTGCACTTTCTGTTCCACGGGGGCGCCACCGACCAGCGCCTCTTGGGAAGGCTTCGTGTATGGTCTCTGGGTCTCAGCTCCCTCATCAACGAAGGAGAGGTGGTGACAGAGACAACCTTCTGGGCTGGCGGAAGGACTGAATGACCCCCCAGGTCTGGACATCACCAAATGCCACCCGAGTGAGGCTGGCGTGCCTTCCCCCCACGCAGTCCACCAGCAAGCGGGCTTCCTTTCTGAGTCACGTCAAGGTGCCCCCAGGGCCACCGCCTTAACCCGGCCTCAGCGAGAGTCTCCTCAGGACTATCACAGTTGTCCCCAATGCCGCCCCCTCCCCCTGCCCATTACTGCCCTGCCCATTATTGTCACGTCATCCACTCACTCATCCTGTCACCACGTGGGTGGCGGCTGGCACAGGTCAGAGACCGGGGATGTAACAGGGGGCAAGGGCAGTCATGCCTCTGGGGGGAGGCTGATGTCAAATAACTGCACAGATAAGTAACCACTTATAACCGTGACAAGTGCTATGCCGTTCAATGAAAATGCCCCCACACCGTGCCCGTTGTGGGCGATGCGGGCAGAACACACAGCTTTGGGTTTCTGAGAAAACAAGAAGTGATTCAGGGTGGGGGAGACGGAGAGCCCTCCCGTGAGGCCGGTGGGGCTTCCCCCCGAGAGCCGGACAAAGGGCGAAACTCCGTGCGTCACCAAGCCTCCTGGCAGCCTCCTGGCGCCCTGCCACGGCCGACTGGCGACAGAGGACTGCCTCCTGGTGGTGACTTCAAACCTTGGAGGCTGAATCCCCATGTTTCTTTTTTTCCACACTCAGTTTATGTGTGGGCTTAGTCACTTAGTCGTGTCCGACTCTTTGTGACCCCATGGACTGTAGCCCACCAGGCTCCTCTGTCTACGAGACAGTTTATAACAGTGTTAATAACAGTATTTGTAATAAAAGAGGACCCAACTCTCAGCTGAGGAACTTCGGTAACAAGCTCATCTATGTCAGAGTTTTATTTAACATAGAAACAAGATCACTTTTCTGTCTCACAGATGGAATATACACGCGTTGATAAGTCTACTGTTAATCTATAAAGTTTGAACAGTGCTACTGACTGTAAACGCATTTCATTATGCTCTGTGAAGAACTGAAAAACTAACAATTTATTAAAGACACTGAAAGTCAGAATTTTGCAGCTTATTTATAGCAATATTTGAAAAATACAAGATGAATCACATTGCAAGATTTGTTTAGCACTTCAAGCTAAGAGAAATATTTTAAAATATGTATCATCCATTCTAGGATATTTGTAAGGTCTTATTTTAATATAAGATAAAATATATATTCTTTTAGAATAACCAGAATAATTAACCAAGTATAGAACAAGCTTAAATTTAGGTCAATATTTTTTTAAGGCAAGATAAAATTTGTGTTGTAGGGTACAGAAAAAATTCTGCTTTCCAGTTTAAACAAGTACTATGATCATAATGGCTATCTAAGAATTTTTTTAATATCTTATTTGTATTCAATTTTTAATTTTTCAAATATTAAACTCTCACTGAACACAAAAGTATAACTCTCTTGTCTAAGAACCATGTTTTCCGGCTCTACTTTAGGAAGCTCTATGTTGTCTGCACGTTTAAAGTCATTAACAGCACAGGAAATGGGGGGCACTGACCCTTCATCTCTAAGGCTCTATCAGTGAGTCCATGTCCTGAGACTGACCTGCTAGTTGTGTGCTTCCATAGACTTCTAGAAACTTGAGGACCTACTACAGTACCGTTCATCTCATTTAGTAAAAGATGCAGAGATTACAACGAGGAAAAGAAACTCTCAACCTGGTGAACAGTGAAAAAGCCGTAAGAGGTATGTTACCAGCCTGGTTATGCATGTCCCCTAATTTACTTAGAGGTGGTCTGAGACATCTCACAAGGGAGACAGGCGCACACATGCAGACACACACCACACCGGGGCTGGCCATGGGCCCTGGGCCCTGGGCCCTGGGCCTGGGCTGCCTTCTCGGGGCAGGGGGCAGGGGGGACCAGGGAAGCGGGGGGGAGGGAGTGAGGAGCTGGTGTGCTGCCCGCCGCAGCCCCTCAGCCTTCGCAGAGCCCCCTGGCTCCCAGCTATGCTCTGTAGTTGTCCTAAGAACACAAAAGACCCAACACAAATGTCACCACTATCGTGTGTGTAAGTCGCTCAGTCATGTCTGACTCTTTGCAGCCCCATGGACTGTAGCCGGCCAGGCTCCTCGGTCCATGGACCTCTCCAGGCAAGAATACTGGAGTGGGCTGCCATTTCTTTTCTCCAGGGGATCTTCCCAACCCAGGGATGGAATCTGGGTCTCCGGCATTGCAGGAGGATTCTTTATTGTCTGAGCCACCGGGAAAGCAATGGTTTACCCTTAACTGGAAAGTGTCTGACTTGGATGTCCAACAGCAGAGGGAATCTATTTTGTGCCATCCAGGGTGTCTGACGTGTGACAGATGAATTAGCTTTCGTGGGACCATTTGTTTTCATCGGTTGGGATTAAGTGTTGGGGACCTGACTTGCTGTGAAAAGCCTCTGGTTCTCGGATCTGAGCCTCTGGAGCAGCTGAGAACCACCCGCTACTGCTTGTCGAGTCTGTGCGTGGTGCACGTTGTCACAAGATCCATGACCGACGTCACGAGCCGATGCAAGGCCACCGCTCGTCCCTTACAAAGGGGGAGAGCAATGTTACAGCAGTAATTGCCTCGTGAACTGGAAGGGGTTCCCTTAATCCAGGATCCCAGGACCCTTTTTAAATGCAATAGAATAGACTGGTTCTCCACATAGGACCTTGAAGATGTTGTGTGTCTGTTCAGATAAAACAAGGGGTGGGTGAGAACCTTGGGAGGGGAGGGTTCGCTGTGAGAACCCCACCCCACCCCCAGCCCCGTGTGCTGTGCTCAGCATCTCTGCTCAACTCTCAAGGGAAACATTTCCCCGTGAGGCTGATGACAAAAACAACCACTAACCCTGTGTACCAGAGGCTATCAAAGTGCCTCACATGCTTTGTTATTTCTCACAGAAGCCCCATCAAGAGAAAGGATCCCACTCTCCAATTTAGGATGGAGGTAGAGACAGGAGAGAGTCTCGTCGAGGTCCTGGAAACAGCAGGCAGTGGAGCCACGTGAGCCCAGGACCGGTGTGAAGGGGTCCCCAAACCATCACAAGACGGCCACTGAACGCTGTATCAGACACTGTGTTGGCACTTTCCGGGTTTATCTCATTTAAGCCTCGACAGCCCTGAAAGGTGGGTATTATCATTCCCGGGCATCTTTTTGGAAATCGTGGCTCGGGGTTGAGTGATGGATTCCAGCTGACGCAGGTTCGAGATGGTGCAGCCACACCAGGAGCTCAGCAGCTCTCTCCCTAGCCCCAGCTCTTTCCTACCCCACCCCTGCCTCCACCGGACAAATGTTCTCTCTCTCCCTCTTAAAACCACAGCTGGAAGGGCCTCCGGATGTGATCTGGCCTGGCCGCTGCTCCCAGCGGACGTCACTTTTCCAGTCTTGACAAGTGACCTGTCCAAGACCACATGGCCGAGCACCACACCAAGGACAGAGCCACCTCCGCTTCAGCCTCCGCGTTCCGCCCTGCCAACTGTGTTATAACGATGGCAAACAGCTTTACTGGGGACATTTCAGGCTTTTTCCTCTCTGTGAAAAAAACCCAGTTGACAAATCGTCCTTAGAGAATGTGTTATTTTTTCCCTTTCGGAATTACAACCATCTACCACCATTTGTCGAGTGTCCAAGAACACAGGAAACCTACTCCTCCCAGCTGGTTTTTGTTAAATGGCTTGGTGTCTAACATTCAGAGTTGTCCAGACTGTCCTGATCTCCTGCCAGAAGCTGACTCAAGCCCACTCTCTAGGCGATGTGGGAGACTTTGTGCCCAATGGACACATCTCAGCCGGGTGGAAGCTAAGGAGACCTTGCAGCTTCTGCTGTCAGCAACTGTTGCCTAGGGAACAGTGTGATGGAACAACCAGGCAGCGTTTAAGGAGATCATGTTCTTTTTAAAGAGAGGAGTGCATGTACGCCTTTACCCGAATTGGAGTCCTTTTTATGGTCCCACTTAAGTCCAACTTTCTGCCCTCACTCACCTGCCTAACACACTGTGTCGGCTTCAACGTCTTATAAGATAAGCCCGGTGGAGAACCTATTTTAGGCTTATCAAGCACCTGGGCAGGCGTGTTTCTTGCAGGCAAGGAGGAAAATGTTCAAATCCTGATCTTGGACTTCCCTGTGGTCCAGTGGTTGGAAGTCCTGATGCAGGGGACCTGGGTTTGATCCCTGGTGCGGGAAGATTTCATAGGCTCAGGGCAACTAAGCCCGTGCACCACAACTACTGAAGCCCACGCACCCTAGAGCCTGTGCTTGGCAGCAAGAGAAGCCACCGCAATGAGAAGCCCACACACTGCAACTAGGGAGCAGCCCCTGCTCGCCGCAAGCAGAGAAAGCCCGTGGGCAGCAACAAAGACCCAGCACGGCCAAAGACACTCTCCTAATCTCAACCAAGAAAACAGATTTGCAACAGGCAATGCAAACAGGTTAATAAGTAATCTCTAAGTCACCAAGACGGAGAAGGCAATGGCACCCCACTCCAGTACTCTTGCCTGGGAAATCCCATGGACGGAGGAGCCTGGTAAGCTACAGTCCATGGGGTCGCTAAGAGTCAGACAGAACTGAGCGACTTCACTTTCACTCTTCACTTTCATGCACTGGAGAAGGAAATGGCAACCCACTCCAGTGTTCTTGCCTGGAGAATCCCAGGGATGGGAGCCTGGTGGGCCGCCGTCTATGGGGCCGCACAGAGTTGGACTCGACTGACATGGCTTAGCAGCAGCAGCAGCAGCAGCAAGTCACCAAGAAATAAATAAATACTAACACTGCAAGGCAGGCTTTGACAGTTTGAAAAAGAGCTTTCAAGACTGACAAATCAGAGTCACCAGTTTTTAGCTCCCAGATTTACAAAGGCTGAGAATCGTCACGGCACCTCCTCTTGTGGGGAGATCCTTCCAGACGACGCAGACGCCAGCGTAAACTGACACAGCCTCTCAGGCAGGCAGTTCGAAAACAAGTATTGGGACCCTCACATGTGTTTGCATGTTTAAAATCTTTATCTGCACTTCCAATATCTCATTTAAGGAAATCAGCTTCCCTGCTGGCGCAGATAGTAAAGAATCCGCCTGCAATGCCAGAGATCTGGGTTTGATCCCTGGGTTGGGAAGATCCCTTGGAGAAGGAAATGGCAACCCACTCCAGTATTCTTGCCTGGAGAATCCCATGGACATAGGAGCCTGCTGGGCTACAGCCCATGGGGTCTCAGAGTCGGACGCGGCTGAACCACTAACACTTTCCTACAAAACATGATTTATTCTTAAAGACATTCATCTGCCGTGTTATTCACAACTGAGAGAATAGACACCTGTAAAACACCTTTTCACATCCAACAAGAGGAAAACAAAGACACAATGGAACAACCTCAGTGCCGTATTCTGTGGCCACTTCAACGTTTTACAGAACATTTGGTACCGAGGTCGTGCTGATTTCTTTCCTTAAAGAAGAGAACAAAAGATGCAGTATTCCTAAACATATAATTGAAGCCATCTTCAAAAATACCATTGATAAAATAGAGGGGAATAGAGCAAAATGTTAACAGGTCTTAAGCTTGGTCACAGTACAGGGCATCGTTTTTATCTTCTATGTTTGAATTTTCCTAATTATTTTCTACAATGAATACGTACTACAGTTAATGTAATAAACATTTCCTTTCATCAGCAATTATTACCTTTGTTGGTAATTTCTTCATTTATTCAGCCAAAAACTTGTTGTAAACCAAATTTTAGGATAAACGCTCTCAGGAGAATATGCAGTGAGTGTGAATGCTCTTACCCCAGCCTGTGGAAGTCAGGGAGGGCTTCCTGGAGGAAGGGCTAACTGAGTAGAGAAGGATGGACAGTGATGGGAGAGACTGTTGGGTAGCTCAGTACGTCTGCAGTGCAAGATACTGTGGGAGAGAGGGGAGATGGGAAGAGGAGCTAAGAGGCCCCTGGTGTTATCTCAAGAGCTTTAAATTGGTCCTGGACACTCTCACTTCAGTTCAGTTGCTCAGTCATGTCTGACTCTTTGCAACCCCATGGACTGCAGCTGGAAGCTATAGGGAGACCCCATGGACTGTGACCCTGGAAGCTATAGGGAGTCATTAAGGATGGTGAAGGCGCTTCCCCGGTGGGTTAGATGGTAAAGAATCTGGCTGTAATGCGGGAGACCTGGGTTCGATCCCTGGGTCGGGAAGAACCCCTGGAGAAGGGAACAGCTACCCACTCCAGTATTCTGGCCTGGAGAATTCCACGGACAGAGGAGCCTGGTGGGCTACAGTCCAGGGGGTCGCAAAGAGTAGGACACGACTGAGCAACTTTCACTTTCACAAGGATGGTAAAAGAGGGAACCTGTGGCATGAGGTCTGTGTTTGCTGGGACACCAAGGTGAAGACAGGTCTGAGGGGAGCCAGTCTTGGAAGCCCACAGGCCAGGAAGCTACTGACACAACCACATGAGCTATGTTCACAGCTCCGCAGACGGAGGGACGTGGAGGAGGTCGGGGTTAGGGTGAGGGATCCTGGCTCAGGCGGCCGTGGCGGGGTGGGGACAGGAGATACAGGGGGGCAGGGGCTGGTTAGGGGTGAAGATGCTCAGTGTTGGGGATCATCATCAAACCGAATTCAAAGGAGAGGGGGTTCAAGGCAGGACGTGGAGAGGTTTGAGGGGGTTAAAGCCATGGGAGCGGCTGCATAGAGAAGAGCCCGGGATGTGACAGAGAAGAAAGGGGGGAGGTGGGAAACACACGGTCTGAGGGCCACATGGCAGGAAGGGAGGCCGAGGAGCCGCCTGCGTCAGAGCGCGGCCCCCCAGCCCTGGGTAGCTGGTTTCTGGTCTGTGTCCATCCTGGATGGACGCCGCGGGTACCACACTGCGGGTGTGATGGGTGGACGAGTGAGCCGTGCTCCCATTCACAAAGACAGGAAGACAGCTTCTGGCCTCTGCAGTGGCAGGGCTAGCCTTCCTCCCCTGCACCCTCCCTGCCTCCTGCTCCATCTCCAGGGAAGAGAAAAATGCCAGTCTCTGAGAGGAGGGGCAAGAAGAGTGAAACGCCAGTCCGCAGGGGCCGCCTGGCACCAGGACAGCAGGAACACGGCTGAGCGGCGCCCGCTGCGCTTCATGGCTGCGTCCATGTCCCTCCAGACAGCCATGTGCTCCGCGTGGGGGACAGTCGTCTGACTCCAGGGCCTGCTGAGTGCTGAGTCTCTCACTTAATTTCCACCCCAGCCATTTTCCAAGGAACAATATGGGGGGGAAAAAAAAGGTGAAATATTGAATAAATCGCCCCAAGTCATGTGGCTGGTGGGTGGTGTGGCCAGGATCCAGGGTTTCCTCCAAGGGGAAGGTCTGGGAGCCTGGGTGTTTTGAGTCAATGACCCTCGGGGTCAGGGGCCAGGAAAGCAGCAGGGAGTTGCCATGGAAACCCTCTGTCCTGCAAATCCAGCCAGTGAGGAATAGCTGGCCCCAACGCCCCTAGTGTGGACCTCAGTCACAGCCCTTCTGCCCAGCAAAGACTGCCACAAGCAGGGGGTGTCACCCACCCAGGTTGGGGGGTTCTCTCTGCTACACCAGCCAACTCAGCTGTGCTGAAATTGCCACACACACCCCTCCACAAACACGCAAGATCGTTTCTACAGAACGTCCAGTTTTCATACTAATGAAGCTTATAAAGAGCATTTATTTGTTGCTATATACCCAAAACTAACACAACATTGTAAACCAACCATAGTCCAATATAAAATAAATTTTTTTTAAAAGAGCGTATTATTGCTTTATTTTTGTAGTGCCTTTGGTAGTTTATGGCAGGCAATGACTTAGGGTAAAAATTCACTGAAATATGGTGCTGATAATCAATAAAGCAACAGACTATGCTGTTCTGCATTGTAGCTACCTCTGCGAACCAGCTCAGTTTCACAGGAAGACTGGATTCCCATGCCAACTCTCAAATCTGTCAGAAACACCAGGATTCCTGTGTTTCAGAGTTCTCAGGTCATTTATATGTTTTATTCAAAATTGCAGGCTATTAAATTAGAATCATTTCAAAATATAAATACGTCAGGAGAACAATTCACTCCAGTAAATAACAAAATCAACATTTCTTTCTTTTTAAACAAAATTCCCATTGTGTTTTATATTAACCTTTATTCGAAACCCTTAGGCTTTAGTTTTGTTAACTTCAAAAATAGTTTATTTCACCATAAGACTTCCTGCATTATTTAGCAGTAAGAAGTTTATTTAAATGTTTCATGAATTATTAAAATTGTACACGTTCTTTAAGATACGTGAGAAACTCAAAAATCCTTCAGAGTCAGCACAGTGCAGTGGGCTGATGACAAGCCTGAAGTTGTTTATTAGCTTCCAGAAAAATCCCTACATGCAGTTTTGTGAATGGAAATTCTTGGCTGTCATGAAATTCTGCAATGTAGTGGAAAACTAACTCAAGGGGGCATGAGATGCAGTATGCTCAAGAAGTCTTCACGAAAGCTCGCATCCTCTGAACTGAGCGATTTCACCTCCAGCCATGCCACAGATGCAGGCAGAGATGGCTAAACATGACTGTTCACCTCCGTGTTATTTAGAGCAGAGGGAATGAAGGGCTTACGGAATGGACTGCGGTAAATATCGGTAGAGCACGGTGCAGCCAGTGGGTAGAAAAATGTACATTTACAGTGATTATTTCATAAAGTGATACTTGCTCAAAATTCTAGTATTCAAACAAAAAAGGTCAAAGAAGGCAGCTAAAACACACTTCCAGATACCAGACCTCACATCTTCAAGGAAGTCCATTCAGTTTCTGAGCAGCATCACTTTCCATTTTGTATAGAATGGAGCCTTGCCAAAAGCCCCCCAATCATCACCAGCAGGCTTCCTGACCCCAAACTAGGCAAAGATACCCACCCCGGTACTCATCCTACAGTGCCCAGTGCTAAGTCGCTTTAGTTGTGTCCGACTCTTTGCGAGCCCATGGACCGTAGCCCATCAGGCTCCTCTGTCTGTGGGATTCTCCAGGCAAGGATACTGGACTGGGTTGCCATGCCATCCTCCAGGAGATCTTCCTGACCCAGGGATCAAACTCACATCTCCTGCATCTCCTGCACTGGCAAGCAGGTTCTTCACCACTAGTGCCACCTGGGAATAGCACCGTAACCAATTCCCTGATGCTACTCTTCTAGCGGGAGTTTTGTCTTGAGGCTATAACAGTTGGGTACTAACGCATGAAAACTGTCCGCTCTCCTGGGCCTGTTAAGGAGGTCGGTCTGCCGTGCTTGCAATGCCCACAAGCTCTCTGCTCTCTGTTCTTAATAAACTCACTCCTTTCTGAGATACTCTTTGCCTGGAAATTCTTTTGCAACCCGTGTTCGGACTGCCGTAACACCCATGCCACAAACCCTACCTCCATCTGCACTCCTGCCACCCAAGGTTCAGTCCACGGTGGTCCTTCCTGGACCCCTAGGCTAGGCCACCAGGACCTCCCTCCCTCCAGGCCCCCTGACATCCTCCAACTACGCCCCTTGGGTCTTCCCGAGGCATGAGATGCTGCCGGTCTCCCTCCTGAGTCTGGGTGACCCTTCTCTGGCCCTGTCTGTCCACCCTCTGCCCTACTCTTCCCCATCTCCTTAGGAGATTTCATGGACCATCCCCGAATGAGACAATTCCCAATTCCAGGTCACCACATCTGAACATCTGCTAGACCTTTCCATCTGGGCAGCCCTCAGCTACCTCAAACACAATGCTTTCAGACGGAATCTTAACTCATCCCTGTGCGCCACCCTGCCCACCAACCTCCTGCCTCCCCGGTCTGGATAAACAGTACCATGACAGCGTACCCTCCTTCCCCACACCTGGAAGTCTAGCTGTTCACCTCTTCCCCTCCTTGTCTTACAGAACAGTCACAGTCTTTATCCATCATGTTTTAAAACCGTTGTATCAGGATGGTCAAGTGGTCTGGGGTGACAGGATCAAACTGAAAAATCGAGTCCTTTTAGTTAAACCAGCTGTTAATGGTAACCAGTGCACTTTAACTCAGAGAAAATAGGTTTCACTATAAATAGCCAGATTGAGAAAGGGAGCATAAAACTGTCCTAGTTACCAAGTATTATTAATGGATTTTACTGCAGAACAGACGGGTATTTCAGGTCAGTTTATCAGTTATACGTCTTCAAGTCCCAAGATAAAGGGAAAAAATACATTCAGTGGTTGGGCCTGGAAAAAAAAAAAAAAATGGTTTTCCTGATCTTGTTGAAGGGCTTCAGAGCACAGGACACACAGCACACCCTTCAGCCCCGAGGGACACGATCATACTCGTGAGCTTAGGAGCACTGTCCCAGGTTGTGTACTGTCCTCCCAACGATCACGTCCACCCAGAACCTGTGACCGTGACCTTCCTTGGAAACAGGCTCTCTGCAGACGCAGTCAAGCTGAGCTGAGGTCATCCTAGATGAGGACGGACCCTCATCCTTGTAAGCAGAGAGAAGCCTGGGCACAGAGACACAGACAGTCAGGGAGAACGCGGTGGAGACAAAGGCAGGGCTTGGAGGGGTGTGTGTACACGAGAAAGTCTCAGCAACTCCCAGAAGCTGGAGAGAGGCAACAAACAGACTGTCCCTGAGACCCTCCAGAAGGAACTGACCCAAATGACACCTTCCGGCCTCCAGAACTGCGAGAGAATGAATTTACACTGCTCTCAGCCACCCAGCATGCAGCAGCCCCGGGACATAATACAAGCTCGCTGTCGTAGGCTGCCAGATTGTACATCTTGCCCACAGGAATCCTGGTGGCTCCTCCTCTGGGGGTTCACAGGTACCCAGCTGGCACAGCCTCTGCCAGGCAGTCTGGCCACTTAACTGCAGGCGGGGATGCGGGAGACAGAGAAGTGCTGCCATCGTCTTTCTGGAGCTGTCCCCGTGCGGGGCAAGCAGGTGAACTTGGCATGACTGGCACATGCCCGTCACAGACCTCGGCTTCATTTTAAAATCCCACTGACAGCGACGAGGCCATCGGTATCTTCTTTGCTCTTTTGCTTCTGCCCAAGAGGATCAGCACTGAGGATGAAGCTGGCCCCACGCTGAGAACAGGGGCCACGGGCCCTGGGCGGGGATGGCAAGTGGACCAGGGCCCAGAGCAAGGTGGGGGGTGGGGTAAGCGAGAGCGAGAGCCAGCCAAGTCCCAGCCTCAACTGGGATCCAGAGGCGGGAGGGATGCTGGGGAGGGCAGCCCGCCAGCTGGAGGGCTTCGAAGAACCAACACTCCTGCTGCCCACCCTCCTGTGAGCAAGGGGGAACCTGCAGTCAGAGGAGGAGAGGGCTCCAGGCGTGGTGCGTCCGGGCCGGCTGGACGCGTCGTCCACTGCTTCCCCCACAATTAGCAGCAGCTGGGAAAGTGGACTCTCCATCTGATGGGAAACTCCTGGGGGCCTGAAAACGGGAAACAGCCTTTTTCTGTTGGTTGACTGTCTCTTGACTTATTTTTAACGTTGGCTTTTGCCATAATGACTTCCTTGGTGGCTCAGACAGTAAAGCATCTGCCTACAAGGCAGGACCCGATCCCCGGGTCGGCAAGATCCCCTGGAGAAGGAAAGAGCAATCCACTCCAGTACTCTTGCCTGGAAAATCCCATGGACGGAGGAGCCTGGTAGGCTACAGTCCATGGGCTGGTGAAGAGTCAGACATGACTGAGCGACTTCACTTTCACTTTTGCCGTAATGAATATATTCATGTTTACTTTAAGACAAATGTAAGTATCTCTCGTAACTTCTGTTTCATATCTTACTTTGAAAGGCTTTCCAATATTATTTCAAGATTCTCCCATTTCTTCTTATAATTCTATGGCTTCATTTTTTTCTACTTAAGTCATTGATATTCTTGTTATTTTTGATATAAGTTGCAAAGCATTTACTGACCTAACTTTATTCCATACAATTTGCTATCTGTCCCCAAATAATCATTTAATAATTTATTTTTCCCCACTGGTTTGAAATGCTCCCTTGGCTGTAAATAACAGCTCTTTATTTCTGCATTTCCTACCTTGTACCTGACCTGCCTATTCTGAGATGTGCTAGTACTATACAGCCTTATTTATTACAGATTTATAATGTAGTTAATATTTTAAGGATAATCTGCCTATGAATGTTACTTTTTTGGAATTTCCTGGTTATTATTGCTTGTTAATTTTTCCATATGTATCTTAGAATCAGGTTGTCAATCACATATCAAAAGAAATCCTATTGCTATTTTGATTGGAACTGGCATTCTGCAGATTGATGTGGGAGGCTTGATATTTTTCTGATATTAAGTCATCCTATTTGAGAATATAGTATGCCTGTCCTGCTATTGAAGTCTCTGGCATCTCTAAGTGGTGTTTTAAAGGTTACTTTACATAAATTGTGCTGGTGTTAACCTTATTTCTTGTTTTTCTTTTCTTTTTTTTTCAGTTATTAGACGGGACTCTTTTTTATCCATTATAGCTTCTAACTCGTCACTGCATATATATGGAGGTTACTGATTTCAGTGCAGTTCTTCACAGCCAGCTGCCCTACTGGATTCATTCCCTGTTTGTAATCCCTTTTTTGGGTGGTCCTCTGGGTTACAGCACTTCCACACTGGTTTTAATCTTAGTCCTACAGCTCAATAGGCACAACGCTCACGTTCAGGCCTTTTGTGTGGTGTTTTATTCTCTTGGTTGCACTGATTCTCAAACTCAGGATTTTAAAACTATCGGTCAGTCGGTGCAGACAGCAGAGCTCCTGACTTAATGAGTGTGGGGTGTGGCCTGGGAACGGGGATTTGTAAAGGATCTCCAGGTGGTTCCACCGAGCAACATTACATCAAAAATACCATCTCCAATAATTTATCCAAGAAGGGGTTATGGGAGTGATATTCCTGAATTCTTGCATTTTCAAAAACGGAATTTTGTTTCCATACACATCTTTTCAGAGAAACTCTACGCATATATAAATGCATACAACTTTTTTCCTTTCTAAATTTGAATGGCAGTTTGGGGTATACCATCCTGGGTCATCCTTCCTGTCCTTGGCTTTGTGGCCATTGCTCCAACTGTCTTTTACTTTGAATGTCACCATGGAGAAGTCAGGCCAGCGTGAATGTTTTTCCTTTCATGTGTGACTTGATCTTTTTGCTTAGCTTCCCATGGAAATCTTTATTGTGGCGTCTAGTAACTTTATTAGACTGTGCCTTGGTATTGACTGCACTATGACTATTTTCTGGATCAGCAGTGAAAATTCAAATCTTCTTTTTAAGGTGTTTTATTAACCTGTATTTTGAAATATCTATTGCATTCCATTTATTTTAGCTTCTTCTTTGAGGATTCCAATTTTGCATATGTTGAATGGCCATTGCCTGCCTTACTAGAGACAACAGCATCTACAAATGCTTGAAAAGTAAAAGTGTGTTCAGGTATAAGGCAGATTTATCTTTGTCCGGTAGGCCTACTTCACCAAAGTGAAATGTATGCTCTTCAAATTATATTATTTCTCATCTTCTTTTAGTTTCTATTTTTTATTTGTATTATACAAGGAATCCACTTTTATTGTGGTTGTTGGTGTTCAGTTGCTAAGTTGTTTATCTGACTCTTTGGAATACCAGGCTTCCCTGTCCTTTACAATCTCCTGGAGTTTACTCACGTCCATCGAGTTGGTGATGCCATCCAACCATCTCATCCTCTGTCGTCCCCTTCTCCTCCTGCCCTCAATCTTTCCCAGAATCAGGGTCTTTTAAAATGAGTCAGCTCTTCGCATCAGGTTGCCAGAGTATTGGAGGTTGTGCACGTATAATTTATGAGTAAGTAACCACACGTGTGTTGGATAAATATTCCATTTGAAATGTGCTACTGTCCTCAACAGTGATTCATGTGAATACAAGAGTACTGAGCACTGTGGCTCTGAGGGGTCTGTGACCCACAGCCAAGAACCACTGCTTTCAAAATCTAGCCAAAGTCTTGTACATATAGTTGCTCAATAAATATTAGTTGATTTACTGACCTTGAAATGTATTTAAATAACATAATAAACCATGTACCTCAACTTGGCCAAAAAAGGGGCATAAATGTAATTTGAGTAAATCTATTCAAAGATTTAAAAATCCATGTCTCATTCCTGCCTAAGAAGTGCCTTTTCTTTAACTACTCTTACTTTAACCCTTAATTGCATAAAAAAGAAGACTTCAATCTCAAACAACCAAAAGGGAACTATATAGGTAGCACTGATTTGCTTAAGCAATTTTTGCTTCAATTTATTTAGTTTTTTAATATATAATAGTGCTGTTGCTATTTAGTCACTAAGTCATGTCAGACTGTTTTGCGACCCCATGGACTGTAGCCTGCCAGGCTCTTCTATCTATGGGATTTCCCAGGTAAGAATATTCGAGTGGGTTGCCATTCCCTTCTCCAGGGGATCTTCCCAACCCAGGGATCAAACCTGAGTCTCCTTCACTGAAGGCAAATTCTTTACCCCTGAGCCACCAGCGAAGTACAATTGCCACCAAAAATTTTGTCTTCTTTTTTTTTAAAGGCTACATATGTAATTCCCGGGTTCAGCTGTGAAGAATCCGCCTGCAATGAAGGAGACCCAGGTTTGATCCCTGGGTCAGGAAGATCCCCTGGAGAAGGCAATAGCAACCCACTCCAGTACTCTTGTCTGGAAAATCCCATGGACAGAGGAGCCTGGTAGGCAGAAGTCCATGGGGTTGCTAAGAGTCAGACACGACTGAGCGACTTCACTTTCACTTTTCACTTTCATGCATTGGAGAAGGAAATGGCAACCCCCTCCAGTGTTCTTGCCTGGAGAATCCCAAGGATGGGAGAGCCTGGTGGGCTGCTGTCTATGGGGCCGCACAGAGTCGGACACGACTGAATCGACTTAGCAGCAGCAGCAGCCAGTATTCTTGTCTGGAGAATCCCGTGGATGGAGGAGCCTGACGGGCTACAGTCCCTGGGGTTGCAAAGGGTTGGGTCAGACACGACTGAGTAACTAACCCTTTCACTTTCAGGTAATTCCTGCCAGGTAGGTCCCCATCCTTCCCATCCTCTCAACCCCTTCACCCAGATTACAGGCCCAGGGAGTCAAGGTCAAAACCAAATGAAATAAAAGAGAAACAACTTCAATAACAAAACTGACAGTTTACTACATGAATAAATTTGAGACTGGGAACCAAAAGCTTACATTTCAGAAAACAAGATGAGACCAGAAAGGGATACCTGTCCTGTTGGTGGAATTATGCATCTTTTTCAATAACAACTGGAGGAGAAAAAAGTAGTTTTTCTCTTATTTTTTCTTTGATTATTTCAACTGAGGGTTTGGATATTTTTGGATTCAATGGTGAAAACCTCAAAGCATTTCTTCTAAGATCAGGCACTAGATAAGGATGTCCACTTTTGCCACTATTATTCAACATAGTTTTGGAAGTCCTAGCCACAGCAATGAGAAGAAAAAATAAATAAAAGGAATCCAAATTGGAAAACAAGAAGTAAAACTTTAAGTCACTTTTGCAGATTACCTGATACTATAAACAGAAAATCCTAAAGATGCTACCAGAAAACTATTAAAGCTAATTAAAGAAGTTGGTGGCTTCCCAGGTGGCTCAGTAGCAAAGAATCTCCCTGCCAATGCAGGAGACACAGGAGATGCTGGTTTGACTCCTGGGTGGTGCAGATCTCCTGGAGGAGGAAATGGCAATCTGCTCCAGTATTCCTGCCTAGAAAATTCCATGGACAAAGGAGTATTGTGGGCTATAGTTCATGGGGTCACAAAGAGTCAGACATGACTTAGCACTCATGCAATGAATTTGGTAAAGTTGCTGGATACAAAATTAATACTCAGAAATCCCTTGCATTGCTATATTCTATAGAAAGATTAGAAAGAAAAATTAAGAAAACAATCCCATTAACCATCACAACAAAAAGAATAAAATACCAAGAAATAAGCCTGCATAAGGAAGCAAAAGACCTGTACTCAGAAAACTCTAAGATAATGATGAAAGAAATCAAAGATGAAACAAACAGATGGAGAGATATACCATGTTCTTGGATAGGAAGAATCAATATTGTGAAAATGATTATACTACCCAAAGCAATCTACAGATTCAATGGATATTTTTGGATATAAAAAGACATAAAAATATCTTCAGATACTTTCCCTTTTGTCTACATGATTGGATGTCAGTCAACACCAAGCTGGTATGTTTTCTACAGTGAGTACACAGACTGTTTTGAGTTAAATCATATTACGAGTTTAAAACACTGTAGTGTATACACCCAATCACAATGCAAGGAAGCAGATCAGCTTCTGTGAATGTAGGAGGTTTAGACAACCTACCCTGCGTGCTTTCTCACTCTGCCAACAGATTTGTATGGGACTCAGAGATCACCAGGAATCCCATTTAGCACCCAGCAGTGGGGGATTTTAGAGACATCTGTGTTGCCACTGTGAATTCAGCTTCCAAGAAAAACGGTAGGCATCTGTCTTCCTTTTAAACACAAAACCCTTCTCCCTTAGAATGTGAGTGGTGCTGAATTGGCCTGGAGAGTCTTCTAAAATCATTGCAACCTTGCTATGCAATTGTGATTTCAAAAAATTATTTTTGATTGCTGTGCCCTAGAAGAGTAGTTCCTAAGTCAGTCTGGGCACAAGAAGAGTCTTTTCAGTCATCGAGATGTCCAACCAGGGCTCGCCCCCAGCTCTGAGTCCCCTTGGCTGAGTGGCCCTCCCAGAGAGGCCACCCCTCAAAGCCTCCATGTCCTGGTTTCCAAGCTGGTGACTCACATCATAAAAGAACATCAAACAGTTTAAAATGCCTTTTATGTGCCAGACAGCCTTGACATTGAAAAAAATCACTTGTAAACTGACACCAACTAAATGCATAAATAAACTGATAAAACATTACAATCATGTGGGTGACAACCTAGTCCACTACTGGGGCTGACACAGTTGGATCTGAAGTGATTTCACTCCAGATTAAGGCTTTACTGCCATCACGGGTCACAGCCATTTGTCCATTTCCTAATACTGTTAAGTTGGTCTAATTACGGATGTGTAAATCACCTTGTCCCTGAGCAAATGGGCCTTGTTGGAGCTACAGAGCTGTAAGCACCTTCTTACTGAAGCATTTAAATATAGTAAGGGGGGCTGGGGGTCATCGGGCCTGAGGGAGTGAAGGCAGCCCAGCCAGGAACAGGGCAGAAAGTCTGAGTCCTGACCCTGGGTGGTTGTGTATCCTCAGGAGAGTCCTGGGCCCTCTGAGTCTCGCTTCTCAGATAAAGGCGATGGGAGAGAAATGAAGAGTCTCTAAGGCCCCTTCCAGCTCTCAGTCACTGTGGTCGCTGCATTTAGTTCCGTGAAGCTCCCAGAGCCCTTAGCAACGGTCCCCGCTGAGTCTAAGCAGAGAGCTCAGGGACGCTTTATGCCCCTTTTATAGACTCAGACCCGGGTGGGAACAGCTGCCCCTCCAGTCACCCGGCCCAAATGCCTCCTCGAGAGCAAACACCAAGGGCTTGGCCCTGCCCCCGTGGAGTCTGGGGGCGGGGGCACGGGGGCTGGTGGCAACATGGATAGGAATGAGGTGGTGAACAGCTTGCAGACAAAAAGCTGTGCTCAGGGATACTGCAGTCTCAGGAAAGCCTGGGGCCTCCTGCCGGCTCTGCTGACCCAGCTGCTGCCGCCTGGGGAGGTGCTTGGCACGGCAGCAGGGACAGCAGAGAGCCAGGCCAAGTGACCGGGGCGGGGGGGGGGTGGTGTATGTGTGCAAAGAAGTGGGTGCACCCTCACACCTCCCAAGGGCTCACCACCCCACGACCGACAAGCGTGGATGGCACCTGAGAGCTGGCCTCGTCCTGGTGACCCCCCCCATGACGAGGAAGTCTTCCCCACGGGTGCCCAGGAGCAGACAGCTGAGTCGCCCAGCCACCAAGGAGCCGCCCGCGATGAAGTCACACATCCAGATTAGAATGCTTTCCAGGCGTAAAAGCGCGAAGGGTCCTGACAGCTGGGACAGCCCACTGCCTGCCACCACCCTCCTTTCCTAGTGAAATGGACAACGGACAGAGTGCCTCTGGCTAAGGGATCAGGTGGGTTACAGGAAGCCATGATCATTTCTGCCTCTGTGCGTGTTTTAACAGCTTTACTGGGGTACAGTTTCCACACTGGTCATCTCCTTCAAGCGTACAATTCAAGGATTTTCAGCACACTTACAGGGCAATGCAAACATTACTGCAATCTAATTTTAGAACTTTTCCATCACCCCAAAGATATCTGTTTTATATAATCTGTTTGGTATGATCTGTTTTTGAGGACACGCTCCCTGGAAGCATTTAGCCTGGCCTGAAAAATTATATCAAGAGTTAATGGATTTTGTTTTTTTGCTTATTTTTTTTTTTTTTTTGCTGCCTCCAAGGTCACCATAGAGAAGTGGCCCAAAGTGGCTACTTCCTCTCCTTAACTTTGACACATTCTCTATGTATCACCCTTGAACATCTATACAGCTAAACTCCTGTGTGGAAGACCGCCCAGTTTTTCTTAATTCCATTCTACCTCCACCTGCCATCTGACTCTCCTGCTCCACACCTTACCCCTACAGTGTACACCTCAATTTCCCCCTCTCCCCACCCCCTTTTCTTTCATGGTAAAATATACAAAACATAAAATTTACTATTTTAACCATTTTTAAGTGTATACTTAAGGGACATTAAGTACAACACATTGCTGAAAACCATCACCACCATCTCATTCCAGAACTTTTTTCATCTTCCCAAACTCTGTCTATTAAAAATTCCCCACCCCTCTCTCCCAGGCCCGGGCCCCCACCACCTGCTTCCTGTCTGTCGATCTCCCCCCATATAAGTGGAATCACGTGGTTTTTGTCCTTTTTTGATTGGCTTAGTTCCTTAGCATCATGTCATCAAGGTTGATCTGTGTCCTAGCCTGGGACAGAAATCTCTTCCTTTTTTTCAAACTTAAGACTATATTCATCATTTGAAAAGATCCTGATGCTGGGAAAGATTGAGGGTGGGAGGAGAAGGGGACGACAGAGGATGAGATGGTTGGATGGCATCACCGACTCAATGGACATGAGTCTGGGTAAAATCCAGGAGTTGGTGATGGACAGGGAAGCCTGGCGTCCTGCAGTCCATGGGGTTGCAAAGAGTCAGACACGACTGAGCGACTGAACCGAACTGAAGACTATATTCCCCACACTGTACATTTCATCCCCACGACTCATTTGTGGTGTAACTGGAAGTTTCTACCTCTTAATCTCCCTTCCATGTTTCACTTGCCCCTCCATGCTCCTCCCCTCTGGAGAGCACCCGTCTGTTCTCTGTATCTATGACTCTATATTTCTATTTTGCTATGTTTACTCATTTGCTTTTTAGATTCCACATTCAAATGAAATCACATAGGACTTGTTTTCCTCTAACTGACTTAGCATAATACCCTCTATGTCCATCCATCATCCATGTTATCTACCCACAGACACAGGATATTTCTGTATCTTGGCTATTGTAAATAATGCTGCAAAGAGCATTGGTGTGCACATGTCTTCTTCAATTAGTGTTTTTCTTTGGAACAATACACAGAAGTGGAATTGCTGGATTGTATGGTAGTTCTATTTTTAATTTTTTTAAAGAAACTCCATATGGTTTTCCATAGTAGTTGCACTAGTTTGTACAATGGTTCGTTTTTCTCCACATCTTTACCAGGTCTTGTTATTTGTGGTCTTTTTGGTAGTAGCCATTCTGACAGGTGTGAGGTGATATATCATTGTGGTTTTCATTTGCATTTCCCTGATGATTAGCAATGTTGAGCAATTTTTCACGTGTCTGGGACCATCTTATAAATTCTTTGGGAAAAATATCTATTCAGGCCATCTGCCCATTGTTGAATTAGGTTGTTTGCCTTTGTATATTGAGTTGTATGAGTCCTTTATATATTTTGGATATTAACCCTTCCTTGGACACTTGCTGTTGTTCAGTTGCTCAGTCATGTAGAAAACCCTTTGCATCCCCATGGACTGTAGCACGCCAGGCTTCCCTTTCCTTTACCATCTCCTGGAGCTTGCTCAAATTGGTATCCATTTTGTCGGTGCTAACATCTAACCATCTCATTCTCTGTCATCTCCTTCCCCTCCTGCCTTCAATCTTTCCCAGCATCAGGGTCTTTTCCAATGAGTCAGCTGTTCACAATATGCAGCCAAAGTATTGGAGCTTCAGCTTCAGCACCAATCCTCCAATGAATATTCAGGATTGATTTCCTTTAGGATTGACTGGTTTGATCTTCTTGCAGTCCAAGGGACTCTCAAGAGTCTCCTCACAGTTCAAAAACATCAATTCTTCGGCACTCAGCTTTCTTTGTGGTTCAACTGTCACATTCATACATGACTACGGGAAAAACCATAGCTTTGACTAGATGGACCTTTGTTGGCAAAGTGATGTCTCTGCTTTTTAATACACTGTCTAGGTTTGTCATAGCTTTTTTTCCAAGGAGCAAGCATCTTTTAATTTTGTGGCTGCAGTCACCCAGTGCAGTGATTTTGGAGCTCAAGAAAATAAAGTCTGTCACTGTTTCCATTGTTTCCCCATTTATTTGCCATGAAGTGATGGGACCAGATGCCATGATCTTCATTTTTTGAATGTTGAGTTTTAAGCCAGCTTTTTCACTCTCCTCTTTCACCTTCATCAAGAGGCTCTTTAGTTCCTCTTTGCTTTCTGCCATAAGGGTGGTGTCATCTGCATATCTGAGGTTATTGATATTTCTCCCAGCAATCTTGATTCCAGTTTGTGCTTCATCCAACCCAGCATTTCTCATGATGTACCCTGCATAAAAGTTAAATAAGCAGAGTGACAATATACAGCCTTGATGTACTCCCTTCCCAATTTGGAACCAGTCTGTTGTTCCATGTCCGGTTCTAACTGTTGCTTCTTGACATGCATACAGATTTCTCAGGAAGCAGGTCAGGTGGTCTGGTATTCCCATCTCTTTAAGAATGTATCACAGTTTGTTGTGATCCACACCATCAAAGGCTTTAGCATCAATGAAGCAGAAGTAGATGTTTTTCTGGAATTCTCTTGCCTTTTCTATGATCCAACATATGTTGGAAATTTGATGTCTGGTTGCTCTGCCTTTTCTAAATCCAGCTTGAACACCTGGAAGTTCTTGGTTCATGCACTGTTGAAGCCTGGCTTGGAGAATTTTGAGCATTACTTTGCTAGCATGTGAGATGAGTACAATTGTGTGGTAGTTTGAGCATTCTTTGGCATTGCCCTTCTTTGGGACTGGAATGAGAACTGACCTTTCCCAGACCTGTGGCCACTGCTGAGTTTTCCATATTTGCTGGAATATTGAGTGAAGCACTTTCACAGCATCATTTTTTAGGATTTGAAATAGCTCAACTGCAATCCCATCACCTCTACTAGCTTTGTTCGTAGTGATACCTACTTGACGTCACACTTCAAGATGTCTGGACATATCATTTGCAAATATCTTCTTCCATTTAGTAGATGACTTTTTGTTTTGTAGATAGTTTCCTTTGCTGTGCAAAAGCATTTTAGTTTGATGTGGTCCCATTTGTTTATTTTTGCTTTTGTTTTTTGTTTCTCTTACCTGAGGAGGCAGCAATAAAAATATTGCTAAGACTGATGTCAAAGAGAGTACTGCCTACATATTCTAGGAGTTTTATGGTTTCAGGTCTTATATTAAGGTCTTTAGTTCACTTTGAGTTTATTTTTGCATATGATGAGAAAGTAGTCCAATTTGATTTTTTTTGCATATAGTTGTCCAGTGTTCCTGACATGACTTATTAAAAAGACTGTCTTACTCACTGTATATTCTTGTCTGCTTTGTTGTAAATTAATTGGCCCTCTAAGTATGGGTTAATTTCTAGACTCTCCATTCTGTTCCACTGATCTACTTGTCTGCTTTGGTGCCAATACCATACTGTTTATATATATATATATATATATATATTACTGTGGCTTTGTAGTATAGTTAGAAATATGGGAGCATGGGTCAAGAGTAAAGTTAAGTTGTTTTGTTTTTTATAACTTTATTTTGTATTGGGGTATAGCTGACCAGCAATGTTATAAGAGTTTCAGGTGAACAGGGAAGGGACTCAGCCATACCTACACCTGTATCCATTCTTCCCCAAACTCGCCTCCCATCCAGGCTGCCACATAACACTGAGCAGAGTTCCATGTGCTATACAATAGGTCCTTGTTGGTTATCCATTTTAAATACAGCAGTGTGTACATGCCCATCCCAAACTCCCTAATGGCACTGTTTACAATAGCCAAGACATGGAAGCAACCTAAATATCCATCAACAGAGGACTGGATAAAGAAGATGTGGTACATATACACAATGGAATATTACTCAGCCATTAAAAAGGATGAAACAGTGCCGTGTGCAGCAACATAGATGGACCTAGAGTGTTATACTGAGTGAAGTAAGTCAGACAGAGAAGGAGAAATATCATATGACATCCCTTAGATGTGGACTGTAAAAAGGGATAGTTAGGTTAGGTTTTTACCTGAGATTTTTCTTGTGTCCAGAGGTAGGCTTGTATTGCAAACTTTCCTCTTAGAACTGCTTTCACTGTGTTCTATAGATTTCAGTTTCCTGTGTTTTCATTTTCATTTGTCTCCAGGTTAATTTTTTTTTTCTTCTTTTATTTCTTTAGTGACCAATTGGCTATTCAGTAGCATATTGTTTAGCCTCTGTGTATTTTTGATCAGTAAAATCTGCCCAGTGGTCAAGCGATATTTGAAAGTGAGGTTGTTGTGATGAGGACCACATCTCCTTCTCTTGCCCCAGCACACTGTACCTGTTGGGGCTAGTCAAGACTTGATGGCCAGGTCAGAGAAAGAGTGAATACATAAGCCAACAGGTAAATGAACACAAAGACAACCCAGGGCTCCCACCAGCCCCTGTGGCTGTTTGGAATCACATGCGGAGAGAGGAGGCAGTGAACAGAGGAATAAATAAAATGGAAAGTAAAAATGCCATGCTTCTTTGCAGTCTGCTATCAACAGTGGCCTGAAAAGCATCATCTTCTTTTTGAAAATAAAATCTAAAAATACGTAGAGAATGCCCTCAGGTTGACCTGGTAATTGCAGCTACATCACCATGCTTTCAGCTGGGCACAGCTAATTAAGTAGTGCTCACTCCATGGGTGGGGAGAGAGGGGCCTGATCCGGGGCCGGGTTAGCTCTGGGCCGAGCGGGGGTCTGCAGGGGGGACCATGGATGTTCTCAGACTGTGGCCCCCGCTCTCCCTCTGGCTCCTGCAGAAGCCAGGGGCCCGGCAGCCATGATGCTGACTGTGGAAGCGAGGTGACAGATGAAAGCCTCCTCTGGGTTTTCAGTTCTTGCTGCTTTGAGAATCCCTTTGGGGCAGCCAGAACAGTGGAATGGATGCATTTCATGGCACTGTGGTACCCAGAAAGGAGAAAGGGAAAAATCCTGAAAAGATGTGTCTTTTAGGAATCTGAGAAAATGAGGCAAAAGTAACAAACTATGTGATCTCAGTGCATTTTCTTTCCTTCCTGAGGAAGCCTGCCAGGCCTTCTTGCTAGGAGGGGACCCTCTCCAGGTAATTCCTCCCTGAGTCCACACTGCGATGGGGATGCAGGTAGTTTCCAGGAAAAAATGGCTTTGGTTGTTCATCACCAGAAGGCAAGAGAGGCCAAGAAAAGTTGAGTCATGTGACTTGTTCAGGTTCACAAAGCAAATATCCTGTTGTTGTTGTTCAGTTGCTAAGTCGTGTCTGACTCTTTGTGACCCCATGGACTGTAACACACCAGGCTTCCCTGTCCGTCACCATCTCTTGGAGTTTGCTCACACTCATATCCATTGAGTTGGTGATGCCATTCAATCATCTCATCCTCTCTCACCCCTTTCTCCTCCTGCCTTCAATCTTTCCCAGCTTCAGGGTCTTTTCCAGTGAGTTGGCTCTTTGTATCAGGTCGCCAAAGTACTGGAGCTTCAGCTTCAGCATCAGTTCTTCCAGTGAATATTCAGGAGTGATTTCCTTCAGGATTGACTGGTTTGATCTCCTGGCTGTCCAAGGGACTCTCAAGAGTCTTCTTCAGCGCTACAGTTCAAAAGCATCAATTATTTGACTCTCAGCCTTCTTTACGAGCCAACTCTCACATCTGTACATGAATAATGGAAAAACCATAGCTTTGACTAGACGGACCTTTGTTGGCAAAGTAATATCTCTGCTTTTTAATATGCTGTCTAGGTTTGTCACAGCTTCTCTTCCCAGGAGTGAATGTCTTCTAATTTCATGGCTGCAGTCACCACACTGAGAGGCGAGACTAAACATCAGGTCTTCAGAACTGAAGGTGGATTTTACACCAGCCTGCAGGGGGCACTGTGGACACCGTTGGGGTGCTGCTGCAGGCTTTCAGAAATGAAGAGTCCAAGATAGCGCCAGGGACGTGCCGGCAGGTGCTGGGAAGATGCGCTGGGCAGCCCTGGCCGCGGTCAGGCTCCTGCCATTTAAAAACACAAGTGCTACACGGACATTCAGGAAAAGGCTGGGCTCAGCGCTTTCCTCCACCCACATTAGGTCGTTCAAATGTAACTTTTCACAGGGGAACAGAATGAGGGTAACGAGGGTAATGTTGCTGAGAGCAGAAGCCACATAAATGACTTAAACGGTTGTTTAAACAACAGTCATGGAGGCTGGAAGTCCAAGATCAAGATGCCAGCAGGTGTGGGTAATGGTGAGGGTGCTCCTCCTGCTCGTGGACGCCACCCTCTCCAGTGCGCTCACGTGGCGCGAAAGCTCTTCATGTGAGGACACCAGTCCTGTCGGGTCAGGGTCTCATCTTGAAGAGCTCATTTACCCTTAACCACTCCCTCTGAGCCCCCATCTTCAAACACAGCCACACTGGGGGGTAGGGCTTCAGCATATGAGTGCGGTGGGGAGGACAGTCATTCAGACCATACACTGGCTTATAGCGTCACCGGGAAGATTCAGTGAGTTAATAATCAAAGGGTCTTAACCACTCAGTAAAAGCTGCTACCGCTCCCTCCGTTGTTGTTACCCTGATCTTATTACCAAGGGCGCCCACAGTGGATAATCAATCTCAGGAAAAGATGAGAAGAACTGTATCACAGGACGAAGAGCTAGGCCAGAGCTTAGGGAGAACTGCAATTCTGAGAGCTCCCTAGAATCTGATGAGTGCTGCTTTGTGTGGATTTCAGGTTGACATTTCTAGGGAAAGGTTTATAATTCTCTGCAATTTAGACATTTCGTCTTTTAATAGTCTGGTCTACATTTCCCCCCCTGATTTTTCTCACATTCTATGGCTCACTGTTATTTAGGATAATTTCTAAAAGGCAGGTGCTGTATTTGCCCTTCTTTCCACTAGACTTTTCCCCATAAGTCTTTGCTCACTTTATTGGTAAAACAGCAGGGAACAAAATTAGCAAAAAATATGTGCACTGAACAGCAACTATTAATATTTAGGTTTAACTGCAAAACAAGCTTCAGCTGACTAAAGGTGATTGCTTTCTGCCAACGGATTTCTTTACAAGGTGACATGTTCAAGAGTATGTCTACGCCAGACCCGTGCTTTTAAAAACTGAGATCTCATCTCAAACTGAGGCAATAAATGTCTCGACTGTGAAAAGCAACAATGAGTGAAGATGAAAAAAGTCATTCTTCTATCCATCTTATGCGTGTATGCTCAGTCGTGTCCGACTCTTTGTGACCTCCTGGACTGTAGCCCGCCAGGCTCCTCTGTCCATGGGATTTCCCGGGCAAGAATACTGGAGTGGGTTGCCATTCCCTACTCCAGGGATTTGTTATATAACCTTCATTCAGTGATGATCCACTGTTCAGTCTCCTTGAAACACCCTCCAAAAAAAAAAAAGGAGAGAATTATCTTCCCAAGCAAGTCTTGTCCCCCCGGGAAGAGAATGTGGCCTCTCTTGGCTGTACCATGAGAAAACTGGGGAATGGAGCTGCTGCTCAGAGCACGTACCTGCTGATGGAAGGTGGGAGAAAGGGGCCAGGTGCAGGGCAGGGAGGTGTTGGAGCATCCAGTCCACAGCAGTGGGTGAGTGGAACGCTCAAAGGGGTTGGTGGGACCCAGAGAATCCCCCCCACCCCCCGGCCAGTGTCTGCACAGCGAGGAGAAACAGAAAAGGCCACAGGGCTGGGCCAGGAAGAGGCAGGGTCAGGGGCCACAACCCCTGACCAAGCTCTATCCTTGGATTCAGTGGTTACACCAAATACAGTAAGTCCCCTACATGTGAACCTTCAAACTGTGACCTTTCAAATTCTGTGTGTTTGCATGTCCATGTCCAGTTCTAACTGTTGCTTCCTGACCTGCATACAGATTTCTCAAGAGGCAGGTCAGGTGGTCTTTCAGAATTTTCCACAGTTCATAGTGATCCACACAGTCAAAGGCTTGGGTATAGTCAATAAAGCAGACACAGAGGTTTTTCTGGAACTCTCCTGCTTTTTTGATGATCCAGCGGATGTTGGCAATTTGATCTCTGGTTCCTCTGCCTTTTCAGATCAGGAAGCAGCAGTTAGAACTGGACATGGAACAACAGAGTGGTTCCAAATAGGAAAAGGAGTACGTCAAGACTGTATGTTGTCACCCTGCTTATTTAACTTATATGCAGAGTACATCATGAGAAATGCTGGGCTGGAAGAAGCACAAGCTGTAATCAAGATTTCCAGGAGAAATATCAATAACCTCAGATATGCAGATGATACCACCCTTATGGCAGAAAGCAAAGAAGAACTAAAGAGCCTCTTGTTGAAAGTGAAAGAGGAGAGTGAAAAAGTTGGCTTAAAAAACAAAGATCATGGCATCTGGTCCCAACACTTCATGGCAAATAGATGGGGAAACAGTGGAAACAGTGACAGACTTTATGTTTTGGGGCTCCAAAATCACTGCAGATGGTGACTGCAGCTGTGAAATTAAAAGACACTTGCTCCTTGGAAGAAAAGTTATGACCAACCTAGACAGCATATTAAAAAGCAAAGACATTACTTTGCCAACAAAAGTCCATATAGTCAAGGCTATGGTTTTTCCAGTAGTCATGTATGGATGTGAGAGTTGGACTATAAAGAAAGGTGAGTGCTAAAGAATTGATGCTTTTGAACTGTGGTGTTGAAGACTCTTGAGAGTCCTTTGGACTGCAAGGAGATCCAACCAGTCCATCCTAAAGGAAATCAGTCCTGAATATTCATTGGAAGGACTGATGTTGAAGCTGAAACTCCAATACTTTGGCCACCTGATGTGAAGAACTGACAGAATCTTTCCCTGATGCTGGGAAAGATTGAAGGCGGGAGGAGAAGAGGATGACAGAGGATGAGACAATTGGATGGCATCACCGACTCAATGGGCTGAGTTTGAGTAAACTCCAGGAGCTGGTGATGGACAGGGAGGCCTGGTATGCTGCAGTCCATGGGGTCACAAAGAGTCGGATACAACTGAGCGCCTGGACTGGACTGAACTCGCATGTCAATCATGTAAGTTACTCGAGTGTCTGGTGTCCATGGTCACGTGTGTGGATCCCCCACAAGTGGCTGCACTTTTGCGTACTTTACTGTGGAGCACTGTACGGAGGACACAGTAGTACAGCATCTTTATTTCAAGCCCAGGATGTCAGGGAGCAAGTGTGAAAGCAGCGATGATGCAGCTGGAACTGCTGTACTTTTCAAGGTAATGCAGTATAGATTAAAACCGTTTTCTTTATTTTCTTGTGTTTGATTTTTAATGTTATGTATTATTTGTGTGAAAAGTACTATAAACCTATTATAGAACAGTACTATATAGCTGATTGTGTTTGTTGGGTAGGCTAAATGTGTTGGACTTTTGCTGTTGTTTAGTCGCTAGAAAGTGAAAGAAAGAAAGTGAAGTTGCTCAGTCGTGTCCGACTCTTTGCGACCCCATGGACTGTAGCCCACCAGGCTCCTCCATCCATGGGATTCTGCAGGCAAGAATACTGGAGTGGGTTGACATTTCCTTCTCCAGGGGATCTTCCTGACCCAGGTCCTTCCAAACCCACGTCTCCTGCATTGCAGGCAGACACTTGACCCTCTGAGCCACCAGGGAAGTCGCTAAGTCATGTCCAACTCCTTGAGACCCCATGGACTGCAGCACACCAGGCTTCCCTGTCCTTCACCATCTCCCGGAGTTCACTCTAACTCATGTCCATCAAGTCGGCGATGCCATCCAGGGCTTACGAACATGTTTTCAGGGTGGAACTCATTTCTATTGTAGAGTAATTACTAACTCGATTTTGATACTCACATTTAAGAAAGAATGCCTTATCCACTGATAAACTTTAGGATACCACAGGATATCTGCATATCCTGAAAGTATTGCTCCTCAAATTTGCTAATTACACTGATGGTTTCAACCTAGGACTACATATTCTTTGATAGTCCTCCCTTTAAGATGTGGAATAGATGCCCCCTCTGCTGAGATGGACTGGGTTTAGGGACACACTTCTTGAGGACAAAGCAGGGAAATGGAAAACCAGTAACGTTGCCATGGAGGAACCTGGCAGACTCCCTCTTAGCCCTGGGGTCAGGGGGGATGTTGTCAAGGATGTCATGCTGATATGAGGTGCCCCTGAATTCTCCCTTAAGTCCACAGCTCAGTCTAATCAGGCAGATCCAAACTGAGGAACATTCTACTGCATACATAGCTGACATTCTCCAAAAGTCCCTGGAAACCATCACAGGCTGAAGAGACAAGGGCAACACAATGACAAAATGCAATGTGGGACCCTGAAACAGAAAGAGGACTTTATTACAAACAAACAAACAAACAAAAAAACCCAACAAACAAGCAAACAAAAAAGCTGGGAAATCTGTCTGAAGTCTGCAGTTTAGCAAACAAAAATCACTTAGAACAGGTTAGGTCTTCTTCTAATGATCAGTCTAGCTAAGTTTTTGGTTTTACAAGGCATATCTCCAATATTTAATCATTTCAATTGCCTTCTGTGTCCCAACATGCTTCTGATGTGTTACCCCAGCATCAGTCTGCTCCTGCTAAAGTGTTCAGTTCCTCCTGGTGCGCACAGGGCTTTTTAGAACTTACATGGGGGTAAGGTCAGGCAAAGACAGCTATTTATTGCACCTGGCAGGATACATGAATACACCTAAGTTCCTCCAGCCCAAACCCTGCTCCCCAGTAGGGAAACCGCAGCGGAGAATGTTCTACAAACCTGGTCCAAGTTACTTCAGCCCCTGGTAGGGTGCCACCAGCCTTAACGGTTTCCCTGGACACAATGAATGCCTTTTTAGGGACTGTGAGCTCGGGGCACTGGCGACTTGCAGTGGAACCTGATCGCCCATGCCCTGTCCAAATGGCCATCACTAGGATCATTCAAAGATTTTTTCCAAGTGCCAACATCACAAAACAACACAATGGAGAAACATGAGGGGGCAAAGTCTGAAAAGGAGGAGTTGGGAGAGGGAACAATTGTACACATCACCGGGAAAGAATGGAAAGTTTCCTGCTTTATTTCTCCTTCCGTCTCCTATTTCGCGAAAGGGGGACAAAGTCACTGACCAAACTGCCCAAGGTGGGGCTGTGGGGGGCAAACAGAACGGACATTTCAGGAGTCAGTAGCTTGCCAAATTAGATCCTGTGAGCAACAGCTTCATTCAGTAAATGAAAATCTTCATTTACACTCAAGTAACCATCAAAAACCTTTAAAAATCTTGTTCTAGTTTCAAAAGAATCTGTATTTTCGAATGTTACTTTGAGGTTGGGCTAATTCTATCCATCCATCCAATCATCCATCCATTCAGGCATCCATCCATCCATCATCCATCCAATCATTCATTCAGCCATTCACTTGTTCATTCACTCACCATTAACCCTACTAACTGAGCACCTGCTATGTGCCAGGAGGCTGACCCTCAGGGCTGGCAGCCACACCAGGATCTCATGGAGAGGTGAGATGGGGTGGGGAAAACCTGTGAGAAGGGTCAGCTCCTCAACAAGCAGGTTTACCCAGCCTGATTGACTCCTCAGGCATTTGAGCAGGAACAGGTCCTACTATTTTAATCAGGAGTATTAGTATAAAGGTTATTCCTCATCTTTATGGGACTCCCTGGTAGCTCAGATGGTAAAGAATCTGCTCGCAGTGCAGAAGACTCGCGTTCAATCCCCGGGTCAGGAAGATTCCTTGGAGAAGGAAATGGCAACCCCCAGCAGTATTCTTGCTTGGAGAATTCCAAGGATAGACCATGGCGTTGCAAAGAGTTGCACATGACTAAGTCACTTTCACTCACTCCCTCACATCTTTATAATCAGAATCATTAATAGCATCGTTTCATCTAAGGCAGAGCTTCTCAAACTTCAGAGGGTATCAGAACCACCTGGATGGCTTTCAGGACAGGTGGCTGGGCCCCACCCCAAGGCTCCAATTCAGCTGGGTGGGTGGGCTGAAAACCAGCATTGCTAAAGAGTTCAAGGGGTGTGGATACTGTGTTTGGAGGCCACATTTTGAGAACCACTGATCCAAGATGCTACCCACCACCTTCAGTTCCAGCCCAGTGCGCTTTGTATACTCAGAGTCGGTGTGAGTAACTTAATAGCTACTGTTTCAGAGAAGCTCTGTGAACATCCCTCTCTGAGGTACCAGAACCCATCAGGGTGACAGGCTGACTTGACTCCACCCCATGAGGACTGGTGGTTTTTGCTGGTTTGCTGTACAGGTGATTCTGCAAACTGCAAGAGGCCACAAAGCCAAAAGGATGTCATTTACTGCAAAGTCCAAATAAAAGTCTGCGAGTCCAGCGCGCTCCTTTGTCCTTGAGAAAAGGCTTGATTCAGTAACTGTGTGAGTGACAGGACACACATGTGCAGAGAACAGGGACTGCTTCCTGATATGAGATCGGATCTTCTGTCACTTACTTCCCTCCTGTTCTATGCAGACGGCACGCAGGGCCAGACTGCAGGGAATTAAGGCAGAAGGAGATTTCCAGAGAGACTAGAAAAGGTTAGGAGGGCGCCCTTGCTGACCCCTCCGACACCCCCCCCGAGCCAGGGCTGGTGGGGATCTGTGGTTGTCATGGTGATGGCGACTCTGGTCCATTTCCTCTCCTCTCCCCAAGGACCTGAAAGGACCAGAGGCCTCCAAGCCCAGACCAGGGCTGCATGTGGACCACTTCTGGGCCACGGCTCCTGTACTTCCCGCCATACCTCCACCCTGCTTCTTTCCTGATGGACACACTAGGCGCGCAGGGCTTCCTCCTCCAATCTTAGAAGAAAGCAACATCACCACCACAAGAGACAGTCACACAACACTGTAAATCAACTACACCCCAGTAACATTTAAGAAATAAAAAAGAGAGAGGGCCCCACGTGAAGGAAAACGCACGGCTCTTGCCAGTGAGCACTCCGTTCCCAGCCCCAGGAGCAGCTCCAAGACAGCCTGAGACGCCCCGGTGTTAAGCATTTATTTCCAACTTTTCTGACAGTAATACCACCATCTGACGTGTGCAGAGCCCTTTAGGGCTTGTGAGCACGATCTTGCGTGCCTTCTCACCTGGGCCTCACGTGAACTCTGTGAGGCTGGTGGATGGGGGCCATCCCTCCTTATAGTAGTTAGGGAGGCCAAAGCCGGCGGGGGGGGGACTCGTCCCAGGCACACCCCATCATGCATGGCCCCCCACCCACCACTTCCCCCGCAGGCAGCCTGGAGCAGCGCCTGGAGCTGGGGACAGCAGCAGGCTTGTCTCAGTCTACATCTCATCTAACGTGGGTGGCAGGCAGGCGACCCCTGCGTACACCCGGTCTGGGGCCCCATGACCCCCGACCCGTTTTCAGAGCGTCTGTGCACAAGGAGACCTGGATGCCCCGATGGAGGGCAGGAGTGCTCGGTCCGGAGCCCCTCACGTAGTCCTCACCCCACGGTTATCACTCACCTTACAGGTGAGGACAGCGGGGCTCGGACAGGCTGGGTGACGTGTCCAAAGTGGCGAAGCTAGGAAATGGTGCCCTGCGGACTCAGACCCGGGTCTCCTGACCCTGATCTCTCCTGATCCTGCACACCTTCTCTGCAGGGCTCCTAAAGATGATCTTATGTCTCTAACCACAGGAATGAGGAGGACAGCGCATTTCCTGCAATGCTGTCCGCCACACTAACGGTGGACAAGAAGAACCCTAAAGGAGCTGACGCGGAGCTGGCCTCGGCAGCAGGGCTGAGTGTGGTTCTGGGGGTGTGGCCCCTCACTGATGAATGCTGGTGATGCTGCCAGCATGCGGACAGAGCGGCTCCGGCTCCTGACCTATTCTGGGGCCTGAGGAGGTTGTCAGGACGTAGAATGGATTGCCAATAAACCCACTGCGTGTAGTAAAGGCAGTTGAAACTAGTTGGAAGAAAAAGGCCACATTCAAAGGCTCTCCTTTTAATCAGAGGATACTAGTCACCAGCAAACTGAAGAGGAACGCTGGTTTATGCTTTGAGTTGCATTCAATCACCAGGTGGTCTGTGAGGGCCTCCCGTGTGCCTGGTGCAGGGGTCTCCTGGGGACTGGACGTGGTACAGTCCCCAAAGAAGACAGCACACAGACTTCCGGGGGGCAGAGGGCGGAGACAGGGAGGCAGCAGCCGGCCCACAGCAGCGGGGACGGGGGGAGCTGCAGACACTGGGGAGGATGCTCATCTCGGGCCTGGGGGTGGGAGACGCATGGGCCCGGGGCCTCCCAGAGGAAGTGACCTCGGGAGGGTGAGGTCAGAGGGAAGCCAGACCCCGGCCACCGACAGGCGTCTTCTCCTGAGTTCTCCCAACACCACATCCTCACCCTACTGCCCGGAGCTGCAATAACAGTGAAGGACCGCATCTCAGATCCAGGGGGCAGCAGGGCTACGTCAGCTTATACTTCTCTGGAAGAAATGGATCATCTACCATGGATCGCGGCCAGGGCCCGAGACAGGGGGCACGACGACCCTCTAAAGGATGCCCGTGAAACCCACCAACAGGCCAGGTGCATCCTCACCCAGCAGAATTCAACGTGTGAGAAGCTGGATACAGAGCAGTACAGACAGAATGAACTGTGACCGTACAGTATACGATGTATCTTATATACGTTGTGCTTCTTACCTGCTATATTTTTCTATATTTAATCATATTTAAAAAGCAGGCGATTGGCTAGTGTTGAGCACAACACCAAACTGCAAGGCAACCCGCCCACGGTATCCGATATTCAGGGTAATTTATTATCTGCCTCATCCTGTTTAGGGAAAGTTGGAAAAGATGTTTAGGAAAGATAAAAAAAATAGATGAACGTTGTGGCACTGTTCACCAAGCAAAAATCTAAGTGAAAGGAATCTTAAAGTTGAATTTTCCAAGCATGAGAGGGATGCTGTATGTCTGTGGTTTTCTTTGAAAACTGTACATTAAAACAGAAGCCAGAGCTCTAAACCTTGGAGGGCAATACGACAGAATAGAGAGCATCCCCATGGCTAACGGTCACTTCCTGCCTGGTCTCTACAGCCTCCGGGGTGACTCACAGGCCTTCGGCCCCCGGGGAATCCAGAGGGAAGCGAGGCCCTGGATGGGCGGGGGAGGTGAGCCCTGGGCGGGGGAGGTGAGCCCTTGGGACGGCTGATTCTCCTGGTTCTCACCCTGGAAGAACGGGGAGACAGAGGCTGCACCGAACTTCCTAAAGAACAAGACGAGGAAAGACCCCGGCACACAGAGGGGTCCTCACAGGGCCCAGGAATGGTCATCTGTTTTAAGAAGTTCAGCTACAAATGGCAAAAGCAACTGTGCCTCTTAGGAGACACGGGGACAATTTTAGCCCTATGGAAGTATGCTGGTCACCTGTCTTCATGTCGTCTGACACCCAGCCTCCTTCTGATCTTGGGGGGGCCTCCCTGGGGTCTGGAGTATTAATGGGCAGTCAGCACCGCCCCCACTGATGAGGCTGAAGTCGGGGGGGTCCTCCCTGCCCACAGCACACCTGGGATTTCGAAAGAGCAGGTGATGCAGGCAGCTGTGCTAGGGTCATACCCAGCCACGGAGGCCTCCTGGCTCTAGGGCAAGGTGGCAGCTTGGGCTCCCTCCCTTGGCCAGATGCGCTGCCCCGTCCCTGCCCTTTTGGGAACATCAAATCAACCAGAAGCATCATCCCAGGCCCGGCCACTTACTGGCCCAGGCTGCTTCCCCTGTCCCGGGGGGTGGGTGCTGTAAGGAGATGCCCCCCTCAGGGTTACAGGATGGGGGTGTTGCAGGCAGGTGGCTATGCTTAGCTGTGTCCAGGCAGCACCCAGCAGCACCTCTCCGTCTTCATGTCTTGCTGAATCCCCAGCATGGAGCCGGCGGGCACCAGGCAGAGCCCGTGGGCTGCGCGGCTGGGACCCCAGCTGGCTGGGAAGGTCAACCCTGCAGTGCTCCGCCCTGGGGCAGAGCCGACTCTCCACAGCGCGTGCCATGGTGACCGCGTGGATGACGCCCCCTCGGCTCTGCTGTCCCCAAAGCACACCTGAGCCATGGGCCTGGGGCTTTTCTCAGAAAGACAGGCAGGCATGGCTGGGTGGCCTGCAGTCTGCAGTCCCGGCTGAACTGGGCCTGATGTTGGCCTGGCTGCCCTCCATTTCCAGAGGGCAAAGGGCGTCTCCAGTGGGCAGAAAGGAGCCACTCTGTCCAGTAGGATGTAACACAAAAGACCATCTCTCACCAGCCCCCACCTTCGTGCCAGCCCACCTTCCATGGACGCAGCCAGAGTTGCTGCTGTACCTGCCTTTCAGGGTCCATTCCAGCCCCCTGTAGCCTCTCTCCATGCCCCTCTCACCCCACCATCGACTCAAGGGCCCCCCTGGCACTCAGCAAAGGCTCATCGAATTTGCTGCGAATGTCCCAACTTCCTGAGTCTGCACGGCTACTCCTAGAACAGCTCCACCACAGCTTTCCAGAGTATGCGAACCCCTCCGACTAACTTCAGGAGGTTTCACTGGGAAAACTCTCAGGACCAGTGGTTTGGTCAGCCGGTGCTTTCTGCCCTCCTGGGGAGTGGCCACAGCCACCAATCAGAGGTAAGAGCCAAGGAACCAGGTTTCTGGAGATGAGGCGTGTGGTCCAGAGCTAAGGTACAGACCCAGCGGAAACAGGAAACGCACAATGGTTCTCCATGGGGCCGTTCTGCCCCCTGGGGCCCTTGCGGTTGTCACTCCCGGGTGGAAGCCAGAGATGCTGCTAAACGTTCCACCACATCCAGAAACCCTCCCCCGACCCCTGCATCCGGCCCAATGTCAGTAATCCCGAGGCTGAGAAACCCTGACACAAAAGTAAGAGGAAAAGCCTGAGAAAGTGGAGTGAAGATCTGGAAGGCTATGTGGTCACCACCTCATCACGGCTCATGTGGCCACTTCATTCTGGAGCTGGCTCCAGACACAGGTTAAAAATAGGCAGGTAACTTAGTAGCTTCTGAGAGGTCAGACAAACCCAAAGATAAATGGCGCGGGACATGGCCTGGGTGAAGTGAGCCGTCATCTCCAGGACGTTAACCAGAGGCCTGACACCAGGGCTTGGCTGCCTGACAGTAAAGAAGCTCGAAAAATCTGACGGCATCTTATTACTGGTTCTTCAGTTCAAAGCCAAGAAGCAAAAAACGATCAAAAGCAGAGGGTCCTTTCCATCTTATGGCCAAAGAATTGAACACAAGCTCTGACCTATAAGAAAGCACATGGGGTTCTGATACTAAACAAAGTTTATGCAGTTAGTGTATTTAAAGGGGCAGCGGCGAGGGCTTTTCCTCTGAGTTCACTGAACCAGAGCCAAGGGCTGTCTGTTTCTCCCCAACACACAGGAGATCATGTCTCCTGTATTTTTCTCACACTTTTCCTACAGACCACTCTCTTTTCCTATCTTGATCCTGATCTCTCTCTCCAGCCCTCATCTTATGAGGGAGATGGCTCAGTGGTAAAGAATCCACCTGCCAATCACCCCTGTCTCTGCGTCAGTGACGCCTGGGGCACATCCTGGCCAGTCCAGCGATACTGCTGTCCCTCAGTAGAGGAAGACAGCCAGCAGGAGGGAGAAAATGACCACTATCCAGTTAGCGCCCACCAGGCCCCCAGGTACCCATCAGAACCAGCGTATATTTCCTGTCTCCAGCAGATGCTCTCCATTTCCTGGCATGGCTCATTACCACATGCATGCTCAGTGACCCAATCATGTCCAACTCTTTTTGACCCCATGGACTGTAGCCCGCCAGGCTCTTCTGTCCATGGGGATTCTCCAGGCAAGAATACTGGAGTGGGTTGCCATGTCCTCCTCCAGGGGATCTTCCCAACCCAGGGATCAAACCCGAGTTTCCTGCCTCCTACACTGGTAGGTGGGTCCCTCACCACTGGGACACCAGGGAAGCTCCACTTATCACTAGGACCACACGGAAAACGCTATTCCTCTGTCACAGACAACGGGAAGGAGACTCGGACACACTAACTTGCCTATGGGCACACGACTTCAAAAGGCTGACTGTGCTTCTTCCACTGCCTGGCGTGTTCTCCCTGGGCTGGACTCACTTCCGGCCTGCGGGACGCCAGGCCTGTCCACCTATCACTCCTCTCCTGATGAGAATCAACAGCTTCTGCAATAGAGAGCACACCTCCAGGACAGCAAATCTCAACAAAGAATAAATCATTGCTCAAGGGCTGTGCTGTCCAATACGGCAGCCATGAACCAGGGGTGGCTCTTTATATTTAAAGGAATCAAAATGAAGTATGAATTAAAATGCAGTTCCTCAGCTGTACTAGCTGCATTTCAAGTGCTCGACAGCAACACAGCACAGACATGGAGCATCTCCATCATCACAGAAAGTCCTGCTGGCCAGCTCTGCTCTGACGGCTTTAAAACTACATCAGGGGTGACTTCAAGCTGTATTTTAGGGCATCCAGGGTGGGGTCATGTTAGTTGTTCAATCAACACGGAAATTCCATCTCTCCCAGTGTCAACTTGGAAAACTCCACATCTTCTCATGTGCCTGAAATGGTTGGAGAGCATCACTGACTCAATGGATATGAATTTCAGCAAACTCCAGGAGATAGTGAAGGTCAGGGGAACCTGGCATGCTGCCGTCCATGGGGACACAAAGAGTCGGACATGACTTAGTGACTGCACAACAAGTTCAGTCAGTTCAGTCGCTCAGTCGTGTCCAACTCTTTGTGACCCCATAGACAGCAGCACGCCAGGCTTCCCTGTCCATCACCAACTCCCAGAGCTTGCTCAAACTCATATCCATCGAGTCGGTGATGCCATCCGGTCATCTCATCCTCTGTTGTCCCCTTCTCCTCCTGCCTTCAATCTTTCCCAGCATCAGGGTCTTTTCCAAAGAGTTGGCTCTTTGTATAAGGGTGGTCAAAGTATTGGAGTTTCAGCTTCAGCATCAGTCCTTCCAATGAATATTCAGAACTGATTTTCTTTAGGATTGACTGGTTTGGTCTCCTTGCAGTCCAAGGGACTCTCAAGAGTCTTCTCCAACACCACAGTGCTGGATGAAACACAAGCTGGAATCAAGATTGAGAGGAGAAATACCAATAAACTCAGATGCACAGATGACACCACCCTTAGGGCAGAGAGCGAAGAACTAAAGAGCCTCTTGATAAAAGTGAAAGAGGAGAGTGAAAAAGCTGGCTTAAAACTCAACTTTCAGAAAACTAAGATCATGGCATCTGGTCCCATCACTTCATGGCAAATAGATGGGGAAACAATGGAAACAGTGAGAGACTTTAATTTTGGGATTCCAAAACCACAGCAGGTGGTGACTGCAGCCATGAAATTAAGAGACACTTGCTCCTTGGAAGAAAAGCTATGACCAGCCTAGACAGCATATTAAAAAGCACAACAACAAGAGACATCACAAAAGAAGATAAGAAATAAAAAGCCATCAAGGGTAAGGGTGGAAAAATGGATAAACTTATGTGAGGGAGGTTAAAAGCCTAATAAACAACTTTAGATCTCCTAGTTTCTGTTTGCTGAAATACTATTGTGACCACTGTGGGATTCTTCACTCACTCCCCCGAGCCAAGGAGTGGGTGGAAACACCGCAACTTAATCCGCCAGCGGAGGCACTGGACGGCTCTGGCTCTTGCACTCTTGCTGATCCAGGGGTTCACCCGCTGCCAAGACCGTATCACATTCTGCCTACCTAACCCCTCAAGGTATTTTCTATTTGTTTTATGGAAAGTATCTCTCAGATCTTAGAGAACTTTCCGAACCAACAAATGAATTCTTCTTGATGCCTGCAGCTATGAAAGTCTTATTTGTTAAAAAAACGTTCTCTGTTTGCTCACCTAATTTGACATTCATTCCACTCTGAGTAAAGCACATGGTCATGGCTAGTTCTCTAGTTTGGGCTGTATGGACATTACCCCTTCCTTGGTATAAGTCTCAGATTATTTTTCAACTTTCTTCTCAGTCTCTTCTACCCCCTTCATCAAAAACAAAACTCCACCTCTAGGTACCAGATTAGAGAAGCTTGGTTCGTTCGCGTTAAGCAGCATTTGCTCTGAACACTGACCCTGTGGTCAAGGTGCTGGCCTTGACTGTGTGCGGTGTTCTGAGGAGCTACTTACCGTCTGGTGCCAACACCTCCGCCACCCCGCCGCACCCAAGGAGGGTCCTGGCCAAATCTCGGTGTTTACCCTCCTATGTGCTCAGCTGTGTGGGACTCTGCGATCTCACAGACTGTTACCCACCAGCCTCCTCTGCAGCTCTCCTCCTCTGGATTCTCCAGGCAAGAAGACTGGCGTGGGCTGCCACTTCCTTCTCCCATGGCTTCTGCTTTGGCAGCTGGTGCCACCTGGGAAGCCCTCTGAGCGTTCCCTCAAACTGTCTCACAGCTTTCTAGTGCCTCATCCTCACACATGAATGGATCCAGGGGTCACCACACCTTGGAGAGGGGCTCCAAGGCTAAAGACACAGGCGGAAGCACACAAAGGACAGAAAGGAACAGACCACCACACAGGGCACAAAAGCAATGTTTAGGAAAAACCAGAAAACCAAAACAAATACTCCTCAGAATGACAGAAAAAGGTCCTGCATTAGTGACTCAAATAGGATGCTATAAAAAGGGACCACAGAACCAAAACAAACAAACAAAAAACTCTTAGAAATAAAATATAGAACAAATAAGTTTAGCAGAAGGAGTGGAAGATAAAGCTGAGTAATCAGACATAAAGTATCACCAAAATACAAAAAGCCAGAAAATGAGAGGAAAAAGGAAGTTACTTCTAACAACAGGAGTTTCTTTAAAAGAACAGAGCAAACGGTGGGAAGGGGAAATTTTTTAGAAAATATCCCACAATTTTAGGATGCACATTTCCAGATTGAATGAATGTAAAAATAAAATCCAGAATACTGAGAATCAAGAGAGGATCCTGAAAACTTGTAGAGTGTAAAAATAGATGTTACACAAGATACTGAGAATATATAAGGCATCAAAATGATCAAAGCAATCCTGAAAGCTAGAATAAAATGGGAAGAAGATGTCTTTGAAATGGTGGTAGAAAATAGTTAATTATACTTTTTTGATATTTATTATTTTATTTTATTAAATAGGTAATACAGGGCTTCCCTGGTGGCTCAGTGGTAAAGAGTTCGCCTGCTAATACAGGAGACACGAGTTCGATCCCTGATCCGGGAAGATTCCACACGCCGGGGAGCAACTAAGCCCGTGAGCCACGACTACTGAAGCCGCGTGCCTAGAGGCCCAGCTCCGCACCAAGAGAGGCCGCTACAATCAGAAGTCTGCACGCTGCAACTAGCAAGTAGCCCCCGCTTGCCAGAACTACAGAAAAGGCCGTGCAGCAAGGAAGACCCAGCACAGCCAAAAAGAAATAAAATAATATAAAAAATATTACAGTCACAGGGTTCAAATATCAAGAGTATAAAAAGTTACACTTAACCAATCTACATTTCCACTTACATCTCCACACTTCTTTTACTGTACTTTCTGCCAGTTCTTCTTTATGCAAATGCAGGCAGATCACAGACTTCCTCACCTGAGTGACGGCATGCTGTCTTCATTTTCTGCACATTGCTTTTTCTCAGTTAACAATACACGCTGGAAATGATTTCAGAGTATACACAGAGATCTCTGTCATTCTTCGGAAAAAAATTATTCTAACCTAAAACTCTATACTCAGCCGAACTATCAAGTGTTGAGGGTACAATAAAGACATTTTCAGACATGCAAGCCTTAGAAAAGGCGTTCTCTCTCAGAAAGCTACTGAAGGGTGTGTTCCAACAAAATGAGTTAGTAACTCAAGAAAGAAGACAGTACAGAATGGAGTGTACATGGATCCAATGACAGTAACAAAGAAGCGGCAGAGGGAATTCTCAGAATGGTGGCAAAGGGAGGGCCAGCTGAAACAAACCCTGAGAGCACTCAGAGCAGGTTGGACAGAGGTCTCGGGGGGAGATTTCCAGGAGGGGACAAAACGGAGTTGATAGATTCATTTAATCTCATAGAAAATAATATTGCAAAGTTTCTGTTCAAAACTTTGTGATAAATTAGCCATGAGAGATACATAAAGAGATGAGCGATTGGGGAAAAAAGGAAATAATTAACTTCAAAAGAGCAGAAAGTTGTGCAAAGAAAAACATTATCATATACTTGTTGGCAAAGAAGGTAATGGCACCCCACTCCAGTACTCTTGCCTGGAAAATCCCATGGACGGAGGAGCCCGGTAGGCTGCAGTCCATGGGGTCGCTAAGAGTCAGGCACGACTGAGTGACTTCACTTTCACTTTTTACTTTCATGCATTGGAGAAGGAAATGACAACCCACTCCAGTGTTCTTGCCTGGAGAATCCCAGGGACAGAGGAGCCTAGTGGGCCGCTGTCTATGGGGTCGCACAGAGTTGGACGTGACTGAAGCGACTTAGCAGCAGCATACTTGTTGGCTCCGTAGTTAACACTATCACACTACATCATCACCAGTAGTGTTTACTGAGCATGTGTTGGTCATCCTTCTGAGGTCTTTTCATTAAATACTTCATTTACCCCCATAAAACCCGGGAAGAAGCATACTCTTAAAATGTTCCCATCTTACAGATGAGGGAACAGAGACACAAAGTCACAAAGTGGTTAAGGAACTTGCCTGAGGTCATGGAGTAAGTGGAAGGATCGGGAACTGAACCCAGGAGAAAGGAAAGCTGACTCGGGCCCCCACACTCTTAACCAGTCTATTCTGCTAGCGATCACTTATGGATCTATAAGCACAATGTCACTATGATGTGAAGAAGAGGGGAGAGAAAGCGGGGGAGTGAACCTGAGCTAGACCCACAGATCCAAGTCCTCCTCCTCCCATCAGGAGGCCGGCACATGGTGTCTACGTAGAAAAACCAGTGAATAGTGCATATGCATATTATTTACAGATGGGGAGCCCATTACCAGATCATTTAGGGTCTTATAAGGCCATTAACCAGTCAGTCCTAAAGGAATTGAATACTCATTGGAAGAACTGTTGCTGAAGCTGAAGCGCCAATGCTTTGGCCACCAGACGAGAAGAGCTGACTCACTGGAAAAGACCCTGATGCTGGGAAAGATTGAGGGCAGGAGGAGAAGGGGGCGGCAGAGGATGAGCTGGTTGGATGGCATCAGTGACTCAATAGACATGAATTTGAGCAAGCTCTGGGAGATAGTGGAGGACAGAGGAGCCTGGGTGCTACCGTCCATGGGGTTGTTGAATGAACAACAAAGGCTATTAAGAGCTTGGCTTTTACTGAGGGATATGAAAAGCCATTATGACACAATCTGACATGTTTTAAAAGGACCACCCAGCGTTGTGTGGAGAATGGCCTGAGAATATGGGACCAGGGTGAAAACAATTACTTTAATGACATAAAATTAATTTTTAAAGATGAAAGAATTAAAAAAAGAGAGAGAGAAGGAGGCAAAACAGTCAGGGAGAGAAGAATATGAGGTTCTCTCATGAAATGTTAAGCCTGATGGTTCAGAGGTCAGTTGAGGACGACAGTCCCTGAGATGGGAAGCAAGTCAGCTTAACTCCAGGGCACCGCCTGGAATAGGGCCTTGCGTGGAGCCAAGACACTGATTCAGGAAACAGCCTGGATGATGACCTGGCACCTCTGAGTTACTAGATGACCTCAGACAAGTCGTCAAGCATCTCAGAGAGGTTTCTCCATGTCCAACAGAGATGCTCTACACTCTTCCGATGGGATGGCATACACTTACAGGGGAGAAGCTGCTGGGGGTCCCTGACACACCTCAGACCTTGTCCCTCCTGAACCCTGACAAGGCCCGCAGGTGGCAGGCTCAGTTAGAACCCAGGCCCCTGACGGTCACTCTGTGGAGCAGACGCTTCAGGTCCTCCACACACATTCTCAGCCCCGACTGCTGAACCTGTGAGTCGTCACAGAGCCGCCCGGAAAAGGGGCAGTGAGACAGCCGGCCCTCTGACAGAAATAGCCATGGGGCGGGGCCCACGGGTCATGGGGGCCCAGCAGGACTGCCCACCCCTCAGCCAGAACCTTCTTGTCGGGAATCAGCCCCAGGTCACAGGCAGGGTGCAGGCCATTCCCCTGACAGCTCAGACCATGACGCACATCCACTCGGAAGGCTCGTCTTGTCATATTTCTAATGCCTGCTACTGATGCACCAAGATGTGTGTGTGTGTCTCAGGATGACAAGCCAGGGAGGGGCCCGGGGTCACCCCACGGTGGTTCTGTTAGAACTGGGGGTGGGGGTGGGGGGTGTCTGAAGGCCCCTCACCTCTTCCCACCCTGGAAGGAGGGGCTCTGACACCACCCCAGTCCCAAACCTCTGGCCACACTGGATAGATTCCACCCTCCGGCCCAGAAGGTCTGCATCCACTGGCCAGCCTCAGAAAAGCAAACTCGTTGGGAAGAAATGAGTGAAGGTGATGGTTCAAACGGAGGGACACCAGCTGCAAGAAGCCCGTGTTGTAGATGCTGCCCCCGTGTGATCTCACCCAAGGGCACAAGCAGTGGCCGGACACCAGCAGCCTGCGTCAAGCCGTCGGGGCTCACCTCTGACTCCAGAGGAGCCAGACCTGCCTGCCGAGAGCCGGAAGACGGGGAAGCGGGGGTCCGACGGAACCAGACTTCCGGGCCGCTCTGCACAGAGGCTGGGGCACCCCACGCCCAGGCTGGGCCCTCGAATGGCCTCAAGGCTGGAGCGGAAAAGCAGTCAGGACAGGACAGGGTGCTCTCTCAATAGCCCCAGAGATTTACCGGAGTTGTGAGAGCAAGACCCTTGCACTCCTGGGAAGGATGAGGGGTGGGAGGACAGCAAGTGACCAGGGGCTTTAGGACAGAATATCTTGTATCTCTGGGACCACCCAGAGGGAGGCAAGGAGGCTGTCCTAAGCTGGGTGCCCAGAAGCAGAGCCCAGGGCCGGGGTTTGGAGGTGACTGCTCCATCCAGGATTGCAGAAGGAAATGGCAACACACTCCAGTATTCTTGCCAGGAGAATCCCAGGGACAGGGGAGCCTGGTGGGCTGCCATCTATGGGGCCGCACAGAGTCGGACACGACGGAAGTGACTTAGCAGCAGCAGCAGCTGCAGCAGCTCTGCCCAGGGAGCACAGTCAGTGGGGGGTGGTGAGGGCATGGGGGGAGGGAAGTGGCCTCAGTGGAGCCTGCCCTCGGGCCCTCCCTTTGGGGCCCTGGAGTGTGACCTGCACCCCCCTCGTTGGTTCCTTCAGGAGGCAAGCGGGTGGGGTGGGGCTTCCTGCGTCCTCACTCCCCTGGGTCAGTCGCTGCCCCTGGGGTGCGAGGTCTTAACCTCCCTCCCCTGAAGGGTGACCCTCATGGGGCCATGGGCACTTCTCTAGTGAAGGGGAGGGGTCATGAACCCAGAACAGCTGCACTCACAGGTCAGGGGTCAACTTCTGCCAATAGCGGGGGGATCTGGGAGGCACCCTTGGGGGGGTGGCCCAAGGGCAGCGTCCCAGCAAGACCACTTTGGAGGGGAGGCCACAGTCGTGGGGGTCGCTGTGCTATGAGAGAGGAAGGGAATCCCACCAGTGTTCACCGGATGGTGAGCTCACCCAAGGGCCGGTCTCCTGCAGCCTGTAGAGCCGACTTCCTTGTGCTGGAAATGCAAACAGCTGGGTGTTTTGAGACAAGACCCTTGCACTCCCGGCGGAGCTCAGGATGAGAGGTTGCTACCTTTGGATGCTACCAGAATCCTGAGCAGAACGCTCAAGGCAGTGGGAGAGAAAACTACATTTGCTTTCAGACTCCCCTCCCAGGGATGAGAGACACGCTGCTCCAGCATCTCAAGGTAGCTTGCTGGACCTTCTTCCTGACAACATCTTGCCTGAATCCCACCTCAGACAGCGAGAAACCAGCCATTCCTGCAAACGCATCTGCAGCGTTTTCAAGTTACAGCTCCATTTACTATCAACTTGCCCGGAGTGAGGCCATAAAGGAACTGCGGAAATACGAAAGCAGAGCTTCCACTGGGTCCCTGCTTCCCGTTCCTGCACAAAGAGAGTCTAAAGCCATCAAGGGGGCGTGCAGCTGGCTCTCCATCATGGCCCTGCCCCGGCTCCCCCCTCCATTGCCCCCAGTCCCCGCCCGACTCCAACACTGCTGCCTGGAATTCTCCACTTATCCTGAGTGCACATTCCTGGGGGCCTGCCTGACCCAAGCCTGACCCACCCCCTGCTACTCTTGGAAGGCCTCTTGATTTTTTCCTTTGGGCCCCCCGCATGTCCCCAAGAGCTTTGGGGGAGGCCAAGTCCCCACATTTCCCACTTCCAGGATGGGCCTGATTGATCACCGGGTAACCTCCCCTGCCCCGCCCCCATGCTGGGAGTCCACTGTCCTGGTCAGAGTGCTTGGCTCAGGAACAGTGGGGGAGACTCGCGAGATTTGTCGGGGAATATGCTTCCAGCTCTCAGGACAGAACCAACTGCAGAGGTCGCCCAGCAGAGCCGGCTGCAGAGACGCTGTGGAGGCCAGGGGCCACTGCCCTGGGGACGCTGCCCGGAGAATCTGCCCTCCAGCCAGTACATATCCCCGCGTGGAGGCCAGTCCAGGTCAGGGATTCTGTCATTTCAAGAATAACTCAAAATGCCGCTTCCTCCAGGGAGCTGCCTCTGATTGCTATTCTTAGTCCCATCGATAAATTTCCAAACCTTCAGGGCCCAATATCCTTTTAATCTCAGATCTCTTCCTGTCTTCTATTACTGTCATGCTCTAAATCAGTCCCCAATTCCTCAAGGGTAGATGCTCTTTAAGTCCATCCCTGAATCCCAGTCTCCCTAGGACATGGCTTTGGAAAGAGTACTGTGTATCTGCTGAGTCAATGAGCAAATGAGAAAGTATTCATATGAAACTTTAAGATAATGTTGTTGATTTTTATAAGAACTCTCTAGAACTCCAAGGTGAATAGATATTTGCCATTTGAATAGTGATTCTAATTTTCACAGTTGGGAGACAGAATTCAGTTTGCAGTAAAATGTATTTGCACCGGCTCCTTCCAACACGACAGATACCTGCCACTCAGCACTCGGAACAGCTACATGGCTGGGGTTATTGGGACGATGTGCACTCCAGTAGTCCTTACATCTGGCCAGTGACTCACTTTACATCTGCTGCTCACTTTCTTTAATCCTGACAGCCTCAGGGGAGGTCTTTTTTCCCATTTTAAAGATGAAAAAACAGAGGCCGGGAAGAGGCTGACTAGGATAGCACAGCCTGCTATCACAGATAGCACAGAGGAGCTGTGTGTAGCTCCAGGCCTGGGTCTGACACCCGTGTCTGAATTTGTCACCTCCAACTGCGTCCCCAGGCTGGGAGGAGGCCTGTGGGTTCCTGGTTACTCTGCACCTCAAGGCTCCCCCCCAGGAGCATCCCTTGGCCTTTCCTTCCAGTCTGTTTTAATCAAATCCAGCAGATGTGAGGTGGACTTCAGGACCCTCAATCTCCTTCCTCTGTCCGCAACCACTGCTGGAAAGACAAGGCGCACGGATCATGTCACCTCAGGCCTCCCAGAGAACACCTGTTTGGTTTTATGTTTAAACACTTACTTACATGACCATCTTCACAGGGGTGGGGATTATGTTCAAGCTGCTACATTTAGCAAGCGCCTATATTTAGCCACATGTACTGTAAGTGCCTCATACCCCTTCTGTTTTTTAGGCAACATAAAAGAGACTTAGTAGCACTTACTATGCGCCCGGCTCTGTGTTGGGCGCTGGGGATACAAAATGAGTAAGACAGTGCCTGCCTGGTGGTCGCCTTCTACGGGGGATGGACAGGTGAGCAGATGTGGCGGAGGCCACGTGACCACCATGGCAGGTGTAGGGAGCAAAAGCTAGAGGAACCCGCATGCAGGCAGGGAGACATCTGCCTGGGCTGATGGGGGAGGTCTCACACAGGACACAAATCTACCATGGGTTTTAAGGGATAAATAGGAGTTTTCCTGGAAAGTCCAGTTTCTTCCCACATAGAGAAAAACAAACGCCTTTATTCATTCAATATTCAACAAATACTGAGCAACAGCCACGAGTCCATAAAAGCCAATCATCTAAGAACTGGTACTAGAGTGGACCTCCATAAATAGCTGAGTGAGGCAACCAGACACCACAGTCTACACCGCCTGGAGGTTTTTCCATGTGATGATAATGACATGTAGACAGCCTCTCCATCACACTCCAACACTTGGAAGAGGGTAGATGGGGAGGGGGGCCTGTCTAGAGTGAGCACGCTGGCTAGGCAATCCAGAAGGCGCACAAAGGTGTCCTGTGACATGACAAGCCAAGCTCTGTCCCCTGTGGGCCGGAGGAATCTCGCCCCTTCCCAGGGAACCTGCTGCCACCGGTCTCCCTGGCATCTTTCCCCTGCGGTTTGTTTAGCCAGAAGGTTGAATTCTTGTGGGAGGAAAAAGGCGCTTGTACAAGTCGCCCTAGCGGGACTCCTTTAATTTGCACATTTCAAGTTCATCATCAACCGGTATAATAAACTCTGCCCTGGAAACTTTGATGAGAACCTCTCAGCGTGCCTGGGCCCACTCTCAGCCTGGGTCCAGAAAGGAAATCCAGGGAGATTCCGGTTCGCGCCCCAGCTGCGCCCTGTGTGACAATCGAGACGACAGTGGGTCACACACAGGAGCGGGGTCATTTCGCCAGGGCCATGTGGCCTCCGGAGACTGTCCGCAGGCCTCCGGGGATCGGGCCTACATCACCCCCACGATGAGGCGCACAACCCAGTCGGGCGCTCGACCCCCAACAGGCCAGCCCGTGCGTGCGCAGGGGGGGCGGCACCCCAGTCCCGCTCGGCGAGGGGGCGGCGGCCAGACGTGACCGGGGGACCTGGGGGAAGGCTCGGTGTCGCCGGCCGGTCCTCTCGGCTTAGGACCCGCGCCCGGCCCACCGAGGTGCCGGCCCGGCAGGCGCCCCGCCCGCCGCGCCGGCGGACGGACGCCGGACAGCTGCGGTGAAGCCCTGGCGCCCGCGCCCCGCTCCGGCCGGGCCCCGCGCTCACCTCGCGCGCGATCTGGTTCAGCGCGTCGTCCTCCGCCGTCAGCCGCTCCCGGTTGGGGAGCCGCTTGCGCCCCGACCCCTGCGTGCCCATGTCCATCGGCCGCGTCGCCCGCTGCGCCGCGGGACCCTGGCTCCGCCGCCCGCGCCCCTCTGGCCGCCCGGCCCCGCTCCGCCCCGCCCTCCGCCGGCGTCATGGCGTCAGCGGGCGCGGGCCGGGGACGCGGGGACAGGGGCTAGGGACGCCCGGGGAGGGGGATGCGGGGACCGGGGCTGCGGGGACTGCAGGGACGCCGGGGCGCGCCACATGGGGACCCGGGCGCTGGGGGCCTGGGTCTGGGGACGCCCGGGGGAGGGGGGCACGGAGACCCGGGCTGCGGGGACTGCAGGGACGCGGGGGACAGGAGCTGGGGACGCCCAGGGAGGGGGACGCGGGGATCCGGGCTGCGGGGATGCGCTGGAGGGGGACCCGGGAGCCGGGTGCGCTAGGACTCCAGGGGCCAAGGGTCCCGGTGCTGGGGGCTGGGGGCGCAGGGAAGCCTGGGGACCGTGAACGTGGAGGTGCGGGAGGTTTTGGACGGCTGGGAGTCAGGGGAAGGGCGTGAGGATTCGTGCGGCAAGGGGACTGGGGGCGCCGATGAGAACAGGGGCTGGGGCGTGAGAGCTAGGCGGAGGCGCAGGGACACGGGAACCAGTTCACGGAGACCTCAGGGGCTGGGGGTTCCAGTGGGGGACAGGATGGGGGTGCGGGGACGACGGGGGACAGTGAACAGGGAAATAGCAGGAGGCCCGGGATGGCTCGGGGTCGGGAGCTTGTGGGCGCCGGGGAGGGGGTGATGGGGGCTCCGGACGTTGGTGGGGACCCGGAGCAAGCCATGGCAGAGGATTCAGACAAAGGAGGCAGAGCCAGAGATGCCTGGAGCGCCCAGGGCTTGCCTTGGCTGGCAGGTGGGGAACCCTGGAGGGTGGACTTCCCTGGCAATCCTGGGCTGACCTCCCCAGGGCAGGGGCTACCCCTCAAGCCCGGACCTCAGAGAGGATGCTGAAGAACTCTCAGTGGTTGGGTTTCAGAGAGGGGTTTGTACTCACGGGTGGGTGCAGGGACCTGGTTCAAACCTGAGCCCCAGGTGAAATGGGGTCTGACCTCACAGATAGGGTCAGGCCCCAGTTCAGTTCAGTCACTCAGTCGTGTCTGACTCTGCGACCCCATGAATCGCAGCATGCCAGGCCTCCCTGTCCATTCACCAACTCCCGGAGTCCACCCAAACCCATGTCCACTGAGTCAATGATGCCATCAAACCATCTCATCCTCTGTCGTCCCCTTCTCCTCCTGCCCTCAATCTTTCCCAGCATCAGAGTCTTTTCCAATGAGTCAGCTCTTCTCATCAGGTAGCCAAAGTATTGGAGTTTCAGCTTCAACATCAGTCCTTCCAATGAACACCCAGGACTGATTTCCTTTAGGATGGACTGGTTGGATCTCCTTGCAGCTCAAGGGACTCTCCAGAGTCTTCTCCAACACCACAGTTCAAAAGCATCAATTCTTCAGCTCTCAGCTTTCTTTATAGTCCAATTCTCACATCCATACATGACTACTGGAAAAACCATAGCTTTGACTAGATGGACCTTTGTTGGCAAAGTAATGTCTTTGCTTTTTAATATGCTGTCTAGGTTGGTCATAACTTTTCTTCCAAGGAGCAAGCATCTTTTAATTTCATAGTCACCATCTGCACTGATTTTGGAGCCCAAAAAATAAAGTCTGTCACTGTTTTCACTGTTTCCCCATCTATTTGCCATGAAGTGATGGGACCAGATGCCTTGATCTTCATTTTCTGAATGTTGAGTTTTAAGCCAACTTTTTTTTTTTCACTTTCATTAAGAGGCCCTTTAGTTCTTTTTTGCTTTCTGCCCTAAGGGTGGTGTCATCTGCATATTTGAGGTTATTGATATTTCTCCCAACTCTCTTGATCCCAGCCTGTGCTTTCTCCAGCTCAGCATTTCTTATGATGTGCTCTGCATAGAAGTTAAATAGGCAGGGCATTCAGCTCTGACTTTAGTCTACCAGGCTGCAGGATCTGGCTACTACCAACCCCCCATCCCACCGCCCCGAGCCTTAGAGCACATTCAGAAAGCCTGTGTTGATGGTGCTTCCTTCTTCAGGTGCATGTTTTCTGGGACCTGTGACTTCATTCCTGTGTCCCCAGCTTCTAGGAAAAGGCCTGACAGATCAGTTATTCTCAGGAAGCAGATGTTCAAAAAGGAGTGACTCTACCTGAGCTTTACCTTCCACACTCTAAAGATGGTTTAAAATGAAGTCAGAGGCATGTTTATTTATTGGCGTCCCTAGTGGCTCAGATGGTAAAGAATCTGCCTGCAATGCAGGAGACCCAGGTTCGATTCCTGGGTCAGGAAGATCCCCTAGAGAAGGGAATGGTAACCCACTCCAGTATTCTTGCCTGGAGAAGTCCGTGGACAGAGGAACCTGACAGGCTATAGTCCATGGCATTGCAGAGTCACACACCATTGAGCAACTAACACAACTATAGTTTATTTGGTACTTAGCAGGTGGCACAGTGGTAAAGAATCTGTCCTGCCAACGCAGGAGACACAAGCAACTTGGGTTCAATCTCTGGGTTGGGAAAATCCCCTGGAGGAGGAAATATCAACCTGCTCTGGTATTCTTGCCTGGGAAATCCCATGAACAGAGGAGCCTGGTGGGCTGTAGTCCATGGGGTCGCAAAGTGTCGGACACAACTGATGGACTGAGCATGCATATCAACTATCCTATACATCATGTATCAACTATACTTCAACTTTAAAAATAAAATAAAACTGGAGGATCAGATAAGATTTACAAAGCCATTGCCTTCTCACTTAGGGTAAAGACCTGACTACCTGTCAGTATTGGATTAGGGAAGAAGAAATGTGCTGGTGGAAACGCAGGGCCCAGAAGTTAGTGCTCTATTTGGGGTGTGGAGAGAACGTTAATGCTCCAGGGAAGAAGGGAGGGCAGGCCCACCCTGAAGTCACCTGTGACTCCTGACCCGGCCCCCCGCCCCCTCAGAGCTAAGTGTGGTTAACAGTTTGGTATGTTTCTAACCAAGTGATGTGCCCAGGTAAGTCTGTGCTGTTAGGAAGTCCCCTGGGAGTTGGCTGGGAAAGGGGACAGAAAGGGGACCCGGCAGTGGCCGAGAAAGATGCTGGAGGCTTATTGCGGGGAGACGACGGTGGGGGAGTGACCCAGGAGGTGTGTTGCTCAGGACATCTTAGTGGACTGCCGTGGGGTGGGCCAGCAGGGCAGAGGGGCGGCGACCTGGTTCCTTGTTGTACTCCCGGAGCTTGCGTTTGCCTGTCACAGCGGAGGGACTGAGTTTCCCACATCACATTTTACACCTCTTAGGACCCCAGAGTCCTTAGATGATGCAGTCCTGGATGGAAGAGCATCCCTAGGTCTGTCTTCAGTCCTGCTGGAGGCTCACTGCTCCCCCAGCACCTGATGCCTTGTGAAGGCTCTGTCTTTGCTTAGGCTGGTGCCCATGGCTTCCCTCACTCACTCACCCACACCTGCTGCCCCGCAGGTGCTGTGCCAGAGGCTGGGGCAGACCCACCAAGGACTCAGACAGAGCCGCTGTTCTCTCGGGACTTACCCAAGATACCGGGAACTGCTCATCCAAAGACACATCAACACTCCAACATCTCCTTCATTTTATTTTAATTTTTTAATTAAATTTTTAAACATATATATTTTTTAAGTTAAAAATGTTTTTCTTTTTGCCATGCTGCATGGCATATTGGGATCTTAGTTCCCCGACCAGGGATCAGACCTGGGCCCTCTGCAGGGAAAGCAGAGGGTCTTAACTCTTGGACACCAGGGAAGTCCCCAGCAGCTCCCTTCTGGAAGAAGTCTCTCCGGCTCCTCAAGGCCGCTCCTGCTTTCCTCACCCATCTTCATCAGGACGTCAAGCCGCTCTCTATGCCAGCACTGAAATTCTTCTGTGCTGACCTTATCTTGCTCAGCTGTCTGCCCTCACTGGGGACTGGATGTTTCACTGCTTCAATCATAATGACAGCATCTGGCTGAACTTGGGGACTGAGGACAGGTTCCGACCCCCCTCCTGACTGTCCCAATTGGGTTTTGTCCAGAGACAGGACTCACTGCCTCAGGGACTGGCTGGAGGTATTTCTGAATAATTCAGTCCTTACGCAGTGTCTGAGGACACTGCGGTGAATCCTGTCTCCCACCTCTCCTCCATCTGCCACCCCCATCTGGGAAAGGGCCGCTTCTCGGGAATCATCAGAACCAAGGTTGCTAGTCCTCACGTGGTCCCATGAGGTCATGACCTCCTGGATCACCATCCATGTGCTTCCTCCTTCTTTGGTGATGTGCTCTGCAACTGACTGCTTCTCCCTTGGGGATCAGTTCTGGCCTGGTACTCTTGCCTGGAAAACCCCATGGACAGAGGAGCCTGGTGGGCTGCAGTCCATGGGGTCGCTACAAGTTAGACACGACTGAACGACTTCACTGTCACTTTTCACTTTCATGCATTGGAGAAGGAAATGGCAACCCACTCCATTGTCCTTGCCTGGAGAATCCCAGGGACAGGGGAGCCTGGTGGGCTGCCGTCTATGGGGTCGCGCAGAGTCGGACACGACTGAGGTGACTTAGCAGCAGCAGCAGCTGGCCCGTGAGTGATACCTGCCTTGTCTGGGTGCAGGCAGTCCATGAAACGAGCTATTTCAGGGCTTGACACATAGGCAGTCAATAAGTGGTCCTTGAGCTCCTGTCCCCATTCATCTGGGATGAATGGAGCAGCAGCTCCTGCTGGGGCGTGAGGGGGTGGGCAAGGGCATTAGACAGCTTTGTGGGTGTCCCCTGTTCTTGGGGTGCCCCTTGAGGGATACAGAAACCCACAAGCCTCCATCCATCAGGCTGAGCCGTGGCTCACCAGGGAGCTGTGGCTTTCTCTTTGCCCTGGACGCTCAGCCGCTCCTGCATGGTCGTCCATGAAGCTGCGTCTACCTGGAAGACTGCCCCTGGCCCCACGAAGCCCCCTCCCATGTGGCCCTTTTCCTGTTCCTGGTGACTACACTACCCACGAGAGGTTATTTCTGAGTAGGAGACAGAGATGCTACACCACAAGTCTCATGTCCCAGATGAGAGGATCAATATATTCATCTCCAAGCCTGGTACCGAGGCCCTTCACAAAGATACAGATGCCACCTTCAGGAAGGGTCCTTGAGAACATGAAGCAGTCCAGGGGAAGGGCACCACGCAGGGGCCCCCACAGGGACTTTCCACCCAGACGTAGTGTTCCCTTTGCTCAAGACCTCACTCGGTGAGCCTGTGAGCTGCCTGGGGGAGGATGTTAATGAGCACCTCTGGAGGGGACACCCCCGCTGGAGGGTGACTCAGAACTGCTCTGACACCGCCCTCTGAAGGGCAGTCACCTGGGCCGTGAGATGACTCTCTTGGGTCCACTAAGAAGGCCTTCTATGTGCTTCAAACATCATTCACTCATGTTCCAGTCTTCTTGTTTGTTGCAGTGTGCTCAGTCGTGTCTGACTCTTTGTGACCCCACAGACTATAGCCTGCCAGGCTCCTCTGTCCATGGAATTTTTCAGGCAAGAATGCTGGGGTGGGTTGCCATTTCCTTCTCCAGGGGATCTTCCCAACCTGGGGATAGAACCCACGTCTTTTGCTTCTCCTGAATTGCAGGTGGATTCTTTACCACTTGTATCACCTGGGAAGTAAGACTGCAAAGTTCCAGTCTTGCTCTTCCAATTAACAGAGGATGGGTAAAGCTCACTTGGATTACAACTGGAGGAAGGCTGGGGAGGATCACAACCCTTCACAGGGATGTCTGGAAAGGCAGTGGACAGGACACAGAGCCAAAATCATGCCCAGAGCAGGGCTGGCTGAGGTCAGTGTCTCTACCACGCCTGAGAGGTTAACGTCTCCGATGGCCTGATGACCTTTGTCAGTTGCCTCATTCAGCATCTCAAAGTAGCGAATTGGATGGATCCTCCACACAGCCTAGTTTTGCGGTTCTAAGTGCTTCTTCTCTCCCAGGATAGCAACACTTGCAGTTATTTTTCCACATCTCTTGGACTTAAAACTTTGGAATCATGTTGGATTTTTAAATTTATCTTATCCTTCATCTCTGATTTGAGTCTATTCCCCTTCTGCATTTTTGCTGACTCCACGATGATATGTACCAGGTTCACCTTGTCATCCCTGTGGATGCCTTACAGGAAATCATCTCCTGGACCTGGGATCTCCAGGGTGGGGTGCGTGAAACAACTGGGGTGCAGGACAAACATAGAACTTCTATGAGCATGTATTTTAAACTAAGAGTGTTATGTATGGAATGCTAATATTTGATCTATAATGTTACTGTAAGTGGTTATAGGTCATGTCATAATGTATTCCGAGGGCCTTCTCTCTCATTAGACCACTTTCACTTTCAGAACATTTTGATACATTTGCATGAACACGATTAAATGGGTTATGTAATCTAGTTTCAACTAAAACTCAAAAGTGGACAGATGGCCTTAAAGAATTTAAAATCTTCTCAAAAAAGTAATTCCCCTAAATCACAGACAAACTAGAGAACTAGAGACATATTCCTAATTTGGAGGGGCTCTTCATTTTCCTCAATAACAATCTATTAGATATGATAAGAGCAATTAATAATCATCCCAAATAATTTGAAACACTAATTAAATTTCCCATTATTAATGATTGACCTCATTTTAAGTGGTTATTGTGCCCTTGTATGTTAATAGATGACAATAGATTATGAACATAATTTGTGCATAAATAAATAAAATTTGGGGGATATTTTAAAATATTTGGTGATTGAGTTCACAATAAAAAAAGTCTGGTTTCTAGGATCAATAATTCTTAAAGTTGGGGAGATTATGAACTCCTTTGAAAATCTGATGAAGGCTGGAGTCCTCTCTCCCACCAAAAAAAACAAAGAAAAAGACATCTAAGTAGGAAATCTGAGCACCGTTTTGTAGCGTGATACTTTGAAGTCCATCCGTGGGCCGTCTGAGCTCCCATTCAGAGCTGTCCCCATTTGAGTCCCTCTAACCACCAAAGCCAGAATAACCTTTCAGATTGCACTTTTATCGTGCGGCACACTCCAAACTCAAGAACGGCCCCATTGTGGCAAGTGCAGCAGTTCTGGAGCGTCTCAGCGGCTGTCAAATGAGTTACTGATGATTTGTGATTAGTGATAGTTAAAATGCTGAAATTTGTGAAATTATTAGCAATAAATATTCCTACCACCTGATGCGAACAGCCAACTCATTGGAAAAGAACCTGATGCTGGGAAAGATTGAAGGCAGAAGGAAAAGAGGGTGACAGAGGATGAGATGGTTGGACGGCATCGCCGACACCCTGGACATGAACCTGGGCAAATGCTGGGAGATGGTGAGGGACAGGAAGTACTGCAGTCCATGGGGCTGCGAAGAGTCGGACGTGATTTGGCAACTGAACAACAACAACAATTCTTACCATAATAATTTCATCTCCACTGAGTGCTACTGAGTGGCAGGAATTTTGCACAAATAAGGTGCTTCGGCAGGAGGATGTCACATTTGGGATAATTACATGCCATGTTTGTCTCCTGGGAGAAAAGCTGAGGGTGGCTGTCCTCTTGCACACAGAGCCAGTCCTTAGCCGGCCCCCTCAGTCAGCGCTCAGCAGCTCTCTCCTGAGACCCCCAAACCAAGATTGCATTTCATCCCCCAGAGAATGCTGATCAGGTTCGTTGGCCCATGGGTGTTTGAAAAATGTCAGTGGCTTGACTGACTAGAGTCCTTTCATTTGGTGAAAATATATAAAATAGGATGTGAAGAACAATTTTCTTTTTTATCTTTTTCCTTGTGAAAGAGAAATGCTACCAATACTCACTGACTGTCAATAATATCATTTTTTCCCCTCACATCAGATTTATTAACTATTAACTCAGTTGGTTTTAAAAATAAGTGACAGAGGGCTTTTCACTTCTAGCAATGGGGAGGAAACTTACATCAAACTAATTCTCCTGTCAATAGCAATTATAAACCTCAAAAAAAAAAAATTGCCCACTGATGAGTAATCAAAGAAGATACAGTCTGGAATGGATACAACCTTTGAATTCAGGGAAGTAAAAAAGGAGAAATCGTCTTTCCCAGAGGACATTCTCCAGTCCTCAAGGTGCACTGGGAGTGGAATTCAAGAGTTACTGGACTGGGAATAGACGTGAGGGTCTGAGACTACAAGTACACCTGGCAAGTGAGGAGGAGATTCCAGAAAGCGGGATGCAGAGAAAGTGGAGCCTCAAGATCTGCATACTGACTTATGCAGAGTCCGTGTCTGAGTCCTGAAGGATGTGTGTGTGGACTGAAACTCCAAGAAACCCACAGGAAGCTGGAAGCCTGGAAGAGCGGGCAGAGAGCAGCTGTGCAGTGCTGGGAAGACAAAGTTAGGAATTCAAGTCCCATCAAGTTAGAGGGCTTGGCAAACACTAGGAACCTTCCCCTGAAACTCCAGAAAGACCATGCCTGCAGAGTAAGATAACATTAGAGAACTAAGGGCTATGACAGGAACATCAAAATACATAAATTGTAACAAAACCCAGAACCAAGTCTCTACAAGATCAAGGTGCTATGCAGGGTTCAGGTAACTTCACTACCTGATAGAACCAACTCAACACTCTCCAAAAGAAGACAACAGATGTGGAAATAGCAAGGAGTGGTATTCAATGACTATGATAAAGACAGGCTGCCCAGGTGACACTAGTGGTAAAAAGCCCACCCGCCAGTGCAGGAGATACAACAGACACCAGCTAGATCCCTGGGTGGGGAAGATCCCTGGAGAAGGAAATGGCTACCCACTCCAGTATTCTTGCCTGGAGAACCCCATGGACAGAGGAGCCTGGTGGGCTGGAGCCCATGGGGTTGCAAAGAGTTGGACACGACTAAAGCAACTGAGTATGTATGCACACATGATAAAGATGGATATAATGGATGAAGAGGTAGGGAATTAAAAAAAGATCTGGGGATCCTAAAAATGAACACAATGGAAATTGTAGAGCTGAAAAACACAATGCTTGCTAGTTAAAAAATCATTGAATAGTACTAGCAACATGTTGGATAATGCAGAAGAAAGGATTATTGAGCTTGAGGAATGGTCAATAAAATTGCCTAAACTGAAGGAAAGAGTGAAAAAGATATTTTAAGAAACCCAAGTTCCAGGGATCCAGGCTACCACAGAGGTCACTCGATGTTAACCAGGGCACCAAGGTAATTCAATGGAGAAAGGAAAATCTGTTCTTTAGCAAGTGGAGCTGAAACAGCTGAATATCAATAGAGAAAATAAAGTTGGACCCTTAACTAACACCTTACAGAATAATTAAATTGTGAAAGATTTTAGACCTAAACTTAAAAGCTGAAACTGTAAGCTTTCTAGAAGAGAATGTAGAAGAACGTTGTGAAACCTGACAGTAGGGAAAGACTTCTTGGACAGGATGTAAAAAGCTCAGTCGTGCCAGACTCTTTGCAGCCCCATGGACTGTAGCCTACCAGGCTCCTCCATCCATGGGATTTTCCAGGCAAGAGTACTGGAGTGGGTTGCCATTTCCTTCTTCAGGGGATCCTCCTGACCTAGGGATTGAACCCAGGTCTCCCGCATTGCAGGCAGATGCTTTACTGTCTGAGCCAGCAGGGAAGCCCTTATAGAAAAGCACTAATCATCAAATAAGAAATTGATAGATTAGATTTTGTCACAATTAAAAATGTCTGCTTATTAAAAAACTACATTATGAAAATGAAACACAAGCCACAGATGGGAGAAAATGTTCCTAATTCATGGATATGACAAAGCACTTCATCCAGAATGATGAAAGACTTCCTACAACTCAACAAGAAAAGATAAATGAGTCATCTAAATAATGGGCAAGAGATTTGAAGACTGAACAGACACTTCATATAAGAAGGTTTACAGAGGGTGTGGAGACAAGGGAATACTCCTATACTGCTGATGGGAAGGTGAAATGGTGCAGCCACTATGGAGAATGAAGTTTCCTTAAAAAACTAAAAGTAGAGCTACCATATGACCCAGCAATCCCACTCCAGGGCATATTTCCAGGAAAGAACAAACTCTAACTAGAAAAGATACAGGCATCCCAATGCTTATAGCAGCACGATTCCCAGTAGTCAAGACACAGAACCAACCTAAAAAATGTCTATGGACAAATGAATGGATAAAGAAGATGTGGTGTATCTATACAATGGAATATTACTCAGCCACCAAAAAGAATGAAATAATGCCATTTGTAGCAACGTGGATGGACCTAGAGATGATCATACTGAGTAAAGCAAGACAGAGAAAGACAAATGTCATATATCACTTACATGTGGAATCTTAAAATCTTACAAATGAACTTACTTACAAAACAGAAATAGACTCACAGACATAGAAAACAAATTTATGCTTACCAAGGGGGAAGGGGAGGAGAGGGGTAAATTAGTTTGGGGTTAACAGACACACACTACTATATATAAAATGAACAACAAGGACATACTGTATGGCACAGGGAACTATATTCAATATCTTGTAATAACATATAATGGAAAAGTATGGGAAAGGAATATATATATATATATATATGCACACACATATTTATATATATCATATAAAAACTGAATTGCTTAACTGTACACCTAAAACTAACACAACGCTGTAAATCACCTATACTTCAGTAAAAGTTCTTTGAAAAAATATACACAAATGACCAAAAAGTGCAGGAAAGATGTTCAACATCCTTGTCATTAGGAATATGTAAAGTGAAACCGCAGTGAGATCCTTTTGCATCTGCCAGATTGCCCACCATTGGAAAGATGGACAAGACCAAATGTGGGTAATGTGTAGCAGCTGGGACTCTCGCACAAGGCTGGTGGGAGTATGGTATCATACAGCCAGTTTGGAATGCTGTTTGGGAGTTTCTTAGAGACGTAACCTACCCTGTGATCTGGTCGTTAGACTCAGTGGTATTTGCCCAAAAGAAATGAGAAACATGTCCACAAAAAGACATGTGCAAGATTGTTCAGAGTAGCCCAAAGCCAAAAGCAACCCAATGTCCATCAATAGGTGCATGGATAAGAAAGTTATAGTTATAGAGCAATAGTACTTGGCAATATAAACTAACAAACCCCTAAGACAGACAATAATGTGGATGAATTGCTGAAAAATGATGGTGAGTGAAAGAAGTCAGACACAAAAATGTGTCTGTTGAATAGTTCTGTTTATATGAAACTCTAGAACAGGCAACTCTAAGCTGTGGAGATAGAAATAGAATAGTGATGGCCTCTGAAGGACTCATCTAACATGCCGGCAGAGTAATGCTCAACTTCTCCAAGCCAAACAGAACCATGAACAGCAAACTTCCAGATGTTCAAGCTGGATTTAGAAAAGGCAGAGGAACCAGAGACCAAATTGCCAACATCCACCGGATCATCAAGAAAGCAAGAGAGCTCCAGAAAAAACATCTACTTCTGCATTACTGACTATGCCAAAGCCTTTGACTGTGGATCACAACAAACTGTGGGAAATTCTTCAAGAGATGGGAATACCAGACCACCTGACCTGCCTCCTGAGAAACCTGTATGCAGGTCAAGAAGCAACAGTTAGAACTGGACATGGAACAACAGACTGGTTCCAAATAGGGAAAGGAATATGTCAAGGCTGTATATTGTTACCCTGCTTATTTAACTTACATGCAGAGTACGTCATGTGAAATGCTGGGCTGGAAGAAGCACAAACTGGAATCAAGATTGCCGGGAGAAATATCAACAATCTCAGATATGCAGATGACACCACCCTTACAGCAGAAAGCAAAGAAGAACTAAAGAGCCTCTTGTTGAAAGTGAAAGAGGAGAGTGAAAAAGTTGGCTTAAAACTCAACGTTCAGAAAACTAAGATCATGGTATCCTGTTCCATCACTTCATGGAAAATAGATGGGGAAACAGTGGAAACAGTGAAAGACTTATTTTGGGGGGCTCCAAAATCACTGCAGATGGTGACTGCAGCCATGAAATTAAAAGACGCTTGCTCCTTGGAAGAAAAGTTATGACCAACCTAGACAGCATATTAAAAAGCAGAGACATTACTTTGCCAACAAAGGTCTGTCTGGTCAAGACTATGATTTTTCCAGTAGTCCTGTATGGATGTGAGAGTTGGACTATAAAGAAAGCTGCAGGCTTAAGAACTGATGCTTTTGAACTGTGGTGTTGGAGAAGACTCTTGAGAGTCCCTTGAGCTTCAAGGAGATCCAACCAGTCCATCCTAAAGGAGATCAGATCAGTCCTAGGTGTTCATTGGAAGGACTGATGCTGAAGCTGAAACTCCAATACTTTGGCCACCTGATGTGAAGAATCAACTCCTTAGAAAAGACTCTGATGTTGGGAAAGATTGAAGGCAGGAGGAGAAGGGGATGACAGAGGATGAGATGGTTGGATGGCATCACCGACTCAATGGACATGAGTTTGAGCAAGCTCCAGAAGTTGGTGATGGACAGGGAAGCCTGGCGTGCTGCAGTCCATGGGGTTGCAAAGAGTCAGACACGACTGAGCGACTGAACTGAACTGCAGGATGAGTGGACTGACTGCAAAGAGGCACGGGGAAACACTGAGTGATGCGAATGCTCCGTGCCTTCCACGAGGTGGTTGCTGCAAGGGGAAAACCACTGTCCAGATTTATCTGGGTATTATGGATGGAAGTCTGTAACATTGTATAGGAGGCAGTGACCAAAACCCTCCTCAAGAAAAAGAAAGGCAAGAAGGCAAAAATGGCTGCCTGAGGAGGACTTACAAATAGCTGAGAAAAGACAAGAAGTGTAAGGAGAAGGAGAAAAGGAAAGATATTCCCATTTGAATGCAGAGTTCCAAAGAATAGCCAGGAGAGGTAAGAAAGCCTTCCTCAGCAATCAATGCAAAGAAACAGAGGAAAACAAAAGAATGGAAAAGACTAGAGATCTCTTCAAGAAAATGAGAGATACCAAGGGAACATTTCGTGCAAAGATGGCCCCAATAAAGGACAGAGACGGTATGGACCTAACAGAAGCAGAAGATATTAAGGAGAGGTGGCAAGAATACACAGAAGAACTGTACAAAAAAGATCTTCATGACCCAGATAATCACGATGGTGTGATCACTCACCTAGAGCCAGACATCCTGGTATGTGAAGTCAAGCAGGCCTTAGGAAGCATCACTACGAACAAAGCCAATGGAGGTGATGGAATTCCAGTTGAGGTATTTCAAATCCTAAAAGACGATACTGTGAAAGTACTGCAGTCAATATGCCAGCAAATATGGAAAACTCAGCAGTGGCCATTTTTCATTCCAATCCCAAAGAAGGGCAATGCCAAAGAATGTTCAAACTAGGGCACCATTGCCCTCATTTCACATGCTAGCAAGGTAATGCTCAAAATCCTTCAAGCTAGGCTTCAACAGTACATGAACTGAGAAATTCCAGATGTTGAAGCTGGATTTAGAAAAAGCAGAGGAACCAAAGATCAAGTTGCCAACATCCATTGGATCATAGAAAAAGCAAGAGAATTCCAGAAAAACATCTATTTCTGCTTCATTGACTATGCTAAAGCCTTTGACTATGTGGATCACAACAAACTGGAAAATCCTTAAAGAGATGGGAATCAGACCACCTTACTTGCCTTCTGAGAAATCTGTATCCAGGTCAAGGAGCAACATTTAGAAATGAATATGGGACAACAGGCTGGTTCCAAATAGGAAAAGGAGTATGTCAAGGCTGTATATTGTCACCTTGCTTATTTAACTTATACGCAGAGTACATCATGTGAAATGCTGGGCTGGTTGAAGCACAAGCTGGAATCAGGATTTCAGGGAGAAATATCAACAACCTCAGATATGCAGATGATATCACCCTAATGGCAGAAAGTAAAGAAGAACTAAGGAGCTCTTGATGAAAGTAAAAGAGGAGAGTGAAAAAGTTGGCTTAAAGCTCAACATTCAAAAAGTGCAGATCATGGCATCTGGTCCCATCACTTCATGGCAAATAGATGGGGAAACAATGGAAACAGTGACATACTTTATTTTCTTGGGTTCCAAAATTACTGTGGATTGTGACTGCAACCATGAAATCCAAAGACACTTGCTCCTTGGAAGAAAAGCTATGACCAACCAAGACAGCATATTTAAAAACAGAGACATTACTTTGCCAACAAAGATCCATAGAGTCAAAGCTACGGTTTTTCCAGTAGTCATGTATACATGTGAGTGTTGGACCATAGAGAAGGCTGAGAGCCAAAGAATTAATGCCTTCGAACTGTGGTACTGGAGAAGACTCTTGAGGGTCACTTGGACTGCAAGGAGATCAAACCAGTCCATCCTAAAGGAAATCAGTCCTGCATATTCATTGGAAGGACTGATGCTGTAGCTGAAGCTCCAATCCTTTGGTCACTTTATACGAAGAGCTGAGTCACTGGAAAAGACCCTGATGCTGGGAAAGATTGAAGGCAGGAAAGGAAGGGAGCCACAGAGGATGAGATGGTTGGATGGCATCACCGACTCAATGGACATGAGTGGGAGCAAACTCTGGGAGATGGTGATGGACAGGGAGGCCTGGCGTGCTGCAGTCCATGGGGTCACAAAGAGTCAGATACAACTGAGCAACTGAGCAACAACAACAAAGGGCTTTCTGAGACCTACTACTTTTAGATGAAGATGGATAGTCTCAGAAAAGTGGAGCCAATTGGTCACAGTACAAGGACGCATGTACACATTGGTCACAGTTCACAGAAATTTTGCATGCATATCTACATGCATGTCCAAGTGCATGCACACTATTTTGTACAAATTATACAATTTTTTTAAAAAGTACTTAAAAATGAGGATGAAGGCCTTTCTTGAAGGTCCATTGGGTAAAACTCCGGGCTCCCAATGCAGGGCACCCGAGTTAGATCCCTGGTTGGGGAGGGTAGATCCCACATGGGTGCTGTACCTGAGAGTCCTCCTGCCACAACTAAGAAGTTCATGTGCTACAGTGAAGACCCCCTGAGCCGCAAATAAGCCCCGACTCAGCCAAAATAATAAATAGATAAGTATATGTTTAAAAAATGATGATGAGAAAACTAAACCAATGAAAACATAAGGAGGCGACAGAAGAGAGCATTGGCCCCCTCTAAGTGTCGTATTAGACTTATGGTTACAGTGTAATGACTTTTGAAAACCCATAACCTGACACATGGCTGACTACACACCACCTCCTCCAGGATGAGGAGACCTGGACACATAGATGCCGTGAAGGGGTAATTGGTGTCAGCCTGTTTGACCCCCATTTCCTGGGACTGTCAAGAGGTTGGAGTGGTTCCACCTACTTCTCCCCGATCATTTGGGGTGGGGTCTCAGATAGCCGTTGGCACGCTGCTTTGCTGCAGAAGGACCACAGGTAGCATCAGGACATGGAAACAAAGAGGTGATTTTCCTACAATCCAGTTCAGCCCACTGTTACTGTTGTGAAAGGAATCCCGAAGTTCACTTCCTTTCTTCCCCTCCCGCTAGTTCATTGTGTTTCCTGTGGTCCTGTCTCCCTGTGAGCTTTTCTGTCCTTGTGGTCACTGAGCATCTGTAACCTGGAAGGCAGGGCCAGGGAGACTCTGGCTGTGTTTGATCTGCCCTGTTTTCTGTCTAGTACTGCAAGGTGATCTGAGTTGTGGGCTGGTTCCTGTGGCGTATTTGACAGTTTGCATACATCTGTGCATCTGGTGAGGCTTTTTCTTTTCTGGTTTGCAGCCAAGTTTATTTTTTTAACTGAAGCACGTGGCAACCCTGGGCTTCCCAGGAGGCAATAGTGGTAAAGAATCCACCTGCCAATGCAGGAGACATAAGAGATGTAGGCTCGATCCCTGGGTCAGGAAGATCCCCGGAGGAGGAAGTGGCAAACCACTCCAGTGTTCTTGCCTGGAGAATCCCATGGACAAAGGAGCCTGGTGGGCTATGGTCCATAGGGTCGCAAAGAGTTGGACATGTCTGAAGCAACTGAGCATGCATAGTTGATTTACAATATTAGATTAGCTTCAGGTATACAACATAGGGCATCAATGTTTTTATAGGTTATACTCAATTTAATGTTATTATAACGTATTGGCTCTATACTCCTTACCATACAACATATCCTTGTAGCTTATCTTTGGTGAGTGTGGACTCCTGCCCCAAGGTCACAGGGGCAAGGCCGTGAACCAAGGCCAGAGAAGCAGAGCCCAGAGCCAGGGTCACCTCGGAAAGTGACTGAGCCCCGTTATAACCATTGCCAGATCTTCACCAGCAGGCTTCCTGAATCTAAATTTGGCAGAAATGCCCACCTCAGTGATCACCACACAGCTCCCTAACCAATCACCTAATGCCAACATTCTGGCAGGAATTTCCTTTCTCTTGAGGCTATAAAAATTGGCTACGAACCCACAAAAAGTGTTGCCTCTCCCTGGCCTGTTAGAAGGTTGGCCCACTGTACTTGCTGCACCCTGATTATCTCTGCTCTTTGTTCTTAATTAACTCACCCCCTTCTGAAACTGTCAGAAGATTCTTTTCCAACCCACGCTGGGACTGCAGGACAGGGAGGCACCCTGAGTAGGAGGTCACTGGGTTTCTCCAGCCCTTACACGGACCAGTTAGCAAACGGAGCTTTTCCCCTTGAGGAATCGCTGTATTTATGAGCAAACAGCATCCTTATCAGCTGCTCAACACCACTCCTCCCTGGAGGGGACTGAATGCACATGTTTCAGGTCTTTCTCGTTATTTTAGGAAGATGCTCGCCGTATTTTTTTGGCAGTAGCTTTGAAGGGCGCTCTGTGTGCTGAGTTTGCCAATTTTAAAATAGCACAAACATTTCCTCACGTTTTGGTTCTACTGAAGAGCTCTCTGAAGACTTCCTCGTGCGAAATTCACTGGAAATTTTGTCTACTTTAAGATAGCGCCAAACAATTGAGAACAGCCTGGAGCGGCCTGAGCTTTGCCTCGCGTGACTGTCTACCGTGACAGCGCTCAAGGGTTCCAGGCTAAGATGAAGCGCTCAGTGCCAGCACTCAGGCTATTTTAGGAACATAATAGAAAAATAGTTCGCCACTTACTCATTTGCAGTCTGTGCTCAAGTTGGAGTTCTTGATATCCACACCCCCAGACAAAGAGCGGTTTGTAAAATTTGTTACAAGCAGTGTCTAAGATTCAGCTTTGCCTCAAGCAGAACAAAGGTTATATGGTTTTATTCTTAGGAAACATTTTTTTTTTTTTTTGGTTTGTTTATTCACAGTAAAATCTAATCAGTATGCAAGTTAGCATCACTGGGATGATTAAATGAAATCACAACCCTGCCAAGTGCCTGGCAGAGTCCAGCCCACTGGAAATGTACGTTAGTGCACCTACTGTGTACAAGGCAACCAGGAAGAAAGGAGGATGAGCAAGACCCGGTTCCTGTCCCCTGTGGGTCTCAAGGCAGCAAAGGAGGCCCAGACTGGCTCTGCTCCAGCGGAGCTTCTCGCTGGGAAAATCAGGCGGGAGCAGCGCAGTCCTGTGGATGCACTGGGCTTATTCCCACAGGAAGACGTGGAAACCTCGGAAAGCCCAGGCAGTGAGGTGATGAGCTGCAGCCTTGCATTCACACGGGCATCATGGCCACAGTGGGCTTCCCTAGAGGCTCAGACGGTAAAGCGTCCGCCTGCAATGTGGGAGACCTGGATTCAACCCCTGGGTTGGGAAGATCCCCTGGAGAAGGAAATGGCACCCCACTCCAGTACTCTTGCCTGGAGAATCCCATGGACAGAGGTGCCTGGTGGGCTACAGTCCATGGGGTTGCAAACAGTCAAACATGACTGAGCGACTTCACTTTTCACTTCACAGCCACAGTTTCACTGCCCAAAGGGCACAAGTGTTAAGCCCCAAAAGGTAGCAGGATGCACTATCCCAAAATATGCCTTTTTGGTGTGAGGCTTATTCTGAGCTGATTGTTTTGAGAGATGGCAGACACATGCTTCCCAGGTGGCTCAGTGGTAAAGAATCCACCTGCCAATGCAGGAGATGCAAGAGACGAAGGTTCGATCTCTGGGTCTGGAAGATCCTCTGGAGGAGGAAATGGCAACCCACTCCAGTATTCTTGCCTGGAGAATCCCATGGACAGAGGAGCCTGGGGGGCTACAGACCATGGGGTCGCAAAGAGTCAGACTGAGCACGCATGCACACAAACCCAGGAAAAGCCCAGCAAACGGAGTAGGAGTTGCCCTCCCCCTTTCTTAAAATACTTGGATTGCTCAATTTTTAAAATATTTATTTTTATTTATTTGGCTGCACCAGGCCTTAGTCGCAGCATGTGGGATCTAGTTCCCTGACCAGGGATTGAACCTGGGGCCCCTGCACTGGGAGTGCAGAGTCTTAGCCACTGGACCACCAGGGAAGTCCCATAGTTGCCCTTTGGTAAGAGAAACCTGCACATCTTAAGGGTGTCTCCATGTATAAGGGGGGCCTCCCTCTCTGCACCAGGAATAGAAGATAGCTGTAAATCACAAGAAACCCTTATCAGTGGTGAAGGCACCATTTAGATCTGCAAGCAAACCTCACCCCTGTTTACTTGCTAACATCCCACGACTGAATCCCCACCTTTCTGTTTTGTCATTAGTTAAGATGGGATTTGGAACTTCCCAGGTGGTGCTAGTGGTCAAGAACCCGCCTGTCAATGAAGGAGACATAAGAGACGTGGATTCGATCCCTGGGTCAGGAAGATCCCCTGGAGGAGGGCACCGACCCACTCCAGTGTTCTTGCCTAGAGAATCCCCATGGACAGAGGAGCCTGACAGGCTACAGTCCATGGGATCAGGAGTTGGACACGACGGAGCAGCTAAACACAGCACAGCACAAATATGTTACTAAACTTCAGTTTGCTTTTTCCCTGTTACTCTTTTATTTCAGAGATCTCAGCCAAGAACTGGGAAGGAACCATCTGTCTCTCTCCAGGGAACGCCCGCCCCCCCCCCCCCCCCCCCGCCCCCCGTTACGCTGAGAAGGGGACTCAGGATCCTTGCTCAGCCCCAGACCTTAGCTGCTGACCAAAGCCACTGTCTGTCCTGACAGGACAGAGATGAGCAGCCCGCTCCCGGGAGGAGGGCCTCTGGCCTTGAGGAGGAGGAAGATGTGGGAGGCAGGGACAGGGCTGAGGTTGGGCTGGGGCCACTCCCGGAAGGACGGATGGACAGCCCCCAGAACAAGCCCAGATAAGGGGACAAAGACATGTCTGTGCGCGGCTGAGAGCGAGCAAAGACGAGACCGAGCAAAGACGAGACCGACAGGGCCACCATGCACAGGTCTGCTCGTGTGAGTATGAGTGTATATGTGTTTGTGTGTGTGTTCGTGTAAAGTACATCCCTAACTCTCCGCTTCCCAGTCTAGAGCAAGACCTTGCTTTTGTCTGATGGTTGATAATTGTATTGTAGGAGAAACCATCCATTCAGATTACTGCAGCATATTCCATATTCGAGTGATTTCAGTTCCTAAAGGAAATGGGGCGTCTATTCTCTCACTGATTCATTCATTCACGTGGCGCTTTCATTCTGTGCGAGGCCTTGCTTCAGATGAAAAGCCTGACTTTGTTTTTGCGGTTTTCATTCACCCGCTGGTCACTCGCTCACTCACCAGTTCAGTGAGTGTTTCCTGAGTGTCCTGCGGGAACAAGGTGAGGGGGCCTCCTCCACCCTTTGGAAGTGTCCGGGGTGAAGCCTTTTCTGGTGTCCTCGAGACTCCCTCTCACCTTCGATCACAGCGCTTCCTGTGCTTGTTGCGGCTTCCCAGTTTCCATTCTTGCTGCAAAGAATCTCCCCGCAGACCTGCCTCCCGTTCAGGTCCTGGGAAGGCGACTTGCACTCTGCTGTGTTTGGGGAGGGTCACTGTGTGCTCAGGCCACAGGACTTAGGGAGAAGGGTCCCCCACAGCACACCTGGAGAAGGGAGACGGGGTCAGATCAGGCACCTGTCATCACTGGTGTGGCCTTCCAGGCCGGCGGCTCTTCAGTGCACCGGCTGCCCGTCTCTGGGTGGGCGAGGGTGGGCGCTGAGTGTTTTTGATGATTCTGAGTGTCTTTCATATTCTCTGGGGCTGACCCATATACTCTTATTGTGTAGCTGACATGAATCATTTAATGTTTATATTGGTACTGAATTTGTGACGTTTTCTTTGGCATTCCTCATTCTGCAGTAAGCTCCCTGAGGGCATTTCTAGAGGCCCTTGTAGGTCTTGGCACAGTTCTGGGGATACGGGATGGGTTGTGATAGGAGCCGAATGGAGAATAAGTTTTGAGATCTATTGTGTAAGAGAAAAAATGTGTCCGCTGTATCTTGTGCTGGTCAGCCTGCTCTCGGGAGTCGGTCTGGCTCTGGGAGGAAATGTGGGTGGGACACGGACACAGCATCCAGAAGGGCCACCAGGAGGCCTGGGTGCTGTGGGGGAGCCGAGCAGAGGGGACCGTGGGGACAGCAAGGGCCGGGGGCAGGCGTGGGTGCAGGTCACAGGGCAAGCGGAGGAAGGGGCTTCTCGGGGTCAGGCCCCGAGGGAGGCTGGGACGCCGTGGCAGAAGCAGAGAGCCTCAGACAAACCTCCTGCCAAAGAGACTCCTGAGGAGGGGCTGGCCTCAAGCTGGGTGGGTTTCCCCCATGTCCATTTCCTGGACCACTAATTCCAGAACATGCTAACAGGTGGTCCGTGAAAAATGTGTCTGGGCTCCAGCAAATGGGGGACGTGCTGGTGTCAATGTGGGGGCTTCTGTGTGCCAAAGTGCCTTGACTCTCCAAGAAGGGATCACAAGGAACCATCACTTCAGACCCATCTGACCTCAGATCTTGTCCTGGAAACACATCACACATCTAGAATCCACAGAGCCCACTTAGGAGATAACAGAGAACAGTGTGTCTGATAAGACCGAGGCCAAGGGCCCTTCCGGCTGTGAGATTGCAACAGGGAGGTTCATCTACTGAGATGGGTCTTTACTGGAGCTTTGCATGGCTGCCCTGTCCGCTCGGGCTGTAACAGAGCACGCAGATTGGGTGACTTATAGCAACGGCAATTCACTCCTCACTGTCCTGGTGGCTGGGAAGGCCAAGATCACGGGCAGGTTCGGTGTCTGGTGGGGTCTGCTTCCCGGTTCACTGTGTGCTCTCCGGGTGTGGGCGATGGGAGATCTCTCTGCAGTCCCTTTTACAAGAACCGGAATCCTATTCATAAGGGCGCTGCCCTCATCCCCTATTCTCTTCCCAAAGACCCCACTCCTAAAACTATCACATTGAGGATTAGGTTTCAACATGTGAATTTTTGGGGAGTACAAATATTTTAAAAAGTTAAGATTATGGCATCCAGTCCTATCACTTCATGGCAAATAGAAGGGGAAAACGTGGAAGCAGTGACAGACTTTATTCTCTTGGGCTCCAAAATCACTGCAGATGGTGACTGCAGCCATGAAATTAAAAGACACTTGTTCCTTGGAAGGAAAGCTATGACCAACCTAGATAGCATATTAAAAAGCAGAGACATCACTTTGCTGACAAATTTGCATATAGTCAAAGCTATGATTTTTCCAGCAGTCATGTAGGGATGTGAGAGTTGGACCATTAACAAGACCGAACACTGAAGAATTGATGCTTTTAAACTGTGGTGTTGCAGAAGACTCTTGAGAGTCCCTTGGACTGCAAGAGATCAAACCAGTCAATCCTCAAGGAAATCAACCCTGAATATTCACTGGAAGGACTGATGCTGAAGCTGAAGGTCCAATACTTTGGCCACTTGATGTGAAGCACTGACTCCTTGGAAAAGACCCTGATGCTGAGAAAGATTGAAGGCAGGAGGAGAAGGGGACAACAGAGGATGAGATGGCTGGATGGCATCACCGATGTGATGGATGTGAACTTGGGAAAACTCTGGGAGATGGTGAAGGACAGGGAAGCCTGGTGTGTGCAGCCCTTGGGGCTGCAAAGAGTCAGACATAACTGAGCAACTGAACAACAACAAGAAGCATTCAGTCCATCAGAGCGGCTTTCTGAACAATCTGGAATCAGGATGCATTTTAGGTACATCTACCCTGAGGTGCTGAAACAATACAAGACAGATTGGTTGATGAGCTCTGGAGTCTGCAGGCAGCTTAATGATAATTATTAAAGTAACAGGCACCGCTCTGCAGGGTACCTGCACAGCTCAGGAGGCGCCCTTCTGCTCAGAGCTTCCTCTTTCCACCATGTTTGTCATGGTCCCCCCATCTCCCCCCACCTCCTCCAGCTTCCTCAGCAGCTGACGGGCCGCGGGTGACCATATGGGGAGTCAGGCTGGGTCAGGGGAGGGACTGACGGTCAGGCAGGGCTGCCCCCTTGTCAGTCCCAGAGCCATGGGCTGCTGTGAGTGCTGAGAGGCAGAGCAGCAGACAAGAGATGGGGGGACACTCAGAGGACCCCTGAGCTGACAGCTCTTCCCTTCCAGGTCTGGCTGCCCTCTGTTTTGTCAGACACGAGTAGATGTCTAACAAAATCCCTTTTATTCCAATAAGCTTGAGTTGGTTTGGTGACTTGCAACCAAAAGAGTGTTTTCAAAGTCTCCTTGTGAGTGCCTGCCGTTTCAGGCTCCGTGCTGGGTCTTGTCCACACCTGACATGTTAGCACTCACAACTTCATGTGGCTAAGGCCCAACTTTATGCATCGTTTACAGATGAACTGAAGTTCAGGGAGGTCGTGTGACCTGCGAAGGTCACACAGCCAGCAAAGGTCAGAGCCTCTGACTTGGGGGCTGTGGCTCAGCCTCTCCCTGCACTTGCCGAGCTGCACTCCCCTCTCTGCGTTGGGCAGGGCAGGGTAGGGGCCCGGTGGACCCCAGACTGGCCCCCAGGGGGAGCAGGTGATGAGGGGTTCCAGCTTCAGGCAAGAGCCCCTTTGCTCTGAGGGCTCCCCCAGACGGCACCTGTCTGCAGAGCTGGTGGCCGTGAGGAGCCCCGCCCCGCTGGGGGTGGGAAGGTGATCTCCAGGTGAGGACTCCTGCCTGGTCTCCGGGCTCTGTCACCCAGGAGGTGACAGCACCAGCTCAGCCCCTCGTTCCCCGCTGCAGCTCCCCCATCTCCACTGCCCCCTCTCCCTTCCCCCTCCCCCCTCCCAACCACCCCCCACCCCGCTTCCCCTCCCCCACCCCCGCTTCCACTCCCCCCTTCCCCTCCGCCCCCCCCCCGCCCCGCCCCGTCCCAGTCCAGCCACAGGGCAGGGACACAGTGTTGCCAATCCTTCAGTTGTGAAGAGTGACCTGGAGGTCTGCCGCAGGGAATTCTGTCCGCACAGCAGATCTCGCAGGAGCTAGACTGAAGCGGGTCAAGACTCTGCGGTGCTGGGGGTAACCCGCCGCCCCTCTAGAGGGCCACCGCTCTCACGGCCCCACGGTCCCGTTCTGTCTCTCCGTCTGCTTTCTTGGCTCCCGCTGTCATGGCCCAATGCTTAACTGGAGAAGGGAACTGTCTTAGTCACTCGGAACAGGTGACACGGGGCGGGTGCATTCGTGTCACCAGCATTCTCTCTGCTGCGGAGACCCTGGGCACAGCCCCTGGCACCTGGGCCCCAGGTGAGGCTCTCACGTGTGACCCGTGCAGACATGCGGGGCCGTGCTCAGGAGGGCCCCAGCCTTGGCGTGACGTTCTGTGTCGGCCTACTGACCTCCCCAAGGGCACGAGCTGGTCTAAGTTCTGTACCAGTGTCCTGGGAGCGATGTAACAAGTCACCACAGCCTGGAGGGCTTAAACCCACAGGCGTGTGTGGTCTCACGGTCCGGGAGGCTTGGAAGTCAAGGTGTGGGTGGAGTTGGTCCCTTCTGGACGCTCTGAGGGCATCCATGCCTCTGTCCTGGCTTCCAGGGGTTGTTAGCAACCCTTGGTGTTCCTTGGATGTGAATCACACTCTTCAAGTCAGTACAGTCACGTGGAGTCCAAAGGTCTCCTCCTGGTTCAGGACCCCCCAGATGACCAGGCCTGAGACAAACGCCCGAGCTGCTCCTCACAGAGACAGATCTACACAGAATCTACAATGTGGGTTGATCAAGAGTATTTATGATGTCCGTGGTGTCATGAGTTGAATTGTGTTCCCCCAGAACCTGCGTGTTGAAGTCCTAAGCTCCAGCCCCCTAAATGTGACCATATTTGGAGTTCAGTTCAGTTCAGTCACTCAGTTGTGTCTGACTTTTTGCAGCCCCATGGACTGCAGCATGCCACACTTCCCTGTCCATTACCAACTCCCAGAGCTTGCTCAAACTCATGTCCATCGAGTTGGTGATGCCATCCAACCATCTCATCATCTGTTGTCCCCTTCTCCTCCTGCTTTCAGTCTTTCCCAGCATCAGGGTTTCTTCCAATGAGTCAGTTCTTTGCATCAGGTGGCCAAAGTACTGGAGTTTCAGCTTCAGCATCAGTCCTTCCAAATTGGAGAGAGGGTCTTTACAGAGGTCATCAAGTTGCAGTGAGGTCATTAGGGTGGGCCCTGGTCCCACATGACCAGTGCCCTTATCGAAGGGGAAGGATGGACGCAGACACACTCTCACAGGGAGAACGCCTTGTGAAGATAAAGGCAGAGATGGAGGTGGTGCTTTTATGAGGCCAAGAGTGGTGAAGGCTACAGCAAACCCCCAAAGCAGGGGAGAGGCTTCAGGCAGCTTCCTTCTCTCAGCCGCAGAGGGAGCCAACGTGCCCACATGATGTTTGGGGGGAGAAAGCGCTGCTTCTCCACTTTTTAAGGAGATGGGTTTTCCCTAAATCTGGATCTCCCTATAGTCCTGCCTGGCTCCCTCTGAACGTCACTGATAGCATCCTGGCTTGCCCCCTTGCCGCCTACTCCCTTGTCCTGGCTGAGGACGTGGACACAGCAGTCTGCAGCCTCTGTGGTGCTCATGCCACCCAAGGCTTCTCAGGTGTGGACTGTGACCCCTCTGATGAGCCTCGGCACTGGGGAAGGTCCGGGTGGGTGGGTGCTGGGGGAGGTCTACTCCAGAGCTTTGTCCTTAGGGAGAGCAGCCAGGGAATCTCAGCGGAAGCTGAGGAACCACCGGGAAAGGAGGGAATCTAATGGTCTGTGGTTCAGACAACTCTTAGATTTAAGAATCCCACATCCCAGTCTCAGAAGTTAATCTAAATCGAGCTGAAGTCCCCCCTCCCGCCATCGTCCCAGTTTTGCATTTCCCCAAGGCTGCCTCGTGTGCCCCACGGCCGGCTGGGCAGGAGGCTGAGTAATTTCACCGTCAGCATGAAGTGTAGCTAAAAGCAGCCGATGAGCTCAAGAACTGAGTCATTTCCTCAGTTCTGCCCTCTGGATTCTGGGTGCTTTCTGCATGTGGGGCTGCAGCTGAGTCAAAGGCTGTATTATCATCAAGCCCATCGAGAAGTATTCCCAGTTTGTCCTCCAGAAAAGCAAACATTCTCAGCAGCAGTTTCTAGAAGTGTCTCGACTCTCCTTAAGTGAAGGAGCCTGTGTATGGAGCCAAGCTCCTAGCTGATAAATTGATGTTGAACCTATGTTAACTCTAGCACCCCATGGCCCAGCCACAGCTAGGCTTCACCCTTAAACAAACACAGTTCAACAACTGAAGGTAAGAAGTGATTCCAGGGGTGTTTGAGTTTTAGTAATGGTGCAGGAGCTTGCTGACTAATCTTCCCACCAAGAACAAAGATAAAATGTAAAATGGGCTTCTCTGGTGGCTCAGATGGTAAAGAACCTGCCTGCAATGCAGGAGACCTGGGTTTGACCTGTGGCTGGGAAGATCCCCTGGAGAAGGAAATGGCAACTCACTGCAGTATTCTTGCCTGGGAAATCCCAAGGATGGAGAAATCTGGCAGGCTACAGTCCAGGGGGTCGCAAAGAGTCAGGCATGACAGAGCCAGTAACAACCCAAAATGTAAACCATTGTTTCAGGACACTGGAGAGTGACTTGAGAAGCAACAAGTGGAGGGGACTTGACCCTTGAAAGCAGGGGAACTGCTCTGGATGAAATGCCCATGAGTGTGAACCGTCGGAGGGCTCTTCTCGGTCTGCTCAGGGCGGGGCAGCTAGAATTTACAGGTCTGAGAAGTCGGAGGATGGAGTTTGGTGGCCAGGGTGGCTGGAAAAGGAGGGGTGAAATTTTAGTTGCCAAGGATTTTTGTTATGAATGGGTGTTGGCTTTTGCAAATGCTTTTTCTGCATCTACTGATACAATAGTGTGATTTTCCTTTCTTAGCTTCTTGATGTGGTGGATTGCATTAACTAATTCTTGAATATTGACCAGCCTTGCATACCTGGGATAAATCCCACTTGGTCATGGTGTACAACTCTTTTTATACATTGTTGGATTTGATTTAAGAATATTTTGTGGAGGATTTTTGCATCCGTGTTCAGAAGCGTTATTGGTCTGTAGTTTTCTTATAATGTCTCTGGTTTTGGTGTTACGATAATGCTGGCCCCATAGGAAATATATTTCCATTAGGAAATCTTTCCTCTGATTCTATCCTGATTCTATCCTCTGAAAGAGATTGTAGAAAACTGGTGTAATTTCTTTCTTAAATGTTTGGTAGAATTTACAAGTGAACTCATTTAGGCCTGGAGCTTTCTGTTTTGGAAGATTATTAATTATGGATGCAGTTTTAAATATAATGAATATAGTTTTATTCAGATTATCTATTACTTCTCATGCGAGTTTTGGCAAATCATGTCTTTCAAGGAACTGGTCCTTTTCATCTAGGTTACCAAATGTGTGGGCAAAGAGTTGTTCATAGCAGCATTTTACTATTGTTTAATGCCCATGAAATCTCAGTGATGTCCCTGTTTTCATTTCCAATATTAGTAATTTGCTTCTTCTTTCCATTTTTCTTAGCCCAGCTAGAGGTTTATTAATTTTATTAATCTTTTCAAAGAACCAGCTTCTGGTTTCTTTGACTTTTTCTACTGATTTCTTATTTTCAATTGCATTGACTTCTACTATAATTCTTACTAATTTTTCTGCTAAATTTGGTTTTAATTTGTTCTTCTTTTTCTAGTTTCCTAAGGCGGAAACTTAAGGTTATTGATTTTAGATCTTCTTTTCTAATATATATATTCAATGTTACAAATTTTCCTCTAAGCACTGCTTTTACCACATCCCACAATATTGATAAGTTGTGTTTTCATTTTCATTTAGTTAAAAATATTTTTGAATTTCTCTTGAGAGTCCTTCTTTGACACATGTGTTATTTACAAGTGTGTTATTTAATCTTCATAAATCTGGAAATTTTCCAGATTTATCTGGAAAATTTATCTTTCTGTTACTGATCTCCAGTGTAATTCCATGTAGTCAGAGAGCAGACATTGTACAATTTCTACCATTTTAAATCTGTTAAGGTGTGTCTTATGGCCAAGAAAGTGGTCTGCCTCAGTGAATGCTCCATGTGAGCTTGAGAAACGCATGCTTGCTGTTGTTGAATGGAGAGGTGAAATCTTGAAAAGAAAGGGAGCCCCCAAACACTGTACATTAATGCTCCTCACATCCATAGCAGTCCCCTCAAGAGCTCATGCGCAGATGAGGTTGCCAGAAGCCCAGAGGAAGGCAATGCCTGATGGTTTAAAGAGCTAAGCAGTGATTTTCACTGCCGCCCACTGACTGCAGGGAACAGTGAGCTTGGACTCTAATTTCTGCTCAATAGAGGGGCCTGGTGGACCCCTCAGACTTTCCACTTGAAACCCCAGAAGTTCTTAAGTTTAGGGGCAAAGACTGTGTCCCAGGACTACGGTTCACCTTAGGACTGAAGGCAAACAAAAACAGTTTCCATCCCAACAAAGTGTAAAGCACAGTTTCTGCAGTTTAAAGAGGAACCACCAGTAATTTAACTGCCTTCTAGAATCAACTCAGTATTTTTCACAGGGAAAGAATCCAGAGTCTCAGCAACACACCATTCACAATGTCTGATACACGGTGATTCCCAGACAAATGGAGAATCAGGAAAATGTGACCGATGGTGAAGAAAAACACAGAAAAGTCAATCAGTAGAAACAGACCCACAAACCAGAGCTTAAAATAAGGTAAATAAGGTAATAAGGAGCTTAAAATACTATGATAAATACAACAGACAGTCTATAGGGAAAGATGCATATCATGGGCAAAGAAATGGCAAATTTCAGGACACAGTCAGAGAGTTTAAAACAGAACCAAATGGAAATCACAGAACTGAAACATACAATAAGGTACTTAAAAAAACAGTGAAGAAGAGAGACTAGAAAACATTAATAGTACTTCATTAAATCAAAAGGAGAATGACAGAGGAACAGAGAGAACAAATAGAAAATAAACAGCAAGATGGTAGACTTAAGCAGAACTGTATCAATAGTTGTATTAATGGTAAACAGGCCAGAGGCTAAACTGGAAGGCAGACAGGATGAAAAAGTTAACACTCAACTTTACGAGAGACACATTAAGCATAAAGGCAGGCTGAAAATTGACGTATGGATGAGATATATTGGCTCATTTGCCCTGGTGGGGGGTCCTTACCCGTTTCCTTCCTGTCCAGTTGCATACCTCACCATCCACTTCCCAGGTCAGCCCCATGAGGCTGGCCTGGAGAGATGCCCCGTGGATGGCTGGGGGGACGGGAGGAGGCAGACAAGGTGAAGACTTCAGAAGGTATACGGTGGAAAGATGGGACAGGAAATGTGCTCACATCATAAATGTTCCCCCATCAGAGGCCGCACTCAAAACACTTATTTGTTTTTAAAGTAGATTCTGCTGTGTTGGCATTTGTATCATTTAAAAAATCATTTATTTATTTCTTTGGCTGCGTGGGTCTTTGTTCCTGCGCATGGACTTTCTCTAGTTGTAGCCAGTGGGGGCTGCTCTCTAGTTACTGTGCTTGGGCTTCTCATTGCAGTGGCTTCCCTTTCGACTCCGAAGATCGGGCTTCATAGTTGCTCTGCAGCATGTATGATCTTCCCGGACTAGGGATCGAACCCATATCACCTGCATTGGTAGGTGAATTCTTAACCTCTGGACTACCAGAGAAGTCCCCAAATGTTTATTAATAAGTGGTGTAATTGGAAGTGAAAACATTGTCCCCCTGAGACAAGAAATGAGGCCTTGGTTCTTAAGCCACGTGACAACAACCTATGTTGTACAGGTGGATTTTGTATGTTTTATCAGGCATATTCATGACATGGCAACTCCTTGAACTGAATGAAGTGAGGTGAGAGGCAGTGTTTATCTCTGGTATGGGAACAGACAGCTCTTCATTTATCAAGCCTTCTTGTGTCTCTGCCTTCCTTGGTGGCTCAGCTGTTAAAGAATCTGCCTGAAATACGGGAGACCTGGGTTTGATCCCTGAGTTGGGAAGATCCCCTGGAGAAGGGAATGAATACCCAGTCCAGTATTCTGGCCTAGAGAATTCCATGGACTGTATAGTCATTGGACTCGTAAAGAGTTGGACATGACAGAGCAACTTTCACTTTCAGTGGTAAAGAACCCACCTGCCAATCCAGGAGATGTGAGTTCAGTCCCTGGGTCAGGTAGATCTCCTGGAGGAGGAAATGGCAACTCACTCCAGTATTCTTGCCTGGAGAGTTCCACGCGCTGTATAGTCCATGGGGTCGCGAAGAGCCAGACACGACTGAGCGACTTTCACTTTCACGTGTCTCCAGCCACACTGCCTCCTGGCCTGGGCGCACACACTGGTGGCATGGATCGCTTTGCTGGGGGGTGGGGGGTACAGGCCCCTCAGAGGCCTGCAGGGAGGTAGGCTTGGGGCTACTGGGGAATTCTCAGGATCTAGAAGTCGGGGCTGGCACAGGTTTTAAGTAGTCGCATCCCTTGGCCCCATGGACTCTTCCTCTGTGACGGTGGGCACAGCCAGAAGAAGGCCAGCAGAAGGCCCTTGAGGAGTGACCCACAATCTGGGGTTGCTACGGATAGAGGTGAAATCAAAGATTTCAAGTTAAGGGCTTAGCAGAGAGCCTGGTGAATAGTAGGTGCTCAGTAAAAAGAAGCTACGTTGGTTTGTTACCTCTTCTAGCCTTTGTGGAATTGGACAAGGACTCTCCCCACTCATCCCGCCAAACATAGCAGACCCTGCACTCACCGGCACCCACTAGCACGCAGTTGGCGGGCCCTCACTGTGACCCTGCACTCACCGGCACCCACTAGTGCACAGTTCCAGGCCCTCACGGTGACCTGCACTCACTGGCGCCCTCTAGTGCACAGTTCCAGGCCCTCATTGTGACCCTGCACTCACTGGCGCCCCCTAGTGCACAGTTCCAGGCCCTCACGATGTGTGCGCAATACTCCTGGAGCTCAGACACCCCTTCCTTCTCTTGGCTGTAAGTTTCGCATCCATCTGTCCTTCCGTGTGTCTGTATTTCCTCCTGCAGATACCCTTCCCGCTTTGCTCTGGCCAAGCGAGGGGCTCTCCTCTGCCTGCGCCCTCTTCCCCTCTCGGACCTGGTCTGAGTCAGGGTGACCTCTCTCTGGATGCTGCCTTCCTCCCATCCTGCAGCCCAGGGCGCCCCGGGGCAGCGCTTTGCTTCATCTGCGCCTCTCCCCTCTGCTCTGCCCAGCCTGGCAGGCGGCCACATGCCGAGCTGATTGTTGAGCTGAGGAATTTAACTTGGTGCTCAGAAACCCCTGTTGGAATTTTCCATTGAGATAAGCGAGGGTGAAGGTTTCAAGGTGAGGCTGGAGGTCATGCCTGCTTATCTCAAGGTCCTTAGGAGGAAAGAACAGTCTGGAAGATCTGTGTCTCAGATCTCTATCACACTATGAGGTTGATTCTTACCTAGAGCCCTGCCAGGAGGCTCCATGGAAGAACAGGAGGCTCGCCTCCCCCACAGACGCCTAGAGCAGGTCACTAGGCACCTCTACCAGAAAGCGGTGTGGATAATCTGGGCCATGGGGTTCTTTCACAAGGAGCAGGGGCTGGGGCAGGCAGTTGGCAGTGTTGGCTACAAGCCCTGATAACTTCTTCAAAAATCTCACAAATGTTTATTCAGAAGTGGGTCAGGTATTTGCCAAGTGACCCCAGGAGGACACATAGGTGGAAAGTTACAAAAAGCTGATGTTTGAACCATCTCAGGATGTCAAATCCTAGAACCTAGAATCCACATGGATATTTGAGCAGAGACTGGAAAATCAGTGGGCAGTGCTAATGGTATGTTCTTCAGCCAGTGGGTGCTTGGGCCAGATGGTCCTCAGGGGCCCCTTCAACTCCAAAATCCTGTAATTTTGCATTTCTTTTGAAAGGGGAATATGCCCGTGTATGCCTGTATCTGTGGCCTGATTAATCAGCATGGCAGAAATTTTCCCTGTTAATGTCCATACAAGAAAGTTGATAAATGCAAAGAGAGAAAGTTAAAAGTCTGTATGGCCATATAAAAATAATGTTAATTATGGTCACACAAGTAAATTGCTTTGACTTCCCATGTGGCTCAGTGGGTTAAGAATCCACCTACAATGCAGGAGATGTGAGTATGATCCCTGGGTTGGGAAGATCCCCTGGAGGAGGGCATGGCAACCCACTCCAGGATTCTTGCCTGGAGAATCCCATGGACAGAGGAGCCTGGAGGGCTATAGTCCATGGGGTCACATAGAGTCAGACATGATAAGCGACTGAGCATGCACGCATGCCATTGCTTATGTACAAGTTTTGACTAATTTCCACCACAAGCAGTGATGACTGGCGTGCAGGTCCCGGTGAGGTTCGCAGTCAGAAGGTCTGTGTTCTAAGTCTCCATCTGCCCACGAGGGACTTTGCTTGTGCCTAGGCCTGACTCCCCACACCCTCACAGGAAGGGCACCCCTGGTTTAAGTGTGGGTGCCCGGGGCTGAGATCAAGTCACTGAGGCTGGAGGTGAAGGGAGCTCTGGAGCCATCTGCTCCAACCCCTCACCTTAGAGATGAGGAATCGGGTGTCGAGAGCGGAAGTGACTTGCCGAGGTCTATGTGCAAGGAACCCACGGTTTCAGGGAAAAGACCCACCCGAATGACAGCCGTGCAGGGTGACCCCAAGACCACAGAAGCGATGAGCCCCCAGGCCCTCCTGAGCTTCTGAGTCTTGGCCTCTTGTGGCTTTTCGAGGTGAGAACAGGAGGGTTGTTTGGGGCTGGCCTGAGTCCAGGCCCCGGGGGAGGTTCTTTGACACCCGCCAGTGGCTTGCTTTCGCTCAGCGTCACCTGGGGGGTGGGGGTGGGACGGGGGTGCCCCACCCCGTGTGCTTTAGCTCAAGTCCTGAGACAGCCAGGACTCCAGGTGGTTCCTGAGATTCCCACCTCAGGTGTCCACACCCCGGATAATCCCCTGCCCTTAAGGGTGCCCAGGACCTGGATGCAATGAGGCCACCCTGGAGATTAGGTTGCACTACATGGCAAAGGTGAAGAAGGCATTTTCACCAGTGTAACTAGGGTCCCTCAGCAACTGACTCCACGTTGAGGGAAGGGAGATTGTGCCGGGTGGGCCTGGCCTAATCAGGTGAGACGGGGTGGGGGTCTGGAAGTCAGAGGGAGGTCCTGATGGCCTTGAGCAAGCGGCCACGTGTGAGAGGGCCTGGGGGTTCTGGCCAGGAGCCTTCTGTGGGGGCTTCTGAGAGGTGAGACTGGCTCTGACAGGGAGCTAGTAGCAAAAGGCGACCCCAGTTCTGCACCAGGAAAGACTGGATTTCACCAGGACTACATGAGCGTGGGGGACCTTGAGTTTCAGAAAGGACGGCATCTTAACCGCAGCCTGTGAGACCCTGGGCAGAGGACCCCAGAGGCTGCGTCCAGATTCCTGACCCTTGGAACCTGTGAGGCTATAAACGTGTGCTGTAAGCCTCTGAGGTGGCAGTTGCTTGTTACCCAGCGACAGACGGGCACACAGGCCCTGAGCCCCCATCCACCCGGAGGTGCTGCGCTGGCCCCACTCCAGGCTGCGGTGGCAGCATTGTGGATTTGGGGCTGTTCCCTCTGCTCCCGGGGAAGTCGCTGGGGGCTCTGGGGCCATAGGTCACAGAATTCTAAATGCAGTTTTATTTTGTATTGATCATCCATGAGGCCTCCTCTGCTGGGAAACGGAGGCAGGGATTCTCGAATTCAGTCCCATCCAGGGAACTTGCTCCCCGCAGGCCTGGAAAGACCCAGGTCCCCACCCCCACCCCGGCAGCTGGCTCCCAGCTGTCTGTGGCAGTGGTGAATTCTTCTGACCCAAATACTTCCTGCTTTTCTGGGCTACTAGTTTCAAGCACAACAAAGATACCCACAGCTTGAGGAAGGCGCGGAGGGAAATAAATCTGCAATGCTGAAATGAGACTCACAACAAAGCTGAGAAACTCCGTGGGGGCCTGGGGCCAGGGAGGAGCGGGACTTCCGGCAGGTGCTCCATCAGGTGCTCAGAGGCTCCCGCAGCGCCCGCGCCAAAGGCCAGGCCCCCTGCCCCAGGTGACCACGTGACCACGGCGCACCTTGCCCCGGGAGCGTCTCTGGAAGGGAGGAGGCCTGACCTTGGGGGAGGCTGCCTCTCACCTGTTTTCTGTTGGAGCCGAGCCTCTGCCTGGCCCCCGGGACATGGCCACGCCCAGCCTGCCCGGGGAGGGGGCAGGTCTTCCCCATGACCAGAAGTGGGGGGGAAAGGGGGACCCAGGTCGGGGCCCTGGGGGACCCCGTGATGACCGGCTGTCAGGCTTGCTGGAAGTGACCAGGCCTGGGGAGCACGTGAGTCGGGGTTTAAACTCCGGAGTGGTTTGTAGGCTGTGTGCATGTGTGAGTCTGTGTGTGTTTGTACCTTTGTGTGTCTGTGCGCACATGTGTGTGTCTGTCTGTGTTGTCATGTGTATCAGTGTCTGGGTGCATGTGTGTGTGTGAGTCTCTGTGTGTTTGTACCTTTGTGTGTCTGTGTGCACATGTGTGTGTCTGTCTGTGTTGTCATGTGTATCAGTGTCTGGGTGCATGTGTGTGTGTGAGTCTCTGTGTGTTTGTACCTTTGTGTGTCTGTGCGCACATGTGTGTGTCTGTCTGTGTGTCATGTGTATCAGTGTCTGGGTGCATGTGTGTGTGTGTGAGTCTCTGTGTGTTTGTACCTTTGTGTGTCTGTGTGCACATGTGTGTGTCTGTGTGTGTCATGTGTATCAGTGTCTGGGTGCATGTGTGTGGGCGTGTGTATATCTGCGTGTCCTGTGGGTTTGCACCTCTGTGTCTGTGTGTCTGTGCCTGAGACCCCGTGTACAGAATCATACGTGGAACCTGAGGGGCCAGGAGTGTGTGCTCCTGAGTGCTGGAGGTGTCCTTGCTCGTCCCCTGCGGCTTGCTAGGTCAGGGTTCCGGCAGGAGATTCCTGTTGAAAGAATCTCCTTTCATCTCTTTGTTGTTGTTTAGCCAGTGAGTCGTGTCTGATTCTTTTGTGACCCCCATGGACTGTAGCCTGCTGGGCTCCTCTGTCCGTGGGTTTCCCAGGCAAGAACACTGGAGTGGGTTGCTCTTTCCTCCTCCAGGGGATCTTGCCAACCCAGGGATGGAACCCATGTCTCTTGCTTGACAGGCGGGTTCTTTACTGCTGGGCCAGCAGGGCAGCTGGTTTAAAGAGTAGCCTCTGGGAAAATCCAGTTCAAGTCATGAATCCATTTCCAACGGATGACGGATCAGGACACCGACTGACCTCAGGGTAGACAGCTGCGCTGTAATTCTGGCACGTGGGGTGGGGCCAGCCAGGGAGGAGGTCGTGGGCAGACAGCAGATCGACCCTCCCTGGGTCGGCCCCCTCCCCAGGAAGGGTGGTTTGGATTTCCCATCCTCTCCTTTCTCCCTTGGTGGAGGGATGTGAGCTTGTAAGAAAGAAAAGCCCCAAACTGAAAGGTTCCAGAGGGTATCCCTATTGGCCTCAAGCATGAGCGTGGCCTTCTTGAGAATGTCTCTGCGTTTAGAGAGACTTCAGTTTCCCCAGTTCAGTTGACTTGCTCAGTCGTGTCTGACTCTTTGTGACCCCACGGACTGCAGCACGCCAGGCTTCCCTGTCCATCACCCCACCTTCGTGAAATTCCAGAGGCTGAGTCAGCAGTCACATTTTCAATTCTGTCCCTGAACAGAGGGCTCCAACTTCTGCTAATCGAATGCTTATGATATGTAATCACACAAAAAAATCATACAGGAAAATGCTTACTGTAGTCTTATTTATTACAGAAAAAAAAAAAAGAAAGTCAGGTAAACACCCGGTAACAGAGAAATAGTTTAGCGAACTGGAATCATTGTAGCGATGTTATGTGGTCATTAAACACATTAAACATAACAGCCATGTGGAAAACTACCCTTGATACAGGGGTAGCTTATTATTTTAAATGTAGGATACTTAATTTTATGTTAAAACCATGGTTTGTTTGTAAGATTCTGAGAAACAAACTAGAAGAAAGTAGGCAACATCCTGTCCCTTGTATAAAGGGGATAGGATTACAGGTAAATTCATTTGTTCCTGTGGACAATCATGTGTTTATGTTTATAGCAAAATAATGTTTGTAGATAAAGAGGTGTGTCACTTGTATGTTTATTTATACCCCACCGATTTTGGTTAATTCAGACATGTTTTGGACTAAAGATTTTCTTGACTTGAGTTTTATTAATTTGTGCACATAAATAGAAAAGAAAACTCAAAGAGGTATCTTTAAATACTTGAGAAGGCATTGCTGTCAGTGTGCTGGAACATTCTCTTTATGTAGAATTATAGCACAGATCAGTGGAATCCCTGCTTCTCAGCAGGTGCCTTACGTACTTAGCAAGAAGCAGGGCATTAGCGTGGGTGTCAGAGGAGGCTGGAGAGTCTGTTCTTAAAAGTGTTCCTTTTTCTGAGCTTTATTGAGACATAATCGACATATAACATTGCGTACCTTTAAGGTCTGTTACATGCTGACTGGATATATTTGCATATTGCAAAATGATAACCACCATAGCTGAGCCAACACCTCTACCCCCTCACATAATTACTGTGTCTTTTAAAAATTTTTTTCTTTATTTATTTTAATTGTAGTATAACAGCTTCATGATGTTATATGGGTTTCTGATGTTGGTTTCAGCTATGTGCATACATATATCCCCTCCCTGTAGCGCCTCCCTCCCCGTCACCCCCGTCCTGCCCCTCTAGGTCATCACAGAGCTGCGCTCCCTCTGCTGGATCCCAGGTTCCCTCAAGCTGTCTGTCTCACATATGGTGGTGTCAATATGCTGGGGTTCCTCTCCCCATTCATCCTCTCCTCTCCTTCCCCTCACTGTGTCCATGTGTCCATTCTCTCCATGGGGGTCTCTCTTCCTGCCTTGGAAATAGCTTCATCTGTACCATTTTTCTAGACTTCACATATATGCATTAATATATATTTGTTTTTCTCTTTTTGACTTACTTCACTCTGTATAACAGGCTCTAGGTCCAGCCATATCTCTACAAATGACCCTGTTTGGTTCAGCCTTTTAATGGCTGAGTAATTTTCCGTTGTATAGACGTACCAGGTGGGAACATTTAAGATCTCTCTCTTGGCAGTTTTCAAGTGTGTGATACAGTATCAGCTCTAATCATTATGCTGCACACGAGGTCCCCAGAACTCACGAATCTCACAGCTGACGTTTGCACCCATTGACCCACATCTCTCTGTTTCCCCCACCCCAGTCCCTGGTCACCACCACTCTACACCATTTCTCCGCATTTGGCCAAAGAACAGGTGGTTAATGAGTGAGGGCTTGCTACTGAGCTGACCCTCTTTAGGATGGTGAGCTCAGTTTGGTGGCTCCCCAGCAGGCTAATTGCACCAGCGGTTCTAGACGTGGATGGAACAAGGGACCTGCTCCCTCTGTACGTGGTTGAAATGATGCTCGTGCCTGGTGAATACGGTGTGGACATGAAGGCAGCCTGCTCTGGCTTAAAAAATTTTTTTTTCTTTTAAAAAAACTTTGTTTTATTGAAGCTGATCTACAATGTTGCATTCATTTCTTCTTTATAATAGAGTACTTCATTTATATATATATACATATATTCTCACACTCTTTTCCATCATAATGTGTCCCAGGATAGCGAATATAATTCTCTGTGCTATATGGTAGGACCTTGTTGTTTATCCTTCCTATATATACCAGTTGGCATCTGCTAATCCCAAACTCCTAATCCATCCCTCCCCCTTGAGCCTGCTCTGACTTTGAATCCTGAACCTTTGTCTTAGAAAAGCTTCTCGTCTCTCTGTAAGGTGAGGTAACGCCGGGCCCTGGAGGCTTCCTGCTTGGCTCCAACAGAAGCCTCCGTGCAGCTGAGCCGTGCAGAGGCTCTGAGCCTGCTGCCCCTGTTCCTCGATGGACATGGCCTGTCCCTGCCATCTTCTGGGGCAAGCACTCCCTGCCCCACACACAGAGAAGCCAACACCATGACAGTGGCTTTTGAGAAAAGACAGAGCTTTAATTAGAGGTTGACCAGCGAGGAGACAGGAGACAAGACCCTCTCTCTGCAATCCAGGGTTGGGGCCACATTTAAGGGGTTCGGGGAATTTTAAACTCAGAAGCTAATTAGTTCATCTTAGATCAGTCCATTTAAGTGTTCATTGGAAGGACTGATGTTGAAGCTGAAACTCCAATACTTTGGCCACCTGATTCAAAGAGCTGACTCATTAGAAACGACCCTGATGCTGGGAAAGATTGAAGGTGGGAGGAGAAGGGGACGACAGAGGATGAGGTGGTTGGATGGCATCACCAACTCAATGGATGTGAGTTTGGGTAAACTCTGGGAGTTGGTGATGGACAGGGAGGCCTGGCGTGCTGCAGTCCATGGGGTCGCAAAGAGTCGGACACAACTGAGCGACCAGACTGACCTGAACCGAAATCAGTCCATGTAAGTGACTTCTGCTCCTGGAAGTCGTGTTTTCCTTATTAAAGGACTTCTCACATGGGAAAGGGCTCTGATGCCAACACTGCTATTCTTTGCTTTCCGTAGTCTGAAGCTTCTTGGTTCAGGGTCATCCTGGAGACGGGGCTTCTGTCCCTCCCGTGCACGGTACTGTCTCTGCACAGTGACTCCAGGTTTGATTAGTCAGCCAACCTGTTTAAGCAGGCAAGACCCGTTCAGGTCGGTCAAGGTTTTACATGCTGTTTTAGCAGCTTCATCTGAATGTAGGGTGATCCTAAAGGCAGTTCAGTTCAGTTCAGTCGCTCAGTCGTTTCCAACTCTTTGGAACCCCATGGACTGCAGCATGCCAGGCTTCCCTGTCTATCACCAACTCCTGGAGCTTGCTCAAACTCATGTCCATCGAGTCAGTGACCCAACTTTCAGTAACTTTCTGCTTTTCTTGCTCTCAGGCTGAGCTGCCTGGCAGAAGCTGGTCTCAGGGCCTGCTGGAGGCCCCGTCCTCTGGTTCTCTTTCTGCAGAGACTCCAGCCCACTGCTTGACAAGCTGCTTGGGGTAGGGCTGGCTATACAAGCTATGTCTGACATGCTGGCTTCTTGTTAAGCCAATCCCACGTTCACTTATGAGATCTTTATCGAGCACCTACTGTAATCTCAGTGCTTAGATAGCATCACCAACCCAATGAACATGAGTTTGAGCAAACTCCGGGAGATGGTGAAGGACAGGAAAGCCTGGCGTGCTGCAGTCCACGGGGTCACAAAGAGTCGGACATGACGTAGTGACTGAACAAAAACAACAACAACAATAACAGCAATCTCAGTGACCACTCTGCATTCAGGAGAGGTTACAGCCCAGCGAGACAGAGAAACGATTACCATCTAAGTAACTGAATTAAGGTAGAGTTGGACACTGAGATCATTTCAATCAAGAAGAGGAACAGGGAGCTGCAGGCCGGACGATGGCAGGGAGTGTTGTCTCTTTTATGAGCTGCTATTTACGGGGACTGGACGCATGATGGGGTGGGGGCAGTGGGTATCGGGGTGGGGGTGATGCAGGAGTGGCAGTTGTGAGGACAGGAGGCTGTGGCTGGAGAGGGATCTGCGTCAGCGTGAATGAAGAGCAGATGTAGCTGCTCCCTCAGGCAAATTCCCCAGGTTATTTGGCGCTGTGGTTGCCAGATAAGCGGCTCTAGCAACCCCTGACCTTTGAACCTGTCTGTTTGTTATCTCTCTTGGGGCTTTAGGCTGCTTTCCAGACTCTGGTTTGCCCTTTGACCTGCAGAGCGGAGTTACAGGCGTCATTTTATCCCTGGAAGGCCAGCCAGGTCAGGGGGCTCCCTGTTTGTCCTTAGTGTTTATTTTACTGTGTCTTTTTTGGGAAAAGTGTTTTAACTTATTTATTAATTTTTTTGGCCGTGGCACCTGGCGTGTGGAATCTTAGTTCCCCCACCAGGGATCAAACCCATGTTCCCCGTCATGGTAGCTCAGAGTGTTAACCACTGGACCTCCAGGGAAGTCCCTATTTCACTTTGTCTTTGAGTTTCATTTCTACCTGTGGGTCAGGAGTCTGTAGCAGGACAGTTTTGAGTTCTTGCATGGGTGGTGGGTTCTGGAGAGAGGGCTGGCCCTTGTAGAACCCGTCCCCCAACCTCAGACAGCTGTGAGTCTGGGGGCCGCAGAAGAAGCTGCAGGGTGCCCTGGTGGGACATCACCCACTGACACCATTAAGTATCCCGAGGAAGATGGGGTTCCAGACACGGTCTCCGATAATGACTCAGCTCTGCTGAGTCCCTCCCTTTCCCCGGGGAGGAGATGGGCCTGTGAGCCCTTGTCTGCCAGGCATGGTAACTCCATGCACTTTCTGCTTAGAAAGTCTTATTGGTATTTAGGACTCACTCCTGTTTGTTTTGAAGCTTTAATCCCAAATTCGATTGTTTTCCTCTTGTCCCCACAGGGCAGAGCAGGCCAGCCTGTGGCCCTGGCTGCTTGCTGGGGACTTTGGGGGTTTGGGGTTGGGGGTTGCTTCCTACTGATCTCTGTGTCTTCCTTCCTTCTTCAGAATCCCTTCCCTTCCTACATCGAGATGGGAGAGGCTCTGCTCACAAGATGGGCTGACTCTGAGGTGGATTTGGCCAATTTTCAGGGAAAGATTTTTCTAGAAACAATGCAGACAATTGCTGTTGTTATTTAGTTGCTAAGTCATGTCCAGCTCTTTTGTGGCCCCGTGGACTGTAGCTCTCCAGGCTCCTCTGTCCATCAGATTTTCCAAGAATACTGGAGTGGGTTGCCGTTTCCCTCTCCAGAGGATCTTCCTGACCCAAGGTCTGAACCCATGTCTCTTGCATTGGCAGGAGAGTTCTTTACCACTGAGCCACCAGGGAAGCCCCAATTCAGGCAATTTTGTTGTTGTTCAGTCACTAAATCATGTCCAACTCTTTGCGACCCCATGGACTATAGCACGCCAGGCTCCTCTGTTCTTTGCTATCTCCTGGAGTTTGCTTAAACTCATGTCCACTGAGTTATGATGCCATCCAACCATCTCATCCTCTGTTGTCCCCTTCTCCTCCTGCCTTCAATCTTTCCCAGCATCAGGGTCTTTTCCAATGAGTCACCTCTTCTTATCAGGTGGCCAAAGTATTGGAGCTTCAGCTTCAGCATCAGTCCTTCCAATGAATATTCAGGGTTGATTTCCTTTAGGATTGACTGTATGATCTCCTTGATTTCCAAGGGACTCTCGAGAGTTTTCTCCAGCACCACAGTTCAAAAGCATCAATTCTTTGGCGCTCAGCTTTCTTTATAGTCCAACTCTCACATCCATACATGACTACTGGAAAAACCATAGCTTTGACTATATGGATCTTTGTTGGCAAATTGATGTCTCTGCTTTTAAATATGCCGTCTAGCTTTGTCATAGCTTTTCTTCCAAGGAGCAAATGTCTTTGGATTTCATGGCTGCAGTCATAATCCACAGTAATTTTGGAGCCCAAGAAAATAAAGTTTGTCACTGTTTCCATTGTTTCTCCATCTATTTGCCGTGAAGTGATGGAACTGTATGCCATGATCTTTGTGTTTTGAATGTTGAGTTTTAAGCCAGCTTTTTCACTTTCCTCTTTCACTTTCTTTTTTTTTTTTCCATTTATTTTTATTAGTTGGAGGCTAATTACTTTACAGTATTGAAGTGGGTTTTGTCATACATTGACATGAATCAGCCATGGAGTTACATGTATTCCCGATCCTGATCCCCCCTCCCACCTCCCTCTCCACCCGATTCCTCTGGGTCTTCCCAATGCACCAGGCCTGAGCACTTGTCTCATGCATCCAACCTGGGCTGGTGATCTGTTTCACTATAGATAATATACATGTTTTGATGCTGTTCTTTCAAAACATCCCACCCTCGCCTTCTCCCACAGAGTCCAGAAGTCTATTCTGTACATCTGTGTCTCTTTTTCTGTTTTGCATATAGGGTTATCATTACCATCTTTCTAAATTCCATATGTATGTGTTAGTATTCTGTAATGTTCTTTATCTTTCTGGCTTACTTCAGTCTGTATAATGGGCTCCAGTTTCATCCATCTCATTAGAACTGATTCAAATGAATTCTTTTAAATGGCTGAGTGATATTCCATGGTGTATATGTACCACAGCTTCCTTATCCATTTGTCTGCTGATGGGCATCTAGGTTGCTTCCATGTCCTGGCCTATTATAAACAGTGCTGCGATGAACATTGGGGTGCACGTATCTCTTTCAGATCTGGTTTCCTCGGTGTGTATGCCCAGAAGTGGTATTTCTGGGTCATATGGCAGTTCTGTTTTCAGTTTTTTAAGAAATCTCCACACTGTTCTCCATAGTGGCTGTACTAGTTTGCATTCCCACCAACAGTGTAAGAGGGTTCCCTTTTCTCCACACCCTCTCCAGCATTTATTGCTTGTAGACTTTTGAATAGCAGTCATCCTGACTGGTGTGTAATGATACCTCATTGTGGTTTTGATTTGCATTTCTCTGATAATGAGTGATGTTGAGCATCTTTTCATGTGTTTGTTAGCCATCTGTAGGTCTTCTTTGGAGAAATGTCTGTTTAGTTCTTTGGCCCATTTTTTGATTGGGTCATTTATTTTTCTGGAATTGAGCTGCAGGAGTTGCTTGTATATTTTTGAGATTACTCCTTTGTCTGTTGCTTCATTTGCTATTATTTTCTCCCAATCTGAGGGCTGTCTTTTCACCTTGCTTATAGTTTCCTTTGTTATGCAAAAGCTTTTAAGTTTCATTAGGTCCCATTTGTTTATTTTTGCTTTTATTTCCAATATTCTGGGAGGTGGGTCATATAGGATCCTGCTGTGATTCATGTCAGAGAGTGTTTTGCCTATGTTCTCCTCTAAGAGTTTTATAGTTTCTGGTCTTACATTTAGATCTTTAATCCATTTTGAGTTTATTTTTGTGTATGGTGTTAGAAAGTGTTCTAGTTTCATTCTTTTACAAGTGGTTGACCAGTTTTCCCAGCACCACTTGTTAAAGAGGTTGTCTTTTTTCCATTGTATATCCTTGCCTCCTTTGTCAAAGATAAGGTGTCCATAGGTCTGTGGATTTATCTCTGGGCTTTCTATTGTGTTCCATTGATCTATATTTCTGTCTTTGTGCTAGTACCATACTGTCTTGATGACTGTGGCTTTGTAGGATAATCTGAAATCAGGCAGGTTGATTCCTCCAGTTCCATTCTTCTTTCTGAAGATTACTTTGGCTATTCGAGGTTTTTTGTATTTCCATACAAATTGTGAAATTATTTGTTCTAGTTCTGTGAAAGATACCGTTGGTAGCTTGATAGGGATGGCATTGAATCTATAGATTGCTTTGGGTAGTATAGCCATTTTGGCAATATTGATTCTTCCAATCCATGAACTCGGTATGTTTCTCCATCTGATGGTGTCCTCTTTGATTTCTTTCATCAATGTTTTATAGTTTTCTATGTATAGGTCTTTTGTATCTTTAGGTAGATAGACTCCTAAGTATTTTATTCTTTTTGTTGCAATGGTGAATGGTATTGTTTCCTTAATTTCTCTTTCTGTTTTCTCATTGGTAGTGTATAGGAATGCTAGGGATTTCCGTGTGTTAATTTTATATCCTGCAACTTTACTATATTCGTTGATTAGCTCTAGTAATTTTCTGGTAGAGTCTTTAGGGTTTTCTATGTAGAGGATCATGTCATCTGCAAACAGCGAGAGTTTCACTTCTTCTTTTCCTATCTGGATTCCTTTTACTTCTTTTTCTGCTCTGATTGCTGTGGCCAAAACTTTCAAAACTATGTTGAATAGTAGTGGTGAGAGTGGGCACCCTTGTCTTGTTCCTGATTTCAGGGGAAATGCTTTCAATTTTTCACCATTGAGGGTAATGCTTGCTGTGGGCTTGTCATATATAGCTTTTATTATGTTGAGGTAGGTTCCTTCTATTCCTGCTTTCTGGAGAGTTTTAATCATAAATGGGTGTTGAATTTTGTCAAAGGCTTTCTCTGCATCTATTGAGAGAATCATATGGTTTTTATCTTTCAATTTGTTAATGTGGTGTATTACATTAATTGATTTGTGGATATTAAAGAATCCTTGCATTCCTGGGATAAAGCCCACTTGGTCATGGTGTATGATTTTTTTAATATGTTGTTGGATTCTGTTTGCTAGAATTTTGTTAAGGATTTTTGCATCTATGTTCATCAGTGATATTGGCCTGTAGTTTTCTTTTTTTGTGGCATCTTTGTCTGGTTTTGGAATTAGGGTGATGGTGGCCTCATAGAATGAGTTTGGAAGTTTACCTTCTTCTGCAATTTTCTGGAAGAGTTTGAGTAAGATAGGTGTTAGCTCTTCTCTAAATTTTTGGTAGAATTCAGCTGTGAAACCATCTGGTCCTGGGCTTTTGTTTGCTGGAAGATTTCTGATTACAGTTTTGATTTCCTTGCTTGTGATGGGTCTGTTAAGATCTTCTATTTCTTCCTGGTTCAGTTTTGGAAAGTTATACTTTTCTAAGAATTTGCCCATTTCTTCCAAGTTGTCCATTTTATTGGCATAGAGCTGCTGGTAGTAGTCTCTTATGATCCTTTGTATTTCAGTGTTGTCTGTTGTGATCTCTCCATTTTCATTTCTAATTTTGTTAATTTGGTTCTTCTCTCTTTGTTTCTTAATGAGTCTTGCTAATGGTTTGTCAATTTTGTTTATTTTTTAAAAAACCCAGCTTTTAGCTTTGTTGATTTTTGCTATGGTCTCTTTAGTTTTTTTTGCATTTATTTCTGCCCTAATTTTTAAGATTTCTTTCCTTCTACTAATCCTGGAGTTCTTCATTTCTTCCTTCTCTAATTGCTTTAGGTGTAGAGTTAGGTTATTTATTTGACTTTTTCCTTGTTTCTTGAGGTAAGCCTGTAATGCTATGAACCTTCCCCTTAGCACTGCTTTTACAGTGTCCCATAGGTTTTGGGTTATTGTGTTTTCATTTTCATTCATTTCTATGCATATTTTGATTTCTTTTTTGATTTCTTCTATGATTTGTTGGTTATTCAGAAGCGTGTTATTTAGCCTCCTCTTTCACTTTCATCAAGAGGCGCTTTAGTTTTTCTTCACTTTTTCCCATAAGGGTGGTGTCATCTGCATATCTGAGGTTATTGATATTTTTCCCGGCAATCTTGATTCCAGCTTGTGCTTCATCCAGCCTGGCATTTCTCATGATGTACTCTGCATATGAGTTAAATAAGCAGGGTGACAATATACAACCTTGATGTACTCATTTCCCAATTTGGAACCAGTCTATTGTTCCATGTCCAGTTCTAACTGTTGCTTCTTGACCTGCATACAGATTTCTCAGGAGGGAGGTAAGGTGGTCTGGTATTCCCATCTCTTTCAGAATTTTCCAGTTTGTTGTGATCTACACAGTCAAAGGCTTAGACATAATCAATAAAGCAGAAGTAGTTATTTTTTTTCTGGAACTCTTTTGCTTTTTCTATCATCCAACAGATGATGGCAATTTGATCTCTGGTTCCTCTGCCTTTTCTAAATCCAGCTTGAACATCTGGAAGTTCACAGTTCACATGCTGTTTAAGCCTGACTTGGAAAATTTTGAGCATTACATTGCTAGTGTGTGAGATGAGTGCAACTGTGGGGTAGTTTGAGCATTCTTTGGCATTGCCCTTCTTTGGGATTGGAATGAAAACTGACCTTTTCCAGTCCTGTGGCCACTGCTGAGCTTTCCAAATTTGCTGGCATAGTGAGTGCAGCACTTTCACAGCATCATCTTTCAGGATTTGAAATAGCTCAACTGGAATTCCATCACCTCCACTAGCTTTGTTCGTAGTGATGCTTCCTAAGGCCCGCTTGACTTCACATTCCAGGATGTCTGGCTCTAGGTGCGTGATCACACCATTGTGGTTATCTGTGTCATGAAGATCTTTTTTGCATAGTTCTTATGTGTATTCTTGCCACCTCTTCTTAATACCTTCTGCTTCTGTTAGGTCCATACCATTTCTGTCCTTTATTGTGCCCATCTTTGCATGAAATGTTTCCCTGGTATCTCTAATTTTCTTGAAGAGATCTCTAATCTTTCCCTTTCAATTGTTTTCCTCTGTTTCTTTGCATTGATCACTGAGGGAGGCTTTCTTATCTCTCCTTGCTATTCTTTGAAACTCTGCATTCAAATGTGTATATCTTTCCTTTTCTCCTTTGCCTTGCACTTCTCTTCTTTTCTCAGCTATTTGTAAGACCTCCTCAGACAATCATTTTGTCTTTTTGCATTTCTTTTTCTTGGGTATGGTCTTGATCCCTGCTTCCTGTCCAATGTCACAAACTTCCATCCATAGTTCTTCAGGCACTCTGTCTATCAGATCTGATCCCTTGAATCTATTTGTTACTTCCACTGTATAATAGTAAGGGATTTGATTTAGGTCATATCTGAATGCTCTAATGGTTTTCCCCACTTCCTTCAATTTAAGTCTGAATTTGGCAATAAGGAGTTCATGATCTGAGTCACAGTCAGCTCCCAGTCTTGTTTTTGCTGACTGTGTAGAGCTTCTCCATCTTTGGCTGCAAAGAATATAATCCATCTGATTTCGATGTTGACCATCTGGTGATGTCCATGTGCAGAGTCTTCTCTTGTGTTGTTGGAGGAGGGTGCTTGTTATGACTGTATGTTTTAAGGCTTTCAATACAGTGTGAAATACTAAAATGTTTTGAGATCCTTGAAACACTAAACATTTTTGTAAATAGGTTTTCTGGAAACTATTTACCAACCAGTTTTAATCCATGAACCACAACTGAGAGAGTGCTGTATCTCTTGGGCTTTTCAGAACATTTTTGGAATAGCTATGGATTTTGCAAAAGTGAGAGGTGATAGAAGGAGGAAAGTGAGTCGGTACGATGACTGGCATACAAAGGCTACTTTGCAGGGTCTGAAGATGTTCGTATACATTGGCCCTGCAGGGCACTGGGGACATGCTTTCCCAGCACATCACAACAGACCTGTGTCATAGCTATCGGTCACTCCGATTTCCAGATGGCAAGATGGGGTGCATAGTGGCCCAGGACTGGCAAGCCAGGGGCCTCTAACTTAGAAATCCATTCCGTTCAGGGCTGTCCATGTTTGGTCAGTGTCCCGGGGGTGAGCTTGCTGAGATCATTTGGCATCAGACATTCAACCTCCTTGCATCACTGTCTCTCTGCAGGGCATGGCGCAGGTGAATGGGGTCTCTCGTCCTGGGGCCACCCCAGGCCAGCCCTGCATCTTCAAGTTGGTTCTCCTGGGCAGTGGCTCTGTGGGCAAGTCCAGCTTGGCTCTCCGGTATGTGAAGAACGACTTCAAGAGTATCCTGCCCACTGTGGGATGTAAGTGATGGGACAGGGCACCCCTTCCTCAGTCTCCTAGTGGGGAAGCCAGAGCTGCTGACCTGGGTGTGGGGCACATGGGAACCAGCCACCTGGGAATTTCTCATGCCCTTCTGGAGCCTCAGGAAGTGCCTGGTGCGTGCCAGGGGCACAAGGTCCTCTGTGGGCCGGCAGGCATGCACACGGAATCCAGAACTCAACCAGGCTTCAGCTCAGCTGGAGTCTGCGGGGAGGGAGTGAAGATTCCAGGGCTGAGTCTGGCCCTGAAGGGTTGGGTATGTGAGAGATTTTGTTGGTGGAGGGGGAGCCCAGATGAAGCATCTGCCCCCACGCTCTGCCACCCGGCCCCCTAGACAAGCCAGCCTCTCACTCTGGCTGGTTGCCCTCCCACTAAAGCTATTCCTTTTCTGCCCGGACTCAGTTTACCCTCCTGGCTTGGATTGGAGGGGGGGATGGGTGCTGTCGGAAGGGTTGTCAGGGAGGGAGGCCCCTCTCTCTATGCTGCTTAAAGAGGCTAATGAGTCACAGCCTTCAGAGGGGAAGGACTTTGTCTGTGGGCAATCAGCCTCCTGCACACCCTGTCTAGGGGTGAAACCCCCTCCCACTTCCCATCTGAAATAGGGAAACCCAACATGTACTTTGTGTCAATTCGCTTGGGAGGCAGCCCAACGTGTGGGAAAGACACCTAATTTGGAATGAAGCTTTGGTTTGAAATTTAGACTCTGTTATGGAGAGTCCCTTGGACTGCAAGGAGATCCAACCAGTCCATCCTAAAGGAAATCAGTCCTGAATATTCATTGGAAGGACTGATGCTGAAGTTGAAAGTCCAATACTTTGGCTACCTGATGTGAATAGACCCTGATGCTGGGAAAGATTGAAGGCAGGAGGAGAAGGGGATGACAGAGGATGAGATGGTTGGATGGCATCACCGACTCAATGGACATGAGTTTGGGTAAACTCTGGCAGTTGGTGATGGACAGGGAGGCCTGGCGTGCTGCAGTCCATGGGGTCACAAAGAGTTGGACACGACTGAGCGACTGAACTGATACTAATACTGATGGATAAGCCTTCCATTTCTCTGCACCCATTCATTTATTCACTCATCTATTCACTCATTCATTCACTCCCTCTCTCACTTAGTACCTGCTGGGTGTGGCCTCTGCCCCTGGCCCCTAATAGGCGTGGAGGATTTTCTAAATGCCAAGCAGGCACACCGACATAGAAACTTAACACAAAATTCAATGCACAGTCTTTGGGGGCCCTCAGTCTTCTCAGGAGGGTGGTTCCTGCATCCCTGAGGCATACAGGGCCAAAGGGACTGGCCAGGGCCAGGGCCCTGGAGTTGGTGGTGGGACGGGCAGAGCAGAGTGAGGGGCTGGCCATGGGATGGAGCCGTGGGGACAAGACTGTGGATTCAGGCCTGCCAAGGGTGCACAGGGCAACCTCTTCTCCTTCAGCAGGCAAGCTGACACCATTCACCTGTGATACTGGACTGGGCCTTAAAAGAAAAAATACAACGAAGTGCTAAGTCTGGCCTCCAGGTGGGTTTTAGTCCAGAGCAGAGACCACAGAAGGGGCCCTGCTGAGCTGGGAGATGGGGGGTTGTGGGCCTGGGTGTGAACCTGGATCTGGACAAGCCTTCCAGGCTGGTCCTTGCTGTCTCCGTCCCCTGAATCCAGATCCAGGTTCACACCTAGGCACACAGCCCTCCGTATCCCAGCCCAGCCGGAGGGTTGAGATCTGACCTGTGAACTCACAGGGCTCTGCCTGTTTTTGTGAATAAGGTTATTTGGGAGCAGAGCCCCGCCCACACCTGGGTATTCTCAGTGGCCCACAACCCTCTGGCTGAGGGGTGTGTGTGTGTGCGCACGCGCGTGGGTTAAGTTGCTTCAGTTGTGTCTGACTCTTTGCAACCCCATGGACTGTAGCCCACCAGGCTCCTCTGTCCAAGAGATTCTCCAGGCGAGAATACTGGAGTGGGTTGCCATCTCCTCCTCCAGGGGATCTTCCCGACCCAGGGATTAAACCCATGTCTCCTTAATATCTCCTGCCCTGGCAGATGGGTTCTTTACCCACACGTTTCAGTGACGTCTCTGGAGGGGTGGTGACATCTAGCGCTTGTGTGTGGATTTGCCGGTGGAACCAGCTTGGACCAGCTGGGCCTTGTGTGAAGCAGGGGAGTGGCCAAGGGTGCTGGGTTTCTCCCCCGCCCCCTCCCTGCTGAAGGAAGCTTTGCTGGGGCCCAGGCGCCCTGAGGAGTCACTCACGTCGTGTTCCTTGCAACCCGGAGGCAGTTCATGACTTTTACAAACAAAGGGAAGGCTGCAGAGAGGGCTTGAGTGAGCCGGAGCGGCTGTTTAATTAAATTAAAAGGTCAAAAAGCAAAACCTTTCCTTGTGTTAACATTTAGCTGAGACTCCTTTGTACTGGGGGCCACAATATGCAAGTTGAAGGAAAAACCCCAGTGAATTCTTCAGTCATGCAGTATCCACAGGGGGTCTGTTCAGCTCAGCAAGTGGAAGGCACGCCTGCTCCCAGGGGCTGGGGAGGGGCCAGAAGTGTCCCCCTGTGTCCCTGCCACTGGGGCCCCCTTGTTGAACCTGCGGTGGGGCCAGAGGAGGTCGGAGCCCTGCTTTGCATCACCATGAAGAGCAGCATGCCAGGCGGCCCCGGTTCAGATTATTGTCTGATGAAAACGCGCCAGTGTGTCTTCTCCCCCTGCATGTCCCAGAAATGTGAATGGTTCCTGGTTCTTGGTCTGATCCTGCCCCCAGGCCCCGGGTTGTTGCCAATATCATTTTAGGCAAAATCTCCAAGTCTGTTTGCATATCTTGGGAGTTTATCTCTTAATCACTCTTAGTCTTTACCTGTGAACAGGTAGAAAATGTGGTCAGCAGTTTTCTGAACAAGGAAGGTAATACATGCGGGGTCTTTTCTGGAGCCAGAGAGTCTGCAGGGCAGGGGGTAGAAGTTGGCATCAGTTACCAGCCCAGAGGGCCCCCTAGGGGCCCCTGTCTCTCTCTCTCTCTCTCCCTGGAGACGAGGTGCTGTGGTCTCTAAATAGCCAGCAGCCTCTTGTACCACATCATTGCTCCACTGAAAACTCTGCCCACCCTGGAAATTTGTTAGGATTTTATTAAATACATTGATTTACACTCAACTATGAGTTGTCAATTTCAGAGTAGAAAAGGAAAATGTCAGAAGCTTAGACAGCTAAACAGAGGAAACAGACGTGAGTTTTATGCCCACCTGTCACCCGGTAGTGAGGGTTTTTAGGATGAGACCAAAATGGAACTCAGAAGTGTGATGTGACCTGACACAATCAGGCTAAGCATGTGGGCAAAAGGCTGCTGCTCCCGCCAAGGAGCCAAGGAGCTGGGAGAGGGGAGAGGGAGGCGGGGGAAGGGACATCAGGTGCCAGACAGGCGCCTCCTCTCTTTTCTCACGAGTTTGACATCACGCTGGGAAGAGGACAGTGTTGACTCGTGGCAAAGGAGGAAGCTGGGCTTTCGAAGGTTTAAGGAAATCAGCAAAGTTCTTGCAGCGGATAGGCCTCCTTACAAGGCCCGTGCGCAGCCCTCACCCTCATGACGTCAATAGTCCTAGTGGAATTTCGTCCTGCTCAGGTTTCCCTGGTGGTTCAGAGGGTAAAGCCTGCAATGCGGGAAGATCCCTGGGTTGGAGAGGGCCCCTGGAGAAGGAAATGGCAACCCACTCCAGCTGGCAGAGTAGGTTTCACTCTGAGCCCTCTTTTCTTCGCTTATGGGTAGCTGCCATCCTGGTAACTGGCTGTGTGTCTGCATGGCCTCTTCTTGTGTTTGCAAGGGATAGAGAAAGAGAGACAGACAGGGAGAGAGACAAAGAGACACAGAGAGGGAGAGACAGAGAGACACACACACAGAAAAACAGAGAGACAGAACTTGACGGGGGTGCATTCTTACAAGGGCACTAACGCCGTTTTGGGGGCCCCACCCTCAAGCAGACTTTCCTTGTAGCTCAGTCATTATAAAGAGTCTGCCTGCAATGCAGGAGACCCAGGTTCAATCTCTGGGTCGGGAAGATCCCTTGGAGAAGCAAATGGCAACCCACTCCAGTATTCTTGCCTGGAGAATCCCATGGACAGAGGAGTCTGGCAGGCTGCACAGTCCATGGGGTCACTAGAGTCGGACATGACTGAGCACCTAGACCACCACCCTCAGGACCTCGTCTAAGCCTAATCACCTTGAGAAGGCTCCATTTCCAAATACCATCACGCTGAGGGTTAGGGCTTCAACCCACTGACTTTGGGAGAACACAGTCATTCAGTCCATAGCACCTAACAAGTGTATATGACTCCAGGCTTGTGGATGAGCAGAATACAGGCCATGCAGGCAGAGGCCCCGTCGGCAGCTTCCATTTAGGAGCCGCCCCAAACTAGATTCCCGTGAGAGAGAAAGGTGATCTTCCACTTTCTGTGCTAGAATCTCAGCCCAGACGTGTCTCTTACCCTCCATCTGTAGTGGATTGAATTGTGTCTGCAACGATACATCCATGTCCTAATCCCCAGTACCTATGGCTTTACTGGGGAAGAGGGTGTTTGCAGACATAACTAGTTAAGGCTATTCCTGGATTTCGGGTGCACCCTGAATCCCGTGACCAGTGTCCCTGGAACAGAAGAGCACAGAGATGCAGAGGGGACAGCCCTGTGAAGACAGCGGCAGAGGGGGGAGCACCTACAAGCCAGGATCACCCATCACTGCTGCCCCTACCAGGAGTCGGGAGGGGGCGTGGAGCAGAGTCCCTCCCAGAACTTCTGGAAGGAACCAGCCCTGGTGACACCTTGATTTTGGACCCCTGACCCCCACAACTGAAATAATACATTTCTGCCATTTTAAGCCACGCATCTTGTGGTCATTTGTTCTGGCAACCCCAGGACACTCACATGCTGCCCTTGAAGTGAAAATTTTCATTTCAAGCATGCGGTCACATCTGCCAGAATCTCCCAACAAGCCCCCGACCCAGCCCGGGTCTGGGCAGGGCAGCAGCTTCACCTGGAGCACCCCACCGGCTCCCCCGCAGTCTCTGGTTTAGTTCTGTATGTGACACACCCCATATACTACGGGGCCAGAACATCTTTTTAAAAATAACATTTATTTTATTAAAGTATGGTCAATTTGCAATGTTGTCTTAACTTCTGTACAGAGAAGTGATTCAGTTGTGCACATGGATACATTCTTGTTCGTTTCTTTTCCATTATGGTTTATCACGCCACACTGAACATAGTTCCCTGCACCTGCAGTGGGACCTTGTTTTTTCTCCGTCCTGTACGTAAGGGCTTGTATCTGCTAATTCCAGACTCCAGATCCATCCTTTCCCATCCCCTCCCCTGGCACCCACAAGTCTGTTCCGTGTGTCTTTCTGTTTCATAGATGAGTTCATCTGTGTCATAGTTCAGATTCTGCATTAAGTGATGTCATGTGGCATTGGTCTTTCTCTTTCTGACTTACTTCACTTAGTATGATAATCTCTAGGTCCATCCATGTTGCTGCAGATGATATTATTCCATTCTTTTTTATGGCTGAGTAATATTTCATTGTATATATGTACCACATCTTCTTTATCTATTCATCTGTTGATGGACATCTAGGTTGCTTCCAGGCCCTGACTATTGTAAATAATGCCACTATGAACATTGGGATGCACATATCTTTTCTAATTAGAGCTCTTTTCTTTTCTGGATACATGCCCAGGAGTGGGATTGCTGGACCATATGGTAGCTCTATTTTTGCTTTTTTGAGGAACTTTCACACTGTTTTACATAGTGGCTGCACCAATTTACATTCTGGGGACAAAACGTCTTGGTGTTACTAATTAGCTCGCTTAAAGTCACATCACTTGGAAAAGCTCTGTGAAGGGGAAAAGCAATATTCACATGAAAGGTAGATTGCCCAGGATGTCAAATGGAAGGTTTGGGATAGCTCTTTCCTTGTGTGTGATCATTAAGCAGAGACACAGATGCATAAAAGCCCAGGTGCTCATTGCCCCCAGGGGTGACAGGTGAGAACACAGATGTCTACCTGCAGTGAGTGTGTGCAGAGAACAGGATAGTCTATCATGGACTGCCCCCTGAGGCAGGGGGCCTGAGGGCTGACACTCAAAGACCCCAGTGGGCTTGCTGGGAGGTGGGGAAGAGCAAGGATTCTAAGCAGGGATGTCAGTGGAGATGGGAGGTCGGGAGGCAGAGGTGTGGATGAGGCTGGGAGGTTAGCAGGAGGCCAGGAAGGATTTGGGGGAGGAGCTGGGTGACTGTCAGTTGCATTGCTGGACACTCATGGGGATGTGCGGACCCCTGGTTGCCAGAGACTGTTCCATGCCACACATAGTCCAGGGGATTTGAGTAGGACCCTGCAGTCTATCTTCCTACACAAAGCTCTGTGTAATCTACAAGCAAGTTCCTTGTAACTCTGCTTCTTCTGGAAACTGTCACCTTCCAGAAGAGGTGTTTGCTGAGCCTTGCCCACAGAGGGTGCCAGGGAGCTGTCTCCCACTGGTGAGCTGAGCTGTGGATAAAGACCTCGTTTTGCAGGCAAAGCTCACTCTGGGCTTGGGTTTCAGGTGCGTTCTTCACCAAGGTGGTGGACTTGGGGGCCACGTCTCTGAAGTTTGAGATCTGGGATACGGCTGGTCAGGAGAAGTACCACAGCGTCTGCCGCCTCTACTTCAGGGGCGCCAATGCTGCGCTTTTGGTGTATGACGTCACCAGGAAGGTGAGGCTCCCCTCGGCGTGTCCCCGCCCTCCCAGGCATGAGGAGTCTCCCCTCTGGAGGCATCATGTGACTGGCCTGTGCTGGTCCTTTACATTAAAATCGTGACAACAGTGGAGAACCCTTCAGCGAGAGTTGGCCACCTCCTCCAGGAAGCCCTTGCTGACCACCCCTCTTCCTGCTGCGCAGTTGGGTTTGTGTCCCTCCGTGGTCCTCTTTCTGGAGCATCAGCATCCATCGCTCATGATTCCGTGGGTGGGTCAGTTGGACCACATTTTACACAAGACACCTGCCTTGTCTTTCCTGGGACGACTGAGGAAGAACACCAGGTCTGCCTGACGGTCCTGTTTTCCTTTTTCAGGATTCCTTCTGCAAAGCACAGCAGTGGCTGAAGGACTTGGAGGAGGAGTTCCACTCTGGAGAAGTCGTGGTGATGCTGGTCGGCAACAAGACAGACCTGGAAGAGGAGCGGGAGGTGACCTTGGAGGTGGGCCTGGAGACTGTCCTTATGTCTCAGGAGGGGAGATGGGAGGGACCCCAAACACACCTGACCATCTACTCACACAGCCACGAGTGCATACACAATTCCCAATTCAGTTTCCTTTCTGGGCCAAGGTTTCGGGTCTCTCTTGGGAAGGTCAGACCCAGAGATGGTGGCTCCCAGCTGCAGGGAGAGCCCTGAGCATCACCATAGACCCCACACCCACCCTGGGCACCGAGGGCCAGCAGGGGCAGGCAGCACTAGGAACGAGGAAGCCACAGCCCTCCCCGCCCTCTCCCCGTTTGAGTAATGTGGGTTTCTGGTCTTCATCTTCGTGTTCAAGAAACTGTTCAAGAAGTACGTGCTAAGTTGCTCAGTTGTGTCTGACTCTTTGAGACCCCCTAGACTGTAGCCTGCCAGGCTCCTCTGTCCATGGGATTCTCCAGGCAAGAATCCTGGAGTGGGTTGCCCTTTCCACCTCCAGGTTCAAGAAGGGGCAAATCCAAATTTATTTGCTAGGAAATGAGCAAGGAACAGAGGACCCAGAAGCTGTAGTTCTTCTGTAAAATGGCCAAGAGCAGAAAATACGCTCAGGGAGGTGCCTGAGAAGTGCTGGGAGCCTGGAGCAGGGAGCACGGGGCTGTGTGTGTGTGTACGGGAGGTACAGGTGGTGTCTGTGTGTACAGGCGTGTGTCTCTGTGTGTGTATAGGAGCTATCTGTGTATGTATGGGAGAGTGTGTGTGTATAGGAGGTAAGGTGGTGTCTGTGTGTATAGGTGTGTGTGAACAGATGTGTGTCTCTCTGTATGAACAGGTGTGTGTGTGTCTAGAAGGTAAGATGGTGTCTGTGTACAGGTGTGTGTGTGTGCACAGGTGAGTGTCTGTGTGAACAGGTGTGTGTCTGTGTGAACAGGTGTATGTGTCTGTGTACAGGTTTGTCTCTCTGTGTGTGCACAGGTGTGTATGTGTCTAGAAGGTAAGATGGTGTCTGTGTACAGGTGTGTGTGTCTCTGTGTGAACAGGTGTGTGTGTCTCTGTGTGCACAGGTGTGTGTGAACAGGTGTGTGTCTGTGTGAACAGGTGTGTGTCTGTGTGTGCACAGGTGTGTGTGTCTGTGTGAACAGGTGTGTGTGTCTCCATGTACACAGGTGTGTGTGTGTACAGGTGTGTGTCTGTGTGAACAGGTGTATATGTCTCTGTGTGTGCACAGGTGTGTGTGTGTGTGTCTCTGTGTGTGCAGGTGTGTGCGTGTAGGAGGTGAGGTGGTGTCTGTGTGTGGATGGGGGGTGTGGGGTTGGGTTCAGGAGAGGCTCTGGGTGGAGGGGCAGATGAGGGAAGAGGGTGCTGGGTGGCAGGGGGTAGGGAGGGGAGGGAGGCTGGAGGCAGGGGGCTGCTGGAGAAGCCCCATGCTGCCCTGGGGCTCAGTGGCAGAGACCCCCGCAGTGGTGGTGGGCTCGGGGGCGGGGATCTGATGGGTGACTTAGGAAGAGTGTGCAGAGGCCAGGTCAGGCTGTGGGGGAGATGGGACCTGGGTTTGGAGACCCTCAGGGAGGCCAGGGGTCCAGCTCTGGGGTGGACGGGGCCTCCTCCCTGCTCCCCCTGAACCCCTGCCCTGGGCTCGGCCTGCCTGTGGGTGGGGGGCCGCATGGCTTAAATTGCACGGCACCCTGGGGCCTGGGCTGTTAACCCCGGGACCCCAGACCCCACCCTGGCCTCTTCCTCACTCCGAGCTCCCACTAGGCTGGGCCTTGGGGTGGGGGTCGGGGGGACAGAGTACACAGACCCCTGAGCTGCAGGTGCCTCGGCCCGGCAGAGGCGAGGCTGACCAGTGGGTGGTGAAGCTTTCACAGTAACTTGGGGGCTTTTCATCTTAAAATAATTTCAGCATTACAAAACTTGTTGCAGAAATAGTACAGATAGTTCCTGTCTGCCCTTCTCCCAGCTTTCCCAGGTATGAATGGCTTACTTAGATAAGCACAGAAAGTGAAAGTGAGTCTCTCAGTTGTGTCCAACTCTTTGCAACCCCAGGGTCTATACAGTCAGTGGAATTCTCCAGGCCAGAACACTGGAGTGGGCAGTCTTTCCCTTCTCCAGGGGATCTTCCCAATCCAGGAATCAAACCCAGGTCTCCCGCATTGCAGGTGGATTCTTTACGCTGAACCACAAGGAAAGCAAGAATGCTGGAGTGAGTAGCCTATCCCTTTTCCAGTGGATAAACCGGGGTGCCCTGCATTGCAGGCGATTCTTTACCAGCTGAGCTCTCAGGGAAGCCCTTAAGCACAGAATGAGGAGCCAATCAGGAAACGAACAGCCACACAATGCTCTTAGCTCAGATTATATCACTTTTCCCGCTATGATCCTTTCCCTGGTTCAGGGAGCTCTGCTCCTGGATCTGGCCACTGAGAAGTTCCCCACCCCAGTGGGCCTTGTCCCTCCTGCCCCATTATTCTTTGAGGTCTTCCTTCCTGGCTGGCCAAGTTGTTCTTGGTTCATCTTGCCCTTTCCCAGTCCCAGCCCTGAAATCCATCATTTCCCCGAGGAGCTCTGGTTCCTTGTGTGGGGGAATGAATTTAGGAGCCAAGATCTATGCACTGGATGTTCTCATTCCATGGGCAGTGAGATAACTATGAACCCCATCCTGGGGGACCTCAAGGACAAACTGGCAGACGGAAGGCTGGGGACCTGCAGTTTAGGAGCTAGAGGCCCACTGGACCAAGAAAAAACCCTCAAAGTGACCCACCTGGAACCCTCAAGCTAGTGGGGGAAAGGCAGATATTTGGGTTTCATTCAGATGACCAGGGGCTTCCCAGGTGGCACAGTGGTGAAGAATCCCCCTGACAATGCAGGCGACGCAGGAAAAGAGGGTTCGATCCCTGTTGGGAAGATCCCCTGGAGGAGGAAATGGCAACCCACTCCAGTATTCTTGCCTGGGAAGTCGCACAGACAGAGGAGCCTGGCGGGCCACAGTTGATGAGATTGCAAAGATTTGGACATGACTGAGCGACTTGGGCACACATGCAGATATGACCAGATATGAGCCACCTGAAGTCATAAGTCTTCATTTGTACCAGGTCACGTTGTCCTTTAAAACACAAATGATAATGACCATCTCTGTGTCTGGGAAGGGGCTGAGAAGCTTGGGGCGGGGGGAGTGCAGCTCTGTGGGCCAGGTGAGGAGGGGTGGACACTGCTGGGTGCGATGCTGCAGGCCTGGCCAGCCCAGCCCCTGGGGCCCGCTCAGCCTCAGGCAGGACCATCTGGGGCCCAGGCTTCTTCTGGGAGGGTCCGGAGGTGAGGGTCCTGCCCGGCGAGCCCCCCAGGTCCTCCTTCATGCTGTCTTCCCGTGAACACTTCTCCCCTTCTTGGCCACACAGGCAGCCCCTGGAGTTTCCCAGCCTCCCTTGCTCCACACACCATCACTCCACGCAGGCCTGACCCCTGTGACACAGCAAGGAGGGGGAGCAGAGAAGGGCCCAGGGGGCTCCCACCAGGCTGGCCTCGTCCCCCTTCCACGTCTCCTCTGTTCTCGCTTGCTTTCGGAGCCCCCGCCCCAGATTCCATGCTGGGAGGGGAGCCTCCCTGCAGACCCCCTGGGGGTGCCAGGCTCCCCTCCAGTGAGCGCCACCCTCCTGGCCCCACTGCCCAGTCCTGGCCGCCTTCCCCAGGAGCCCCAGTAACAGGGCCGGAGGAATGAGGTTCTCTACTGGTGCAACTGTCCTGTGGCCTTGCTGGGTCTTCTCAGGACATTTCTGATGATTAACGCGGACTTTCCACGGTCACTTCCTCCAGGAAGGGAAGGAGTTTGCAGAGAGCAAGGGGCTGCTGTTCATGGAAACCTCAGCCAAACTGAACTACCAGGTGACCGAGGTCTTCAGCGCCGTCGGTGAGTGACCAGCCCCGGAGCCGGGGGTGGGGGGGCGCCTTCTTCACACGGGTCTTCTCTGGCCTCCCGGGGCCCAGCCGAATGCTGCCAGGGACCTGGAAGGGGGACAGGAGTCAAGGGCGCCTGTTTCCTGGTTCCCGGAGAGCATGAGGCAGGGCGGGTCTCCAGGGTGTAGGGTCTGCGCTGGGCTGGGGGGCTTCCCTCCCAGCCGGGCTTCCCCCTCCTGTTGTCCGCAGCCCGGGAGCTTTCGCGGAGAGAAGAGAGCAAGGAGGGCCAGAGGCGGCGGAGAGACGCTCCACTGACCCTGAGCGAGCGGCCCTCGCTGCGGGGCCGATGCTGTGCCCACTAGAAGCGGCCTCTCCGGGGGCAGCCGCGGGGAGCGGGTACCCCCAGCCCGCGCCCCAGCGGTCCTCCGAGCGAGCCACGGCCAGCTCCGTGGTGATGGCGGTGCTGACCCCGGTCCACTGTCGAGCCCGGCGCGTGCCTGAGTCCTCGAGGCACAGGAAGCCGGCATTCCTTAGAATAATTGCCTCCCAAGCTCCCGGGAATCCTTCGGGAGATGGTTGCGTGTCTGGGGGCCTCCAGAGGGCGTGGGGTCCACTTCCCCAGGTGCGAGATACCCCCTAAATGCCGGATGTCCTGGGGGTGGGCACGCCTGACCCTGCCTGGAGGTGACCCCCTCAGCTGCTTGGCCACCAGGCACCGCAGAAGGAGATGGTCAGAGAGGAAATCAGCCGGCGGGCACTTGGTTCTGGGCAGGAGGCTGCCCGGGGTTAGGCTGGGGGTTTCACCTGCTCCTGGGACAGGAGAGAGGGGTCAACAAGCCCCACTGGAGAGGGCCACGTCGTCACCGGACCTCTGTGAGGGTCCCTGAGGGGGGCAGCTGGGGGCGGGGTGGGGGCCCCACTGTCCGCTTCTCGGGGTGAACATGAGGACAAGACGCTTGGGGCCATAGGCTTGAGGACTCTGATTTCGAGCGGAGGGATACCTTGTTCTGCTCCAGTGAGTTTTTCTCCTAAAAGTAAACCTGTTTCTCACACGTGGTCTCTGATGAGTTTGTAGGTGGGAATGTGACGCACGTCCCCCGAGGTGGGGGGCTGTGGCTGTGGTGGGCACAGGGCATCTTTCTGGTGGAGACACGTCACGGGCTCGCCTGGCTCCTCCCTTTGGAGAGGCCCCCATGGCCCTTCTGGGAAGTGAACCTGCGGCCATGTGAAGGTGGTTCAAAGACGGCTACTTGCTGGGGAGGTGGTGACGCTGCTTTCCCCTCTGAGACTGTGATAAGCAGGCGTGAAATTTTAAAGAAGACGTCACTGTCATCCTTCCCCCCCCCCCCCCCCCCCCAAAAAAAAAAGTGGCTTCACTTTGTCAACTGTAAGGACCAACAGGACAAACGTAAAGCGGCCTTCCCTGGTGATGCCGAGTCCCTGGACTCCCCCAGATGCGTGTTTCTTTCCTAGACAATTTCCCGGTGAAACCTGGCAGCTTACTGCTGCGGGCCCTGCGCTTTCTAACTGCAGTGAAGGTTTTTACACGACCGTTCCCTTGCAGATGGAGCGTGTGAGATATGAGCCCTGGTGGTGTCAGAACTGTGTCCTTGTGCTCTGTCTCCTCACTCAGGGTAGCTCGGCTGGGTGGTTTAGTTGCTACCTCGTGTCGGACTCTGGAGACCCCATGGACTGTAGCCCACCAGGCTCCTCTGTCCATGGGATTTCCCAGGCAAGAACACTGGAGGGGGTTGCCATTTCCTTCTCCAGGGGATCCTCCGATCCAGGGATTGAACCCGAGTCTCCTGCGCTACAGGTAGTCTCCTGCGTTGCCGGCAGACTCTTTGCTGACCGAGCCACCAGGGAAGCCGGCTGGGCTGGGACTCCCCACCAAAGGACGAGACCACTTTGGAGGTGGCGGGAGGCTGAGGTTGGCTCGGCCACTAGATGGCACTCCAGCCTCACCGAAGCAATCCCCACTGCTCCAGGTCTAGAGAGTTGCTTTGCTGAACAATAGATGTCTTTCAGAGGAGTAACCCATCCATGATGAAATAGGAAGTGGGGAAATCATGCTAGTTGTAGGATGCCCATATATGTGATTGCTTTCCTCCTATCTTCTCAGGCTAGAATTTATTATTAAAGCATATTCTTTGACTCATTGCCACCTCCCTCCTTCAAGCCTCCCTCCCTCCCATCAGAATGGGATGGGGTGCATGGTGACCCTGGAGCCTGGGGTCCCCATTGCCGGGTGTGATTGCCCCTTTCCCTCTCCTTCTCCCCCACGGGGCAGGTGGGGCTCAGCCCTGGGATCACCTGGAAGCCTCTGTAGGCAGTATCCCTGAGCCCACCAGCTCCGTGTTAGATCTGTCTGCAGGATGGCATGGGCCCTGGAAGGTCTAGACCCGTCCAGTGACCTGATATTCAGACACGGGGAGCTCTGTGGTGAGGGCAGGGGTTCTGTCCGTCTGTCTTTGCATGGGGCTCCCAGTGCCTGGTACGATTCTGGCATATGCCAAGCACTCAGCAAATGTGTCCCAGGAGAGGACTGAAGCTGTTTTCCCCAGCATTGTAAAGAAAGGGCAGGTTTTTTCTAGAAACAGCCTCCACCACACCCAGGCACAGGTGTTTCTGGAGCCTCTCTGTGTCTGCTTCACACACCTGAGCTCAGCTCGCCCTGGACCGTGAGGTCGTGGTGGGTGTAGAACCTGGAGGGAGATGAGTCCATGGGGTTGCGGGTGTTCCGGGCACAGATTCTCCGGGGTAAGCGGTCCTGGGGGAGGCCGGTCTGTGAGCTCTGTCCTGTCTGCAGCTGGGGAAGCCACTCCAGCCCTTCTCACAAGCCAGGGTGTGTGTGTGTGTATGTGCGTGCGCGTGTGTGTGTGCACGCATGCGTGTGTGCTCGTGGTTGAGGCAGGAGGGACAGCAGAGCTGAGAAGCAGCCTCCGGGAGCAATCCTGCTTCCTGCCTGTGGTCCTGACCTTTCCTCTCCCGCTCCGTTTCTAGCTCCTCCTCCGTCTCCCCTGGAAGAGCCCCCTGTGCCTGGAGGGGCTGACTCAGGAATCCATTCTTCTCCTTTTAAAATAGTCCCTTTTCAGAGGCCAAATTTAGAATAACTTGAAATCATCTTACCATTTGTAAGATGTTGAATGAAAAGAAAAAAAAAAAAGATGAAGCGGAAAAAAGGAGAAATACCTCCTTTAGAAGAATCCACTCAGGAGGAAAGAATCAGAGACTCAGCCTTGTGCAGCCCACGAAGGACAGCTGGTCTCAGCAAGGGTACCCCGGGGGCCCGAGTCCCTGGCTGGGAGCTGTTTAGGAGACAGGCTGCTGTCACCGGGTCCCAGGACTTCCGAAGATCGTTTATGAGCAGACGGGAAACCGAGAGGGTCTTACAGTCTGCAAAGGGTCAGGCTCGGGTCCTGTCGGAGTGGGGCCCGGAGCCCACCGTCAGATACCATGCCGTAAGTCAGACACAGAGCATTCGTGCTTCAGCAATGGCCGAGTCCCACCCTGCCCTTGGACCCAACTGCTCAGATGACAGGAAATACAGGGGCAGGACGGAAGGAGGAGGTCAGAGCACTTGGGGGAGCAGGCGCCACATGCTGCCTGTGGATCAGCCTACCAGGTAACACGCCTGGGCTCTTGTAAGAGTCTCTGTCGTGACAAAATCAGACGACGGGGGACTAGCGGGAAATAACTAACCGTGACCCTGAATCTACACTGGAGTCAAAAAAAGGGGGGGGTGCAGCTAAGAGTTCCTTGCCTTATTTGGGGAGTTTTGAGTATGGATGAAAAACTCTATGATATTATGGAATTCTTAAAAAATTTTTTGAGGCATGATGACAATTTTGTGGTTATGGTGGAGATTGTCCTTCGTTTGAGGAGAAAGATGCAGAAATGTCTAGGGGAAATGTGATATCTACAACTCACTTCCAAGGGGTAGAGAGAACAGGGGAGAGTGTGGGAGAGAAAGTAAATGCAGTGATAATCGTGGAAGCTATTAGTATTTTTATTGATTAACTCTAGTAATTTTCTGGTGGAACCGTTAGGGTTTTCTTTGTATAGTGTCATGTCGTCTGCAGACAGTGCGGGTTTTACTTCTTCTTTTCTGATCTGGATTCCTTGCCCTTCCATCTTAAAACAAGCGGAACCAAGCCCTGTCCTCATCCCTTTCCTTCACTTTTATCTCCCTCTCCTTTCCCTTCACAGACAAGCCTTTGAAACAATCGTCTTTACGGACTCACTCGCTATGTGATTCTCAGGCGGCTGGAATCGCCCACCATGATCCAAACATTGGATCATTTTGATCCCCTCATCAGAATATTACTCTTGACCCACTTCCTCCTTTTTACATGTTCTTTTCTAAGGACTGTGGGCTTCCCTGATAGCTCAGTTGGTAAAGAATCCGCCTGCAATGCCAGAGACCCTGGTTTGATTCCTGGGTCGGGAAGATCCGCTGGAGAAGGGTTAGGCTACCCACTCCAGTATTCTGGCCTGGAGAATTCCATGGACTGCATAGTCCATGGGGTTGCAAAGAGTCAGACATGACTGAGAGACTTTCACTTTCACTTCCAAGGGCTTGTTACATTTTCTCAGACTCCAGCTATTATAAGTGGAGGGTAGGCACTTTTCTGGTGGTCCAGTGGTTAAGATTCTGTGCTTCCAATGAGCCAGTTTGATTCCTGGTCAGGGAATTAAGATACCATATGACTTGCAGCCAAAAAAAAAAAAAACAAAAACAAACAATTAAGTGGAGGGTATTAGGTATCCTCAGAATATTTTTGAGCTTTCTTGTGTGTTTAAAACTTCCATAGTAGGAGTTTGGAGAATACATAAAATCTCCCATCTCCCTGACTCTCTGGGCTCAGAAGATGAGTTCCAGGGGCTGCCCTGACTAGGTACCAGGTGCTGCGTGGCTGGAATCCGGAGCCCTTTGCCACACTGATGTTTCCACGTCTGCAGCACCCGGGGCTGTGAGCTCTTCTATTTAAAGTGCACAGCTGAGTGGCGTTTAGCACGGTTACCATCTTGGCCAAGTTCCCAGACACTTTCAACCCCCAAGGAAGCCCTGTGTCCGTGGAGCCGTCCCCAGCCCCTGGCAGCCACCAAACCACTTTCCGTCTGTGGACTTGCCTCCCTGGACCTTTCTTACAAATGGAATCACACACGAGGGGACCTTTGGTGCCTGGCTGCTGTCCTGTTGCATCCTGTTTTCACGGTTCCTCCACGTGGTAGCATTAGGAAGAGCATCACTCCTTTCCATGGCTGAGTAATAAGCCGTGGTACGTATGCATAGACCACGGTTTGATATCCATTCATCTGTTGATGGGAGTCGGGGTTGTTTCTACCTTTTTCGGCTGTTGTGCTGCTGGGAACTTTCCTATACAAGTGTGTGTTTGAACAGTGGTTCTCAGCTCTTTGGGGTGTGTCCCCACAGGTGGGAGGGGGCCATGTGGTCACTTTGGGCTGATCTGCTTTCCTGGGTTCTCCATGCTTCCGGGCCAGGCCCAGCACCTGTCTGCCCTGGGAGGGGACTGGCCGCACTCCTGTCCCTTCGTGCACATGCAGCCTGGGGCGGTGCTGACCAGGCAGGAGCTCTCCTTGGGAGGAGACTGGCCCCTGCCCTCCCTCCGGCCTCCCTGTGGCTGGAGGGGGCAGCCCTGACCCAGCCCCATCTGGGCGGTCTGGGCCGGTTCAGCCTCCTCCAGCTGGCCAGTGAGCATGGACGCCCGCCTTCCTCATCGGGCAGGGTGGCCAGGCCGGGGTCCTGCAGGCTGGCTTCGTGTCCCGGCCCCTGCTGAGTGTGCACGGGAGTCCCAAGGCCTGGAGGGTTCCTGAGACTCTGCAGGCAGGGTGCAGGCAGGGGCCTGACGGGCCCGAGCTCTGGGTTCAGAAGCAACTGCCCATCCGCTCCTGGCTCCAGCGCTGGAGGGGCGGGCACACCTCGGGGAAGGGGGCTTACGCTCATGGAGCATCCACACCTGTCGGCAGGTACGCAGGGGCTGTGCCGCCCAAGCTCAGGACTGAGGTGGGTGTTCCCAGACCCAGGTTCATGTGGGAACCGGGGCTCCCAGAAGGTGGGTATGGAGCTCAGTTGTCCAGTCAGTGGGCGTGTGCCCCCGACACCAAAGCGAGCTCGGCCTGAGACAGGACACGGGACATCCCCGTGCGATTCGAAAGGGACGCAAGGTGGGGTTGAAATACTCGGACCTAGGAGTACTGGGAACAAGCACCCCCTGTTTCTTTTTCTTCCACGAGTACCAACAGGGAGGCAAAAAGAACTGTGGCAGAGGGGGGGCAGGTGAGGCTGAGGGGCCGTGATGCCCTCCCTGGGGTCCCTGCACAGCGGCCTCGTGCAGTGCGCAGCCTGAGCAACCGTTCAGGGCGGCTTGTGGTGGGGAGCGGTGTGGGCTGCACGTGACCACGGCCGTCCTAGGCCCCTGCTCAGTGCCGGGTGCCCTTGGGCGAGTCCCGGAGCCTCTGGGCTGCTGGGCTCTGAGGGTCCTTCTAGGCTAACATCCCGCGGGGGAAAGGCCCGCCCGCTCTGTCACCACACAGACACGTGCGAACAAGCCAGCTGCTTTTATTAGGGCTGGAGGGAGGGTCGCCGGTGGTGGAGGAGGGGTTGGGGACAGGCTCCTGCCGTTACTCCTGGACGAGCTGGGCCATCAGCCGCCCCAGGAGCGCTCGGGAGGGCTCAGCGCCGCCTTCCAGGGGGAAGCAGGCCGGCACGCGCCGGGGGCCAGGCCTGGCTCTGTCCCCTGGGGCAGCTCTCCGCCGGCCGAAGCGGCCCACAGGCCGGATCCCGCGGCCCGCGTACCAGGCAGGGTTGATGTCGGGGGCTGGAACGAGCGAGAACAGCGTGTGGAGGCCTGTGCCCTGGTGCGTGCAGCCCTGGTGGCCGGGCTGGGCGTGTGCTCGGCTCACGGCTGCCAGTCGCCCAGGCCGTGCCGGGACCACCCGCCCGCACAGGAGGGCTGCCTGGAGCGCCCATTTCTGGTGCTGGAATGGCTTCGGGAAATAGGATTTGACTCACACCAGGACACACTCCCCTTCCCTTCCTGTCCCCTCAACCCCGTTCTCATGGGCAAGGTGCACTCAGCCCCAGGTCACCCCTGTGGTGAGGAGTGACCCTCCCTCGTGTGCTGGGCCGGGACCCTTGGGAGCAGGTGTCGGGGCCAGCTGGGGGAGGGGTCTGGGAAACAGGAGGCCAAGCCCCCAGCTCTGGGGTGCTTAGCAAGGACGCCCCAGCTCAGGAAGTGGCCAGGCCCCCCTCTGACCCCTGGGGGCGGGGGCGGGTCGGGATACTTACTTCGGATCTCCATGGAGTGCTGGTGGGCTCGGCTGGCAGCCCCCTGCAGGGCCAGGCCCAGCAGCAGCAGGCAGAGGAGCCAGGCGCCCGCCGCCTTCATCCCACTGGCTCCTCACAGAGGCCCCACTCGGGAGGGTACAGCCTGAGGGCAAAGGTGAGTGCGCATGTGCACAAAGTGGGGCAGCTCGGATAACGCCTCACACACTGTGTGTCAGAGTGGATGTGTGTGAGTGCGTGCATACATGCATGTACACGGACATGGGTGTGCACAGGTGTATGGCAGGCGTGCATGGGGTTACACGCGTGTGCACGCCCAGCCGGGCTCCAGTGTGCACGTCTCAGCTCTGCTGGGGTGGCAGTGAGCCCGGAGCAGCAGGCGCGCCTGGCTCTGTGCACAGTCCCTCGCTCCCCCGGGGACCCAGGCTCTGCTCTGTACAGTGAGCGTTCGATGAGGGGACCGCGTGTGTTGGCCTCTCCTGGGCTCTGTCGTGTTTACCAGGAGCCTCTGTCATCAGAAGGAACCCGGGGGGAACATGAGCTGTGGGTGCAGAGAACTGGGCTGTGTTGGTCGTGCCTTGGTCTGCCTGTCTGTCCACCTGTCTCAGGGAGCCAGGAGTGTGGGAGGCCTCTGCTCACGGTGGGTGTGCACACTTGGCCTCGGCGGGGTTGGCGGGGATGGCAGAGGCGAGCAGGTTGGTGGGTCCCTGCCAGGAGGAGCCGGGTGGCTGCCAGGTGGAGGGGCTGTGGCCCAACCTCAGACGTGACCCGGGGGCGGGGCGGGGGGGGTGCACCAAGCCCGACCGTGCTCTGTGCGGGGGCCCCGGTGCAGGGCTCTTTCCTTCCTTCAGCCTGGTTCCACCCTGCTCCCTGTCCACTGGAGAACGTCAGCTGACAGCCGGGCACTGTGGAAGGGTCGTCACCACCCGCCCCGTCCCTACCAAGGATGCTCACCACCCCCGAGACCCCAGGTCCAAGCCGCTGAGTCTCCAAGATCAACCAGCAGCCCGAGGGGACCTGCCTTCACGCAGCAGGACAGCCCTATACAGGTGGGGGAGAGCTGTGGGTGACAGAGGCACCCAGAAATCCACTTCTCACTGGGCTGGGCTGAGCCCAAAACAGCGTCCACCAGGCAAACCTGGCAACTCCTTCCGCAGGTGCCCGCACCTCTTAGAGCTGGCTCCTTCCCCCACTCCCCCCTCCCCTGGCACTTAAGGAACCAGCCCAAGACGCCAGAGAGCTTGTCTGTTTTGGAGAAGACCCCTCTGCTGACCTTGGCTTTCCAGCCTGTCCCTGGGCCCAGCGGAAAGTGAAAGCGTTAGTCCCTCAGTCATGTCCGACTCTATAACACCATGGACTGTATCCCACCAGGCTCCTCTGTCCCTGGGATTCTCCAGGCAAGAATACTGGAGGGTATTCTTAGGGTTACGTTAGGGTAGGTAGCCATTTCCCCCTCTGGGGGGATCTTCCCTACCCAGGGATCGAACCTGTGTCTCCCGCGTTGCAGGTAGATTCTTTACCGTCTGAGCCACCCGGGAAGCCCTAGCCCCAAGGAACGTGCTCTCCAACTGAGAGATTTAAAATGTCCACCCCTTCCTTTTTTAGAGACCTGTTGGCAGGGGGACTCCAACTTAGAGGAAATGGAGGTGTTGTCATGAAACTTCAGTGATAAAGAGATGCTCCCAGACGGGCGGGGCTGTCTGCTCTCCCCCTGGCTGGGACCCCCGCTGGGAGCAGGGCGTCTTAGGAGAACCCTGGCGGAGCCAGTCTCCTGACCCTCAAGGTCCTGGCTCCTGAGAGCCGGGGGCTTGCTGTCTCCTGGCTGGTGGGACTCCTGGTCTGTGTCCCCAGCGGAGTTGCCTGGACGGCTCCACCTTTCGTTTCTACCACGATAGCCGAGTGGACAGGGGGCCAGAACAGGCAGGGTGGCCCTTGGATGCACAAATGGGGTGGGGTCCCCACCAGAGCTGGTCCTGGGAGGGAAGGGTGGCAGGGGCGGAGGGTGGAGCGTCAGGGACCCCCGCCCTCTCCAGCGTCAGGGACCCCCGCCCTCTCCAGCGCCCCGCGAGCGACTCACCGAGGTTCCCAGTGGCTGGCGAGCGCCGTGGATGGGAGCGGGGACCCAGGTGGGGTGCGCTCGCCCCTTTTATGCGCCCGGGAGGAAGCAGCTGACCCGACCCCCTCCCTCCCTCTCCGCCCGCCTCCCTCACTGGGCCACATCGGAAGAGTCATTTTCTTTTTTCTTCTAATTTTTTTTTTAAACTCTCATCACCGATGTGATGTGTCCTTTCCTGGGTTATATAATTTCATTTGGGCTGAGTGGTTTTAAAACACATTAGCTTTCCTTCTGCATGCTTTGGGCAGACTGCAGAGCCAGGCACCGCCGGCCTGGGTGCTCCGAGCCGCAAGACGGCTGACACAGAGCTGACCCTCCAGCCACCTCCCTCCTCCTTTAAGTCCCCCTTCCCATGCAGGGTCACCCGAGGAGGCCGTCACAGCTGAACCACACCCTGATAATCCTTCCCTGGCTGGTCTGTCACCCACAGGCCTTTTACAGCTGCATTTATTACATACAGACCACTTTCATCCTGTTTCTACCACTGAAAAACTATGTTTATTCCAGCTCTTTCCAGAGTCGTCATAATTACACTTTAAAGAAGTTTATTATGATTATCTGGTGAAGGGAATGGCAACCCACTCCAGTATTCTTGCCTGGAAAATCCCAAGGGCAGCCTCCATCGGACTTTGAGGAAAGTTCCAGAGCAGCTCTGGACCCTCAGAGGGTCAGGCGTGCTTCTCCTTCCTCCCATGGCTGTGCATTCCTGGTGATGAAGGTTTTGTGGGGGGTGGGTGGGCTCCCTGGGAGTCTGGAGTGGAGGTCGGGGGGACAGGTGCTGGTGAGGGGTGTGTCTACGGAGTGTGAGGGGCATAGGAGGGGCCCGGCCCACACCCTGGCTGCAAGCTGAGGCCCCTGGATGGAGTCCGTCCAGATCCCTGGGGAGTGCGGGGTGAGTGGGGGTCAGAGCGGCTCTGCTGAGGAGTGCTGCTGGAAGCACTGCTGGGGCCAGCTCCCATCTGGAGGGGGCCTCTCCTCCTCTCCTTGCAGGACTGCCCGGCACCAGGCCCTCGGGGGAGCAGACCCTGTGAGACCAGGGCAGCTGGAGGCAGCTTCCTGGGCAGACCATTGGGGGAGCTTGTGCTTGTGTGTGTGTGTGTGAGTGTGTATGTGTGCGTGAGTGTGTATGTGTGTGTGAGTGTGTGGGGTAGTGAACCCTCTCCTGTCAGCCAAGCATCTTCGCCACGGTGCAGGGTTGGTGCTGATGAAAGAAATGTCCACATACTGAGGCCTGGGAAAGTCATGCTGGCTTATAGGGGAAAGGGAAAGTCGCTCAGTCGTGTCCGACTCTTTGCGACCCCGTGGACTATACAGTCCGTGGAATTCTCCAGGCCAGGATACTGGAGTGGGTAGCCGTTCCCTTCTCCAGGAGATCCTCCCGACCCAGGGATGGAACCCAGAACTGTGATTTCCTGCATTTCAGGTGGATTCTTTACCAACTAAGCCATCAGGGAAGCCCCACTTATATGGGAGTTACCTTGACTTTGATACCAACTAGAACAGCCTGTTTGTGGCCCATCAAACGTACATTGTGCACCTGCTTAAACTCAAAAAGGAAAAGGCTCATTGACCACAAGTAAAGAATGTCACTGTTGTTCACGCTCAGCCGTGCCCAGCTGTTTCGACCCCATGGACTGTAGCCCGCCAGGCTCCTCTGTGCATGGCATTCTCCAGACAAGAATACCAGGGTGGATTGCCATTTCCTCCTCCAGGGGATATTCCCTGCCCAGGGATCGAACCCGAGACTCTGTGCCTCCTGCACTGTTGAGGGGTTGGGGGGGTTCTTTACCACTGAATCACCTGGGAAGCTGCCCAACTAAGAATACCCATGTTCAAAATAAAGATGAGATGCCTCCCGTCCTGGGACCCCAGGGCTGGTCCTCCTTTGGTGATAAGACTCCCCTCCCAGGTGCCAAGGCCGTGCTGACTCACTGTGCACGCGCTGATCTGTTCTGTTTCCTGAAACCTTGAAGGGATGTATCCCTGACTTTAATGCTTTTTCGTTCTGGTGAGACAAAACTGCTGAAAGCCTGCTTCCCTGGAGCGGATTCTGAGCGATCTGAGAGGCCATGTCTCGGGCTGTAGCCCTGTTTGGCTCAGATAGAGCCCTTTCCTATTCCTGTTGTAGACCGTCTATTGATTACTTTACTTGGGGGTCCACCAGCAGGCAGTGGCACCGCTCCAGCCTCTCCCGCCTCATCCCAGAGCAGAGCGCGCGGCCCTGCTGAGAGAGCGGAATGATGCCCCCCACCCCGTGGTCTCTGGGGGCGGTCATCAGAGGACCCAGAGTGACTGAGGGGCCCTTGGGGAGCTGCAGGTGTCATGGCAGCTGGTGGGGCACACGCAGGTGAGATGCTCTGCTGCTCCTGCCGGGACCCATGAGCCCCAGGGAATGCCTGCAAGATGCTTTGTTTTTGGAGGGGGAGTGTTCACGGGGCACTTGGGATCTTAGTTCACCGACCAGAGGTCGAACCTGTGCTCCCTGTATTGGAAGCATGGAGTCTTAACCACTGGACCACCAGGGAAGTCCACACATGACCTTTTTCAGAACAGGGTCTTTGCTTGTGTGATCGGGGTAAAGATCTTGAGATGAGGGGGCTGTCCTGGAGAATCCAGATGGGCCTTAAATCTAACGATGAGGATCTTTGTAAGAGACGGGCAGACGGAGGTTTGGGACAGACAGACAGGAGACACAGGGAAAGGGCCTGCATGGTGGAGTCCAAGACTAGAGGGAGGAGGCCACCGGTGGGGGACAGCAGGAGTCTACATAGCCAGGCAGAGGCCGCGGACAGTCTCCCGGAGTCTCTGCGGGGAGCATGGCCCTGCGCGCCCCTCGATTCTGGACTTCCAGCCTCTGCCAGAGGATACACTTCTGCCATTCTAAGCTGCCCAGTTTGTAGTAATCTGTTTGAGCCGCTGGGGGCCCATCGAGGTCAGGCTGCGTGTGGTGTGTTTTCCAAGACACAATGTATTCGGTTTTATGCTGAGATGGTGAGTGAATGGGAGATGCTGGCTCCTTCCTCCTCCCCTCATTCTGGCTCCTTTGGGCTTTCCTGGTGGCTCAGATGGTAAAGAATCTGCCTGCCAATGGGTTGGGAGGGTCCCCTGGAGAAGGAAATGGCAACCCACTCCAGTACTTGCCTGGAGAATTCCAAGGACAGAGGAGCCTGGCGGGCTACAGCCCATGGGGTCGCAAAGAGTCAGACACAACTGAGCGACTAACTCATCACTTATTCCTCGATTCTGGCTCCTTCACCAAATAAAAGTTGTAGTAATTATAGAACAAGAGAACAAACAAGGCCAGACTTTGAGAAGAGCCTTGGGGGGTGGGGGGCAGACAGCCACCTGAGATGGATGGTTTGGGTGATGGTGGCAGTACCTGGGGTGCGGGGAGGCTGGGGTGAAGATGCAGGAGGTAAGCATGGTCTGGTCCTTCCTCCCTACTTGGCGCTGCCTGAGATGATGCTTGCCAGCCCCCGCTGCCCAGGTCAATGCCACGGGCCCGGACCAGGGGTCAGCACAGATTTCCCATACGTACTCAGCTCTGATTTTGTAGCATAGAAACCACAGACACAAGAAACATAGGGATGTGGCCAGATCTGCTGACCTGACCCAGACCGCTGCAGTGGACAGCCTCAGGACAGAACAGGAGCAGAGGGGCTCTGGAGAAAAGGGAAGGGCTGATCCGCCTTGGACGTCATCCCTTCAAACTGACAGGACTGTGGGGCCCAGGCCAGGGGGCTTCCTCCTCTCAAGGCTGCCCAGGGCTGGAAAGGCAAGGTGCAGGGGGCCGGCAGTGGGGTTCTGGTGACCTTCCTGAGGCCCCGGGCTGCCCCAAGTGTGGCAGCCAGCAGCCAGTGGTCCCGGGAAACCCGGGTCCACAAGTCACAAGGATGCTCTTGAGAGGACAGTCACACGCTGGACCACAGGTAACCCTGGAAATGAAAGCACAGCGTCCATGCAACACATCCTGGTATAAAATAAAACACAGGACGGCACTGAAGGGAGAGGGCTAGGATAGGCCTGTGAAACCAGAGCTGCCATCCTGGAATCAGCAGAGCGCGCGTCTTTGGCATAAAAACATATCTCAGGGATGTCCCTGGGGGCCCAGGGGTTAAGGCTTCACCTTCTAATGCAGGGGGAGCAGGTTTGATCCCTGGTTGGGGAACTTACATCCCACATGTCTCACGGCCACAAAAAAACAAAACATAAAACAGAAGCAATAGTGTAACAAATCCAATAAAGACTTTAAAAGTGGTCCACATCAAAAATAAACCTGAAAGAAAAATCCCGAATCAGTGACACGGCTGCTGACGAAGCGGGAGGGCAGAGGGTGGAGGTGTACGCAGAAGGCAGAGGCCAGCTTTCCCGATAGAACGTGAGGTTGAAGAGAGGGCAGAGCCTTGCCCAGAGCTCCTGGGGAGGATGGAGGTGACCTGAGTGGGCGCAGCAGGGTGTGGGGGTGAGATCTGGGGTCAGCAGGATGGGCTGATGTTGAGTGCCTGAGGAAGGGGTGGCTGGTCTGTGCAGGGGACCTCGGGGCGTCTGGGCGGCAGACCAGCCATGGGCCCCTAAAACCATGGTCCTGACAGGGAAGGAGAGGAGGCAGGAAGGGCCGAGGAGCCAGCATGGGACCGGGAGAACTCACATCCCTGATGGCCTGGCCACGGCCACGGATGAACACAGATCCCTGGGCCGTGCACACCATCAGGTGAACGAATGAATGAGTGAGTACAGCTGTGGACCTAATCCTTTGGAAAGAGGCACCAGTGTGTTTCCAGGTTGGAAGCTCTCTGCACTCAAGTTAGCCATGGAGCGAAGTGGCCACTCTGGTCCTTGGTGGGCCTGTTACCCTCACCTCCAGGGCAGGGCTCCAGGCCAGCCAGAACTGCCTCCCCCTCGAAGGCTAGGAGCTCACGTCGACCCCCCATTTTCTTTGTGAATTAAGGAGGACTGCACATCACAAAGAACCCATCCTCTTCCACATACAGGCATCTTGAACCATTTCCGGCACTGAATTTAGGAGCTGCCTACGTGAAGCAGCTTTCATTTGGAGAAGGAGGATCAGCTCCATCTTTTCCACAAACCCCAGCACACTGCCAAAGCCCAGGTCATCTGGATCAATGTAGACACCGATTCTGAAAATCGCCCTGGAGCGGCTGTGGGCCAGCTTGTGGGCAACATGGCCCCTGCGGGGACTGAGACACTGCGGGGTCAGTGGGGATGGGATCGGAGCTCGTGGTGCAGAATCTGTAAGCCGTGGGGAGACAGTCAGGTCGGAAGAACATCTTAGTAGGCAAGGCTCTTGGGCATCACAGGTTCACCATCTCCTTTCAGTTACCACTGAATACAAGCACCGAGCCGCCGCGAGAGGGAAGTGAGAGCAGACCCGGAGTCGCCTCGGAAGGCATTAAGAGGGTCACGAGGTGGCTTCCGGCCCAGCGGGAGGCTGCTTCACCCTCAGGGCTCCACTCTGCAGAATGGGCTGCTCTGACGTTCAAATAAACAGGTCCCCGTGAGCCCCCAGCCACGCCAGGGAGAGGGAGATGCGGTTACTGTGCCCAAGGCAGCTGCAGAGGGTCCCAGTGGGCTCCCCTTAAAGCTGGGCCGCACCCTGACTCCCAGACTGTCCGAGGTGGGGGAGGACTCGGAGCTCGTCTACGGACGAATGGCAAGTGGCTGGCGGGCGTCACCAGCTGGTCCTTTGCCCCACTGGATCCCACTGCAGTGAGCGGCAGTGCCGGGCCGGAGCCCAGCCTTCTGCCCGCCCGTCCAGCGTGCCACCGGGGCCTCCCAGCAGGCAGTGCGCCCCAACACCCGGGCTGTGAGCGGACGCCCACCTGCTCCCCCCGCACTCTCTGTCCTGGACCACGGGGTCCTCTCTCCCAGCCTGTGAAGCACGGGTGAACTCGAAGATGGGATGTGTGTGTAAGGAGATCTGACAGCCTATCCCTCCTTCTTATTCAGAGAGACAAGAGTCCAGTCACTTGTCCCGATGTCCAGGAGTGCTCACACATCCGTCCATGACCCGGCAGACACACTCAGGAGTACACAGATGGCTGGGGCGGTCACCGCGTCCTCTCCTGTCCATGCCAGTCATGAGAGCAGCATTAGGAAGCCAGCAGGGAGGGGGTAAAGGGTCACACTGAGAAAGATCTTCTTTGTGCTCTTCAGAAAGCTTAAACCACAGCATCCTAAGGGAAAGACGTACAGCCTAGATGCCTCTTACAAATCAGAGCAGCCACGGACCAGGTGGCCTTGGAGGTTGTCCATGAACTTGGGCGAAGAGCTGACAGTCTGAGAACTGCTAACAGCTCACGGGTGGGTTTCCAACACAGGCTAGGGTCTCTTCTTCTTCCTCCACTGGGCTGTGTGCAGCAGAAAGCGCGGGACAGGAGGCGGGACGCGGTGACCGAGGTGGAGGGGAAGAGGGTGGGTGTCCCGTCCTGGCGAACCTCTCCTCTTAGGGCTGGTGGGTCATCACGGGTTTCTGTGGAGCACAAACACGCACATGGACACACCATATGCACAAGTGGGTGTGAGATACACAGCCGTACACATAGGCACACACAGGCAGAGAAACTCACAGGTGAGGACAGAGGGACACAGAAACACACAGGCGTGCACACGAGTAAAGACGCACCTAGACACGTGAGTGTGTGCACATAGAAACACACAGGCATGCACACGGACACACACATGCACGCACACAGCTGCACACACAAACCCATGGACCTGCTGGTCAGAGGGCATCGGTCAAACCCCGCTGGTTTTTCACTCAACCTCTCTCTGCCTCAGTCTCCCCACCTATGAATTTGGGTCCATGACACTGGCCCTCATCAAATGGGCTGTGAAGATGGAAAGTATCTGACAGCTGAAAGCGCTGAAACATAGGAAGGTGTGTTCTCATTTGGAAGCACTTAGATTTTCAAGCCCCCACTGGCGATTTCATTATCAGTCTCCTGCAGAGAATGGCCCTGCTCTGGCCACGGCCCAGGCGGCCTTTGCCCGGCCCACATGGGGCCGGGCGGGGAGCCTCATCTGGGGTGGGCTGATGCTGGCTGTGTCGGACATGTGGGCCCCACCTGCCTGCCCGTCTCCCAGCCACAGGCATCAGCAGTGAGTGTTGTGAAATCCCTTGAAATCTGTTTAAAGATGGAGTCCGTGGAAATAACAGAGCGGTCACTTTGTCTTCTTGGACAGCCAAGGCATCGGCTCAGACTCGCGTAACCAGGATGGAGTCAGAATTGTTGCTGGGTGGTTGCAGCCAGCAGGTGGGGTGTGGGTGTGGACAGCGGTGGTGATCCAAGGTGTTGGGACCCTGATGGTGGCCACTGAGGACTCCTGCCTACCCCTGGGCTGTGGGCGTGACCCTGGTCCCTGGGCTTTGGGGAGGGACCCCAGGCTCCCTCTGCACCGAGGTCCCTCCCAGGGAAGCTGGGGGACAGCGCCGACCCTGGCATCTGCACAGGTGACTCAGCTACATGACCTTTACCGCACAGGGAAGGCGTGCGGGGCTGGGCAGGGGTCCCCACTGCCTCCTGGGCTGTCCCCGATCCCAAGCCCAGACCCCCAGGGTGAGGCGATCCGCCCCCCATCAGCCTGACACTCGGGTACCTTTAGAGATGTTTTCCATTTTCCTTTAGATCTTCCGTTGATCTTACTTTTCTTGTGAGTTTATCCCAATTCTTTACTTTGAAGACTTCATGTATCAGCCTAACAGGTCACAGAAGTCGCCCCAGTGAACCGAGAAAACTTACCGCAAAGCTGTGGTTGGCGGCTCTCTTCCTGCCGTTTGGGTTTCTCTGGGTCAGGGATCCGCGGTACACGGACTTCCGACTGAAGGAGTCATCATCTTTGTCTTTGGGGAAAACAGAAGGGGGCTTGTTTATTAATCACACACTTAGCTCAAACAAGTGTGTTTGCCTCCTAAGAAATTTTAAAAGGAGCATGAAAACAAACGCACCATCCAGGACGAATGTTGTGTGTCCCACACTCTGTGTGAGAAGGTCTGGAGCTGTGCACCGTGCATGCGTGTGCGTGCTCAGCAGTGTCTGACTCTTTGCGACCCCATGGACTGTAGCCGCCAGGCTCCTCTGTCCACGGGGTTTTCCAGGCAAGAGTACTGGAGTGGGTTGCCATTTCCTTCTCCAGGGGATCTTCCCAACCCAGGGATCGAACCTGTGTCTCTTGTGTCTCCTGACTGGCAGGCTGATTTTTTACCACTAGTGCCATACTGTGTATGTACAAATTAAATCACAAGACACAGACCCCCACCGCTCCACCTTTATGTGCTTAAAGCAGAAAATTCCAGGGATCCAAGCATCAACTCACTGCAACAGTCGCTGGGGGTGGCCAGGGGACACTGGGGTGTCCTGTGGGTGTCAGGGCATGAGACGTTGTGTCCCATGGCTCATGTAGAAATCCCGAGCCCTGATTGGTCATTTTCACGCTCTCTTAGGCCTGGGTAACGAGGGGAGCAAGTGACTCTTACCTTGGCTTTTGGGGTAATTGCTGAGCTTCCCCTTCACGAGACAGGGCACAGCCTCCACCTAGAAGAATGACACGTCTCTGGGTGTCACTATGTAGCTGTAATTTTTAGGGGCACCAAGGGGTAAATGCAAATTTCTCATCATTCAAGCAAATTCTGATAAATGAAGGTAACTGTCTTCCGTTCTTTGGCAATATTAGAACTTTAAACAGTACTAAAATGCATGTTATCAATAAATTACCAAATATAGAGAATATAAAAGAGATGCTTGCCTTTTGGAGAACTGCCAGTTTTGGGAAGGGACTCTCAAGAGTCTGTGATGTTGGAGAAGACTCTTGAGAGTCCCTTGGACTGCAAGGAGATGACACCAGTCAATCCTAAAGGAAATTAGCCCTGAATATTCATTGGAAGGACTGATGCTGAAGCTGAAAGTCCAATACTTTGGCCACCTGATGCGAAGAACTGACTCATTGGAAAAGACCCTGATGCTGGGAAAGATTGAAGGCAGGAGGAAAAGGGGATGAATAACAGAGGATGAGATGGTTGGATGGCATCACTGACTCAATGGACATGAGTGTGAGCAAGCTCCGGGAGACAGTGAAGGACAGAGAAGCCTGCTGTGCTGCAGTCCATGGGGTCGCAAAGAGTCGGACAAGACTCAGCGACTGAACAACGACAACGCCCAGCACCCATGGCTGCTGGCCCGCACCTTCCCTTCCCTCGCCCTCTCCTGTTGCTTGGCTCTCTACTCTGGGATAATTCTTTCTGTTTTGCCTCCTCAGGGGGAAGCGAGAGGCAAACAGCCTGACCTCCCTGGAAGTCCTGCCAACCCTGGCCCCCTGGGGTTTCAGCCCGGCTGCTCTGTGGCTGTACCGGGAGGCTGGCCGTGGATGCCTCCAGGGCCGGGCATCCCGCGACATGTCAGGGAGGTCACGGCCCTGGGAAGAGGGTGGGGTCGGGGCCAAGGGGCCTGCCTGAGACCCTCTAACTTGGTGGTCTGTGTGGTCTCCTCCCATCACTGCAATAGGGGTGGTGTCTGCCCCGGCTCACCAGGTACTGTAAACCTCAGATGGAAGGGATGGTAAAAATACCGTCTTTACTGGGAAGAGCGACCCAGTGCCGCTGTCATGAGAAGCAGAAGCGACTAGATGGTTACTCGAGATCTCCGGGAGCTGGCAGGATGTGGGGCAGATGCCGCTCTCCGTGGAGCCCTGGGACTGGAGTCTGCCCCCTCCCTCCCACCCCCACCCCGTGTCTCCCTGATGGGCAGGCTGAGGGGTGTCCTCACCCCACCAGCGTCTACCCTCTTGCTGCTTCCTGCACGGAGGCTCAGTGCTTCCCTCCCACAGCCTGGACGCGCGGCTCCCAGAGCAGGGCCGTCCCAGACCCTGTGCCTGCGAATATGCGTCCCCTGTGACTGGTGAGCACGCGGGGGATACACTTCCAGCACGTGGTCCAGGCACAGGACGACTCCCCTGTGACCTGTGGTGTCTCCGGGGCTCCGTGTTACCCTGAGCCGGTTACCCTGCCGGGGGTTCTGCCCGCCTCCCCACCAGCCCCTACCCCAGCCCTGCCCTCTGTCCCACCCTCCCACTCCCCTGCTGGGTTTTCCTGGCTTTTTTTCCCCTCCTACAGACACCCTACATCAAGCCTTGCCTCTGCGGGAAGCCAGCCTGTGAGACTCGCCAGGCTTCTTAAAGTCTGCATATTTCAGCTCCACCACCCACTGGCTTGTCCCGCTGCTAGAAAAGTCAGGCCAGTTGTTTACCCTCTCCCACCCCCTCGAGCCTGGGTGCAGTGAACACATACCTCAGCCTCATTCAAAGGGTCTGCATTTGGATCCATCAGACTCTGGCTAGATTTCCTGATAAGCCGGGGGAGAAAGATCTGGAGAACAAGGAAGGCGTCTGTGCGTCATGACAGCCTGTCTGACTTCCAGCCGCAGGGCAGGTGAGCAGGACTAAGGATGGATGTTCTTTCTATTAGTCAGCCTGAAAGGCTGGGATGACCTGTCAGTCCTCCAAACACGCCACTCCAGGGCTCTGGGTTCAGCAGATTAAAATACAGAATGCCCAGCTGGCTTTGAATTGCAGATCAACCACAAGTGAACAGTACTGTATGCACGCCCCAAAGAGTGCACAGGATGTGCTTATACCAGGAAATGACTTGTCGCACATCTTAAGCTCAGGTTCAACTGGGACATCCTGGCAGTTGCCCCTGGGGCTCTCCTGGGAGCACCTGCCTTTCTTCTGCCAGATTTCCTCAGTGTGGTCTGTCCGGGGATCCCCGACTTGAATTGGGAAGGATGCCACTCTCAGGTGTTTGTTGTGGGCAGATCTCCATCCTGCCCCTTGATCGCACCCGCTGTGAAGCGGAGCTCTATTAACCCTGTCCAGGCCCCCTCCTCCCCATAAAGCGCTCTTTATGTTAGAATCGGCAGTAACAGATGAAAAAGAATCCCACCCAGGTCACTGACATCAGGGGAGGGAAGAGGGAGGCAGCTGGTGGGGGCTCTCGCTGCCCCAGGCCACCCCGTGCCCCCTTCCCAGGGCTCCGGGCACGACCTCCTAGGGCCCCGAAGTCCCTCCACTCACCGGGAGGTTAGACTTCCTCTGGGGCTTTCCCGAGGGCTGCACGGTGAGCCCCGCTGCCCGCAAGGCTGCAATCCTGGACTCGATATTCGAAACCTGGAGGAAGGACAGATAGACGTCACTTGGAAGTCCCTTCTCAATGTCGCAGACCAGAAAGAGCAGCTGCTCTGGCTTCATCGAGTTTACTAATATGACACTTCCCCTAAGATGGGTGTCCCGACCAGGGGCACTTCCTGGGGGACCTCATTTTCACCCATCTTCCATGGTCACCGGAAGGGTCACCCACTCCCAGGGGTGAGGAGAGTGGTTCCCACAGAAACCCCCAAGTCTTGCTCTGGAGCCGACAGCGTGGGCTGCGCTATGCGAGCTCTCAGGGCCCTTCCCAGGCTTTCCGGGCCCCCACCATCTGTCTGGGGTGCCCTTCTGTCCCCGAGGAGAGCGGCGTGCTCCAGGCCACACACGTTCCGGGCGGCAGGCCAGCCTGGGGACTCCGGGTTCACTTATTCCTTCTCGTGAAGCAAACAAGTCTCGTCTCCCAAGCGGGGCGGGCATCGCGTGGCCACCCGCCTACCTGGCTCTCTGTCCGCCGCACCTCACAGGCCGTGGCAGCCACTCGGCCCTCCAGCTCCGCCAGCTCCGCCTCCGTGGTCCTGATGGGCTGCTCGGGGTCCCCAGGACTCAGCGGGTCCTTTTCCCGGCTGGGGGTTTGGCCTGCAGCCATGCACACCTAGGGCAGGGAAGCCCCAAGCGTGACCACGAGCCGGAGAGGCTGCGCGGCTCTCACTGACGCACGTCCCGTCCTGACGCTGCTTCTCTCTGCACTGCAGGGGCAGCTGGGCACCCGGGGCCCTCAGGGCCCACCAGGGGTTGTGGCTGGGCTGATGGCTTAGTCACAAACCGCTGATCTCTGGCCCTGCTTCCCCCTGTCTCCTGCTGAGACTGCTCGAGGGACCTCACCTCCCGTGTGGCCCCGGGGTGGTCCTCGGCAGGCTTGCTTCTGCCCATCCCAGCCCCTGCGTCCATGCCCTCTTCCTCCGCGGATGAGGTCCCTTGGTCACTGACGTGGCTGGTCAGCTCCTCCAGCTTTCTCTTGAGGGCCGCCTCTTCCGCGTCAGCATCGGTGGGCTCGTCGCCACCTGGATGCTGAAATGGACAAGTGGGTGGGCCTCACTCAGTGGGTCACTGGAATCACCACACTCAGAGGTAGGGCTCCAGGAGGCGCCGCATCCCCCGGCCCCCTGGGACTCAGCTGGAGCTGTGGTCTTGTCCATGCCCCACATGAGTGTGGCCAAGGTGCTGCCCACCCCACTCCAGAACCAGGCAGGGTGGGGTGTCCTGGAGGTCCTAACAGCATCCAGGTCATTGGAGAGGCACCATTTTGAATATCTCTCTGTCCCCAAACTGGGCCCCCAAGCCATTTCCTAGGGCTTAGCATCACTGCTAAGGTGCCAAACCAAGACTTCAGCCTGAATTGTTTGCAACTGGTCAGCTGAGGCTCAGCAAGTTGACACATCTGTTCTCTGGGTTTTCCTCTATCCCCTTCATGTTTAGACTGAGGCCCATGATGGCCGTGTGGCCTCAGCATCACCCAAGGGCTCAGGGGTGGGGCCTGAACTTGCATAAGGACAGTGGTATTCATGTCTACCACCCACATCATGTCTCTGCCTGCCAGGCTCTGTGCCCACCCCTCCTGTCAGCTTTGCAAGGGGAGTCAGAGTCGCAGATGCCCGCCTGGAGCTGAGACGTGTCCACAGCATATTTGTGACTCTTGTGTGAACATTGCAGGCATGTTTTCTATGAGACAGTCAGCAGCACCCTCACCACGTGTCCCTTCTTGAATCTAGAGCCAGGGAAGTTTGTCACCTGGCTTGGATGAGATTCATACAACCCAGAATGTCTACTTCTCTGCCTCAGCTGCTAAGAAACACAGAGGGAAATAGTGCTTGTATCTGCCAATCTCTGCTCCAGGCTCTTATCTGTGTATGTGCTTCTCAAAACTAATTTTCAGGGTGGGATTATTTGGTCATAATTGCTAATGTCTCTGTTATAACGGCAGTTGTGGTTAGAGCATAAACGGGGCTGGAAAAGAAGGGAACCAACACGTATGGATGTGAGAGTTGGACCATAAAGAAGGCTGAGCCCTGAAGAGTTGATGCTTTCAAACTGTGGTGCTGGAGAAGATTCTTGACAGTCCCTTGAACAACAAAGAGATCAAAACCAGTCCATCCCAAAGGAAGTCAACCTGGAATATTCATTGGAAAGACTGATGCTGAAGCTGAAGCTCTAATACTTTAGCCACCTGATGCGAAGAGCTGACTCATTAGAAAAGACCCTGATGCAGGGGAAGACTGAAGGCAGGAGGAGAAGGGGATGACAGAGGATGAGATGGCTGGATGGCATCACCGACTCCATGGACATGAGTTTGAGTAAGCTCTGGGAGTTGGAGATGGACAGGGAGGCTTGGCGTGCTGCAGTCCATGGGGTCACAGAGAGTTTGACAGGACTGAGCGACTGAAATGAACTAAGGCTGCACCCCTGCATGCCTCTGAGTCTCCTGCACCATCTGCTGGGTGCACTGAGGCACAGGCTCTAGGGACAGCTGATGGCAGGGGGCCTGGATGGGGCAGGGGATCCCCCCAACCCCTGGCTCTCTGAGCACCACACACGAGCTCACAACCCAGGAAATCTCAAGAGAGACCTGGGTGGGTGCCTCAACCTCCCTTAACAAAGGGGCTTCAGCTCTTTCTCCTCACTTGGCCGGGACCTGCCTGGCCCCTGCCTGGCCCCCGGGGGTGACCTGGCCGCCAGAAGCATGACTATATCAGCAGGATGTCCACAGCTGACACCTGCATGTCCGCTCACAGACCTGGAGCAGAAGGTGGGACTCAGTGGTTGGAAGACGGAGCTGCACCCGCCATCAGGACACTGACACCCACCACCCTGGGAGCTCCAGACACCAGGCGATGGAAGGAGAGCTAAGCGCGCCATCGGGGACGTGGGCTGGGAAGGTAACTGGGAGGCCCGTGTTCTGACCACAGGGCTCTGAGACATCAAGCTGCAGCAGGAGCGGGCAGCGGGGCGCGGGAGACACGACTACAGCAGGAGAGGTGACATGTTCGGCGTCACTGCCATGGGCAGTGGACCCATCACTGCTGATCGTGAGCCACACAGGAAGGTGGGCATTGATCGCACCAGGCTGATGGAACGAAATGGCCAGTGCCCCGGGTCACCGTGGGCCAGGAGGCGCCCAGGTAATGACCTAAAGTGACTCAACGTACGGCTTCCTCGTCCCTGAGTCACCAGCTCTTGAATCTTGAGTCACAGTCTATTAGCTCCCAGGCCGGGGCAGAGGAAATCAATTCTTCCATTTTCCTCTGAGCCCAGCAGATGTATCTTTCCTGCCATTATCTCATCCGTGGGCTGCCTTGTCTTAAGAGGCAAATGGCACCGGCGGGCTGGGAAGACTGTTCCGCGTTGTTTTGTAGGTAATTAGTTTGATCTTCACAGCAGCGAGGGCCCTGAGTGGGCAAGTCTGCCCAGAGAGGAACATGAGCTGAGAAACTTAACCATGAAGGTTTCAGGCAGGGGGAGCCCTGCAGTCACAAGTGGCTGCTGGCAACTGGAACCAGCTCTGGTCACACTCTGTGTCATCTGGCAGGGTGGGGAGGGAGGCTCCGAGGACAGGGAGCATGCTCCCCAGGGAGCATGGCCGGCATGGAACATGTGGCCAGAGCGTAAGAGCTGGACCAACCAGAGCCCAACACAGGCACGGTGAAATGTCACCTCCAGAGTGAAACAGAAGGAAGCGCACCCCTGATGAGCGTTCAGGAAGTTCTCGTCCTGATAGAGAGGGGCTGGGGGGCGGCGTGGAGCCACGGGGAGGCCACAGTCCTAGGTCCCGGAGGCGAGCTTCGGGTTCCACGCTGCTCTCTGGGCGAGGACTCGGCCGTCTGCCTCCTGGACGGCACAGACACGATGCACAGAGCACCATCCTGCTTTTCCACCTGGGATGGAGAGCCACTGGCCCCGTGAGACACCACTCCCCCACAGCCCAGGGCACACCTGCCTCTCAGGTGCTCAGGAACCCAGTGAGCTCCTGGCCTTCCCTTCTGCAAGAGCGGGAGTTGCTCTGCCCTGCATGAGCTCTGTGTTGAGGTAAATCACACGTTCCTGGGACACACAGGTAGCAACTCAGAATAAACTCCTAGTGTTTTCAGCTCTTTTGCAGCAAAATGTAAATGAACAACTTACAAATACAGTCCAGACAGACACAGGCCATGGAGGAAAAGAAACTACTCTCACTTGATTCTGGTGAGGCCCTTTGTGGGGAAACTGAGTCAGTGTCTGGAGCCCAAGCTCTCAGGTCCCCAGTGCTCACCACCCACCACTCGGGGAAGGGTGTGTGCCATGGCATGCCATCTCAGCGCCTTGGAACATGCATCCTTGGTACCACATGCTATGCCATCTTAGGCCTCCTCTAGGCACGAGTGGTTGTTTATACAAAGTCTTTGCTGAATATCCCTCACCCAGAAAGTCCTGACCATGAGTACAGACTCAGAGACAGACAATGGAAGACCATTCAGATTATTCAGATTATTCTCAAGAACTCTTGCCCTCCCACGGGCACGTCTCTGAGAGCCGATTTAGAAGAGCTGCTCTGAGAGGTGGACAGAGGCAGAGACCTTCCTCCAGGGGCCTGCAGCAGCTCCTCCATGAAGACCCTGGAAGGGTCAGCCCTGGGTCTTCACTGACACTCGGGGATGCTGCTGCCTTGGGAGGTTGCTCTTCATCCTGCCCAACTCCCTGTTCATAAAGATGTGGAGGACACCCTGCAGGTGAAATGTTAGTTGGAGTAAAGAAAGTCAAGAGAAAGAAATGGAGAAGAATTCTGGAGACAAGGTACAAGCATGAAATTCAAGGAGGTGAGAAGGAGGACTGGTGTCAGTTGGGCTAATACCGGGATCTGTATTTTCCTGAAAGTCACTGAAGTTGCTAAATTAAAAACTTGCTGAAAATAGACAACTTAATTCTAGTCTTCATCCCATTGTCCTGGGAACTGGGAACTGCTCTGCCAGCTGTGTTCTGCAACCCAGGGAGGTCTTTGCCTGGGGACGTCTCTGTCTGGGGGAGGTCTCTGTCCTGGGGAGGTCTCTGTCCTGGGGACGTCTCTGTCTGGGGGAGATCTCTGTCCTGGGGAGGTCTCTGTCCTGGGGAGGTCTCTGTCTGGAGGAGATCTTTGTCCTGGGGAGGTCTCTGCCTGGAGAGGTCTCTGTCCCGGGGAGGTCTCTGCCCTGGGGAGGTCTCTGTCCTGGAGTGGCCTTTCCCTCCACCACCATACCCACCCCCAGGGGCCAAGCCAGTGACCCCCTGGTCTGAATCAAAGCACACTTTGTGTCAGCATCTCCCCAGCTGTTCCCTAACGGCAGTGAGAGCCCCCGGGTCGCCTGGCAGGGAGACAGCTCTTCCTGCAGGCCTCCTCAGGGCCTCTCACGCCCTGCTGCGCTCAGGGCAAAGGGTCAGCGACACCTCTCAGGGATGGAGGTGGGAGCAGGAGGAATGCCCGGCCCCGGGTCGGGCAACACCTCCAGGCGGTGTTATAGGAACGAGGGCAAGCTGGGCTGAGGGCATGGACTCTGGAGAGGGAGACACGCAGAGCTGAAGCATGCCACGCTTCTGCCCCACTGATGCTTTAGTCCAATCAAGTTTTTGAACACAAACCTGACACCGATTCACCAAAGGACCAGGCAAAGAAAGGCTCCTCCTCCAAGTCTGGAGCTCCACAGGTCACCTTCCAGAGTGCAGTCATGAAGGGCCTGAGGCTGGAAGGGCTCCTTGCCCATTCCAAGCCAGCGTGGACAGAGGACAGGCCGGCGCCCCACCCTCCCTGCTGGAGAAGGTGAGCCCCGGGCAGATCTCCTGCTGCCAGTGCTGGGGCAGGAAGTGGACACCGATGGGGGCAGAGGGCCCAGCAAAGGCCCGACCCACTGGGCAGCCTTACTTCTCATTCCCAAGGCCCTTGGGGAGCAGTTGGTAGCCTGTGACGCCAGACTGGATGAAGCACAAGCTGGAATCAAGATTGTTGGGAGAAATATCCGGCAATGCAGTTATGCAGTGAAGTTATGCAGATGACACCATCTTCATGGCAGAAAGCAAAGAAGAACTAAAGGGCCTCTTGATGAAAGTGAAAGAGGAGAGTGAAAAAGTTGGCTTAAAGCTCAACATTCAGAAAACTAAGATCATGGCATCCAGTCCCATCACTTCATGGCAAATAGATGGGGAAATAATGAAAACAGTGAGAGACTTTGCATTTGGGGGCTCCAAAATCACTGCAGATGGTGACTACAGTCATGAAATTAAAAGATGCTTGCTCCTTGAAAGAAAAGCTATGACCAACCTAGATAGCATATTAAAAAGCAGGGACATTACTTTGCCAACAAAGGTCCATCTCGTCAAAGCTATGGTTTTTCCAGTAGTCATGTATGAATGTGAGAGTTGGACTATAAAGAAAGCCGAAGTGTTGAAGAATTGATGCTTTTGAACTGTGGTGTCAGAGAAGACTCTTGAGAGTCCCTTGGACAGAAAGGAGATCCAACCAGTCAATCCTAAAGGAAATCAGTCCTGAATATTCATTGGAAGGACTGATGTTGAAGCTGAAACTCCAATATTTTTGCCACCTGATGGGAAGAGCTGACTCATTGGAAAAGACCCTGATGCTGGGAAAAATTGAAGGCAGGAGAAGGGGATGACAGCGGATGAGATGTTTGGATGGTGTCACCAACTTGATGGACATGAGTTTGAGCAAGCTCCAGGCCAATTCCTGTTGGACAGGGAAGCCTGGCATGCTGCAGTCCATGGGGTTTCAAAGAGGTGTACATGACTGAGTGACTGATTTGAACTGAAAGGCTTTAGAATAACAGGTTGTTTCTTCCTTTTGTAAAATATATATATGTGTTTTTTTCTTTTTTTTTTGGCCACATGGCACGTGGGATCTTAAGGTCCCCAACCAGTGATCGAACCCGAGTCCCCTGCAGTGGAAGGTCAGAGTCCCAATCCCTGGACATCCAGGGAATTCCCTAAAGACACAATACTTGATAGAGTATAAAATAGATATTTTCATTAAAGGGGACCAAGTACTGATACCTGCTATAACACGATCAACCTCAAGAACACTGCTCTCACTGAAAGAAGCCAGGAACAAAAGGTCACACATTGTACGATCGCATTTACATGAAGTGTCCAGAAGAAGCAAATCCACAGAGACAGAAAGCAGGCCGGTGTATGCGGGGTGGGAGGATACAACCTGTCCTTGGTGGTGACAAAGATGGTTTGGAACTGACAGAGGTGATGTTTGTACCACCGTGTGAATCTGCTAAATGCAGAGTGTTTATTTTGCTAAATGTCTATGTAGCTAAACATTCAGCTAAAATGTTTGCTAAATGTCTATTCTGCTAAATTAGTTGTTTACTTTATTTTTAAATTTTTTTTATTTATTTGGCTGTTCTGGGTCTTCCTTGCTGCACAGGCCTTTCTCTAGCTGCAGTTCCCAGGCTCCAGATCACAGGCTCAGCAGTTGTGGTCCATGGGCTTAGCTGCTCCGTAGCATGCGGAATTCTCCCAGACCAGGGATTGAACCCGTGTCTCCTGCACTGGCAGGCGGATTCTTCACCACCGAGCCACCAGGGAAGCCCTGAACTGTTCACTTTAAAATGATTAATTGTATGTTATGTGAATTTCATGTCAATAAAAAACATATTTTGAAGACACCGCATTTCTGTTATGTAGGCTTGCCAATCTTGTAGTTTAAAAGTTCTGAAAGCTTTAAGTTCTCAGAGGTGAACTGACGTTAAGGTAAAAAGACTTCAGACCCAAAGAAGCAACCAGAATGCATTCTTTCCGCCCCCCTTTACCTGGTTCTCAGATGTGGTCCAGCCAGTCTGTCTGGGATGGTGAGAGGCCACTCTCTGAGCCCAGATGCTTTCTTCATCCGAGGTGTCCACGTCGGCCAGATACTGGGAGGGCAGCTGCTCACTCCTGAGGATGTTTGGCCCTTTGGAGTAAGAATGGGGTTGAGTTATGTGGAGTGAAAACCTGAAGGCAAGTGGGCGTCTTATCCAATGAAGAAAAACGACAGATCAAAGAGAATAGGGACGCGATTCTACTCCATTGAGGATATGGGGCTGAAGATCCCTCAACTAAGGTAAGAATTGAGCAGAGTCCTTGTCCCCCACGAGAAACTTCGGGGACAGAAGCCCCTGCCCCGGCTGGCACTCACAGGGAGCCCCAAGCGTGGGCAGCCAGGTGGTGCCTACTGTGGCAGACGTGGGTCCCAGGAAGTTTCCACACGTGAACATGACTTTGGGAAGTCTTTCCACCTTAGTCTCTGGGGTCTGGTTGTCCTGCCAGACTAGTGATTCCCAGACTCGTGGGCACGGGTCACCGATGGTGTGGCTTCAGAGGCTTATTCCTGGGCTCTGGTGGTGGAAGATCCCCCAAGTCCTCACCAGGAAGTACCCTCTGAGCTCCAAGTTGGCCTGGAGAGCACCACACACAGCCATGCTGGGGCAGGGAGGGGGTGAGCTCACGTGGGAGGACACACAGGAGCCCATGTCCCAGGAGTCAGCGTCCACAAGCTGCTCTGGGGCCTGACCTGCCACGTAGCTCTGCCAACACCCTGCAGGACCTGGGGGCAGGGTTCTGAGCTCGGATGAGGCTCTGGCCCTGCTGACCCTGTGGTTGCAGCCCAGCACACCTGTGCTGAGGACCTGGGGAAGCCGTGCCAGACACCTGGCCCCTGTGGGCTTATCAACATGTGCTGCTTTAAGCCAGCACATCTGTGATAAGTTCTTACTCGGCAATAGCTGACGGGTACGACCGTCTCATTTAAAGCCCACAAAGGTGCGGTGAGTCAGGCACCAGCCCTGGTTTGCAATGAGGACGCTGAGGCCTGGTGGTCAAGGGGTTTGATCAAGCACACACCGCACTCCTTTAAAGCTCAAACCTTGCAGCTTGTCTTTTACACTTATTGAGACAGCATTACTGATCAGTCTCCCACACTTGCTGTGAGATGCTCCCCATTTAAGAGGCGAGGTGACAGAATGTGTCTTAAGAGTCCATGAGATAGGGTGGCGAGTTGGTCAGCAGAACTGGGCTTGGTACTCAGGGCTGCCTGTGCCCCCGGGCACCTGCCCCAGCTCCACAGAGCCTGTCTCCCCCGCCCCGCCCACTGCCCCCACCATCCTTGTGCTGGGGGTGATTAGGGATCCCGGGAGGAAATGTGCTGGTCTAGTCTTCATCCAAAGACTCAGTCAATGTAGATTCACTTATCCATTGTCTGTGGGGAAATAAAAGTCCCCTCCCCACCCCCCCAAACGCCTCCAGCACCTTAATGGGCGTGTGGATCATGAGATTAGAGTCCTTATAATACAATGAAAAGGGAAAATGGAAAGAGGACCCATTTCCTGGCAGACACTGTCTTAACCACATTTCCCCGGGAGCTGGCCCCCACGGTGGTCAGGTCGGGCGGGAGCACACTGGGGGGCAGCCCGAGCTGTTCTGTGGTCTCATCGGCTCCTACGTCACTCGGACACCTGACCCCTGACACTGACACTTGCAGACCTCCAGAGTCACAGCTGGCAGGCAGGCAGCCCAGATGGACCTGCACCCTATTTAGGTCCCAGGTTTGGAACTGCCCCGTCCTGCGCTCAGGAAGGTTGGTCCAGGCGACCGGTGACCCTAGTCATTTTAGGGACACCTGTGTGTCTCTATCTCACTCCCACTCCATGTCCCCCATCACAGGCGGCAGTGAGCTGCGCGGCCAGCCAGGGGGTTGAGCTGGTACCTCTGAGGGTTACGGGGAGGCACCCTGCGGGGAGCGGCTTGAAAAAGCTGACTCTGGGAGCTGCCTTGATTGATCATCAAGGGTCTGTTCGCAGACATAGCTCTCTGTCCCGCCACCCCTCTGAAATTTACTATCCAAGTTAACTCCTAACAGACCATTAGTGAGCCTTGAATGTACACAAGGTGCAGATAGATGGCTTTGCACGACTGCCCTTAAGATAAGTAGGATGCCTTTGGCGCCATGAGAGAGCTCTGGTTATTGTTATCTTAAAGATGATGTACATGGGGAAGAATTTTCTTTGTGATGCCTCTCTTCTTGGTTTAGTATATATGTAACCCTGAGAAATAAAGAATCATCGTTGACTGCAGCGATCCTCTCGACCCCATCTGTTCTGTCTCCTTTATTTCTTAGCCTAAAGGAACGCGTAGTGTTGCTCGCTGAAATCTTCCGGCTGGCCCGGCAAGTGGCGCCCAACAGCGTGGAGCTCAACGAAAGTTCCTTGCGGCCGCTGCCCGTTGAAACTATTAAGGTAAGTAAGAGTGTGTGTATTTGTATATTGAGGGGCAGGAAGGAATATTGTCGAGAGTATAAACCATGGGACAAGATAATAGTCGTCAGTTGTTTGTGCATATGTTACAGATAATGTTGAAGGATCGGGGAATGCAGGTTACTAAAACAAAATTGCAGACTTTTCTTAGTTTTGTTGAGGAAGTATGTCCCTGGTTTCCACAGGAAGGGACTATGAGTTTAGAGATATGGAAAAAGATAGGGAAACAGATTCAAACATATTATACTCTCCACGGACCTAATAAGGTTCCTGTGGAAACATTTTCATTATGGTCTTTAATAAGAGACTGCCTTGATTTTGAACATGAGGAAGGGAGTAAATTAAAACACATGCTCCCACCCAAAGAACCAATTTATGCTACTCCTAAAGTTTATGCTACTCCTGAAGGGAAAGGACCCACAACCTTTGAATTAGAATATGCAAAACCTTTGAAGGAAAATGAGGGAACGCTGACTTCAGAGGATGAGGAAAGTTTAGAAGAACAGGCAGCTGCTTATCATAAGGATGATCATCGGGAATTACTTGTAACTGACAATTCGAATGTGCAGGCAGCAGCTGCTCCTCCGACAAAGGGTCTGGAGGCACTCATGCAGAAATTATTAATAACAATAAAGGAAGAAATAAAAAGGGAAGGTAGGGATGAAGGCGCTGGTGCAATCTCTACTGCGCCTCCTGCTTATGCACCCTCAACTATTGCTGGATTAGATCCTCCACCTATTTCCAAACCTGAAAATTTGTTGAATATAACTCGTGAATCACAGAGTTTGTCCCCCTTGCAAAAGGCTATGCAACAAGCCCAAAGAGCTGGAGAAACTGTTCAGGGATTCTCTGCTACTTTCCCGGTATTCGAACATGAAAACCAAAGGTATTATGAAGCTTTACCTTTCAAACAACTAAAGGAATTAAAAATTGCCTGTGCTCAATATGGACCTACGGCTCCTTTTACCCAGACCATGATAGAGAGTCTAGGAGGTCAAAATTTGCCACCTAGTGATTGGAAACAAATTGCAAGAGCTTGCTTATCAGGAGGGGACTATTTATTATGGAAATCAGAATTTACAGAACAATGTGGCCATATAGCTGAACTAAACCAGCGACAAGGGATCAATACTACATATGAAATGTTGGTAGGGGAAGGGGCCTACCAAAATACCAATGCTCAATTGAACTATTTGCCTGGAGCATATGCTCAAATTTCTAATGCTGCCCGGCAGGCTTGGAAAAAGCTCCCTTGCTCTAGTAATAAGACTGAGGATCTTTCAAAAATTTGTCAGGGGCCTGATGAACCATATCAAGATTTTGTGGCTCGTCTTCTTGAAGCAGTAGGTAAGATTATAGCTGATGAGCAGGCTGGAATAGTGCTTACTAAACAATTAGCCTATGAAAATGCAAATTCTGCCTGTCAGGCTGCACTTAGACCGTACAGAAAAAAGGGAGGTCTATCAGATTACATTCGTATATGTGCTGATATCGGACCTTCCTATATGCAGGGTATTACCCTGGCTGCAGCTTTACAAGGGAAAAGCATAAAAGAAGTATTATATCAACAGCAAATGAAAAATAAACGAGGATTACCTAGTAGAGGAAATGCTGGCTGTTTTGTTTGTGGCCAGCCTGGACATCGTGCTGCCTTTTGCCCCCAACGAGCCAATTCAGGGAATAATAAAACTCCTAATTTATGCCCTAGGTGTAAAAAAGGAAGACATTGGGCAAAAGATTGTAAATCTAAAATTGATGTCCAGGGCAACCCACTTCCCTCGCAGTCGGGAAACTGGGTGAGGGGCCAGCCCCTGGCCCCGAAACAATGTTATGGGGCAATGCAGGGAAATCAGATGGTAGAAGGAGAGTTACAGACTTGTTCAGAGCCACCTCAGGGAGTGCAGGCTTGGACCTCTGTTCCTCCTCCTACACAGTACTGACTCCCGAAATGGGAATGCAGGCTCTGCCCACTGGGGTATACGGCCCTTTGCCTGATGGAACCGTGGGACTTTTACTCGGACGCAGTAGCTCTACCATAAAAGGGCTGCTCATAGCTCCTGGAGTAATTGATGCTGATTATACAGGAGAAATCAACATTATGGCCCATTCTCCACAATGCATTACCACCATAGCTAGCGGACAGCGTATAGCTCAATTAATATTGGTCCCTGCGGTGCAAACAGGAAAAGCATTGGCTTCCAGGAGAGGGGAAGGTGCCTTTGGATCCTCTGACGCCTACTGGGTCCAGGCAATAACTAATAATCGTCCTGAGTTCACGTTAAGAATAAATGGAAAGTTCTTTACAGGCATTCTGGACACAGGAGCTGATGTTTCTGTTATTGCTGAGAGACACTGGCCCCGAGAATGGCCTAAACAGATAGCTATATCAACATTGCAAGGAATTGGTCAAACTAATAACCCTGAACAAAGTACAGAGCTGTTACATTGGACTGACCATGAGGGTCACGAAGGAGACATTAGACCTTATGTCCTCCCAAACCTCCCTGTAAATTTGTGGGGACGAGATGTTATGACTCATATGGGAGTATATTTATACAGCCCCAGTGATCAGGTTAGCAATCAGCTTTTAGATCAAGGGCTTCTTCCCACCTCGGGACTTGGAAGAAATAATCAGGGAACTGTTGCGCCTGTTCAGACAAAAAGGTTACCAAAAAGAAGTGGACTTGGGTATTTTTAGAAGGGACCTCTGATCCTCCTGTAATTCACGCAGATGCTATTACTTGGAAGTCTGGGGAGCCTGTGTGGGTTGATCAGTGGCCCCTTTCCAAAGAGAAAATTGACGCTGCCCAACAACTGGTGCAGGAACAGTTGGAACTGGGACATATTGAACAGTCTAATTCACCTTGGAATTCACCCATTTTCGTTATTAAGAAAAAATCTGGGAAATGGAGGCTTTTACAGGATCTGCGAAAGGTTAATGAAACTATGGAAGTCATGGGAGCATTACAACCAGGATTGCCTTCTCCCATGGCTATTCCTAGAAATGCCCACATAATAATCTTAGATTTAAAAGACTGCTTTTATACTATTCCTCTAGCACCTCAAGATTGCCCTCGATTTGCTTTTAGTGTTCCATCTGTTAACTTTTCCCAACCAATGCTCAGGTATCATTGGAAAGTTTTGCCACAGGGTATGGCCAATAGCCCCACCTTGTGCCAGAAGTTTGTTGCAGCAGCATTGCAGGAAACTCGGACAAAATACTCCGATGCTTATATTCTGCATTACATGGATGATATACTGCTAGCACATATTGATAAAGAGTATTTATTAGCAGTTTATGCCTTCATGGAACCTGCCTTAAAAGCAGTAGGGCTAATAATATCCAAAGAAAAGGTGCAAACCTTTCCTCCTTATTCCTATCTTGGCTTTCGTTTAGAAAGAGAAACATTTGGAGTTCAGCCCATTGCATTACGAAGGGATAATCTGAAAACACTTAATGATTTTCAAAAGTTGCTCGGGGACATTAATTGGATTAGACCCTACCTACATCTTGCTACATACGAATTGAAGCCTCTTTTTGATATCTTAAAGGGGGATAAGAATCCTACCTCCCCACGCAGCCTCACAGAAGCTGGAGAGCGAGCTCTTCAGAAAGTAGAAACTGCCTTATCACAGCAGCACTCCAGTTACTGTGACTATGAAAGGCCTTGGGGACTTTATATTCTTGCCTCAGAACATTCACCTACCGGTGTGTTGTTTCAAGATAATCCTTTAAGGTGGATTTATCTATCAGTCTCTCCCCTACGGGTATTAAGTCCTTACCATGTTCTTGTAGCCAAAGTAATAGCAAAAGGAAGACAGAAATCTGTGACTTATTTGGGAAGAGATCCCCACTTTATCTGTATCCCTTTTTCAACTGAACAGCAACTATGGCTCTCTCAATTTTCTGATGATTGGGCAATTGCGCTTGCACAGTATGCAGGGGAGATTAAACAACATTACCCTGCTAATAAATTGTTACAATTTGCACAGCTGCATCAGTTTATTTTTCCAAAAGTCGTACAGCAATGCCCTTTGAGAAAGGGGACAACTGTCTTTACTGATGGATCTTCCAATGGCATAGCCAGTTTGGTAATCGAAAATGAATCTTATTATTGTCAAACCTCATATTCATCAGCTCAGGAAGTAGAGCTTTTTGCAGTACTCCAGGCTCTGCAACGTGTTCCTCAAAGTTTTAATTTATACTCTGACAGTCATTATGTTGTCAGAGCTCTCTCAGTCATTGAAACAGTACCCCTCATTGGAGCTGCTAAGGCCTCTATTCAAACCTTGTTTTTGAAAATTCAGAAACTCATTCGAGCCCGAACTCATCCTTGCTTTTTTGGGCACATACGTGCTCACACTGCCCTTCCTGGGCCTTTAGCGGCTGGGAATGCTCTGGCTGATGAAGTCACCCGTACGGTATGTTATTCTTCCTTAACCCTTACCTCTGCAGCACAGGCCTCTCATGCAATACACCATCAGAATAGCAATTCATTACGGCTGCAATTTGGAATTTCTCGGGAAGCCGCTCGTCAAATTGTAAAAGCTTGTCCTACTTGTCCACAGTTTTTTGTGCTCCCAACATATGGAGTCAATCCTCGGGGTTTACTCCCCAATGATTTGTGGCAAATGGATGTTACACATATTTCTGATTTTGGAAAATTGAAATATGTGCATGTTACTATTGATACTTTCTCTGGTTTTATCATGGCCACACTTCAATCTGGAGAGGCTAGCAAGCATTGTATTCAGCATTGCTTACGGAGTTTTTCTGCTATGGGCCTACCTAAATGCATCAAAACAGACAATGGCCCTGGATATGTTGGCCGCAATTTTCAAACCTTTTGTGCCCAGCTGCGCATCATACACAAGACTGGAATCCCATATAACCCACAGGGCCAAGGAATTGTTGAGCGGGCACATCAAACCCTTCAGCACCAACTGAAAAAATTAAAAAGGGGGAGTTTGTATGCTATTACGCCTAACAATCTTCTTAGTCATGCTTTGTTTGTTTTAAATTTTCTGAGCCTCGATAAAAATGGAAAATCAGCAGCTCAACGTTTTTGGCACTATGATAATAAAAAGGCACGGCCATTAGTCAGATGGAAAGACCCGCTGGAAGGCAGATGGCATGGGCCGGATCCAGTTCTAATATGGGGGAGAGGTCATGTTTGTGTTTTCCCGCAGAATGCTGAAGCGCCGCGCTGGCTCCCGGAAAGGTTGGTACGCACGGCAGAGGAGTTCACTGGTAGAGCGAATGAGACAGCTCACAATCCAGGAGACGGTCCCGCTGCCGACAGCTCAGCAGATACAGGCACTGTTACAGATGGCATGTGAGAATGCTTCCAACCCTTCCCCTGCCTCTCCTACTAGTATATTAATTTCATTATTACTTCTTTTAAACCAGATAAGTTCCATGGAAGCCAGTATCTTCTGGGCGTATGTTCCTGATCCCCCTCTTTTACAGCCTGTTGGATGGGAAATGAGTTCTGTTCCTGTGTATGTGAATGACACAATACTTTTGGGGGGGTTTTCTGATAAGCATATTTTTCCACAGAATGCCAGTATTTCTTATTCAGGATCCTCTTCACAATTACCAATGTGCTTTTTCCAAAATCATAATGTTTCAGGATGTCTTACTGTTACAGATGCAGAATACTTTGGTTATGATTATGACCATGACCACCGTAATTGGATAGTGGATATTCCTAGCATTACGAAATCTACAGGATATGCACGACGAGTCAATGGAACCGGACCTAAAGACATTCCATTTTGTGGCCTGGGGGTAAAAGGACGATATATAGCTGTGCCATGGAAACTTTGTAGAGATGAGACTGCTACTGTATATTCTATTACTAATGACACACATTCACTTTGGGACTGGTCGCCAGACTCCAACAGGAACCCCGGAAAGGAAGGCGGCAGACAACTTGCAGCTAGAATTTGGAATCTTGGTGGCACCACGGTGTATCAGACTGAGATATGGAAGCTGTTGGCTGCTTTCAGAACAGATGGGTCCCTTTTACGGACTGGAGGAAAGACCAAAGGAGTACTATCCTGGAGAGCGTATTGGTGGAATGAGACTTGGAGATATCCTCGGGCCTGCGTACCCTATCCCTTTATGATCCTTGTTGGCTCTGTGACTCTTTCAAAAAATGCTGGCCTATATCATGTTCATTGTTTTAATTGTACCCTGACTAATTGTATAAGAGGTATGGAAAATAATTCTGGGGCTCTGATAGTTAAACAACCACCCTTTGTCATGATGCCTGTAAATCTTACTGAGCCCTGGTATGAAGAGTCAGGGCTTGAGCTGTGGAATAAAGTGCGTACAGCCCTTGCTAGGCCACGAAGGGGGATAGGATTAATAATTCTAGGAGTAGTAACGCTTATAACTTTAATTGCTTCTGCTACTACTGCTTCTGTATCCTTAGCTCAATCTGTACATACTGCTAATATTGTAGATGATTTAGCAAAGAACACTTCAAAAGCTTTAGGAATTCAGGAAGATATAGATAGAAAACTAGAAGATAGGCTAAATGCCCTCTATGATACCGTGAGATTTTTGGGAGAAGAAATATTAGGCTTAAAACTGAGGGCAAAAATCAGGTGTCATGCTAACTATCGTTGGATTTGTGTAACTCCAAAAATTTATAATAATACTGAGACCCCTTGGAATAAGATAAAATTACATTTAGATGGTATTTGGCATAATGAAAACATTTCCTTAGATCTATTACAACTTCATCAGGAAATTCTTGATATAGAAAATGCTCCTCGGGCTAGTATGGATTTGGCAGAAAATGCTGAAGAGTTTGTTAAAAGTTTGTTTTCCAATTTTCCTTCAATAACCTCACTTTGGCATCTTTTTTCAGGGGTCGTGGCCATGCTTCTGGTATTAGCGCTTTTTGTGTGCATTACTCCTTGTATCATAAAGAAATTTGTCAAAGAGTTGTGGGACATCAAGGCTGTCCTACACAGTAATTATTTACGCCAAAAGAATCAGGCGTGCCATTTTATTTAATAAAAGAGGGGGAGCTGCGGGGAGCGGCTTGAAAAAGCTGACTCTGGGAGCTGCCTTGATTGATCATCAAGGGTCTGTTCGCAGACATAGCTCTCTGTCCCGCCACCCCTCTGAAATTTACTATCCAAGTTAACTCCTAACAGACCATTAGTGAGCCTTGAATGTACACAAGGTGCAGATAGATGGCTTTGCACGACTGCCCTTAAGATAAGTAGGATGCCTTTGGCGCCATGAGAGAGCTCTGGTTATTGTTATCTTAAAGATGATGTACATGGGGAAGAATTTTCTTTGTGATGCCTCTCTTCTTGGTTTAGTATATATGTAACCCTGAGAAATAAAGAATCATCGTTGACTGCAGCGATCCTCTCGACCCCATCTGTTCTGTCTCCTTTATTTCTTAGCCTAAAGGAACGCGTAGTGTTGCTCGCTGAAATCTTCCGGCTGGCCCGGCAGCACCCCACCTGGGGAGCTCCGGTGACAACGGCGTCTTCCAGGACCACACACACTGGACAATCCCAGGAAGGAAGGGGCTCCTGGCAATCAGCCAGTGTCCCGGCACAGATCGGGGTGGGGTGGGGGCAGGAGGGGTGGGTTCCAGCGACCCCCTCCTCCGTGTGGAAGACCACAGTCAAGAGCACTTACCGGGAGTGGCAGCAACCCCTGGGCCTGCAGTGCAGGACTCCCCCGGCAGGCAGAGCTCCGAGAGCTCGTCTAGTCGGGCAGGCGAGAGGCCGACCCTCTGCTCTTCTGGATGGGGGTGGCACCCGGGGGCCCTGGCATCAGCCTGGTCCAGGATCCCGGCCTCCTGGGAGGTGGTCTCCTCCGCGCAGGGGTCATCTGTGAGGGCCTGAGCACATGGGAACGGTCGGCAGGTTTCACTAGGAACAGGCAGCTCCTTGGAATGTGGGTCTTTCCAGTCCAAGGACTGAGGGTTTTCAAGCATCATCCGACTGACCAAACACAAGTCGCCCCTCCTCTCCATCCTAGCAATTCAACTCCCTTTCATTTCAAAGGGCTCTGGACTTGCCACTAGAGCAGGACTGTGGACCAAAGACCTGATGGGTGCCGGGTCCCAGCTCTCTGCCCTGTTGGGCACCCAGGGGTGCGGAGATCGCCCTGGGTGGACCCCGTCCTGGGCTGGAACCACCCGAGCTGCCAGGGCGCTGAGATGTCAGGGCTCCAGCTGGGATGCCGTCACTCTGGGGCTGGGGTGCACCAGGCTCAGTTTCCAGTCCCTCGTGGAAGGGATCCCGTGAGGCAGAGATCACTGCTTTTCCAGGCGAGGTGGGAGGTGGGGGGCCTCATACAGGTTGCCCAGACCAAGGGTACAGAGCCAAGGAGCAGAGGCACCACATGGCCGGGCTCTCCCCAGCAGCCCTGCGGACGCCCCGTGTCCTGGTGTGATTACCGACAGCCTCTTCCACCTACAAGACTGGCCTAGTTTGGGCAATAAGGTACAGGAGCTCTATGGATGAGACCAGGGGTGCGGACACTCGGGGGCCGTCTGACTCCTCTACCCTGCACTCCTGAGTCACAGGGGGTCTGCCTTCATTAGAGGAGAGACAACCCAGGCCCCTGACTCATCGGCCCCGTGCCCCTCTTCTCCAAGCAGCCCACCCAGGCTCTCCAGGACGGGAGACTGTGAGGCTTCTGTACCCCCACCCCAGTTGTCCCCCCCTTGCTAGGCCCGCAGGGCCATCAGATTGTTTCCCAGAATGCTATCCTTTCTTGGGGCCCGAAAAACTGTCCCCCAGGTCAACTCAGGGGCAAAAAGAGAGCCCACTGACCTGCAGGCTGTCCGTGGCCCCTGAGACTGAGGACAGGCTTGGCGGGGGACCGCAGGACGGATCGGAGTCGTCAGAGTCGGCCTCAAAGTCCCAGCTGTGGACGGGGAGGAGGCGCTTTTTCTGAGCAGGAAGGGATTTGGGGGCGAGGAGAGGGAGGGTCAGCCTGACGGCAGGGGCCAGGTACCCCGACCCCGAGCAGCAGGGCGGGGAGGGTGCCTCCACGGGCCCGTCTGCCTTCTGTGCTAGACACGAGCAGACCCCGAGGGGGCTCCTAGGGCCGCCCAGAGCCCACCCCCATCACAGGATCTGCACCCGCAGCCCCTCTCAGAAGAGCAGGGGAAATACCCACTGGGCCTCCGAGGTCACCCGGCTGCTCAGAGGCTCTGGGGTCACTGGCCCAAGCTGCAGCCTTGGGGGGCAGGCGGGGCTTCTCGGGGTAACGGGGGGGGGGTCCTGCCCCTCCCCCCTTGGTGAAGGAGGGGTACCCAGCACGGGGAGGAGGCAGGGAAGGCGGCTCCCAAGAGCTCCTTCACCTCTAGATGCTGGAGTAGAGCTTAGTTCCAAATCCTTCCCTCATAACGGTTTCCATCCTTTGAATGTATTTGCAGGGGATATTTCAGACACTAGAGAGTGTTCTGGGAGCCCAGTAAATAGCACGAGTGCAGTTTTATTTTCATAAGAAGATGTATGTGCTCCCCAGGGAGCAGCCAGCAGAACTGCCTGCCAGTGTGGCTCTCAGAGACCCCCTGACTCTCCAAGGGTCTCCACCCAACACCACCCGCCCTGCCCCACCCCTCCTCTGATCCTCTTCTGTCGTCCTGCCCAGACCCCCAGAGGCTCTCTTTCCTGCCTTTATCACCAGAAATAAGTTAAAAAATAAGCGAAAACAGGGCTTCCCTGGTGGCTCAGTGGCAGAACCCACCTGTCAATGAAGGAGACATGGGTTTGATGCCTGGTGGGAAGATCCAACATGCCACAGAGCAACTAAACCCAAGCACCTGAATCACTGAGCCTAGGAGCTGCAAGTACTGAGCCCATGTGCTGAAGGTCCTGAAGCCCGTGTAGCCCAGAGCATGTGCTTTGCAACAGCAGTGAGGGAAGTCACTCAGTCGTGTCCGACTCTTTGTGACCCCATGGACTGTAGCCCACCAAGCTCCTCTGTCTGTGGGATTTTTCAGGCAAGAAGACTGGAGTGGGTTGTCATTTCCTTCTCCAGGGGATCTTCCCAACCCAGGGATCGAACCTGGGTCTCCCGCATCGCAGGCAGACGCTTTCCCGTCTGAGCCACCAGGGAAGCCCTTGCAACAGCAGAGGCCCCTGCAATGAGAAACCTGAGCACCGCAACTAGAGAGAAAACCCCGCTCGCTGCAACTAGAGAAACCAACACGCAGCCGCAAAGACCCGGCACGGCCAAAAATAACTAATAAATAAAATAAAGAACATAGTCTTCAAAAAAATAAGTGAAAACAGGCACAAAACCAAAAAAAAAAAAAAAAAAAAAAACCCAAAAAAAACCCCAGAAAACTCCCAAAACAAAAAACAAACAGGGCTCATGGTTGGCTATAAACGAAAGCAAGAAAGTTCAGAGAAGAGAGCGGGAGGGGGCTGCCTCTCTGAAAGGTGCAAAGGCTGATTGGGGACACTATTGCCCTCAGGACCCATGAGCCCCAGGACTCTTGGCCGGATGGGCCAGGCTGGGCCAGGCTGGAGGTCCAGGAAGGCCCCGCCCTCCACTGCGTGCTCTGGGTTCCCACCAGGAGATGGATGCTGAGAGCACACCTGGATTTGGTACCCAGACATCTCAGAGACCGTGGAGCACAGTGGCTTGGGCAGGTCTCCAGGCTCCTGCCAGGTTAGTTAGTGGAGGCACAGAGCCTGAGGTTTCTCAGGAAATCAGAACAGAGGCTCCAGCTTCAGGAGGGATGGGGTCAGGGCTGGCGGAAGACCTACTTGGCTGCCAAGGGGTTGGGCCTGGGCCGCTGTGTCCCCTTCTCCATCCTCATCAGTCTGCTCTTCCTCTCCACTTGGGTCTCCAGGCATCTGCTCAGGCCCACCTGCAGTGGATGCCTGCGTGACTCCACCAGGGAGAGAGACAGGACAAACTATTCATCCACCCACCCACCCATCTGTCCATCCCCCCACCCATCCCTCCACCCGCCCCACCCCCCCACCCCCCACACCTGCTGTGCAGCTACCCAACCAGGCGCTCTGCTGGCCTCCAGAGCCCTATCAGAGCATCGCTTAGGGCTGGTCTGAATCACAGCAGGAAACCAGCACCCCGCATCACTTTCACCCACGGTCGTCTTCACTGACCACCTCCTAGGGATCTGAAGACACTGCGGTGCCGTGGGCGAAGGAGCCCTGGAGCTCAGTCACGTTCAGCCCAACAAACCTCTTCACCTGCAGTCCATTTACCTCCTTCTCAGCACCCGCCCGGGAGGCGGGGGAGGCTCAGCCCCTGGCCCCCATCCCCGCCTCTCTCCTCCTGACCCAGGCACCTTCCTCACCGGCGTCCCCAGGACCCCCCCCCCCCCATCACCCTGTTACCCCCACTGCAGCCTCATTTTTTCCTCTTTTCTCCTGTTCGCCCCGGCCTGGCCTGGGTTCTTTTCTTAAGACACTACCAGGATGGCCCCGTGAATTCTGGGGCTCAGTCTGGCAGCCTCGGGGATCATCCCCCCTGCTCAGGGGCTGAGGGCACCCTGACATCTCTGTGAGCAGGAAGGACTTACTGTGGAGGTCGGGGGCGCTCCGCACTCCATCAGGTAAACCTACGACGGGAGAAAAGGCGCTGAGCGGACAGGCACTCTCCGGGAGCCACCCGCCCGAGCCGGGCTTCCTTTCCCGCCCCGAGCACTGCCTGCCCGTCCTGTTTCGGGGGTGGAGGAGGGGGCCCTGGGGAAACGCGCCCACCGCTCTGAAGCCTCCCGCGCAGGGAAGACCCCGGCGGGCGCCCCACCCGCTACCCTGCCTGGGCCAGGTTTCCAAATATTCACTTTGATCCCTTCTTCTTTGTAAGTTTGAATACTTTCTTAAAAGGCACGACTTGCCCGTGTCGCGCTCGCTCCCGGCGCCCTTTCTTGTGCGCTGCGCTGACAGGCGCCAGCGGCGAGAAGGCAGCCGCCCCCGACCACCGCCCGGCCTGGGCCCGCCTCGCTGCCCGCCGCCCCCACCAGCCGCGGCCGGAACCGAGGCGTTGGTTGCTCCGCAGCGCCACCTCCGGGCCCTCAGCGGTGACAGTTCTGAAACGGGCGGTTCCGCGTGGTACTGGCTCCCGCAGCTCTGGGCCCTGGCTGGGCCGTCAAAATCCTCCCGGCTTTTTGCCTAAGGCGGATTCCTGAGCCCACCCGGGTCTCTAGAAATAAGCAGTCCCCCCCACCCCCCACCCCCACCCCGACCCCGGGGCGAGGCCCAGGTCCTCAGGGTTGTGATGTGGCTGTGGTTTCCCACCGCGAGCGGGGCTTGAGCTTCTCAGATGCTGCGCAGGATGGCTTTCCCACGTGGCCTGTGGTTCCCACGCCTGAGCCCTGCGGAGCGGGGCCGGACCACAACTCCTGCTGCAGGAAGACCCCTCGGCTGGCTGGCTGCTGGCTGGCCGAGCCGTCACGGGGGATTTACTGATAAGCTCCAGCCGAGATAGAGATATGCGACGTGGAGAAGCAACCCAGGGAGGAGGCGGGGAAACCCTCCAAGGATAGGGTGACGGTGCCTCCCCGTATCTCCGGGGCACCCCTAGTGACACTGGCTGTCTCAGTGTGGTTCTCAGGAGGACCACTTTACTCTTCAAAATGTCCTGGTTTCGGTGATTTATCACATGCCCCCACAGTCCCCACCCAAGAAGGGTCCCTCACCCCGCAGCGGTCTGTTCCTCTGGGTACTAAGGGCCATTACAAGTGAGGGTGCCTCTGGGTGGTCTGTGCTAAATTCAACAGCGTCCTAAGGGACTGCCCTGGCGGTCCAGTCAGCTAAGACTCCAAGCTACCAATGCAGGGGGCCTCGGTTTGACCCCTGGTCAGGGAACTAGATCCCTCATGCTGCAACTAAGGGTTCAGATGGCGCAACTAAATATCCCATGTGCTGCGAAGACCTAAGACCCCAAGTGCCACAACTAAGACTCTGCGAAACCAAAGAAAGACAAACAGATATGATAAAAACACAAAAGAGTGTGCTGAGACCCCTCTGAAACCTGTGCCAGGCCTGGTACGTGTGCAAATGCCCTGGGGGTGGCCAGGCCCAACTTCTGCATCCGCCCATTAACCTGGGGCATTAAGGAGCACAAGACACAAGGCGGCACCTCCCCAGGAGGCCCCGGGGAGGCGGCCAGGCTGGGGCACACTGAGGACACCCTCAGTCTCAGGAGCATGGCCCCTTCTCTGGGCCTGCAGGGGCTCCAGACCCCAGGGCACTGGCCTTGGGCCCCCAGGTAGAGACAGTCAAGATGCTGAGCCCCGGCCTAATAGCCCTCGTAGCCTGGATGCCTGGCCAGGTGTCACAGCAGAGCCTGGGGCTCAGATGACAGGGGCAAGCCTAAGTGCTTCCTGAAAACACCGTTCAGTTCTCCCCATTCAAGTTCAGGAGGAACTCCCAAGGTCAGGCAACCTCACAGCCTTCCCTGAAATACTGGTCAACCTAAATGGCTTCAAGGTGGACAACACAGGTGAACACACGTTTAGTGTAACAGGACAGTCTGGATTTCAAGTTCTTCATGGAATAAATACTTGGATTCAAAGTATGAAAGCCACTGATTGAGTTACAATCCATCTCTTCAAGTCTTGATAATCATCAGACTCAACGGGGAATGTTTGTTAAAAAGACAGAGTCTAGGCACCAAATCGGACGCCCAGGGAGGAGGCCCACTCCTTACCTGCTCCCCACAGCCGCCCGCAGAGGGATCGCGCCACCTGAGCGCTCCCGAAGCGCTTGAAGCGGGCTCTCACATGCCCGTAGTACCACTCCAGGGAGCCCACCTTCACGACCCTGCAGGTGGGGACATGGAGCTCAGGCCCACACCCTGCCCGGGGGGCGTGCGCGCACGCGTGTGCGCACACACACACACACACACACACACACACGTGTCCCTGGAAGGGACAGGCCAGGCCCCCCATCTGCAGGACCCTCCGACCTCCAGGTCCCACTCACCTGGCCAGGTGGCAGGGATCACAGAGCCAGCCTTGCTCCTCTGGGTGGGGGTGGCCGCAGCCTCTGCAGGTGAAGAGGTGGCAGTCCAGGCATTGCCTCTTGGGGGTCTCAAGGAGCCGGTAGGGCTGCAGGCAGCGGGCGCAGTGGGTGTTGCTCAGGTGGGCTGTGTCTGAAAGCAGCTCCCTCTTGGAGTTTTCCTTCTTAATCTTGCCCTTCAACCCCCTTTATTGGAAACAAGAAAATATTGGACCCCCTTGTTTTTGCAACAAACTTTAAATGTGTACACACACACACACACACACACACACACACACACATATAGAGCTATCAGATTCAGGCAATAGCGACCCCAAAGTCAGGTAATAACCCCACGGGCAGGCCTTATTGTCCACAGCACCACCCCCACCCCACTCCAGGGAAGACCGGAAGGCTGGGTTCAAACACGTGCCATCCAGGAATCAGAACACGCTATGTTCATAGATGTGAAATTGCATTTAAACACTTCTGTGACTCTCTATGAGGTTACATTTTCCCAGGCTGTATGCCCATGACTTTCTTTCATTGCCAAAGGGGTGCAAACCATACAGATTCATCCTCACAGGAGGGGGCCACCCACCACAGCCCCCACAATCTCACGTGACTCAGTGTAACAGGAGGAGGATGGACAGAGGTCCTGGAGCCCAGGTTTATTCCCCAGCTCTGACCCTGAGCCCGGAGATTTTCTGATTCAAAGCCCACAGCCTGCAGGCTCCGCCCAGGCACCCAGCGCAGTTGGACGAGCATGGATCCATGGCCACTAGGACCCAGGTCCAAGCTCCCTCAGACCACGTGGGGTCGGCAGCTCCGGAAACTAGCAGAGATGGAGCCAGGTGGGATCCTGGAGGGGTGCACCCTGCTTGGGCCACACGGTTATCTAGAGTAAATCTGTTGCCCAGTGTCATTCTTTAAGAGGAAATTAGATCCCACAGGCCACAACTAAGAGTTTACATGCTCTAACTAAAGATTCCAAGTGCGGCAAATGAAGATCCCTTGTGCTGCAACTAAGACCCAGTGCAGCCAAATAAATAAACAGAAGAGGAGGTTAAAGAAGACAGAAAATCCAGGAGGTTCTGGTCTGGTCAGAACAGCAGCAGGAGTCAGAGGACAGAGTGAGAAGCCTCATCCAGTTGTTGGGGTGATGCTGCCTTCTCCAGGGCTTGGCTGGCCACACCCGCTCTGCCTCCCTGGCCTGAGTGAATGGTGCTGAGCTGGGGACAATACTAGGTAAGTGGAGGTCAGGTGGGGACCGATAGTGAGAGTCGAGAAGCTTAACCCAGACCAGGTTAAGGGAGCCATCAAGGTTCAGAATCACAGTGGTCCCACTGCTGCCTGAATGTGGTCAGTCCCTCAGTCGTGTCTGACTCTTTGCAACCCATGGATGGTAGCCCACCAGGTTCCTCTGTCCATGGGGATTCTCCGGGTAAGAATACTGGAGTGGGTTGCCATTCCCTTCTCCGGGGATCTTCCCAACCCAGAGATCGAACCCAGGTCTGCATTGAAGGCAGATTCTTTACCACCTGAGCTGCCCGAATAACCTCCCTAAAAAGGGTACACAGAGAGTCCTAAGGGCAAAGTCAGACAGCATTTCCTCCTGGAGCAGGTTGAGCTGACTCCCCAAGTTGGTTCTCCAGAATAAGACTGAAGAGTCCCGGGAAAACCAGTTATTCACACCAGCAAGTGTTCAATAGCAGCTTCCTGGTGAACTTGCCAAGTTGAACTGATTGGAAAATGTGCCCCCGACAATGCACACACTGCTCTTGTTCTGGCTGCAGAGAATGTCTGCCAAAAGTAATATTTTTAGTTTTAGATGAGATCAAATTAATCCATTCTTAGCGACAAAAATTAGCCAGACACTAGATGCCATTGTCTCCAGAGAACTCCGCAGAAACTGTGGTTTCTCATGGGGATGTCCCAGAGCAGGGAGGGGGTCTAAGACAAGGCAGTGATTCTAAGGAGCTCTGGGAACCTCCTGATCAAACTAGGCGTTGGCTATGCTCCACTGACTTCTGTCTCCCAACTGTGCACTAAAGTACTCATGAAGACAGACACAAAATAAGACTCTTATTTTGGCCCCCAAAACCAAGAAACACAGGCTAGAGGTGGTAGGAACCTAAGTTACCCACTGACCAGTCTAGATAAAGCTGCACTGACAATGTGAAGAAAGTGTCTGCCTCAGTCTTCCCACCTGGCCCAGTGGAGCACCTGGGGCCTGGGGTAAAGGCCTAGTCTTCAGGTCCACTCCTGATGTCTCTACTTCAGCCATAGAACACAGAGGCCACCCCTTGGCTGGGCAGGGTCTTGTCCAGCTTCTCTCCCAATAAGTGTCCCTCATTCTCCATCCAGGTAGGGTCAGACCCCCTGGGAAGAAAGATGAGGATGTGGGGATGTAGCAGCATCTCAGGATGTGAAAGTGAAAGTGCAGGGCGTGAGGTCCTCTTAAATAAGAGCTCAGAGTCCAGACGTGGTGGCTGGGACAAGAGCACACGGAGTCCAGAGGAGGTGGGTGTATTTCAGTTTTGAGTTTAGGGGGAACAGATAAAGATACTCTGCTTCAGACTCTTTAAGACATAACTTCTCTTCTGCACAGCTGAAGAACAGGAGGGCAGGAAAAGGGGGACCCCATGTTGGTCCAGCAGAATAACACCACATGCCAGCCAGCCACAGACAATATCCACCAACCTGAAGAATCTTGAGGGACCAGAGACATCTATAGCCTGCTTATTGCAAACACGGGGTTGACCAGATGTCCGTGCAGCCCAGCATGAAGCTGTGGCTCAAAGTCATCTTTAGGAATATAGATGCCTGAATGTGATGTCCCACCAGAAACCAAGGAAGACTTGAAGCCATCTGTGTGCTGTGCTGAGTGGGCACACAAGGGAGGAGCAGGAGATAAGAAGAAGCCAGGCTGAGATGGGAAGACCACAGACCACGTCCACTGAGATGGAGAAGGCTGGGCTAAAGTGAAGATGGAAAGGAAGTGAAGCTGGCGACAAGGAGAGGAACAGGCAGAATGTCAAGTCCAGTGATTCAGAATAGTGGTTCTCAAAGTGTGGTCCAGGGGCCTCCAGGGGTACCCCAGATCCCTTGATAGGGGCCACAAGGTCAAAAGTCTTTTCACAATAACACTAAGGTTTGTCTTTTCTGCTCTTGGGCCCCTGGCCTGGCCGTGCAAGAGCAGTGGTGGGTGAAAGTTCTGGGGTCTCAGAACAGATCAAGCCAGAGGAACAGACTGTCCCTCTGCTCTCTGTCAGAAAGAAAAGGAAAGCATGTCTTGATGAAGTGTGTCTTTCTTGGTGGTCCAGTGGTTAAGAATCCACCTGCCAATGCAGGGAACACGGGTTCTTCATGGGTTGGTGAAGATCCCACATGCCACCAGGCAACTAAGCCTGTGTGTGACAACTGCTGAGCCGTGAGCGGCAACTCCTGAAGCCCGCCTGCCTGTTGTCCAGTCACTCAGGTGCGTCTGACTCTTGGCAACCCCACGGACTGCAGCATGTCAGGCTTCCCTGTCCTTCACCATTTTCCAGAGCCTGCTCAAACTCATGTCCATTGAGTCAGTGATGCCATCCAGCCATCTCATCCTCTGTCACCTTCTTCTCATGCCCCCATGTGTCTCAGCATCAAGGTCTTTTCCAATGAGCCGGCTCTTTGCATCAGGTGGCCAAAGTATTGGAGCTTCAGGTTCAGCATCAGTCCTTCCAATGAATATTCAGGGATGATCTCCTTTAGGATGGACTGGCCCTAGAGTTCCACAACAATAGAAGCCATCGCAACGGGAGGCCCTCACACAGCAATGAAGAGTAGCCACTGCTCCCTGCAACTGGAAAAAGCCTGAATGCATCAACGAAGACCCAGCACAGCCAAAAGTAAACTAATTAATTAATTAAAGAGCATGTCAAGTGGTGGTATTAGTTGCTGGTGACAAAACCCAGGCTTCCAAGCTCAGAGAAGACTTTTGGAAAACTTTTATGTCTCTGCTTCCCTGAGCTTCAGAGTTGTTGTCACAGAGAGGTTTCTAATGAGATCAGCAGTGATAATGATGAGTGTGATTGCTTTGGTTATGTATAATGAAATGCACTGGTATCGGGAAAGTCTACACAAGTGTCCACACGTGGATAGAAGAACCATTCCATGTGTGACACAGACCAGTGGATTTTAATGTAATGGGGAAAGGAAAGTTCACTGATGTGGTTTCAGATTCCACATTGCAACTTTAAGAAACTACCAGTTATAGGGTTTTCATGTATTGTCAGAACATAACATCCATAATCATCTGGAAAGGCTCCTCCTTCTTTTTTCCTACCTCATCTGTATGAAGTCAGATTTTCTTCAACACATTTCAACACCCTGAGTGCAGAGGAAATATCAGAATTCAGCCATCTCCGAACATGCCAGACACGGAAGGGATTTTCAAAAAGCACAGAACAATGCCATTGTCCTCATTTGTGCTTTTGTTTTGGAAAAATTTATTTTTCATAAAATTTTTATTACATTATAAGGAGGCTATTGTTCTTTTAAACAAATGAACAACTACTTTTCAAATGCCCAGTTTCAATTTTTGATAGGAAAGTATAGACAGATATAACCCAGGTAAGCAAAACCTCTTTGGAGTTTTCAAAAATTTAAGAATCTAATGGGTCCCTCAGAGCAAAATGCTTGAGAACCACTTATTTTGAAGCCACACGTTTACTCTCCTGAATGCAGAGGAAAGGGCTGAAGAGACAGGAGTGAGGAGAGAAGATGATGGCCAGGGCAGAGAAGGGCACACATCTGGTGGGTAATTCAGGCACACCTCGGAGTTCCTGTGGGTTTGGACCAGACCACCACAATAAAGTGAGTGAGTCACAGGAATTTCTTGGTTTCCCAGTGCAAATAAAAGTTATGTTTACACTATACTGGAGTCTAGTAGGTATGCAATAGCATTATGTTTGAAAAAGCAGTGCACATACTCTAAAGTACTTTGGTGTTAAAAATTGTTAACCATCTTCTGAGTCATGTTCTGTTTGATGGTGGGGGGACAGTTCTGTGCTGACGGCTGCTGACACATCAGGGAGCTAGTTGCTGAAGGCTGGGGTGGCTGTAGCAACTTCTTAGAATAAGACAATGAAGTCTGCTGTGTGGATTGACTCTTCCTTTCACCAACAGTTTCTCTGTAGCATGCAATGCTATTTGACAGCAATTTACCCATAGTAGAACTTCTTTCAAAATTGGAGTTAATTCTCTCAAATCCTGTTTCTGCTTTACCAACCAAGTTTATGAATATTATAAATGCTTTGTTATCATTTCAACAATCTTCACACCATCTTCACCAGGATAGACCTATATCAAGAAACCGCTTTCTTTGCTCATTCTTAAGAAGCAACTCCTCATCTAAGTTGTACCATGAGATTGCACCAATTCCCTCATGCCTCAGGCTGTACCTCTAATTCTAGTTCTCTTGCTACTTCCATTACATCTGCAGTGGTTTCCTCCACCTGAGGTCTTGAGACCCTCAAAGCCACCTGTGAGGGCTGGAATCAACTTCTTCCACACTCCTACTAATGTTGATACTTTGACTTCTTCCCATGAATTGCAGATGTTCTTCATAGCATCTAGAATGATGAATCTCTTCCAAAAGGTTTTCCACTTATTTTTCCCAGATCTATCTGAGGAATCACTATCTATGGCAGCTATAGCCTCCTGAAAGGGATTTCTTAAAGAATAAGACTGGAGAGTCAACATTCCTCCTTGAGCCATGGGCTGCAGGGTGGACATGTGTTACGAAGTATGAAAACTCTATTAACATCACTGTTAATCTCCATAAGAGCTCTTGGAGGATGTTTCGCATTGTCAATGAGCAGTAATATTCTGAAAGGAATCTTTTTCTGAGCAGTGGGTCTCATCAGTGACCTTAAAATATCCAGTGAACCATATTGTAAACAGACGCGCTGTTCATCCAGGCTCTGTTGTTCCATTCATAGAGCACAGGCAGAGTGGATTTGGCACAGTTCTTCAGGGCCTTGGGATTTTCACAATGGTAAATGAGCACTGGCTTCAACTTAAAGTCACTGGCTGCCTTAGCCCCTAACAAGAAGGTCAGCCTGACCTTTGGCACTTTGAAGCCAGGCATTGACTTCTTCTCTCTAGCTATGAAAGTCCTAGATTGCACCTAAAAATCACAGTTTTGGCAGGAGTGTGATCCTTCCTGGAGGCTCTGAGGGAAGGTCTGGTTCCTTGTTTTTTTCAGCTTCTAGAAGGCACTTGCATTCTCTGGCTCATGGCTCTTCTTCCATCTTCAGAGTCAGCAGTGGTGGGTTGAATCCTTCTCACAATAAATGACCCTTATACATTGTCCTGTCTCCCCCTTCCTTTCATTTATCAGGCTCTTTGTGATCACACTGACCTACCCATTAACCCAAGATTGTCTCCCTGCATCCAGGCCCCTGACTAGCAGCCTTTATTGCACCTGCAATTTTTATTCCCCTTTGCCACATAGCTCAACATACTCATAGATTGGGGGATTAGGAAATGGGCATGTTTGGGGGTTTTTATTCCACCAGGATTCAGAGGGGAAAGTGTGTGAGCAGAGATCTTACTCCTAACTGAGAGATTTCAAGTATGAAATCCTTACCCCCTGTCCTTCTTGAGAAAGCAACTTGAAGATGTGCTCCATAGGACCGGAAATAGAATCTCAAGTATGACCCTTAAGAATGAGTGTGAAAGAACCAATGAGGCACAGAACTGAGGGACAGTAGTATTAGAAGTGTGTCAACCAAATGAAACATAAGTGTCAGAGAGAATTGCTGAAAGAGGACAAGCGTCAAGTAGTAAGGATCAAAAGAAAGTCCATGATCTAAGGTCCTGACTATACAAATAAGTGTCAGGAATTATAACGAGGGAAATGGAAACTTGCTGAAGTTCAATGGTTTTTCCAGCAGTTCATGTATGGATGTGAAGGTTGGACCATAAAGAAGGTTGAGCCCTGAAGAGTTGATGCTTTCAAACTGCGGTGCTGGAGAAGACTCTTGAGAGGCTCCTGGACAGCAAGGAGATTAAATTAGTTAATCCTAAAGGAAATCCACCCTGAATATTCATTGAAGGACTGATGTTGAAGCTGAAGCTCCAACACTTTGGCCACCCAGTGCGAAGAGTTGACTCCCTGGAAAAGACCCTGATGCCGAGAAAGATCGAGGGCAGGAGGAGAAGGGGCACCTGAGGATGAGATGGTTGGATGGCATCACCGACTCAATGGACAGAAATCTGAGCAAACTCCAGGAGATGGGGAGGACAGAGGAGCCTGGAGTGCCGCAGTTCATGAACTTGCAAAGAGTCGGACACGACTTAGTGACTGAACAACAACAACAACAAAGTTCTTTGAAGTCTTCTGAAGAGAGTGAGCAAACGATGAAAGAAAGGATAAAGAGGAATTATACAGTGATGTGTGAATGACAGACCGCTGAGAGGGAGCCTCACCAAAATCTTGTAAGTGATCTCAGACCAAAGTTAATCTCTAGGCTTTGCTGGCAGCTGACTTCCTGGTTCAGCTTCTGTGTTTTCAACCCTGGAGCTGTCTGTCTGTGGTGCTAAGTGGCCCAGCAAAGGGCGACCTCAATTTCCTCATTATTTATTTATTTTTAAAGCAAGTCATAGTTTGCAAGCCATGTCTCACACCAGGAGATCTTTCATGGATAATCTCAGGCATTTGGGTTTGTTTGCAAAGATTACAAATCCATATCACCATCTGTTTGCCTTTCTGGGGACGGTTCACAGCCTAATATTTGACTTGTGGGCTGTGCCCTTAACACATAAAACAGTGTTCTCTGTAGGAAAATCCGGGTCCTCACCCACTGACAGGAGTCACCCCTGCATTCTCATTTACCCCTTTCCTTTTTAAACATGGGGGTTTCTGTGCTTTTCTAATTTAGAAACTTCTTTATCATTCTAATTTTAAGACTTTCTTTATAGGTCAAAGATATAAATCATTGCCATTTCGGTTAAAACTTTCTTCTAATTTTTTAAAAAATTAAACATTGGTCTTTTTAAATTCAGATGTACATATTTAGTCAATACTTATTGATATGTTGTATTGTGATTTCTACCTGTCTTGTCACATGTAGGTTTTTCCACCTCAAGATTAGGTACATGTTTAGCTATATTTTCTTCCAGTAATTTTCATAGTTTCATGCTTTACATTTTTAATACATCAATTAAAAATTGAACTTAGGTCAAACTCCCTCCCCTAGTCTTGCACTCATGGTCAACTGTCCCAACACACACTCAGCTTTAATTAATCCTTCCCTTTCTCGCTGATATGAAATGCTGCCATTGTACTGGAAACTGTTACACATATTTGGTTGCATTTTAGAACTTTCACGTTGGTTCATTGATTATTTATATCTGTGAAAGGCCCATGTTATGTTAATTAATGTAGCATTAAATACTTTTTATTATCTCATGGAATAAGGCCCTGCTTATTAGTCTTATTTAAATTGCTGTGTCTTACGTCTTCATTTTCTATAATATTTTTTTCATATTCCCTCAAATGCCTTAGGAATTTGACACTAATTCCTCAAGAGCCAACATCATTGCAGCATTCTTCCCATATAGAGGATATGATATCACTTGTTACAATTTACAGTTTTGGTATGTTGTTTAGTGATGTTTTATGCTATTCTTTATATGGCTATTACATATTTCTTTTTTTAATTAGAGTATAATTTCTTTACAATGTTCTGTTGGTTTCTGCTGTACAATGAAGTGAATCAGCCATATGTATACATATAGCACCTCCCTTTTAGACGTCCCACCCATTCCTCCATCTAGGTTATCATAGAACATTGAAGTGAGCTACCTGTGTTATTCAGCAGGATCTCACGAGCTATCTATTTTATACATGGGAGTGTATTTATGTCAAGCCTAATCTCCCAATTTACCTCACCTTCCCCTTCCTCCTTAGGTACTTCATTTTTTTTTTTTTTTAATAAATAGGATTTTTCTATGTATGTTCTAATTGGTTACCTCTGATGTCTACCAAGGGGACACTGATTTTCTTTTATATCCTTGTATCTTATATAGCTAGACTACTAAATTCTCTCTTTTTTAAAATTTTGCAGGTAACTATCTTAGGTTTTTACCTTCTGCAGGTAACAGTTTTGGATTTCCCTGTCCCTTGGTATACTACTTATTTTGTTGCCTTCTCTAATTGCATTGGCTAGCACTAATAGAACATGCTAAATTGGTCATGATAAGTGGCAATGAAAGAAATTCTTTCCTTGTTTCTAACATTAATATATCATGATGGCTATTGTTTGGAGCATCTTTTCATCATGTTAAAAAAGTATCCTTTAATTTCAATTTTATTACTTAAAAAAGTCATCAAAAATAGTGTGCTACCAAACATTCTTCCACAGTTCTGAGATAAGCATGAGTTTTGTCTCCTTAGCCTGGGATGTCCAATACAATTTCAGCGATGATGGAAACGTTCTAAATTTGTCGGTCCAGTGTGGCAGCCACTACCCATGAGTATGGCCATTGAAAACTTGACATACGACTAATGAGACAGAAGAACTGATTTTTAAGTTGCACTCAATTAATTTAAATAGATATACGAGGCTAGTGACTTCCATTACGGCCTTAGGCATATTAAAATGGTGATTTAACTGAGCTGTATTTTTCCTCCTTCATCTTTGTTAATATAGGGTATCAGAGTGAGCCTAAGGAACATTTCTTTCCTGGTCTGAAGCAGTTTAAATAGCTTAGGAATTCTTTGTCCTTTGGGTATTCGAAAGATGAAAGATCTGACGGGGTCCAGGTGCTTTCACGGACTTTGAGAAGACATGTCTTAGGCAACTTATTCCTTTAGTGCACCACAAGGAAGAAGAGGAGCCTTCAAAGTAACCACAGAGAAAAGCCAGGAAGGGGTGGGGAAAGGAACACCCAGTACAGACACGGGATTGATGAGGAAGGCAGGGCCCAAGGTCAGGGAAGACTAGGGGCTGAGAAGGGCTTCGACTGGGCCCCGAGGGGTAGCTGCCAATACAGACCAGTGGAACATGAGGCAGATGTAAGGATGTGCAGCGCTTGGATCATTTGAAATTAAGGAAGCAAGATGTGCCAGCATTTAGCAGGGCGTTAGGGCCAAAGGAAAGGCTTTCTGTGGTTTTGGTTTCTTTGTTCTTGCTTTAGTTTTGTTTCTTTCAGTATGGTGCTAGACCCTACTGACGTTCCAAGCAGAAGCCAGAGTACAGAACGGGAGTAACTGAGGCAGCTCCAGGAGTCGGGAGCAGAGGAAAGGTTCAGAGTACCGGCGAGGACCCGAGAGGGAAGACAGGGTGGACGTGAACACGGTAAGTGCAGGGAGGGGGGAGGTGATGCCTGGTAGCCTTGAGCCTTCTGTGAGGAAGCAGGCAAGCTCATTCCAAGGCCCGGGGTCTTGGAGGGGAGTGAAGGTTTGATGAGCTGCCTAACGATTTCTGTGCGTTTTGGGGTTTGGGATCCTCTGGAGTGCAGCACGGTGTTCTGAGGGGAAGCCAAGAATAGCGTCACACTCTGTACAGTAAATACCCCACTCCCCAGTCGCTGGTCGCACAAACCAACTCCAGGGAGAGACTATATCTGCCTGGGGCTAAATCAGAGGCTATATGGCCTCCCCCTTCCTCCTTAAATTCCCAAAATAGTCTGCAAGGAAAGCTGTTTGGAAGCTCCACAAGGCCTCTGTCACTCAGGAGCTAGCCTCCCAGGGACATCCTCCTGGTCAGTTTGGAGGGGAGCTGTCCGAGAGGTCTACCAGCAGGCCTGGTGGTCCCTGGAACAAATGTGTTCTATGCGGGACATCTCTTTAGGAGGCTCACAGCAGATACAGACCTTCAACACTGGCTGGCATCCGTCTTCCCCACAGGGCCGCAAGTGTCCTCCACAAACGGCAGGAGGTCAGGCCTGGCCAAGGGGTCAGAGGCTCTCATGTCGTGGGGACGGTCTACCGGGCACTGGGCATTAGGGTCAGGGCCTGGGCCAGCTCACTGGTCACTCACTTTGACAGGAGAGGTCAAAGCAGTGCTGGTCCTACCACGTGCGAGAGGGTGCTGGAATCTTCGCCCAGGCCCTGCCCCAGTATCCCTAACAGGTGGATGCTCCCACCTGGGGAGAAAAACTGAACAGCAACCCATCTAACACACACTTCTGCTCACTTTGCAAACGCGGAATGAAACGCGTTTTTGTTTGATGGTTTCCTAGTTGGTGTATTTGGTGAATCGACCTTGCTGCTGGTGAACCAACCTTGAGCGCACACACTGTGTCCATCTGATGTGTATTCAGGATGGGCAAGTGCCTTGCAAGTAATGAATGTGTTTGGTTCTTGGTTTCACAGTTTTTTCCCCTCTATTGACTTTGTTCTCTCAATGACCTTGGTAAGGTTTTGAGCTGGTCCATCCATTTGGCCTCTCTTTTGGAGCGTATCAAAGACATCAAAAACTCATCTGATTGTTGTACATGTGAAACTAACACAGCCTAGTAAATCAACTCTATTTCAATAAAAATAAAAAAAAACACCCTGCTCATCTGAACAACCCCTGAGCTGCTCAGTTTGTTACAGGCACCCACTCAGTGCTCAGCTGAGGGCCAGTGCCTGCACTCAGGCTGTTGTTGATTCAGAGATTAGAGACCCAGGAACTGGGAGCGCCCATGAGGACCCCAAGGGACCGTGCAGAAACGCCAGTGTGCTACAGAGGCTGGGATAGTGTGGTTGCAGGAGATGGATGGTTAACATTGAAATTGGTTAAATGCAGAGATTAACGTTGAGACGAGGCCAGGAAGAAGGAGGTTTATGGTTTTTAAACCGTCTTCCGTTTCATACCAGCCAACGCACTCTGCAGAACCAACGTCACTGTCCAAACACCAGTCTTCATTCTGAGCTGTGCCTTTCCTAAGTCTCAGCCCCGCCGGAGCGGAACGTGAGCCCGTGGGCTCTGGCCTCACAGAGCCGCACGACCACATGCCTGAGTCCTGCTCCCGGGGGTCAGGGGGACATGGGGAAAAGGCTTGTCACAGGCAGAGGCGGCTTCAGCTCTTGCTGCTTGGATAACCAAGGACACCTGGCAAGAGACAAGCACCTCGGCGTTTCCACAGGCGCCCTTCACTCGGCCCCGAGGCTTAGCTCTTCCAAACCTATCACCGGCGGCGGTGCGCACAGGAGGCGCTAACACGGGAGCACGTCCGGGGCGCCAGCATCCTCGCCCTGACCCTGGCATGGATTCTCCCAACCACCGCCTCGGACACTCCCAGGGACCACGTCCTGCGCTGTCGTATTTAACAAGCTCACCCCTAATCGTTCACCTTCTGCCCGAGAAGACACAAACTCCTGAGCAGAAGGCTTCGGGGACTTCTGAACGAGGCTGTCACCCTGATCTTAACTGACTGACCAGGGACCTGACCTGATCCAAGGGCCCCCCAGGAGAGGCTGTGTCACCAGCGGGATCCTTTGGAGACTTCCTTTCCAGCAGTAGCTGGAGGCTACGGGGGGTAGTCTCCTCTTTGCAACATGAAATGACCACAAGAAATATGGAAAGTAAGGGTGATGAGGGTCAGAAGGGTGTGGTGCTCCCTGTAGGCAAGAAACAGGAATTTCTACAAAACTACCCGCGCTCTGCCTGGACAGAGAGAGGGGCTGACGCCCTCAAAGGTCTCCCTGAAGAGCTGTGATCCCCTCCCCCCGATCGATCTGTGCTTCTATAAAGGCATGGAATGGGAGGGTCTGAGCTGCCATTAAAAACAAGACTGACAACAGCTAGGCTGCCTGGAGGAGCTGTGATCCCCAGACAGGAAAGACCCGGCGGCCTCTGTCACTAACAGCATGTGGCCCTGGCCCCAGGCACAGCCTCCAGGTTGAGGCAGAGAGGAGACCGGAGGCAAGGTGGGCGCCTGCCCCAGCCAGCACCGGGATGACGCCCAAGGTCGGCTCTGGGCCCTGGTCGCGGCAACTGATGGGAGTCAGGGCCCCAACACCAGCGGGGTGAAAGCTGCTTCATACTGAAAACCCAGGGGGTGTCCTGCAGCCCGGGACAGAGCAGAGGGGAGGACGGCTGCAGAGAGGCAGCAAAAGCCCCCTGGTGCTGCTCCGGACCCCTCCCCGCCATCACCAGGGGGTGCTGGGCTTCACTGAACTTGCTTCACTTGGCAGCTTGTCAACACCTTGACTCCCGAGCTCCAGGCCCAGGAGAGAGTTGTGTGCCTGCTTTAGGCCGCAGGATTTGGCGTGATCACAGCAGCCTCGGCCTCTGCAGGTGGACACTCCCACAGGCCTGTCTCGCTGGGCTCCCGGCCGGTGTGTGTGGGGCCGCCCTGTCCCCCTCATGTCTAACGGGCCGCCCAGGGTCCACAGATCTGTGTCCTGGTTCCCTCCGCACCTGCTCCGCCCTCAGCTTCCCCGGGTGAGGTGAGGACCCCTCCACACCCACAGTTACTCAGGTCCTGACTCGAGTCCTCCGTGACCTCCACGCCCACTCCCCTAAAATCAAGACCCCACGACCAGCCCTTAGGCAAACTTGCTGGCTCCCCCTGGACAGCTAATCCGACTGCTTCTCAGGAGCCCGCTGGTGGCAGAGCAGAATCTGGGTCTTGCTCCTCTCTTGCCTAAAGGCCTGCGCCAAGCAGAGAACAGCCAGTCGAAGTCCTGCTTGGGTCTTTGGCCCCGTGATTGCCTGCGCCCCACCCCAGCTCTGACCTCCTCTCTACCCTCTACCGCCAGGAGCCTTTTAGGCCTTTCTCTTGGCCACTTCCCACCTGCCTTGAGTCTTCACTTAACGTCTCCTTTGCAATAGGCCTGCCAACCCACAAAATACCCCGAGGCAACAAGGGAGCCCAGGAGACAGCTAAGCCTTGGACGTTTGGCAGAGGAAGATGCAAAGCAGAAGAACAAATAACGCCAAGGGGGCTTTAGCTCAGCCCACAGGAGAGACCTGCAAGATGGCTCTGGGGCCTCCACAGTGAGGATGGGGTGCCCCCCACTCTGCTGGGAAGAGGGGAAAGTCCGCCTTTGTTCTGAAAGCCCTTGATCCCGGCTTCTGGGTGTTGCAGATCAGCATCGAGACTTTCCCTCTTCATCACCTTTATTCGTGCAAGGCTGTAGTCTTAGCATTAGGAGAGACTGTCACCCTGGCGCTGGATCAAGTTGAAATAAAACTATTCGGGGAATGTCTGACCATCAGGAAGGAAGTCAGAGCTCCTTGTTTTAATTAAGGGGGAACTGAGGTCAGAAAGCATGTGACTTTCATCCAGTGTCCTCCACCGAGTTACTACCATCTGCCCACCCAGAGACCCCCAAGGGGCCGGCCCCTCCAGAGATACTAGGGCCACGCTGCAAGGGTTGCGCCACACACACTTACTCTAGCCTTTCCTCTTCTTTCCTTCGAAGGTCGAAGTCCCGTTGAACCACCTCCCAGACATGCTTGGCCTCTTCATCCGTGAGCTTGGAAAGATCCAGTGTCTTCCCCATCGCGGCTGCTCGTCAGGGTCACACCTGGAGTGACACAGGGCCCAGCGGTCAGCCCAGGAGGCCCGTGCAGGTGCCGGCCAAGTCACAGAGGAAGAGGCAACGTGGAAAACACCGATTTCCCAGGAGCTGGAACCTGGGTTAGGTCGTTTTTGAAAACAGGCAAACGTGTGTCTGGAAACACGCACAGTCAAAATAAGTAAACCCATGCGTAGAGTCCCCACAGCTCAGAGTCAGAATTCAGATGACACTGTGACTTTCTGGACCCTGCAGATCCCAATTCACACCAAGAAGACAAAGGAAGGAAAACCCAGCTGTCACAAACCAAGAGGAGCAGAACTTTGCCATCTTGCTCGCTACTCAGGGTGCGCTCTGTGGACCAGCAGCATCTCCCGGAACCTGTGAGAAACGCGGACTCCCAGGCCCTGGCCCTCCTGATTCAGAATCTGCGTTCCGACAATGTCTTCGATGGGTCCTCTGCCTGTCTCCCCCTCCCCCAGCACGCCCACCCCCTGAGCGTGTCGTCACACCTCCTAACAGCTAGTGGGGCATCATTTCGTATATCGTGATGGCGGCTACCTCCCCCTGGCACTCGGGGACACATTTTTGCGCCCCCGCCTCTCTGGTCTGCGGTGCGTGGACAGCAGGCCCTTGGCCGGGGACGTGGCGGCTGCACTCAGTCCAGCTCTTTTCTGGCGGGACGGGGTTGGGAGGCAGATTCTGTTTGGGTGATGGGATCTTGGTGGGAACCGAAAGTTCAAGAATCTCTGGGTGACCTCAGCGAGTCTTCACGAAGGACTGGAACCTGCTTTTTAGGAACATCAGAGAAGGGACCCAGCCTGTCTGGTCTCCCTGGGAAGCTTACACACCAACCAAAGACTCAAATCTGCTTCTGAATTCTGAGCAGCATCTCCATTCACTGACGCTGACCTCCTGAAAGTGATCTCTGTGCAAATGCAAACGACACTTGCTCTGTGCTAGAAAGCCAGTTTGCCCTACAAGAGGTTAATTATGAAGAGTGACATTTTCGGAGTAACACTCAGATACCGCTTAAAATGAAAGTGGCCACAGAGATCCCGTGGCTGTCAAACTATGCCTTAAAATAGGTGAAAAATAATTTCTAATTTTTTTTTTTTTGCACTGACCCTCTCAATATTTCCAAACTCAAGCACTATGCTGTGAATGTTGTGTTAAGAGGATGCCCTGATGGATCAGAATCATTCAAACTGTTTTCTTTACAGTTGAATTGAGATTTTTGGATGCGAAAACATTAAACCCAAACCGATTCTTGATGCTTCCCCAGAGCACATAGTTTCTGTTTTTCTTTAAAAAATGGAACAAAAAGTCATTTGATGGATGACTGGGGTTTATTCATTTTTGCTTTTTACTTGTCGTTGAAAAAATTCTGTCATAAGAAGAACATTCATTTGAAATTCTATTTTCAGAGCAGATGAAAGCCGTGACTATCAGCTGAGTAGTCAGCATTCTGTCTCCTCTCCTAAAGGAAAAGTCACAGTTTCAGGCTTCATTTCAAGAAACTTAACTTGCGAGGTGTGAGGGAGAAAAATAAAACAAAAAGAAACCAGTATGTTTTTCTTGCCATGCAAGCTTAACTGTCTTAGAGTGGGTCAGTGACCGATGGCCCATGGATGAATGACCCACTCGGGGTCAGAACCCCTGCCTGGAGGCTCCACACCCAGAGGACGCACTCCCCGCCCCTCTCAAGCCTGTCTCTTCTGTCTGATGCTCCTTTCTAACAAGGATGGCACTTGGCTTCCTGGCTTAGACAGCCAAGTCGATCGCAGCCTGGGGACTGGCGATCCTGGACCAGGGAGTCACCTCCGGAGAGCGGGGTGCCTGCCAGGGATGGGGTGGAGAAGACACCCAGGCTGGCTGCCTGCTGCCTGGAGTGAGGCCGGGCAGAAGCTCCTGAGCTGTGAACAGAGAGCGATGGTCAGGGCACAGTGCTTCAAGGGAACCAGGGCTTCATGACTTTGCACCAAGTCAGAGGTTCCAGCGGTGACCCTGAGTTGTTAAGTGACAGTGTTCGTCTCTCAGTCGTGTCCGACAGCTTGTGACCACCCCCCTACACACACACCATGGACTGTAGCCTGCCTCTGTCCATGGGATTCTCCAGGCAAGAATACCGGAGTGAGTAGTCATTCCCCTCTCCAGGGGATCTTCCCGACCCAGGGATCAAACCCAGGTCTCAGGCACTGCAGGCAGATTCTTTATGGTCTTAAGCCACCAGGGAAACTGATGTGTGTTCATGATGCTCTGTTTAATGAAGCCAGGAATGAGGTAATACAGAGTTTGAAAAACAAGCATCCCATGTAGCTAACCTAAGAGCGGACTGTCGATACTTCATGGGGTAGACATAATCTGAAAACTTTTACTCTGGTGCCTGTTTTTAGCTCTGGTCCAACTTCTGGGTGAGCAGGAGGGGCTGGGAGAGGAGGGGAGGAGAGTGACTGGAAACTTCAGATCCGCCCCATTCATAGGACGCTATGCCATGCAGCTGGGAGGTGATGCTTCCCAGGGAAGCAGGTTCCCGGGACAGCCAGGGGTCAGCAGCCTGTGGCCCCCAACAGTGACCAACCTTCCCATTCAGTGAGTTGATGAAGTACAGAAGCTTAAAGCTTTTAATTATTTTTGTCAGTTTATCTCATTGTTGTTGGTAGCAGTGATGGTGGGTGGGCGGAGGTGGTAGTTTAAAGCTTTTTTTTTTTCCATCTTGGACCTAGTTGGTTCTAGCTAGTTTTTTTTTTAACTTTTTATTTTTCATTAGGGTGTAGCCAATTAACAAACAATGTGATAGTTTCGGGTGAATAGCAGACTGAGTCATACATATACATGCATCCTGTCTCCCCCAAACTCCCCTCCCATCCAGGCTGCCACATAACAGTGAGCAGAGTTCCTTGTAAAATACAGGTCCTTGTTGGTTATCCACTTAAAATATAGCAGCATGCACATGTCCATCCCAAACTCCCTATCCATCCCTTCCTCCTATCTTTCCCAGGGCAATGGTAAGTTCGTTCTCTTTGAGTCTGCTTCTGCTTTGTAAGTTCATTTGTATCATTTCTTTTTAGATTCCACATATAAGGGATGTCAAACCATATTTCTCCTTCTCTGACAGACTTCACTTAGTATGACCATCTCTAGATCCTTCCATGTTGCTGCAAATGGCATTATTTTAGTTTTAATGGCAGAGTAAGATTCCATTACTTAATTGACAAAGGTCCATCTAGTCAAAACTATGGTTTTTTCCAGTAGTCATGTGTGGATGTGAGAATTGGACCATAAAGAAAGCTGAACGCTGAAGAACTTATACTTTTGAACTGTGGTGTTGGAGAAGACTCCTGAGAGTCCCTTGGACTGCAAGGAGATCAAACCAATCAATCCTAAAGAAAATCAACCCTGAATATTCATTGGGAGGACTGATGCTGAAGCTGAGAATCCAATACTTTGGCCACATGATGCAAAGAACTGACTCATTGGAAAAGACCCCGATGCTGGGAAAGACTGAAGACAGGAGAAGAAGGGGACGACAGAGGATGAGATGGTTGGATGGCATCACTGACTCAATGGATATGAGTTTGAGCAAACTCCAGGAACTGGTGATGGACAGGGAAGTCTGGCATGCTGCAGTCCATGGGGTCGCAAAGAGTCGGACACAACTGAGCGACTGAACTGAACTGACTATTCCACTGTATATATGTACCACGTTTTCTTTATCCATTTCTCTGTTGATGGACATTTAGGTCGCTAAAGCTTTTTAAAAACTATCTTTAGAAAATAACCTTAAACTGAATGGAGAATATGTTTGATTTCAGCAACCAAAGTGAATAAACCAGAAGACATTAGCAATTGGGAGCTGTTAGCATCCTTCTGGCTTGTGTCACGCTGGTACGTTGATGGGGGTGCTTGGGATGTGGTAGAAGGTGCCAGGTACTCTGCCAGGTACAGCCACGTATAAGGACCCTGGATTCATGGAGGGGACAGCCTTTCAGCCATGGTCATCTCTCCCACCACTCCCCACTTTGCTCACCAAGACCCTGGTCTCTACCAGGTATCCCTCCAACCACCACAGTCAGGGGGAACATGGGAGCAGAGGACACGCCTGACCCACAGAGGGGACAGGGTTCTGACCTGCCCTGGCCCCGGGGGAACCTCCCAGGGTGTGCGTGCTGGGGAGGGCAGACTCACCAGGCTCTATCTGCTCCTGGTTCCACTTGGGTGTAGATAACGCCTAGTCATGAGCTTCCTGAACAAAACACTTTGAATTTGTGCTTGGTCCAGGGCTCAGATTTAATCACATTGTTAATCTTCAAGACTGTTAGCCCTCCCCAGTCATTTATAAGTTATAATGGAGAAAAAAGAACGTTACATAGAAGTTAATGAGTTGGAAAGAGACAGTGGAACTGGTTTTACAAAGTGGATAGCCTGAACCCAGATCACTGCATTTCAGCCGTGGCTCATCTGTATCTGTTAAAGATTTGAGTTCATATTTTGACCCCATTAAGGGGAAATATGGGTGGGGGTTCTTCCTACACATAACTTGGATTGGAGGGGCCCCCCGAGCCTGGGAACAAAGGCAAGAATGAGTCGTCACCTCCTGAGCTGATAAACTTTCCAGCAAGCCCAAGTTCCTCTTCAATGCCCTACTGACAATGGCAGGAATGCTCTCTGACTCAGAATCAGGTGAGTGACCCTTATCTAGAAAGGTACAGGCACATTCTTGGGGGAAGGCCCAGGTGCTAGCTGGGGGCAGGGGGGCTCTGCATTAACCCTTTGAGGCTGTTTCCCAAATGCTGCCTTCAGAGCAGGATTGTGTGGTTACTTCTGCAGGCAGGGCTGGCTTCCCAGACACGCGACCAACCCCTCAACCTTTCTCAGCTGCAAGATGAGCACATTTCCACCCTGGAGGCAGCCCACCCCTGCAGGTGCTCGGAAATCATCCCAGCAGCTCCAGCCCTGCCACTTGCCTCCCTTCTGCTCCATCTCGCCGCTCTGTCAACTCCCTGGGGAGCTGCTAGAACCCTTGTTTCTACACAGACATCCTTCCACACTTGCAGGAAATCCTTGGCTACAGAGTCCGGAGCAAGGTCGGGGCCCCAGGTGATGCCGCGGGACACGGACGCCCTGGGCGTCAGGGGCTGGGCTCCAATCCCGGTTCAGGCACCAGCCGACCCCCACTGGACGAGGGACCAGTCCCCTTCCCCTGCGGGTCTCAGCGTTTGCAGCTGTACCATGACTTCTCCGGACATCTCCAGCCTTGGGTGATGCCAGGATGTTGGAATTAGAGGGAGAGATCATAGGGTGGGTGCAGGGGAGGGGAGCCTCATCCTCCAGAGATTGCTTCTGCAAAGAATGAGACAGGCAGCCCCCGAACACTGACCCGATGGCAGGGGCGGGGGCCCCCATGAGCCATCACCACGCTGCCATCTGAGGGCACCGAAGCCACCCTTCCAAGTAGCCTGCGGGACTCTGGCACCTCTTCACCACCACCCAAGCCTCCCCCTGAGCTGGCCTTAGCATTTCAGTCACTAATGCCTTAATCAATAGGGCCCCTTGCCTGCTAGTCTGTGTGCCTGGATCGGTCCTCAGTCACTCCTGCGGGGCACCTACCAATGCGTGCAGAGTTTGGACGTAGGGGGAGCACAGGGGCCTATGATTGGTGCTTGGATTCTAAGGCGTGAGGCCCTGGAGACCCAGGCATGGGGCTTCTGTCCGAGAAAGGTGGGTCTTGCTGAAGCCTAGTGGAGTGGCCGACAGAGGGCTAGATGGTGAAAGATGGACGTGACTGGCTGAACCCAGGTGCCAACGCCGCTGCTCCACCACCATGGACTTTAAGCCTGACTGTCTCCCTGGGCTTCATGGCCATCGGCATTGCTGCCTTTGCATCTAGTGAGCCAGTGGGGGCCTGCCACCCCTCTTTATCACTCCAGCCTCTCAGAAAGAAATATGTAACTAAGACGGAAAACAAAACAAAACAAAACACATAAAAATGTAAAGGTCCCAACTGACACTGGAGTGGGGTTCTTCCCAACATGTGGTTAAGGTGCACAGGACACAGGTGTCTGAGCCTGGGAGACCCGAGGGCCTTTGTAAGCAGGTCTGACCCAGGCTTCCCAGGTGGCGATTCTGGTAAAGAGCCCACCTGCCAATGTGGGAGACGCCAGAGACAAGTGTTCGATCCCTGGGGGGTCGGGAAGGTCCCCCGGAGGAGGGCTCAGCAACCCGCTCCAGTATTCCTGCCTGGAGCAGCCCCTGGACAGAGGAGCCTGGCGGGCCACAGTCCATGCGTTCCTCACTTTCTGGCTGGGGCAGGGGCCTGGGGCTGGTGGCCACTCCCTGACTCCCTTCACCTGCAGATCCTTCCCCCCCGGCCCTGTGGGCTGGTCTGGGGGCCTGTCAGCAAACAAAATTCCAATAAAAGTGGGGCTTTCAGGGGCCCCAAATCCAGGACACCTCCTCCCCTGCCAGGGCGCCCCAGGGCTCTCTCTCTGGCAGGAGTAGCTCCCCAAACTGCCTGAGTGACGGGCCCCTGAGCGCCCCTGAGTCTCCTCGGAGGGCCAGGCTCAGCCCGGTGTGCAGGGCCATCGCCCGACAGGACTTCTGATGGAAACCGATTTGCCCAGAATGGGCTCCCAGACTTCCGGTTAGGCTCTCCAGGTGAAGCCTGGCTTTGGGGTTCGGTGGGGGTGGGGGCCTGGGCGCGTCCTCCTCATCGGTCAGGAGGGACCGAGGCCTGGGGGGCTGCTGGGGGCGTTTTCACACCGGCGGGGCTGCAGCCAGTACCGCGGACCCGCCCACCGCCCCGGTTCTCCCTGAACTCACCGACTCCGTTCCCAGGGGTGTCGGCCCTGGCCGCCGGGACTCCCGGGTTGCCCGCTCCGGTCCTGCCAGGGAGAGCGAGGCGACGGGCCGGGCGTCGGGTCTCGGGGCTCTGAGGCCAGGCGGGCCGAGCGGGCCGGGCAGGGCACAGGGCGGCAGGAGGGCGAGGTCCGGGCGTCCGCGGGGATCACGAGGGCCGCGCCCGCCCCGCCCCGCCCAGCTCCGGGAGCGGCGAGCACCTCCGGGTGCGGGCGGCGGGCGGGGCGGGCACCCGGGCGCCCGCGCGGAGGCGCCAGCGCCGGGCAGAGCCCATCGCTCCTCGCCCACAGCCCGCTGGGCGGAGGAAGGGGGCGGCGGCGGCAGGGAGAGCAGGGCCGGGCCCGCACCTGGGGAGTCGGGCCGATAACGCGGTCGCCGCGGGGGCCCCCTCGGTGCGGAGGGACCTGGGGGCCTTTCGCGCCCTCGGAGCGCACGCTGCTATCTGACTTAAATCCCATCCCAGCTCTGCAGTTTACTCTGCTATTCACTCCGGCTTTACAGAAGGGACACGGAGGCTCAGGAAGGCGCCTTCCCCAAAGCCGCCAACTAACGCCTGGGAACGCCGGCGGGTAAGGGGGACTTTGGAGGGAGAAGCTCCGGCGCCAGGATCGCCGCCGCGAGGAGGGTCCCGAGACCTCGCCGGTCAAGAAAAGTCGGCGGAGTCAGCATCCGCGCGCAGACAGGACAGGAATAGACTGGAGGATGACCTGGGGGCGATCATAGGGCAGCCGCTGAGTAACCTCCTCCTAGCGCCTGCAGCTGCTTCCCTCTCCACGAGCTCAGTTCAGTCGCTCAGTCGTGTCCGACTCTTTGCGACCCCTTGGACTGCAGCACACCAGGCCTCCCTGTCCATCACCAACTCCCAGAGTTTGCTCAAACTCATGTCCATTGAGTCGGTGATGCCATCCAACCATCTCATCCTCTGTCGTCCCCTTCTCCTCCTGCCCTCAGTGTTTCCCAGCATCAGGGTCTTTTCCAATTAGTCGGTTCTTCGCATCAGATGGCTCAGAAGCACCTCAAATCCACAGGGCCCCAAGCACCTCCAGCAACTCCAGCCCACCGTGCCCTCTTGTCCTTCCCCAATCCCCTGGACATTAAGGGCATCACCACCTTCCCTCTCCCTTCCAGACTAGGGCGCATCAGAGCCAGGCTCGCCTTCTCCCTCTCACTTGCCTGAAAGAAGATCAAACAAGAAGTACATTCTTACCCCCGGAATCTACTTTTCCATATCTGTGAAATGGGGATACCAACATAAATAAATACGTAAATGATAAGTGCTATTAGGTGAACGGATACTGGAATATCTCCATTTTACAAAAGAGGAAATTAAACCTTTCAGGATTACTGTGACCTCACATTAGATCATTTATAAGGCGTTTTCAAAAGCCACACAATTCTGCTCTGGTTAGTGTTGGTTGTCTGCTGTGCGAAGCACTGTGAGTGCATTTGGGTATTTCTGACCCCCAGGGTAGTAGCAGCTCTGGCCAAACACCATCCACTGTGTGTGCAAACCCAGAAGTAGGGAACACTTACACTTAACCCAGAGTTTCCAGAAACCCTATGAACAATTCTTATGTTTTTCATGTCCTTACCATAAACTTTATAGTTGCTTGTAAAATTAACAGACCCCTTAAAAGTTGCTGTCAGAACTGTAAATTGCTTAAGGCAAAAGTTAAAAATTTTTCTTTATCTTTCATCTATTTTTTTTTTAAATTGAGGTATAGTTGATTTACAACATTGTGTTAGTTTCAGGTGTTAGTTTCACAGCAAAGTGATTGACACATATATATTGTTTTTCAGATTCCCTTTGCATTATAGCTTATTACAAGATTATACTATACAGTAGGTCCTTGTTGTTTATTATTTCATGTATAGTAGAGTGTATATATTAATCCCCAACTTCTAATTTATCTCTCTCCTCTTCTCCTCTTCGGGAACCATAAGTTTGTTTTCTATGTCTGTGAGTCTGTTTCTGTTTTATAAAAATGAGTTCATTTGTATCCTCCTTTTAGATTCCACATATAAATGATATCATACGATATTTGTCTCTCTCTGTCTGATTTACTTCACTTGGTATGATAATCTCTAGGCCCATTCATGTTGCTGCCCATGGCAATATTTCATTCTTTTTTATGGCTGAGTAATATTCCATTGCATATACTACCACTTCTTTTTTTTTTTGTAAATTTATTTATTTTAGTTGGAGGTTAATTACTGTACAATATTGTACTGGTTTTTGTCATACATTCACATGAACCAGCCGTGGGTGGACATGTGTTCCCATCCTGAACCCCCCTCCCACGTCCCTCCCCGTCCCATCCCTCAGGGTCATCCCAGTGCACCAGCCCTGAGCACCCTGTCTCATGCATCGAACATGGACTGGCGATCTGTTTCACATACGGCAATATACATATTTCAATGCTGTTCTCTCAAATCATCCCACCCTCGCCTTCTCCCACAGAGTCCAAAGTTGTGTTCTTTACATCTGTGTCTCTTTCACTATCTCGCGTATAGGGTCATCGTTACCATCTTTCTAAATTCCATGTATGTGCATTAATATACTATATTGGTGTTTTTCTTTCTGACTTACTTCACTCTGTATAATAGGCTCCAGCTTCATCCACATCATCAGAACTGATTCAAATGTATTCTTTTTAATGGCTGAGTAATATTCCACTGTATATATGTACCACAGCTTTCTTATCCAGTCATCTGCCAATGGACATCTAGGTTGCTTCCATGTCCTGGCTGTTATAAACAGAGCTGTGATGAACATTGGGGTACACGTGTCTCTTTCAATTCTGGTTTCCTCGGTGTGTATGCCCAGCAGTGGGATTGCTGGGTCGTATGGCAGTTCTATTTCCAGTGTTTTAAGGAATCTCCACACTGTTCTCCATAGTGGCTGTACTAGTTTGCATTCCCACCAACAGCCTAAGAGGGTTCCCTTTTCTCTGCACCCTCTCCAGCATCCATTGTTTGTAGACCTTTGGAATACCACTTCTTCTTTATCCATTCATCTATTGATGGACATTTACGTTGATTCCAAGTCTTTGCTATTGTGAACTCTGCTACTGTGAACACTGGGGTGCATGTATCTTTTTGAATTAGAATTTTCATTTTTTCCAGATATACGCCCAATGGTGGGATTGCTGGATCATGTGGTAGCTCTATTTTTACTTTTTAAAGTAACTTCCATATTCTTTCCCAGAATCTTTAAATGTTTTTTATGCTTTTGTGTTTGTTAATTAGTGGGTTTTTTAAAATGTGCAAAGCTGACATGTGATGATATAAAGATATATGGTAAAGAATATAAACAGTATAAAATGAAAAGTCAAGTTCAACCTTATTCTCCCTCCCAAGCGCATTTCCCCAAAGCAATCATTAGCAGTGGTGTCTGTGTACTCTCCCCAATTACTATGTGTGGTTAAGCATGTGGACTCTGGAACCAGCCGCAGGAGCTGGACCCCAGCTGTTACTTAACCTCCTCGAGGCTCAGTTCTCCATTCTACACGGTGGGGAATAGCAATAGGATCTACACAGCAGGCTTGCTCTGAATCAATATATACAACGTGCTTGGATTAGACCTGCCACGAAGTGAAGGCTTGGTGAATATTAACTGCTATTTGGAAAAGACCCTGATGGTGGGCAAGATTGAGGGCAGGAGGAGAAGCGGGCAACAGAGGATGAGATGGTTGGATGGCATCACCAATTCAACAGACATGAATTTGAGCAAACTGGAGGAAGGGAGATAGTGAAGCACAGGGAAGGCTGACGTGCCGCAGTCCATGGGGTTGCAAAGAGTCAGACATGACTTAGCGACTGAGCAACAACAATTAGTATAGACCCGATTCATTCTTTTAAATGGTAGCATAGTATCCACTGCCATGAGTTTACTGTCATTATTTTACTACTGTCCTACTGATGGACTGTTAACTTTGGGTTTTTTGCTATTTAAACTATTTCTGCCATAAATATATTACAGATAATACTTAATATTATTGACATATATACATGTTTAAAGTGATACATGTGTGTGTTAGTTGCTCAGTCATGTCTGACTCTTTGCGACCCCATGGACTGTAGCCCACCAGGCTCCTTTGTCCATGGGATTCTCCAGGCAAGAATACTGGAGTGGGTTGCCATTTCCTTCTCCAAAAAGGTTGATGAAAGTGTGTAAAATCAAGATGATAACTGTACTTTAGCAGCACAGTCGCGATAAAGCATCACTGAGATCTGAGGAAGTATTATCTTCTTAGGAGTTCCTGCTTTGGACTGAGTTAGCTTGAGACACTGAATCACCCCAATGTCCTAAATCCATCAACAGGAACACCATGCTCTATTTGTTATAAATATCTATTAAACCTTTTAAACTGACAGCTAAGCCATGCCGAATTAAGAAGAATCTTGTGATATATAAGTGATATATAAATGTAATTATATGTGATATATAAAAGTGATATGTAAATATAATTATACATACATACATATCATTGTACATACAGATGAAAACAATCATATCTATCCAACAAAGTCTTAAAATTAAATTGCTGACTCAAAGGATAAATGCAATTTTTAAGAGAAAATTCTAGGCTGGCATTTTAAAAGTTTAAGTTGTTGAAACAGTCTCAAACTAACAAAAACATACAAGTATTATACAGAGAACTCCTCCCTGCAATGTGTAAGCTGCTGACCTGATGCTTCGGTGTGTGTTGTACAAACAAGGACAATCAACAAAATTTCAATCCAACCATCAAGCTCAGTAAATGACAGGTTGCTATGTATAATCCTGAGAACCCTTCCCAGCTTTGTTGTTTGTCTCAATAATATCCTTTATTTTGAAGGACTCGGTTCTGAATATCTTGATTTCTTAATTTAGCTATTGAGGGGGAAAAGGGCGGGGACAGAGAAGAGAGGAGCGGAGAGACAAGCTTGGTGGCCGCTGGCTAGGATCTTGGGTTGCTTGTTTCCCCTCCTCCCAGTATTCTTGCCCCGCCCTTATCTTTGGGGCCCTGGCCCCCTCCTCCACTTCTGAGCTTCTCAGGGGCCTCAGTGGGCCCTGCGGGTACTCTCTGGCTCCCTGAATTTTTGCCTCTGCCCTTGTATCTGTCCTTCTTTGTTCACTTGCTTGGAGCTGGCTTTCTTTTTCTAAGACTATGTGGTCCAATCCTGTCTCTTAGAGAAAACTGATGCTCAGAGAGGGGTGGCATACACCCAAGGTCAGACAGTGAGTTGGGGAGGCTCACCTCGGCAACAGGGAGGCTTGCATTTATAAAGCCTCGCAGACCCTCAAGGAGCCGGCCCCTGGGTGGACGCCAGGGGGCAGTAGAGGGCCCCTCCCCACTTCCTTGTCTCAGAGTTGCTGTCCGAAGATGCTGGCTTCTCAGATTTGAAGTGGACAGGACAAGCTAGCTGGGGTGGCTGTCTGGTCCACGCCAGGAAGATTAGCATGGAAGGTGGGTCCTAGGAGAAGGCCCTTTAATACCCCTGTCTCCGGGGGTAGCTGGGCAGCACGTCCCTTTGAGGGCTGGGCTGGGACTCTCCTCATCTCTGGTGGTGAAGAGGGGACCCCAGGGGAGAGGAGGACCCTGGCCTGCTGGGGAGCATCCTACAGTGCCTTGGAAGTGCCAGCTTCCCCCGAGAAGGCAGGTGGAGGATTCGTGCTGAGAGGCCTGTGGTCCCCTGTCCCCTTCCTTGGGTCCTCTTCAACTGCACCAGCAGGCAGCAGTTCAGTCCCCCCTGCCTTCTCCCCTGTCTGAATCCTCTGGGCTAGTTTGCCTCTGGGCCTCCTGGGACATCTGGATTTTTGAGCTGAACACCCAGGAAGTTGAGCACATGTAGAGTACCACCCCCAATCCCAGGCATGTTCTGTAAACTATAAGTGAAGTTGTTCAGTCGTGTCCGACTCTTTGCGACCCCATGGACCGTAGCCTGCCAGGCTCCTCTGTCCTTGGGATTTTCCAGGCAAGAGTACTGGAGTGGGTTGCCATTTCCTTCTCCAGGGGATCTTCCCGACCCAGGGATAAAACCCAGGTCTCCCGCATTGCGGGCAGATGCTTTACCGTCTGAGACACTAGGGAAGCCTCTCTGTAAACTATAATTTAGAAGATAATACATTTAAATGGTACAGTTCAGTTGCTCAGCTGTGTCCGACTCTTTGTGGCCCCATGGACTGCAGCACGCTAGGCTTCCCTGTCCTTCACCAACTCCTGGAGCTTGCTCAAACTCATGTCCGTCGAGTCGGTAATGCCATCCAACCATCTCATCCTCTGTTGTCCCCTTCTCCTTCTGCCTTCAATCTTTCCCAGCATCAGGGTCTTTTCCAGTGAATCAGTTCTTCACATCAGGTGGCCAAAGTATTGGAGCTTCAGCTTCAGCATCAGTCCTTCCAATGAACACCCAGGACTGATCTCCTTTAGGATGGACTGGTTGGATCTCCTTGCAGTCCAAGGGACTCTCAAGAGTCTTTCCAACACCACAGTTCAAAAGCATCAATTCTTCGGTGCTCAGCTTTAAATGGTGCAAATGAACTTATTTGCAAAACAGAAATAGAGTCACAGATGTAGAAAACGAACTTATGTTACCAGGGGAGAAAGCAGGGAGGGGGAAGGGATAAATCGGGAGACTGGGACCAACACACACACGATTCTATATACAACATAGGTGACTAGTAAGGACCCTATGTGTGGCGTGGGGGACTCGGCTCAATGCTCTGTAATGACCTATATGGGAAAAGAATCTAAAAAAGACCGGGTATGTGTGTGTGTTTAACTCATTCACTTGCTGTACACAGGAGGCTAACACAACCTTGTAAATCAACTGTACACCAATAAAAAGTTTTACAGAGGAAAATGCGTTTACATCAGATACTGAATGATTTTCTTTCTTTTATAAATCTGAAAAATTGAGGAGAGTCCTGCTTTGCAAAGCGTTCCCCTGGCTTTGTGCTTGTTCTCCTGGGCGGGGAACCCTTGGGCCTTGGAGGAGGTGACACCTGACGCGCTTCCTGCCGGCTCTTCAGTGCACGGGGCCCGGTGACGGCCCTCCACCCTGGGCAGTGCACACAGGGGCCCCTGAGCTGTGTGCCTGGGGTCAGAACTGCCTCAGGAAAGTGCCCGGCTGCTCTCCCAGCCCCCGCCCTCCTTCTCTCTAGCTCTGGGCTCCAGTCCTTTCTGAAATGATGTCCCTGCCCCGCTCGCTTGTGTAAGCCCCACTCCATCAGGGTCTAAGCTCAGCTGTCCTTCCCTCAGAACACAATTTCCTGACTGTCCAACCCTCCCCACTATGAGACTCCCCTTTTTCCCCCCACGCTTCTGCAGAGCCAGCCTCTTGGTTTACCCACCGCATTTGTGAGATGGTCTGGTAAGGTCTTTGCTCCCCTGCTCTAAGCTCTGGGAGCTCCAGGTCTGGGATGTTCAGTTTCTGTAACTGCTGCTGTACGGGGGGCTACCTTCCTTTTTGGAAGACTGTGTGGTTCAATCCTGTCTCTTACAGATGAGAAAACTGATGATCAGAGAGGGTGTGACATACACCCAAGGTCACTCAGCTCTGCGAGTCCCAGGACTGTGGGATATTCTTGCTGAAGTACATGGTGCTTGGCACATGGGTGGCCTTTGATAACTACTTGTTTAATAAATGCTGCTTGACAGTCATAATTACATATTTTGAGGATGCTCTTGATTTTAACTTTGACTGATGAGCATTTTCCAAACAGAGCCCTGCCCCCACTGCCCTGGTGGACTGAGCTCACAGCACCTTCCCAGGAAGAAGGGTCGGTTGGGAAGAGAGATGGTGGGAAGGCGGGTGGCAGGGATGGGAGAGGAAGGCCTTCTGGGGCTGTCAATCCCCTCTTTCTCTCACCCTCCAGAGCCCTGACCGTGTTTTGAGACACCAGCCCCCAGCTCAGCTCAGCCCCTCCCCTGTCTTGGTCTGAGATCTTCCTAGCATTTTCTCCCTAGAAGGATGTGTTGGAGGGCACGAACAGCCCCGTTCTGCTCAAAGCTGCAGGGGATTCATTTGCCTGTTTCTTCCTCATGTACAAGCGCTCGTTTTGGCAAGTTGCTTCCCCCTCATCTGAATACATGAGGGATTGATTTTGATAAGTGCCGAGAAGGAGCTCTAATGAGCCAGACGAGCCAGCCAAGAAGAGGGGGAAATCTCCTGAGGAATGAAACCCTTGACTCTAAAGCCATCAGACCATGTGGGATTTTGGGGTTTTGGAAACGTCAGGTCATGTGAAGCTGGTGGACCCTTGCCTTTCCCTAAAATAGCTGAACTAGGAGCTTTCACTGTGAAGGATTCAGGAACTGAGCAGAAATGGTTCAAACTGAAGGAGAGGAACAGAGGCAATTAAGTTTTATGCTCTGTTCTCAGAAGACCTCCCTTCTGGAAATCATAGTCATGTTTTTGAAGGGGAGGAGCATGGAGGGAACTAGCCTGAAGACCTACTGTGTGTGCAGTGAGCACCGTCTGGGTGCCTGACTTATATAATCTCGATTGCACTGGGTGCCTGACCTTTACACCATGTATTGTATTACACAGGTGCCTGATTTAGTTGGATTGTGCAGGTCAGGAAGCTAAGACACTCGTTCAAGTTCATGCAGTTGGAGACAGGAGATCAGATTCAAGCCCAGGTCTGAGTGTCTCAAAGCCTAGACTTCCACCTGGCCGGGGGGCAGACTCTCCCTACAGAGGGAGTGACCTGCCCAGTTAGTGCCCCGCAGCCAGGAGCAGAGAAGCTGTGAAAGCAAACTCAGAGCCTCTCTGTTGGTTACCTGCCAGGGCCCATGGAGGGCAGTGGCCCGGTGAGCCCCTGAGTGCATCCTGCCCTCATCACCCCCAGGCCCAGGTCCCCATATCACGGTGTGAGGGTGTCAGTTCCTTCCCGTGAACCCGGCACTCAGGTCCGGAGTCCCAGAATGACCTGATTTCAGCTTCAACAGTGTATGAGTGGCACTTCACGTTCAACTCTTGGACGAATGTTCCGGAACATTTGCAGTGTTGCTAACGACCTTCCCTGCGGGGAAGTCAGTCACAAGACCTCTTGCTGGAGCCGCTGCTACCCTCACCCTCTCTGTCTGGTGCCAGCACAGGGCTTGGGGGTCAGAGCCAGCTGGAACGTGACCCAGAACAGGAGTGCCTTCCAGCAGCGCCTCGCCCCGTGGCCAAAGCCCGCTGCCAGCTAAGAAATGCGCCCCCACCCCACCCAGCCCACGAAGCCTCCCTGCCCTCTCCCCCAGCCCCCTGCTCTCTGCCATCCTCGTGTTATCTGTCTAGTTGCCCACATCCTCCCCACCACCTGAACCCCACACCCGGTTTCAATTTCCAGCTTCCTGATCCCACGAAACCTCACGGGCTTGCTTGTTTTCTGGAGCATAAGTGATGCCTTCCATTCGGGGTGGAAACTTGATGTCAAACTGGGCTTTCAAGCCTTTACTTTTTTTCTCCTCCACCTTCCAAACTGGCTCAAACTCTACCTGCTTTAGGGGCCAAGCTAGGTCACTGGTTTTGAAATTAGCTTTGTAAGTGTTATTTGGGGTTTCTGGAGACACTTGCTTAGAATGTTCATGTTCGAAGTCGTTTAAAAATGGTAATAAAAACCCAACATCCTTGGGAAACAGAGCAGCAGGCTTCGGTCTCTGTCCTCAGGATGGGACATGAAAGCTGGAATGTTGATCATGGTAGTGTTTGCAGAAACCCATGTTTCCTGCCACCTCCGGGCAGACTGTGCTGATAACCAGGCAGAATTTAATCGTGGAGTTGTCACTATATGGTTTCTAGGTAAAACACAGGATGCCCAAATTCTAAATTTGAATTTTAGATAAACAATGAACAATTTCTTTTGCATTAGCTTGTTCTAAGTGTTTCATGGAGCATACATACTCATACTAAAATATTATTTGCTGTTTATGTGAAATTCAAATTTAACCAGGCATCTTGTACTGACATCTGGCAGATACGTGCCAGTGCTACAGAGGGAACCCCCTGAGTATGTTTTATATGCTAACATCAGGGCCTTGAGAGGAAAGTGCTGGCGTATTGTGGCCTTAGGATGGGGACAGTCAGGTAGATGAGTCTAGGCTTGAACACCTAGATTTCCCAGAATGCTCTGAGCATAGCGAAGCAGCCCTTCTAGATGCTGGTACCCAGGGATGGGAGGACTTTACTGGGGGCAGATGTCTTACAATGGGTCACTTGTCCTCAAGAAGTGTCCTCATCTCGCCTTATTTCCTCTAGATTACTAACTGGGGCTGGTTCTCAGCAGAGCCTAAGTGGGAAGATAAATTTCCTGCCCTGGGAACAAATAAACTCCTCACCAACACAGTGACAGGTCCTGGTCAGTAGGTATCAGCAAGTGACAGAGTGAAATGTGTGGGTGTGAACCTTGAAGATACTGAATGGAGTTTCCTGGTTTGCAAGAATGCTCCCACGTGCCAGGAGTGGACTTCCTGGCAAGGACACTTAGAAATTATTTTAACACAATGCTTGTGTTTTTTTTTGTAAACCCACTGACCCACCCCAGCCCCGCCCCCCCAGGCTTTCAAGGGGGTAAGAAGGGCTCTGCAAGCCTTGAGCATGATGTAAATGAGATGTAGGCACTGTGATTGTCTTCCTAGAGTATTAAGTAAGAGCTTAGAGGGCTTAGGGAAGTAAGAACGTGAGATTGGATCTATCATGTAAGATTGTGTTAAGTCTCTGATACCTGTCACAATATCATCCTCAGGAACCTTGGCCATGCTTGTTCAGTACATGGATGAACTTTTCCTAGTTAGACCTGGTGTACTGGAAGTGGCAATCCCTCTGGATGCCCAGGTAAGACTTACAGGCTCCAAAAGTTGGAAGTAAATCCTATAAAGATTCAGGGGGATGCAACTTGGGTAAAGTTTTAGGGGGTCTAATGATCTAGAGTAAGCTGGAAGGTATTCTGTAAGGGAAAGGCAACTTACTCACTTTGGGGTCCCTACCACAGAGACAGAGCCACCCACTGGATGAAACTTCATATTTTGGAGGTGACATATGCCTCACTTTGGAATACCACTACAATCCATTCAGCAAATTTTTCTGAAGCCTGGCAGGTTTGAGTGGGGCTCAGAGGATGGGAGAATTCTGCCGCAGGTTTGGGCATTAATGCAAGCTTTTCTGTTTGGTCAGGGAGCTGGAAGAAATAAGATGGGAAGACTGGAGCCAGAGGGATATGCTTGTGAATTTTGGAAGTGAGCACCATGGGTGAATCTTGTATCTCAAGTCAGTGCCCAGCAGAGGCTGTCTCCAGCAGAAGGGACACTAAGTGGATAGATACATTGGGAGCCCCTTCCTGAGGAGGGCAGCCTCTGTGCTTGGCCACCTTAATGTTTACATGCGTCCAGCTATACAGTCTCCCTCTCACCACAGCTGGTCTAGCTGCTTCTATTGCCAAATATCTGATGCTAAACCCTTTATTTGGTACCCTAACTTGAGACATTAGCAGTCCTTGGGATTGGTGTGTACTAGGGGTTGCCAGGAGTTTAGAATGTTCAATTGAAAAGGATTTAGGATTTTGGTCCTGGAATAAGTTGCATAGACTCAACTTTCCCTGCTCATCTATCTTAAAAACAAATAAATACTCTGGAAATTATTCAGCAAATGATACAAGGACTCTGAAAGGTGGGTGGAAGAGGGTGGATGGGCCAGAGACCTCATGACTGGAGGAAGGACCACGTGGTGGGTTCCCTGCAGTTCCCTCTGATCTTCTGCACAGCCCTGGGGTGGGTGCCAGAGAAACTGGCAACAAGAACCTCCAACAGGCATAGATTTAAAAACCCCAAATCTAGAAAAGTCTCCCTTCTCTGGCTAAAGTACTGGGGAAGGGGAAGTCCAGCAGAGACTTGAGGGGCTGCTCTCCCCACTCAACAACCTGGACCCCAGCAGGCATTCTGATCTGTGAGCCGCAGGGACAGCACCCAGGTCACCCCAGCGCCTCCACAGCTGGGCCCCTGGACAATCCATTTGCCCACAGCTGTGAAGCTGTTACCGAGCCAAGCTTGGGTCCACTTGCCTGTGCTCAGTAAAGCCAGTCTACTGACAGGATTGTGATGAAGGAAAGAGCGATGTCTATTGCAAGAACCAAGCAAGGGGTCCGGGCAGTTCCTGCTCAAAAGCTCTGAACTCCCCGTTGGGTTTCAGCAAAACAATTTTAAAGACCAGGTGAGGGAGGGGTATCCCAGGGTGTGTGATTAGCTCATGTACAGTTCTCTGATTGGTCGATGGTGAGATAACAAGGTGATGTTACAGGGGTGAACATTATCCATCCTTTGGAACCAGTAGGTCTGGGGCTGCAAGCTCATGATCAGCAGGTAGTCAATTTCTTCTTTTTGGGGGAAGCTTTAGCATCTATAAAACAGGTAATGTGCATTGGGTACTATTACCTAGGTACTTCTTTTTTGTGCTTGTACGCTTAGTCTTGTCTGACTCTTTGCAACCCCATGGATTGTAGCCAACCAGGCTTCTCTGTCCATGGGATTTCTTAGATGAGAATACTGGAGTGGGTTGCCATTTCCTTCTGCAGGGAGTCTTCCCGACCCAGGGAGTGAAATCGCGTCACCTGTGTCTCCTGCATTGCAGGCGGATTCTTTACCCACTGAGCCATAGGGGAAGCTTTGCTTCTTTTTAAAAATTTATTTATTTATTTATTTGGCCACACTGGGGCTTAGTTGTGGCACGTGGGATCTAGTTCCCTGACTAGGGATCAAACCCAGGGACTCCTGCATTGGGAGCGTGGAGCCTTAGCCACTGGACCATCAGGGAAGTCCCTACGTAGGTACTTCTGAGAGGAGCCATAGCAGAGGATATGGGGTCGGGTCTGTCCTGGGAAGACAACACAGGGTCTTGCTCTGTTATAAAGCCTTGTGCATCCTTGCCCTCCACCCAGTGGTATAGGGAGACCCAGGCCAGTGGTTTCTTCCCCACCACCCTGAGGTTCACTCAGTGATGGCACGTGGCCCAGAGCAGTGCCTCCTGGCCCCACAGACACCACCAGCAGAGGCTAAGTGGGCCGAGTGGGACCCCCAGCAGCACAGGAAGAAGGAAGACCCATGGGACTCAGTGAGGTCTCAGGACACTAAAAGGTCATGAACTGAAGCCCCCCAAACTAGGCCAGGACCTACACCTCAACTAAACAGATGACTGCTGCTAAAACCAAAGATTTTATCAGGATGGCGTATCCTAACATAATAGCCAAAATGTCTCGGATATAATACAAAATCACTGGTTCTACCAAGAGCCAGGAAAACTCCTGGATGAGAAAAGACAGTGGACAGAGGCCAATACTTAGATGAGTCAGATGTTGGACTTACCTGGCACAGATTTTAAAGTGGCTGTCATATATCAGGGGTGGGCCCAGCTTCACTGGGGTTGAGTCCAGCTTCATTGGGGTGGACCCAGCTTCTTTAGGGTGGGCCCATATTCACACCTGGAGAAAGAAATGGCAACCCACTCCAGTATTCTTGCCTGGAGACTCCTGTGGGCAGAGGAGCCTGGTGTGCTGCCGTCTATGGGGTTGTACAGAGTCAGACACGACTGAAGTGACTTAGCAGCAGCAGTCATATATCAATGTCAGTGCTTTAAAATCAACGTCAGAAAGGCTTCAATAATCAATTATAAGTCATGGGTTTATAAAACATTAATACTTGGAATCAAGAGACCAAAGTATCATCTACTCACTCTGTGATTGTGAAGATGATTTTCAACCTTACTGAGCTTCGATTTCTCTGTCTGCAAGATGGAAGTAGTATATTTTTTCTGGCAATGAGATGAATCATAGAACAACACGCTGGCGACACTTTCAGTGCCTGCTCAACAACCATATCCCTTCTACACTGTTCTCAGGGAGAGAAGAGATGCTCCTGGCTGAGATTACACAGCTTTCCAGCCTCCCTTGCAGCTAGGATGGACCACAAGGCACACTTCTGGATGGTGGAGATGTGGGAGTTGCTGGAGAGAGTGTCCCCTCCAGAGCAGAGCAGGAAAACCTCACTGGGGTAAACCCTGTGTGTATCGTGCTTTCCCTTTCTTTCCACCTGGAACTTGGATGTGAGGTCTGGAGCTGCAGCAGGTATCTGGCAACCAGGAGGAGAGGGGTAAGGGTAGAAGGCCTCCCTCCTAAGGCTCCTGGAATGGAAAGATGAGTCTGGAGCCCTGAGGGCACGGCTGATGCTCCTGGCATGCAGTCACCTCTGAACTCCTTGTTTTGGGGAGAAAACAAACACCCACTCTTGAGGCCACCATACATTGGGTTTTCTGAGATTGTAGCAGAATGTGCTGCTGATTTAACGAGGAAGGTGAGGAAGGGAGTGTTAGTGACAGTTCATTCAGAGCCGGGAACTATTCTGAAGGTGAGACAGTCCTTTAATCCTCACGGCTACCGTGGGAGGTCGAGGCCAGTTCTGTCCCCCTTTCAGGGGGTGTGAGCGCCTGACAAGGATACAGTAAGTAGAAGGAGGGGAGGAAGGCAGATGCCCTACCGTCCTTGTGTGGCTCAGTGAACTTTAATGGTTAGTATTTCTTTGTCTTTTTTATGTTTGTGTGAGACACACTGGCCTTCCTCCTGCTCGGCCTCTCTTTCTGCCTCCTTCCTGCATCCTAATCTTCGGCCTTGTGCATTCCACACGCTGCATAACCTCCTGTTATGCACGTAGGTCGCATGGCAGAGGCGGTCAACCCTCTAAGGTCTGCTGAGGCTGGCCCGGGCTCTTGCCTGTGAGTCCTGCTTCCCCACTTTCAACACTGGACACCTTCCTGTGCTCAGAGAGTGTGAGAGAGCTCTGGGAAAGTGCTGGCAGCTGGATGGGGCGCCCACACAGTTGGAAGCGGGGGTGCCCCTGCAGCAGGATCCCCACAGTGGGAATGAGGTCCCATCTCACCCTCACTAGTCAGGCTCCCTCCTCCCCACCCCATGTCCCCGCCAGGCCCACCCACGCCTCCATCTGGGCCTGGCTGGGGCCTCAGAGGCGTTCCATTTGTGGCCAAAGAGATTCATTCAAATGCATAATTAAAGACAGGGACGTGGCTTCTGCTGGAGGGTGGGCCCTGCACAAGCACGCAGGCGCCCTGCCCACCCTCACACATCTGTCCCCTGGGGTGGGGCCCACGGGACCCCCTCCGTTCCAGCCCAGGAGGAGCCAGTTGGCAGCAGGGAAGTCCAGAGCTCCCCAGGGCCTCCTGCGACCCTGGGGGGCACCCCCCTCTGATGTACTCACTCCCCCTTGGGACACAGAGCCCCCACCTTCCTCCCGCCCTTTGACTAGGAGACCCTCATCAAAACCTAACAATTACAGTGCATCAGTGATGACTAGGGCCTTCCAGCCTAGAACATGGGGTATATTACCCCCTCCTCTCAGTGTGATTTGAAATAAAGCCAGGCCAGGCCAGAGAGAAGTCCTGACAATTCAGTGCCATGCCCCACCTACCGCCCATCCCCAGCCAAGAGTTTTTACCTAGTCATTACTTGAATGTATTTTATTGTTTTGTTTTTAGTATTGAGTTTAAGAGAAATCTCATCTCTTGGTGTGCCTGCCCTGCTTGGGGGGTGCCCAGGCCCCTGGCTCCTGGGGAAGTCTGCTCCCAGCGGACTCTCATTCATGACTACAGGGACCCAGACTGGCATCACTTTGCTTCCCACCCTCCCCGCCCAGTGCTTCCGGTCTAGCTGAGGGAGCCCCGAGTCCTCCCAGGCTGGGAGAGGGTGGGGCGGCGCCAGAGCCGGGATTTCCCTCCACCCACACATCCGGGGTTGAGACCCCTGGCCTGGTGCCCATCACGGCCCCTGGACCTCAGGGCCAGCAGAGGCCTCCAGGGACCCCCCACGGCACCTGGGGCTCTCCAGCCAGGGCTGCCCTCGCTCTCCACTCCCAAATGGCAGCTCCTGCTGGGAAGTTGCTCCCAGCAACTCCCTTCTGGCTGGAACCACCCAAGGAGCCCCGGTCCCTGCCCCCGGCCCCACAGGGCAGACCGAGGGGTGCTGCTTCCGGCCACCGCTGCAGGGCGGGGTTCAGCAGGGGAGCGGGCCCGAAGGCGGGGTGAGAGAAGGGGCCAGAATTATCCTAACTCTTGGGAGGCGGACGGGTCGGACCTTGGTTGACCATGTCCCAGGAAACAGTAGGAGCCCATCCGCGAAGGTTGGCAGCTCAGCTGTGTCACGGGTTCTGTGGCTCCTGGCGCGGGGCCGGCTGCTGAGGCTGTGGGAACATGTGTCCTGGGTTCCAGGGCGCTGAGTCAGCGCTCTGCAGAGACGCCGGAAAGCCTCCTTCTCGTGCTCTGCACCCAGCACCCACTACCCAGGGAACTTCCCCGGAGGGTGGGGTCCTTGCGGGTGTCACTGCTGTGATGATCGCTGCGGCAGGCGGCTCTGGGACCGCCGCTGCCTCTCCCCGGGGTTTGCTCCACTGCTCGGTCTTACAGCCGCTCTGTACCCGCCGGGCCATGCACCCCACGGCTGACGCTCAGTGCCTGCTCCCTGAACCAGGCTCCGGGCAGGAATCAGCCAGAAGGGCTGCTGCCCAGGGCCCCCGGGCAGAGGAGTGGGCAGAGACGAGGGAGCTAGCACAGGAGGCGGACCTGGCCCTGGAGCTGGTCACAGTGGAGGTCACTGTGGAGGTCATAGCGGAGACCATGGAGGAGGCCACGGGGGAGGCCACAGTAGAGGCCACGGGGAGGCCACAGGGGAGGTCAGAGCGGAGGCCGTGGAGGAGGCCACAGCAGAGGCCACAGCAGAGTCCGTTGCCACGTTGGGTTTTAAGGCAGGTGAGAGTGTGTTTTCAGGCCCGTGGAGTGTGGAGCTGTAAGAGGCCGTGTCACCAGCTCTGGGGGGGGCACGCCCAGGGCCGCTGCGGGCAGGGAGGGGACAAGGAGCGTGCTCTCCAGGCCTGGCTGGCACCCCTCACTGGCTGAGTCCGCTGGGAAGCCAGAAGCAGGCAGGGCTGCAGTTGATGCTGGCCAGAGAGGTCAGGGTCTGGGACCCAGAGTGGGGTGGGGAGCCTCTGGAGGGGCAAACAGCTCCCCGCCACCGACCGTGGGCTGGCCCCGCATGTCCCTGAGTCCCCGGCGGCCCTTTCTGCCCAGGCTTCTGGGTCCCTCAGAGCGGCAGCTGGTGGTGTGAGAGGCTGCAGAGCCCTCCCAAGTCTGCCGGCCCTCTGGCCCCAGGGCCCCTCCCCGGCAGGCGATGTGAGAGGAGATCCCAGGGAGGACAGAGCCGCCCACCCCTCTGTCTCCTGCGTCCCACTGATTTCGTTCCCAGCTGCAGGCCGGGCGCCCACAGTGCTGTCTGCAGAGCCGGCGCCCAGCACACAGCTGCGGGGCCAGTGAGTAAGCGGGTGCTGAGTCCACTGCGCATTCGCAAGGAGAGACCACCCCTCGGGAGTGGGGAGGCGACCTCGGGCTCCGCGGGGGCTGGGGTGCAGCGCGGTGTCCCCAGGGCCCTGTGAACGGGGCGCTGCCCCGGGCCTCTGTGCCTGGGCCCAGCTGCCCGTCAAGTGGTGACCACCCCATCTAAGAGTGGCTCCCAGACACGGAGCCCCGGTGCTGGGTGCAGCCCTGCGCTGGGTCACTTAGACAACGTCACTCGGTCCCAGGGCGCTCCTGTGGGGTGAACACTGCTGCAAACACCCCCGCTTTACTGATCAGCAGACAGGGGCTGAGGCAGGGTGAGTGTTGCTGGGCAGCGCGGTGGGGCTGGTTCCCCCTCAGGTCTGAGCCGCTCCACCAGGAAGGCCCCCTGGGCCACCGGTGTCTTCATGCTGGTCCCAGGGAGATTGACAGCTGAGGCCAGACTCTGCTGACCCGCAACCTGGCTCCTGGATGGAGGTCAGGCATCAGCGCGTGTCTCTCCAACCTCTCCATCACCTTTCCCTTCCAGACCCTTCTCTGACCCTTCACCACAGACCTGCCCCCAGCACCCTAGCCTGGAGGGTACCCTGTGCTTAGGTGTATCCGACTAAGCCAAGACACAGCCTAAGCCTAAGACTGAGGGACGGGGCTGCTTTTTCCTTCCTGGAGGGTCCTCCCACACCACCTGTCTGGGGAGGGGCCCTTGGCAGCTCAGTTTTGTCCAACTCCTTGCTACCCCATGGACTGCAGCCCACCAGGCTCCTCTGTCCACGGGATTCTCCAGGCAAGAACACTGGAGTGGGTTGCCATGCCTTTCCTCCGGGGGATCTTCCCAATCCAGGGATCGAACCCAGGTCTCCCATATTGCAGGAAAATTCTTTACCATCTGAGCCACCAGGAAGCCCAGAGGGTACCCTGGTATCCTCTAAAGAGCCCCAGAGCTGTTCTCCTAGTGAAAAAGAAAGTGGAAGTGTTAGTAGCTCAGTCGTGTCTGACTCTTTGTGACCCCATGGACTGTAGCCCGCCAGGCTCCTCCCTCCATGGGATTCTCCAGGCAAGGATCCTGGAGTGTGTAGCCATGCCCTTCTCCCGAGGATCTTCCTGACCCAGGGATCGAACCTGGGCCTCCTGCATTGCAGGCAGATTCTTTACTGTCTGAGCCACCCTCACCCTGCCCAGTAAATGCCCCACCTCTCTGCAGAGGGAGCGTCTAGCAGTACATCTCCCCTGCCCACTTGCTCGGTTTCCCCTGGCCTCTCTTCCATGGCTCCCTTGGCCTTGGAGTGTACCAGGCTGCCCGCCCTCCAGGAGCTCAGGACGGAGGGCAGTGGCCACTGACCCACAGGTCTGTACCTTCTGGAAGTTCATCCTGGAATCCAGGAAAGAACCCTTCAGGCCAGCCCGGGTAGGACTCCCTGGTCCACAGGCTGGTTCCTGCTGCCCTCTGATGCCCTCTTCTGGCCTGAGTGGGTTACTACAGCCAGCCCTGCCCACCCCAGGGACCCAGAATCCCCAGATCCTGGTCTCAGCCCCACAAGAGACCTCTGTCCACCTGCCCCGACCCGGAGCCCACGCAGCCCCCCACCCCCACCACGAGCAGCTTTGGAGGGGGGCTCTCAGGCTGCCCCACCTGATCTCTATGAGTGACTGAGGCACCTCTATAATCACAGACTTCTCTGGAGCAGACCCAGCAGCAAGCTTTAGGGTTTATATTCTTCTGCTCAGTGGCTTGCCACGTCTGGAGGTGTCTGGTTTCAACTTGATGGTCTTTGGAGTCCTAGCACATCTATGCTTGATTTCACAGGCAGGATGACTTCAGATGTCTGGAGGGTAAAGCCTGCAATGGTCCTGCCAAAATGTCCTTTGTGTGAAGCCCGGAATAGATGTCGGCGGCCGGGAAGTCCTCCAGCCCCGGGGGCGTCCCAAATCTGGCGGCTGGAGCCCTCCGGGCACGTCCGTGTGTCCCTGCACACGATGAGTTCGGACCCTGATGAGGCAGCTGGGCAGTTCCGGCCCCAGGGGGCGCACCCCACCCTCTCCACTCGCAGCCAAGGCGCTTGGGCGCTGAGCCGGGCTGGCTGGATGAGACGAGCTTGCCCTCTCCTTATGGTTCTTCTTGGATCTTGTGAGTGTTGATGGAAGCGAAGGGCTCCCTGTTGCTGGCCCTTCTAGAGTGTTCCATCACTGTCCCACTGGCCTGAGTTAAAGAGACATCACTAGTACGAACACCTTCTTCCTCCCTTCCCTCCTTCCTGTTTCCTGCCTACAAGTCCGCTTGGGCTGCTGTAAGAAAACACCGCAGATTGGGTGGCTTAAACCGTAGCCATGACTTTTCTCCCACTTTTGGAGGCTACAAGTCCAGGATCAAGCTTCCCACCGGCTTGATTTCTGAGAACTTCCTTCTTGGCTGGCCGATGGCTGCCTCCTCGCTGTGCTGTGTCCTCACGTGGCCTTTCCTCTGTGTTTGTGTGGACACAGAGGGAGAGGGATCTGTCCTCGCTCCTCCCGTTCTTATAAGCACACCAGTCCTATCGGATGAGGACCCCACCCTTATGACTTCAGTAAACTCTCTCCACCCCCTTATGAGCCCTGTCTCCAAATACAGTCATAGGGGGCCCAACATATGAATTTTGAAGGGATGCGAACATTGAGTCTACAGCACTATTCATTTTGGTAAGATGAGAATAAAACAGAACACTCAAATAATTTACCCCTTCTGGAAGCCTCAGGTAAAATTGCCAAGGTTGCACTTACTGTTGGCTGAGACAGAAAGCTTCATCATGTGAGGATCGAATATTAAGGAGCATCTGGTGTGAAAGTATCAAAAGAAAAGAAAGAAAGAAAGAAAGAAAGTGAAGTTGCTCAGTCTGTCTGACTCTTTGCGACCCCATGGACTGTAGCCTAGGGGGCTCGTCCGTGCATGGGATTTTCCAGGCAAGAGTACTGGGGCGGGTTGCCATTGCCTTCCCCAGGGGATTTTCCCAACAACCCAAGGATCAAACGCAGGTCTCCCGCATTGCGGGCAGATTCTTTACCATCTGAGATACCAAGGAAGCCGCCAGCTGTCAGTGCAAACACAGACTCAGGGCCACAAGCACAAAGCAACCCTGGGCCCTGCTCTCAGCGTGTGTCCCCCAGGAGCAGACGCTGAACGTATCTGATGCCAATGGTTTATTTGGAGGCCATTCCAGGGAAGCGCCTATAAGGGAGAGGGGAACTGAGGCAGTGGGCTGAGGGCATTGAGTAGGTCACCAAGTCAGTTTCACCACGGGCGATCGGAGCAGTGCCTGCTGGGCGACGAGGAGGAGGGGCGTGCCTGCCCAGAGTCATCCCAGCCTGGGCGGAGGACGCTGACCCTCTATCCACCGACTCAGGCACGGAGCTTGGGGTTACCTGAATCACTTCCGGTCGCAGTACTGGGTTCAGAGAGACCGTCTGCCGTCATTCCTGCCAGTGCTCTGTGCCCCTGCGGTCAGTCCAGCCCCCAGCAGGGGCGCCACTGAGACTCCCGGCCCTGTGCCCAGACCTCCAGGGCCCAGTGGCCACCCCTACCCCAACCCCACACCCTGCTGAGCCGTTTTCATCCCCTCCCCCTCTTCACTATAGGGCCCGGGGTTAGGGACCATCTCTGCTCACTGTGCCCTAACTCTGGCAGGATCTTCAAAGGATGTGGGGAAATTCAGATACAAATTTAGTTCAGATTTCATTTTCTTAAAAAAGAATGCATTATGATGTTAGGGTCATCATTATGCTCAGTCATGTCCAACTCTTTGCGACCCATGGACTATAGCCCACTAGGCTCCTCTGTCCATGGGATTCTCCAAGCAAGAGTCCTGGAGTGGGGCTCCATTCCCTATTTCCGGGGATCTTCCCAACCCAGAGACTGAACCCCCATCTCTTGTGTCTCTTGCATTGGCAGGAGGATTCTTTACCATTAGCGCCACCTGGGGAGCCCAGATGTTAGGGTCACTATAGCGCTGTGGTAATTAAGACTGTTCTGTATTGACAGGGAGATCAATGGCTCAAAGTGGAAAACGAGAGAGGACTTCCCTGGTGGTCCAGTGGTTAAGACCCTCTTCTGTTTTTGAAATTTATGAAGTTCTTCTTTGTAAATCAGTTAATTTATATCATTGTTTAAAAATTAGATCCCACATGTGAGTGATATCACATGGTATTTGTCTTTTCTCTGTCTGACTTACTTCATTTAGTAGGCTCATCTCTAGGTCCAGCCATGTTGATGTAAATGGTATTATTTCATTCATTTTTATGGCCAAGTAATATTCCATTGTATATATGTACCACATCTTTATCCATTCCTCTGTTGATAGACAGTTAGGTTGCTTCTATGTCTTCAACTGGTGATTGACTAAGATGCAAGGGCACCAGTCCAGGACGGACAGCCTTTTCAACAAATGGTGTTGGAGCGAGGGGACATCCAAGGGCAAAGAAAGGAGCCTCAACCCAAGTCTGACGCGTTTTACAAAAAGTTAATTACACCTGGAGCACAGACTTAACTTTAAAGTATAAAACCAATGAACTTTGAATGAAAAAAGAGAGTATTGTAGACCAAGGGTTAGGTGAAGTATTAGTTGTTTGACTTCACATCAAAAGCACTGTCTGTAACAGCAAAAAAAAAAAAAAAAAAAAGGATAAGCCAGAATGTACCAAAACTGTAACTCTTGCCCTGTGAAAACCTCTGTTAAGAGGATGGAAGGAAAAGCTGCATGCTGGGAGAATGTATTTGCAAACCACATAGTCAACAAAGGATTTGTACCTGGGGTATATAAAGCATTCAACAGTGAAAAATCCCCCAAACAATCCAATTAGGAAAAGGGCAAAAGTAACGAACAGACATATCACCAAAGAGAGTACACACGGCAAATAAGTACGTGAAAAGATACTCACTGTCGTTGGTGGTGGTGGTTTAGTCCCTAAGTCGTGCCCGACTCTTGCGACCCCACAGATTGTAGTCTGCCTGGCTCCTCTGTCCACAGGATTCTCCAGGCAAGAGTACTGGAGTAGGTTGCTGTTTCCTTCTCAGGGGATCCCGACCTAGGAATAAAACCTGGGTTTCCTGCACTGCAGGCAGATTCTTAACCAACTGAGCTATGAGGGAATATCATTAGTTTTTAGGCAAATGCAAATGAAATCCACAGTGACATATCATTACTATGAGTGGCTGAAACAAAAAAGTGGTGATAATACCAAATGGAGGAACTAGATCATTTATACTTACTGCTAGAAATGTAAGGTGGGATAGCCCCTTTGGAAAGGAGGGTGGCAGTTCCTGTAAAACTTAACATGCCCTTACCATCGGGCCTTGCAATTGCATGACTGGGCATTGGTTCCAGAAATTTGAAAATGTATGCTCACACACAAACCTGTATATGAATGTTCATAGAAGCTTTATCTGTATCAGCACTCAACTGGGAACAGGTCAGCGTCCTTGGATGTGTGAAAGGTTAAACGACTTTAAACTGTGGTACAGCTGTGTGATGAAACACTTCTCAGCATAAAAGGGACAGACCACTGGTGTGTGTCACCAGCTGGACTGATCTCAAGGGAGTTCTGCTCTACGAAAAGAGTCAGTGCCCAGAGGTTATACGCTGAGTGACCGCATTTAAGTAGCCTTCTGGACACAGCAAGTTCACAGAGAAGAGGACAGATGGCCGGGCTTTAGGAGCGAGGAGAGAGGAAAGTGGCTGTGGCTGAGAAAGGCACCCTTGTGACGGAGCTGGTCTGTGTCTTCACTGTGATGGAGGTTACAGGATTCAGGACGTGTGGGAAGACTGCATGGCACGAATCACACATACACACACACACACATGTGCATCCGCACAAGTGCATGAAGCTGGTAAAGTCTGAATAAGGCTGATGAATCATATCAAGGCCAATTTCTTGGTTGTGACACTTATTATCGTTATACAAAATGCTGCCCCTGATGGAAACTATCTCTGTGTTACTTCTTACAACTACATGTGAACCCACAGTGACCTCTAAGTAAAAAGTTAAAGGAAGCGAATGAGTTAAAAGAGATATGAAAACTTGTATGCAATGTTCATAGCATAATTGCCCACAGTGGGAAAGCATGCAACTACCTGTCAACAGGTGAGGGGGTAAGTCAAACAGGGTCCTTTGTACCGTGGAATGCTAACGACCCTCAATAAAAAGTGTCACACTGATGATAGCAGAGTGGCCGGAGCGGTTCTCACAGACACGCCGGGTGAGAGAGCCAGACGCAGAGGACACGGAGCATTCACACAGAGCAAGCTCCAAAATGTGACTTAGGTAAGAAGCTGTCTGCAGCTGAGGGTGGGGGTGAGTAGAAGGGGCATAAGGGGTCCTTGTGGGGGATGGAAATGCTCTCTGACCTCACTGAGCGGTGGCTCCATGGTTACACTTGTCAAAACTCATGAAAAAATGTACTTAATGCGCACAGGTGCACACATTCATCAGGAATCATGATCCGTTCATCTGTTGATGGACATACATATGTATATGTATGTGTGTGTGTATGTATACGTAAAACTGAATCACTATACTGTATACCTAGAAACTAACTCGACATTGTAGATCAACTAAACTTCAATAAAATTAAATAAGTACATATTCACCAAACTTTAGTTTTTGCTCTCCTTTCATATAAAATATATAATTGAAAATGAGGATTTTCTTCTGCTTCTGGGTAAATTCACTAGAAATGTTTCTCTTGTACCCACTAATTACATATTAATAGAAAGAAAAAAATCATTGAAATATCCATTTGGAATGAGTGTGTTTGGGTATAAATTACATATGATTGTAAAGAATAGGCTTCCCTCAGTCTGAGCAGAAGGTTTTTGGCTCAGCGGCGGAGCTGGTTACAGACGTCAGTTTTAGAGTATAGTTGGGCTTCCCAGGTGGCTCAGTGGTAAAGAATCCATTTGCCAACACAGGAGACAGGAGATGTGGGTTTGATCTCTGGGTCAGGAGGGTCCCTTGGAGGAGGAAATGGCAACCCACTCCAGGATTCTTGCCTGGAAAACCCATAGACAGAGGAGCCTGGCGGGCTACAGTGCATGGGGTCGCAAAGAGTCAGACACAGCTGAGCGTGCACACACACACACACACACACACACACACACACACACACACACTTCCCATTTTCCAATTGACAGCTGGATGAGATTTATCTCTTAAAATATTCCTCTGCATTCTGAGGGTAATTTAACTCATCCCAGCTGGGCCCTAACCCGCCCATCCCCTGCGGCTCATGTGATTAATCATCCATTTAGAAGTTTCTGTGGAGAAGAAAGTTTTGGCTCTGGGGCTACACACATCAGGTTCTTGGGGTAGGGCCCCCATTCTTACTAGAAAGGGGTTACTCCAGGGTGAAATCAAGATGTAATTGAGACAATTTTTTTTACAAAAGAGTAGCTTGCTGTGGCCAACGTGGAGGTGAGCCACTTGGATTTCCCTTCCAGAAAGAACTTGCTGGAAAGCTGGAGAGTGAGTTTGTTGGCATCCATTCTGGTGCCTGAGCTGAGGCTCCTCCCGTGGGCAACTCTGGACAACTCTGGGTATAGTGAGGGGGTCAAGGCCTGGTATTTCTACCCAGCGCAGGAAGCTCACCGGGCCAGCTGGTTCCAGCGCTGCAGTCCAAGCACTCTCATCACTGTTCCCCTTCGTCCTCCCTGCTGGTGTCTGAGGACCACCCGCCTTGCCTGTTCCCTTGCCTCCTTCCTTCCCAGGCATCGTCCACAACATGTATCTTGCATATCTTGCACTCCACCTCTGTCATGGCCAGTGTCTCCCAAAGACTGCAAGTTACACACTTGCCAACCTCTTATTTCAACCAGAATACAACCAAGACCATGTTGGTTATTTCAGAGAGAGGCACAGTGCAGAAAGTGTTTCCACAAATGGCAGAAAAAAGGTAAGAACCAGAATACAGAGTAATAAGGCAATCAAGACATTACCAAGAGGAGAGAGCCACTCTCCCCTTTAGGCCCAGAGGGATGGGAGGAGGAGGAGGTGTTGCTGGAGCCCAAGATTTGGGGCCATCTGGTGGACACTGGTGTCATTTCACGCAGGGCAGATAGGAGCTGGGCTCCTGGACAGAAGGATGGGCAGTCCTTTGTAGTCAGGTTGGCAGCCGCGTAAAATGGAGAGGGAGAGAGAGAGAGAAGTAGAAATGCCCTGACTTCTCCCCTGCCTGTCTCCCCCACTGGTGTTTTCCTCTGTCTAAACCCATCTAGAAACTAGAAGACTACTTGCTGTTGTTTAGTAGCTAAGTTGTGTCCACTCTTTGAGACCCCATGGACTGCAGCACACCCAGCTTCCCTGTCCATCACCAACTCCCGGAGCTTACTCAAACTCACATCCATTGAATCAGTGATACCATCCAACCATCTCATCCTCTGTCGTCCCCTTCTCTTCCTGCCCTGTCTTTCCCAGCATCAGGGTCTTTTCCAACGAGTCAGCTTTTTGCATCAAATGGGCAAAGTATTGGCGCTTCAACTTCAGCATCAGTTCTTCCAATGAATATTCAAGGTTGATTTCCTTTAGGATGGACTGATTTGATCTTGAAGTCCAAGGGACTCTCAAGAGTCTTCTCCAGCATCACAGTTTGAAAGCATCAATTCTTTGGCACTCAGCCTTCTTTATGGTCCAATTCTCACACCTGTGCACAACTACTGGAAAAACCATAGCTTTGAGTACATGAACTTTTGTTGGCAAAATGATGTCTCTGCTTTTTTAGTACACTGTCTAGGTTTGTCACAGCAGAGTGAAAAAGCTGGTTTGAAACTCAACATTCAAAAGACTAAGATCATGGCATCCGGTCCCATCACTTCATGGCAAATAGATGGGGGAAAAGTGGACAGATTTTCTTTTTTCGGGCTCCAAAATCACTGTGGGGGGTGACTGCAGCCATGAAATTTGACAACAGGGCCTGGGAATTGTATTTCCTTTCAATGCAGAGGAGAGGAAGGAAACATGAGGAAATGAATCTGAAAGAAAACAGGCAGCTGCCCAGGTCACCTTTCACAGCCTCACCCATGCTAATTTACTGGAAGCTGTATCATGAGTTTATGTAGACAGGTGGATGGAGGGCTGGATGTATAGACTGACATGTGATGAAGCAAATACAGTGATATACTGATATAGAATCAGAGTGGAGGAGTTATGGATGTTTGCTGAGAGGGGTTTTCAACATTGCTGCATGTTCAAACATTCTCTTAATAAAACATGATAAAAGAAATGCTCTCTTTAAGGAAAATTTCCAACTTTCAGTGGGGAGAGGCAGGTACATTTCTAGCATGACCATCTCTCCCTAGAGCATGGTTACACGGTTTTTCCTTTCTCTTTGCAGAGAACATAGTGAGGGGCAATTTATCCCCCACAACTGTCTGCACTTGAGTCTCCCTCCCATCTCGGTGGGCCAGAGGGGCTGGCCTGTGAGCAGGCATCTGTCTGTGATCTACTCTGCCTTTGTGGTTCACTCATTGTTTTACAACTTTTGAGCTAGCTATTCACGTTGACAAATCTGAAAAATTATCATAAAGTTCTAGAATGCCCAATGCTTCTTTGCAACCACAAGATCTGACCACACTGGGCCTATGTTTCTCTGCAACAGCCGTTGAATGAAGTCAAGCCAGTGGGACAGGCACCGCTCCCCGCCCCCCCCAATTTGCCCCAGTCTCCACCACTCCATGTTGTCTCACACCTGGCCCACTTTTCTCAGAGTTCCTGTCTTATCCCTGAAAAGAGCTGTATTAGGACCCTGGGTTCATCAGGACACATGTATGTATAATGAGCTTGCTACAGCCATCCCTCAAGGCCACATTCTTTCAGCTCTGTGAATCCTGGAAGCCATTTAGTGACTTGTATCCACATGCTGCCTCTATTTGCTTACTCTTTGAAATGGATTCTTTTTAAAGCCAAGTCCTATTTTTCATATTCCCTAAGTAGTAATCACACAAAACCAAGAGTTTGGTATCTCAGCAATTTTTTCTAACACAAAATAAAACACATGATGAGTGCTCAGTCGCTCAATCATGTCTGACTCCCTGTGACCCCATGGACTGTAGCCCGCCAGGCTCCTCTGTCCATGGGATTCTCCAGGCAAGAATACTGGAGTGGGTTACCATCTCCTCCTCCAGGGAAATAAAGCACACTTGAGCCTGAAACCTCAGAGGTCATCTCTCAGACCCTAATGGCTCACACACCACATAGCAGGTGCACCCAGCTGATGGTGCTGAGGCAGATTGCCCAGAAGACCTCACTAACTTGGTTCTCCTTCTCCCCAGTGGTACCTTTCCTAAGTTGCACTTTAGCTGTCCCAGACCATTTGTCTTCCTGTGATCCTGGCCTGCCTCTCACTTGAGTCTGAAACTCAAAGCACATGCACCAGCCTCTGAAGTCCTCCTCTCGCCAAGCGCTGCCTGGTTTTTGCCTTTTCTGATCCTGACTCTTCGGTGCCTCTTTGGATTTCAGTACACCCCTCATTTGCTTAAGTTCGCTCAAGTTCATCTGGAAGATCCATAACCAGTTCAAACTGTAAACTCTTCCTTGGAGATGGGGTTGTGGTGAGTTGTAGGGTCACTGTGGAGAGATGGATGGGTTTGCTCTGCAGCCTTGAGGCTCAGTCCTGTCATTGACTGTGAACAATTTCCCCTCTGCATTAACCTGGTAACTCATAGAAATCATCCTGTTATCCCACCAGAGTTGAAAACAGGCATAACCACCTTGTTGGCTGAAAAAATAGATGCACAAACTAAAAGCTGAGAGTCATGTTTTATTTGGCAGACTTGCTGAGGACTTAAGCCTGGGATATAGCCTCTCAGATCATTCTAAGTGACCACTCTGACGAGGTGAGGGAGGAGCCAGGATATATAGGACATTTTGCAACCAAAACCAAGTGTCAGGACATCAAAATATTACTGTTCATTAGAAAAAAACCAAGTATCTCAGGTTAACGGGCTTCCTAGGTAGCTCAGGTGGTAGAGTCTGCCTGCAATGCAAGAGACCCGGATTCAATCCCTGGGTTGGTATGATCCCCTGGAGAAGGGAATGGCAACCCACTCCAGTATTCTTGCCTGGGGAATCTCATGGACAGATTTGGTGCTTTTCTAGGTGTGGGACTTCCCTGATAGCTCAGACAGTAAAGCGTCTGTCTACAATGTGGGAGACCTGGGTTCGAAAACTGGGTCAGGAAGATTCCCTGGAGAAGAAATGGCAACCCACTCCAGTACTCTTGCCTAGAAAATCCCAAGGAAGGAGGAGCTTGGTGCAGGCTACTGTCCATGGGGTCGCAAAGAGTTGGGCACAACTGAGCGACTTCACTTTCTTTCTAGGTGTGGGAAGATGCCAAGTCTGGGCTAATTGAAGTCATCTTTTTGATGTGCACCTTACCTGTCTATCTCCTGTTTTCTCATCCTGAATGCCTCCAGGGCACAGTCTGGGATAGCTGCAGTGGCTGATGGCTTGATGGCTGCAGAGTCCTTTGTTTCCTGATGTGACGGGTGGCGTTTTTCATCCACAGCATCCATGGCCAGAACACTGCCCATGTCTACCGAGTGCTTAGCACGGACGAGCCAGCACACACACCATCTAATCCAACGGTCACACGAGCACTGCAAGGGAGCAACCATGACTCTGGCCATTCTACAGATGAGGAAAGTGATGTCCAGAGACGTAGTGCATGACTAAGGCTCCACAGCTGGGAAGCGATGGAGTCAGCACTCGGAACCAGGTTTGCTGGACACCAGGTCCAACTCTGGATGACTTGCTGTTCACAGGCATTGATGCTGATTCATTTCCTGTTCTTCTGGTGAGTTAATCCCAGTCCCTTCCACCTTCACTTTATAGGTCAAGTGGTTTTATTGCTCTTGGATCCCTCTCCGGTTTCTCCACCTTTGTGCTCACATGGCACCCTGAATTGGGCACAGTGTTGTGAAAAGGCTACACAGATCAACTTGCCCCACGTGGCCAGTTTTCCTCCCACAGTGACGCTGTGTGTTCTCCTCCTGAACTAGGTGGGAACCAGCAGGGTCATGAAGGCAGCCTCCACCCTTGAGAGGAATGAATTCCTCTCCATCCCAGCCAGCAACACAGAAAGCTCTGGAAAGAAGACCAGAGGTTGGTGTCCTGACATTACTCAGTCCTTGTCGTCCGTGGCTGAGTAATGCCCACCGAGTCTCCAAGCCAGGGGTTCTGTGCATGGTGTGGTCTCCACACCCAGCCAGGAGCAAGCAGGCAGCTGGGGGCCACACTGTCCTCTAGCTAAGGCTGTCCCCACAGCAGAGAGTGGGGTCTCTGTTCATCCATGTGGGGCACCATCCTTTAAAGAGGCAGATGATGTGACAGAGGTGGAATAGCCATCCCCTTGTGCACATTTCTAAGCCTCCCTGTGGTCAAGGTGGAGTGGGGGTGGTGTCAGGATTAGTTCCGGCCAGTGGGAAGGGCTGTGTCACTTTTGAGCAGAGTTTGTTAAAAGCCACTGTGCTTCCTCCTGCCCCCTCTCTCTATTCCTCCACTGAGAGGCCCTCGGAGAGCACACATTGAAAATGACGTTAGCAGCTAGATGCAGATGAGCCACCCACCCGCTGAAGGCTCTGGCTTGAGGGAATGTGGTCCTCAGTCTTGGAAGACGGCTCCGAGGAACCACACTTCCTAGTCTTCGCACCTGTTTCAGTCTTTTTGAGCTGCTATAACACAAGACCGTAGGCTGTGTGGCTTATAAACCACGGACATTGACTTCTTCCAGTTCTAGAGGTTGGGAAGTCTAGCATCAAGGGGCTGACAGGTTTGGAATCTGGTGAGAGCTTCCTGGTTCGTAGATGACTATCTTTTTCCAATGTCCTCTCGTGTGGAGGGCTCAGGGGAGCTCACTGGGCCTCTGCTATAAGGGCACTAATCCCATTCTCGAGGGCTCTGCCTTCATGACCCAGCCACGTCTCAGCTCTCAAATCTCACATCTCCTGACATCATCTCCGTGGGGATGAGACATTCAGTGCATGGAGCATCCTTTTGGAAAGCTGAATCTGGGCTGGTCTTTTGAGTCCCGTGTGCTAGTAGAAGGTTCCAGAAGTGGCACTGGGCCAGTTATGGAGCCAAGTTCTAGGAAGGCCCGGCATCGGATGGGGAGCCCTAACAGGCCACTGAAGAAGTCCCACTGCCCTGCCAACCTTACCATGTGTGGAGGGAGAGGCCCTGAAGCTATGCAGAGGGAAAAGGTGCTCAGCTTCCTCAGTGTCCCAGCTCAGCTGGGTGTTCTGGCCATTTCTCCTAAGAGGCCAAATCTCTGGGTGAGCCATGCTGGACTTTGCTGCCCAGTCTGGGCCCAAGACGACGGCCTCCCCAGGCAACATGCCGTAGAGCAGAAGAACCTCCCAGCTGAACTTGTCCGCCTGGCAGAATCATGAGTGAAAAGAGAAGGGGATTTTGAGTCCCTGAATCTTGGGATGGTTCGTGCGCGGCAATAGGTACCCAACGATGTGAGAGAGGAGCCTCAGTAGCATCGTTGTTGGCGGGGGGTGTTGCAGCAGCTGGTGTATGCTTCTTTGGTGTGACAGCTGACAGCAAAACAGACCAGTCAGGAGACAGCAGGGCCTGCTTGGCAGCGCAGAGGCAGAGACTGGGAGGCTGTGCAGAAGCAGTCCTCATGGCCTGATTGGCTAGATGAGAAGGACAAGGGGAGTGCAGAGGCTCTGAGAGTCCAAGCCTATGAATGCGAGGGTGGGATGGTCCTCAGAGGGAGCTAGAGACCTGGGAGGAGGGGAGACCTGCTTGGGGAAGGAAACAAGAAAAAGAAGGCATTCTAGTTCGGGATTTAAGGTGCTGATGGGATCACAGTAGAAAAATAACCATCAGGCACCGTGAGTTTTCTTTACTGCACAGATAAGAGACTAAGGGGCTTCCCTGGTGGCTCAGATGGTAAAGAATCTGCCTGCAATGCGGGAGACCTGGGTTTGACCCCTGGGTTGGGAAGGTCCCCTGGAGAAAGGAATGGCAACCCATTCCAGTATTCTAGACTGGAGAATTCCATGAACAGAGGAGCCTGGCGGTCTACAGTCTATGGGGTCGGAAAGAGTTGGACACGACTGAGCAATTAATGCTTAAGAGACTAAGGCTGGAAATGAATGGAGAAAAGAGATGACTCCATGGGAGAATGATGCTCATGGAGAGAGTAGAGAAAAAGGGAGGATGGGGTTGAGGGAGAGCCAAGGAAGTACCTCTGTGGACATGGCACCCAAGGGACTAACAGTCAAGGAAAAAGGCTAAGAAAGAGCTGGTGCAGAGATAATTCCTCAGAGCCTGCAGTAGAAAAATTTCAGTGACTGGGTGGAGTCAACTCATCAAAGCCTGTGACAGTGCTAAGGGGCAGAGGACCCTGAGAGGAGAGCCTTAGACTCAAGCCACAGGCAATGGTGAATGAGAAGAAGGCAGAACATATTTGATCTTCATACATTTATTCATTCATCTGTTCATCCCTCTGTCTGTTCATCTATTCATCCATTCACCCATCAAGTCACTTATCCATCCACTCATCCCTTGATCTACCTACTCATCCACCCATGCATCCACATTTATCCATCCATATCCATCCATCCATCCATCCATCCATTCATCCATACATTTATCTCTCCACCCTCCCACCCATGCATTCACCTACTCATCAATCCACCCACCCATATTCAGCCATCCATCCTTCCAACCACTTATTCATCCACTCATCCCCTCATCTACCTACTCATCCACCCACCCATCCACATTCATCCATTCATATTCATCCATTCAATCCTTGTTAGAGCTTACTTTGGGCCATGCAGGGGAATTAGAGTAAAACAGATGTGGTCCTGCCCTTTGTTGGAAACAGTCAGTGAACCCCCTTAAACACTGAGATGCTTAGAACTGACCATCAAGGTCTCTCCTGCGCACAAAAGATAACAGTAAAATAACAGCCACCGTTTGTCTTGTTTGGGGCCAAGCCCAGTACCATGTACTCTTTATATGTGTTTTCCAAGACTTAATCCTCCCAAAAATGACAATATAAGGTGGGGACTGTTCAGATATGAGTTGACCAAGGCTGAAGGGGTAACGGACCCTGCCAGAGCTTGCAAGGTATCCTCGGTTTCAAGCACAAAGCTGATGGCCACCCACCAGGTCTCACTGCTCCCACCCAGGCTCCTGGGAGCTTGTCACCCATCACCCAGCCCTCTCCACCTCCATCCCCCACCAGGAGAGAGCTCAGTTCAGTTGCTCAGTCATGTCTGACTCTTAGCAACCCCATGGACTGCAGCATGCCAGGCTTTTCTGTCCATCACCAACTCCCAGAGCTTGCTCAAACTCATGTCCATCAAGTCAGTGATGCCATCCAACCATCTCATCCTCTGTTGTCCCCTTCTCCTGCCCTCAATCTTTCCCAGCATCAGGGTCTTTTCCAAGGATTCAGTTATTCACATCAGGTGGCCAAAGTATTGGATTTTCAGCTTCAGCATGAGTCCTTCCAATGAATATTCAGAACTGATTTCTTTTAGGATTGACCAGGAGAGAAGGCCTCTCTTAACCTGCTCTGGCCTCAGAATTTATCTACTTAAGAAACAATGCTAGAGTTGATGTTGAGGGAAACGGAAAGGTGAAAATGATAATGTACTTTCATATGCTATCAGAGGAAGAGACAGCTATGGGTTAACTTCATGACCAAGGAACACAGTGTCTTTGGGAAAATACATTCCAAACTCCAAAGGACTGACCTGCACACACAGCCCTGGAGCTTGCCCTGTGTATAAATCAGGGACCATCTGTAACTAACATTTGTCTAATGTGAACATGGACCTACTGGGCTTCCCTTTCCTCACTCCGGTTCCTTCTCTGACTTCTTTCCTTTATGCTGTGTGAAGACCCTGGGCTTCCTGTTCCAGTTAATCAGCGTGAACCCCACGGGCCCTGAGCAGACAGAGCAGGCGTTTTTGTAAATACCCCCTGGAGACTCGTTTCATCACTATGGAAAATGTAGCTCTGTTTTCCTAGGTGACGGCTCTGTTTACGCAGGGACTCCGAGTGGGCTCCGGGCCTGGCCAGATGGTGCCGGATGCGCTCGGTGTAATGTGAGGAGCCACATGATTCCTGGCGGGAGCCAGGTCTGGGTGGACGTGCGGCTGCAGGGTCTGCCCACGCCGAGCGGTCTGCTTAGGACGCCCAGGGAGGCGCTGAAGGCGGGTAACCTTGCTGAAGCTGCGGTTTGGCCCTTCCAGCCACGTGTGAGTCAGGCCTATTTTTAGCCGTGCCACTCACCCAGGTGCACCAGGCTTCACACTGGGGGCTTCCTGCCTCAGCGTCTCGATTTCATTTGTCAAACGGCTAGGCGAGCTGGGGACGTGGCAATTTCCAGCTGATAATTCTACACACGGGACTCTCAGTAAGGCTGGTGGTGGAGGGAAGGAACATTAGCCATTTGGGAAGCTGATGACATTATGATCTTGGTTGTAGGATTCTACAGGCTCTGCCAGTCCGTGGGCAGGAGCAGGGATGGCGAATGACCAGGCCTTTGCTGTATGGTCCACCTATTCTACCAGTGCCAGGCATGCCTAGGTGATCAAGATGCCGTACCCCTGTGCCTGGACGCATCAGAGCAGCTTTTATAATTGTGATATAGCTCAGTCGTGTCTGACTCTGTGACCCCATGGACCGTAGCACACCAGGCTCCTCTGTACATGGAATTTGCCAGACAAGAACACTGGAGTGGGTTGCCCTTTCTTACTCTGGAGGATCTTCCTGATCCAGGGATTGAAACTGAGTCTCCCACACTGCAAACAGATTCTTTACCATCTGAGCCACCAGTGTGTTAGTTGCTCAAGCATGTCTGGTTCTTTGAGACCTCATAGACTGTAGCCCACAAGGCTCCTCTGTCCATGGGGATTCTCCAGGCAAGAATACTGGAGTGGGTTGCCATGCCCTTCTCCAATAGAATCTTCTCAACCCAGGGATTGAATCCGTGTCTATTATGTCTCCTGTATTGGCAGGCAGTTTCTTTACCCTGTTGCTGAGGGTGTGGAAGGGTGGTGGACTGGCCCTGTTCTTTGCCTTCTGCGTTGTTGTTGTTCGGTTGCTGAGTTGTGTCTGATTCTTTGCGACCCCATGGACTTCAGCATGCCAGGCTTCCCTGTCCTTCACCACTTCCCAGAGTTTGCTCAAATGCATGTTCATCGAGTCGGTGATGCCGTCCAACCATCTCATCCTCTGTCGTCCCCTTCTCCTCTCGCCTTCAATCTTTCCCAGCATCAGGGTCTTTTCAAATGAGTCAGCTCTTCGCATCAGGTGGCCCAAGTATTGGAGCTTCAGCTTCAGCATCAGTTCTTCCAATGAATAGTCAGGACTCAGGACTGATTTCCCTTAGGATGGACTGGTTGGATCTCCATGCTGTCCAGGAACCACAGTTGGAAAGCTCTGAGGGTCAATTACGATTCCTCTTGTCCCAGCCAGTAGAGCTGGACCAGCAGAGGGTCCCCTCCTTTTGGCTACAGCGCGTGACCCAGAACAGCCAGTTGGAGCCTTCCTTGGGAGTGAGATGTGGCACCCGGGAGACAGGAGACCCCTGGTCCTCACGGCAAGATGCTGTAGCCTGATGTTGCTGGCGATCACTGTGCCAAGCGGGGCTGAATGGCGGAGAGAGAGCGACAGACAGACAGAAGTGAGAGAGATGGGGAGAGCGGCCTGCTGACCTCGAGTTGGGATCCAGTTGTCACTAAAACGCTGCCTTTCTTGAATGGTCAGGGGAGTCATTCTGTTCATGGGAACAGGCAGGGGTTTCTGTGACCGGCAGCGGGAACCCTACTCACTCAGGACAGTGATATTCGGGAGTGACCGTGCGCCAACTAGACGGGCGCTGAGTTGTATCTGTGGCCACAGGAGGCTTTCTGAGCAGCCAGCGCTGGACCGCACCCTCGTTAGGCGAAAGGATGGGGCGGGTCCCCCGTGAGGCGGATTCGTCCTGTACAATGGGGAGTCTTCGAAGCTGCCTGCGGGGTCCTCCCTCACAGCCCAGCACTCCCTGGGGCCAGCATCTGCAAGCCCCTCAGACTCCCCCTGTCCCTCCAGAGCTCCGGCCCCCCAGTCTCAGGGCCGCTGGTCTGGGATTATTTCCCAGCGAGCGTGGAATGGATCCCTGCTGCTGACTTCACAGGTAGCCTCTACCAGGGGCATGCTTGCAGCTTCCTGATAAAGTCTGGAATTCTCACACTTTTCCCCAAGTAGCCCCGCTCTGGTGGATGGGGACAACCAGCCAGTTCTCCAGGGCTCTGGGCTGGTGAGACCTCTCTGAGGCCTTGTCATCAGTCACCCTTAAACTGCGTGTAAAGTTTGCTACTACGTAATCCAGGAAAGATGGAAGGCAGCGGAGAAGGGGGCGACAGAGGATTAGATGGTTGGATGGCATCACCGACTCGAAGGATGTGAGTTTGAGCAAGCTCTGGGAGTTGGTTATGGACAGGGAGGTCTGGCGTGCTGCAGTCCATGGGGTCGCAAGGAGTCAGACACAATTGAGTGACTGAACTGAACTGTACTGAATCCATCACCATAAAATAACATTTTCAGTGACTTTAGTCCACCCCCCTCCACTCCCCTGACTTGTTTTCAGAGACTCCAGGGCGGTGCTGGAAGTTTGGCCTGTGATGCCTCATCCTACCCGGTCCCGCTGGGGGATGAGGGCCCTGGGGCCACAAGCAGGGCCCATGTTAAAGGGAGTTATTGGGGTGGAGGCGGGACTCCTCCAATCCCACAGGTGATCCTGCCTCCCTGCCTGCCCCACCCCCGGCCCTTGACCCTTTCCTTCCCTCTCCTGAAGTCGGAGGTGGCTCCGTTCTGCTCTCAGAGACCACACTCCCCCGGGGCAGCCTTGGGCCCACGCCCTCCTGGTCTTTCAGCAGCAGAGCTGCCCTCCTCTCCCCCAGTCCCCACAGCACTGGGGGGCTGGCTGCTCCAACCCTTACCCAATCCTGCCTTCCCCACCGTCACCTCTCCGTCAGAGGCAGAGCCTGGCCGCCTTGAGGGGGAGGAAGGAGGGACGCTTCGGCTACTTCTCTGCCCTGCAGCACGGAGCAGCCTTCCTGTTACCGAAGTCCAAGCTCACTCTACCTGCCGCCTGGTAGGCCAACGATCAGAGACGAGCTGGTGTCCCCAAGACAAGAAGGGACTTTATTTGGGAGCTGGCTGATGGAGAAGGTGGCAGGCTAGAGCCTCGAAATAACCATCTTGTTGGGGCCTGGATGCCAGCTTCTTTTACGGATCAGAGATGGGGAGGGAGAAGGTGAGGATATGAAGTGAAAAGACTTCAGTCCTTCCAACTGTCTCCTAGAACGGCAAGCGTCAGGCAGGGGGCTGTGAGAGTTTCACCTGCTTACAGTCCTTCACTGCTGGGGGCTCCGGTTACCTCCTGAGGCAGGCCATCATGTATGCCCTCAATGGCTTCTAGCTTGGGCTTCCCTGGTGGTTAGCTGGTGAAGAATCTGCCTGCAGTGTGGGAGATCTGGGTCCCATCCCTGGGTTGGGAAGATCCCCTGAGGAAGGGAAAGGCTACACACTCCAGTATTCGTGCCTAGAGAATTCATGGACTATAGAGGCAAAGCGTCAGACACGACTGAGTGACTTTCACAATAACTGGTGGCTCAGATGGTAAAGAATCCGCCTGCAATGTGGGAGACTTGGGTTCAATCTCTGGGTTGGGAAGATCCCCTGGAGGAGGGCATGTCAACCCACTCCAGTATTCTTGCCTGGAGAATCCCAAGGACAGAGGAGCCTGGCGGGCTACTCCATAGGGTCGCAAAGAGTCTGACATGACTGAGCGACTAAGCATGCGCGCACACACACAATAACAAAAGTGGCAGGATGAGGGTTGAAGTCACAGAAGCAGATCCAGCTTGAATTCAAAATTAACCCTTCCTGATTATCCTGGGCTTCCCTGGTGGTTCAGCCCAGTAAAGAATCTGCCCTCAATGCAGGGTACCCAGGTTTGACCCCTGGGTCAGGAAGATCCCCTGGAGAAGGGAACGGCAACCCCCTCCAGTATCCTTGCCTGGAGAATCCCATGGACTGAGGAGCCTGGTGGGCTGTGGCCCATAGGGTTACAAAGAGTCAGACATGACTGAAGCGACTTAGCACGCATGTCAGTGTTGGGAACAAAAGTTCAAACTTTGGTCCAGGAAGATTCCACAAGCTAAGCCATGGACTGTAAGCAGCTAAGCCCATAAGCCACAACTACCGAACCTCTGCTCGACAGTGTGGGAGCCGCGGCTGCTGAAACCCGAGTGCCCCAGGGCTCAAGCTCAGCACCAGGAGTGCCTGCTCACCACAGCTAGGGAGCGGGCCCTGCTCACTCCAACCAGAGAAAAGACGAGGCCGCACAAAGACTCAGCACAGCCAAAAATAAACAACTAAGAATTAAAAAACAGGCTACGATCTTACATGTGTAAACATAGAACCACGACGCTGCTAGACAGCCCAGAGGAGGAGCTCTCTGGGACCCCTCAGACTCGGTGGCAAGTTGTTAGGTCTTGTTAGAACAAGACCCTGTTAAGATGAAAGACCAACTACGGGGAGGGAGAAAGCATCTGCAGAGGTCAGACCTGACACAGGGCTAGTGGCAGGACTGGGGAAGAACTCTGCCTGGAGCAGGTCAGCAGAGGGAAGACCCAGAGATGGGTCAGTGGTTCTTGCTCTTCCACAGAACGGTCTTCTGTCCGGCCCGGGAGCCATAGTCACAGGGACGTCCCTGCCCACAGGGACGGGTCTGAGGGTGGATTCCTGACCCAGGGTCTTGACCTGAGACTGGAGACCGTGGGCCCAGGGGCCTTCAGACGGGGGCTGAGCAAAGTGCTCTGTGATACTAGGACCGTGCGAGCTGGAAGCCGGGGGACCCTGGCTTTACAGTGGGTGGGGTGGGGGGCAGCCTTGACCCACCAGGGCAGCCGCGTGAGCCTGTCGGGGCAGAGGCGAGCTGGCGGGTGGCCTGCTTCGTCCCGATGCTCCCATCGCTGTGCAGTCGAAGTGGACGGAGGTCTGGCTTAGGAAGGGGAGGGGTCTGATGGGTGCTGGGGAGACAGTTCTGCTCTGCCGCACCAGTCTCTGATGTCGGTCTCATCACCCCTGCTCAGAGATGAGGAACAGGGCTCCCTGGCCAGTCAGCCCTTGGCCGTCCCGAAGCACCTCCTTGCGCCTGTTCGGTGGTCACGCTTATGCTTTCCCCAGCGCTGTGATGCCTGCTTCAAGGAACATTTTTAGCAGAGAAGTATCAACTATTCAAGCAGTATGAGGATAGCCTGAGTTTCTTTGTCTCTGGGATTTAAAAAGTCACAACTTGGTGGTGCTCGGGAGCCCAGGGCTCAGATGGTGACCGTCCCTCCTCGTGGCCCTGGTCCAGAAAGGTCCTGCCCCCTGACCCTGGCCTGGTCCTGGCCATTTCCCTTCCCGGCAGCCAGTGTATTCCCTCAGGGTGGAGCTGGGCCTCCTGCTTTCTCTGCCATGTGTCTTCTCCCCTCACTCAGAGTCACGGCCGGGCTTCTTCCCTCACTCAGAGTCATGGCTGGGCCTCCGAGGGCCTCAGGTCTGTGGTCCTTCCTGCCGCCCACCTTCTGGAACTTTCTGTGTCATTACTGCAGCCAGTCCCCAGACCCTCACGGTCCTCACATCCGTCCGGCCCCCTCCGGGATGGAACCTGCCCAAGGGCGGGGGTCCCAGACTGGCCTCATCCTCCAGGGGGTTACAGAGCAGCGTCTGACGCCGGGGAGGGCCTGGGCTCAGGGATCGTGTGGGTGAGGACCTGGTGATCAAACCAAGCTCGGGACACGACACGCCGTTTCTGTCACAAGGGGAGCCCACCCGATGGCCTTGGACGGAGGCAGGCGGCCTGGGCCCCTGGCGGGAGCTCGGAGAACCATCTGGGGTCATAACTGGAGATCTTTCAGGCCAGCCGGGGCCGGGGTCGCTTCTGGAGAAAGTAGCCGCGGTCAAGGGACGGAGGGGATCACAGCCACACCGACCGACTCGAAGCCTGCCTGGAGCTGCCCCTCCCCCTGAGGCAACTTCCAGGAACATGAGCCTCCATCCCTGCCGGGCTCCTCTCCCAGGGGACGTCTCAGCATAGCCCGCGCCAAACAGGAAACACTTGGGTTTCCTGAGAAAGTTTCTTAAAGTCTTTGGCCAAAGCGCTAAACTGGAGGATCTTGACGTGGATGTTGGAAAACGGGGGTGAGAAGTCCCCGGGGACTTCACGGGGGGTGGCCACAGGCACACGCAGTGTTTCTCCGGGATCACGTGTGTCACGTATGACACGTTCCTTAGCTGAGATCTGAGCTGCGGGACACAACCAGGGTGCAAGGGCTCTCTTGGAGGCAGAGACAGACAGACAGAGACAGAGAGACAGAGGACAAGAGGGAGGGGCACGGGGAGAGGAGAAGAGACGGAGGCTTCGAGAGGCGCTGCCCAGGGCAGGTCAAGGCCAAGACCCCACCCTTCCGTCCAGCTCAGAAGCCCGGGACTCTGAGGGTCCCACAATCAGACTGGCCCCCACCCCGCCAGGATAGGAAGACAAGGATCAGTGGAAGAAATACAGCTTCCCACTTGAAAATGGGCCGCAGACATTTGTTATTCCAATTTTTTTAAGTACAAAGATAATTCTCCCCATTCTGAAGGGGACTTTTGTTTTCCCTCTCTTCTGAGTGTTTTTTCCAAGCCTGGTAAATGCTCAGATGAGGGATAAGAGGGACCACATGACTGAGGAAACGTCCCGACTCGGGGGTGGGGCCTGGCGGCCTCTTCCTCCTCCGGCCTCATCTGGGCCAGGTCTGGCCCAGCCTCCCTGCCTCGGGCCCAGCCAGGGTCTGAGGGTGGGTGGTGGCCCAGGGATGCTCCCGCACCCGTCAATCCGAGCCTCTCCGCTCTGCCTGCCCTTTGGCTTACGATGGGGCATGATCATCACGGCCCTGTGTCTGGGTCTCCACTGTGACTCTGATGTCCTGGGAAACTGGGGGTCACTGGGCATCTGTGCTCTGGGCACGGTGCACCCCCCTCAATTTTCTCAAGCAGCCCCTCCCAATGTGCTAAGCCACTTCAGTCGTGTCCAACTCTCTGTGGCCTCATGGACTGTAGCCGCCAGGCTCCTCTGTCCATGGGATTTTCCAGGCAAGAAAACTGGTGTGGGTTGCCTTTTCCTCCTCCAGGGGATCTTCCCGGCTCAGGGATCGAACCTGTGTCTCCTGGGCCTCTTGTATTGGCAGGTGGGTTCTTTACTGCTGAGCCACCAGGGAAGCCCAGCCCCTCCCAAGGGCAGGCCTAAAATAAAATACTGTACTGAAATGGTGTGCTCGCCAACCCAGAGAAGCCTCTGCCCACATCCAGACTTGGGAGGGTGATGGGAGAGCCATGAGGGTCTGAGTCCCGTGTCCTGCCCCTCCCTGAGGAGAGGACACTCCGAAGGTCACAGTCATGTGGTCCCTGTCTCCCTGAAGTACTGGGATGAGTGTGGCCAGGAGCAGCTGGGGACCTTCCCTCCTGAGAGCAGCCTGCCTGCTCATCCAGAGGGACCTACCTGGTCCAGCAGTTGGCTTTGCCCCACTTGGCTTTGTTACCGGCTTGGGCAGATGGCCAGGGGACAGGGCGGCTCAGTCATGCAGGCAAAACCAGACAACAAGTGACCATGAGTTGGGGGAGAGTCACCTCTTGAGACGCCGGGGTGCAGGGGAGGACCACTGCCTGGCTCCCCGCTGGGACGCTGTCTGCTGGTGGGAGTAGGGCAGGGAACTTAAACGCATTTTGTTCTCCTCTGTGTCCTCAGGGCCAAGAACAGTTCAAGACTCATGGGATGGACATGCGAACAATGTCCCAGCACCTCCCCTTCAAAGCTAGTCCAGACTAAGAGCAAGGCGTGTGTTAAAAGGTGGATTAAAGGAAAATCCCTTGGAGCCTCCAGGCCTGGTCTGGAGTCTGGTACTACCTCCCACTGGTCACTGGTCCCAGGCCTCCTGCTTGATCTTTTTGGGCCTCAGTTTCCCTGTTGGGAGACGTGGGAATAACAGCCGGTGGTATTAACATTGTTGGAAGGCGTGGGTGGAGGGGCCGCAGGGAAGCAGCCTCTAGGCCTGGTAAACATGGTGATGTGTTTGTTCACCAGGAAAGCGGTGACTCAGACGCTAAAGGATCTGCCTGCCATGTGGGAGACGTGCGTTCGATCCCCGGGTCGGGAAGAAGATCCCTTGGAGGAGGGCATGGCCACCCATTCCAGTACGCTTGCCTGAAGAGTCGCCATGGACCGGGGAGCCTGGCGGGCTACAGTCCGCGGGGTCGCACAGAGTCGGATGTGCTGGGCGATGGAGCACAGGGAAGCCGGGACTGGGCTGGGTCTCCTCACGTCTCACTGTCCAATCAGTGGCCCAGGGCCGCTGGCGGTTTGCCGGGCTGATGGAGCTGGGACACAGTCTCCCAGGAACCACCCGGGAAGCGCAGGCATAGCCCACCTGAAGCCAGAAGAGCAGAGGTGCAGGGCTGCCTGGAGGAGGCGGGTCGTCGGGAGAATCAGGCGGCTCTGCTAAGGATCCCGTTTTCAAATCACCGGCCACATCAGCGTCATCGGGAAGAGCAAGTCTGACTCCACTTCGGATTCATCCTTTTACTTACCTTTCTATTCTGCTGCTTTGGCTTGAGTTAAAAATGTTACCTAGAGCCCGTTTCGATGGCTAAGTCAAAGGTGTCTCTTGGTGAATGACACATTGCACTTGAAAATACGTGGGTTATTTTCAAATATCTTTTGATATTGAATTCTGACTAAGATAATTCCACAGTGATAAGAGAACAGACTGAAAATTTTGCACCTTGTTTTATGTCCCCAGATATACTCCACTGTCTCCTGGTTTATAGTCTATGGGAACTTGAATAGAATTTGTACCCTGCTGTTGTGTGAAAATTGTATTAATCTTAATTATGTTGAATTGGTTTATAGTGCTTTTCAGATCTACTGTATCCTTTTATTTTTCTGTCTACACATTCTATTAATTTTTGAGAGTTTGAAACTCTAACTAAAAGTCTTAATTTATCTACTTAAAAATAATTATAGTGGAACTATATGTAACCTTGTTCTATATTTTCCAAGTCTCCTGAAAATGTGTTATCATACTTTCATAATTTAAAAATTAAAAAATCCAGTTAAATTTTTTGAAACAAAAAAATTTTAAGTTCTGAGGAGTTCTGATCTTTTGAGTGCTAGCTGCCTGCTTTCTTTTTTTGTAACTACAATAAACACGGTATTTTCCTTAACCACACACACACACAAGAGGATGTTGCCTATAGCCTGAAATATACAGAAGAGCCCAATCTCAAGGCTTTGACCTTTAAGAGTGTAACACTCTTCCATTCCATAAAAATAATAAAAAGTTGTGTAACAGAGAATAATAGTTGTCTTGCTGGAGGTTTACAGGAACACTGTGATCTGACCTACCACGGCCCTCCCTCACCTGGCCTGTAAAAATGCTCCGCTGAAACCTTTGGGGAGTTTGGGGTTTTGGGCATGAGCCACCATTCTCCTTGCCTGGCCCTGCACTAAACTTTTTCTGCTACAAACTCCAACATTCCAGTATTGTTTGGGCTCTCCGTGCAGCAGGTACACAAACTTGCGTTTGGGAACACAAATAATCATTTACTTGCAAGCATAATCAACCGTCTGCTCAGCAATGTGGATTTTTCCCAGGTGTTGGCATTTCCAGGACTCTATGTCCCATCTGGAAGAATTAATATAATGAAGTGTCATGAAAACGTCTGTGAACTTTGATAGAATGAATATCACACACATTTGGATTTTTTTTTCCTAGTTGAAAAAATAAAACCTAGTGGCAAAATCCATAATATAACACTGTCGGAAAATTAAGCACTTCCAGGGGCTGTTTCTGATTATAGTGACTTCAGATTTTTCTAATTATTCTGCCCCAAACGTTTATCTTTGTCTTTTGTTCTGGTATGAAGACGCTCTGTTTATAAAGCATTATAAGGTAAAATGACTTTATGTGTATCTTCATCACTCCTTGGTAACTGAGGCAGTTAACATGTATTGATATTAAGCTTTTATGTATATGAATTCTATATCATTAGCGAAACATTAGCCTGCTTGGCTTGACGTAAAATCTCTTTTTCCTCCTCCCTGATGAAGGAATGATTTTATTTGGAAAGCCTAACAGAGGCATGAAAACAAAACCACATGCAGCTTTGCGTATCACAAACTCTGCTGAGAGGAACAAAGTTAAGAACATCCCTGGTGCTAGGGGTTACGAAGTCTACACGCAGCACGAGTGCAGAGGGGCATTTATTTTTTGAACAAACAAATGACTTTTTGTACTCTCAGTCAAGAAAAAAAACCTGAATATTTACTTACGCTAATCTGATGAGTTCATCCTCCACAGCTTCAAAATCCCCATTTGAATACAATAATTTGTCAAGCCTAGAGCTCCCTCCACACACTCTTTCATTCCACAAATATTTGAATACCTACTAAGTGTGTGTGTTGGGGCTTCCCTGGTGGTTCAGAAGTGAAGAATTTGCTTGCTGACACAAGTAGGATCCCTGAATCAGGAAGATCCCCTGGAGGAGGAAATGGCAACCCACTCCAGTATTCTTGCCTGGAGAATCCTGTGGACAGAGGAGCCTGGTGGGGTCGCCAAGGTGTTGTTTAGCACCTAAACAACAGCCATAGTGTGTGTGTCTGGAGGTATATACAGCAGAGGAAGTCCCTGCAGTGGGCGGGAGAGCTGATATTCTGGTGGAGGAGAAAGAAGAACAGAGAAGCTAATTGCATTGTTACTGAGTCCAGACAACAGGCTAATAAACTGGGGAATGAGTTGGGTAAGGAGTAATGACTTTATTAGAAAAGCCTGCAGATTGAGAAGACGGCAGTCGAGTGTCTCAAAGAACCATCTTACCCCAGTCTGAACTCAGGCCTCCTTTATACTAAAAAGAGAAGGTGGTGTGTGTGTGTGAGTGTGTGTGTGTGTGGTGTGGGGGGGTGGTGATTGGTGGCTGCAAACTTCTTGGAGCAGAAACCCTTCCTTTTGCAGCTGCCCACATAGGTCAGCTTGCAGATGCTCCTGTAAACCTCCAAGAAGGCAGATGTTCTTCTGTATTCTGCAACTTTCTATCTCCATATGAATGGAAGAGCCTTATACTCTTAAAGGTCACAGCCTTGAAAATAGGCTGTCCTGTGTATTTCAGGCTGTAGCAACATTCTTCTACAAAAGAGCCAGCAGACTACCTATGGGCAACAGAGCACAGGGTTAAGATAAAAGAAACAGATGTAACTGTCAGGTTTGTTCTTCCTTATCACAGCAGCAGGAAGAGCTTTCTGATAGTAATAATTCCTCCAAGGTTAACATGCTGGCAATTGGATAGGGGCTCCCTCCTATGGGGGGGGGGCGGGTCTCACTCACTAAGGTCACACCAAGGGCTCCTCCCAGGCAGTGACTGAGCACAGAGTCCTGACCCAGACCCTTTCCTGCAGCGGAGGGGCACTCTCCAGTGGAGACTTTGGCTCTGGGATGTCTCGCTGCCCTGGGTGAAACTTTCCTGAATCTGCGGTGGACTCGGAGACTCCTGCAGCCTCTTCTCCTTTCGCAGGTGTCGGACCAGCGTCCCGCCTGCAGGCTGGCCCCGCCCCCCACTGCCCATCCCCCGTCCTCCTGCACAGGGTCCCCCCTTGACTCCAGCACGTCCAATCTCTTCTTGGCCTCAGCTTCTTAATAGAACCGAACCCATGGAGCCTGTTGGAATAAAATATGAGTATTGAAAACATGTGTTGTGGCAGGAACATAAAGACAACCTTTGGCTGGAAGCATCTGACCCCGTCCATGTCCAAGGTTGCTCAAGGCTGCTTGCATGTTGCATCTTATTGTCAAGCTGCCGCTGTGACAGAATTTCTTTTTTTTTTTTTTTGCTTATTCAATAAGTTTATTATTGTCTTATCTGAAAGATCTTGATAGAAAATTGTGGTTTGGTTTAACTCTCGGCAGCTCGTTCCTGAGCTCTAAGGAAGCTTGCCTTCTTCTGAGCTACCCGATCTTTCTTCTGGGCAAGTGACATTTTGGGACGGTTCCACCTCTTCTTTTTAACTTCTTTCTTAGGCTTCTTCTCATACACTGGATTCTCTCGTATCGCAGCATGAGCTTTCTTATACATCTCCTCCATGTCTGGAGTCACGTTGTTCTTTATGTACTGAGAGAACTGCTTCTTGTAAGCGTCCTCGTCTTCTTCAAGCAGGTAGCGCATGTAGTCCGCGACGTTCTGACCCATGATGTGCTTTCGGTGTACCTCAGCACTGAATTCTTTGCTTTCTGAATCATAACCAGGAACCGTTTGGTACTGTGAGGGATAGACAAGCCTCCATCGACAGCTCCCTTTAGGGCCCCAAAAACTTTATTCCCGGTAGTAGTTCTGGCAAGTCCTGCATCCAAGTAACAGGTGAAGGCACCAGGTTGACCATCGATACTTTCCACATTGTATTCATCTCCAGTCACTTCGACTTGGCCTTCATAAATTTTGTCCATACCAAACCTATTAAGAAGCCTGCGGGCCAGCAGCAGGCCAGTACAATATGCTGCAGCATAATTTGTCAGGCCAACCTTCACACCACATTTTGGGAGTTTGTGAGCATAAGCTGCACAAACTATCATATCTCCTTCTATACGGGCATAAGCAATCTGACAAATGATATCTCTGTTCGTTACACGAACAATCATTCTGTATTTAGGTGTGTTGTACTTATTTTTATCTTGGATAACCAATCGCTTCCGAGCATAGTAGTCAGTTTTGCCCTCTCGCCTTCTTCTGAATTTCACTTGGTATCTCTTGAAGTAGGCCTTGTTCTTGACAACTTTCACAAACCCCATCCTGTGGAACAGAACCCCGATTCTGCGGCTTGTCACAGAGCTGCAGAACCAGCACGGCTCCGTGGGGGAAAAAGGACAGAATTTCTTTCCTGCCTTCCCTCCATCCTCCCTTTCTCCCTCCCTCTCTCTCTCTCTTCCCGCAGACAACAGAGTCCTGGCCACGCGTGCCTCCCTGTGATTCCTATCGCACTTTCTCAGAGTCCCCAGGCTCTGCCCACCCCCTGAATAGCTTTGTTCCATTTCAGTGGCCTCTGCAACATTGTAACAACCCAGCCAGAAAGGAACATGTGTGGAAATCTTGGCTGGAGATTCAGAACTGGGTGTTGCTCAGGATGTGGGAAAAATGCAGTGTTTCCTCTGTGAGGCACTTGATCCATGCGGAGGTCTGTCCCTGCAGTGGTGAGGCCCTGGCCAGGGAAGGTGCTGGAAGATCCACCCAGGATCTGCCCACCCTGCCCCCTGACCTCAGTTGTGGGTCACCCCACGCTTCCCTGGGGGTGACACTAATGCCCCAAACCAGAGCACCCCCTCCTGGGGGGCTGCTGTGTCCAATGCTGGGTAATGGAGCCAAGAAGTCCTCCCTTCCTCGGGGTCCACAGCTGCTCCCACCAACAGCACGGACTTTTCTTGGAGAAGGAAGGGATGCTGGCAGCAGACGCTGGTGTGTGATGCGCTGGGTCTGTGGGAGGGTGAACCCGATGGTCCACAGCCGAGCCGGCAGTGGCGCTAGGAAACACTTCCCTCCCGAATGCACTCATTATGGATCTGGTGGTGCTCCCCAAATGGTAGCTGAAGTCTCACTTACTGTGATGGAATGAATTCTATGCTGTATAGTTGTGCGTATAATTAAATGCAAATTTCAGAATTTAGAGAAGCGTCAGGGTGAAACCCTTTCAAGGCTGGCATAAAAAGTCTGATGTGTTGAAATTTTAATGTCTGAATCTTATCTCTGCCCAGACTGACAGTGGGCCCTGTGGGGGGAGGGTCATGTAGGTTGGAAGACAGTGCCAAGGGTGGGTCTCTCTGACCCCTTTGGTCTGTTCTCCCAGGCTCTGCTTCTAAGTGGGTCTTGAGGCCTCTCCTGGACACTGTTCCCTCCTCCAGTAGCACAACCCTCTCTTCTGCATGCTGGTCACTTTGTCCTCACTGCACGCCTCTGGTTAGAGACCTATAGCAGTCAGAACAGTTCTACTGTGTCTGGCATCCCCGAGGTGCCCCAGCCAAGCTACCTTTTGGGGACAAGTGTGATGATGCTGGCTTTTGTGTCTACGCTTGATCAGTGGATGACCAGCTGCTGAGCCACGGGGTATAGTGACCTGGCTGGAGGCAAGCCCCAAGGTGGGAGTGGTCTAGAGGGAACCTGTAAGGACAGGGTGTCCAGAAGACCCTAGGGTGGCCCTGCAGAGGGGTCAGGCTGAGCCACTGATGCAGGGAGTTTCGTGGAGATGGGACTTGTTCGCTGAGCAGTTCAGAGAGACATGGTGGTGACTGTCGCTGCTGTGGAGTCTCTTTGGATGGGACTGTGTGTGGAATGGAATGCATGACCTCCCTCCCCGCCAGTCTCTGCAGTTGACCTTCCCACTCCCGAAATGAGTTCACGTCCTCACTGGGCAAGGAGGCCCCCAAGACCCCTTCCAAGGGAAGCTCCCTTTATTGATTTCCTGTGGCTGCTGCGATAAGTCATCACAAACTTGGTGGCTTCAAACAACAGAAACTGATTTCCTTGCAGTTCTAGAGCCCAGAATCCGCCTGCAGTGCAGGAGACCTGGGATTGATCCCCGGGTTGGGAAGACCCCCTGAGAAGGGCATGGCAACCCACTCCAGTATTCTTACCTGGAGAATTCCATGGACAGAGGAGCCTGGCGGGCTACAGTCCATGGGGTCGCAAAGAGTTGGACATGACTGAGCGATTTCCACTTTCACTTTCCACTTTCTAGAGGCCAGAAGACTGAAATCCAGGGGTTGGCAGGGCTGCGCTCCTTCCAGAGGCTCTAGGCGGGGAGATGTCCTCATTTCTCACAGCTTCTGGGGATTCCAGGTGATCCTTTGTGGTCACATCACCCCTCCTCTGCACCATTCTCTCCTCCTCTGCCTGTCTCTCTTTAGTCTCTTATAAGGGCACTGCTCGTGGCATTTAGGGCCCATGCAGGAAATCCAGGATGTTATCCTCATGAAACCCTTAATTACATTTGCAAAGAACTTTTTACAAAGAAGGTCAAATTCTGAGGTCCCCGGGGGTTAGGACAGATCTTCTGGGGGAGCTGCCAGTCAATCTGGGCTTCTCTGGTGGCTCAGCAGTAAAGAATCTTCCTGCCAATCAGGAGACATAGGAGAATGTGGGCTCGCTCCCTGGGTCAAGGAGATACCCTGAAGGAGGAAATGACAACCCGCTCCAGTAGTCTTGCCTGGAGAATCCCATGGACAGAGGAGCCTGGTGGGCTACGATCCATGGGGTTACAAAGAGTTGGACATGAGTGAGCAACTGAACACACACACACACACACACCATTCAAAACACAGTAACTAAACATGCAACACATCCCTTTTCCCAGGCTTAATCCCTGTAAGACTGCAGAGTCTTACAGAGGAATACAAGGGACACAGCTATGTGTTGGATCTCCAGGGGGCCTCTCTGCTCTGTGACACTAAACGGTGTGAAGGAGAGACGTCTTTTGATTTCTATTTGTTTAACGAGTGTTTACATTCTGTGTGGCGCAGAGCAGGTAGAGGGGCAGACCAGCTTCTCCTGGATGTACAGCTACTGCTCCTTTTGGGTGATGCTGGTGCCTGACTCCTTCTCCAGGCTCGCAGACCCTGACAAGGCTAGACCTTAACACTGGCCTTGCTCCCTCCTGGGCTGGCCTTCCTCTGGGGTTGACCAGTTGTTTGGCCACCAACCAATGCCTTGATATCCCCATGGGTCACTCCTTGAACATCCAGACCCCAGTGAGGAAGCGTGGGTTCACTGCGGCTCCAAGGGGGGCATTTCAAGAGCAGAGCCTTCCTCCAGAGAAGGGGCTCCATTCATTTCAGTTCAGTTCAGTCACTCAGTCGTGTCCGATTCTTTGTGAACCCATGGACTGCAGCATGCCAGGCTTCCCTGTCCATCACCAACTCCTGGAGTTTACTCAAACTCATGTCCATTGCATCGGTGATGCCATCCAACCATCTCATCCTCTGAGACGGGGCTAGCATGATAATTTTAGGCTGGGTAGTATGTCAGAAAGAGTCCTTTTAAGAAGTAAATACTCCTCAAATTATGGTAATAAAAACATGCATGAACATTTAAAAGGAATGGTAGAAATAAAAGAGCAGAAACAGGATAAAGAGAAAGAGTGGGTGAGAGTGGACCAGAAATACTGCATTATTCCTCAGAAGTGCTGACACTTTCTGTTTGGGGCCTGTTGCTTAGTGAAATTCCACAACTGGGGCGTCATTCCTACTGGATTCAGGCTTGTTCAGAAACCTCATGAGACCAACGGCTTCTACTATTTTAATATATGGGTCAGTGGAAAACGGTTGGAAATCTGGTAGCTGGTTAAAATTTCCCAGGCCAGGCCCTATTTGAATAGACACATTTATACTTGAGTTGATGCTCAAATAAATTACACTGAGAAGTGGTAGAAAGTTTGTCAGAAAATGGTTTTGGAGGCTGGGAGGAGTGGAAATCTCAGAGACATGGAGCTGGGGGGGCGGGGTGCACTGGAAGACCACCGGCCCCGCCCTTCCTCCCCCCACCAGACCCAAACTTAGATCTCAGGACCCCTTCTGTGACAGAGATCATACCTAAGCCCCACAGCGTGTGTTTTGTTTCAAAGAAAACTTGCCCCAAGCTTTAAAAATCCAGATGGACACAGGGTGAGATCTCCAGCTTGTCCTGAAGAACCAGAAGTCCTGGCCACTGGGGGCTGGCATGACTGCAGGGCAGAGGCTCCTTTGGCCCCCGGTTCCCACCTCACCTAAACCACACGGGACTGTAGAAATGGGTGTGAGAGAGCATTTTGGAGAGGGGCCGTGCCAGAGGGGGGCTGGCATCTAGGAACCCCAGACTGGCCTCTGGGAGGTTTGTGCATGGAGGCGGACATTCATATGGACACACAAGCATACACACACACCCTATGTGTTTTCATGTCTGTGTGTGTGTGTGTGTGTGTGTGTGTGTGTGTTATCTATCACTGATCTATCTGTCCATCTATCTCATAGGTGTAACTGATATACCTGGAGCCAGCCTGGGCTCTGGTGTGTGGCCCCCTTAGGGGGAGCAGAGCTGAGACTGATATCTTTAACCCCCTGGTGGCCAGACAGGAAGGGAGGACTGGGCCAGTCCCCAGCAGCTGGGCCTTGGCCTGAAATCCTTCAGGGCTCTGGAGAGCCATGGATTCCTTGATCAGCACCTCTAGAGGGGAAACAGCCCAGTAAAGATTCTACAAAACTGGCTTCTGAGAAACTATGCACTATATTTAATTAAACAGTAAGTCAATTAATATAATATATTTGAAGATATTTGACAGTATAGTATAACTAGGTTATATATTTATATTGTATTGTGTGTTATTATGAATAATAGATAGCATAATATAATCACTGATCATTTATATTCTGACTTTTTCCCAAAATATATTGAGATTCCTTACTGTGTACACACATACCTTTTAATAGAAGGTATACAAAATAAGAGAAAAGGCCAGATCAACTGGAGGAAAGGGTTATAAGATAAAGATTGGAAGGGGGAAATTTCTTTTTAAAATTAGCTATAGAAGGAAGTGACCATGTAGCTTCTGAGACAAAATTCTTGAAGTGTCAGTCTGTAGCCAAGGGTCTTAGAGATGCCTTTTTGTAACTGGGCGCCAAAGATGCTGAGAACACGGTAAAGAGTCCGGGAAGGTGGTTTCTGCCCCTTGGATTTGAGGTGAAGGTGGACTTGCAGACTGGAGAGGGAACTACAGTTTCCGTCAACCCTCAGAGGAAGTGAAACTGAAAGTGTTAGTTGTTCAGTCATGTCTGACTCTTTACGACCCTCTGGACTGTAGCCCACCAGGCTCCTCTGTCCATGGGATTCTCCAGGCAAGAGTACTGGTGTGGGTAGCCATGCCCTTCTCCAGGGGTTGAACGTGAGTCTCCTGCATTGCAGGTGGGTTCTTTATCGTCTGAGTCACCAAGGAAGCCCACCCCTCAGAGGGGACTTCTGAAATCATCTGATCTCAGGTGGCTTGCAAAATCAGAGAGGGAATAGCTTATCATGACACTAAATTCCTCTTATCAGTTGGGATACTGAAAGTGATTTTTAAAGACTTGTGCATTTCATCACATTTTGCCATAACTCACAGCAGAGTTAATGGAATAACATACGTTAAGGTTTCACCGTTGACCTTGTTCGGTATGGATCCCATAACTTACCGCCTCAATGGACATGAGTTTGAGCAAACTCTGGGAAATAGTGAAGGACAGGGAAGACTGGCGTGCTGCAGTCCCTGGGGCCACAGAGAGTCAGACATGACTTAGCAACTCAACAAAAACAACAACATACCTCTTTCTGATGCATTTTGGTGAAACAACTTATAGAAAAAAATTTTCTCTTCCTAGTAGAACTGATAGGAGGATGGATTATTTCATAAAAGAAGAGCTGTGAGCTTTTCAGGAGGAGAGCTTTCTGTACCATGGGGACTGTAATGAGGAGGAGATCCTCAATCAGCCGAATAGCTGACGCCGAAAATGATTCTCGAAATTTGAAAGTTCCTTCTTCTGCTGGCACGTCCGGCTCCTCTCTGACCAAGGACCAAGGACAAGGGCAGTGCCAGGTGGGGGGCGCAGAAGGGCTCTGCCTGGATGAGGGCTTCTCCCCTCCTCTCTTCCTTCCTCTTTTCTTCCCTCCCTTCTCTAAGGCTGCTGTGGTATTTTTATTTAAATATCACCATTACAGGCCCAAAGCATTTCATCATGCAGATCAATTCTAACCACTTTAGACATCTCTAACCTAAAGCAGCAGTGTGTGGCAAAAATAGCCCAATTTATAGATTCATTTTTGGGGGTCTTTTCCTGTGTTTTACTATATATTAAGTTCTGTCAGGGCTGGAGCCGTGTCATCGGCTCCTAGCGTCTGCTGTCAGATAGGAAATGCCTGGTTAAACCTTAAGGATTAACAATACAGCGTTCAGACGCACCCGCCTGAAATTCTTGCTTTCTGGGATTCCTTCTGTGGATGATCTCAGTGGCTCTGGTGTCTGGAGGAGGTTCCAGCTCTCCCCACTCCTTCTGAGGGTCTGTGGAGGGCAGGACGCACCTACTTTGGGATGCGAGTCCAGTCTTCTTGGGAGGGAAGCAGCGCCCACCTTGGTTCAGAAGATACAGCCTATCTGGGTCCTAACAGGATGAGGCAGGGTGGTGAGGGAGGCTTCCAGAAGACACTTTGAGGTCATTGGAAAAGACCCTGATGCTGGGAAAGGCCCTGATGAGGGCAGGAGGGGAAGAGGGCAACAAAGGATGAGAGGGCTGGATGGCATCACCGACATAATGGACATAAGTTTGAGCAAACTTCAGGAGACAATGGAGGACAGGGTGGCCTGGCGTGCTGCAGTCCATGGGGTCACAAAGAGTCAGACTGAACACCAATAGCAATTGATGTCGTTGGAGTCACTGTTAGGTTCTAGTGGCCTGATGGAGATGACTGTTCAAGCTTGGTCCCCCTGCAGGGCTTCATTCATTACTTCCTGGGTGATGTGGAGACAGAAGGCGTGAGGACAGACAGACAGGAGGCTGGGAGCATCCACAGGGGCCATGAGAATCTTCAAGTGCAGCTGTTGCAGAGACCAGTACTCGAGAAAGCAAGCACCACACTCGGAGAGTTGGAGAACTCAGGTTTATTACACTGGTGGGCCCAGAGGAGTTACCACTCCAAGCTCTGAGCCTTGAACAAAGGGGTTACAGAGTTGTTATACATGGACAGGCATGATTAAGCGGGGTTGCGGGTTTGCAGGGGCTGGGCAGTCGCAAAGAGCAGGACAAGGGTGAGTGAGATAAGCCCCAGTTCCTACTACTGTGAGCCCCCACCTACTGAGACCGACGTGACCCAGACTTTGCAAGGAACAAGCTGAGTTACAGAGGCAGAAGGAACAGGAGGTTATGTAAAATTTTAACTTTTCCTCTTCACAGCCAGGACAGCAGCACGGCTGTCCTGGGCGCCGTGAGTCACTCACCCCAGGTCCAGCTCATCCCAAGACCTGCCCCTCCTTCACGTTGCTGCCTCACAGGAATGCTCGTAGTTCTGGGCACCCAGCACGCAGCTCCAGGGCTCCCACTCCACTGTTACTGTCCCTTTTCCCTGGGAGGCCTTCTCCCCGCTGCCTCCACACTCAGCAAACTCCTATACATCCTTCCAGATGAGGTCAGGGCTGCCTCCACACTCAGCAAACTCCTATACATCCTTCCAGATGAGGTTTGGGCATCCTCTCCAGGAGAGCTTTCATGACCCTGCCACCTGGGGTGCTCAAGGATGCCGGTCCCAGAAATGACTGAAGTAGGGGTGGCGAGTGGCATTGGCAGGGAGCTAGGCTTTGTAAATAAGTTCCCAGATGATTCTGAGATGCAGCCAGGCTTATAATCACTGCTCTGCTCCAAGTGTTGAAAGTGAAACTCGCTCTGTTGTATACGACTCTTTGCGATCCCGTGGACTACAACCCACCAGGTTGCTCTGTCTCCGGAATTTTCCAGGCAAGAATACTGGAGTGGGTTGCCATGCCCTTCTCCAGGGGATCTTCCAGACTCAGGGGTCGAACCTGGATCTTGTGCACTGCAGGCAGGTTCTTTACCGCCTGAGCCACCTGGGAAGCCCAGTTGCCTGCAAAGGCCAGGCTATTTATATACTTATTATTTGGGATAAGCTTCATCAGTTCTTCAAACTTTCTTCCTGGAGATGAACTTTCGACCTCAGATGCTGGATAAGACACCGCCAAATGAAAATGCCAGGTGTGAAAAATCGGTACCTGGCTGGTTTGACTGTGATGTTCTCAGAGAGGCGAATGGATGGGTGTTGGGTGCCTGCCTCTTGGCTCAGAGCAGGCTGCTACACGAAGCAGAGTGAACAATGGACACCACAGGGGTTTCCACAGGCACGAAGTATCCTGCCCTAGGGCATGTTAATGCACACACACAGTCTGCCCGATAGCCTTGTGGGCAAGTGTTCCCCAGCCCTACCTTACAGAAGAGGACCTGAGACTTGAGAAGAGCCGGGTCTGGCTCTAGGTGACTTGGTCCAGCTGGGATTTGGTGCAGACATTCTAGAACACAGCTGCCTCGGGACTGACTCCTGGAAGCAGAGGCTGAGATGGATTCTCCTGCAAGTGACTGACAATGGCTGCCCCTGGGGACACGTGTGGGTCAGCAGGCTGGAAGCAGGGGATGGGGAGGAAGGGAGCCCTGGTGGGTCAGCGATGTGCAGCCATGTGGGCTCTCCCCGCGGCTCTGGAATCTGTCCTGCACCACTTGCACCCCCGCCTCGATCAGTCTTTCGCTTTGGGCCTCACTCAGGAGCGGGGATGGTGGGGGCACAACTTCCTGGCACTTCTGGAGAGGTGGCTCCCATTAATCAAGGACAATCCTGCAGAGAAGTCTGCAGGGGGGGACGAGAGCCTTTCTCAGCCACACCGGCAGCTGTTCGGGGTTGGGCTCCCCTGACATGACAAGGGGGTCCCAGGGGCTGGACAGGGAGCCCCAGGTGTGGCTGTAAGGGCCCCACCCCTAAATAGGGTGCAGAAGTGCCACCCGCCCCACCAGCTCCAAGCCTGGTCAGTGCAGTTCTTGAGAGCGGCATGCTTCTGGGGTTTTCCTGGTTCATGCATCTTGAGTGTGGCAGCCAGCAATAGGTCTGATCCCCGGGCATCTCTTTACTGCTGCCAGGAGCATCCTTCCCTGGAGGGAATAAGGAGGTGACAGAGGGATTTCCTGAGGTTCTTCAAGCCCTTCCTTTGTGCTGAGGACTATTTGGCCTGTGTTTTGTGTCTGTAGCCCTTGGCAGGTCCTGGCATGAGCAAGCCCTTGGGAACAGCTTGCTTGTATGAGTGAATGAATGAAGGACTAGATGAGTGAGTGAATGAATGAGTGAATGAGTCAGTAATGAGTGAATGAATGAGTAAGTGAATGAATGATAAGTGAATAAGTGAGTGAATGAATAAGTGAATAAATGAGTGAGTGAATGAATGACTAGAGTGAATAACTGAGTGAGTGAATGATTAAGTGCATGAATGATAAATAGTGAATGAATGAGTGAATGAATGACTAGATGAGTGAATGAATGAATGAGTGAATAGTGAATGAATGACTAGAGTGAATGACAAGTGAATGAATGAGTGAGTGAATGAATGAATGAGTGAGTGAGTGGATGAGTGAATGAAGCAATGATGCCTCCAGCCTCAGTGCTATCAGGTTCCAGCCAGGAGGCTGCGAGGCAGACAAGGTCTTGCTTTCCACCCCTTCTCAGTCTCTCTGGGCAGGACTGCAGCCCACTGCTCCCCGCACCCCCCCCTCCCCCCCACCCCCGCACCCCTTCCCCCTCCCCACCCCCGGCCACTCTCAGAACTTGGCCGGCAGATTTCACGTGTGTCTGTGTCTTTTCAAGTGTTCCCTGTGCTTCCTCAGGATGCTCGGCTGCTGGGGGTGAGGAGTGATGGGGAGCCTTGGCATGCCCGGGGCTCAGGGCTGGAGGGGTGAGGCGAGGCGAGGCGAGGGCGAGGCGGAGACCCGCGGGCACGGCCATGGTTACCGTTTACAGCGGCCAGGCTGCAGCAGCCAGTGGAAAAAGGACTTCACTGCTGCCTGTAAACCGTGAATCAGGGGCCGCCCTTGCTAGTGGCTTCCTCGGTGAGTATCCCATTCATCCTGCCTCTGCAGGGAGGGCTGAGGGGCACCGAGAAGGGTGTGCCCCTGCCTGTTCCTACGGCCGGCTGCCGGGCAGTCTGTCTGTTCCGCCCGAGATGCCTCATCGACCCCGGCCCGCCGGGCCCCTCCCGGTCCGTGGCTGCGGCGGGCGGGCCGAAGGGGAGCTGGCCCTCCTTTGGTGGCCTCCACCCTTACTCACTGCCCGGTCATCTTCCGCTGTCCGCACCCACCTGCCGATCGCCCCCTGGTCCCGGGCGGGGGCAGGAGGACCACCCTCCTCGTGCGGTCCTCCCATCTCCACCCACCCTCCTCTCAAAGGGTGCCTGGCTTCCCCCTCTCAGCGCGGTCAGCAGGGTGCTGGGTGCGGAGGGTGGACCGCCTGGGTCCAGGGCACAGAAGCGACCCCCCCGGCAGCCCCGGGACTGAAATGGCAAAGCCTCTTACTGGTTAGATCTGCTAGAACACCCCGCAGCCTTTGAAACGCTTTCACTTAACTCCTCTCAACCACGCTCCATGACAACCCTGTCGGACCAGAAAGATGGGAGAATTATTCTCATTATACCAGAGAGAAGATTGGAGCTTGGATGGAGTAACTGGTTCAAGGTCCCACAGCCAGTCAGTGAAGAGCTGTGTCTACACTGCCAGCCCCCTGGTCAAGCCAGAGGCGGTGCCGCCAGCCTGCACTCTGCCCCTGCTGTCCATGCACGGGATGCGTTAGTCTGTTCTGTTCTATTCTCCCCCGCCTCCCCCCAGCCCCCAGCTCTAAGCAACCACTAATATTCCTGTTTCTGTTGATTTTCCTATTTGGACAACGTCTATAAATGGAGTTACACAGTATGTGGTCTTTTGTGATTGGCTTCTTTCCCTTAGTGTAATAGCTTCAGGGTTATTACAGACTGTAGCATGTCTCAGTACTCCATTCTTTTTTAATGCTGAATAGTATTCCAGTGTATCAACATGACACATTTTATCCATCCACTCATCAGTAGGTGGACAGTTGTGTTCCTTCCACTCTTTGGATATTCTGAATAACGCTACCCGTGACGTTTTGTGCAAGTTGTGGGTGTGTGTATGTATGTTTTCCTTTGCTGGTATATACTTAGGAGTGGAATTGCTGGCTTCTATGGTAACTATGTTTACCTTTTTGAGGAACTGCCAGGCTGTTTGCCCAAGTGTTCAGCAAATTGGTGGACTTTCACACTCCTACCAGCAGTGTTTGAGGGTTCCACTTTCTTCATATTCTCACCAGTACGTATCATCTAAGCTGCCTCAACAGATGTGAAGTGGTATCTCGTTGTGGTTTTGATTTGCATTTCCCTGAAGGCTGCGATGTTGGGTATCTTTTTATATACTTATTGGCCCTTTGTATATCTTCTTTGGAGAAATGCCTGGGAAGATACTTTACCCATTTGAAAACACTGGATTGTCTTTTTGTTATTGAATTGTAAGAGCTCATTATATATTCTAGGTACAAATTCCTTACCAGACAAATGATTTGCAAATATTTTCTCCCATTCTGTCTTTTGATTTTATTGAAGATAGCTTTTGAAGCACAATAATTAAAAAATTTGATGAATTCAGCTTGTCTTTTTTTTTCCTTTGAATCTTTGTTCTTTTGGTTATATCTAAGGAACCACTCGGAGAAGGCAATGGCAACCCACTCCAGTACCCTTGCCTGGAAAATCCCATGGACGGAGGAGCCTGGTAGGCTGCAGTTCATGGGGTCTCGAAGAGTCAGACATGACTGAGCGACTTCACTTTCACTTTTCACTTTTATGCATTGGAGAAGGAAATGGCAACCCACTCCAGTGTTCTTGCCTGGAGAATCCCAGGGACGGGGGAGCCTGGTGGGCTGCCACCTATGGGGTTGCACAGAGTTGGACACGACTGAAGTGATTTAGCAGCAGCAGCAAAGAACCACTACCCAATCCAAAGTCATGAAGATTTAGCCCTAGGTTTTTTTTTTTTTTTTTTATCATTTTAGCTTTTAGATTCATTTTGAGTTAATTTTTATATATGATGTATATGATGTAAGATAGGGGTCAAGTTTAATTCTTTTGAATGTGGATATTCAGTTGTCTTAATACCAATGATTGAAAAAACTATTCTTTCTCTTTGGAGTTATTTTGGCACCTTTGTTGAAAATCAATTGAACATGAATGTAAGGGTTTATTTTTGGACCCCAGTCTATTTCACTTATCTACATGTCTATCCTTATGCAAGTCTCATGCCATCTTGATGACTGTTGCTTTGTACCAATAATAAGCTTTAAAATTGGAAAGAGTGAATCCTCCAGCTTTATCCTCCCCTTTCAAGCTGGTTTTGGCTACTCTGGGTCCCTTGAAAATTTTAGAAGCAGCTTGTCAGTTTCTACAGAGAAGTCAGCTGGAATTCTGATAAGGATTGCACTAGATTGGTTTGGAGGGCGGTACCACCTCAGTATACTGACTCTTCCAATCCACGAATGCAAGATGTCTTTCCATTTATTTAATTCTCCCTTAAGTTCTTTCAATAATGTGTTGAGTTTTCAGAGTATAACTTTTGTGCTCCTTTTGTTCATTTTTTCTGGGTAATTTATTCTTTCTGATGCTGCTGTTGGGTTGTTTGGTATTTTCTACTTAGATGATCATGTCATCTGTGAACAAAGACAGTTTTGTTTCTTCCATCTCAGTCTGTGTATTTATTTCCTTTTCTTGTCTTATTAGACTAATTATGACTTCCAGTGTGATGTTATTAGGAATGGTGAGAGAAGACATCTTGATTTTAGGGGCAAATTGTCCAGTTTTTCATCACTAATTATGACAGCAATAAACTTTCTTTAGCTTCCTTCTATTCCAAATTTGCCAAGAGTTTTTTCTTCATGAATGGGTGCTGGATTTTATGGAATACTTTTTCCGCATCAGTCGATAAGATCATATGATTTTTCTTCTTCAGCCTATGGATTTTCAAATGTTGAACAGAGTTGCATTCCTGAAATAAATCTCACTTGATTATAGTGTATAATTCTCTCTATAAATGGTTCGGTTCAATATGCTAGTATTTTATTGGTGAGTTTTGCATGTATATTCATGAGAGATATTGGTCTCCAGTTTTCCTTTCTTGTAATGTCTTTATCTGGTTTTGGTAATAGGGTTAAACTAGCTTAACGGAATTAGTTCCGAGGTGTTCTCTCTGCCTCTATTTTCTGGAAGAGACTGTGGAGAATCAGTATCATTTCTCCTTAAATATTTGGTAGAACTGATCAGTAAAGCCATCTGGAACTGTTGTTGTCCTTTCCTTTTTTTGTGAAGTTGTCAGCTATTGATTCTATTTCCTTATTAGATATAGGCTTATTTGGGTGATCTGTTTCTCCTTGTATAAATTTTTGTTCTTTGTTTTTCAAGGTTAGTCCATTTCATCTAAATTATCAAATTTGTGGGTAGTGGGAAAGAAGTTGTTCAAAGTATTCTTTCATTATTCTTTTAATGTTAATGGGATCAGTACTGATGACATCTCTTTCACTTCTGAGAATGGCAATTTGTGTATTCTCCCCTTTTTCCTGATTTCCAGCTTCTAATTGGCTAGAAGTTTATTAATTTATCCTTTTAAAGGAACAGGTTTTTGTTTTGACTTGCTCTATTATTTTCCTATTTTCTATTTCCTCACATTCTGCTCTAATTTTTATTCTTTTTTTTCAACTTAGGGAGAAAATTAAATTGCTTTTCTTTCTGTAGTTTTTCAAAGTGGAAATTTAGATTACTGATCTTCGAGCTTTTTTCTTTTTTAATATATGCATTTAATAATACAAATCTTCCTCTAAGCATTGCTTTTTACTGCACTGCACAACTTTTTAAGAATTATACTTTTATTTTCATTTAGTTTAAAATATTTTTAATTTCCTTTGATACTTCTTTGACCGACGTGTTATTTACAACAGAAATGTGTGTTATCTCTAAATATTTGGGGACTTTCCAGCTATTTTCCTGTTACTGACTTATGGTTTAATTTTATACTCTACTTGGTATGATTTCTATTCCTTTAAATTTGCTAAGGTGTGTTTTATGGCCCACAGTGTGGTCTATCTTTGTGAATATTCCAAGTGAATACAGACATTGAGAAAAATGTCTAGTTTGCTGTTTTTTGATAGAGTATATTATAAATGTCAATTAGATCACGATTATTGATGGTGACATTCAGGTTACCTATATCTTTACCTATTTGCTTGATTTATTAATTACTGAGAGAGGGCAATTGATGTCTCCTAGTAGGAGATTTGTCTATTCCTTCCTGCAGTTCTATCAGGTTTTGCCTAGTTTGTTTTGATGCACTGTTGTTAGGCGCACACACGTTAAGGATTGTTAACTCTTCCTGGAGAAATGACTCCTTTATCATTATGTAATGCCCCTCTTTATTCCTGATCATTTTACCTGCTCTAGAGTCTGCTTTGCCTGAAATTAATATAGCTACTTTAACTTTCTTTTGATAAATGTTAGCATGGTGTGTCTTTCTCCTATTACAGTCTACTTATCTCAGTCTTTAAAGTTAAACTGGGGTTCTTATAGAAAATATGCAGTTGGATCTTTTTAAAAGACACCCTCTGAAATCTCTGTCCTTACTTGGCACATTAAGACAATTACCATTTTAAGTGACTACTAATGTAGCTGGATTCATATCTCCCGTGTTTGTAACTGTTTCCTACTTATTGCACTTGGTCTTTATTTCTCTTCTCCCCCACCCACCCTTTTTATGCCTTCTCTGGTTTTCACTGAGAATTTTATATGATTTAATTTACTTTCCTCCCTTGGGATATCATTATACATTAAAAAAAATGCTTACTGGCTTTTCTAGAGTTCACTATACACATTTACAAATAATCTGAGTCCACTTTCAGGCAATACTCTATCGTTTCACAGATAGTGATGATATCTTACAACAGAGTATTCCCAATTTCTCTCCTCCATCTCTTATAACATTACTGTTATTTAATTTACATCCATAAGCTATAATCACCTAATATATGGCTTTTATTATTACTTTGAGCAGTTAACTATTATATCAATTAAGAATGAGAAAAATTGTTTTGTTTTGCTTATGCATTTATTCTTTCTCTGATGATCTTCCTTTCTTTATGAATATATATGTTTTTGATATCCCTGCCTTCTTAAACCCAAGGGATAATCACTGGCTGGTACTGGAAGAGCAGTTCAGAAGGCCAGGGCTCATGACCATATGTAAACAGACAGTTGATGGGAAGTTGTTGTGTAACACAGGGAACTCAGCTGGTACCCTGTGATGACTTGGAGGGGGAGGATGGGGGCGGTGTGAAAGTGAGGTTCAAGAGGGAGGGGCCATATGTGCTTATGGCTGATTCATGTTGTACAGCAGAAGCCAACACGACACTGTAATGATTATCCTCCAAGTGAAAAAAAAAGCCAGGTACCACGGAGACCGAGGGATGCGGAGAGGAGCCGGAGCTGATGGAGCAGAGCTTATGAGCTTCAGTGGGGCCTTGGGGCCAAGCTTGCCTTGTTGGGTTCTTCTGTCCTGGGATGTGGGTGAATTAAGGGTCCTGACAACTCCCAGAGTCCAAAGGAGCTATTCAGCAGTCAACGCTAAAAGTTCTTGCCAAGTTTGGGACAAACTCACACTTATTTTGGGGCTAATAGAAGAAAAGAATTTTGCCCCCAACCCTGTACTTATTCCACTTTAAATTTTTGTACATTAAACTTGGGCTACCTACACGTTCATTATCTTGAATAACTGTGACCCCAAGTAATGTTTCTTAAAAGGTGTATCAAAACTTCAAATGCCTTAATTTTGGGTAGGGACCTAGGGCTAGAAAGCTAGGAAGGAAGGGCAAAGGAAATTCTTCTTTCCCGATGAGGGTTGTGACTCAGAGTCACTTAGGTGTTGTGGATGACTCGAGGGAAAAACCAGGGTTGAGTTGTTTCGTGAAAGAAAAATCTCATCACAGTGTATCTTCTGACAAAGATTTAAACAGGGAAAAGCTGTCTCCATTTGGAGGCTAAAGATAGGCAGAAGAGAGGAAAAACTCAGTGTTCTTTTCAGGAAGCTTGTGGTGAAAGGTGAGAGAATGTCCCAGTCCACAGGGAGAATTGCAGAAAAACGAGGTCATCAAGAGGGACCCTGTGACTTGCAGGGCTGGGGAACTGGGAGGCTGAGTCCCGGATCCAGCTCTGCAGTTGAGTCTTCCTGTGGCCTGACAAGCCTTTTCCTGCCTTGGTTTCCTCATCAGTAAAATAAAGAACTTGTATTAGATGCTCTTTCAGGAGATCTTCCGTTCTCAACTCCCCTAGTTCTATGGACTGACACATTTTACAAAAGAATTTAATATTTGCTTAGGCTTGGCTGTGCTGGGTCTTCGTTGCTGTGGGGGCTTTTCTCTAGTTGGGGGGAAAGGGGGCTGCTCTTGGCTGTGCTGCTCAGGCATCTCACTGAGGTAGCTCCTCTTTTTGCAGAGCATGGGCTCCAGGGGTTCAGTAGTTGCAGCACGGGGGCTCAGTAATTACGGGGCCTGGGCTCTAGTTGCTCCGTAGCTTGTGGGGCCTTCCCAGACCAGAGACCAAAGCTGTGTCTCCTGCATTGGCAGGCAGACTCTTTGCTGCTGAGCCACCAGGGAAGCCTTTGGACTGAGCCATTTTGACATGAAGTGAGGTTTTCCTTTTTTGTTCAACAGACTCTTGGGATTAGACCGAAGAGCGAGTTGAAAGGAAGCATTTGTCTCCTTTGCTGACCGACAACATCCAATTAAATTGTGAGAAGTGGTTTTGCTTGGCAGTGCATTTGTTTGCACGCTAGGAATTGAGGAAGCTTGCTTTTCTGCCAGCTCCATTGCAGAACTAATCTCAGAAGACATCAAGATGTTTTAAGAGGAGGGAGAAGTAAGAAGTTTTGAGAAAATGCCAAGAACAGAGGAAGAAGCAAAATGAGGGGCTGGGGTTGTGGGACTCTGTTTGAGCCTGTCTGACCCCCATGCACATTTAGGACTAAAGTCTGAGTCCAGGTGATGTCTTTCTTCATCTCCCTTCTTGGAAGAATGTGCAGGGACCAACTGCTTGGGTTCAAATTTCTGCCCTGCCATTGATTAAGAAGGGTGAACTTGGGCAAATGTCTTAATGGTTCCAAGCTTCAGTTTTCTCATCTGTAGATGACAATTATGACAGTAACATCTTATGGGGTCTTGGTGAGGTTAGGGAGGCAGAGTATGTGATGCCCTTGGCATTGGGTCTGCTTGATGCTGGTCTTCAGGGTGCAGATCTCCCTGCAAGTCACTCAGACACTACGGCAGATGAGGTTTCCTGACCTTGGGTTCCACTGTTCAGAGCCTGGGCCTCCCAACAGAAACCCAAGGGCTAAGCATATGGTGATGATCCAGGCCGAGGACATAAAATTGGATATATTTAAGGCAAAGAGAAGGCACGACCGTCTTCTACCATCTTTGCAGTACATAATGGTTGCAATCAGACTGCTATGCTAGTCTATTAGTCAGCTCTGCTGCAATAACAAATAGCCCCTAAATCACACGACTTCCAACACTGAATGTTTATCTTTTCATCATGTTGCATAAGGTGGCTATGGGTTGGCTTTAGCAGTTCTAGTCCCTGCGTCCTCTAGCTTGGAGAAGTAGCCCCTGTCTTCGACATGCTGGCTTTATAGCAGATGGAGATAAAGTTACAGGACTGCAGGAATTGGGAGGCATGTCTTCCATATCATGTTCTCACACACTCCACTGCCCTGAGCTAGTCACTCGGTTTAGCTTGGCAGTGGGATGAGAATTAGAATCTGCACAACCTTTCCCTTCTCCAGGGGATCATCCCAACCCAGGGATTGAAACCAGGTCTCCCGTGTTGCAGGCGGATTCTTTACCAGCTGAGCTATCAGGGAAGCCCATGCACAAAGTTGGATGCTTTAAATCAATAACCATTGGAGGGAATGCATAATCTTCTGGGGAAGAGGATGGATATTAGGGGAACAATAATATACTCCACCACACCCAGCATACTTTCCTCTTTTTCCTGTAAACAAAGGAAAAGCAGAGAGTACTGGGACTTTCAGATAGACTTCGCATGGTGGAGCGGGTTATTCATTAGATGAATCCTTACATTAACGCAATGCCTACTGCTTGCTAAGTGTTTGTTGAATTAAAGAATGACAATACAGACGTACCTGACAAGATTGTGTGTCACGTTCTTTAACAACCGTTTTGCACGTGTTGTTTCAAATATTTTGAAACAGAAGCTACAGTGAATTTCACTGACAAAACAAGGTACATTTGGGGAACAGCTTTAAAAATTATCTTTTGACCTTCTTTTCTAAGCAGGAAAAATTCCTTGGAACACAGAAATGGCAGTTCATTTAGAATTAATGGAAACCAGATATTTATAGCAATGTTTAGTAGGATTCGGAACTCTTCCCTAAATAAGCCTTTTGTCTTAGAAGAAAGATTAAAAGCACTTTTTGAAGGCAAAATGGTATGGCACAGCTAAAACGTCTCAGTCCATGTAAATATCAGACTCGACTTGTAAACAGCACTGTTCTTTTTGGCATGCAACCATGCTCCATATGCAGTGTTCCAGGTCACGACATAAACATCCCCTTTGGATCACCAAGGAGGAGGTTTGCTATTGGTTTGTGAAGAGATTGGACTCTGTTTGAGAAAACAGAATCTGTTTTAATCATGACAGAGAGAGACTCAGTTATAGAAAAATAGATGAGAGAAAAGCTTTAGATGAAAGTTCCTCTTGCTTCTGCCTCCTATAGGGCAAATCCTTAACTCTGAGACATCAAGACACAGTGAAATGTCCTTTGGTTAAGTTCAGGTTAATACTCACAATAACCTGCTAAGGCTGTGTTGAAGAGTGTTGAGATTTGGATTTTGAGAAAGCATGTCAACACTTCTTTTTTTCAATGATGCAAGTGTGTATATAAATTTATGCCTTGAAGTTTTAAACTTTGAGCCAAAAAATCCACTTCTCCAAATCAAAAAGTAGTACTTTGGGACACATAAACTTGATGCTGCTGTTAGGAACCCCTCTCAGAGTTTCCTATCCTTTAATCATCTTCAGAAATTTTGGAAACCAAATATTAAGCCCACAGCTAAGTTATTTGATTTTCTTCCTGATTTTGTTTTTCTTTCTTTTTTAAAAAGGGACAATGAAGAAAATAAACTAAACCCAGAAACTCTCTGTCCTACCCTTCTTGAAATCATCAGAACCCTTTTTTCCTTTCTTCGGATATTTGTCTCCATCTACGTGAAACACTTGTACTGTTATTCTCAGCTTCTTCAGCCACAAATATCTTCTGACTTCCTTCTGTGAAAATGAGCACTCTGCTTTCTTATAGCCACCATTTCCCTCTCCCTATTGATAACTTCATCGTGTGTTTTGCTTAAACAGTTCTTCCGTGTTTGCATTTTTAGGAGAATTACCAGTGGCCTCTTCTTTGCTGTGCTTGTCTCTGTACCCATGCATATTTCTTCCCTAAGCTTCTTTTGCTAGTCATCAAACACAGCATGAATCTATATCAGTTTCCTAATTCCCGAGAACCTCCCTTTTAGACTCCCACCTCTTGTTCTGGTCCTGGCTCACTGATTGCCAGGCTGGCTGCACAAGTGGTTGTTTTACATCATCCACCTGCTTCCCAAGTGGCACTAGTGGTAAAGAACCTGCCTGCAGTGCAGGAGACATAAGAGACATGGGATTGATGCCTGGGTCAGGAAGATCCCCTGGAGGAGGGCATGGCAACCCACTCCAGTATTCTTGCCTGGGAAATCCCATGGACAGAGGACCCTGATGGGCTACGGTTCATGAGGTCACAAAGAATCCGACACGACTGAACGACTAAGCACTCATACCTAGAAGTGCCTTTTTCCTGCTTCTTCTGTTAGATTCTTGTCTCTCAGAGCCCTTGTTTTCCACTTTCTGGTTTTCCTTCTCATTTTGGTGGAGCACATCCTTTAGTAGTCTCCTGAAAAAAAGGTACTAGAAAATAATTTTCTGAAATCTCGCCCAACGGTGTCCTTACTCTGCCCTCTGTTACTGTTCAGCCGCTCGGTCTGACTCTGAGACCTCATGGACTGCAGCACGCCAGGCTTCCCCATCCTTCACTGTCTCCCGGAGTTTGTTCAAACTCTTGTCCATTGAGTCGATGATGCCATCCGACCACCTCATCCTCTGTGGCCCCTCTGATTAATAGGTGGTTGGATGTGGCATGTTAGGATGGAAATATTTACTTTTAACAGACTTTTGAAGGCATGGCTCCATGGTCTCTGTTTCCAGTACTACTTTTGAGAACGTCTCATAGGTCTTCTGGTTCCTAATTCTTTGTGTAAACCCTCAATCCCTTTTTCCCCTTTTTGATGTTCTGTAAGTTTATAGGATCTTCTCTTTACTTGCAGTGCTTTGTGGAATGTGGAAGAGATGTGCCTTGGCAGGGATCCCTTCTCATTCTTTGTTTCATTTATTGTCCAGAAATTCAGACCCTCCAATTCTGGGATTTATTTATTTTTGTATTATCTATTTGCTATTTTCATCCCTATTGTTTTCTGTTCTTTCATTCTGTACTTCTATTTCTCAGATTTTGGACCTCCTGGGTGAACTTGTAATTTTCTTGTCTTTCCTGTTTTATTTTTTCTCTTTGATTTTTGTCATACTGGCTGAGGGATTTCCTCTAGCTAGTTGTCCAAAAATTTCTATCAAATTTTTTAGTTTTCCTAAAGTATTTTTTTTTGCATATTACCACGATCAAGCTAATTAACACATCCATGACCTCAGACAGTTCCTTTGTGAGTGTGTGTGTGTGTGTGTGTGTGTGTGTGTGTGTGTGTGTGGTGAGGACACTTAAGATCTGTTCTCTCAGCAAATTTCAAGTGTCTAATACAGTTTTATTAACTTTTATCAATCAGGTTGTACATTAGAGCCCCCAGAACATATTTAACTTATAACTGATTTTATGCCAACATCTCCCCATTTCTCTCAACACTCAGTCTCTGGGCTTTCTTAGAATCCACATATGAGTTAAATTTGCTATGTTATTTTTAACCACTACTGATAAACGCTTTCTTAACCACTAAATATTCTCATTTAAGAAGTAGCATCCTTTTCTTGTTTCATGGTTGCACTCTCTCTCCGTGAACTGCTATGAATATTCATCCTTCCTCTGTAGAAGAGTTTTCTCTGCTTCCTACATTGTTTCTCTTTCCTGTAAGTTTAATTTAGTTCATCTGTTTTCAGGATGGGGCTTGCTGAATGATGGTTTCCACAGTGGGGTGAAGATCTGCCTATTTTTCTGCAGGACCTCCTATGTATCAGCATCTTCTCAGCTTTTTCTCTTTGTCCAGTGAGTTTCTTTGTGGAAGAAATTTCTGGTTTTCTGTGGGGAGACTGTAATGGGTTGAACTGTCTTTCCCAAAAATGGTTCGTCCAAGTCCTAACCCCCTGGGCTTCAGAGGTGACCTTATTAGGAAACAGGGCTCAGTTCAGTTCAGTCGCTCAGTCGTGTCTGACTCTTTGCGACCCCATGGACTGCAGCACGCCAGGCTTCCCTGTCCATCACCAACTCTCAGAGCTTGCTCAAACTTATGTCCATCGAGTCAGAGATGCCATTCAACCATCTCATCCTCTGTCGTCTCCTTCTCCTGCCTTCAATTTTTCCAGCATCAGGGTCTTTTCTAATGAGTCAGATCTTCAGTTTCAGCATCAGTCCTTCTAAAGAATATTCAGGACTGATTACCTTTAGGACTGAGTGGTTTGATGTCCTTCAGTCCAAGCGACTCTCAAGAGTCTTCTCCAACACCACAGCCCAAAAGCATCAATTCTTCAGTGCTCAGCTTTTAGCTCATTAGGAAACAGGGCTGTTGCGGATGTAATTGGTGAAGATGAAGTCACAGCGGAGTAGGGGGACACCGATCCAGTCTGACGAGTGTCCTTGTAAGAAGACAGAGGCACGCGGGGAGAAGCCTTGTGACGCAGAGACAGAGGTTGGGTGAGGAGTGCCTGGGGCACCAGCAGCTGAAGGAAGAAAGGGGGTCCCTCTCCTAGGGGTTTCAGAGGGTGTGTCGTCCTGCTGACACCTGGGTCTTGCACCTTCAGCCTCTAGAACTGAGAGACAACACATCTCTGTTGCTTTAAGCCTCCTGTTTGTGGCAGTCTGTCACAGCAGTTCCAGGAAAATATTCCAGAGGGCATGTGCCAATTGCTGCTTGCTGTGGGGGCCGAGGGGCCAGGAGGAGGACAGGATGGGAGAGTGAGTCGGGGGGTGGGCGGCAAGAGGGGGCTGGAGGGGGCAGGGACTGGGAGAGGGGAGGAGGCGGGAGGGGGCAGGCGGCCAGAAGAGGACCCATCCTCTACAAAGTGGCTTCAGGGGGTAGGCTTTCCTTAACCTTGCGTCCTTTCAGGCTAGCTGAGGGTCTCAGGCGTGCATGCGTGCTCAGTTGCTCAGTCTTGCCTGATCTTCGCGGCCCCATGGACTGTAGCCCACCAGGCTCCTCTGTCCAGGGGATTCTCCAGACAAGAATACTGAAGTGGGGTAGTCATTCCCTTCGCCAGGGGATCTTCCCGACCTGGGAAACGAACCCAGCTCTCCTGCACGGGCAGGTGGATTCTTTACTACCGCACCACCTGGGAAGCCCAGCTGAGGGTCTGCTCTGGGAGTGAACCTCCTGGTTCCTCTGGGGGTGAGGAAGGCGTGACCCTCATGGGGCAGGGCTGTGGAGCCTGTGTCCTCGTCACTGACTCCCAATGAATCCTCGTGCTTTCAGCCTCAGCTCACTCTTGAAAGGCAACTGGAACCTCCCGGTCCTGAAAGACCTGCCTCTGCACACCGGTGTCCAGTTCTCAAGGCCCGCAGCCAGGGGCCATGGCTTCCAGGAATCCCTGAGCCCGCCTGGAAGGAGGCGAGGGCGCCCTCTCCTGGCCTCCCCAAGAATTTGCACCAGGCTCCCTGTAGGTCCCGCCTGGCCTGGAGGGAAGCCTTTCTGTCTGATGCATCCTCCCCGCCCAGCACTTTTCCACACAATAGTCCTCAGTGCATGTTTGCTGGATAAATGAAGGGATCGAGACAACATTGAAGCTAAAATGAGAAGACATTTGACTTTATGCCTAAGGCTAAGATTGTTAAAAAACCAATCCACCCATTCTTTATGGATGGAAATTTATATCTCAAAGCTTGAAAAAAAAAAAAAAAGAGTCAAATTGGGACTCTGGGTAGTCTGATAATTATAAAACCAAACATCCATCTCCTTGCTGGAATTTTTGAATTCCAATCAACTGCAAAAAGTTTCTTGGCCACTCTCACAGTTGAGTTTGCCATCCTTAAAATGAATCGGCAGAGCATGGTTTATAGCTCACAAAATTCTAGGAAGAATGTTATAATTTTAACTGGGCTATTTACGCAGATTTTCCTAGAGCCAGCTCAGTGCTGGCAAGTCACCTCTGCTCCATGCATCTTCTCATTCCCCCAAACGGAGGGGGCTCACATGTTCCCCCAAAGTTATTTAAGCAAGATAAATAGGAAATTCCTCTCGTTAGGCAATTCTTTGCAAGAGCGTGTATTGTCACGAGGTGTTTCCTGAACCCTTGCAGTTGAAGACTTGCCTTAGGAAGCAAAACCCTCCCCCATGTCTCGCTGGGTGGATGCTTTGGAGAGATCACTGAATGTCTAATTTCCATGGCAGGCTTTTGAGTCCATGTGACACTCTGTGACAACGCCTTCCTGTCTGTTTGATTAGAAAAAACGGCTCTAAGAAAAGTCAAAGAATTCATGGAAAAGGATCTGGAAATATATATATAAATTTATTCAATATATATCTGAACTGCTTTGCAATAAGCCTGAAACTCACACAACATTTAAATCAAGGATAATTTCAAAGAAAAATCAAGGAAAATCAAGACAGGGTCCATCTGTACTACGGCAGAAATGATCATGGAATTGCCATGGTCATTATACAATGGCCTGACTGATCTGCTAGTCTCGAACTTACATTAGCAGGTTGCTATGTGAAGAGTTTTAATTAATGGATCAGGCAAGACTACTTTGGTAGCGGATCTTGAGATCCTAATTCAAATTAGCGTTAAAAATGAGTAAGTTTCGGCTCAGAGATCAAAGCGAGAGTGGAGATGGGTAGGATGAGACCAGCCCTGGGACAGGCTCGGGCTCTGGACGTGGGGAACCAGGAAGCTGAGGTATCCTGTCTCCTCCTCTCCTAGCGTCTTCCTTCTCCCTCGCAGCCTTCCTCCCCACGGCGGCAAACATGGTCGCTCCTGGGGTCCGGATACGGCCGGCTCCAGGCCCGACATGGAGACCCGGGGAACGTCAGTGCGGACCCTTGTGTCCTGCACCATCCCTGGATTGACCAGCGGAGGCGGGCCGGACAGTTCTGCAGGAAGACGGCGGCCCCCTTTGAAGCACCTGATGAAAGTAGGAACGGGCCTTTCCCAGAACGAGGACAGTGCCCGTCTAGACAAAGGAGAAAGCAGATGTCTTTCCATTGTCTGTGTATGTTTTCCTTCGTAGCTTGCTATGCTTTATTTTTTTTTTATTTTTATTTTTTGTAAAATTCTAATGAGAGCATAGTATATATACACTACTGTGTTAGTTTCAGGTGTATAGCAAAGTGAATCAGTTATACGCATACATATACTCTTTCTTCCATTCTTTTCCCACAGAGGTCATCAGAGAGTAATGAGTAGAGTTCCCAGTGCTACACGCAGGGCCTTATTAGTTATCTATTTTATGTGTGCGTGTGTGTGTGAGCGCTCAGTCGCTTCAGTTGTGCCTGACTCTTTGTGACCCCGTGGACTGTGGCCCGTCAGGGTCCTCTGTCCGTGGGATTCTCCAGGCAAGAATAGTGGAGTGGGTTGCCACGCCCTTCTCCAGGAGATCTTCCAGACCCTGGGATTGAACCTGGGTCTCTTGCTTTGCAGGCGGATTCTTCACCACTAAGCCATCAGGGTACAGCTGTGTGTATATCTCAGTCCCAATCTTCCAGTTCATCCCTTCCCCCTTATCCCCTGGTAACCATAAGTTTTTCACATTTGTGACTCTACTGTTTTATAAATAAGTTCACTTGTACTTTTTTTAAATAAAGATTCCACACATAAGCGCTATCATATGCTATTTGTCTGTGTTTGACTTACTTGACTCAGTGTGACTATCCCTGGGTCCATCCATGTTGCCGTGATGACATTGTTTTGTTCTTTTTTAATAGATGGATAATATTCCATTGGATCTATACCCCACATCTTCTTTAGGTAGCCTGCTGTGCTTTAGTAATGGAAGGTGAGATGTCATTTAGCTTTAGACCCCAAAATTGCTACAGCTGCATTATTTGAACAGCAGACTGAATCAGCGTGGAGGCTTGTACCAATACGCACATGCCAAGCGCACCCAGGGGGAGCTGGGTGAAGGGGCAGCGGGCCCACTGCGTATTTTCTAACCTTGTTCCAGAGCCTGGGCTTGGGTGGGGCTGATGTGGTGGAGGTCTGCGTTTGCAGCCTGGGGCAGGGGAGGAGGAAGTAAAGGCTGGGAACCAGGCTGAGACAAGTGTGGCTGCTCCAGCCCCAAGTGCCCGGCATTGACGCTGGACCGTGCTGGACACCCCGGGCACGGCTGCACGTGGTCTGCAGAGGAGAAAGCAGAGCCTCACCGCCCAAGACCTGCGGTTCGCTAGTGGCAGGGGAGGACTAGGGCCTCGTTCCTAGCCGGGCAGCCCACTTTCCACTAGGCTGCTCACGGAGGCTGAAAACCGGCACAGGGATGGAGCGAGGACTCCCATCCACCGTCCAGCCGCGGGGTCGGAGGAACCCTCAAGTCCTCCCCCTTGGCTGGACTCACAATCGTTCCTCTCTTGAAATAGTTGAGTTGTCTCTTGGGTTCTTACTTTAATCTGACTTTGGAATCTCGCATCCCCCTTCTCCCATGGGATGAAACTCCAACCTCACCACAAGCAAATCTATGAACACAGTCACACAGGCAGATGCTTGCTGTGGGCTCTGAATGCGGGAACTCTGCAGGCGAGCAGAGAACCCTCCAGAGTCTCTCCCCTCCCTACCCTGGACTCTGGCTCTTCTAGGAATTTGGTTTTTATCTTAAAGGCAAAAATGCCAATTAACTTTTCCTCCCTGCTCACTTTTCCTATGCATCAGCAAGTGCAGGACTTAACACACATGTTTGTCCACACACACCCAGACGAACGAAGTTCCCCTCCAGGCTACTGTGATGGGGCAGCCTCCTTGACTGTGTGCCCTGACCTGAGACCCTCCCCCTCCCCACTCTGACCCCAGGAAGTCAGGACCATTTGCCCCTTTGGTGAATGCCCCAGCTGGTGACAATGTGCTTTTCCTTTTATTTTAAGATTATTACCATCTTTTAAGGTCAGCATGTAACTATGCAGGATTGAGATTCTTCCTTTCCCACAATGCTGTCGTCTCCATGTCTGGCGGTCATTTCCCAAATCTATGGATTCCTGTTGAGACGAGGTCTTCGGTCTTGAGCAGTGTCCTGGGGCTGAAGAGTCGGGGTGCTGGCTGTGGTCCAGAGCAGGTCTTTCCAGTGTAGCCAGAGAGGTACCCCTTGACTCGTCAGGAGACCCTGAGCTCAGAGGGCGAGGCTCTAGAGCACACATCTCTGAACTGGAGGCTATGGTCACCATGGTGGGGGCTTCTGGCTCCCTTCCACTCTGTTAGTGCTACCAGGGCCTGTTATGGGATGCTGGTTGTTATGGTAACAGGGGGTGGGAGCGGCAGTAGAGAACTGATCCGAGGGGATTACTGAGGACATCAAATGGAAAAGGGCTTAACTCACATGCACTTACAGAAGCTCATTCCTGTGAGCTGGTTGTGAATCATTTGACCCCTTGCTCCCAAGGCGTCTGTCAGGGTTATTTCTTAAGATTCTCATGAGCTCCCTGGGGCTCCATGTCAACTGTGATGCCAGTCACAATTTCAGGGTCATGTGAGTTGTGTTATGTACATTCTCCTCCCCCTCAGCACGGACTTAAACGAAAAGGAAGAGACGGCATTGGAGGAGAGTGCATTTCACATTTCTTTTGAAAATGAAATCGAAATCCATTTAAGTGTAGACTTTCACATGTATGGCTGAGACAGAGCAATTCATTGGAAGAGCCTGTGTCCCTGTGGGCTGATTCTGTGTTCGTTAGTGCAATGAGGTCTGCAAAGGGCAGAGAGACTTTATCAGGAAGAAGCGCCAAGAGAGAAGTGCAAGACAAACAACAGAGCCTGCATTCAAGGGAAGAGACTCACAGGCTGAGAGGCCACTAGATAGAGAAAAATCTGTGCGTCACTGAGCCAGAGACTGGTTGCATACGTATTACACCTACAGTCCCTTTGGGCACAGCGCCATTTCCTTTTCATTCGGTCATATAAAATATATAAGCACAGGCTGCTGGAACTGCAAGAAGCTTCAGAGCTGATGTAATACGTCTATACCAGTCGGGGTTTCAGGCGGGAAACACAAACCGCTCTCCTTACTGTGAGCAAAAAGGGATCCATCACCAGGGATGATCAGGAGGGGTCAGCGGTGTGCGCTGGGGGCGGGGCCTCCGGGAGTAGTTCTGAGGGCCACCGGGCATCGCCTTCTGGTCCATTCTGGGAGGTGGAAGCAGGGTGCTGCACCGTGAAGCCCGAGTTTAGGGTCACAGCCTCAATCCAGGGGTAGGGAAGGAAGACGGGCAGGGCAGTCCCAGCCTAGCCCACACCATGCTGGGCTTTGGGGTCTGGCTGCCGCTGCTGCATTCACAGAATGTGGGTGTGTGTCCCTCAGCTGTATCTGACTCTGACCACAGGGACTACATACAGCCCTCCAGGATCCTCCGTCCATGGCGTTTTCCTGCAAGAATACTGAAGTGGGCTGCCGTTCCCTTCTCCAGGGGATCTTCCTGACCCAGGGATCGAACCTGGCTCTCCTGCATTGCAGGCAGATTCTTTACCACTGAGCCACCAGGGAAGCCTGTTGCCTTCACAACCTCCCTGTAACTCACCCTCCGCACCCATGAAGCTGAGGTCTCCCTTAGACCCACCACACCCATCCCAACGCCTCTGGAAGAGGCAGCTTCCAGCAGCTGGGGATAATCCTTCAAGGAGGGTGCCATGGCTAGGGCAGCTGTCCTGGCCTCGGAAGGGGTTTGGGAGGGGGCTAGCGCCCCATTCTGTACTGGCCGCCAGGGAAAAGACCAGCCTAAGTAGCAGAGAAATCACCACCCCTGCCCACCCCCCCACACCCCTGTCCGCAGTATCACTCCAGTGCATCCTCAGGCAGGGTTCTAACTACAGTGGAGCCTGGGAAGCAGGGGTTGCAAGTTTCTAACTTGTGCAGAAGGAGAAGGGAGGAGGTACCAGTGCTGGTTCAACACAGCATTTACGGGGAAACCGGACCGTGAGATTCGGTGACTTCTGAGTTCCCTTGGGGGGCTACCAGGCCCAGACCCAGGACTGTCAATGTTGCGGTCAGTGTTGACTTCTGAGATGGTTTTGTCTTGGAACCAGGTGGCAGGAGGAACTGGTCATTTCACTGAGAATCCCAGATCCCAGTGATTCAGTGAGAAAACCATAGGAGCCACAGTGCTCTCTCTGGTGAGTGCCTGGGAGGATGTGGGAGGTTTTCCACCAAAGGCTGCCAGCTTCCAGAAGTTTCTGCGACCACAGGCTCTGTTGGCAAGGGTCTAGATTGTCAATGATTAGTTACAGTTAAATATTACGGAGACCTGGTTCTGATTAAGCAGTGGTTTTAGTTTCTTTAATGCTTGTTCTAAATGATATTTGCCATTGCCGTTTAAATAATGTTGATAGTCATTCCTAATACCAAGGAATGTGTATTCTCTGTGATTTTGAAAAGAAATAGCTGTATTGGTATTTGAAAAAAGGAACGACTGAATAGGGACACAGAGGCCACACTTGTTCTGCAAACCTCTCTAAGGGGCGCTGCTTGAGACAGAAAGTTGTGAGCAAATGTTCCCTTATTTGCAGCCCATGATGTGCCTTGCAGAAATGGTTCCTGCATACCCGGCCAATGAAGTGGCAGCATGTGTCCTGGTCCATGGGTCCGAGTCCATGCCAGCCCCTCGGAGCGGGGATGCTGGTGGGACATGTGCTCTCCTGAGTGGGAACCCTGTCTGCCCACACGTCACGTGGGCCGTGTCACTCCTACTTGGAGCCCCTGTTCATTTCTTCTTCCCCTGCAGGAGACGGGCAGGGAAGCACCTCAGTCCAGGTCTTCGTCTCCATCCTGACATTCTTCCACCCGAGCCCCTGGGTGTGGAGAAGGGGTGAGCCTTCTGGTGGGTGAGTAAGGGGGCCCCTGAGTTGCAGGAGCACAGTGGGCACCGTCTCTACTGTACCGTCTTCCCTTCCTCCCTAAATGCAAGAAATCGTCTGGAAAGGAGTTAATGACACCTTGACTCCCCAGCCTTGCTCTGGAAGGATCTCCAAGTGAAAAGTCTCCTTCAGATGTCTCGCCTGCTCTTTTTTAAAAACTTTTTAAAATTGAGGTACGATTTAAAATGTTGTGTTAGTTTCACATGTACAGTAAAATGAATCTGAGATACACACACACACACATAGCCACTCTTGTTTTTAAAGGAAAACAGTTGTTTTTTAAAAAATTATTTTATTTTTAATTGGAGGATGATTGCTTTACAATATTGTGTTGGTTTCTGCCACGCATCAACATGAATCAGCCTTAGGTGTACATATGTTCCGTCCCTCTTGAAGCTGCCTCCCCATCCCGCCCTTCTGGGTCCTCACAGAGCACTGGGTTTGAGCTCCCCGAGTCATCCAGCAAATTCCCTGTGGCTGTCTGTTTTGCACATGGTAATGTGTCTGCTTCCGTGCTGCTCTTTCATATATCCCGCCCTCTCCCTCCCCCACCGTGTCCAAAAGTCTGTTCCTCATGCCTGCGTCTCCTTTGCTGCCCTGCAAGCGCGATCATTAGTGCCATCTTTCTAGATTCCACACACATGAATTAATATACAGTATTTGCTTTTCTCTTCCTGATTTCCTTCACTCTGTAAAAGGCTGTAGGTTCATCCGTCTCATTAGACCTGACTCAAATGCGTTCCTTTTTATAGTCAAGTAATATTCCGTTGTGTAGATGTACCACAGCTTCTTTATCCGTTCATCTGTGGGTGGACATCTAGGTTGTTTCTGTGTCCAAGTTATTGTAAATAGTGCTGCAACAAACACTGGGGTACATGCGTCCTTTTCAATTATACTTTTCTCAAGCTTTATGCCCAGCAATGGGATTGCCGGGTCGTATGGTAGTTTTATTCTTAGTTTTTTTAAAGGAATCTCCACACTGTTCTCCAGAGTTGCTGTATCAATCTGCATTCCCACCAACAGTGCAGGAGGCTTCCCTTCACTCTTTTTTTTTTAGATTCTTTTCCCATATAGATCATTACAGAGTATTGGGAAGAGTTCCCTATGCTATACAGTAGGTCCTTATTAGTTCTCTATTTTGTATATAATCATGTGTATATGTCTGTCCCAATCTCCCAATTTATCGCCTCCACCCCCACTCCCTGGTAACAATAAGTTTGTTTCTGCAGATGTCTCTTGATATTTCACATGACTTCTCAGCAGGGTCACGTGATGGGTGGGCAGTAAGAAGTTTAGGGCATCCACAGCCAGAATTCTGATCTGAGCTCTGCTACAAAGCCAAGTTCTTCTCATCTGTCAAATGGGACAAAAATCTCACTTAAGCAAGCATGATCTATATCTGTTTAAAAGGTGGGGTTGGTCTTGATGCAAGAGATAACTCATATCAATGCTCTGTGAACTGTACCAGCTTTGCAGAAACACAAGTTCTTTCTCAAGGGTCTTCCTGTACATCTGAGCATGATAACCCTTCTTGTTCCCCGTGTGTGTCCTGGAGTTGGGACCATTAGCTTTACAATCGGAATCATTATATACAGAATGACCAAAAAAAAGATGTAGCCTTTTTTTTCTTGCCTTTTCACTGGCAAACAGAGCTTTGGTTAGCCGAACGCCAAGGCGATTTTAATGGCTGGTTTTTTAATATCTGAAAGGGGAGGTTATTAGGAAAAGTCTCAATTCAGAAACTTCAAGAAGAAGTGGGAGGGTGTGGTGAGGGTGGACGGGGGAGACTGCATTTCCTGTTTTCCTTTCAGATGGTGTTGGGAAACACTGCTGGAAAACCATGGAGACCCACGAAAAAAATTCCAGAACTCATTCTCCTTGCGGCCGCCGGGGGCCCAGCCCCAAAGGTGATGAGTAGAAGGGGTGGTTTTTTTTTTTTTTTTAAAGAGTTGGGGTTTGTAGGCATCCAGCTCCGGGCTCGTGGGGTGAAGACAGCCTTCCGAGGTGACATCAGCTTGTGGTCCAGGCCAGAAGCAACAGAGTCGGAGTCTGGTTTTCATTTACAGTGTGGGGGCAGGCCCGCTGGGGAGGGGGAGAGGAGGGGGCGGAGAAGGGAGGAGGAGGAGCTGGAGGCAGCCTTGACTGTATCCCTGGACCCCGTCCAGTTTGAAGCTCAGTCCTGCACCAAAGGCCGCTCAGTTCTCCCGCGCGCCAGCCTCCTGTGAAGCCCACGAGAGCAGCTTTCCGCCCGCCTGGGGTCCCCTCTCCCCGCCTGGGGTCCCCCCTCTCCCGCAGAAGGGAAAGGAGACGCAGCCCGTGGGGGAAACCATGCGTCAGAATCGCACATAATTGAATATCGAAGCCCAGGGACGCAGGCTTCTCCAGGTTTGCTCAGGGTGAGTGCCCCTTCGCCCCTGTTCCCCGGTTTCGGGTTTGTGGCCAGGGGGAAGGGCTTCAAACCCCGCTGACCGCGTCTCGATGGCTCTCCAGTTGGCGCCCTGGGAGTCTCTTTGCTGTAGGAGCTGTGGTCTCTGGAAGCTCTGGCCGATTTTTTCTTTCTCCGTGTGCGCCGCCTGGGTCTCCTGCGGTGGGGCTGAGGGCTGGGGCTGCCCTGAGTCCTGCAGCGCGGTCTGTCCTGTCCATCCTTCTCTGCTTTTCGGGCTCAGGGTTTATTTTATTTGACGTTGCCTCCTCCTTCGAAAGCTCAGCTGGAATCTGAGAATCGGCTTTGTTTGCAGAAGTGCCTGTGCAGGGATCCCAGAGTCACTTTGGGGAGACTCTCCGAGGTGACCAGTGAGGGTGGGCTGGTTGAGCGCCTCTGTCGCCCACTGGGGGACGGGGGTGACTTTGCTGTCCAGGCAAGGGGCAGGTGGAGGCTTCCTCGGCTCTCACCATCAGGACTCCATCTTTTCAGGAATCTGAAGTCACTGCTGGTGCCTTAGTCCCCTCTGGGGTTGCCTAAAGGAGCTGCCAGGGTCAGAGGAGGAGAAGGAATTTGGTGTTTGGGCAGCAGGCCCGGTGGATAAGGCAGGGCCCCTGGGGCCACGAGTTGGCCGGTGCTGCCCATATGCATGGCGCGTGCCAAGCCCAGAGGCCCGGGGCCTGTTCCCCGGCTGGGAGGGTGGGGCCCCGGTCCTCTCGCCCAGGAAGGAGAGTGTTCCCTGACAGTCACCAGTCTACTCTGGGGACCTGTGTCAGGGGCTACTGTATGCGATGGGCGGCTCCCTGGGAGGGCCCAGCAGAGTCCTGGGGGCTGTCAACAGAAATTGGCATTTCACAGCCAGCTCGAGGAGTGAGTTGAAAGGCTGGTCTAGACCCCAAGAACAAACTGCTCTAGACCCAGAGGCATGTCCTCCAGCCAGTGGGGACTCGGAGGAGCCGGCCCTTGCCAGCCACTTCTCTTGCTGAACACAGCTAACTCTGCACAAGAACCACTGGGTCCCACAGCTGCAAGGGTGCTCGGACCCCAAAGGGAGAGACAGTTCTCACTCCGGGATCCCCCTCTTCCTAGGGGGCCCATTCCTGTACCTTCAAAAAACTGAACAGAAATGACTTTAAAATCAGGTTTTTTTTTTGCTTCCCAAGCAAAATGTTATTGAAAACCAGCTGGTTGTGGATGGTATTGGAACTCCTGAGTTCTTTAGCTGGGCTAAAGAGAAAGGAAGAGGTTCTTGGTCGGGGGCGCTGAGGTGTGGTTCCCTGGCTTTATAGATGTTCCCGGGCTCTGAGATGCTCAGTTACTTGCAAGGCTGTGGCATCAGTAGGTGGCTTAGAGGGCAGTCCAGTCTTTGCCATTTCAGGAAGGCAGATGGCCCAACTGTGGAGGTTCCCAAACTAACTTGCATCGTGATTTGAAATGTGCCATTTGATTCTGTTCTCCCAGAAGATAATGCCCTCCTGTCATATTCTACGAGAAGTGATGGGGGAATTGGTGTATGCTCCCCAGGGTTCTCCCAGCTAACAGGGAAAGAAGTGCCAGGCGAGAGAGCTGGTCCCCAGAACAGACCTGGGCTTTGCAACCAGAGCAGCTGAGCAGGCTTCCTGCATTCAGGCCACCTCTGGGGATGGCGCCCAGAGGGATGGAACCTGCATTCTGCTCCGTTCCTGCGTGGGCTTTGCTGAGAGTGAAGGCAGAAGGGTGGGAAGGTGATGGGTGTTTGTAGGAATTCAAGATCTGGGAATGATCACGTGGTCTCAAGCTCTTTGTTGAGGCAAGGGTTTTCCGTTACTATAATGTGTATTTTTTTTTTTTTTTCTTTCTCCACTCACGGCAGTGAGAAAATCATTAAGAAGATCCTGGGTGGAGAGGAGGCTTGGGGAAGAGTCCCATAGCAGGGTGGTGAGGGTGGCCTTTCTTTTCCCAGTGGGGGATATGGAGGGTGTGGCCACCCCCACCTTCCTGGGAGGTGGCCGGGGAAGCCTCTAGAATGTTAGCCCTTGGCCCCTGGCTTTTCCAGCACTTGGGAGGGTGTGTGCCCCACCCCACCATGCTTGTGGCCCTTACAGGGTGGGATATATGGTGAATTTCCAAACTGGGGGTCTTCAGGATGCTTTTGATGTCAGATAAGCATCTTTCTGAATAGGAATTATTCTTATTTCTGCATTTTATTTCTCCCTTCATTTTCAAAGTGTTAAGGATTCACCGCTTCTCATTCTCTCATCATAAGTGCCTTTTGTGATTTTGTACCTTAGAACCTAATACATCACTGATGATAAAGTAGAAAGAAACCCCTCTATTCAATGGACAATGGATGATGGGTTTGTGGCTCCAAGGAGGCTCCCCATCTGACTTTGATTTTAAAGTCAGCTTGAAATCAGACCTCCTGCCTTTTGAAAGTTAGTAGAGTTTTGCCCTGGAGGCTTCATCCACACTCTCACTCAACTGGTTAAAGCGTCTTTGTTATTATCCAGTTTTATGTGAAATTCCACGTTTAGGATTTAAAATCCACTAGGAGGTCCCAAATTCGCAGGAGGTTATCCTGCCCACATGCTAATCACTTTAGGCAAACATTTCACTTGAAAAGTAGTCCTTGTCAGTTTCCTTTTTGGAAGAACCCGGGGATTTGTTATCTCTTACAGAAGAATCTTGGGCGGGTTCCCATCTGAAGGGGACTTTCTGTCCCGGTAGCCTTTCCACCAAAACCTACAGGAGCGAACTTTCCACGGTGTCTTTGCTGTGGACAGCAGGCTGTAAAACCCACACCACTGCTCTGTAAATAGCTGAAGACCTGAGGAGCGGCCTGGCATTAAAAAAATCCCATTAGCAGCTCTCACTAAGGAAAGGAACGCCCAAAAATGATGCAGGTTTTTAAGCAGGGAAGCTTAAAAAAGTTCCTGCTTCTTCAGACAGTCTTGGGCTGTCTTCATCCACTTTTCTACATACGGAGTCTCTCTTTCCAAGCATTTGGGAGATAATCCTACCCTTTCAAGAAAAAAAAAACACTGTCTCCTCTGAACCATGGGTGATGAACATCTCAAATTCAGGGAGCACCCGCAGGACCTCGATTTACAAAGAGGAGTTCCTTTGGGGAATTCATTAATTTCTGAAAACGTAATTTTAGTAACTTCTGGCCTCATCTGTTTCTGGAAGGACATGAAAAGGTGAATTAGTGTCTTCCTCCTGGGGTAGCTTTTCCTGGACGTGCATTCTGTTTTCTGTCCTCTAGAGGGCGACGCATCCCGCTGAGCCCTGCGCAGTGCAGGGAGTCTGGGGGTCGCCGGGAATCTGTTGAGTTACGTCTCAGCAGAGCTCCTTTGGTCACTTTAGGACCCATCTAGAGACTGTTTCAATACCTGGTTTTTAAAAAATGTGACTAATATCTGAAGTAAGTGTATGGTTAGAGTGTTCTCTTTAGAGGTGAACGGCTGCTTGCGGTAAAGCAGGCTGCATTCTACCTTCACGCAAGGGCGTTAACCAAGTAAGAAGTTTTAGAGGAAACAGGTTACTGGTATCTACTGAGAAAAAGTCTAAATTAACACGGCGGTGTTTGAGAACCCAGTCTGCTGTATCCGGGTAGGATTTTTGAATTTTAGAAATAGAAGGGAAGTTAAAGCGGAACTAACCCAGTAACTCCCAAACTTTGGCCCATGTGTCTCATATTCCTTTAAGCTTAATAAACCCCATTGTGCTCCAGGGCGTGGAACTTTGGGGTGGGAGGAGGGGACAAAAATGACTAAGACTCCAGCCCTGCCCTCGCCTTAGGGCAAATTATTGACTTGGCAGGCTATTGACTTCCGTTTGGCTACTTGAAATATCCCCAAATTACTACCTTGGTGGATGTTCTACCCACACCCTTGACACCTCAGATGAAGAAATGGAACGCAGAGGGGTGAATTGCTTGTCTGAGGTCCCAAGAGTATTAGTTGCTCGGTCGTGTCCGACTCTTTGCCACCCCGTGGATTGCAGCCTGCCAGGCTCCTCTGTCCATGGGATTCTCCAGGCCAGAATACTGGAGTGGGTTGCCATTCACTTCTCTAGGGCATCTTCTGATCTGGGTACCAAAGCAGAATCAGCATTTCCTGGGCATGCCAGTGTGTTCTTACAGGTGGGTGTTGAGGACCAGGAATAAAAGAGAGAACGTATCTTCAGGAGTACATTTTGGAGTATCATGAGAAGAAAGGTGCTTTTTTTGGCCATTGACCAATCTTTTATAGAGTATCATATTTTATTTAGCAGAGAAGTAATTGTTTAAAAAAGAAAATCTGAAAAGAAGTAAAAAAAGCAGAAAAATAGGACAAATATGAAAAGTTCTGCCAAGCCCTCTCCCGAAGGCTGTTAGTCTTTCGTTGGGGCCTGGCTGCGTTTCACATAGTGTGATCCTGCTGTTCTCCTGAATTTTAAGATGTTTCATGAAGTACAGAGAAACATCTGCAAGATAGGTGTGGCTAGGGAAAGGTACGAAAGGAAGGCCTTCTGTCCAGTCCATCTGGTTCGGCCCATACCTTCGGTTTTCACGGACCCAGGGCATCGAGAATTGGCCACTGGAAGGGCGAGCTTGTGAACTGATTTAATTTCAAATGCAGAACTGAAGAGCAGCTGGAGATGACTCAGGTCTCAAGAGAAGCCATTCCAGGAAACGGGTTTTCTCTTCTGCAATCCTCATCAGTTGATTCAGCAGCGCAGAGCCAGCGCAGCTAAGCCCACAGACACCCCCAGCCAGCACTTGTTGGGCTGTCTGTCTCTCATGGGGGCAGAAGGAGACCCACCAGCGGTCAGAGCCTAGGGCGACAGATGGAAAAGCAGCCGCAGGACCGCTGCTGGTTAGAGCATCGGGCAGTCAGCCTCGTTCTGCACGTAAAGCTGGGGAGGCTGGGAGAGATGAACTGACCCTTACTGACTGAGATGGGAATGCAGTAGATTTTTTCCAGGCTATTATATTAAATCACCGGCGATATTTTATCAGCTGCTTAAATTTAATTAAAAAAATACTATTTTAAATAATTATCTAGACTTGAACATGAATCGAATTAGAAAACAAACAAAAGTGGTTATGATTCCCTTACCATCTGAGGACATTTTAGCCGTTTTGTTTGAACAGTTCTACAGCGGAACCCCGTGGTTTGGAGAGGCCAGTGGCCCCTAGTCCCCGGCCAGGGCCGGCAGGGAGGACACGCCGGCGTTTGCCCTGGAGCCGACAGCACCGTGTGTCATGTGGCAGGAATGGAACGGGACGTTCGTGCAATTCCTTTTGAAGCATCTTCTAAGACATTCTCTTCCCTCATGTTAAATCTGAACTAGTCTCTGCCTAATGCTTATCACTAGCAAGAAAAACCAAGGAAACACAGTGTCTGGCTGCCTCACATTTAAAAGGGTAGAAAGTTATTTACGTGTGCATCGTGATATCTAGCTTTTCCAACCACAGCAAATGTGGCACTTTCTGCTTCGTGTTTATTATCTTGGACCCTAGCAATATGTCTTTAAGTAAATTTCTGAATATCTGGGTGGTTAATCTGGAGGTTCTTCAAGGTGCCTTTATGGGGAAAAGGAAGGTAGCCCCAGATGGTGCTTGGCAGAGCCTCATGGGAACTTGTTCTGGGAGGAGGTTACCTGTGAGGGCACAGTCAAATCTTTCCTTTCTGGATTGCTCTATTCCAATGTATGAGCTGCTGAACAGACATCTTTTTTTTTTTAACAGATAGGCACTTAAAAATTGAAGTATACTGTTGATTTACAATGTTGTGTTAGTTCCAGGGGTACAGCAAAGTGATTCAGTTATACATGCATCTTCTTTTCCATTATGTTATTTCAAAATATTGAATATAGTTCCCTGTGCGTGCACACTCACTCAGTTGTGTCTGACTCTTAGAGCAACCCGGCAGACTGTAGTCCACCTGGCTCCACTGTCCATGGGATTTTCCAGGCAAGAATGCTGCAGTGGGTTGCCATTTCCTACTAAAATAGTTCGCTGTGCTGTGCAGTAAATCCTTTTTGTTTATCTGTTTTATCTGTCGTGGTGTGTGTCTGTTCATCCTCAAACTCCTGATTCATGCTTTTCTCCCTTGCTAACCATAAGTTTGTTTTCTATGTCTGTGAGTCCATTTCTGTTTTGTAAATAAGTTCATTTGTATCATTTTTTAAGATTCTACATATAAGTGGTATCATATGTTATTCATTTTCCTCTGCCTGACTTACTTCATTTAATATGATAATCTTCAGGCCCATTCATGTTGTTGCAGATGACACGATTTCATTCTTTCTTATGACCAAGTAATATTCCATTGAACATATATACCACATCTTTATCCATTCATCTGTTGATGGACACTAAAAGTCTACAGATAGTAAATGCTGGAGAGGGTGTGGAGAAAGGGGAACCCTCCTACACTGTTGGGAATATAAATTGGTGCAGCTACTATGGAGAACAGCATATGGAGTTTCCTTAAAAAACTAAAAATAGGTCTACTATATGATCCAGCAATTCCATTCCTGGTGCATATCTGGAAAAGACAGAAACTCTAAATTGAACAGATACATGTACCCCAGTGTTCAGAGCAGCACTTCTTACAGTGGCTAAGACATGAACAGACATTGTTTTACATGACATTACCAGGAAGATCCAGAGGTCTTGAATCTGATACTCAGTGTCTGACAAAGACACCAGGAAGTGGCAGTGAGCCCAGGCTGACACTCAAGATCAGAAGAGTTAAGTTTTGCTATCACAGGACACACCTTCAGAGCCTGGGTCAAGTAGATGATTGCTTACAGATGTGTATGCATGGCTAATATTTTCTTCTGTAGCACAATTTCATGGAATGGAAATGCGAGATTCAAACTGTAAAATAAATGGTAAAAAAGAAGCTTCTGATGCATTTCTTTGGAGGGGTCTTCTTACAGTTGTTCCAAATTGTTTGCTTTTGAAAATTCCCCCAAAGCTCTTTCAGGTAGCAATACTATGTTAAATTCCACTGTCCTCCCTCCCTAACTGGAGGATCTAATAAATCCTCTTTCAGCCTCCTCTCTGGGACAAGAATTTTCCCCAAGATTCAGAGAATAAAGAGAAGAAGAAAGAGAAGAAGGACAAGAAAAAGAGAGAGAGAACTAGGGTGCTGCAAGCTGGAGAACCCTGGGGTTTGCAGAAATGTGACTTTTCATCTCACAGCAGATGGCAGGGCTCTCTGACTGTGGTCTTCCACTGTTTCTGCAGCTCCCACATAAAATAGGACAGTAAGGAGTTAATAGAATGCTAGAACTTGATAGGAGGACCAGCCTGGTTTTAAAAAGCAGTGCTTGGAGAAGACTAAATAAATGACTTCAAAATGGGAGCTCTGGATACATTTAAGTCTTTGTTGGAAAATGATTTCCTTGTGTGCATGTGTGTGTCTCTTTCTTAAAAAAGATTTCCAGACATGGAAAATGAAAAAGCTTTTGAGTAGACTTAATGAAAATTAATTTCATGAAATTGCAAAATAGCTTGGGAATGTCATTGGACTCTGAATGCAATTTTGAGTTGAAGGGCCATGGAGAGTAATCTTCATAATGAGAGGTGTCTTTTTAAGTTTCAAGTGGACAGCTATGAAAAGGAAAAAGGCGTCTCAAGTTCTTTTTAGAATGAGACCAATACAAAAAAAAAAAAGAAAAAAAGACTTACTAATGCTTAATAGAAAGATAAGAATTGAATGAAGTCCTATGATTGGATCTATTGCCTTTAGGACATAGAATTATGACACAAAGCTGCATAACATCCCATCCAACCCAAGGGTCTCAGGCTGGCAATTCTGACTTTTATCATATTTGAACGAACAGCAGCAGACAAATGAATTCTGTTGATACAGAATCTGTGGTTTGTCACCACCAAAGAAATTAGGTCTGTTCCCACCCCCACCCCCCACCAGAAAAGACATGGGGAGTTTCCTTGAGACTGGGGCCAAGTCTGGCACAGACTCTTAGCATTTCCTGGGTTTCTGCCTTTGGGCTTTGGAAACGCAAACCTTCCTTAGGATTCTGGCTCAATCTTGTTTTTGTTTAAGTGGCAGTGGACAAAACACTTAGTGTCACCTGGATTCAGTTTCCTAGCTATAAAATGAAGGGAAACACGGCCATCGGGCTGTGGGAGGAAGGCATGGGATCCCACCTCTGAGACAGGGGCTTAGCAAGTATGACCTGTGCCCTCTTGTCTCTGTTTCTTGGGAGTGGGAGGGAGAGTTAAAGAAGGACAATGAAGGGCAGGGAGTGGCTGCCTTCTTTCTCCTTATTAAAATGGACAAGCTGGGTGATCATTTGGGGAGATGATGTTTGACATCTTTTAATAATCTAAATGAAAAAAAAATCTCCAAGATTGGTTGCCAAGAACTTCAGTTTTAAAAAAGTGGGATGCCAAGACATGATAAACAATAGGAGAGGTTTAATTGCAAACAAAAACATGAACAAACATTCAACAGCTGGGCTAGGCATGCTTGAGCCACATGACTGGCGCCTAAGCACTGCAGCAGGACAAATGTGGAGGAGCTGAAGGCATTCTTCCCACCTGGGAATTCAGCTCAGCCCAACATGTGAGTTCATTAATCATCCATGGAGCCTGGAATCCTTATCATCCAGCAGACATCTCTTCTGTCTTTCGCTGTCAGGGTTGGAAGAGCATCTCCCCTCTGCCCTCCTCTGCCCTCTCCTCTCCTCCCCTTCGTTTATTCCCCTCTCTTTCCCTTTCTTCAACATCTGGGTAGATTTTAGGGAAGGCATTGCACTGCACTGTATATATTTTTCATTTCTTTGTGTCCCAATGAGAAGCACTTCATTTAGAAGTCTACTCTACTAAAGATTAAGATCTCTGAAATAAAAATCTTTACATTTTCAATCAATTTAAAATTCATTTTCCTTAGACAATAAAGTAAGTAGTAATTAATGCCTCAGAAAATCCCCTGGTGGCTCAGCAGTAAAAAGAATCTGCCTGCCAGTGCAGGAGATGTGGGTTCAATCCCTGGGAAGATTCCCTGGGGAAGAAAATGGCAACCCACTCGTTTTCTTGCTGGGTTAATCCCACGGACAGAGGAGCCTGGCAGGCTACATATAGTCCAGGGGGTCTCAGAGAGTTGCACATGACTTAGCAACTAAACAACAACAACAAATCAGACTGCACAATTATTTTAGAATTTGTCCACAGAGACCCCACCAAGTGTTTAAGATAGGACAGAATACATGGGTTCCATATTTAAAAAAAATATTCTTGACCTATTAGAATATTACAAGTTGTCTTTGAAAGCACAGGCTATATTTCTGGAAAGAATCCAGTAAAATGTAAATAATGTAGGTGGACAATTTTCCCATAAAATAGTTTTCTAGCAGGATGTTATTGCTGATAAAGAAATCTGACGTACAATTTTAATGGAAAGAATCAGGAATAGCATATGTACGGTACATTTATACATTGATCTAAAGCGTATATCCTCAACTGAGAAAAGTCACAAAGACAGCAAGTATTTCATGTGCTTTTTTTTTTTTTTTTCCTAAAGACAAACTCAGGAATAGGTCGAGCGGAGCTTGGGAAAGAAAGCTATGGCCGGATGGAAAGGTCTGGAAGATCCCCAGGGTAGAGCATGGGCTTGCGGGGTTTCTAGAGAACACTGGGGCAGTGCTCGGGCAGTGCTGGGACAGTGGCTTGGTGGGTCACCCACAGTGAAGAAAGTGGACCAATCAGCCATGCATGGATTTCTACACTGCCTGTGGGGATTGCCCTGAGCCCCGAGCAAGACCTGATTACGACTTGGGGACCCTGTGGAACAAACGCTTCGGATGCTGGGGAAATCCCTTCCTATATCACACAGATCCCTGTCTAACACGTGTCAACTATTTCAAGTCAAGAAGACTGGGCCGTGTTTCTGGAATGTTACCATTATCCCCAGTGGCTGTCACTTCACTGTGTAAAGAAATATGTTCTCTTGATGACTGGCCTTTTGATCATCTTCAGAACAACCTTTTCTTCTCGCTGTTGATACATTTCCAAAAAAACAGTCGTATTGACGGGAGGTTTTGTATTAGCCGCTGGGGTTGTGTCTTCAAGCTCCTAGAATTTGAATCACAGGGTAAATGCGTCTTATCACAGGTGATACTTTTGGCCGACTTCCCTGGGACATCCAAAGCTACTGCGGGACTTGGAATCCACTCTCTTGTTTACGCTTTTGTCTTTTTCCATCCCACCAGTTTGGCAGGCTGGACTGGCCTGGGGCCCACACTCAGCTCTTGCTGTTCCTCACAGCTGGCCCCCAGCTCCTCCCTCTGGGCCTGACCTCAGACAGGAAAACCACGAGGCTGAGCCCACTTCATCCACAACCTTGGGTGACAGCCCCAGCAAGCGGCTCTTGCTCTCCTTGGCCCTCTGTACTATCTTGCTACGAGGCCCATCTAGACCCAAGACCCCTGCCAAGGCCGCGTCTCCAGCCAGACAGACTTTCCTGTGCTGTCATTAGTTTCGTTGCTCTAGATGGCAAAGGTGAGAACCTGAGAGCATCCTTCACATTGTCTTCATCAGCAGTAAGGGACACTGGGATTCCTGAATTATGTATGAGGTGGACAACCACGAATGGAATCACCCAGTCCATGGCGTGTCATGGCAAGAGAAAAGTCAGGCTAGGAAGATCAAGCAGGTGCAAAAGCCTAGGCCTTAGGTGGAGTGGATTTCATAGCTCTGATGACACTATTAACAGTTGGGACAGAAATAACTTTTGTTCCAGGTCTCAGTGTTTATAACAGATTCTTTTTCACTTTCCTGAGATTCAAGTCCTCTTCCCCAAACCTTAACATTTTGCTGGCAAACACTTCATTTTTCTCTTCCTTTTCAATTGTTTTCTAGTGCCAAGGAAATGTTATGTTATTTAATTATAGGGGCACACACATATGCTTTAAAAAGATGTGTAGTTGTATTGTTTTCTTATTTTAGAGAAAACTTATTTCTTAAAGATTGATGGTGGTGGTCTGGTCGCTAAGTCGTGTTTGACTCTTGTGATCCCATGGACTATAGCCCACCAGACTCCTTTGTCCATGAGATTTCCCAGGTAAGAATACTGGAGTGAGTTGCCATTTCCTTCTCCAGGGGATCCTCCCGACCCAGGGATCGAACTCGCATCTCCTGCATTGGCAGGTGCACTCTTTATCACCGAACCACCAGGGAAGCCCATCTTAAAGACTATCACATCTCAAAAAGGAGATGCCACATTTTTACCATTCCTGTTAAATTGATGGCTACATTATAGGTGTACAGTTCCATTCAGTAGCTCAGTCCTGTCTGACTCTTTGTGACACCATGGACTGTGGCATGCCAGGCTTCCCTGTCCATCACCAGCTCCTGGAGCATACTCAAACTCATGTTCATCAAGTCAGTGACGCCATCCAACCATCTCATCCTTTGTCGTCCCCTTCTCCTCCCACCTTCAATCTTTTCCAGCATCAGGGTCTTTTCAAATGAGTTGGTTCTTCGCATCAGGTGGCCAAAGTATTGGAGTTTCAGTTTCAGCATCAGTCCTTCCAGTGAATATTCAGGACTGATTTCCTTTAGGATTTACTGGTTGGATCTCCTTGCTGTCCAAGGGACTCTCAAGAGTCTTCTCCAACACCACAGTTCAAAAGCAATCAATTCTTCAGAGCTCAGCTTTCGTTATAGCCCAACTCTCACATCCATACAGGACTACTGGAAAAACCATAGCTTTGACTAGACAGACCTTTGTTGGCAAAGTAATGTCTTTGCATTTTAATATGTTGTCTAAGTTGGTCATAGCTTTTCTTCCAAGGAGTAAATGTCTTTTAATTTCATGGTTGCAGTCACCATCTGCAGTGATTTTGGAGCCCCCAAAATAAAATCTCTCACTGCTTCCATTATGTCCCCATCTATTTGCCATGAAATGATGGGACTGGATGCCATGATCTTACTTTTCTGAATGTTGAGTTTTAAGCCAGCGTTTTCACTCTTCTCTTTCACTTTTATCAAGAGGCTCTTTAGTTCTTTTTCACTTTCTGCCATGAGGGTGGTGTCATCTGCATATCTGAGGATATTTCTCCCTGCAATCTTGATTCCAGCTTGTGTTTCATCCAGCACGGCATTTTGCATGATGTATTCTGCATATAAGTTAAATAAGTGGGGTGACAGTATTCAGCCTTGACGTACTTCTTTCCCAATTTGGAACCAGTCTGTTGTTCCATGTCTGGTTCTGTTGCTTCTTGACCTGCATACAGATTCCTCAGGAAAACAGGTAAGGTAGTCTGGCATTCCTTTCTCTTTAAGAATTTTCCAAAGTTTGTTGTGATCGACACAGTTAAAGGCTTTGGCGTAGTCAATAAAGCAGAAGTAGATGTTTTTCTGGAACTCTCTTGCTTTTTCGATGATCCAACAGATGTTGGCAATTTGATCTCTGTTTCCTCTGCCTTTTCTAAATCCAGTTTGAACATCTGGAAGTTCACGGTTCACTTACTGTTGAAGCCTGTCTAGAGAATTTTGAGCATTACTTTGCTGGCATGTGGGATGAGTGTAATTGTGTGGCAGTTTCAGCATTCTTTGGTATTGCCTCTTTGGGATTGGAATGAAAACTGACCTATGCCAGTCCTGTGGCCACTGCTGAGTTTTCCAAATTTGCTGGCATATTGAGTGCAGCACTTTCACAGCATCTTCTTTTAGGATTTGAAATAGTTCACCTGGGATCCCATCACCTCTACTAGCTTTGTTCGTAGTGATGCTTCCTAAGGCCCACTTGACTTCGCATGCCAGGATGTCTGGCTCTAGGTGAGTGATCACACCATCATGGTTATCTGGGTCATGAAGTTCTTTTTTGTATAGTTCTTCTGTGTATTCTTGCCACCTCTTCTTTATATCTTCTGCTTTTGTTTGGTCCATACCATTTCTGCTCTTTATTGTGCCCATCTTTGCATGAAATGTTCCCTTGGTATCTCTAATTTTCTTGACGAGATCTTCAGTCTTTTCCATTCTATCGTTTTCCTGTATTTCTTTGCATTGATTACTGAGGAAGGCTTTCTTATCTCTCCTTGCTATTCTTTGGAACTCTGCCTTCAAATGGGTGTGTCTTTCCTTTTCTCCTTTGCCTTTAGCTTCTGTTCTTTTCTCAAGTTATTTGTAAGGCCTCCTCAGACAACCATTTTGCCTTTTTGCATTTCTTTTCTTGGGGATGGTCTTGATCACTGCCTCCTGTACAATGTCACGAACCTCCGAACCTCCGTCCATAGTTCATCAGGCACTCTATCAGATCTAATCCCTTGAATCTGTTTGTCCCTTCCACTGTATAATCATAAGGGGTTTGATTTAGGTCATACCTGAATGGTCTAGTGGTTTTCCCTACTTTCTTCAATTTAAGTCTGAATTTGGCATTAAGGAGTTCATGATCTGAGCCCCAGTCAGCTCCTGGTCTTGTTTTTGCTGACTGTGTAGAGCTTTTCCATCTTCGCCTGCAAAGAATATAATTAGTCGGATTTAGGTATTGGCCATCTGGTGATGTCCATGTGTAGAGTCTTCTCTTGTGTTGTTGGAAGAGGGTGTTTATTATGACCAGTGCGTTCTCTTTTGCAAAACTTTGTTAGGTGTACAGAGTTACCCATATTTTTTAACAACCACAGGTAACTTCTCCTGTTTTTTTAGGAATTGTAGTAAAATGATGTGAATTTTGCGATCTTAATTCTTTTGAAGTGAACAGTATAGTACTGTTATCTATATGTATCTTGTTTACAACTGATCTCTAGAACTTTTTCATCTTGCCAAACTGAAACTCTTTACTCAATGGACAATAATTCCCCATTCCCCTTTCCCACTCTCTAGGAATCACCATTCCATTCTCTCTGTTTCTAATAGCTTGACTATTTCAGATACTCCACGTCAGTGGAATCTCTTGGTGATTGACTTGTTTCAGTTGGCATAATGTCTTCAAAGTTCACTTATGTTGTAGCCTGTGATAAAACTTCTTCCTTTTATTTAAGGCTGAATGATATTTCTTTATATGTACATGCCACATTTTCTCTATTCATTCATCTACTGATGGGCATTTATTTTATGTTATTTCCACCCCGCAACTAGGTGGCACAGTGGTAAAGAATTCACCTGCTAGTTCAGGAGATGCAGGAGATGTAGGTTCGATTCCTGGGCTGGGAAGATCCCCTGGAGGAGAAAATGGCAAGCCATTTCCAGTATTCTTGCCTGGGAAATTCCATTTGCTGGAATTTGCCTGGACAAAGGAGCCTGGCGGGCTACAGATCAGGGGATCTCAAAGAGTCATACATGACTGAGTACACACGCATGGTTGTTCCCATCTGCTGGCTATTGTAAATAATGCTGCGTTAAACTTGGGTGTGTACATATCTCTTCAAAATCTTATTTTCAGTTATTTTGGATACATACCCAGAAGTAGGACTGATCGGTTATATGCTAACTGTATTTTAAACTTTTTGAGGAAACTCCATATAATTTTCTATAGTGGCTGCAACATTTTACATTCACATTGCCTAAGAGTTCCAGTATTTCTGCATTCTCATCAACACTTGTTTACTATCTTTTTGACAGCGGCCATCTCAATGGGTGTGAGATATCATCTCACTGTGGTTTTGATTTTCATTTCTCTGATGCTGAGTATTTTTTCATATTCTTATTGGCCATTTGTATGTCTTCTTTGGAGAAATGTCTTTTCCAGTCCCTTATTTTTAAACCAGAGTTTGTTTTTATCATTATAAAGTTGTGGGTGCTCTTTATATATTCCTGATATGAACCCCTTATCAGTTATATGGTTTGCAAACGTTTTCTCCCATTCTGTAGGTTGCCTATTCACTCTGTTGATTGTTTCCTTTGCTGTGTAGAAGTTTTAAAGTTTGATATAGTACCATTTGGTCTCTCATTTGGGCTTTCCTGGTGGCTCAGTGGCTAAGAATCACCTGCAATGTAGGAGATGTGGGTTTGATCCCTGGGTAAGGAAGATCCCCTGGAGAAGTAAATGGCAACCCACTCAAGTATTCTTGCCTGGGAAATCCCATGGACAGAGGAGCCTGGTGGGCTACAGTCCAGGGGTTGCAAAGGGCCAGACATGATTTGGTGACTAAACAACAATATGGTACCGTCTGTCTGTCCTTGCTCTTATTGTCTGTGCTTGTGGCATCAAATGGAAAAAGTCATTACCAAATCCGATGCTATGAAGATTTTCCTCCTATATCTTCTTCTAAAAGTTTAATAGTCTCAGGTCTTACATTTAGATTTTTAATCCATCTTGAGTTAGTTCTTTGTAAGTTTTTTCTTTTTTTGCATATGGATATACAGTTTTCCCAGCATCATTTGTTGAAGAGACTATCCTGCCCCCATTGGGTAGTATTGGCACCTCTATAGAAATTGACTTGACCATATACTTGAGGGTTTATTTATGGGATCTTTATTTTATTCCACTGGTTGATATGTCTGTCTGCATTCCAATCCCATGCTGCTTTGATTACTGTAGTTTGTAATATGACTTGAAATCAGGAACTGTGAGGTCTCCAGCTCTTATTTTTTTCCTTTCTCAAGATTGCTATGATTCTTCTGGGTCCTTTCAAATTCCATATAAGTTTTAGGATATCTTTTCTATTTCTCCAAAAAATGCCACAGAGAGAGAAGTTTTTGATTTTGATTCATACTGATGGTGATTACCTTTTTATACTGTAATCACAAAGCCAACTTCTAAATCTTCAAATTCTAAGAATGAACTATAAATCTCTCCAGATTAAATATATTCATATTTCTTAAACCAAATCAGATTCTGCACTTGACTGTAGTCTATACTACATAATTTTCAATATCAAATAGTATTTCTTGAAACTAAGTACAATAAAAAAAATAATCAATAATTGAGATCCTATTGTAGGAGGCTGACCCTGACCCCCATGGTGAGAATTTCCTCCCCTTTGATAAACAGCACGTTTTTAAAGAAAATTATTGAGAATATGAGGATTAGTATTCCACGTGTTTCTTTTTGTCATTTTTGTTTATTAACTTTTTATTTTGTGTTGGAGTGTGGCCAATTGACAGTGTTGTGATGGTTTTGAGTGGACAGCAGGGGGACATGCATGTTTAGATTTTTAATCCATTTTGAGTTAGTTCTTTGTAAGTGGTGTGAGGTAAGGATCCAGCTTCCTTTTTTTTCTTGTTGCATGTGGATATACAGTTTTCCCAGCATCATCTGTTGGAGACACTGACCTAGGCTCCACCCCCTTCCCCTCCAGGCTGCTGCATGTGGATATAGAGTTTTCCCAGCATCATCTGTTGAAGACACTGTCCTAGGCTCCCCTCCCCTCCCCTCCAGGCTGCTGTGTGGCTTTGGGCAGGGTCCCCCATGCTGTGCAGTGGGTCCTTGTTGGTTGTTCATTTTGAGTATAGCCATGTGTACCTGTCTATCCCAAACTCCTTTATAAGAATTTTTGGTTTGGTTGGTTTTTGTCTGCAATTTCAATATATCTACTTGAAAGAATGGAAAAAAAAACAACAACAATAATTTTGATTGGCACACCCCTCCACTTAAATGCCTCTACCCAAGCCTCTGACCAGGGAACCCCTGACAAGTCTGGGTAGGGGTAAGAAGAGTCATTGACTCATATGCACAGATACAGCAAGGACCAGCTCCACAATCTGTGGGCTCGGTGCAAAGTGAACATGAAGGGTCTTTGCCCTGAAGTTGTTAAGACTTTTAAGCAACACCAAACCACCACACCAAGCATGGGGTCCTGTGAGACTGTACCGGTCAGATAGCCATGACCTGAGAAAGAGTCAGGGGAAACCAGAGCCTTGGATCAAGGGGAAGGGAAAAGAGGTGATGTCCTGCAAGGGGACCTAAACGGAGAAGACCTAGGCCTGTTCTTTGGAGGGTCATAAGGAAAAGCTTAGACCCTTGAGCTGAGCTCACTGGAGACTGTAGGGTGATGAAGTTGACATGTGGGGGGGGTTGCCATCAGGTGTGGGGTGGGAAGAGGGTGGTGTTTGCTTCAAGGGAGGGTGCCACAGGCTACTGTGCCCGTCCAGACATGACCCTGGCTGGCTGGATGTCAAGTTTGCAGGGAGACCACGCTACGAGGCTGTCAGCCCTCAGGACTGGCTTCAGTCTTGCTAATTCAGTATCTCTGGACATGCTCCACTCTGCGACTGGTGTTGGGCACACAGCAGGTTTTTGTTGAAGGAAAAGTGGTAAATAGTAACGGAGAATAAAGGCATGATTCGAAATGGGCCCAGCTGCTGTGGTTGTGTTTTTGCGCATACTGGGATTTGAACAAAGCCCATTCTCTCCATGAACTGGAGCTTCCCGGTGGGATTCCTGTAGACGTGACTGACAGGCTGGGCATCGCCAACCTGCCCTTTGTGCCTCTGGGTGCCCTTCCTCCCCACTCTTTGTCATTCTGCCACACGTTTTGTGATATGCTATTGTTGCCTGCCTTGAGAGGAAAAAATGGTTGAACTGAACAGATTTTTAGCTATGGCCTACAGTCACCAGATTCAGAGACTCCACGTCTATGTTTAGCTGAAACTATCTTTCATCCAAAGGATAAATCCTTGATTCGCTCATTAGTAACTGGAGAGCCAAAACCTGATGGTTCTCATCTACCCTATTTTCTCTCGTAGGTTCTCACTTGGTGCTTAGACACAATCAAAATGAGGAAACATCGGCATTTGCCCTTAGTGGCCATTTTTTGCCTCTTTTTCTCAGGCTTCTCTTTTACTCGTGGTCAACAACAGCCAGGTAAGATCCCAAATCACCTCTTCATTGTATTAAGAGGGACAGTGTTCTCTGTTTTAGATCTCAGACATCATGAGCTGGAGAGAGAGCTTAGATAGGCTTTGAAGAGAGAGCCAAGCCATTGATTACAGGGTGTTTGTTTATTTTACAGACTTTGTCAGCTCCTCTTTATCCAAGTGAGAGAGAGAGAGACATTTTTTAAACGGAAACTTGGGTTTGATATCTTGGTGGTGGGTTGCAAGTGGTTTGTTTTTACATTGGGTGTGAGCAGAAAGTTTGTATTGAAAATATTTTACCATCGGAAAAGCTTATCCACATTTCTGGCACTGGTTAGTGTCTCAGCACAACATCCCAGAGAAGACAATGATTAAGAGTAAAAATTATATTCCCTGCAAAAAAAAATAAATACCAGTCTTTCTCTCTCACTCTGGACACAGAAAGACATTTTTTATTTAGAATCATCAAATCTTTAAAAAATCAGTTTCCTGAAACTATGTTAAAAATAGATCCTACCTAATCTTATTAAGAACTTGCAGAGTTTTGGAAAAATGAGAAATGGTTTATGGTTTATGAGCTTGGAAGGTTTCACTTGGGTCCCTCTCCTTGAGTTGATGGGGTACTTCCTCCAGGTCTGGTAGTTCTTAGCAGGGTGCTGAGGACCATCCCAATGCCAGGGGAGCATGGGTTGGGGCATCAGGTCAGCCCCAGGTAAGTAGAGTCCAGGAGTCTGCTGTGCCCAGCCAGTCTGGCCCAGGACAGGAGGGCACTCCCCAGCCACTCAGCCTGGAACCTGGAGCCTCCGGCTCCTACTTTTGAGAGACCTGGCTTCATCTTTGAAAGGGGTGAATACTGCTCAACATCTCAGAGGGTTCAGATGGCTCTGAAAATGTTGTATTGCGTTAGGGTACCTTTCTTTCTGCTAAGGAGTCTCAGCAGACAGAGAAACAAACAAAAAACAAGCCTTTGTCCTTCGCTACAATTATACAAGTCTTCTTCACTTAAGATGTATTCATGACATTTATTTTTCTTGCAAATTACCCAAAGCATGGGAGACTAGATCAGGTAAAAACAGTAGTTTCAGTATTCCATTTTGCCAAGGCCCCAGACTGAAGAATGAACTTCTAAGGTGATGCTTGGTTATCTGCAGTAGGATATCCTTCCTGTCTGATCAGGTGGGTCTCGGGGTTCCAACTGCCACAAAGAATCACCTAGAGGTAAAGGACACCCCAGGGTATGTTTGTCCCCATTCTGGAACCTGCTACTGGTTCATGTGTGGCAGTCATCATATATGGAACTTGGGCCAATGACTGGGCTCCAGCAGCTGTTGAGTCCGTGGGTCCAGGTCCCCGTGTCTCAGGTAAGTCAGTGTCCCCACCTGCCTCGCACATGAGGCAAAAGTTATTTAGTCACAGCACCCTAGAAACTGAGTGAGTTGTGGAAGGCTTTGCACTGATGGGAGGTCATTTCTTGAACAGGAGAAACATCTAAACCAATGTCTTCTTTTAAAGATGTCAAAAATGGTGCCGCTGCCGATATAATATTTCTAGTGGATTCCTCTTGGAGCATTGGCAAGGAACATTTCCAACTTGTTCGAGAGTTTCTATATGATGTTATAGAATCTTTAGCGGTGGGAGACAATGATTTCCGTTTTGCTCTGGTCCAGTTCAACGGCAACCCACATACCGAGTTCCTGTTCAATACGTATCGTTCTAAACAAGAAGTCCTCTCTCATGTTTCCAACATGTCTTATATTGGGGGCAGCAATCAGACTGGAAAAGGATTAGCATACGTAATGCAGAACCACCTCACTGAGGCTGCCGGAAGCCGGGCCAGTGACGGAGTCCCTCAGGTTATCGTAGTGTTAACCCATGGACACTCGGAGGACGGCCTTGCTCTGCCCTCAGCGGAACTTAAGTCTGCTGATGTTAACGTGTTTGCAATTGGAGTTGAGGATGCAGATGAAGGAGCCTTAAAAGAAATAGCAAGTGAACCGCTCAATATGCATGTTTTCAACCTAGAGAATTTTACCTCACTTCATGACATAGTAGGAAACTTAGTGGCCTGTGTGCATTCATCCATGACTCCAGAAAGGGCTGGAGGCACAGAAACCCCTAAAGACATCACAGGTAATGGCAACGTCACCAACCTGCTGCCTGCCTCGCTCTTCTTCTGGAGATAAGCTTGGCAACTGCTGGCATTAAGGCAATCCTCTCGCTAAAAGGCGGTGGGGTGGATTAGGGAAGAGATGCCTGTTCACAGGCCTAAAAACAAAGGTTTGAATATTCTCTGTAGTCCTCTTCCAACATAGAGTATTCACTCCCTCCAAGAGGAGTTCTGCCTTTGAAACAATATTCCAACTCCCCAAAAAACACATCCTGATATTATGACCCCACAAGCAGTGCTTCTTGGACAAAAAGCCTCAGTGTGGCTGGGCAGGACTTTGACAAAAGTCCCTCCATTTGCTCCTGGGAAAGAGTCTGTTTCCTTTAAAGAAAGCTCAGGGTCTGAAAGAGCTCAAGCGAGGGAGGAAGAGGGCATCCATTTTTGGGTCCAGTAAATCCACATAGAGAGCTCCTCTCTTTGACACTATGGAATTTATTTCAGACTTGATGGCCTCAGAACTGTGAGAAGCCTTAGAGATTTGTTGTTCAGTTGCTCAGTTGTGTCTGACTCTTTGCGACCCCATGGACTGCAGCATGCCAGGCTTTCCTGTCTTTCATCATCTCCCAGAGTTTGCTCAAACTCATGTCCATTGAGTCGGTGATGCCATCCAACCATCTCATCCTCTGTTGTCCCCTTCACCTCCTGCCCTCAATCTTTCCCAGCACCAGGGTCTTTTCCAGTGAGTTGGCTCTTGGAAGCCTTAGAGATGATCCAGTCCCAATCTATTTTGTAGGAATTGAGTACAGGAGCTGAAGTCCCTTATGTGTTGGCTCTGGATGGGGTTTTCTCACTTCTCCTCCACACTGTCACCATCGTTGTACCCACACAGATGCTTCTGATCCCAGTGGTCCTCGTCAGTGTCACTCTGTGAGTCCTGATGATGAAAGGACTTTACATGGATGTGTGTTCAGGTCCAGTGACATGCAGAAAACTAATTGTCTGGCAAGTTACTTAACCAGTCACCCCCATTAGCTTTCTTGCCAGTGCTAAGTGACTCACAGGGAAGGAATTCCACAGGTAAATTTCAGGTGTTGCACCACTGCGATTTTGACCAGTACCCAGGGCTAGGTTTCCTCATCAGCAACAGGCAGGGTGGAGGGAATTCTAGGAGAATGGGCAGAAAGTTAGGGTGGAACCAAGGGCCTCTTACTGAGATGAGCTCCAGAAGGAGAGATGTGTGTCCCCCAGGATGAAGGGAAAGGAGAAGAAAGGGGTCATGTAGCTAAGACATTGAAGTGGAAAGGGAAGAAGCTGGGAGAGTTCAGCTTGAGCTGGCATCAGTCATTTCAATAAGAGATGACAAAGCAGGAGACGCAGTGGTGTGTAGGACTGTAGAGTAAGCTGAGTTAATTTTGTTCCAGAAGTTGTGCATAGGATGGTTTCCCCAGTAGTTACCTGTGATGTCAGCTTTGATAGGGGTGGAAGGACTCACAGCACTACCAGTGGGTCTACTTCTAAGAGAGTAGTGAGGGACAGCCTGGATAATTTGCATTAAACCTGAAGATCATTCCCTACTTCAAATGATGTGTCTCACCTCTGCGTTGTGACACTAGTGTCAATTCTGCCAGATTACAGGAAAGAAGGTGGGACTCTGAGAGCACCCCAAACCAAACATTGCAGGTTACAAGGAGATTACAAGACAGCAAGTCTAATGACCTTCTGCATTCGCTACAATGTTCTCAGCATCAATAATTCACTACTCATTGCATTTCTGAATATAACTCATCCATGTCAAAATCAGTGAAGAGGATTAGGAGAGAAATGGAACATCTTCTCTTTATTGATGTTTTGGCCAATTCAGGAAAATGGGTGGATGAGTTTGCCTTTATGTTTAACCATTATATAAATGGATGAAAACAATTAGATTACCACATTAATGCAAAATAAGCCTATCAACATAGTCTCTTTCCACACAGATGACAAAACCTTTGTTTTTATGCCAAGAAAGCATCTCTGTCTTCTAGTGCCCAAGCCACTAGCAGCTCCAGGGTGGAATATTAATCCATTTATATTGTCTTTTCTAATTAACTTCATTCTGCAATTTCTCTTGTATCATGTTCCACTGCGTATTCCACGGCAGAAAAAAAAAAAATTCCTTTCTTAAAGTTTTTGGAAAAGGTAGTCAGGAAGCCATTATGATGATAGCTAATAAGTTAGGGCCATTTCTTTCCACTTTCTATCCACTATGTAACTTTCCCCCACCAATGTACATGTGATCATCACTGTTCTTAATGAACTCTACTCAAGCAATCCCTGAAAGTTGTACTTTTAAAAATCCTTTTTATAGACGGACATAAGATATAAAAGCTTTACTATAACAAAAGCTGAAAAGGTGACCTACATTCAGCGAGGACAAGTTTTCTTTTCTTTACAAAACAAAGATTTAGAAAACTAGCAAAACCTATCTGAGATTTTGTGTTTGCACAGGAAATACAAATATGATCTTTTGTATTTTTCTTGAAAAAAGGAGCATCCCCCTAGCTAAAGAAGGCATCGTGCCCACACCAGTGTGCTTAGGAAAAGTGTTTCCAACAATGTTGAAAGCGCCTTCAATTTTTCCATGGATGTTTCGAAACTTTTCCATAGAAAATGCCACTGAGGGTGTGATACTAACACATGAGCCATAAAAGCAGAAAACCAGACGGTTTCATATGTTAAATTTTAGGAAGATCTGATTTCTCTGAGAGTTAATACTGGCCCCTGGGGTGCCTTGCTGCATACAAGAACCCGTGAACGCGTGTCTGTTTGAGGCTTCAGCTCTCCTGGATAACAGCATGCCCTTGTGTGTGTCCCATCGTGTGCATAAGAGAACAACGTTGTTTTTTCAGTGATGACAAATTATCCAACATTTTTCTATGACCTGCTGCTGTTCAGCTTTTTAGAACACAACACTCAAGGGTTTTCCCTCAGTGTTTGTTTATCTTATTCTATTGTGAACTGCGATCAAAAAGGAGGTAATAAATTAATAAGGAGTGAGTCATCCTGTGATTTAGGGGTCATTTTTCTTTTATTGATCTTAGGCTCAGAGTTAGTCCTTTCTGAAAAGGTCTTGGTTTGGTGAGTAAGGGGTAAATCTTCCTTTGTCCCTCAGAGTCACTGGCTTAGGTCTGGGCAGTGCTGAGGAATTTTGTGGTATGGTTTGCAGAGCCTGGAACTCCTGGGACAAAGCGACCCATCGCTGTAGCCTGCAGTGTAATTCACACTGCTGGGGCCACATCCTCCCAAAGATCCCTCGGGAACCTTGTGGTTCCACCAAAGAGTAAAATGCTCTGGAGTTCTTTGCAAAGGCTAAGTTAATATCTTACATGATCTTCCTAGATATTTCCACACTAGTTATCTTTCCCTATGCAAGGAATGCCTCTGCAAAATTGCTGTTAGGAGTTTCATGCCTGTAAGCAGAGAAAAAGATCAGTTCTGATTCCAGTAATCCTAATTCCAGCCATTCCTGGTTCATTTTACCCAAGCAGAAAGCTTGGACAAGAACATCTCACTGCGGTAAACTCTTTAATTTCATGAGACAAGATTTGCATTCTGTTTCCACTTGGAAATAAAAGGAATTTTGTTAGTACCAGGAAGAATTAATTTTACATATAAAATGTTCACTGTCATTACAAATTTCAGAATGAATGAGTTTACATATAATACAATTATACTCCAAATATAGCTTCCTAAAATCCAGACTATAAATACTGTCTATGCTTACATAAAATCTCTGCCTATTCCTAACACACACTTAAGTTTTTAAAAAAACACTTGCTACAATAATTTTGCTTTTCCTATGGTTTAAATCAGGCTGATTTAAACGTTCTAGCTGAGGCTTTGAAATATTCCACCCAGGTTGGTAGTTTATTGATTGCAATTCCTTGCTCAGTGCTTCTATGAAACCCCCATTCTCAGTCACAGAATGGACGTTTCTTGTTTGCCATTGGGAGGAGAAAAGAGGTCTTGGTCAGCCTTTTTTATGTCCATTTGTCAAAGCCCAGAGCTAATTCTGATTCTGGGTCGCCTAGATACCCATGGTCCTGTCAGGCACTTGGTCTAGGATGTCATAAAAATAAGGTTGGATAATTATGTCATGACTGGTTTCATATCATTCTGCTTAACATTGTTCTGCATTTTGTGATTGAATATAGAGGCAAAGGCAAAAATAAATGAAGAAAACACTCATCCCAACCCCAAGCCTGCATTTGAGTTTTACACAATGAAAACATCATTTGAGAAAGGAAAATTAACCCAAAATATATCGAGTATTTTTGAATAAAAACTGGGGATGTGGTTTGAGTTCTTTCTTTCATATTTCTGAAGTGGAAGGTTCATAGCCATTTTGGTTTCTAAAGAAAAGCAAAGCATAAACAATGGTTGCTCGAGGAATGAAGTATTTAACATACTGGGACAATGAGTCACCGAAGCCTAAATCTGAGATTCTGTTTTGTGCTGTGGATTTGGACAAAGAAAATTCTTGTGATCACTTGAGGATTATAACAGAAATGTCCCCAGATTCAAAATCATCTTTAGACCTTTGTTCATGTAGTCCTTTATTTTCTCCTGTAGGTCAGGTAAGACACAGTTCTGTGCATCTATGGTTCCCTCCAAATTCAGTAGAAAATTTCAGAATATACCCAAGACTTCTCCCAGAAAACTAAACATGATCTTTTGAAATTTAACTACAAAGATGGTGCAGAAGAAAATTTGCTATTAAATAAATGCCCCTACTGAACACCATCATTTCTGTTAAGAAGTTGCCTCTTATCCATTCAGAATGCAGAACTAAAAGAGAATTTCACGTTCCTTAATCAATATGTGTTTTGTTTGTCCATATTTCGTGTTTCTTATTGGTTTCTCAAGAAACATGTCAGAACACCGAATGATGCATGTGATCACTTGTTCTAATGCTTTCACATTTTTTGCATTTCTCTCTTTTAAAGCACAAGACTCTGCTGATATTATTTTCCTTATTGATGGATCAAACAACACCGGAAGTGTCAATTTCGCAGTCATTCTCGACTTCCTTGTAAATCTCCTTGAGAGACTGTCAATTGGAACTCAGCAGATCCGAGTGGGGGTGGTGCAGTATAGCGATGAGCCCAGAACCATGTTCTCCTTGAACAGCTACTCTACCAAGGCTCAGGTTCTGGATGCAGTGAAGGCCCTGGGGTTCATTGGTGGAGAACTGGCCAATGTTGGCCTTGCCCTGGATTTTGTGGTGGAGAATCACTTCACCCGGGCGGGGGGCAGCCGAGTGGAGGAAGGGGTTCCGCAGGTGTTGGTCCTCATAAGTGCTGGGCCTTCTAGTGATGAGATCCGAGACGGGGTCGTAGCACTGAAGCAGGCTAGCGTTTTCTCGTTTGGCCTCGGAGCCCAGGCCGCCTCCAAGGCAGAGCTTCAGCACATAGCTACCAATGACAACCTGGTGTTTATTGTCCCGGAATTCCGTAGCCTTGGGGACGTCCAGGAACAATTACTGCCGTACATTGTTGGCGTGGCCCAAAGGCACATTGTCTTGCAACCGCCAACCATTGTCACCGAAGGTACGTATGCTTTTCTCACTATCTGTGTGGTAGTGGGTGTTCTGTGTGTGGTTCTGTAGGAGTCAGGCGGGGGCCTTGCAGAATGATTCGCCTCGGGAGAACCTGTAAGTACCCATGGTCCAGTCCTTCCTAGATGAGCTAGTTCTTGGATGTGGTGTCTGGGATGGTTGCGGTGTTCCACAAAAACCCCGAAGATCTGTGAGTGCATGGACAGCTCTTGTTGGAGCATGAGTTATCAAGAAAGTGTGCTTTCATGGCTAATTCAACAAACCTGTTACTCTGAGATTATTCAACACCATCATTCATTCATTCATTCATTCATTCATTTCAGTCGCTCAGTCATGTCCGACTCTTTGCGACCCTATGGCAACATCATCATACCATCTACTTATCATGGGCTTCCCAGGTGGCTCAGTGGTAAAGAATCCACCTACCAGTGCAGGAGACAGAAGAAAGAGGTTCAATCCCAGGGTGGGAAAGATCCCCGGGAGGAGAAAATGACAACCCTCTCCAGTAGTCTTATTTATTTAAATGGAGTAAGAATTCCATGGAGAATTCCATGGACAGAGGAGCCTGGTGGGCTACAGTCCATGAGGTTGCAAAGTGTCAGATATGACTGAGTGAGCACACACATGCAGGTGTGATCTACTGCAGTTGCCCGAAAAGTGGGTCTCAGTGGATCACTGCAATTATGAGAAAATTACTGCAGAATAACAGGGTTGAGCTCTGAAAGTCAGCCTGTTAGACTGTGCTGGCTTCTGAGAACTGTCCCCCCAAAGTCACTTTTGTAATGGGTAGCAGGAGTGGCACTTCTGGAAGTAAGAAATAAGAAAGCTCTCACTTGGGGGTATGTATGGAAACTTTTTTTCCCCTCCTCTTGTTGAACTGAAGAGGAATTCTACTGATGGAGAGATTCTACACTCAGATGGTGGGCCTTTGGCAAAAGGGTCCGATTGGGATCATGTAAAGAAACATAAAACTAGTCAAGCCATATAACAAAATACATTTCACAAATGTGGGAGGTGGGAGGTATATTTCAAAATTTAAGTAAGAACCCAGTGGCTCTTGATGCAGTGGTAGGCAAAAGTCTGACAGACTCAGGTGCATCAACTCCCACCACTGGTAACCTCACCTGTCTGTCAGAGACTGTACTGCCAGTGGTATTAGGCATATTGTTGGGTGAGGTAAATTAAGATTTGGTGCAAATTACATCCTGAAAATTCTCTTGATATTTCCAGACACCTGTCTGATTGAAATACAATATCTTAAGGTTTTTCCCTGGACTGGCATGCTTTTGGAAACAAATGAACAACTTCCATAGGTTTTGTAAATACTCAGGAAGTGCCACTGCAGCAGACTGGACCTTTGGTACTGGGTCTTACGTTACCCAGCTGTGTGATCCTGGGCAGGTCACACAGCCTGTCTGGGTTCCAGTTTTTTGAAGTGATGACAGAGGATGAAAGGATATTTCTATTCCAGGCGACGTTTCAGGTTCATTCTTATCCATGGCAATCCAGGCCCTCCTGTCAGCTTTCCCAAGCTAATTCTCACTCCTCACTTACAAAATCATCTTTAATCTCTGTGATTCATTTGTAAATGTTCTACAAATTTTCTTGGCTATCAGGTATGTGCTGGACACCAGGCCAAGCACTGGAGACCCCAGTGCTGGTGGACCAGACTGACGTGGCCGCTGGTTCGTTACAGTGAAACAGGGGAGACAGGTCACAAAAGATGAAAAAGCTACTCCCAGAGTATGGCAGAGTAGGACATTAAAGGGGGTTGACTTGGAAAGAAGGATGGGAAGAGCTGTAGGAGTGGCCAGGAGAGACTGATCAGAGAAACTGTAGGACAGAAGCAGAAGAGAAGCAGCGGGAATAAGGAGCCAGGGGAGGTGGTCCGTCCTGCGACCTGGGGGAGCCTGGCCCCACCCAGAACTATGGAGAGGAGGTGGGCTGGAGTTCCCTGATGCCTGGCAGCCTGGAGAAACCTTTGGTTTAGGGGGTGAGCATCACCAGCTTGACTGAGTCCTTCAGGGGCTTCTGTCTTCTCAGTGAAGCTCAAGGTACAGGAGCATCTGCTTTATTGGAGGTTGGGGTCCCTGAGTCACAGAAAAGAGTTGCCCAAGAGTAGCCTTGAGTCACCCTAGGTGGTTGCAGAGGAAGACAGCACCAAGGAAGGGCTGTGGGGACTGGACATTTGAGGAGACTTTGCTTAGGAACAAGAGAGAGATGACCACTTCCGGTCCTGGCTTGTGAGGGCGGAAGGGGACTTGACTTCCTGCCGGATGTCAGTCAACAGGGAGGGGAGGGCTACAGCCGACTGGTTACAGAACCTTCAGGGTCACCTCGGCAAGGGGTTTGCTCACCAGCCCCAGCAGAACCGTGTGAAAGAGGGGAGATAGAGCTGTTGAGGCCCCAACTCTCACAGCCCGAAGAGGAAGTCCCTTCCTGGAGCAGGGGGGAGAGGAGGAGATGGGATGAGTCACCTCGGTGACTGGCAGATGAAGGAATCCGCCTTTCTCTGCATCTGTTCCCATGTTCATACATCTTAGTGAGGACAGGAAGCTCTGCATTTATGGTTTCAGCACCTGCACCTACGGTATAGACGGGGCATGTGTGACAGTGTGTGTGTTCAGGTGTGCTCAGCGTCCGCGTGTGTCTAGAAGGCACACACGTGGTTACCTGCACAGCTATAATATGGCTTTTATGTACCTACGGAGAGAGGGAGAGGAAGGAGGCAGGGGATGTGGCTTCACGTGTCTGCAGCCTCCACGGAGAGTTGGAGGACTCGGGATACACTGTTCACACCACAACTTAATGCCAAAGCAGTGATCCTCATGTGCCTGTCCCTGGATGCCTTGTGTATATGGCGCCTTACATGTTTCTCTTAAAGAACAGACTCTGGACCAATAATGTCAACGTAGTCGAACATTAAGTAAACTAAGATGTTACACACCATCCATCTGACACCATGGAGCAATGAGGCCGCCTCACATTCAGATAATCATTCAATAAGTTGCAGACACACCTGCCTCTGCTTGCACCATTTGCCATCTTACAAGTCTCAGAAGCCTTCTCCGCTGTCTGGATCCGGTGCTGAGGTCTGATGCGAGCCTCGGTTCCCGAGATTCAGGCGAGCTGCCTGAGAGTTGATACAACAGGTGGACACAAGTTCATAGTCACTTTGAGGCAGTGATCTTGTTGAGGCGTTTTTGCTTTGTGATTTGTCTTTGAGTTATCATAATCTTAACACATAACATGGGAACTTCACAATACAGGTGTCTTAAATAAAAATACTTCTGGGCCACTTGCTAGTTTTGACATTGATTTCCTTTTTATATGTTTATGATGCTGAATAATTAGTGTTTTTCTCCTTGTCTGAAAACATCAAGGTATGGACCAGAGAAATGAAGGATATAGGGTGTTGGTGCTCTTTCGAGTTTTGCCCTTGGCGATAGGTGTTTATGAAATCAAGGTAGTGAAACACAAGACCCTCTGAGCAGACACTGATCACTTCTTTAATTCCTTGAGCCATGGCTTCACTCTCGCCTCTAAAACCCCAGCTATGGATTTATGGCAGAAGAGAGCTTTCTTTTTTAGTGACAACACAGTAAACAAGTGGTGAATAAAACTACACTGATTTTTGAACAACTGTTTTGTAAAGCGTACTAAGAGAAGGTAGGGGGGTTGGGGAGGCCCACCTGCCAGCAGGGAAGGACACAGCTGTTACTAAGGCCGTGAGTCAGGATAAATCCCTTAGGGGCTCCCACAGACTTGACATTGGCAAGAGCCGAGGAGCTCCCTTGGGTGGAATTGGCTATGTAGAGAGTCATGTTGAACGTGATGGGTCAGGCCATTCTACTTACCTTGTCATGTTGCTACCTACAGTCATTGAAGTCAACAAGAGGGACATAGTTTTCCTCGTGGATGGCTCTTCCAAACTGGGACTGACCAACTTCAATGCAATCCGCGACTTCATTGCCAAGGTCATCCAGAGGCTGGAGATCAGACAGGATCTTATCCAGGTGGCAGTGGCTCAGTATGCAGACACAGTGAGGCCAGAGTTTTATTTCAATACCTACCCCAGCAAGAGGGAGGTCATAAACGCCGTGCGGAAAATGAAGCCCTTGGATGGCTCGGCCTTGTACACGGGCTCCGCTCTGGATTTTGTTCGGAACAACCTGTTCACGGAGGCGGCCGGCTACCGGGCTGCCGAGGGGGTCCCTAAGCTTCTGGTGCTGGTTACAGGCGGTAAGTCCCTAGATGCGGTCAGCCAGCCCGCCCAGGAGCTGAAGAGGAGCGGCATCCTGGCCTTCGCCGTCGGGAACAAGGTGGCTGACCAGGCTGAACTGGAAGAGATCGCTTTCGATTCCTCCCTGGCGTTCATTGCCACCGAGTTCCGACCCGCCCCTTTGCAGGGCGTGCTGCCCGGTTTGCTCGGGCCTCTCAGGACCCTCACTGGAACCACTGAAGGTACGAGGCGGGGGAGCCAGACACGCGATCTGGGGGAGACACACACGTGATAGGGCAGTCTGCAGGGTGGGGGTGGGGAGTCAGACACGTGATAGGGTGGAGACACACGTGATAGGGCGGTCTGCAGGGTGGGGGTGGGGAGTTAGACACGTGATAGCGCAGAGACAGACACGTGATAGGGCCGTCTGCAGGGGGTTGGGGTGGGGAGTCAGACACATGATAGGGCTGTCTCCAGGCAGAGCCTTTGAGGAATAAGCAAATTTATTTTGTGTTAGACTAAGATCAGACTCTTAAATGATGGAAATGGTATTAACCAACTAGATCTACTTTGAGTTTCATCGTACCCTGACTTAACAAATATATGACTTAAAATGCCATGTGATACAACTGTGTGTCATAAACTGTCATGAAGTAAGAATATGTCACTTAAACTGCAGGACCAGGGGCCACCTGTCTTTGGCCAGAGCTTTTGGCCAAGGTGCTCACTTCTCAGTCCTGACCCCTCATGAGGTCCCAGTGTTCTGTCCACACTGGTGACTCCAGTCCAGCCCCCTCCTCCCAACCACCAAGCTGTAGCCTGGCTCCTCCCTTCCCAAGCGGATGGTCCACTTCTAAATGGTCTGAAGCTGACCAGTGTAGAGCCTTCACCCTTTCCTCTCTTTAAGGAATTCCCTCAATGGGGAAGCACAGTAAGGGGATGAGTGGGCAGATAAAAAGCAAGTGGTTCTCCAAACCCCTTGGTTATTATGGCTATCAGTGAGCAGTTATTTTTAAAGACATGGTAGCGATCTATGAGCTTACAAATTGAATCAGTGCAATTCACCGTCCTTAATGAAGATGGATATCACGGAAACAAGCTTCTCCGCCTCACAACCTTCACCACTGGAAGAATGTTCGATGCATGACCCACGGTGCATGAATGCATGCTCACTCATCAAGCACTCTGATCTTCCAAAAGCCTCCCTCCCTCTCTCTCTCTATTTCCTTAAAACTTCTAATCCACACTTTCATAGCTGAAGTTCAATTTGATGCAACAAATAGGCTAAAAGTAGTTGTTAGGTTCCAATTTTACTGAAACATCAGGGAAGAGATGGGAAAGAATTTTTTTTCCCCCAGTGGCTTGTGTTGGGGAAACACTCTGATTTGAGAAATACTTTTGATTCTTCAAGCTTCCCTGATAGCTCAGCTGGTAAAGAATCCGCCTGCAATGTGGGAGACCTGGGTTCGATCCCTGGGTTGGGAAGATCCCCTGGAGAAGGGAAAGGCTACCCACTCCAGTGTCCTGGCCAGGAGAATTCCATGGACCTTATAATCCATGGGGTTGCAAAGAGTCAGACACGACTGAGCGACTTTTACTTTTATTCTTTATGAGGGCAGCTGCAGCCAAGCATAGCAAAGAGTTTCTTTGCATTTTAATGTGTTTCAGTCATCCAGTGATCTCACTCAGGAGGAATCCTCACGGGCACTTGCTGAATTTTTGCCTGGCAAGGCCATGACTCCCTGTAGAGGAGTCTCAGTAGAGAATGAAAAGTGGACCTTCCTAGGAATGTTTCAAGATGAGAACAACCTAATTTTATTGATTTTTTTTAGCCTTAGGGAACTTGTGTTCTCAGGTTAATGTGGGCTAACATTTCTAATCTGTCTGTAAGTGAAAATCTCTGTGTAGATGTGTAGAGGGAATCCTGGGGGGACCCAGTCTCGCCCAGGTAAACCTGTCTCTGTCCGTGGCTATAAACTGACTGATGCTGAAAGCCACAGCACCTTTGTAGCTTTCATTTCCACAGAAGGAATGCTCCGTTTCAAGGGTTCTGGTCACTATGGTTGGTTGCAAACATTCTAGCTTTGGCACTGTATCACTCTGTGACCCAGCTGGGTTTCGTAATCTCAGCAATCAATACACCTCACAATCACCAGCCCCCACTGGAGGAAAATATGCAGCCTTCTGCCATATTTTACGAGATGGACGTGCTTGGCCTGACTGGCTCTCTGTATTCTGCGTGTTGGCATGTGTGCCCATGTACGGGCACACATGAGGAAGCCTCTCCGGTTGTGTGTGTCTCACTGTTGTTTTCTGTGCTCCACTGCAGTTCACGTAAACAAAAGGGATATCATCTTTCTTTTGGATGGATCGTCCAACGTCGGGAAGACCAATTTCCCTTATGTGCGGGACTTTGTCATGAACCTAGTTAACAGCCTTGATGTTGGAAGCGACCACATTCGGGTCGGTCTGGTGCAATTTAGTGACACTCCGGTGACGGAGTTCTCCCTAAACACCTACCCGACCAAGTCAGAGTTGCTAGCTCACCTGAGGCAGATGCAGCTCCAGGGGGGTTCAGTCCTGAACACAGGCGCGGCCCTGAGCTATGTGCATGCCAACCACTTCACCGAAGCTGGCGGCAGCAGGATCCGGGACCACGTGCCGCAGCTGCTACTCCTGCTCACGGCTGGGCAGTCTGAGGACTCCTATTTGCAAGCCGCCAATGCCCTGGCGCGTGCGGGCATACTGACCTTTTGTGTGGGCACTAGCCAGGCCGATAGGGCGGAGCTTGAGCAGATTGCTTTTAACCCGGGCCTGGTGTATCTCATGGATGATTTCAGCTCCCTGCCAGCTTTGCCTCAACAGCTGATTCAGCCCCTAACCACTTATGTTAGTGGAGGTGTGGAGGAGGTGCCTCTTGCCCAGCCAGGTAAAGCTCTGTGACTGCTCGGGGTTCCCTCTCCCTCCCCCCCAGACACCTCTTTGGTGGGCAGGTGGCCGGGACTGTGGTGGCTCCAGAGGCTGGCGACGAGCTGTGCAGAGATGATGGGGTCCCTTTGGTTCATGGATTTTTGAAGAGAGGCTCGAGACACTGTACCAGCAAGCTTAGGTCCTCTGTCTAAGGAGTGTGTGTTCTTGAAAGTCTAGAAATTCCAACTTATGTTCTACCCAGGTTGTCCCACCCTGGATTCAGAAGCTTTTACTTATTTATTTATTTTTTTTGCCCCAATGCCTCTGAAGATTCTGGCTTGCAAATCCGGATGGAAATGGGAGAAAAACAGAGAGAAAAGCTGGATCCGCTTTCATACATGAGTATACATTGGGAGCATTTAAAAGTGGAATTGATTTTCTTGATAGGATGTTTTTATGTTCCAAATCTGCTGTATCTAGAAAAATATCTGTCATAAACCCAACAAAGGCTGTGTCTTTTTGTGATGGTAAAGTGGTTTCAAAGGCAGTCTAGGTGATGATGATTATGGTGGCAAATTAATCAGATGATGAGTTATGGACCCTTACTTCCTTCAGTTGCTGACATCACGCAGATGGGTAGCTAGGTGGAGCCCTCTGAAGCCTAATCAAAATAGTTCTAAGAGTGGTTTGAACAGAAAGTAATGTTCACGTGACACATTGTAGCCCCCGATTGGCAGCCACTATGTTTTCTGTAGTCTGACCACAGCAGACTGGAAGTCACTGATGGCTTACCCACAGAGTGGTAATAGACACTATCTTGGGTTCTAACCCATAACCTCAAATTTAATGGAAAGAGAATCCAAATAGAGCATCAATGACATCAATGTCACGTATACTGGGTGGATAACCCATAGCAGCCTTTGTCACTAGAGACCAATCAATTTTTAAGCAAAAAGATGATAAGGACCACGTTTTCAGAAGTTGGTAACAATTTGAAAACACTGTCTGGTCTCCTAGAATGATTGGCACCTGATGCTAGAACAGACCCCCTCGGCTTTTCTTTGGCTTGCAGCGTTGAGGAAGCAGGGTGCTAGATTGGGCAGATGGGTCCAGTTGTCCTATCCCTGTGTGCAGATGCCCTGCTTTGAAAGGGGCATTTGAATGACAGCTGCTGTGGGTTTTCTCTTGCCTTGCTGGTACAGTGATCATCAGGTGAATTGCCTGAATTCCTATGACTGAAAGCTGGCGGTGCTGGGCTGAGGTCGGTTTGGTGCTATTGTGTTCTTGTCCCTCACTGTGCCCCATGACCCACTTTCATTGCAGAGAGCAAGCGAGACATCCTGTTCCTTTTCGACGGCTCAGCCAACCTCATGGGCCAGTTCACTGCTGCCCGCGACTTTCTCTACAAGATCATCGATGAGCTGGACGTGAAACCCGACGGGACCCGGATTGCGGTGGCTCAGTACAGTGACGACGTCAAGGTGGAGTCCCGTTTTGACCAGCACCAAAATAAGCCCGAGATTCTGAATCTCGTGAAGAGGATGAAGCTCAAGACGGGCAAAGCCCTCAACCTGGGCTACGCCCTGGACTACGCGCAGAGGTACATCTTTGTGAAGGCTGCTGGAAGCCGGATCGAGGATGGAGTGCTTCAGTTCCTGGTGCTGCTGGTGGCGGGAAAGTCATCGGACCGCGTGGATAGGCCCGCGCTCAACCTGAAGCAGAGCGGGGTGGTGCCCTTCATCCTCCAGGCTAAGAACGCAGACCCTGCTGAGTTGGAGCTGATCGTACCATCCCCAGCCTTTATTCTGGCTGCGGAGTCCCTTCCTAAGATTGGAGACCTGCAACCGCAGATCGTGAACCTCTTAAAATCGGTGCAAAACGGGGCACCAGCGCCAGGTAAGGCACAGAACATCTGGTTGCTTCTGCAGTCCAGCTCTCCCCAGCATGAACTGACGCTAGGCTGCTGGCTGCAGGTCCTCAGGTAGAAGCCCTCCTTGGTTTCCAAGAAAGATAGGGGATTTCTGCAGCTGTTCTTTGTTCAGTCCCTAAGTGACGTCCAACTCTTTGTGACCCCATGGGACTGCAGCATGCCAGGCTTCTCTGTCCTTCACTATCTCGTGGTATCTGCTCAGATTCATGTCCGTTGGGTCAGTGATGCTATCCAACCATCTCATCCTCTGTCACCCCCTTCTCCTTCTGCCTTCAATTTTCCCCAGAACCAGGGTCTTTACCAATGAGTCAGCTCTTCACATCAGGTGGCCAAAGTATTGGAGCTTCAGCTTCAGCATCAGTCCTTCCAATGAATATTCAGGGTTGATTTCCTTTAGCATTGACTGGTTTGATCTCCTCGCAATGGAATATGACTTTTCGTTCCCAAGATGGCTCTCTGACTTCTCTCTAGGGCAAAACAGAAGACTCAGGGTGATGACTCTTAAGGACATTAGACTGTTTCATCATAAGATGCATTATAAAGATTTAGACATATCAATGATGAAAAATAATTATTTTTCTAAAACCAGTACTTTTATTGTATGCATAATAAAAGACATATAACACGGTTCCATTAGAATTAAAAGAGTCTTCATCTTCACATATTTCCCAGATATCTTATTCTTTTTTCCAGATGTCTTGTTTTAAGTGGATGTCACTGTGTTATAATTCATTCTCTATTTTCATTAAAAATACAAAGCATGAATTGAGGCAGGCTCAGTCCCATTATAAATGCTGTATTAAAGTTTCTGAGTGCTAATCTTCGTAACCATGACTTCATGTTTAACCACTTTCCACTGGGTGATAAATACTCAGTAAAAAGAGTAATTAATTTCACATATAATCCCTCTGATTGAAAATGAAGAACCTAGAGCTTCTTTTCATTGACAATTGGACACATTTACTATTGGTTTTGGGTTGTTAACTGGACATCTGGGTTACATTTCCCCCCATTGACCTGCTGTGACTTGCAGCAACTCGTTTGAAACCTCTCATCTATAAAGTGTGATGGTTATGCAGACTCCGCCAACCCATGTCTCTCTCCCACCCTCAACATGTCTTCTTGAGTACGGCTTTGAATGTTAACGATACTGTTCAAACATCCCAAAATTCTAAAATAATTTTTGTTATTTTTATTATTAATAATTTCCTATTGCTGCTTTAAAAAAGTATGGCGATTTTTGTTGTTGTTCACTCACTCAGTCATGTCTGACTCTTTGGACCCCGTGAACTGCAGCACTCTAGGCTTCCCTGTCCGTCATCATCTCCTGGAGCTTACTCAAACTCATGTTCATCGAGTAGGTGATGCCATCCAACCATCTCATTCTCTGTCATCCCCTTCTCCTCCTGCCCTCAATCTTTCCCAGCATCAGGGTCTTTTCTAATGAGTTGGCTCTTCGCATCAGGTGGCCAAAGTATTGGAGCTTCAACTTCAGCATCAGTCTTTCCAATGTTTATTGAGTTGATTTCTTTTAGAATTTAAACCACCAAATTTGACTTAAATGACAAATTCAATGCCTTTAAACAGAATGATTTTACTATCTTAAGTTGTAGAGGTCAGAAATCCAAAACCTGTTTTACTGGGCTAAAATCAAGAGGTCAGCCTTCCTCCTGGAGGTCCTGGCTGATAACCCTTTTTCTGGGGCCTAGAGGCTACCTGCCTTCTATGACCCACGGCCTCTTCCCCTCCATCTGCAGAGCCAGCAGAGTAGCATCCTCTCTTGTCTCTGACCTCTGCTTCCTTCCTTACATCTTCTCTCTCTGACCCTAATCCTCTTCTCTGCCTTTTAGAGGACATATGATTGATTAGAGTAGATCTACCTGTATAATCCAGTACACATCTCCATGCCCCTGATCCTTAATTTAACCACCCCTGAACATCTTCTTCCATACAAATGCCAGGGATTCAGAGTTGGATATCTCTGGGGGCCGTTACTCAGCACACCACGGTTGGTATGAAATTGTCCCTTTCCTGCCTTAAGTCACAGAGGCGGTCTTCCTTGTAGTTTCAGTTGAAAAGGATGTGGTGTTCCTGATTGACGGCTCCGAGGGTGTCAGGAGCGGCTTCCCACTGCTGAAGGAGTTCGTCCAGAGAGTGGTGGAGAGCCTGGACGTGGGACCAGACCGGGTCCGCGTGGCCGTGGTGCAGTACAGCGACCGGACCAGGCCCGAGTTCTACCTGAATTCCTACATGGACCAGCAGAGCGTGGTCGGAGCCATCCGTGGACTGACCCTGCTGGGTGGGCCAACCCCCAACACAGGGGCCGCCCTGGAGTTTGTCCTGAGGAACATCCTGGTGGGCTCTGCCGGGAGCCGCATAGCGGAAGGTGTCCCCCAGCTCCTGATCGTCCTCACGGCCGACAGGTCTGGGGACGACGTGAGGGGCCCCTCCGTGGTCCTGAGGAGGGGAGGGGCCGTGCCCATCGGCATCGGCATTGGGAACGCCGACATCACTGAGATGCAGACCATCTCCTTCATCCCGGACTTCGCCGTGGCCATCCCCACCTTCCGGCAACTGGGGACCATCCAACAGGTCATCTCAGAGAGGGTGACCCAGCTTAGCCGCGAGGAGCTGAGCAAGCTGCAGGCGTCTGTCGTCCCCATGACGACCCCGGGTAAGGAGCCAATTCTGGGGCACTTCCTTCGTTAAAATATCTGGGGCTGCTGGGACTGTGGGTTACAAAGGCTTCTCAGTTTTGTTTTCTCGGCCATGGGGTGTGAAAACTAGGGTTACGTGAAGAACTAGGAGCCGTGTGGCCTCGGTGGCCAAAAACGACTTGGGGAGAGGCTGAGAGTCGTGTTTTTAGCCAAATTTAAGTCTGAAAAGAGAAGTGGTCTTGGTTTACAGTTCAGATCCCTAACTCTGCTTGAAGCCTTCTATGTTGATAACTGAAGAGAGGGTCCATCTAGTTGATAAACTCCCTCTGGATTCTGGGTCCACGTTACCCTTGTGGGTTCAGCTGGCAGCCTCCGGTGGTCAGAGAGGGTGTTCGTCCCAGGTGCCTCTGTCAAGCTTGGGCACCGCCTCTGAAATGTTAGTATTCTCAGAGCCCAAGTGTGAAGATGGCATTTGAATTTGCTCAGCGCAGAGAAACGAGTGTCTGAACTGACAGGAAGGCTGCCTGGCTCTCGTGATCTTGGCTTATTCTACTTCCTGTTCTGCTTCCCCAGGCTTGATGCAGAAGAAAGGGGGCTCAGATGGGCCCACCCTTCCAAGAATGCCCATGGAGGACCCACCCTCGCTGGGCCCTTCGGTGGGGAGGGCACAGTGGAGAACAGGCACGCTCACTGTTGCCCGAGTGGTTCACATCCTACAGAACAGCTCCTGCATCCAGGGATGGGGAGGCTGGGGTCGGCGGCGGGGAGGGGAGCGTGAAAGCAAGTGAGAGAAAAGTCGATACAGGAAACCATTAGGGCGGGTGAGAGAGGGGGGCAACGTCCCCTCGCTGGTGTCCACGCAGAACAGAGCACTCCCCTGTGAGCCTTCCTTGGAATGTTCTACAGGGCTCACTGTCCAATAAATTTGGGGAAACTGGGGGATAAATGCAGTGAGGGTTTTCTTGGCCGTTCCCTAGTTGATGCGTTCTGTGTGTCCGCCATACAATAGGGGAGCACATTTCCAAAACTTGTTTGGCTGCAGGAATCTCTCTCTCTCTCTCTCTCTCTCTTTAATTTTTATTTTATGTTGGAATATCATTGATTTACAATGTTGTGTTCATTTCAGATGTACTGAAGAGTGGTTCAGTTATATATCTATTCTTTCTTAAAATCCTTTTCCATTTAGGTTATCACAGCCTATTGAGTAGAGTTTCGTGTACTATACAGTAGGTCCTTGTTGGTTATCTTTTTAAATATAGTGTTGCGTATATGTCAATCCAAACCTCGAACTTTATTCCCCACTCCACCCACCACCTTTTTTCTGGTTCATTTGAAGCCCTGGCGCTCCCAGAAAGACACTTTGGAAATGCTGGTATCGTGTGTGGCAGCTTCTTTAAACACAAGCACATGTTTCTACAGCAGTGTGACTCCTGGTCCATTTGCTTTCCCTCTCTTCAAGATGACTATTTTCTACCTTTTCCTCACCCTGCTTCATCTACATCTCTCCCTCTTCATTTTACTCTGAGCTGATGATCTTGATTTCCATTTCACTGAGAAAGTATAAGTAAAATCAAAGAAGAACATCTCTGCTTCCCCTGACAGTGTGCCTCCTTCCTGTTCAAGAACGCCTCCTGCAACTCTCCCATCTCCTGCATCATTGATTCTCCGATGCACAGGATGGATCCTTTCATGATGTGTACGCAGTGCATTTCCTTCTCTCGCAAAAGCTCCCTGGATGCCCTGCTCTCCCCTCCAGGAGGGTCCCGGCCTCCTTTCTTTTTTTAAATTAAAAACTAATTTACTTCTTTTAATTGGGGGCTAATTACTATACAGTATTGTGGTGGTTTTTGCCACACATCGACATGAATCAGCCACGTGTGTACATGTGTCCCCCTTCTGAACCCCCCCCCACCCCCCTCGCCATCCCATCCCTCTGGGTTGTCCCAGTGCACCGGCTTTGAGGGCCCTGTTTCATGCATCGAACTTGGATTGGTCATCTATTTCACATATGGTAATATACATGTTTCAATGCTATTCTCTCAAATCATCTCATCCCGGTCTCCTGTATAAGCATCATCTTCACTGCCTATAGTTCTCTCTGAATTCACCCTAACCTGTTGTTCACTCTCCCCGCTCCACAGAAAGTGCGCTGGGCAAAGTCCCTCCATCTGGCAAATCCTAGCGGTCAGTGTTGGGCGATGTCCCGCTTGACCCGTGAGTGTCATCTGTCACAGTTGTGACCCCTCCCTCCTGAAATGCCATGCTCCCTCCATCTGGATTCGGCTCCTGCGAGTCTAGGTTCTTCCTCCTGCAGAGTCATTCTTCCTTATCCTTTGCTGGTTGTTCCTCTTCTCTCTGACTTGTCATCACAGGATCTTCTCCTGGGACTGGTTATTTTAACTTAAAGAGTCTGAATTAGGATGCCTCGCCTGCCAGGTGGCAATTCTGTGACAAACTGGGAGGCGGTTCATCAACACGAAGGGTCTGGTGCCAGTGGAGTTGAAGCCCTAAGATAACATTTGGTTCACAGTGGTCAGCGGCAAGAGAGACGTGGTCTTTCTCATCGATGGGTCCCAGAGTGCTGGCCCCGAGTTCCAGTACATCCGAACGCTCATCGAGAGGCTGGTCGACTACCTGGATGTGGGCTTCGACACGACCCGGGTGGCGGTCATCCAGTTCAGCGATGACCCCAGGGTGGAGTTCCTGCTGAACGTCCACTCCAGCAAGGACGAGGTGCAGAATGCAGTGCGGCGGCTGCGGCCCAAAGGCGGGAGGCAGATCAACGTCAGGGGTGCCCTGGAGTACGTGGCAAGGAACATCTTCAAGAGGCCCCTGGGGAGCCGGATTGAGGAGGGTGTCCCTCAGTTCCTGGTCCTCATTTCCTCCGGGAAGTCCGACGATGAGGTGGACGACTCGGCCGTAGAGCTCAAGCAGTTTGGCGTGGCGCCACTCACGATCGCCAGGAACGTGGACCAGGACGAGCTGGTGAAGATCTCGCTGAGCCCAGAGTACGTGTTCTCAGTGAACACCTTCCGAGAGCTCCCCAGCCTGGAGCAGAAACTGCTGACGCCCATCACCACCCTGACTGCCGAGCAGATACAGCAGCTCCTGGCCAGCACGCGCTACCCGCCTCCAGGTGAGACTGGGTGTTTGCGATTGTTCTTTCGTTGTATCTTCTCAAAAAAAAAAAATATATATATATATATATAAATGGGCTCAAAGGCCATGGTGCTCACAAGTAAAGCTAAGATAGCAGACACCTGTGATGGAACCAGTTGGGACTATGGCTTGTTGCAGGTAAGAAGGTGAACCACAGGGCATCAGGAAGGGTGGACGGCAGGATTTGAATTTGCCATAGATGGTTTTGTGGAAGGCTTGAGGAAATGGGACTTTGTCCTGGATTGGATGTTGTTGAGAAGGGGGAGTAATTCTTTGACTGGGCATTTCACTAACTCTTATGGCTAAAGCTGTAATTGGTAAAGAAACAGTGGTCACACCTGTCATCCAAGATGAGGGGGCATTTGGTTACTTTTGTCTTCTTTCTGTCAGGGTTCAGACACGAAAAGAGCATGGCTTTCCCTGATGTGGATGTTCTGTGAAATCTTTTGTGTTCCACTGGAGAATCCAAAGGCTGGCTGTGTGTGCTGGGCCAGCTTTTCTGTTTTCAACAAAAAATGGTTCCGTTCCACCACTTGCTCAGCTTTTACTGTGCTGTTTTTCCACTGGAAGTGGCCAGTGTTTTATGAGGCAAAAGGTTGGATTTGTGAGCTCTTTAATAAATGGCATCCAGGAAGTACCTAGAAATCTAATTAATAGGAAGGTATGGTTTATCTTTCCTGAAAAGTGAAAGTGTTAGTAGTGGCTCAGTCATGTGACCCCATGGACTGTAGCCTGCCAGGCTCCTCTGTCCATGGGATTCTCCAGGCAAGAATACTAGAGTGGGTTGCCATTTCCTTCTTCAGGGGTTCTTCCAAACCCAGGGATCAAACCTAGGTTTCCTTGGGTCTTCTTTACTATTTGAGCCACCAGGGTCTCTTATCTTCCCTAGGACTTTTGACTAATCAGTGAAAAAACTGATTCATGCAAAGGAGATAGGGGAATAATAGCGAAAATGAAAACTTTGTATAAATGCTAGAGATATGTGAGGAAAAAGAAATACTGGGGGAGAGTTGGGATTCTCCTGGCTGTCACTAGCTAAGTGGTGGCCTTTGTCCTCAGCTGTCTCTCTGTTCTTGAGTAATAAGAAGAGATGTTGGTCTGGGTGATCTCAGTCTCTGCTAGTAGTAACAGGTCATGATTCATAGATTATGGTCACCCAGGATTTGTTTATAAGCGCTGTTGATTTTGAAAGAAGTTGTAACCCAGACTGCAAAGCCACCATTAAACTCAGAAAGGGGAAGTTTTGGAGAACTAACAATATTTCGAGAAGCAGACATTGTTTTGATGCAAAAGGCCCAATTTGTAATGACTGATTAGAAACCCTGAGAGATAAACACATGCACATTGGCTGGTAGTTTTCACGTTAATTAGCATGATGGTGCAATGGAATGCTAAATGCAGAAATGAAACCAGATGCCAGTCCTGTTTTCCTTTTCCTGAGTTTTCCTTTTCCTTCTCCTGAGTTTTCCTTTTCCTCCTCACCCGCAGCCGTGGAGAGCGATGCTGCGGACATCGTCTTCCTCATCGACAGTTCTGATGGCGTGCAGCCAGATGGCATCGCGCACATCCGGGACTTTGTTATCAGGATTGTGCGGAGACTCAACGTCGGTCCCAACAAAGTGAGAATTGGGGTCCTGCAGTTCAGCAACGACGTCTTCCCAGAATTTCAACTAAAGACCTATAAATCCCAGGCCAGCGTGCTGGACGCCATACGTCGCCTGAGGTTCAAAGGGGGGTCTCCTCTCAACACTGGCAAGGCTCTGGAATTCGTGGCAAGGAATTACTTTGTCAAATCTGCCGGGAGCCGGATAGAAGATGGGGTGCCCCAACACCTGGTTCTGTTTCTGGGTGGAAAATCCCAGGATGATATTTCCAGGTATTCCCAGGTGATAAAGTCTGCAGGAATTGCGAGCTTAGGGGTTGGAGACCGAAACATTGACAGAACAGAACTGCAGACCATCACCAGCGACCCCAGGCTCGTCTTCACGGTGCGGGAGTTCAGAGATCTCCCCAACATAGAAGAAAGGATCGTGAATTCCTTTGGGTCCTCCGGGGTCACCCCTGCACCTCCGGGAGTGGACACGCCCTCTCCCTCAAGGCCAGGTATGTGCTGTGGGCCCTGGGACTACAGAGTGGTTATTATTTTATTTTTATTTAGTTTTAATTGAAGGATAGTTGCTTTATAATGTTGTGTTGGTTTTTGCCACACATCAACATGAATCAGCCGCAGGTGTGCATGCGGCCCCTCCTCCTTGAGCCTCCCTGCCACCTCCCACCTCCCACCCCTTCACGCCCCTCGGGTGTCACAGAGCACGGATTTGAGCCCCCTGACTCATACGGCAAACTCCCACTGGCTGTCCCTTTTACACGTGGTAATGTATATGTTTCCGTGCTGCTCTCTCCATTGGTCCCATCCTCTTCTTCCCCCTCTCTGCCCCATGCGCACAAGTCTGTTCTCTGTGTCTGTCTCCATTGCTGCCCTGCAAACAGGTTCATGGTAGCATCTTTCTAGATTCCACATATATGCATTAGTATACAATATTTATTTTTCACTTTCTGGCTTACTTCACTCTGTGTAATAGGCTGTAAGTTCATCCATCTCATTAGAACTGGCTCAAGTGTGTTCCTTTTTATGGCTGCATAATATTCCATTGTATATACATACCACAGCTTCTCTATCCATTCATCTGTCAGTGAACATCTAGGTTGCTTCCATGTCCTAGCTATTGTAAATAGTGCTGTGATGAACATTGGGGTTACATGTGTCCTTTTCAATTATGGTTTTCTCAGGGTATATGCCCAATAGTGGGATTACTGGGTCGTATGATAGTTTTATTCCTAGTTTTGTACGGAATCTCCATACTCTTCTCCTTAGTGGGTGCATTAACTTACATTCCCACCAACCATGCAAGAGGGTTCCTTTTTCTCCACACCTTCTCTAGCATTTATTGTTCGTAGATTTTTTGATGATGGCCATTCTGAGGGAACACCAACTATTTTTTAATTGGAAAAAAGCAATCAGCATTCATTTTAATGATTTTCTTCTTTCAGATTTGTGGCTGTGATACTACTAGAAAGTAAATGTTTTTTAAGTTGCTAAGTCATGCTTGAGTCTTTGTGACTCCATGGACTGTAGCCCTCCAGGATCCTCTGTCCATGGGATTTCCCAGGAATACTGGGGTTTGTTGCCATTTTCTTCTCCTGGGGATCCCCACCCAGGGATCAAACCCAAGTCTCCTGCATTGGCAAGTTTATTCTTTACCCCTGAGCCACTTGGGAAGTCCCTATAAATTAAATACAAGAAGAATAATTAAAAAAAAAAAAGGAAGAATTCAGTTGAAATTGTAGGAGAAATAGAAGGAACCATTTCAGAAAGCAAAAGGTCATTGCTTCTTCCATGAGTTTCCATGAGACTAACTATAGCCTTATTGAGATGTTCTGTAATAGTGCATCGAGGGTTAGCCACAGACTCGTTGACTCTCAGAATAAAATGATACCATTGAAGTTGTTCAGTCCATGCCCCTCCAAACATGATTGAAAGGCAGCCTCTGTCCTAGGTGGGACAGAGGCAACCCTCCTTCCTTGGACTGAAAGCACCTCCCTGGGGGAATTGAGAGCTGTCCACCTATAGTTTTGACCTCATGCTCCTGGATCTGACCTTGGGTGCTGCCAAGAACAAGTTGAGTTCCTCCACCAACCCATGTCTTTCTCAGCTCCTCCGCAGGTGATGGCCATGCAGACATCTGGAGCCAATGATTAAGGTTGCTTTTCCATGAGGCATCGCATTCCACTTAGCTCTTTCATATCCTCCTTCTGTGCTGGTGGTGGAATATCCCACACTGCCCTGGATCTCCCTTCTCTCAACTCAATTCTCAACGACTTGGTTAGAATTGGGAAGTTCTCTCCAACAAAGCATTTGGCATACTGTCCAGCAGTCCTCCAAAGGTGCAAGCAGTCTGCTTCCTATTTTCCAGTCTTTCTCCAGCCTTCCCTCACCTCACCTTGCTTCTAGGACACGTCCCCACTCCTGCCAGACACTATCATTTGCTTTTGACCAGGAAGAGAGAGTTCAGTGGCATTTCCTAAAACCCCTGATACCATGGACTGATGAATCCATGGCATAACCCCATTTTGCCTGGAGTAACTGGGGATCTGCTGAGTTCTCACTTCTTTCCTTTCATTTAGGTGATTTATCATTTATCTTTTGGTTTTGGGCATGATGGTTTGAGGGCTGTGAATCTGGTAACTACAGAGTCATGGACTAGAGCCAAGGTGTTCACTGTGAATGAATGACAGGAAGGCCTTATTTTAATCATTTTCTGCTTGGTGATTTTGTTCTGGGTATGGAAATTGAATTTCCCCTTTTCTCACTGTCATCATCTTTAGAGAAGAAGAAAGCCGATATCGTGTTCCTGCTGGACGGTTCCATCAATTTCCGGAGAGACAGTTTCCAGGAAGTGCTCCGTTTTGTGTCAGAAATTGTGGACACAGTTTATGAAGGGGGCGACTCCATCCAGGTGGGGCTGGTCCAGTACAACTCTGACCCCACTGACGAGTTCTTCTTGAAGGACTTCCCCACCAAGCAGCAGATTATCGACGCCATAAACAAGGTGGTCTACAAAGGGGGGAGGCACGCGAACACCAGGGTGGGCCTGGAGCACTTGCGGCTGAACCACTTCGTGCCTGAGGCGGGCAGCCGCCTGGACCAGAGGGTCCCGCAGATCGCCTTTGTGATCACGGGGGGCAAGTCAGCGGAGGACGCTCAGGAGGCGAGCATGGCACTCACGCAGAGAGGCGTCAAGGTGTTCGCGGTGGGCGTAAGGAACATCGACTCGGAGGAGGTTGGGAAGATAGCGTCCAATAGCGCCACGGCCTTCCGGGTGGGGAACGTCCAGGAGCTGTCGGAACTGAGCGAGCAGGTTTTGGAAACTCTGCACGACGCGATGCATGAGACCTTGTGTCCAGGCGTGACTGACGTTTCCAAAGGTAATGTCCTTTAGGTGCATATGTTCAATCCTGTCTTCTCAATGCTGGCAAGTTGTCTGGTTGCCCAGATGCCCAGCGCTGGCCTTGGGTCTCCTGCAGCACGTGCTGCTTCTGGGACTGACTTACATCCACGTGGTTGGGTTCTGGTTGTCCCCCGCCTCTGTGATAGGATGTGTTTCCCAGATAGGAGTGGACGTCTGTCTTTTCTTGCTCTTACCAGATTTACCCCTCCTCTCTAATCCCCTAAATAATTCAGACTGACTGATATATATTTCAATTTGTAGGTTCCTTAGATTATTAGAGATCAGAGTGTTTGAATTCCCAAGTGTGTTTAATCTAAAGCAGATACTTGGGATGCATCTAGGCACTGGCTGTATTCTGTGCTAGAGCTGATTAAGCCCCCAAAGCCAACATACTAAAATGCCAACAGTTTTGGTTCGTAAGAGTCAGCATGCATTTTCCCGTGAGAGAGGCAGATCCAATTGCTTCTCAGCGCTCATACCCAGAAGATCTCATCTTGCCCTTGAGTGAGCATGTTTTTGGTCCACGTCCCAGGCTGTGCCTATATGTTGAAAGTGTCTCAGCATCTTGACTTTGAGCTCATGGCCTGCTTCTCCCTTTTATAGCCTGTAACTTGGATGTGATTCTGGGCTTCGATGGTTCAGGAGATCAGAATGTCTTTGTGGCTCAGAAGGGCCTCGAGTCCAAGGTGGACGCCATCCTGAGGAGAATCAGTCAGATGCAAAAGATCAGCTGCAGCGGCAGCCAGCTGCCCACGGTGCGGGTGTCCGTGGTGGCCCTCACGCCCTCGGGCCCCGTCGAGGCCTTTGACTTTGCTGAGTACCAGCCGGAGCTGTTTGAGAAGTTCCAGAACATGCGTGCCCAGCACCCCTATGTACTCACCGCGGACACGCTGAAGCTCTACCAGAACAAGTTCCGGCAGGCCTCAATGGACAACGTGAAGGTCAGGGTGACCGCCTTGCTTTTACTTTCTGCGTCATCTCTGGGTTTTCCTGGGCAAGAGTCAAACCCTGCCACCCCGAAACCACCCCCCCACCCACCCCGCCAAGCTGTTCTTCTGTGGATGTTCTTCATGTTTGGTGGGGTTGGTGGTGCCTGTGTCTAAGAGTCCTTTATCATCAACTGAGCTGAAAGGAAATATCTGTTTTACTAAAGCTCTAAAAAAAAACAACTTTGAAATCAGTAATTAAGCTTGAATGAGTTGAATTTGTGACTAATGCACGTTTAATCATAGTCCTGTCCTTTAAATACGTTATGTTCTCCAGTTGTATGTAATTTTATCTCTTCTTCTATGTTTGTACACACACACACATCAGTTCTCCAGGGCCGCCATAACAGAGTTCTGCGGGCGGGGTGGCTTAAACAACAGAAATTTGCTCTGTCGCAGTCCTGGAGGCTGGAGGTCTGGGATCAGAGGGGAGGCAGGGTTGTTTTTGGGGCAGTCTCTCAACTGGGCTTGGGGATGGCATTGTCTCTTCTGTCTCCGTGTGGTTTCCCCTCTCCGTGTCTGTGTCCCATCGTCTCTTCTTAGAAGGACACCGGTCACGTTGGATGAGAGCCCACTCTGATGACCTCATTCGTTGCCTCTTTAAAAGCCCTGTTGCCAAATACAGTCACACTCCTAAGCACTGAGGGTTAGGACTTCAAACTGTGAATTTCAGAGGGACACAGTCCAGCCCATGACACGCATGCATACCCCTCCCCCCACATGCATGTGTGAAGCGACATCCCCTAAATAAGAGGAGATAAAATTTTTATTTCCATCGTTGCATGTGCTTTTTAATAAATCAAGCCCTGGAACATAACCATTTATTTTATACCCCTTTTATTGCACAGTATCAAGGATTTATGAATAGGGGATAATTGTTTTTCAACCTTGGCCCCCAATTTCCTCCACTATGAGGTGAAGGATTTGAACTGGCTAATCTTCCTTGTAAGGGTCTGTGATGTTTCTTTTTAATTTCAGCTGGGTTTTCACACATCTTTTTATCTTCAGGTGGTCATTCATCTTACGGATGGAGTGGATGGGGATCTGGCTGATTTACAAAGAGCATCAGAGGAACTCCGACAAGAAGGTGGGTTCTGGGGCTTTCTAAATGGGAGGCAGATGCACTGCCAGGCTGGAGAGAAATGAGTTCGCTAACAGATCCTCTGGGGCAGTGGCTTGTCCTGGGGGACACCTCTGTCCAGCATCTGGGTCCTCTTTAACCTGCCTGGAGCCATGGGATGAGCCAGCAAGTACCCCTCACTTACATAGACCAAGTCCTGACACAGACCCCATGGTGTCCTAGGCTCATTCATATGGTACAACATCTAGAAAGCTTGGTGCTTTTGCAAAAGAACATGAAGTTTTGATTCATTTGGCTGTATCATATAAATTAGGCATTACTTTTCTAGCCAAAGTATCTACTGTGTTTTTGGTTTGCAGTTATCACAGCTCAAACATACTATAATGTTAAGCAAAAGTGAAAAGTGAAGTCACTCAGTCGTGTCTGACTCTTTGCGACCCCATGGACGGTAGCCTACCAGGCTCCTCTGTCTGTGGGATTTTCCAGGCAAGAGTACTGGGGTGGGCTGCCATTTCCTTCTCTAGGGAATCTTTCCAACCCAGGGATCGAACCGGGGTCTCCTGCACTGCAGACAGACACTTTCCCATCTGAGCCACCAGGGAAGCCCTGTTAAGCAAAGTTAACATGAAATGATGGAAGCATACTTCCCAAATTTAAGGTGACTGGTTTGTAGTGGTACCTGTTACCAGATGTACCATTTGATCATTTGCTTTGGAATTTGATAGCACTGATGATTGAAAAAGTAAGTGCCAACATCAGAGGTCTAAGAAGAATTTATGGAAGCATGACTTAGCTCAGGAATGTTCGGTTTATTAGCTTGCTTCTCCAGAGTAATGGAGAAGAAGCTCTTGTCATCTGATTTTGGAGGGGTGGGATTTCAGTTCTTCCCACAGCACATCCGTGTTAGGTAGGACTGGAACCTGAGAATTTATGTATGTCGTAAATGACAGTGTCATTTCCTATAGTTACATTCATCAGTGTACTTTTTGACATCTTGGAAACAATTGCTCAGAAGAGTCCAGAGTTCTAGTATTTCAACTCTGCAGAACAGCTAATAGTGTGATTACATGCGTTTCAGTGAAGGGTCAACTTTTATTTATTTATTATTTTTAATTGGAGGATAATTGTTTTACAGTGTTGAATAGGATTCTGCTGTACAATAGCACATCAGTCATAGTTATATATATATATCCCCTCCCTCTTGGACCTCCCTTTCCGTCCTGATCCACCCCCCTAGGTCATCGCAGAGCCCCAGGTGGGACTCCCTGCGTTATGCAGCGGCCTCCCACTAGTTAATAATATCTATTTTACACGTGATAGTGGGTGTGTATCCATGCTACTCTCTCACACCTTCTCCTGCGTCACACCCTCTCCATCCCTTGCTGTGTTTGTAAGTCCATTCTCGATGTCTGTGTGTCTCCATTCCTTCTCTGCAAATAGGTTCATCAGGGCCATTTTTCTAGATCCCCTACATGTGTGTTAATATATGATATCTGTCTTACTCTTTGTGACTTATTTCCCTCTGTATAACAGGCTCTAGGTTCATCCACCTCACTACAAAGCCAGATTTTTATACTGAAGTTTTCTTTAACCAATAGAGGTGGGAGGGAGCGTCGTGTTCCTTGAGTGCCCAGGTGAACAGTCTTAAGTGGCTCTGTCCCCACAGGTGTCCGAGCTCTGATCTTGGTGGGCCTTGAACGCGTCGCCAACTTGGAGCAGCTGATGCATCTTGAGTTTGGGCGAGGATTCACTTACAACCGGCCCCTGAGGCTGAACCTGCTGGACCTAGACTACGAACTAGCCGAGCAGCTTGTGAGTGTTTCGTGTATCTGTATACACGCTGGTGTAGATGCCGCAAATTGTGGCATCTCAGGATAATACAGTCCGTTATCACCAGGCAAATGGAGGAGAGACTCCTGGGTGGGCAGTTTGATTCATCTGATTCACTAGGGACCTGCTTTGTTGCCATCACATGAGTCCTGCAAAGGGAGCTCTTTGAGGACTGGAAAGGTGGCCTCCTGGGAAACGGGTGTCCAGGCAGCTGTCACCTTAGCGTGTCCTCTATTCCTTTAACGAGACGTTTTTCTCTTTATAAGATGGCTGAGAAGACATAACATTGAGGTCGACCCTCTCCAAGTAGAAAACAGGGAAAACAAGAGTAGGCAGGAAAAGAAAGATCGTCTCTGGGTGGAGAGGGGCTTCTATTGCCTTCTCTTCTAGTTTCCTTTGCTGCAAATGAGGACAGACCACGAGGCTTCCTAATTCCCCTGAGTTCAGCCTCTCAGCTGGTGGGTTTAACTCCTGGGTTAGGGGTGAAGCTGGGGACTTTGGGGGTGTGGGCCAGAGTGTTCAACTCTTGGCGGAGGCAGCAGTGAACTGCAGAATTCACTGAGTCTGCCCACTTTCCCTCCTGCCTTCTTCTTAGGACTGGGGTTAGGGGTTTGTTTTTTTTTTTTTGAGTGGAAGGAGGTTAGTAGACAAATTTGGGACTTGGGAGCACATGAAAATTCTAGGAAATTCACTGCAAGCAAATGCATTGACCCTCATGAGTTCAGCAGGTGGAAATGTTTCTTGGGTGTCTGCTTTCCCACATGAGGCCAGGGCCTGGGATGGGCTTTCCCACATGATGTCCAGGGTGTCTGATGGATGTTGGAGGCCTTGGTGACCAGAGGTGGGGTGCTCGTGGCTCAGGCAGGGATCCCACCACATGGCCACTCCCAGGCCTTCTCTCTAGGCAGTACCATGTTCTGTGACTCTGCCCAGGGCTTGGGGAAAGACACATGGTCTGCTCTAAAACCCCCTTCCATCCCGGCTGTCTACAAGGGTTTGTTAGGCTTTGCTTTTTGCAGCTTAAAAATATCTATGTTATACTTAGCAACTGAAGCTTGAATATCTATACTGGAAACTTTAGAAGTAACGCCCAGCCTTAGGTGACTTTATGAATAGGATGTATTATCTTTGGTGGCTCTTCAGACTCAGTGTGTGACATCCCGTAGCCTGCTGATGGCTGAGTCTCCGAGGAAATGCCACGGGGAGTGATGTCATCTGCTGTGAATGCCACATTCCTCAGACTTCTGCTTTTTTCCTAGGCATTTACTGAGGGGTGAACTTTGCCTTTTGTCTCGGTAGGACAACATCGCCGAGAAAGCCTGCTGTGGGATCCCTTGCAAATGCTCTGGACAAAGAGGGGACCGAGGGCCCATAGGCAGCATCGGGCCAAAGGTAGGTGGCTTTACCCTCTTTTTCACCTGAGACTAGCTTCAGAGCTGGCGCTGCTCTGGCTGAGAGATTTCTCCACTGTCATGGTGGGGAGATGGAGAGGAAGGAGTAGGGATAGCTGTGTGGTAGGACAGGGATCCTGAGGGGCAGACCCTTCCCCGTGTCTGCTCCTGCTTCCCTTTCCATCGGGTTCAGTTCTACACTGTTTCTTTAATTTATAAAACCATGTTGAGACCAGTGGCATCGTTGACTGGCAGCCTCACTACGATGGTCAGCAACATTTCTTTGCATTTGCTTCTAAGTTACAGGAAACACACAGTATTTCTCGGTAGATCAAGAGCCTTAAAGATCCTGATGGAATAATTGCACTGAAATAATGTGTGGAAAGCTGTCACGTTCAAGGGACACCTAACACATGGCTCTACTGTGTGAAGGAGGATCAGGGAGATGCTTAAGTAGGAAACAACGAAAACCATGGCTCTTAACCCAGGAACCGATGGCTTTGTTCTAGGGTATTCCTGGAGAAGATGGCTACCGAGGTTATCCTGGTGACGAAGGTGGACCTGTAAGTCAACGTTGCTTTATTCCTTAAGTCTTTATGCCCTCCTTGTTCCTTACATGTTGGAACTGAATTGTGGAGTTCCTCATCTGTTTCATTTCCAATCTTTTCCACTGGGAAAATCATGAATTCCTATCTGTCTTAACAACTCGACTCAGAGTTCTGTGCTATGGGAACTGGTCTGATGCATGTGGGTATGAAGTGCAAGTCTTCACTTGTTCCATCTCAGAAGAGGGACGGAGTGGCTTCGGAATCAGAGGGCCACCGGGAATGCCAAACCCAGCATCTACCAAATTCAGATACCCAGCCGAGAGGAGAGGGGTCTGGAGTGGGGTGCAGGGGAAACCTAGGCAGGATTTTAGGGGTGACACCTTTTGAGAGGAGTCTCCCCAAGGGTGATTGGGTTTTCAGGAGCCAAGGCTTCCAGTGGGGGTGGGTGGAATCTTCAGCAGGGCCTTTGGGAAGCAGAGAACCTGACCCAGAAGTGACTTGAGAGGTTTTGAGAACCGACAAGGCCCAGCCTTCAGATGGAGATAGAGAGCTCCTGGTGGGGATAGAGAGCCCCAGTGGGAGGACTGGAAGGTCCTTCCAGGAAGAACAAAGGTCTGGAAGGACTGGAAGCCACAAAGGTCCCATCAGAAGAGCCAGGTGTCAGCACTGGGCCTGGACCTCACTGGAGAGCTGAAACCAGGGACCACACTGAGGAGCAGCCAGCCTGAGGGTCCTCCACGGGGCCCAGTCCTCACCAGACCCAGTACCCAGGCCTGCTTGTCCTCTACCCACCAGGAGCTGCCCTGTGCTGCTGACTGCCCCGTCCGTCTCCCTCCGGGGCAGGGACCTGCCGGTTCCAGGCCCAGTGCAGGGAGGCTGGAGGCCCGCCTGCACATCACCCGTCAGCCCCGCTAGTGCAGGCCCTCCTCGGGGATGCCCGCTCAGTGGACGCACACGCCGAGAAGTTCCAACCTGCAGAACCCCTTTCTGTCTCCCCGCAGGGTGAGCGCGGTCCTCCTGGCGTGAACGGCACTCAAGGTTTCCAGGGCTGCCCTGGGCAGAGAGGAGTCAAGGTAGAGTGTGGGTGCCCCTCAGTGTGGGGAGGGGACCCCTGCAGCCCTGCACGTGTGCAGAAGGGAGACAGCTCCTCCCAGCGCCTCCTGGGTGAGGGGGATGCCCGCCTGGCTTCTCTGCTTAGCACTGGGCAGCCAGTGGCCTCTCATGGAGGGGGCCCCGGGCCTGGCGGGCTCAGGAGCACAGGCAGAGTTGGGAAGGGAGCCTGCGGTTGGAGAGACAAGTTGTCTGTGGCAGTGTGAAGCGACCAGCAGGCATTGACCAGCACAGAGAGACCCTGGGCTGGGCAGAGAGAGGACCAGTGCCCAGTCTTTAGAGCCCCGGACCTGGGGGGCGGGGGTGAGGGAAATGGGGGGTGGAGATTGGGAGAGGACTCTCGCGCTGGAAGTTCCTGAGTGTGAAATACTTGAATCAAGGGCGGATGAATCTCCTCCTCCATCTGCTGGAGTTTGGGAGCCAATGTCAAGGGACCAGCCCCCACACTTGGTGCTACGAAGGGGCCTCTTGGAGCCCCTGCCCCTGGCCTGCAGCCCCCTGCTCCCAAGGGGGCCAACAACACCCACGTGCTCAGGTCCAGGCAGGTTAGCATTATGGTCCCCTTGTGATGGAGAGAAAGTTATCCAAACAGATGAATCTCTAACACTGAAATTTTAGACCCCGCCCTTCATGCTGGGGACGTGGAGGGGGCAGCCCTTAGCCTACTCTGGCCTACCCTCTCCAGCCTCCAGGAAGGAGCTCATATTCCTTCTTCCCTTCCTTTCCAGGGCTCTCGTGGATTCCCGGGAGAGAAGGTACTTCAGCCTGGTTTTCTTTGTATATTTAAAACTTTCCCAGTATTCTGCCAGATTTTGCACTCACTCATGCATCTTGTCTCTTGACAGGGTGAATTAGGAGAGATTGGACTGGACGGTCTTGATGGTGAAGATGTAAGCGAGTTTCCACTCTTAAGTCCAAACTGCGCTTGGGCCGGAAGATCCCGGTGACTAATCCATCAGTCTACGGTAGACATTGCGCCAGGAGTGACATTTTATTGTTGTCTTTGGCAGGGTGACAAAGGACTGCCCGGTACTTCTGGAGAGAAAGGGAGTCCAGGAAGGAGGGTAAGCATATGTCTGTAGTGTGGCTGTCCGGCGATGATTTCTTTTACTTGTGCATAAGACCGCTTCCTCTGGGCAGCCTTCCTTGACCTCCTCTTGGGGTGTGTTCTTGGCATCTCCTAGGTCCCCTGTCAGTCATGACATGCTTATGTTGTCTTTTCTTGTTTGGAAAGTATGTCCTATGGGGCGAGACCTGAGTGTGTTTTGTTGAAATAAATCCCCAGCGCCTGGTACAGTGTGGGTCCCCATAAGTACCTGTGGGTTACCTGAAATGCTTGGAGGTAGTTTTCCCTTCATGGCAAATGAGTAAATGGTAAATGCTGGAACACTGTTCAGTTTAAGATTTGTGATGGGAAGAATGCCATTTTGAGAGTGAGATGAAAATGTGAGACTAATTCTCAGGCTCTGCTTGTGGTTTTTATTTAGGGTGACAAAGGACCCAAAGGAGATAAAGGCGAGAGAGGTGATGTCGGGATCAGAGGCGACCCGGTAAGGGGAACTAACTCTTCATCACTGATATTTGAGTCTGGGGAAAGGGGGTGTGGGGAGAAGTGGGTTGAAAGTAAGGATTTCACTGTTGAAATTGCTTTAAAGTATGCTGGCGAAATACATGGTTTGTCCTTTTCTTAGAATTTTGGGGTGGCTGGAGATGTCTCTGCTCTCTGACTGCAAGATAATTCTTTGCAAAGCCTCTCCTATTAAGACCAAAGAAGCTTCCCTAAAGTGTGGTCTCGGGACTCTTCAAGTTTGGGTTGGAGAAAGAGGAGAGTTTATAGCTTTCCTGTTTTATGGGGCTATAAAACCAGTCAGCAAGTGACCACTACTGGGCCAGCCTCTTGGGGTCCTGACAGGACGAGGCATGTGTGAGCCTGGCTACCGTCCTCCCCGGGAGAAAGAACAGGAAGGGAGAGCCATCACCCCCCACCCCGTTTGGGGCTCAGAGCGATTGCTGACCCCACAAGCTCTGTTGGGTGGGGTGGGCATTACTGAAACAGGATGCGGCTGAAGTGCCTGGGTTGCAGACGTTGCTGCTATTTTCCTGGTCTCTGGCCCCCTGCAGCAGTGGCTTTCTATATGTGCATATAGAGTGCACATGTGACTTATTGCCCACCTGTGCTCCTTTCAGGGCAATTCAGGACAGGACAGCCAGCAGAGAGGAGCCAAAGGAGAAACCGGAGACATCGGCCCCATGGTACAGTGCTCTGCACACTTAGACCCTCCCTGCGCTGTGGGCCTGGGGGGCTGGCCTCGCACTGGGTCATCGCCAGCCCTGGGGGCCGTGGACAGGGGCCTTGAGGCTGTGGGTGCACAGGGTTGAGGTCGGGAGCAGAAGCCAGAAGCCAGCTTGAGAGGGGGTCTCCGAGGGGAACCCAAATGGCCTCTCCCAAGAGGGGCTTCTTCTTGGCAGAGTTGGTGCCTCCTAGATGTTTCCAGAAAGTCAAGCCAAAGCCTCGTGGGGGGCAGAGGGCACCTGTGTCTGAGGCACCCCGGTGTGGGCGACCAGCCCGCTCTGTATGCATCCCCGTCCCCCGGCGACTTGGGCAGAATTTGAGTTACACTTTCTTCTTTGCAGAGAATCTTACATCAGTTTTCTTTCCCACGCCAGGGTCTCCCTGGGAGAGACGGGGTGCCTGGAGGGCCTGGAGAACCCGGGAGAAGTGTGAGTGTCTCTTGGGGCTTAGAGGGGGGCTTTGCAGTATTTACCTAACTCTGCCAGACTTCCTACTCGGGGCTACTGAGCAACTTTTTATTGGGGGAATTAAGGGATTTTGGAAACCACCTGTTGCTACTTCTACGTACCCTTTGTCATTATAATTTTCTCTTGACCCACTCCCAGTCTGCTTCCCTCCTGCTCCCAAAACAGGTTAAAGTGTAAAGTCACTCAGTCCTGTCTGTCTTTTTGGGACCCCGTGGACTGTAGCCTGCCAGGCCCTCCTGTCCATGGGATTCTCCAGGCAAGAGAGACTCTCCCACTGGAGTGGGTTGCCATATGTTCTCCAAAACAGACCAAACAGACACTTTAAAAAGTAGTATCTTTGCTGCTTTCGAATATTCAGCCAGGCTTTATCCCACTGAATAATTAAAAAATCCAAACAGAAATACAGAAAGAGTGAGGGGATTAGGGGCAGGGAGGCAGACGGGGAGCATATTTATTTTGTTTGATAATTGTTTGTTGTTCTTCCGCTGCTGTTAAGTCAAGCAGTGAAACCAGAGCCAGTTTTCCAGTGAAATGCTTCTCGCAGTTGCTTTTCCAAGACATTTCAGAAATGCCTCTTGCAGACTGCTCACTGCCTCGTCTTTGTCTTGTTGAAGAATTGCTGAGGTCAAAGGGGATGGATGATCACTGGGAAGCCATTTGAATGCTTCCAGGGCCCAGGGGGGTCCATGGAGCTTGGACCCCCTAGCTGGGAGAAGATGGTCCAGAAGCTTGTGAATCCTTGGTCAGTTTAGGGTGCTGGTGGGTGCCCGAGACAGGTGTTTGCTCAGCATCTCACTGGGTTCGGTGGTGGGGAGGGTTGAGACCGGGATCCCCTCAGCCGTGTCCCTGGGGTAGTCACGCTGTGGGATCCGCAGCTGGATCACCCGACGGTGTGTGCTGACGGGGACTTTAAAAAGAAACGACAGGATTCGCGCTGACGGGGGCTTTTAAAAGAAACGACTCTTACCTGTAAGCAGATCACACGCTATGGGCATCACCTTACTTTTAACATTCAGAAGAAAACTTAAATTTTGAAAGCTGCTCTCTTAAAAGTCTCGAGTATAATTTTTGAGTAATACTGTTGATCTGCACAGTGGAAAGCAGTGAGGAAACATTCCACTGTTGTGCTGTCCGGCTTTGTGAACAGAGCCCAGACTTGTTTCCATGATGAAACAAGTAGAATTCAGTTGTAATTCTAAGCATGGGTAGAAACTCGGGGTTTGAGTTCAGTGCCGTCAAGTTGGGACTTCTGTTAGGAGCTCCCAAGTGAGGCTCATGCTGAGATGAAAGATGTCCTCCCCTGGGCTGCCCCCCGTCCCATGTGGCCCGAGCACAGGTGACCTCTGGTCATACTCAGGGATGACTCTGTGAGGAGCGAGCAGATTGCTACCCTGTGGAGGCGTGGCCTGGCTGCACCTGTCCCAACCCGTCCACTCTTCATCCCTAGAAGGAGGCCCAGGTCTTCACTAGAGAAGCTGCCATTGCAGTGAGTCACGGCAGAGCGGTGGCCCCAGATCACTGGGCTGGTCCACGGGGGGCAGTGGACGTGGTTCTTGGGTTGAGGAAGCAGACGGGCCGTGCCCGTCACAGGCTGGCTGATGACAGGCTCCGGAATTCCACCTCCTAACCTCTCAAAGAGGTATCCAGGAAGGGTGCCCACCCCAAACCTTTCCACCAAAGAGGAAGGAATCACGAGGTGGGACTTACTGGAGTACTCGCAAGCGCGCCCACATTTATTTAAACTAAGGTTCGCTTCTGGAGCATCAGGGAAGATGCTGCCAAGTCTTGAGCCCAAACCGAGACAGCCGGGCTTTTAAGGTGATGCACATGCACTCCGGACACTTTACTTAACCGAGTGTGTGTTATAGTTGGCCGGGGCAGTGTGGAGAGTCTGGGGCTTCCTTCCATTATAATTGCCGTCTTACCTCTCCCTCCAGTTAGGAAAATTCAAGAAAAATAGTCAGGTCGGCATTCCTGTTTTCTTGAAAGTGGCTGGGGCCACGTAGCCCGAGGACTCCTTGTTTTGCTTGGCAGGTCTGAAGTCCTTCTCAAATCTTCCATTTAGATGATTGACAAGGGCAGCGTGGGAGCACAGCTTTCCCTCGGGGAGGGTGGGGCGGCGGAGGGGAGGTGTCACTTTGTGAGAGTCTCCTGCGGGCCGGTAGGCACAGTGTCTGGCCCCCAGCGGGTGTGGTGAAGGTGCCCAGCCTCCCTGCCTCCCCTTCACAGTTGGTGTGGTTTCTCCCCAGGGCGGCTTTGGCCGAAGGGGACCAGCAGGAGCTAAGGTAAAGCCTCTCCGTCATCACCTCCTTGACGTCGTCACCGCATAACTCAGCTCAGGCTCCCAGGGGCTGGCCCCCCAGTCCCACCCCAAAATTAAGACGGACTCTCTCTTCTGCCATCAAGGCTTGTGGCTCCAAGAGCAGCTTTCCTACCACCTCCTTGAATTTAGCCTTTTCTGCAAAGGCTTGGGAAAATCATGATGACCCAGTGAGAATGAATATCAAAATGAAAGTGGCCGTGGGAACGGGGGGTGGGGGAGAAGGGAACGGGAAAGAGGCAGGAGGCTGCGTCCTCGGCGTCTCCTGCTGGGGAACCCGCTTACTGGCCTCGGTGGCTCTGCCTGTCAGCTGTCTCTGCGAGACAGGTGTGGGCTGAAATAGCTTCATGTCAGGAAGTCTTCTTGAGGAAAAGGTGAGATGAGAGGGACAGTCGATTCTAAGGGTGCCAAGTGAGAACTGGCTCCGTGTGTCCAGTGCCTCTCCCTGGAGCTGCGGTGTCACTTCTGACCCCCCGAACAGCTGGGACGGTTCCCTGCGCCCTCCTCCAGATGTGACCGGAGCACCGGTGGCTGACCTCTCCCTTTCTCTTCTCTCCTCTCACAGGGCAACCAGGGCGGCCCCGGGCAGCAGGGCCCTGTGGGAGAGCAGGGGGCCAGAGGCGCGCAGGTCAGTGCCCCGGCGTGCCCGCGTGTTCTGTGACACGTCCCCAGGTGGCTTGCCGTTGTTACTGTTTAGTAGTTAAGTCGTGTCCGACTCTTAGCGACCCCGTGGACTGTGGCCCGCCAGGCTCCTCTGTCCGTGGGATTCTCCAGGCAAGAACGCTGGAGTGGATTGCCATTTCCTCCTCCGGGGGATCTTCCCAACCCAGAGATCAAACCTGCGTCTCTTGCATCTCCTGCATTGGCAGGCGGATTCTTTACCACTGAGCCACGTCTTACCATAAATTTTTTTTTTTAATTGAGGTGACAGTTCTACAAAATTGAACAAAAAATTTAATCTTTTGAAGGACCATTTTGAGAGCATTCCCAGCGTTGCCCAAGCAGCGTCTCTATCAGGTTTCAAAACATGATTATTGTCCCTCAAGGAGACACTGTGCCCATTAAGCAGTCATGCCGCTCCCCCCAGCTCCTGGCAGCCACCAATTCCCTTTCTGTCTTGGTGGACTGGCATCTTCTGAACCTTTTATTCGCATGGAAGCATTTACCAGGTGGCCTTTTGTATCTGGCTTCCTTCACTTAACGTCACGTTTTTGAGGTTTATCCACGCTGTGGGATGTGCCAGGGCGCCGTTCCTTCCCGTGCAGAGCAACCTCCCTTTGTGTGGACCCTGTGGTGGTCGTGGCGGGTCACCTCCACACAGCACTTACCTGGGCATCTTACTTTCTCAGGGTCCGCCTGGTCCCACCGGTCCTCCAGGCCTGATTGGTGAACAGGGCATTCCCGGACCTCGGGTAAGTCCGTTTTGATCCCTCTTTCGCTAAACATGGATAGCCCATGTTTCGTGGATGGGGACAGTAGACAGACCCCTCAGCCCGACACTTTCACAACACAGACATCAGTTCTCACAGTAGCTGGCTCGTCCGCCCTGAGGAAGTTAGAGACGGTTTCTCTTGGTGCTCCTTGGGCTAAGTCCCAGTGGACATAGGCCGGGTGGGTGGTGAGCAAAGGAAGGATGGACTTCACTGCAGAAGTCTTAGGGTGGATCTGCAGGAAGTCAGATGAATCTACTAAGATGCTCAGATTACACCATACTGCTGGAAATTGTTTCTGTGGTTCGATACTCTGTGTAGGGAAATTCCCCCACCCTTAAGTGTGACGTGGAAGGAGGTCCTTAAACTCGCCACCACTGCAGACGTCAGCATCTGTCTCAGCTGTTAGCGATGATGAGCAGAAGCAGGTTGGTGTAGCCGGGAAGGGCCCGGGTGCCTCGCACTCCACACTTTGGTGCCCGTAGGGTCTGCTGTGATCCTGAGGGAGCCATCCTACTCTTTGTTACAGAAAATAGTCATGACTAATAAACCGGTGAAGCACTGACCCGAGGCTAGGTAAACGCCCAGAAGTGTTTTACAGGGGGCAGCCAGAACTTCGTGAGACCCGCTGTTTTTTTGGGAAGTCTTTCCTCAGTTTGAAATCTGATAGATACCTATTTTTAAAGCTTATGTGTTTTTTTCCTAACATGTATTTAAGCTCTGATTAGTCAAGACTTTTTTGATGGTGCAGAGGTGAGGTGAAACTCTTCAAACAGCATACAAACAGCCATCACCATCTGGATTTGCTGGGCCTGGTGGGGTCATTTCTGGGCCCTGTGGGCTGCCCTGCATTTTTAGAGCTGTGTCCCTTTGTTGGTCTCTTCTCTCACTCGATGTTTGAGTGTGTACAGGTTTCCACACCTGGAAAATCAGGTGCTTATGGGGAGGTGTGGAAAGTGAGAGGAGGGAATGCCATATACATCTGCCTGTTTGTCCCTAGTCGGTAACTCAGCAGGTGAACGTTAATTCCTGGGATGTGTACACATGTGTAAAAAGAGGTCATGCTCATAGTTTAGTTTGGCACAAGCCGTCTCCATGCGCATTTGCACGGGGGCCTCCAGGGCTGGAAGTGGAAGAGGGCTGCAGGTTCTGACCTCCGCGCAGGGGCAGGGTGGGGGCTGCAGGAGATGGGATCGGACCCTTTGGCTTTGGAGGGGTGGGTGTCTCACTGCCTCTCTCCCCTCCTCCTGCTCCAGGGAAGCGGGGGAACTGCAGGTGCTCCTGGAGAACGTGGCAGAACCGGGCCCCTGGGAAGAAAGGTTTGTTTGGACAAGGGCAACGCGTGTTTCTGGAGGCCAGGGTCTCCCCGCCACCCCGACCCCAGACACCCCGTCCCGGCTCCCTTGTCTGTCAGTCTGTCCGGCTGCTTGGTGTGCACATCCTTCTCCTCCCCTCTAGCCTCTTCCGCCCGGCCTCCCCTGCTGACAGCGGCTGGGCCGGCGGGATCACCGTCCCCACCTCGAGGGTGCGCAGTGGATTGGTGTGTATTCGCGTACCTAGGACACCAGCCACTACTGGCCTGGCGCATCTTTCCGAGTCCGGACTTGTGAGAATGGTTCAGGGAGCCCAGGACACATTGGCAGCCCCAAGGACTGCCTCCGGATGCTCCAAGTGTTCTCCAGATGGGCCAGCAACCCCACTGGCCATAGGCAGCTGGTCCAAGGGCCCCAGAGCCTGGCGGCCTTGGGTAACAGCACCTTTCTGGATGCAGGCTGACGGTCCGCAAGCCCCGGGAAGAACTGCTGTCCTTTATCCCAGAGGCAGCATTTCTCAGGGAGAGCAGTGAGTTCGGGCGACTCAGCCTTGCCTCTCTGCCCTGGGTGGGGCCTCGAGGTTTCACTGCTGACTCCACGCCGCCCTCTTTCCTGAGCTTGCATCTCTCTCCTCCCCTCCTCCCCGGCAGCCTGTCCCCTTGCTGTGATGATGGAAAGAGCAAGCATATAAGCCTGCCTGGATTCTCTTCCAGGAGTTCACGCGTGAGCCCTGCAATGTAAACTACTCACTAACCTCAAAATCTAAAAGGTGAAGCTAGCAGCTGTGGCAACCTACCAGTGACATCACCCAGAGCAAGCACAGGGCCTGAAACCAGAGTTTGAGTCGTCCCAGACCCTGGCGTCTCAGCCCTGTTTCTCATGTCTAGGGTGAACCCGGAAATCCAGGACCTAAGGGGAGCATCGGGAACCGGGGTCCTCGCGGGGAGACGGTAAGGTCGCCACGTGCACGGGGCCCGGGCTTCTGTGGACTCTGCTGAGATGCTTGGGGAGCAGGGAGTTGGGCCTTGGGCTGGGCTGGGCTTTGTCATTGCTGCTTGGGTTGGTTCCATGCAGAGACAGCCTGATAGCTGCTTCTTACGTTACTGCGGATGTGATTGAAAATAGTGAAGCTTGGTGTTTATGAGTTTCGAAATGCTTCTTATTTCATTGGAGGGGTAGTGAATAAAGGCAGTTTTTCTAGGGTTTTTTCCTGAGGAATGAATGTGGTGGTGTCTTGACCCTCGAACCACCTTCATTTCTGGTCTTGCAAATGCTTTTCAAGTCCGACTAGATGGAGCTTTTCTGTAAAGAAATAAATGTCCTTGGTTTAAAATGGAGTGAGCTTTGATAAGATCTCAGTTCAGACTGAAACAGTTTGTTTTGAATGAGATATGAAAGTGAAAGTGTTAGTTGCTCACTCCTGTCCGATTCTTTGCGACCCCATGGACTGTAGCCTGCCAGGCTCCTCTTGCCATAGAATTATCCAGGCAAGAAGACTGGGGTGGGTTGCCATTTCCTTCTCTGGGGGATCTTCCTAACCCAGGGATCGAACTCGGGTCTTCTGCATTGGCAGCCAGGTTCATTACCGTTTGAACCACCAGGGAAGGAATGAGATATCCCAGAATGGAAATTCTTACTTTGAGAATTCATTTTAAAAATATTTAAAAATCCTCTAACTGCTCACTTACAATAATGTTGTAACATATGTTTCTATCTAGAAAAAAAAAAAAAATCTCCAGCACATTGGGGAGTTTCCTAAGATGAGTTATGACACCTAAATATTACATACACGGGCCAGGTTGATCTGACCCATGATCCCAAAGCTTGAAAATATTTTTCTTGTGTTTGTAATTTCTCTATAGTGAATGGCAGTTTAGAAATCCATTGCTATTACTTAGTCCCAGAAGCAGAGGGGAAAAATAAAATCAAACTTTAAAAACTACTCAAATCATTGAAAAAAAATCTCTTCCTGATTCTGTTTCTATTAATTTGGGGCAACAACTCTTTAGTTATTTAAAACTGTAAATTAACTAAGGAGAATGTTCTGCATGTGTTTTAGAGATATTATTGTATATTTCATGTACATTCTTCTAATTCTTTTGGAATAATGAACAGTGTCCAGTTCGGAGAGCCGCCCAAGAGAGAGTGATAGGGACACATCTCCGAGTACAGGGAAATGGGTTTTGGGAAGAAAGGAAATCTAGAGGCGAGACCTGGAAGGAAGTGAAAGGGCACCCAGGAGAGGGGAGCAGGGGCTGAGCAAAGAAGACTCAGGAAGGTGTAGATTGAGTCCCATGTTCCTTCTTTTAAATAGAATCAAAACTCATGGGGCTTCCCTGGTGGCTCAGTGGTAAAGAATTTGCTTGCCAACACAGGAGATGGGAGTTCAACCCCTGGGTTGGGAAGATCCCCTGAGAAGGAAATGGTATTCTTTCCTGGGAAATCCCATGGACAGAGAAGCTTGGTGGGCTACAATCCATGGGGTTGAAAAAGAGTCGGACATGACTTAGCAACTAAACCAACAACAACAAAGACTCATAGATCCATAGGTCAAGGTGACCTTCAAGAGTCCTGTCAACTCTAAGATTCCCTGGCTCCATGACTCTGATTCTACATCCAAACAGCATCGCTACCAATAGCTCGTAGCAGTTTTATACATTGTAGTCCATGAAGCTCACCCACCTATAGACACTGTCTAGTTTGCACTGAAGGATGGGTGGGTGTAGGAACTTTTCCCTCAACTGTACCTTATCTGATGCACCGCTCAGGGCTTTAGACAAAGAAGGTCGTGGAGTGCCTGACAGGGTCTCCTGGAGTAATGCTGTCTTTCCACTCTTTCAGGGAGATGATGGGCGAGATGGAGTTGGCAGTGAAGGACGCAGAGGCAAGAAAGTATGTGTCTGCTGAGGATTCTTGAACTTCTAACATGTTGTAGTTTTAAAGATTCATCTCGCAAAATTTAATCGTAATATGGTGAACTTTTTCTCTTGGTGACATTGGATCTATTTCTTTTCTGCTTGAGAATAATTTATGTTAGATGATTTTAAGTTGGGACCCAAATGTTGAGTCATTTGTTTATCTTTTATAGGGAGAAAGAGGATTCCCTGGATACCCAGGTCCAAAGGTAAGCATTCCCCTAGTGGGTAAACATTTTCATTGTTTTGAATGAGTGTGATGGGACCATGGCTGAAGGTCGCCATATCTTGGGTCTAGTCATGGGTCAGACACTAACTGAGTGACCCTGGGAAAGACCCAACTTCTCTAAGACCCTCCCTCATCAGTCAGATGAAGATGACAATATGCACTTGGTGTGGCGCTTGTGAGGATTAAATGAAATGACACTGCAATCAAATATAAACTTTAAGATGCTATAATCTATATGCATGCATACATGCATGCATGCTAAGTCGCTTCAGTCATGTCTGACTCTGTGGGACCCCGTGGATAGCAGCCCACCAGGCTCCTCCATCCACAGGATTCTCTAGACGAGAACACCGGAGTGGGTTGCCATTTCCTTTTCCAATAATCTATATAATGCTGTCATTAATGTGAATTCTAAGTTCAATAAGCTTAGACTAAGTCTGCACTGGTAACTCAATGGAAAAGTCCATCAGAGTTCAGCCAAATCCATTTGGCTGCCCTGGGAAGTGTGGTTCAGAGGTCCCCAGGGACCCTTAGCTGGACTTGCCACTCCAGAGCTTAATGTGCTGCTTCCTGGCTGTCTTCCAGGGCAATCCTGGTGAGCCAGGGACAGACGGACCCCCGGGACCCAAAGGCATCAGAGGCCGAAGGGTAAGTTTGCCTGCCCCTTGGCTGAAGGTGCAGAACCAGATCCTTCGTGGCAGCAGGCCTGAACCCTGCAGGCTCCATTGCTTCTTTCAGAGTTACCCTTCTTCACTTGTAACCTGACTGGAGATTGGAGGGGTGGGAGTGGAGGAATCCTAACCCTAGACTGACGTCCTCCTGACCCCCTGCTGTTGTGTTAGTGCTGTCTCCTTTTGGATATGCTCCCCTTGCAGGGAGGTCTGCAGGGCCCCCTCCTCTGATACACCTCATGGGTCACTAGTCCACGGTCCCTCCACGCATGGCACCAGGGGACTGAGGTCTCAGAATGAGTGACGTTGAAGGTCTGTGGCGACACAGTTGGCCATGCTCACTGGATGTTGCAGACAGGATTTCATGAGATGCACGAAGTGCTCACCAGGGTTCCAGGCTAGGATCGAGCAAGGCTGAGACCATGTATTCCCCTGTCTCCCCATTGTGCTAAGACTCCTCTTTTTAAGCTACTTTTTGTTGTGTATTTCTCTCCCTAAAGGATATTTACTCATCCTCTTAAGATTGCACTGAGTCTTGAGTTAGCAATTTGTGACCTAGAAACAGGTAAAGGCTTCTAACAGGTATTTTTAGCTTAAAATACAGTTAAATCCATAATTATCCTGTTAATTTGCTCAGTGAGGACATTCAAACTAGATCATTTACTACTCACGATGGCATTTGAAAACATTGGATTAGTTCTCTACATTGAAGAGTGAGCTAATGGTTTGTCAGTTACTAATTTCTTACATGTCCATAGTGGTCTTATTAAAGGTTCTCAGGCCCACATCTTCTCCCCTTGACCTGCCAGAGAACAGAGTTTGGGGAGATGCACTCTGTTTTGTTAGGGCCACTTGTCCCTACACTGAAGGTCTCTTAAAATGAGAGATTCCTTTGGAGATGGGGGACGTTGGACAAGATCACGTCTACCATCCCATCCAACTGCAGGAACTGAGAATTCTCCATTTTCTGTCACAACAGAGTCATGTTTATTCTGCTTCTAGGGAAACTCAGGACCTCCAGGGATAGCTGGACAGAAGGGAGACCCCGGTTACCCAGGACCATCTGTAAGTACCTATCCATTTCCAGTCAAGCTGCCTGAGGGCTGGGAGCCTTACACATGGTCCTTGAAGACTTTCCACTATCTCCTTTCCTTACGAAAGAGTTGTCTGCATTTTTGTTATTTATTTACTTTTTAACCAGTTCCCTTTTGAAATCACAATGAAGAAAAGACTTTTTGAATTTTAGAGTACAAAGACAATGGTAAAGCAAGTTTCACATGAAATTCTGTAATCCAGGGTGCATTGTAAGTTGCCTTTAAAATTTCCTAGTGTAGGTTTTGAGGTTTGTGTAGAGAGCAAAGAAAAGTAAACACATCTGAATACTCCTTGATTGCATCTTGAGGAGGGAGTTTAGTATAGATCTCGGTTTGGGGGAGACTCCTTTTGGGCTATAAAATCCCCAGGGGATTCATAGTTGAAACCCTACTAGTGACTTGCCACCTAGAACCATGAGTGCACCCTTCTCCAGCACTTAGACATCCTTCATTACAAATGTCTTTGTTTCCTTGCTTGAATTTCTCCCGGTACTGTCTCCTGACATTGAAATTGATGAGGTTCAAAGAACAGTGGGGAAGATAATGCAGGAAGGAAGATAATCCCTGGAAGGACATGTTAAAGGGTTGGGCTGGTTGAACCCAGGAGAAGGAGGCAGAGTCGGGGGTTTAATGGAGGGGGGCCTTTAACGGGCGAGGGTTAGTCCAGTGACAGTGGGAGGCGAGCAGGCGCAGCTGGACGGAAAGATGCTGGCTAGCCGCGAGAGGACGGCCTGACCCTCGACAGCCACACGCTGGGATGAGATGTCGAGGGCAGCCGTGGGTGTGTCCTGGGGGTGGAATCCAGCCAGCATGCTCAGACCTGGAGCCTCAAGGTAGCTCTGTTGACTCCTGGGTGTCCCTCCTGCGACAGGACGTGGGAAGCCTAGGGGTGGAGTTGGGGGGAAGGCAGATCTTTTCTCCTGGGAGAAGGGGCGTTTGGACCCAAGCTCAAATGTGTGGTTTACCCTGATTTGTGGTGAGCATCCTGGTTTCCAGGGTGCGGGACTGTTAACCTCAACCGGAGATCCTTCTGCCTCTCTTTTGTTCTTGGAGCAGTTAGGTCGAAGTTAGAGGGAGAGCCTGTGGACGATGGAGACCAGTCAGGGACCCGGTCGTGCCCGGGCTCTTCCTCTGCGGACGCTCCACACCTGCACATGTGTGGGGTCTCAGCTGCCCGTCCTTGTTTTGCAGGGTTATAAAGGCAGCAGAGGCGACTCGATGGACGTAAGTTGCATGCACACTGCCCAAGCCCTTGCCCTGTGAGCCTCCTGCCACCCTCTTACGTCTTCTGTCCTTCCCTTTCTCAGCAATGTGCACTGGTCCAGAGCATCAAAGATAAATGCCGTAAGTACGCTCTTTCTGCCATCTGCAGTGCACTTTTACTCTTGCGTGTGGAATCTGCACCTGGTGGACGTGGCTTTCACGCTCCTCTGTTCTTTTCCAGCTTGCTGTTACGGTAAGTTATCTTGATGACTGGACTTCCTTCTGAGGGAAGCAGAAGACCCCTTTTCTCGTAAGTAGTGTGTCTGTGAACCCCCCCACCCCACTTCCCACAGGGCCCTTGGAGTGCCCTGTCTTCCCGACGGAGCTGGCCTTCGCCTTGGACACCTCCGAGGGGGTCACCCAGGACACGTTCAGCAGGATGAGGGAGGTGGTCCTCAAGATTCTGGATGACCTGACGATCGCCGAGAGCAACTGCCCGCGGGGGGCCCGCGTGGCCGTGGTCACCTACAACAACGAGGTCACCACGGAGATCCGCTTTGCCGACTCCAGGAAGAAGTCCGTCCTCCTGGACAAGATCAAGAACCTGCAGGTGTCGCTGACCTCCAAGCAGCAGAGCCTGGAAACCGCCATGTCCTTCGTGGCCAGAAACACGTTTAAGCGGGTGCGGAACGGGTTCCTGATGAGGAAGGTGGCGGTGTTCTTCAGCAATAAGCCCACGAGGGCGTCCCCGCAGCTCCGGGAGGCTGTGCTCAAGCTCTCAGATGCCGGGATCACACCCTTGTTCCTCACGAGTCAGGAGGACCGGCAGCTGATCAACGCCCTGCAGGTCTGTGTTCCAGGCATCTTGGGCTCTGAGAAGGCACTCGGGCACATCTGTGCCCAAATCCGAGACTGTTTTGTACCCTATAGCTTCTCAAAGCATCTAGATGAGGCTGGTATCCAAACTGGGATTTCTAGAACAGCCTGATGTCTCTGGCACTAGCGGGACATCCAAGTGCCTGTGACTTATTCCCACCGGGTCCCTCCTTGAATCTTGGAAGAGATGCTCCCAGGCTGACCCTGGGAGCCCTCCCTTCCCTAGGGACATCAGCTAGCCAGCCCCCAGACTGCATCCCTGTTCAGGCGTTTCTCAGCCAGGCTGCCATCTAACAATTAAACAAGTCATTTAAACAAAGAACAAGGAAGCCTTAGCTTCCACCTGAGAAGCAGCTAAGTACGCCCTTGTCGTTTGCTTAAATAACTTGTATAATTATTATAATGATGTATACATATAAAATAATTGATTAATCAATCAATCAGTCTTTGCTCAGTGCCGATTCTGGTTGTGCTGTCCAGGATGGGTGGGTGATGGTCAAGAAGGGAAACAGTGGGACCAGGATCTTGGCTCTAGTTTTAGTTCAGTCACCTTCTGGCTTCAAGTCACTGAAAGTAACATGGCCCTCGCCCTGACTTCTCTGTGGCTCAGGTTTCTCAGCTGCAGCAGATGCAGAGGGGCGAGCTGGTCTCTGAAAACTTCCCTTCCAAACCAAGCATTCTATGGTTTTATCACGGCCACGTCAGCCAGGGAGAGTTGGGTCCCTGGTGCCATCCCTCAGGGTTTGTTCTGCCAGACTTCAGGCCAGGTTGAGCACCAAGTATTGGGATTGGGTCTCTGCCTTGGGTTTACCAGCTGTGTGTTCCTATTAGGGTCTCGTGTATGTACATCTCCCCTTATGAGGGCCAGGTGATCCAGAACCACACATGTTCCTTTTTATCTATTTATTTACTGGTCTCACTGGGCCTTTGCTGCTGTGCACGGACTCTCTCTAGTTGTAGTGCTTGGGCTTCTCATTGTAGTGACTTCTTCTGTTCCAAAGCATGGGTTCTAGGTGCACAGGCTCAGGACTTGGGGCACACAGGTTTAGTTGCCCTGAGGCATGTGGGATCTTCCCGGACCAGGGATTGAACCTGAGTCCCCCTGCATTGGCAGGGGGGATTCTTAACCATTGGACCACCAGGGAAGTTCCACCATGCATGTTTCTCAAAAGCATAGTTTCAGGCAGCTCAAAAAGTCAATTATTCAATTATTCATAAAATAAATCATTACTGATGGTGTGTCAGAGGCTGTGATGGGAAGGACTTTTTGAATCTTCTGGAAGTGATTGCTTGTTTTGTCGTTAAATCCCTTTCTGGACCTGGGCACATGAAAGAGGGATGGAGCCAACACTGGCCAGCTGCTGTTATTGTCGCTAGAAATAACGATTAACATTGAGGTCCCTGCTGTTTGCTGGAGGCTATACCAGGCACTTTAGCTTCATTATCTAATTTAATCCTCCAAATAACTTCATGGGAATCTACCATTAATCCCAGATTGCAGCAGAGGAAACTGAATTCTAGAGAAGTTAAGTAACTTTTCTTCAGGTCCAGCAGAGAGTGGAGGAGAGAGGTTTGAACTCCAGCTCATTTCACTGGAAGAAAACCTATGCTTTTCTATTATAATCAGTGCCTTCCTTCCTAACCCCACTTCCTAAGAAAGAGAAGCTATTGGGGGATTATTTAATTGATGTGACTCTAATGTTTTCTTCAGCTGTATTCTCAAATGGTAACGTCTAGTATATTCCTCCTGAACATTTATTTTTGTTTAAAACAGATCAATAACACAGCGGTGGGCCATGCCCTTGTCCTTCCTGCTGGTGGAGACCTCACGGACTTCTTGAAGAATGTCCTGACTTGTCACGTCTGCTTGGGTAAGGTGCTTCTCCAAAGAGGAAAGCCTGTCCAACTGCAATTGCGAAACACACCATCCACAGGGGACACTGAGTGAATAATCACCATCTGTACAAAAAGCCTGAGTTAAACCAAGATTCAGATGGCCCTGTATTTACCAGTGTAAACGCTGCATATGTAGTTTCCATGCGTGAAGCTGACTCCCCCCAGACAGCCTCTCTCTGTTAAGAGAGCGTTGGGTTCCATAGGCAATAAAGGAGCAAGTGGGCTCTGCTTATGTTTCGACCTTGGAGTCCAGAATTTAATAATCTGGCTTTGTGACTTTCTGGAAAACACTCTTCAGGGAGTGGCAAAGAAGTAAGGTATTTTTCTTTCGTTCCCCACTTTTTTCACTCTTTCGTTATGCCAAAAGTGTTAGTTGCTCAGTCGTGTCTGACTCTTTGTGACCCCATGGACTGTAGCCTGCCAAGCTCCTCTGTCCCTGGGATTCTCCAGGCAAGAATACTGGAGTGGGTTGCTATGTCCTCCTCCAGGGGATCTTCCTGACCTGGGGATCGAACCCAAAGCTATATTAAAAAGGATTTTAGCTTACTGATTGGTTTCCCCTGGTAAGTGTTAGGTGATGAAAAACTGAAATCTGGCCACAATAATGTCAGCAAGGTATACATAGGTTTCTACATTATGTGACAGTTTTAATGACCCCCAGGCCCCCTGCAGACTGATGGGCAGTTTCTCACTCTGAGAGTGACAGAATAAACAGGCTGCCGCGCTTCTTTGTAGACATCTGCAACATCGACCCATCCTGTGGATTTGGCAGCTGGAGGCCTTCCTTCAGGGACCGGAGGGCAGCAGGCAGCGACGTGGACATCGACATGGCTTTCATCTTAGACAGCTCCGAGTCCACCACCCCGTTCCAGTTCAACGAGATGAGGAAGTACATCGAGTACCTGGTCCGACAGCTGGACGTGAGCCCGGACCCCAAGGCCTCCCAGCACTTGGCCCGCGTGGCGGTGGTGCAACATGCACCCTACGAGGCGGTGGACAACGCCAGCGTGCCGCCTGTGAAGGTGGAGTTCTCCCTGACCGACTATGGCTCCAAGGAGAAGCTGCTGGCCTTCCTCGGCAGCAGGGTTAGCCAGCTGCAGGGGACCAGGGCCTTGGGCCGCGCCATCGACTACACTGTCGAGCACATCTTCGAAAGCGCACCCAACCCCCGGGACCTGAAGATCGTGGTGCTGATGCTGACGGGCGAGGTGCAGAAGCAGCAGCTGGAGGAGGCCCAGAGAGCCATCCTGCAGGCCAAATGCAAAGGCTACTTCTTCGTGATCCTGGGCATTGGCAGGAAGGTGAACGTCAAGGAGCTGTACAGCTCTGCCAGCGAGCCCAACGACGTCTTCTTCAAGCTGGTGGACAAGTCGACTGAGCTCAACGAGGAGCCCCTAATGCGCTTCGGGAGGCTGCTGCCGTCCTTCGTCAGCAGTGAGTCCTGTGTGCCCTCGGCCCTGGGGATGGACCCGTGGGTTTGGGAATGATAGCTAGTGTGCCCCCGTCGACCCGTCCATTTACTCAGCTAGTGTCTATTGGCATCTCCCACATCCCAGACACACTGGTAGGAGCTGTGGAATCCTGCCTTCTTTCACTTGTTTGTTCAATCAGACTTGGCCAGGCTTCTCCCAGCCATAGACTGTGCTCCTGGGGCTTAATGGCCGAGGCGGGCACAAGGGTTAAGTGCACATTTATTAAGCATGACAGTAAGTATGCTGGTATGTCACATTGAAGTGTGTCCCGAGGGGGACCAGGGAAGCCTCTAGAGGGAGCAGAATTGATCTGATCTTACCCCCAACCGCACACTTGGCTGCTTCCGAGCCTTTGCTATTGCGGCTCTCCCTGCTTGAAATGCTCTCCACCCTGCTTCAGCAGCGAATCCATGTTCATCTTCAGAAATCCCCTCCATGTGCCCCTTCTCACTGGGATGCTCCGCACTCCCAAGGCTTGAGCATCATTCATCTTGACGCTGTACTTGGCACATCTGTTACATGGCCTCTTGTCATTCATTTCTGGATCTGTGGTCTCTGTAGACCGCACGTCCTGGAGGAGGTGTATCATTCACCGCTGCCTTGTCCAGAGTCAGCACAGGAAAGTCTTACAAACAAGGGAGCTTTATAAAGTATACACTGCCCCCCCCCAATAAAATTTTAGGGAAAAAAAATGTAAAGCAAAGCTAGGCCGGCAAGTTCATGCAGGGGTCACTATTCCTGTCTTCAGAAGTTTAAAAACAGAAGCTTCGTTAAATAGCATTGAGAAAATGTTGACAGTAATGTCCACATTGTAAATGTTGATTCTAATTTGATGTTCAAGAGTTTGGAGCTTGCTTGGCTCTGCACTTGATTTCTCTTCTATTCTGTCTCCCTGCACATTGAGTAAATGTTACCTTTAACTTAATCACCCAAATATTGCCAAATAGAAGATCCTGATTTAAGATGCTTCATGGACTGAGGACCGTTATGCTTCATGTTTCAAATCACTGAATTTAGATCATCTGGAAGAATGAGTTAATTCAACAAATATTTATGGACTACCATATACATGATCCATTTAACTCCTTAGCAGAGTAATTTTAATTTGCACGTGGTTCACATGCACTTTATTTATTTTTTTCTGTTTTTCTCTAGGTAAAGATGCTTTCTACCTGTCCCCAGATATCAGGAAACAGTGTGATTGGTTCCAAGCAGACCAACCAGCAAAGAATCTCCTGCAGTTTGGTTACAAACAGATGTAAGTGATTATAATAAGTGTCTCAGAAGCTAGAGTGCTAGAGGGCATGCACAGGTCCTTTAGCCAAAAGATAACTTTATGGGGTGAGGATGCTGAAATCCAGAAAACGTGACTTCCTAAAGGTCATGTGGAGCATTTCAGAAGAATCTGTTGTCTCCTTTATTTTTTGCTGTGTAACAAACTACCTGAAACTTAGTGGCTGGCAATAACAACTATTTAATTTGCAATTCTGTGGGCTGGTGAGTTTTGTTTGGGCTCAGCTGGTCAGTTCTTCTGGCCTCTAAGGGGCTCATTTACATGCTTGTGATCAGCTGCTGGTTGGCAGATAGACTGATGGTCTAGGGTGGTCTAATGTGGATGACTCATCTCTGCTCTATGTGGCAAGCCTGGGTTTGTGCCCAAGGAGACTGGGCAGGGTTCCAAGAGAGAAGATGGAGGTGGGCAAGCCCCCCGAGGTCCAGGCTGGAGCTGGCACACTGTTACCTGGGCTTCACTCTACTGGCCAAAGCCTGTCCAAAGCCAGCCTTGCGAGATTCAAGAGTAGGGAGCGGGACCTGGACCTGCTGGGGAGACCTGCCACATCACACCGTTAAGAGCATGGGTATAGAGAAAGGTGGGCCGCTGGGCCATTTGTCCCAACAGTCTAACTGGTGTGTAGTGATTTCCTATAGAAGGGTTAGACATATGAAGCAAAAAACAGACTCCAGTCTTCTTAAAATGATAAATGCTGTCCTGGCATAGGTGATGGTGGTGACGAAAGGAGGCGACATGTATGATCTCCTGGAAAGAGCCATCAAGGGGTTGGGAGGGGGGTGGGGCTGCGATGCTCACGGTGATGCTGGCCGCTTGGCACATGCTCTGTGGCCTTATGTCCAGCGCCATCACTGATGCCAAATCCAGGAGCAGAGAGGAGGGCAGTGTGGCCGTGTGACGGGGGGTGCTGAAAAGGGGGACATGTGACAGGAATTGGGGCGAGGCACTGTGCCAGCAGTTCATGCTCCCCAAGAGAGGATGGAGTGTCAAAATTGGGGAAAAGGGAGGTTTTGACTGTTGAGTCCCAATGAGATGCAGATTCCAATTAGCCTCGCAAAGTGACTTCCTGGCTTCTCCTGGCTGACCCCCAGGTGACCTCTTCCTACCACCTTTATGTACTTCTCTCTGCGCCCCTTAACTCCTTCAACTCTTGCCTCTGTCCTCAGAGGGAGCACTTTATGTCAGCCTCAGTTCAGTTCAGTTGCTCAGTCGTGTCTGACTCTTTGTGACCCCATGGACTGCAGCATGCCGGGCTTCCCTGTCCATCACCAACTCCCAAATCTTGCTCAAACTCATGTCCCTCGAGTCAGTGATGCCATCCAACCATCTCATCCTCTGTCGTCCCCTTCTCCTCCTGCCTTTAGTCTTTCTCAGCATCAGGGTCTTTTCTAATGAGTCAACTCTTTGCATCAGGTGGCCAAAGTTTTGGAGTTTCAGCTTCAGCATCAGTCCTTCCAGTGAATATTCAGGACTGATCTCCTTTAGGATGGACTGGTTGGATCTCCTTGCAGTCCAAGGGACTCTCAAGAGTCTTCTCTAACACTACAGTTCAAAAGCATCAATTTTACGTCGCTCTGTATTCTTTATGATCCAACACTCACACCCATAGATGACTACTGGAAAAACCATAGCTTTGACTAGACGGACCCTTCTCAACAAAGTAATGTCTCTGCTTTTTAACACACTGACTAGGTTTGTCTTAGCTTTTCTTCCAAGGAGAAAGTGTCTGCAGTGATTTTGGAGCCCCCCAAAATAAAGTCTTTCACTCTTTCCATTGTTTCCTCATCTATTTGCCATGAAGTGATGGGACTAGATGCCACGATCTTGGTTTTATGAATGCTGAGTTTTAAGCCAACTTTTTCCCTCTCCTCTTTCACTTTCATCGAGATGCTCTCTAGTTCCTCTTCATTTTCTGCCATAAGGGTAAAAGCGTGGTAAGCCTGGGAAGTTGAATGTCATTGCTAATCCAACAGTGACCCTCCTCTGGTGCTGTGATGCTCATCCTGCTCGATCTAGGTCCACAGGTTCTATTTTTCTAGCCTTTTAATATGATCTGTCTAATTTCCCTCAAATATTCCATCATGTTGGCTCAACTTTATCTTTAGGAAAACAGAATGAACAGAGCAACCTAGTGTTTGAAGTTTTATGATATCAACTTGAACAAAATATACTGTATATGCCATATAGCGTGACACTTCTATAACACAGTAATGATCATCTCAGCGCAGGAAACGAACAAAATTGGGTCTGTGATGTCATGTCTGCTGGTTATGTTGTTATTCTTTTTAAAGATTCAGAATAAATTAAGAAATTGTGAGAGAAACAACCACACACACAACTAGCACAAACAAAAATACACACTGAATACTGGGACTGAACTTATATGTCAACTTTGTAGTTTTCCAGCTCAACACAGCATCTTGTTGCATGGATACCTTCTTATAATGAGAGTAGCTGTTAAATGATCTTAGTTTTTGGTGTGTCTTTTTCAGTTGGTCAGTTTTTATAATTAGTTTGTTGTTGTTCAGTTGCTAAGTCATGCCTAACTCTTTCTGCCCCTATGGATTATAACATGCCAGGCTTCTCTGTGCTCCACTATCTCCTGGAATTTAGAGTATTATTTACATATTATTTTATTTTTATTATTCATTATTGACAAGTGCTATTATAATGACAATATTTATTTTTGTTTCTTTACTCTCTCCCTGGTTTTATTTTATAAATTGAAAATAAGACGACAAGTATAGTTATAGCACAATTGAGGTTTCACTTTTAATAATTCTGTTTTTTATATGCTGTTCAATGTCTTTTTTGTGGCACGGATCCTAAAAGGACAAATTTAGTATATGTAATGTTATCTGTAATATATGTAAACTACTGCATGTGTTTTGCTGAGATAGCGTATTTTACATAGCACATGGAATTATGTCTTTGTCTGTTTTAAATGACAGGAGAAAATAGGTACGAGTCAAAATAACATTTAATATATTTTAACAGAAATGTTCCGAATAATGTTACTTCAAGTCCTACATCCAAACTGGTGACCACAACAAAGCCAGTGATCACCACCACCAAACCAGTAACAGTGGTGAACCTACCAGCCTCAAAGCCAGCTGCCATGAGACCTGTGGCTGAGAGACCCGCAGCTGGGAGATCTGTGGCCACCAAGAATGACAGTGCCAAGCTCGTGGCCACCAAGACCGAGGCCACCAAGATGGAAGCTGCCAAACCTGTGGCCACCAAGGCTGAGGCTGCAAAACCCATGGCCACCAAGACCGACGGTGCCAGTTCCATGGCCACCAAGACCGAGGCCACCAAGACGGAAGCTGCCAAACCTGTGGCCCTGGCTGACAGTGCCAAGCCCACAGCCACCAAGACTGAAGCTGCCAAACCTGTGGCCACCAGGGCTGAGGCTGCAAAACCCATGGCCACCAAGACTGAGGCCACCAAACCTGTGGCTGCCAGGTCCGAGGCTGCAAAGACAGACACGGCCAGACCTGCAGTGGCCGCGAAGCCAGCAGCAGCCAAACCTGCCCCTGCCAGAGCCCCCACTGCTGCCAGATCCATGGCCACGAGGTCTGAGGCCCCCAGGCCCCAGGCGGCCAAACTGGCTGCCAGCAGGCCTGCCACAGCTAGGCCCGTGGGTAAGAAAGCCGCCAGCTTGTGCTGTTCTCATTTATTGTGTCCAGGGTGGGTCCCCAGAGCCTGTTACAAAGCAAAGCAGACACAGTCCTTGATCTGGGATCTGACATCTGGATGAAGTATCTTGAAAGGTGCTGATCTGAGCATGGAATTACCAGAACATCGCTTATTTTCTATATTCAAAAGCAATCTTTCTCTCCCCTGCCCTACACCCAGTGAGGCTGAGAAGTTCCATGCAAAGAGCAAGTGAAATAAATCCCTGCATCTCTGCTGCCTGTTTTCCCACTCCCCACCCTAACCCCAAGCCTGCATCAGGTGAGCTCGCGAGTGACCCGTTCTCTCCGGGATTTAGCATGTGGCCATCCCCCACCCCAGCTGGAGATGCAGTTGTCTTAGGCTAAAGGGATAAGTTCTAAGCCGATGTAGAGTTTTAGACCCCACTGAGGGAGTGAGAAGGATAAAGCCTGTAGTCAGCTCTTAGGCAGTGAGAAAGATGTTTCTAGGCTTTAGTTCTGGAGCTAGACCTCCCTCCCTTAGAATATGACCCCCAAAGATCTGGCTGGAGCTTTGCAGTTAACAGGCCTTGACCCCGCTGTGAAGCTCATACCCACAGAAGAGAAGCCCAAACTTTGTGCTGTGGCCACCTTGGGGCGTTTCGTTTAGCAAAGAGGAAACTTAGAGCCAGATGATCAGTCTGTCCCCGCAGGCTGGACTGCATGCTGGTGCTGCCCCAGGGAAGAGTGCGTTCCAGGCTGGGTTAGATTATCAGGGGCTGGTGGGCTTCACGGGACTCAGACTGTGGTGTTTTATTTTTCCCTCAAAGAAGACACTTAGAAATTCCTTTGGAGTCACAAACTGAGTTGATAAGTGAAGGCAGGATGTTTGTGCTCCTGAAAAAGTGGACATTGTTTGCACTTTGTGAACAGAGAGAGAGCAGGGATTCCTTCAAAGAATTTCAGGTCGTGCATTAAAGTTCCATGATGTATATTTAATAGACTGTAAATTAGGGAGATTATTCTATCTTGAAGATTTCAGATTAAGCACGCTGGACCGTGCATGTTCAAAGTATCTTCTTAATTGATTTTCAACAGAAAAAAAAAAAAAAGGTAGTTTTATACCTGGTGGATGAATGATGAGATTTTTGATCACTGTGAATTTCACATTTCGCATATGCTGGTAGTTACAACATCAGTATTTCTCAGGAGCTTAAATGAGAAATTATTCCTCTGCCTCCCCTAAGCTTCAGATCAACTGTCTACTGGTACATCTATTTCAGATTTCATCTCTGGCCTATGTGTTACAGTCATTTAGGGTTTTACTTTTTATCAATTAATTTTTAAAAGATTTTTTTTAATTAAGATCATTTTAAAAATTGTGTATTTATTTGATTTTGTCTGTGCTGGGTCTTCGTTGATGCCAGGGCTCTTCTCTGGGTGCAGTGAGCAGGGGCTCCCCTTGAGTTATGGTGCACGGTTTCTTATTGCCTTTAGTAGCTGTGACGCACCGGTTTAGTAGCCCCTCGTCATGTGGGATCTTCCCGGACCAGGGATCGAACCTGTGTCTCTTGGACCGACAGGCGGATTCTTAGCCACTGCGCTCCCAGGGAAGGCCCTAGGGTTGTATTGTATCTCATGCTCTCTACACCCTGCTCTGTTCCGCAGTGAAGACACCCCGCGAGGTCCACGTGTCCGAGGTCACAGAGAACAGCGCCAAGCTGCACTGGGAGAGGCCCGAGCCCCCCAGCCCTTACTTATACAACCTCACCGTCATCTCGGCCCACGATCAGGCCGTGGTTCTGAAGCAGAACCTCACTGTCACGGACCGCGTCATCGGGGGCCTGCTCCCCGGGCAGACTTACCACGTCACGGTGATCTGCTCCCTGAGGTCTCAGGTCAGAGCCATCTACCAAGGCAGCTTCAGCACGAGTAAGTGCACGGTCACCTTTAAGGAGAGTCGGTACCCCTCTCTGCACAGGATATCAAAACGGGGCGGTCAGGGGAGCAATTCTCATTCATGGACCTTGTCCTAAAAAACAGCAACAAGGTTACAATGAGATCCTGCTTGTGCCCAACTTGATAAATTAACACAACGGAAACACACCGCGGTTCCTTGTGAACTATTGCCCTGCTTTTGGAGTCCTGGGCTACTTGGTGGAGGAAACCTGGTCCACGTGGCCGGAGTGTACCCCTTCCCAGGGAGGAAGTAAATGCCCGCGGAACCTGGCTGGGTCTCGGCCACCCGCTGGGCCTGAGCGTCAGAAGCACGTTTCCATGTTCAGTGAAACGTAGGAAGCATCCAGGGAACCCTTGGAGTCTCACCATCCCAAGGGCGCGGGACATCCGCAGCCCTACAGACAGGGCACCGGCGCGCCCACCCCTGGGCCCACGGCGCCCCACACTGCCCTCTGCTGTGCCCGTCATCCCTGTGCTGCCCTGGGGTTTGCCCATGCATGCTTTCCCAGTCTCTGTTCAGTACCCCTGCCCCACCCCCCAAGTTGTCCTGGACCCCACCCTCACCCCGACTCTCTTCCACCCCTGCTGCTCCTGGGACGTGGCCGGGGAGGCTCCCACTCTTTTCTCCTGGGCCAGTGTCATTCATATCAAGGAACTATGAGTGGGGGTGGGAAATTCTCATCCGTTACCATGCACGCAGAAAGATGTGAGTCCAAAGACCATTCAGCCCCAGGGCTCTATTTCCTAGGACGGAAACAGCAGAGGTTATGTGGAAACTGTGAGGATCTGTTCCAAGATCAGAGGTTTTCTCTGTTTACTTGTTGAGATGAATCAGGCGTGCAGATAACAGACAGAAGTCGTGTGTGTAGAGACTTTTTGGGGCTCTGTGTTTCAGTGGCCCGCCCTTGCCTAAGACACGATCCAGAAAAGCAAGCCTGCCTCAGTCTCTAAGGGTTCCTCACCCTTTCATTTTCCGAGTTACTTACTAGGGGTGGATCTTTTTGTTTTTCAGAGAAAATTCAGCCTCCACCTCCGCAAACAGAGAGATTAGCTTCTAGTGCAACCATCAATCTAGTGGTGAGCGCAGACCGGTTGGCTGGGAGTAAAGCAGGTGAGCCGTTGAAAATACTAGGTGCATCGCAGAACTAAGAAAGCATTCTCGGGACTATACTGGCAGGCGCAGTGGTTAAAACTCCATCCTTCCACTGCAGGGGGCATGAGTTTGATCCCTGGTTGGGAAACTAAGATCCCAGGTGCTGTGTGGCGAGGCCAAATATTAAAAACAAAAGCAGAGCTAAAATCAGAACTCCACGGCCCATTCATACTTAAAAGGAGGAAAGTCCAATAAATTATACTATTAAGAAAAAAGAGAATTCTTCCAGTTTAATCTGCGGGGGTTCTAATTCTCAGACCAGGAGTGACTTGTATGGAGAAGGTTCCAAAGTGGCTCTGTGTGGTCCATCCTGGTCTTAACTTCCATATTCCAAGTTCCAAATGCTGGCTTACCTTGCCTGTCCCGAGGTTCTTAGAAAAAGCTGACCGAAGGCGGCTTTGGGGGACAGTAGCCAGGAACTCATGAGTCCCTTAGTCATTTCCCCGGTGCCTCCTCTTGGGACTTGAGTTTATTTGTGGTCTGTGATGCAGCAAGGCATAGGGTTTCATACACTCAGTGCTTTAATTTAATAAGAAACTACTTAGAAGAACGCGAGACAGCTCAGTTTGGAATCCATGAAATTTGGGGGTTTGGAAGTGACCCACGGGATCGAGGCTCTGGTCCCAGTTCCCTCAGCACATACCCTGGCTTAATCTAGCCTGCCCTTCTCTTGGGCCTGAGCCGAGCGTGTGCAACGTTTATGTGAAATCTGTGACAAGTTAGACGTGTTTCTGGAAGTGACAGCTGTTTCTTGTTTTTGTTCCCGGGCAGTGGAACTCTGGGTGACCCATAACCTTTCATCCAGGGGAACGTGAGCTGTGATTGTTCATCTGTGGGAAACGGTTATTGAAATGGCCAATACGCTTTGCTTAAGAGTATTCTGCCAAAGATACTGGTATTAATTCCACAGTCAGAATTCCATGGGATTTAGATATCTTACCGGTTTATAGACCCCAAAGCAAAGGGTTTCCACTAATTGTGGGGACAGTTTGTTAGTTTTGAAATTAATATGTTGGCTCCAGAGGTTGAGATAGTTAGATAGCATCACTGATTCAATGCACATGAATCTGAGCAAACTCTGGGAGATGGTGAAAGACAGAGAAGCCTGGCATGCTGCAGTCCATGGGGTCGCAAAGAGTTGGACAGGATTTAGCCACTGAACAACAACAACCTATTGGCCCCAGTCAGGAGGAGGAAGGTGTGTTTCTTTACAAAGTTTGTTTCTGTTATGGGTTAGGGTGAAAGAAATCTTGGGTGCTGAGCTGCTTTCGTAGATCCTAGATGTAAAAGCAGCTGTGCTTCCTCAGTCTGTCCTGTATCATCAGAAGCAGCGGCATGCTCATTTTTTGAGCTGTCAGTGAGGATTCCCCATTTTACTCTTTCCATTGCAAGTTTTAAAATGATCCTTTTTCTCCACCTCACCCTTTTTGTAGAGTCTGCATCCTAGCTCATCTGCGTTTAAATGAAACTGGGTGGTTTCCTCCTCCACACCTCCATCTCTTTGGGCCTGCTTGGAAATATAGGACTTGGTTCTTTTAGTTGTTTCCAGAGGAGTCTTGTCTGTTACTAGAATAGTGTTTTATTCCACTGATGGAATTTCCCCCTGTCCGTGTATACATGTGTATATCTACATCTGTATTTTCACATTTATCTATCATCTCTTAATTCAGCCATAACCCATAATGAGCTTTGACATAAAGAGTTATTAGAGAGAAGATAGTGAAGTCAATACAGGAATTATGAAACTATTACATACATAGATGTTTAATAAGGGTCAACAAACCAACTACTTATAAAGCTGCAAAACGTTTCAAAATAGTTTCTGTTTGGAAACAAGTTTAGGAATTGGTCTGTGATAGAGGTTGTTGTTCAGCTGCTAAGTCATGTGTGACTCTTTGCAAAACCCCAGGAACAGAAGCACGCCAGGCTCCCCTGTCTCCACTCTCTCCCAGAGTTTGCTCAAACATGTCCACTGAGTCAGTGATGCCATCCAACCATCTCATCCTCTGTCGCCCCCTTCTCCTCTTGCCCTCAGTCTTTCCCAGTATCAGATAGCCGGTGTTTTTCAGGCTCCTCTGGCCTTTCCAAGTTCTTTCCTGATGTAAATTTATGGGAATAATTCAGAAATTCATGTTACATTGGGTAATTAAGTTTCAACTTCTTAAGAGCTGTGTTAAAAAACTTTATAAAAACTTTCAACGTTATGACTTTTAACTTAGACTAAAAAATGGCAGTAAGGTTGTGGCACAATGGTTTGAGATGTAGAAGAAAACTGAAGTCTCAATGCCTCTGATTTTTTTTCTTTTTTTTTTTGAAGTATATTATTGAAGTATATATATTTGAAGTTATTGAAGTATAGTTGAATTACAATTTACGATGTGTTTCTGATGTACAGCAAAGTGACTCTGATATACATATATATTCTTTTTCATATGGGTTATTATATGATAGTGAATATAGTTCCCTGTGCTAAACAGAAGGATCTTATTTATCTATTTTATGTATAGCAGTTTGTATCTGCTAATCTCGAGCTCCTAATCCATCTCTCCCCGCCTGCCTCCTTCCCTTTGATACCCATGGGGTTTGTAGGCTTCTTTTCTGTCTGTCTGTAAGTCTGTTTCTGTTTCATAAGTTCATTTCTGTCATACTTTAGGTTCCACATATAAATGATATCATACGATGTGTCTATCTCTCTGACTTAATTCACTTAGTAAGGTCATCTCTAGGTCCATCCATGCGGCTGCAAATGGCATTCCTTCACTCTTTTTTTGTGTGTGTGGCTGAGTTGTATTACATTGTATGCACACACCACATCTTCTTTATCCGTTTCTCTGTTGATGGACACTCAGGTTGCTTCCATGTCCTGGCTATTGTAAATAGTGCTGCAGTGAACATTGAGGTGCATGTATCTTTTCAAATTAAAGTTTTTTCAACCCCTTTGATTTCTGCTTGTAATCAAGGGACCATGGATCAGCTTTTGTCTCTGCTCTAGGGGTTCTCTGCAGCCCGTAGCCCACCCAACATGGTGCTTGAGTTCAGAGAAGCCATAACGGACCCACTCGGATCTCACCAAAGATAGGGGTCAGGACTGGTGTCATTCTGACTTCAGAGTCCCTGAGACCTGTGCATATTGTTGCCACTCGTTGGTAACTTCACCCCTCATAGAGTGTGGGGAATGAGAAACTTCTAGCAAATTCGATGCTTCATTGAGAGAAAACAATTAGGAATAAATTGCACAGTGAGATTTGGGGATGTGTTTGGTCTTCTTATGTGTGGTCCAGAAGGGATAAGAATATATAAACAGTGTTGAGTTAATAGAAACAACACAGTTTTTAAAAAGGCGTCTTGCTGGGCTGGCTTGTTTTTTAAGACTGAGTCACAGATTCAGAAGTAGATAAGTGTTCTCAATCCACACCTCCAACACTTAGGTCTCCTCTCTTCATGTGGCAGAGAGAAAAGAGATGTTTAAACCGGGGCTTGTGTGTCTTTCAAGGTGACAACTGGTAGTTAGATTTGTATGAATCCAAAACCTTTCTCCTTCCTTCTAACCTGTACAGAACCCTCAGCCCCAGGACCTGAATGCTGTTTCACATGTGTGTGTGTGTGTGTGTGTGTGTGTACATGTATGTGTATTTCCCCCCAGTGATTCAAGTCAGTCTGACAGTATTGTACTTGCTGTTCTTAACAAGCTTCTGTATAACTGATCTCTAGCCCACAAGTAATAAGACAGTGCTGTGCCTGGAGAAGTCACTTAGTAAACATTTGCTCGTGAACATATGGAGTTACACGCGCGTGCACACACACACACGCACCCCATCTTGAAAGCTCTTCTTGGCTTGAATTAATTGAATATTTACTTTAGAATGTATAAATTCAAAATGGGTAAACAAATCAGGAGATGGAAGCTTGCTTTCCTTCCTCCCAATGCCTACCTTCCCCCTCTCCCATATAATTAAGACACTTTTGAAATTTCCCCAGGGGGTAAAACATTTTAACAATATTCATGTTTTGGGAGAAAGGAAAAAGGAGTAACAACAAATCATTGTTTATAAGTAACTTTACAAGTACAGTAAGTGTATTCTTCCTCTGTAGTTGTATGTATATCTCACATCTAAATATCAATTGCCACAATATGCATTCTTTCTGCAAACCTGTATTTTCTAGACAATTCAGGCAAATATCAGTTTTAAAGCTAGCATTTATATGTGAACATGAATACAGTTTGATTCTTTTTGTCTTTTTGCGGTACTAGTTCACTAGAAACATGATTTGTGCTTGCAAAGATGTGGCCCTTTCTTGTATAGTAAATGCTAGACACTTATGTGTGTGTGTGTGCCTTTTCTACCTCATGAATAAAAAATTTATTCATGGTTTTGAGTCTGTCTTTGGGAACTGAATTTTTGTCATAGGTAACCCCTCTGGGTTTGGGGAACGTGGTGACCAGTGTTAGAATCTGTGCAGGAATCTGTGGGCCAAATCCTATGGAATGAACAAGTCTCTGATCCATGGCATCCATTGAGGGGGAGAAAGCCTGGGCAGTACTAATACCTGAGTTTTCGTTGGCGTTTGGAGATTCACATTTAATAGATACTTCTTTACCAGAAGTGTGACACAGGCCCAGAAGGTGAGGACACCCTAGCGAAGCGATTCTTTGTCCCTCCTGATGAGGCCTGGCCCTGTTTTGCATGGAATGTGAGGCGTGGCATCAGTGTGAGATGGAGTGTAAGATGGAGTTTGAGACGAAGGCTGCCTACCGCAGCAGACCGATAGCATCGTTACTAACATTGAGGATTCCAGGCTTTGCAGTACTACGTGATTCCATTCTATTGCATTTTATTTAAGACGCATTTATACTTTTGCTGCGCTAGGTCTTCATTGCTATGCGTGGGCTTTCTCTAGTTGGGGCACTGGGGGTCTATCCGTCCTTGCGATGTGTGGACTGCTCGTCGCGGTGGCTTCTCCTTTGCAGAGCCCAGGCTCTAGGTGGGTGGCCTTCGGGAGTTGTCGTGCACGGGTTTAGTTTCTCCGTGCTGTGTGCAGCTTTCACCCACTGGGGGCTGAACCCAGGTCCTCTTGATTGGCAGGCAGATTCTTAACCACTGGACCACCGGGGAAGCCCCATGATTCCATTTTAAATGGTTAATACTTTTTTTTTTTCTCAACAAAATAGAACAAGCCCTGTGAAAAGAAAAAATTCCTGCCCGATTTTTGCTTTTCTCAGCATCTAAAAGGAACACACCCACTTTTCTGGGATGTATTTGCTGCCTGAAAATGGCATTTAGTAGCAATTAAATGAATCTTTCAGTGATTGTCACAGTCTTAAAAAAAGCATAGACATGCGAGGCATTTTTGGTAGGATGTTTTGTTCCTGCTGGATTTGAGGACGCTGTCATTTGTTTTAGGTTTCTGTCACCATCTCTCTCCTCCTCCTCTTATTTTTGGCTGAAGAAGTCTTGGAGAGATATTTTATATGCATGTGATTAGTAAAGCAAAGACTCTGAAGGTTTTAAACAGCAAAAGAAAAAGACCTCAGAAAATTTGCTTTTTATAAAATCATTATAGAATGAATCTTAAATTATTGACCTACCTATGTATGAAGAGATGTTTCAGTGCAGAAGGGAGTCAAATAGCCACCAACATGTGTACCAACATTCATTTTAGTTACTCTAGAAATTAGCAGTCTGTAGAAGTGACCATATTTTGTCTGAGCAGGCATTTCTGGGTCAGTTACGCAGCTCGGAAGGAAATAAATTCACCAATGTTTTGCTTAATTTATTGATTCTAAGATGCACAAATTTTCCCACTGTAGTACTTCCAAAATTGAAATGTGACTTGAAGTTGATGATATGTTGTGTCTTATTGGCATCATTTTCTCTTACTTAGTGGAATATAAAACAATAATACATCATAAAATTAAGGTATCTTAGATTTGATGAAATCCAGTATTTGTGTGTTCCACCGTGAATATATGGCATTAGCTGCCATAAAATGATGTGATGTGGAAAATAGATGACTTTATGTTGATAATAATTTAAAGAACTAACTTAACCCCACAAGGTGAGGTACATTAAATAGCTACAAACACTTTCTCTCCTTGGTTGAAGAGACATAGCCATCTTCAAGGCAGTGTGTTTATTGGTGCATGAGAAGGTAGCTAAGTCAGCTACCATGTTTGAATCATGAGGGGTCCCCAAGGGCATTTAGCATTTTTTTATGTGAAGCAGGTAAGTCTTATGAAATGAAACTCTATTGGTCAAGACCTGAAACTACATTTAACATACAGCTACAACTACATTTAAAATAAAGTCAACAATGCAGAAAATATTTCCTTGGTAATTCTGAGTCAATACTCGAAATATAGACATGGGAAAGTTTTACTCATTCCAGCCAGTTGTATCTGCTTCAGAGGTTTGGAAGCACTTTACATCATGTCAACAATGTCTGGTCCGAAGGCAATTAAACCTTCTTGTTTTGAAGCCATTAAACTAATAAGGAAAATAATTGCACATATTTATATCTGCACCATAAACACTTTCTACTCCGCTTAGCCCCCACAATTTGGCTTAAGAAAGTACTTAAATACTGATAACTTGCTGGCTTGGAAAATGTCAAAGATGGTGCCTTTAAAAATGCTACCTTTAGACACTGTAGAAATCTCAACTGATAAAAGACAAGATTTTCCAATTTAACGTGTTTTCAGTTTCAGATACCTTTTTCTAGTCATAAAACAATAGATACTCCTTGTGAAGAATTCGGAACATACAGAAAAATGTTAGGATATAAAACCTCCCATTTTGATGCTTGAGAACTTACTGTATAGCTCAGAACCTACTATGGGATTCCACTCAGTGCTCTGTGGTGGCCTAAATGGGAAGGAAATTCAAAAAAGAGGAGATATATGTAAATCTATGGCTTTCCTGGTGGCTCAGATGGTAAAGAATCTGCCTGCAGTGTGGGAGACCCAGGTTCGATCCCTGGGTTGGGAAGATTCCCTGGAGAAGGGAAAGGCTACCCACTCCAGTATTCTGGCTGGAGAATTCCATGGACTGTATAGTCTATGGGGTCACAAAGAGTCGGACATGACTGAGTGACTTTCGCTTTCATACTTTTCAGGGTTTGATCTCTGGGTGGGGAAGATTCCCTAGAGAAGGAAAGGGCTACCCACTCCGGTATACTTGCCCAGAAATCCCATGGACAGAGGACCGTGGCAGGCTACAGTCCATGGGGTTGCGAAAGAGTCAGACACAGCCAATATGTATACTACAGCTGATCAACTTTGCTCTATGGTAGAAACTACCACAACATTGCAAAGCAACTATACTCCAATAAAATTTAATTTAAAAAATAGAGAACCCCAGGATTTTGTCTTTGAATACTACGAGGCCCGTGTTAATTTATTTCTCTTGGTTCTTCAAGTATCTGTCCTGATATTCCATTAGTAAACCTTACAGGTCTTGGCAGCGACTCTTGCCGGAATAAAGGATGTAGAATGCAAGAGCTGTGGTTTAGTGCTGGAGAGTGAAGGTGAAGATCAAAGGAAACTGGGAAAGCCAGTGGGTCAGGGAACTGGGCCCTACTTCAGGGCTGCCTGCAGGCTGGGCTCCTCGGGTCTGGGAGGACTTTTGTCTGCTTTAGAAGAGCACAGTGAAGTAGGACCTGAAGAGCTAAACACAGTTAGCCAGGACGGGATGCACTTGGAATAAACAACATGGAACCGACCTGGGCCCCTGGGGTATGCTGTAGGGAAGAAAGAGGAGGGGATGAGGTGACCGTTTGGCCAGCTTCCCACACTGACGGGGACCCACTGCTAAACAAGGGATGTGTGTTGGTGGCTGAATGGTCTTGCTTTGCTGAATCCCCTCTTTCCTTAAAACCAGGCCTTCTCCCCCAGTGCTGGCATTATGAAAGGAGGAACATTGGTTTTGTGAGTTATCATCACTTTATCTTGGCCTCCTCAGGTCTTCAAGAAGCTCTGGGTACTACTGCTGGCCTTCTGGGCCTCTGAAAAGTCTGCAACTGAGAGACGCTGTAATTGTGGGGCCACCTTCCCCCTGCAGGGGTGACAGTCAACCCCCCCTCCCCCGCCCCAAGTCACCAGGCAGTATCTTAGACCAATTCTGAGCTTCAATCCTGTGCCTGTAAGTCTGGTTCATTATAGCCGACCCAAGCTTTGGTTTTCTACCTGAAGACCCAGGTTTTCAAACTTCTTGGTATCAACAAGCATTTGCAGAAGCTTACCGCCCCTGCCACCCCTGCAGCTGGGGAGAAGGCCCCCGGAGATGTCAGCCTGGTGTGTGTGTGGAGCGGGGAGCAGTGATTCACCCATGCTAGTTACATAAACAAGTAGTGTTGTCCACTCCAGGGGGCTTTGTTTTACGTTTTTCAAATTTTCAGATAGCAGTTGATATTAATATTAATGCGTCTCTCTCCCAGCCCGATCTAGAGTTTGCCAAAAAAACTCTGTAAACAGAAGTTTTACTGTGTGTGAACAGTAGACTTGTCTCTCCAGGCATGGTGGAAAAATGTAGCTTTCGCTCTGCAGCTGGGCTATATCAGAAGCATGCATTTAAAATGCATTCACAACATAAAAGACTCCCTTAACTGGCAAAAGAACGCTTCTCTGTCTTCAGAATAGCTTTACTAGGTGACATTTTCGCTGTCGTGAGTTTTACATCAGTGTTAGCACTTCTTTTGGCTTGTTAACTTTGGCTGGTCACAAAGTTAGTAGCTACACACACACTTGTATGCATATACGCACATACTCATAAAGGATTTTCTTTTCCCACTTTAACTTTTGTTTTTCATCATCTTGGCTTGTACTGAAATGGAGTCTTGTTTTTGAACAACGTTCTAACAGAATTTAATTGCTATTTTGCCAAGGAGTAGAAAACTCCAAGGTTTTAAAATTTTGGTTGCTTCTCTGGGGGTTGAGCATTGAAAGAACTGTAGACTAACTGACTCAGTGATTGGAAAGGGGAAAACAAGTTCATTTCATCTGAAATCATCCAATAATAGCTGCCAACATTTGAGATTCCAAGTGCAGTCCATGAAGCCCTTTTATTGATAGGATTGTATTTATTGCTCTCAAAGCTGTAGGTAATTATTATGTCCCCCTGACAGTAAGGAGATTGAGGCTCTGGGAAGTAAATGAATTTTTCCTTCTGGAAACGCTTCTGCTTTCTTTCTCCGACAGTACTGGGATTAGACCTTTAGCTCCTCGTGCGAGGAGCAGTCACTTACACAGCCACATTAATCTTCTTTCCCCATCTTGTTCCTCAAGATATATGTAAGTTGCCAAAGGACGGCGGAACTTGCAGAGAGTTTGTATTAAAGTGGTACTATGATTCTGTAACTGAAAACTGCGCCAGATTCTGGTATGGAGGCTGCGGTGGAAATGAAAACAGATTTAATTCGCAGGATGAATGTGAAAAGGTTTGCCCTCCTGGTAAGTGATTCTGATCTTGTGTTCGTGGTTTTTGTAGATAAAGGATCCAGGCCAAGCATTCATCTTTTAAAGATATTTAATGATAATGATGCTGATATATTCGAAAAAGAAGGTAAATTGGATTTTCAGATGAGGAAGTTGTACAAATAAAATACATGGTATTCATTTTCTGAGTTATCATTATTTCCTAAAAGCATACTTGTAATTTTGCCAATGAGGAAACATATGGCTAACCACTCCTCACCTCACCCTTTAGAAATATTCCTAAGCTGCTGACACTTCCCTGGCAGTCCCGTGGTTAAGACTCCATGCTTGCTTCCACTGGAGAGGCTGTGGGTTCAACCCCAGGTTGGGGAACTAAGATCCCACATTTCACCCTGGTGGCTAAAACAAACAGTGTGAGGTTTCTGTTATTCATAAATATTGTAACAGAAGTGATTATTGGGAAAATAATGTAGTGAAAAATTAATAATAACCTCTATATAGTCTGTGTGCTAAGTCGCTTCAGTTGTGTCTGACTCTGTATGACACTATGGAGTGCAGCCTGCCAGGCTCCTCTGTCCATGGGATTCTCCAGCCAAGAGTACTGGAGTGGGTTGCCATGCCCTCCGCCAGGGGATCTTCCCGACCCAGGGATCGAACCCACGTCTCTTATGTCTCCTGCACTGGCAGGCGGGTTCTTTACCACTATCGCCACCTGGGAAGCCTCTGTATAGTCTATTCATCTTTAAATAGTCTTGCTTCCTGTAAATAATAAAGTTGACAGCAAGGCCATCTGATAGCTCTATCGTGTTAGGCAACATGATTGATAATAAAGTCACAACAGCTACGCAGAGAGTCTGGGGCCAGTGCCGAATGGGAGTGTTGGATTTGCTTAACGGCCAGGCGGGTGATGCCAGGAGATAGAGAGAAAGGGCTCGGGGGACACAGAGAACCCCAAAGTCCAGGCCAGGAAGCTCCAGGGGAGCCGCTGAGGAGTGAGACTGATGGTGAAAGCCATGGGCCATTTTCACAAGAAACGTGGTGTTCTTTCAGGTCAATGATGTGACTTTCCCCCCTCTTCTGCCCTTCCATCCTCACCCCCTCCCCACCCCTCCATCCCTGCCCAGTGCCCATCAAGCAGCCCGGAGTTATCGCCGCGATGGGGACCTAGGCGTGGCCGGCCAGCGACACATACCTCTTGAAGAAGAAGGAGTCAGCCATCGCCGGTCGTCTTTGTAGGAGCTCTGGGTGTAGATTCCCTCGCACTGTACCGTTTCATGCTTTGATTTACACCCGGACTTGGGAGGAAGCCTCTGCCGCGTAACCTATCAATATGGTGCTACATGTGTCTGTGGACCTGACCCTCTTCGTCTCCGGGCAATTCCATCGCACACTCTGAACGTGTGTAACCGATACCCACTGCTGGCGTTTATGTGAACGTTCCTATAGACTCAACTTCCCTCTGGAGTTTCACGTTATGCCTCTTTCAGGCAAGTGTAAGATCTAGAAAATAACTCCCCGACTTCACAGCTACCCTGTATACTTCCGCTTGGTTCGTTTCCTTGCCTCTTTACTAAGCATGACTTTAGATGGAAAGCCTGTGTATGGAGAAGAAGCAAGAATCCAACTTTCTCATCGCCACCCCCCCCCCGCCCCCGCCAATCTCCTGAAATAGATTTTGAGCTGATTTTCTTTTTCTAAAGCTTCTAACAAACTAGTTAGAAAGAAGCAAAATCCCTTAATCTTGGTGCACTGTTGTGGGACCAATGCCTTAATTAAAGAAGGAAAAGAAAGTCATGATAGAGAAGATTTGTTGGCATTCCTCTAATGTTGTGTGTGTGTTAAATTTTTTTTTTTTTTGTGCAGGGGGGGGTTTAATTTTAATTTTAAAATTTTTAGGAAATTTATACAAAGAAACTTTTTAATAAAGTATATTGAAAGTGTGGGTTTGGTGTTCTTGGTTGTGTTGATTCGATAGCATCTGTCGTCAGAATCACCCGTAGGCTGAGGCCGGGGGAATTGGGCCCCATCCAGGTGTGTAGTCTTGCATACCACTCTGTGATGTCCAGTGAAGGGGCAAAGATGCTCTATCAGACAGTGTGTGGGAGACCCCGGTGGGTCCAGCCCACTCGCCCTCCAGTGCTCCGTGACCAGGTGGGTCACGGTCTTTGCTTAGGGTCCCTGGAGTCTCCCTGGCCTCAAGAGCCAGACTGGCCTGCATGCTCCCCTCTGACTTGTAGCTGCATCCCAGAGATGTGGTCCCCTCCACTGCCTCTTTAGGATAACTGCTTCCTGGGGCCTCTGCTTCAGTCCACAGGGGCTGAGAAGTGGAGATCGCTGGCCCAGGACTCCCCATCCCCTTTCTGGAGTCTCAGACAAACCATAAAGTATCTTTTTTGTTTAAAGGTCCCCTTTCTCTTTTCTTCAGAAAAACAGAAGAAACCAAGAAATACATATTTAGGTGTTACCTCAATTCCACTTAGGAAGGAAAGTGAATTTCTATGATAAAGCACAAGGACACTGACAAGGGCTTTTGGTGGAGCTCCTTGGGTGGGGACAGAACTGCTTTATGTAAGATGGGGGACGGTTTATCAGTTAGTCTGTTGATGGAGGGGAGAAGGGAGGAGTCAGAGCTTGTGAAGAGCCATGGAGATGGATGGGGAGAGACTGGGTGGTCACAAAGACCACTCACTTCTTGTGATTTCCACCCAGGTCTTGTAGGTGCAATTTCTAAATTCACCAATACACTCAAAGTGAGCATATTTGTATAGCACCTGGAGGAAGAACTGAGCTTTGTCCCTGAGTACATTTGACAGAGCAGGTAGACAGAGTGAGGGTGGAGGGAAGGACGATGTGGACAGAGGATAGCCCTGCTGGAATCTGCAGGAGTTGGGGGGAGGACTTGGCACTTCACAATCCATGATGTTGGGGATTTGAGCTTACCTGCAACTTACTGGGATGGAGAGAGCCCAGCTGACCCTCAAGGCAGCTTTGGGGGGTGACTGCAAAGCTTTGAGGACTCCCAAGAAGCTCTCATGGTTGGGGGGGCCCTGGACCAGCCCTGCCCTCTAGGACACACTGCCTGCCTCCTCATCTTTGAAGGGCCCTCCTTTTAGCCCAAGGCCAAACCAATGGAAGGACCGAGAGCCCCGTGATGGCCGTGATATCCAGAGGGATGTTCACCCAGGGTGGAAAGTGTGGGTTCTGTGCCTTTCTCAGCCAGCCAGCCCAGAGCCCTCCAGCCCCAGAGGGTCACCCCCCTCCATAGAAACTGGCCTGCCTGCCTCCCCTCAGGTGCGTTGTCAAGCCAAGTTCATTACATCCCAGTGGAGCCAAGAGACACTTGTAGTGGGGCGTCAGGAAAGGGGGCCTCATTGGTGTAGTGGACTGCACAGTCTGTGTGCGTTTCCTGGGGCTGCCATAGCCGAGTACCACAAACCAGGCGCTTCAAACAGCAGAAATTCATCCTCTCACTATTGTGGAGGCTGGAAGTCCAAAGTCAAGGTGTCAACACACAGAGCAATCCTTCCTTGCTTTTTCCCACTTTCTGGTGACTCCTTGGCGTGGAGGCATGTGAGTCCCGTCTCTGCCTCTGTCCTCACGTGGCCATCTTCTTATAAAGACGCCAGTTACATGGGACTGGCACGTGCGCGTGCTGAGCTGCTTCAGTTGTGTCTGACTCTTTGCCACCCTGTGGACTGTAGCCTGCCAGGATCCTCTGTCCGTGGGATTTTCCAGGCAAGAATACTAGAGTTGGTTGCCTTTTCCTTCTGATATCTTCCTGACCCAGGTACTGAACCTGGGTCTCTTATGTCTCCTTCATTGACAGGTGGGTTTTTACCACTAGCACCACCTGGGAAGTCCACATGAGACCAGGGTGAATAGTCTTATCTCACCTAACTATGTCTACAATGACCCTATTTCCAGATAAGGTCATATCCTGAGGTCCTGGGGGTTAGGACCTCAGCATATCTTTTTTTTGGTGAGTGGAAAGAAAGAAAGTGAAGTCGCTCAGTCGTGTCCGACTCTTTGCGACCCCATGGAATGCAACCCACCAGGCTCCTCCATCCATGGAATTTTCTAGGCAAGAGTCCTGGAGTGGGTTGCCATTTCCTTCTCCAGGGGAATCTTCCCGACCCAGGGATCGAACCTGGGTCTCCGGCATTGCAGGCAGACGCTTTACTGTCTGGTGGGCGGGGTGGGGAGAGGACACAATTTAAACCGTTCACAGTTTTAGGGGCTCCAATTCTAGCAGCCACCTCTGCTATGTAGAGGGCAGCAGCTGCTGTGAAGAGTGAGTTCTGTCCGTTTCTTATCAGCCCCCGCTACTGAAACAGCGGCTGCAGGATCCTCAGGCCGGTCCTTGTTCATTTCACACTTGCATCCCGGATGCAGCTCAGAGCCTTTCCCCTGTGGTCCAGTGCCGGCTGGACACCCGGCCCCTGATGACTGGAGGGGAGAAGCCCTTGGTTTGTCCCTGCCCCACTTCCTCTTTACTCTCCACGCCGGAGGGGTTTTCTGGGCTGGAGCTCTGTCCTGGGCTCCGGAGGTGAACTTGGAGCTGACTCCCTGCTGGTCTCCATTGTTCTCTCTCACCACTACCCCCTGCCCTGGTCTCCTTCTGCCGCGGGTCCCCTGCTGACTCTCTCTTGGGGTGTAGGTCGTTGGTTCTCTGGAGGAAGCTGGGGGGCCCTCGCCTGGGCAGTCTGGCTTCTCTGAACCTCCTCTTCCTCCCCCACACCCCCCTCCTGGGGCTCACCTTCCCCACAGACCCCCAGCACTGGTGTCTTTGTGCAGGAATGCAACCTCCTGAAGAGCAGTGGCAGCCAGTCAGCTCGGGTCCAGCCAGCTTCTCAGGTCGCTTAATCCACAGGAGATTTGCATCAGCTTGCCACGTCAACTGCCACCCCCCCCTTTCACTCAGCCAGGGGTGAGGGTCCTAGGAGCCCAGAGGTCAGGCCCATGGTCAGTTGAGGGCTGGTTTCTGGCCCCTGACTTGGTGGTGGTGGAAAGGAATGATCAGACCCTGGTCTCCAGCCCTGAGTGTTTCTCTTAGGGCTTTTTTATGGGAACTGGTCCCTGTGAACAGGTGGGCATCCCTTCCTGATGCCAAAGAAGTGGGTCCTTCCTCCCCCCCACAGGAGATGAGGGAAGAGCATGGTGTCTTCATAAGCATGTCGTTGTCCCCGAAAGTCCCCCGACCCCTCCCGTGGCCCTCGTCTACATCATCAGTGACTGGGGCTACCCTTCAGTCACTCTGAGTGGGGTCCACAGCCGTCAGCTCTGGGGAACAGAGTCCACTGGGCACTTGACACTAGTCTCTTGCAGGAACCTGAGGAGTGGAACCCCAGACCCCTAGTGCAGGCTGAACACTGCTCCCCTAGCCCCTCGATGTCCTAGGAGTGAGCCTCAGCACCCCAAGTCACCCCACGAATGTGTACGTGAGCATGCCTCAGCACGCGTTGGTGGCAGGCTCCTAGAGGGGATGGGAGCAGGCTCGTCACGTGTCCACGGTTTGACTTCACACGCACGCTCTTGAGCAAGCCGCCTCATCCCCAGAGTTCTCCTCCCCCAGCCGCCACTGCAAGTCTCCCCTCCCCTTCCCTCCTCCAGCTGCTTAAAATCCCCGCCATCCTCACAGCGGTTTTCAGATCTTCCCGTTGGTGGGAATGCTTGGACGGAGAAAACCAAAACCTGAGAGATGGCGGAATGGTGGGCCTCTTGTTTCCTGCACAGTACACATGGGGTCTGTTCACCCATCGCATTAAAAATAATCAGCTTTACCTGTGGTAAAATGCATCCCCTTCTGCGTATGGCTTGAAGAGTTCTGACAAATGAATACACGCAGGCATTCCCTGGTGGCTCAGATGGTAAAGAGTCTGCCTATAATGCGAGTAGACCTGGTTTCAATCCCTGGGTCGGGAAGATCCCCTGGAGAAGGAAATGGCACCCCACTCCAGGACTCTTGCCTGGAAAATCCCACGGACAGAGGAGCCTGGCAGGCTACAGTCCAGGGGGTAGCAAAGAGTCAGACATGACTGAGCAACTTCACTTTACTTTTACTTTTAACCTTCACCACGCTCATGACGATCATCATTCCCATAATCTCATCTGGCAGTATGTATGTGTAAATGAACAGCATTTAAAGTGTTCCTGACTTTTCTCCCAGTAAATTTACAAGTGAAGATTTATCCCAAGGAAACAATCAGAGATGCACAAAACTTTATGCTCAAGGATATGGCGTTATGTGCAATGACAAAATGTATTAGAGATCATCAAAATGGCCAACAAGAAAAGGATGCTTAATCAGCAAAAGAAAAAGACAGCCATTAAATATGTCATAATGCAGGTAAATGATCCTTGCAATTAATCAATTGATGTATATGATACAATGTTAAGAAACACACAGATCTGTATATTTAATATGATACTTTCATACATGTGTGTACATGCACACATGCATACTTCTCTTTGGTGAGACAAAAATAAAAGTAAATACAACAAAATTTAAGCAGTGGTTATTTCTGGCGTGGTAATTTAAATGTTCTTTAAGTGTTTCTACACTTAAATTTTTTCTAAAATAAACATGTATTACTCACATCAAGCAGTTATTTTAAAATTGAAGGTTTTTTTTTTTTTACGTCAGACAGGTAATGTGCCGATGTCGTAACAAGGTTTGGAAGGAGGTACATGTCACGCAGCAGCGTGAACACCTAATCATCATGCTCGTGAACTACAAAAGGATCTGAAGGTATTTTTATATACGAATGACACGATTTGAAAATTTTAATTGTTTTAAAATCTGTGTTGTGCGGATGTACTTAACCACCCATCATTCATTCTTTTATTCTTTTGTTCCATAAGTGCTTACTGAACATGTATCATGTGCTAGACCAGGTCTAGGCACTAGAAATGCAGTTCTGTGGGAACTGACCTAGTTGGGGGAACCAGAGAACACAAATGCAGCTATAAAATGTGAGGAGGTGGGAAGAGAGGAGGAGAAAAATAGCCATGGTGGCCTTTCCAATTCCCGTGTTGCCATAGCATGCAGTGATGCCCAGGAAGAGAAAGCATGGTCTTCGGGAGAGCTTTAATTAGGCCGCACACATCACTGCAGCCACACCTCACACCCACACCAGGGACCCTCAGATGTGCAGAAGCAAGCTCAGCCGGAGGGGGTGCTGCCACCCTGGGGACCCCATTCAGCCGCTGGATGTGTGCCTGACTCAGCTGTGGCACTTTCCCTTCGCAACGTCCAGACCTCATCTTGAAGGTGCATTTTACCCCAGTGCTAGTTATAAAGAGAAGCAGGAGAATCATGAGCGGGTTCAGTTATCCCAGATTTTCAGTCTCACATGAAGATCCCACTTTCACATAATTCTGTCTTATTAATGCAGACAAGCAGTTACACTAATTCATATGACAGCTGAGCACATTGTATGTGTTCCTCTGGGCTTTTAGGGTGAAGTAGAGGACAAACTGGGCAGGACCCCTGACCACGTGGGGCTTATGTCCTCCTGGTGGGAGATACACAGAATGCAAGGACCAAGATGAAGAAGTTTCAGTTTAGTTCAGTCACTCAGTCGTGTCTGACTCTTTGTGACCCCGTGGACTGCAGCACTCCAGGCCTCCCTGTCCTTCGCCAACTCCTGGAATTTATTCAAACTCATGTCCATTGAGTTGGTGATGCCATCCAGCCATCTCATCCTCTGTTGTCCCCTTCTCCTCCTGCCCTCAATCTTTCCCAGCATCAGGGTCTTTTCAAATGAGTCAGTTCTTCACATCAGGTGGCCAAAGTATTGGAGTTTCAGCTTCAGCATCAGTTCTTCCAGTGAATATTCAGGACTGATCTCCTTTAGGATGTGAAAGGTTGTTGTTGAACCATGAAAGACGCCAGGATTCTTGGCCTCCAGAGGAGAAGTATTTAATCCAGGGCCAGAGATGAGGCTTGATCACTCAGAGCTTTTGTGTAATGAAGTTTTATTAAAGTATAAAAGGGATAGAGAAAGCTTCTGACAGAGACATCAGAAGGGGGCAGAAAGAGTACCCCCTCGCTAGTGTTAGCAATGGAGTTATACACCTTTTAATTAGTTATTACAGTGAATCAAAAGACTGTCTGGAGGTTGTAAAGCTCTTACTAGACCCACTCCCATAATTTACATTTTAAGATAACAGGATTAGCCAGAAGGTTTTCAGGAAGGAGAAACTGTCCTCAAGCAGGATACATTGTTGTTACATAATCCTTAGTACAGAGTTTAAACTGAGTTGTTTGTTGTGTAATCGTCAGTTCCAGGCTTAAAGATAAAAACCTTTTATGTGACTAAGACTAAGGAATGTAGAGAAAAAAAAAAAAGTTTGTCCTTTCCTCCTCCTTGAGAATTACAGACCCCTCTCTCCTTGGGGACCCCTGTACTTCTTATCAACCTGCCTAGGAATTGACTATCTCAGATGGATCGGTTAGATCTCCTTGCAGTCCAAAAGATTCTCAAGAGTTTTCTCCAATGCCACAGTTCACAGGCATCAGTTCTTCGGTGCTCAGCTTTCTTTATGAAGTATATGTGGAATCTAAAAAAATGATACAAGTGAACTTATCTACAAAACAGACATAGAGTCACATATGTAAAAACCATCTGGTTACCAGAGAGTGAATGGGGGATGGGCTGGGAGATTGGTATTGACATATACACATGAATGTATATAAAATAGGTAACTAATAAAGACGTACTCTATAACACAGTGGACTCTACTCAATGGGAAAAGAATCTAAAAAAGTGAATGTATGTGTAACTGATTCACTTTACTGTACAGCAGAAACCAACACAAATGCGGGAGACCCGGGTTCAGTCCCTGGGTTGGGAAGATCTCCTGGAGAAGGAAATGGCAACCCACTCCAATATCCTTGCCTGGAAAATCCCATAGACGGAGGAGCCTGGTAGGCTACAGTCCATGGACTCACAAAGAGTCGGACATGACTGAGCAACTTCACTTTTACTTTATATTCCAATGAATATTTTTTTAAAAAGAAGCCAAAGTGCACTTGTTTTTGCAGGACGTGCCCAAGCTGGGGGGCAGCAGGCAGGTGCCTGCCACCCCTGTTGTGCTGGGGTGGCTGCCATGTTCCAGGAGTGGGAACACCATGGGCTTCATTGAGAAGGAGACAGAAAAACACCTGAAGATGGTGAGGGAGGCAGCCAAGGGGGTAACTGAGGAGAGAGTTTGGGGCAGGCAGGGCCACGAGAGCAAAGGGTGTTCATCAGATGGAGGAGAATGCCGTGAGCTGGGCTGTGTTGCATGAGAGGAAGGGGCCTGGGGGACCCTGGGGAGCCCAGATCACCCAACTAGTGACATGGAGCCATTGTTTAGCAGCTCCATCCAGGGACTGACAGCACGGTCCTTGACCGCTGCAGGATCCACCAGTTGCCGTGTGTGGACGAGACATGAGAGCAATGAGGGGCTGACACCAGTGGTGGGGCGGTGACATCATGGTGAGGCTGCGGCAGAAATTCACATGAGAGGCGGTGGTGACAAGGACAAGAGCAACCGCAGAGACGATGAAGGGGAGACTCCAGGGACACTGTGATCTAAAATACGCAAGAATTGATAGTAACGTGGAACTACAACCAGCCCCCGTTAGATCATCCGTCCTAACTATGGTTCAGCAAAGTGTGGTCCCAGCTGCAGGACTTCTGCCCGGAGACAGCTGTGGACCTCTTTCTGAAAACCGTTCTTTGCCAGACTGTACCATGGACTCCACATCCTCACCCCTGAGCTGTGGCATGCCCCTGATTTGAGCATCACCTAAAGCTTTCTGGGGCAGCTGCAGACAACCTCCAGCCTGGCTGTCTGGATGGAGGTGGCTTGCCAGGAAAGAGCACCTACTTAGAATTTTGTGAGCAAGAAGTAAACTTCCACTGGGGTAATGTGCTGAGGTTTAGGGCTGTTCTAGAAGATAGTATAGTCTTAATGAACACAATTCACTTCTGTCCAGTAGCAGTTATGTGTCAGGCTTCACACACATTATCTCAGGCCATGTTGTTTGGTAGCGGTCATTATCCTAGCTGTCCAGATGATGAAACAGAAGGTCAGAGTGGTCCAGGTCACCCAGCTATGACCTAACGGAGGCTGCATCTGAGAAAGTCTTTGTGACCCAGAAGCTCTCCCCGAGTTCCAAAGATGTGCTGGTTCCCTGAGTATCTTCACTCTCATTCTCCAGGGGCTCTTTGGCAGGAAGTTGGTCCAAGTTCTGACTCCATTATCTTCTTCCAGCACAAAGCTTGCCCTTCTCAGCGCACTTTTCAAGACCTTCTGTAACTCTCATCGGAAAGAAATTCTCTCTATCCTTCCCTTTTCCTTTAACGACAGTTTTCCCATCATTTTTTTTCCATTATCCAGAGCTGCTCTGGCTCAAGAAGGACTCAGAGAAGCTGGACATTCTGGGCTTGTTCCTGGTTCTCTGGGGCCAGGTCATGGGGACATCTGTTTGGATGGTACTATTAGCACATTTCAATCATTTCATCAACTTGACTGCATTTGTGAATATACGTGCCTCCCCCACCACCTTTAGAACTGTCTATGTAGTTTAAAAAAAAAATCACAAAGAGTATGACTGGGTGCCAGTCTTTCTGTAGGAAGCCAAGACCCCGAACCCTCAAGATCAATGTGAAATTCTCCCCTCCAGTGATTCAGTTTCAGGGAATGGTTCAGATTTTGCTGCCAAATTTCCCTTGTTGTCAGATTCCCAGCTGGACCTGGCTGTCTGTCAGGTGTCAGGTTCTCTGGGTCCAGCCGTCCGGGCGTGGCTTCCGGAGGAGATGGGTGCTGCCGATGGTGCTGAGGCATGGGGCCCAGGTCCAGGGGTGTCCAGGGGTCCACGCCTGCTCCAGTTTAAGTTCAGACCTCTGGTCTTTGATGCTGCCTGTGCCTTCTGCCTCCCCCTGAAGCTGAAGCACTGTCCTTCACGTCATCAGATTCCCGGGGAGGTGGCGGGGGGCGGGGGGGTGTCTTCCTGTTTGTTTGCAATCCCAGCTTCAGATTTGGACCATCCTTCAGAGATCCTGCAGCCCAGTTCAGAGATCCTTTTCCATGCTATTCCTGACTCTGAAACCCATAGGGTGGGCATGCAATTGCCCAAGAGTGAAACACTGGAGAAAGAATACTTAAAAACCCAATCATAACAGCCCAGAGACACTCGGTAGCTGGTAATAGGAAACAAACAAAGAAGAAAGGGCCTCTGTGCATAAGGGGGACGCTGGTCAAGTAAGACTCAACCTGGAAAATAGATAGGATTTTCCTGCCTGAAGTCAGAGGTGTCTGTGAAAACCTTCAGGCCACTGGTACAAAAAGTCATCTAGTGGAAAGGATTTGGGTAGCGGCAGGGTGAACCAGCCAAGTATGTTTGAATTCCAGAGGAATTCTAAAGTTCCAGCGTCCACATGGATTTTCCAGGAGATGTTAGAAACAGAAATTAGATGTTAGAAACAAGGCCGAAAAGTTGGGGAACCTCTATATCCCTGAGGGAAAAAAAAAACAACAAAAACCTCTGTTTAAAGATTCAAATTAGAGAAGCTGAGCTGGATGGCAACTCTGGCTTAAGGACTTGTCAGGTCATTTGTGGAATAGTCCTGGCGTGGGTTTGTCTAAAAGCAGACCCTAAGTTTTGGCTGCAAGTCGCTTATATGGGAAGGTAGGTGAGAAACACGGATGGGGGCCTCGAGAAGCAAGACAGAAAAGTTGAACAAAAGTGTGTCAATCTGAGCAGGTCACTGCTGTGGTTGCAGTGGGGGTGGATGGTAGGGCTGCAGCCCGCTGGGGTCTGGGCAGGAGGTGGGGAGAAGATGATGGAGAAGGGGAGCTGGTGCTTATCTCCTGGCGCCCCTCCCTTTCTGCGGGGCTCCTGTGGGGTGGGGAGGGGGGTTGTTAAGGCCCAGCTGTTCCAGGCTGCCTGCCCACACTGTTAGAAACAGTTCTCAGCCGAGATCCCGGGAGTCGTGGAAGCAGAGAGCTGTCAGTGTGCCTGCAAACACCGTGTCGCTGCCTGTGCGCTCAGAGATGGACTGCGGAGAGTGGCGTAAACAACACAGCTACCTGCCCGTTTGGACGTGAATCCAAGGAACGGAGGTACGGACATAAAACCCAGCTGCTGAGAGAGCGCTGTCTGGAGAGGACAAAGACAGACACTGCACATCTGGTTACTCCAATGGGGAGAGAGGAGGCGATTCACTGACTCAGCAGATAATCTGAGCTCCTACCATAAGCCCACTGTATGCCCAGCAGACAGGGACTGGCAACCCACTTCGGTAAAGGACCGACCTGCGTCCAGCAGTCTGCAGCTCCAGAGAGAGGCGTGGCGCCCACAACCTGCCTCTGGTGTGAATTTTGGCTGTGCCTCTAGTTGCTTAACTCCCTGGGTCCTGTCCATTTTGGGAACCAGACCTGGTTTTCCAGTCTTCCCTTTGTGTCTATCAGCTACTCAGCATCCTCCCAAGAAAATAATTTTCTGCAGGTGTTAACCAGAGAAGTTTCTATCGCCACCTAGAACCTAGACTGGTACACATTCCATCGTTCAATCACATGTTTCACAAATGTTTGTTGAGCACCTAACGGGCCAGGTATTGTACGAGGCATTGGTATACCGGGTGAAAAATACACATACCCCACTTGCATGGATCTTCTGTGGCAGCGGAGATTGGCAGATCTCACAATGAATGAGGATGCCCCCACAGGCGGAGGGCGCCTGATGAGCTTTTGGGTGGTTAAGGCAAGTCTTTCTGAGGAGTTGATTTATAAGTTAAACCCCAAAGGCAAGAGGGAGCCAGGCACGGGGAGACCTGAAGGAGGAAGACTCCGGGTTGGGAGGAGAGCTGGGTCAAGGGCTGTGCTGAGTCTGACATGCTGAGTCTGGCGTGTTGGAGAAAGAGAAAGACGGCTAGTGGGGCTGGAGCACATGGGGGAGAGAGTGGTTAGGGAATGCGGCTCTAGAGAAGAGCCAGGACGTGGAGAAAAGAGGGTGCACTTGGACTTCTTTGAATCAATAAGTCAATAAGCAGAGTCAAAAAGACTTGCTTAGGAATCAGACGCAGGGCTAAGGAAAGGGGGTTAAATGGTTGATGCCTTTTACTGAGATGAGAAACATGAGAGGTAAACGGCGCTCTTGCTGTGCCATTTGCTTCTTTTGACAAATGAGCGGTGAAATCAAGGATTCCCTCGCATGCTTTCTCATGTGGGATGCCTGTTGAACTTTCAAGTCAACAATATCAGGAGGGCAACTGAAGTTCAGGGCAGCGTCTGGGACCAGAGACATGGATTGGGCACTTTGGGGGAATATGTGATACAAAGAAAGCCACAGATTTTCTAGACACTCTAGACACATCAGAGTAAAACTACCAAAAGTCAAAGTATAAGACATAACTTTAAAAGTAGCCAAGTAAAATGGTGCAGGCTTCCCGGATGACTCAGCAGTCATCTGCCAACAATGCAGGAGACACAGGAGACGTAGGTTTGATCCCTGAGTCGGGAAACTCCCCTGGAGGAGAATACAGCAGCCAACTCCAGTATTCTTTCCTGAAAAATCCCGTGGACAGAGGAGCCTGGGGACTACAGTCCGTGGGGTTGCAAACAGTCGGACAGGACTGAGCAACTAAGCATATGATACTTTAAGCCACAAGTCCAGACGAGATATGCCAGTTTGTGAGTGTAGACAGAGAAGGGAAAGCAGGTTAGAACAGACTTCTCAGCACACTTAGAGGCTAGGGGTTGAGCAAAGGAGATGGACCCCGCCAAAGAGTCTGAGAAGGAGCAGCTGGAGCAGTTAGAAGACAACCAGGAGACAAGGGTATCTTGGAGAGAGTGGAAGGAAAGTCTTTCAAGAAAAGAGCGTGTTCGGCTGTGTTGAGTGCTGCTGAGATGAGGGCAGGGAGGTCTCGAGACGGTTTGCACACAGGCTGACCTATGTATTAGGTGCCCCCAGCAGCCAGGAATGGAAGCCCTGTCTCACACTGGCTTTGCCTGTAAAGACCGTTTTTCATCCCCACCTCACAGGAGATCCAGAGCGTGGGCTGCGGGGTCGGCCGGTTAGATGGTTGACTGATGTCATCAAGGACCAGGTGCTTTCTCACTCTGTGCTATTTTCAGTGAGGGCTCTACTTTTATGCTGGTGTCGAGATGGTCCATTTGGACATGGCAATACTTAAAGGAACAGGAGGCCCGTTTCTTTCTGTGGCTCTCTCAAGAGGGACGGTGTGTTTCCTAGCAGCTCCCCAGCAGACACCCCTGGAACTCTGAAGTTCAGAATGGGTTCAGGTGGCCTTTCCTGGGGGGCACTTCCCAGGTGGTAAAGAATCTACCTGCCAACACAAGAGACGCTGGAGATGCAGATTCGATCCCTGGGTCAGAAAGATCCCCTGGAGGAGGAAATGGCAACCCACTCCAGTATTCTTGCCTGGAGAATCCCCCGGACAAAGGTGCCTGGCGGGCTACAGTCCATGGGGTCGCAGAGTTGGACATGACATAGCGACTGAGCGTGCATGGGCTTTCCTAATCTGAACACTGGCATGATAACTCTTAGACAAACGAGCCCACCTCCATTTGGACCCGGGGCGAGAAGGTCAGTGGGATTCTGGTCAGGGAGCTGGGAGCTGACTGTATCCATTGCGTATGTGCATAGGTTTGTGTATGTGTGTGTCCGTGACATGGTGACATATGCCATGTAATAAATGGTGTGTCCTTCCCCCAGGGGTGTAAGCTTTATTCTTGTAAATCAACTCTTGATATTTCTTCAAAGGAAAAAAACCAACAGCAGAAGCAAAACTTTATAGTTTTTGTTAAAGAGCACTCGAACCAATGGGGCCAACTGACATTTCCTGTCTATTGTGGCCCCTCACAGAGGTCCCTCGCTGTGGTCCAGGAAAAGCCAAGATGTCAATTCAACTGCATCAGCAAGGCACCTGCTCTGTTACATCTCAATCTGGATGACAGTGGCCCTTGCCTGACACTCCCGCCCATGCCTAAGTCCCCACCTTCTTGATTTTTCTGGCTTCCTTTACTCATCCCAGGGCCAGCCTTAATGCTTGTAACCCATCGCAGTGCTTAGAAAACAGCAGGTGAAAAAAGACTTTGAAAATTTGTCCACCTTTTTTTTTTTGCACTTTCATGAGCAAAAGAGATGCAATAAATGTTCGAGTGCTTGACCCTTGTTTACATATAATAGCTTGTCGAATTTCCCACCCTGTCAAGGGAATTTAGGCTACTTGTGAGAAGACACGACTTCGGAATAATAAAAATAAGGATTAACCATTTCCACAAGCAAAAACCTGTGCCTGCTTTCTACTATTTAGAGTAAAGGTGTCAAATTAGAATACAATCTAATTCTGTTCCATTCTATTCTACTCTGTTCTATTCTACTTTGTTCATCTTTTTTTTTTACTTTGTTCATTTTATTCTATGTTAAAATATATTCAGAAAACCATTTCCTTCTGTGGGATCACCCTGGGAAAGGTTGGAGTGAGTCTGGGTCTGTTTAGCATCAAACTTGAACCAAATGGCCAAACAGCTTTGGTTTGTAAAGTAAATGTCTGAAGGGAATTTATATGAGTGGCTCTCTAGTCTTGCCACAAATGAATCACACTGGGATAGTCTTTCCTCCGATGACCAATGTAACATATATCAACTCAAATCCTCGCCTTTATTTGAGTTTCAAAATAAAAGCTGATTTTCACTGAAATGATGCTCACACGCAGGCTCTTGTCAGTTTCCTTGTCCCTCAAGAGCCCGCTAGAGAAATTCGCCGGCCGCTTGGGGTCCACGCTCTGGTCCCCGTAGCCGTCGAATTGGACATTCTCCTGCCTTTTAAGGAAACGCGCAGCTGCTGGGAGCGGGCCAGTCTGCACACCCGGATCCCATTGCCTGCCGTTTTCACAGCAGAGCCTCGCCAGCGTGGCAGAGAGGAGGCTAAAAATAGCAGGCAGGGTGCAGCAGTCTTCCCTACCACGGCCGCTCTCATCTGCTGTGAAAATACAGGCACCGTCTGCTGGGTCTCGCTGGGACTCTGTGCTTCCCTGTTTGGCAGAAGTTGCAATGCCAACTCCACCCCAAATTAGCTTTTGCTTTCAGAGAGGAGCCCCAGCACCCCAGGGCTTACAGGCCAGGCCCTCTTGTGATCACCCTGACATCCAGGCTCACGCTTTCCTAGGCTTCTGGGCCTGGGGGTGCCCACCCTTCAGAGTGGACAGAATGGGACAGTGCAGAGGAATGGTGTTAGCACCCAGAGCAGCATCCCTGATGCATCAGTGACCTGCCCCCTGTCTCAGCTCCCGCGTCTGTTTGGAGTTTACACAGTATGTGGGGTGGGTGGCCTCTCGGACCCAAATCTTTCAAGGGCCTGGCAGGTTTCCTAGATGAACAAGGCTGGGGAAGGGACTGCTAAGGGCTTGTGGCACTGCGTGGGGAGAGGTCCATCATAGGGGCACTCAGGTTTAGTCAATGTCCCCCAGGCACACCTGGCCCTCGGGCCACCAGTTTGCAGTCTCGGGTTTAGAGGTGCTGCATGGAAATTCACTGTTGCTGTGTCTGGTCTGCGACGATGCAGAACTCTGAGCTGTGGCCTGGAAGTAAAACCCAGCCTGACCTTAGAATCACTGGATATGACCCCCAACAGAAGACTGGGGCAAATGACAAGGTCTGCAGGTCTGATGGTAAATACGTGCCTGACTGTGAGAGTTGCCAGGGTTGTCTGAAGATCCATTGTGTCCAGCAAGGCTGTTTCCAGAAAGAGTAAACAGAATCTGTGACACAATGCAGGGGGTGTCCTGAATGTGCTGGGCACTCAGGGTCACAAGGAAAGAGGAGGCTGACCTGTCATGTGAGCCAAATACTCAAGATGTTATCATAAATGAAGTGCCTGGAGGAAGAAGCTTCTGGAAGAGAAGCTCAGACCAACTCCTTCTTCTCAGTCCAGCCTCGGGGATTTGGCCCTTTCTGGGCACTGTCGTATCTGGTAGTGACAAAATCCAGACCACGTTAAGAACAGTCATGCTGGCCTGCCTGGGGGTGTATGTGAGCCTGACAACTCTTTTGATGTGCGGTACCAGACACTGTGGGCCGGGGGCTGCATGTGCCCCACCCAGATGGACTCTGTGTTAATAGCCGGGGAAACGGTGGAGTTGTCCTCTGTCGGCTCGAGTAGGGAAGACAGACATGCACACAGTAATTGCAGGGCAAATGGGCTTATCTACAAAACAGAAATAGAATCACAGATGCAGAAATCAAACTTATGGTTACAGGGGCAGGGAAGTGAACTGCTACTGCTAAGTCGCTTCAGTCGTGTCCGACTCTGTGGGACCCCATCCCTGGGATTCTCCAGGCAAGAACACTGGAGTGGGTTGCCATTTCCTTCTCCAATGCATAAAAGTGAAAAGTGAAAGTGAAGTCGCTCAGTCATGTCCGACTCTTCGAGACCCCATGGACTGCAGCCTACCAGGCTCCTCTGTCCATGGGATTTTCCAGGCAAGAGTACTGGAGTGGGGTGCCATTGCCTTCTCTGAGGGAAGTGAAGGGGAGGTATAAATTGGGAGATTGGGACAGACATATACACACTACTATATATAAATTAGATAACTAATACGGACCTACGGTATAGTTCTGCTCCACTCAACACTCTGTAATGGCTATATGGGAAAAGAATCTAAAAAAGAGGGGCTATATGTATGGATTTCCCTGGTCGCTCAGTGGTAAAGAACCTCTCTGCAATGCAGGAAACACGGGTTCAATCTCTGGGTTGGGAAAATCCTCTGGAGAAGGAAATGGCAATCCACTCCAGCATTCTTGCCTGAAAAGTCCCATGGACAGAGGAGCCTGGTGAGCTACAGACCATGAAGTCATGAAAGAGTAAGGTATAACTTAGCAACCAAGCAACAACAGGTATAACTGATCCACTATGCCATACACCTGAAACGAACATAACGTTGCAAATCAACTGTACCCTAATAAAACTGGTTTTAAAAATTGCAGTGCGATACAGCAAGAGCTTTGACAGAGGGATGCCGAAGGCAGAGACACCTCTGCCAAAGGAGCCTGTGAAAGCCCATAGGGATGAAAAAAATGAAAATTCTTGGCCCCGCCTCTTAAACAGCATTTAGAGGCCAATGTACAGACAAGGAAACACAAGATATTTGTTCCGGTGGAAGTGAGAATTAGGGGTGTCCCTGAGCACGATGGCTTAGTGGTTTTGGAGAGAAGCAAGTGTTCAGGGGATGTGAATTTTGTTACTGCTGGACCTTCCTGAGATGGTAGAGATGAGGCTGGAATGAAAGCCAGCCCACAGGTCTTCAAGTGCCTTGCTTGTCATGCAAAAGGGTTGTGTTTAATACCTTGAAGTCAGAGGGACTTCATTGACTAAAAGCTATCAGCAGGTGAAGGGCACAATTGTATCTCAGCACAGCTGGACAATCTCCTCCCACTTTCTGTCGTTATGAACAGTTGGGCTTATGTCAAGGGGAACAGTGAGGTTGGAAAGGTGTCTGTTAGCAATTCTTATTTTGTAGGCAGGGCAGTGGAGGCTCAGAGAAGTTTTGAGCCACATAGCTGCTGGTGGAGAAATTGGCCTTTGAATTCAACATGGCCTGAACGTCTGTCTTGACTTTGTCCGTTTTCCTTTTGGCCTATTTATTGTTCTGTTTGAAAGATTGCTTAGTAAATAATTTTCACAAATATTGTACATTTTTAAAGTGCTTACCATTTTCCTTTTGTTTACACGACCTTACATTTTTCTGAACTCATATCTACTTCTCTGGTGGCTCAGATGGTAAAGAATCAACCTGCAATGCAGGTGACCTGCAGGTGACCTGCTGGTTGGGACGATCCTTGCAGAAGGAAACGGCAATCCAGTCCAGTGGTCTTGCCTGCGGAATCCCATGGACAGAGGAGCCTGGTGGGCTACAGTCCATGCAGTCACAAAGAGTGGGACATGACTGAGAACTCCTATCTAATTTTTTTTTTCCCTCTCGTAAACTTTTTTTCTGCTACCAGCCTTCCAAATGTGATCTCTATCTCCAGGTTGAAAAATGGCGTGGGAGATGCAGCTTGACCATCTGCCCAGGCCCTGGGCCCCTTCTCTGACAATTGCCCTGAATCCTGACCCTCCACCCGACAATGTCAGAAGTCATGTCTTACTCAAGGAACCACAGCAAAGGGCAAAATCCCCAGGTCAGCTGTTAATCAACAGAAGTGAGCTTTGACAGCCCCTATGCAGTCAGGATACCTGGGTTTGATCCCTGGGTTAGGAAGTTCCCCTGGAGAAGGGAATGGCTACTGCCTCCAGTACTCTGGCCTGGAGAATTCCAGACTGTATAGCCCATGGGGTCATAAAGAGTCCTACGTGACTTACACTTTTTTGGGGCTTCCCTTGTGGCTCAGCTGGTAAAGAATCCACCTGCAATGCGGGAGACCTGGCTTTGATCCCAGGGTTGGGAAGATCCCCTGGAGAAGGGAAAGGCTGCCCACTCCAGTACTCTGGCCTAGAGAATTACATGGACTGTATATTCCATGGGGTTGCAAAGAGTCGGACACGACTGAGCGACTTTCACTCACTCACTCACTCAGGCAGTCGGGGGCTTAAGCGTGACTGGCCCGGGGATGCCAGGCGGTGGCACAGACATCATGGGTATCCCCTGCTGAAAGTGAGAGGTGGCTTACCGAGGCTCTGTAGCCTGGGAAATCTCAGCGATTGTGAACGGAGGCCTCAGGTTTCTCAGCTTCTCAGGTCAGCCTTGGGCGCAAGAAGCAGGTGGCCGACCCTAGCTCTAAGTGGCCTGCACAGGAATAAAGAGAGGCCTCTGCAAACGGGCACACAACAGCAGTACTGCTATAGCATCACATGGCACCAGGTCCCGGCCTTGCCCCCTCCTGGCCGGATGCCTAGGCCAGCTGCTCATCTCCCTCTTTCCTTCAGGCAGGGCACGGGAGAAGTGGCCACTGGTGCCTCATTCATCTTCTGTTTCTCGATTCTGACCCCCAGAGTTTTGGTTTCTTTTCGTTCTGGTAGGGTCTGGAAGAGTGCCTTATTTGGTTGAAACATGCAGGGTGAGGAGTATTGACTTAGGCTGCTTGTAAGTTTCATAAGCCGCCCAGAAGCCCTTCTGCAGAAGCTCTGCACTGGCTGGTACATGAGAGTGCTTTATCATTCAGCACAGCCCGCAATCACCTCCCACACGCTCTTTACATCGTCTAATTAAGATTCTTCACCCTCTGCTTCTTCCCTGCTTCCCAAACCTTGCCCCTGAGCCTTCTGAATCAGTGCTACCATCAGGAAACTCCCCTTATATCATCAAGAAATTTTTTGGAGTGATTTTTTCCCCTCCTATTTGCCTTGCTTAAAAACTAGCTTTCCGCCCCGGGGAATGCTGTCTGCCTCCGCCCTTTCAAGGGTTTTGCTTTGAACCCCATCAGTGCTGGTGCCGGAGGGTGGGTGTGCCATCTTGCTTCCATCATCACCTCCCAGAGTGGTTACTGCCCCACACCCCCACCCCGGCCCCATGAAAACTCCTGCCTCCCATTGGTTTGCTGTCATCGGCCCACCTCGTTATCACTGTCTTCATTGCCATCTCCTCCATCACAAGAAGTGTGACCATTCTCAGAGATGGCAGAGTTGGTCCCCAAGACATGTCCCAATAAATAACCTTTCTGCACCTGAATCTCCATCTCAGGTGCTGGTTTGTTGCCCCTGACCTGTGGCTGTAAGGATGCACCCAGTGGCTGGGTACCGCTGGAGACCTGGTGAGCAGTGTCTGAATTTCTCAGTGAAACGCTCTATCTGTAATATATTGTCTCCTATGAGTCCCAGACGTTTGAATGTTGGTTAGTGTTAGTTGCTCAGTCATGTCTGACTATTTGTGACCCCATGGCCTGTAGCCCACCAGGATTACTGGATCCCACCATGGGATTTCTCAGGCAAGAACACTAGAGTGGGTAGCCATTCCCTTCTCTAGGGGATCTTCCCGACCCAAGGATCGAACCCTGATCTCCTGCATTGCAGGCAGATTCTTTACTGTCTGAGCCACCAAAAAGGGACATTAATTCAAATTTGGTTGTGGACCCAAGGTAAAGTCATACCATGCAGATGGGAAAAGATCAAAACTGAAGGTCACTGGGCAAAGGAAACAGACATTTGGGTCTCAGTAATTTTTGTGGATAACTTTTGTTCCTAAGTATTCCATGAGCCTTCAGCAGCCAGAGTCTGGATTAGTTTATGTGTGCGTCCCTCACGACCCACAGGACCTCTTACTCAATGCATCTGCCTGGAATGGAGAGTGAATGTGTGGATGTTGGCCTCTTGGCAGTGCAAGCTGTTAGGACATCTCTTGGGACACCCGTGGCCATGTGCCAACGTCCTACTGAGGGCAAAATGGCCTCAGCCACCAAGGCGTACAGCTCCGAAATCCTTGCTTGAATAAGGCAGGGAGCCACATATTTGTTTCGATGCCAATTTGATGGCCTTGCCTGGTCTCCCCTCCAAATAGAGGCAGGGGGTCCATGAAGACCACTTGAAGGGTCCTTTCACCTTTGTCAAGTGAAGCATTGGAATTCAAACTGCCATCTTATTTCAACACTGTCTTTCTGCCCTTTTCAACTTTATTCACTAGTCATTTGTCTTTCTATTGTTTTTTACTTTCTTCCTCTTGAATCATTTTAAAACTTTGTGTCATCTTTTAATCCTCTTTAATAGCTTCTTGGGTGTTCAGGACCTCAGTTTATGCAGCTTCATTTTTCCTTTTCGAATGTAAAAACTTCTTAGGTTGTTTACTTATGCTTCTCATTTCTTTCAAAATTAAACTTTGTGAACTTCAGGCCTTGGACCTTCTAAATTTATTTTTACTGCTATTCGCTTATTTTGTTTGAAGGCTTTTGAGTTTATCATAAGACAGACACAGGGAACCAGCATACGGGGACCAGCTGTGATTCAACAGTTAGTCTTCCCCAAATTGTCGTTGGACATGAGAGAGTTGTGAGGAGCCAGGATGAGCCCCCCAGTGGATGGAATCACCGCAGAGTTCTCATGGAGTTTGGAGCCGTCCATGCGCTCTCGACAATGTAAACACTCTCCTTTGGAAATAGCTCCTGTCATAGTAGTAAGTGCAGCGTGATGGTGCCACCTAGGTTCCCAATCATGAACCAGATGGAACCCGACTCACCAGCCGCCCACCTAGTCAGGTGTACTCAGCATCACTCCATCATTTGGTGGAAGATCCAGGTCAGTGTGAGCAGGGTCCACAGACCCCAGAACCTGGCCTGAGCAAGTAGCTCGCATTCCTACTTCTGTCACAGCACCACCACCTCTTCAGCCCGCGTCGGTAACAGTTCATGGAGAAGAAAAATGGAACAAGATGTGCAGATGTTTCTGCAAGAAGAGTCAGGGCCACGTGACAGTGGACTGATCCTGAGTTAAGCCCCTACTCAGGGTCTTCAGCAGAGAAGGGAAAACTCCCTAAAGGCAGAGCTCTGAGCCTTTATCTTATCTACCTTGCACAGAGTCATCCTAACAGGGAGGGAGGTAACCACCAGCAGCTGGTGGTTAGAAGGTGTTAGGCGCCACCTTCTCACATTTACTCCTTTTGCGGTGACCAGACGGGAGAAATGGCAAGAGACGAGGCTCTACACTGGCTCCTGGACCATGGTCCGAGAATCAGGGACTCAAAATGAGCAGCAGTGAAAATCAGAACTGTTGGCTTGTGTTGTTAAACGGTTGGCCTATAGGCTATGTTAAATTCTCTTAGCCAGTGACTAAGAGATGGCGGTCTTTCTTCTGAAGTTAATATACATGACTCTAAGAACAGTGATGTGAAAAAGGATATGCAATTTCCCACTAGTGTCCCTGTTGGCCTGACTGCATTTTTTGTGTGTGTGTTACCACGATTCTGGAATATTCCCGGTTAGAGAGGTCAGTACCCTAGGAAGAACTAAGATCTCCAGTCTTATAACAATGATGCATCATGAGAGTAGGAAATAATGCTGCTCCTTGTGCCATTCCATGCTCCTCATGCTGCTAGGTTAAAGCAAAAAACAAAAAAGGGTTACAGTGCCTACGCGGTGCCTATGCACCTCTGCACGGCAGAGCATCATGTGGCCTTCAGCCACAGTCCTCTTCACTCAGTTTGCAGCAAACAGTGTTTTATCTTTGAGGCTCGGGATCCACCCCAGTCTTGGCTGAGGTCTGGACTCCTGACTGACTTCTGCTCTCTCTGGGAGTGCTGGGTCTTGGATCCTCCGCTCCAGTCCCTGTGTGCAGATGACCTCAGCCAGGTATATGGAAACTCCAGATCCTCCTGATTCACATGTAGACCAACCTGAAGGCTGTTTCTCAGTATCCTCATCCACTTGGGTTCGCCTGAATGGTTGTTCCCACTTGGACACAAGTCATGGGGGTCCTGGCTTCCTCCAGCCATGTCCCATCCTCCCTAATTCAAAGCCTGTTTGACTCAGACCCTCATCTCCAGCATGTTTTCTGCCCAATTTCCCTTGACCATAACCAGAAAGGGAAGTACCAGTGGTGTGAGCTCAGGAAGGCAGTTCCAGAATGTTGATGAAAATCATCAAGAAATAATCTATAATGGGAATTGAACAGCATTTTATTTGAGACAAGCCAAGGACTATAGTTCAGAAGCCAGCCTCTCTGATTATTCTGAGGAACTTCTCTGGAGAAACAGGGCTTTCAGCACAGTTTTATATCTTGTCAGAACAAAGAACATCAAACAAGATCTAGAAACAACCTAGATGTCCATCAACAGCAGGGTGGGTAAAGAAGATGTGATGTATATATATATGTACATACACAATGGAATATTACTCAGCCATAAAAAGAACAAAATAGTGCCATTTGCAGCAACATGGACTGGCCTAGAGATGATCATACTAAGTGAGGTAAGTCAGACAGAGAAAGACAAATATCGTATGATGTCACTTATTTATGTGGGGCCCAAAATATGACACAAATGAACTTATACACAAAACAGAAACAGGCTCACAGACTTAGGGAACAGACCTGCAGTTGCCAAGCTGGGGAGGTACAGGGGAGGGATTGATTGGGAGTTTGGGATTAGCAGATGCAAACTATTTTATATAAAATGGATAAACAACAAGGTCCTACTGTATAGCACAGAGACTATATTCAATGTCCTGTGATAAACTAGAACGGAAAAGAACGTGAAAATAAAGGGAAAAAAGCTAAACAAGTTGTGGATGTGTTTCTTTAAGGTTGCAAAACAAGAGCAGATTAGCAGGTACATGGTGACTCAGCATGTACATGTTCCATGTACACAGCCTTGGCACCTGGGGAGGAACTCTTAGCCTTGAAGGAGGACCAGCATCAGTATCCCATGATCGGAGGCATTTATTCTTTTACTTCTGATCAGTGTGCCCCTTTAAAAAAAAATAATTAAAGAAGATGCAGAATGTATGTTTGATAGGCTCCTTTGGTCAGCATAAAATTCAAGTTATCTCATGTATAAGCCAGAATGACTTCCTTGGACCTCAGTATGTAAACATATTGAGCATCCTGTGTATCTTTTCTCAGATAATTGGGAAGAAAGTGGCAGGAGGTGAACTAAGAACTTGGAAGCAGCTTGTTTTACTGGAAAGAGTCTGCAGTCAGACAAAAAAGGCACACACTGTGGAATGGAACAGACTGGACTTGAATCTCTGCTTGGGCCCAGAACATCTGTGTAGGCAGAGGAAGCTTCCTAACCACTCTAAGCTTCAGTTGTCTCATCTGCAAAAGTGGTTCACTGAGCTAATGTCTGTGGAAGATTCCTAATGTATGTGCATAGTTCAATACATATTTTTTTTGTTTTAAATCTTTAGTTTTAACTATTCTACTACAAGGCTTCCCTGATAGCTCCATTGGTAAAGAATCTGCCTGCAATGCAGGAGACCCTGGTTCGATCCTTGGGTTGGGAAGATCCCCTGGAGAAGGGAAAGGCTGCCCACTCCAGTATTCTGGCCTGGAGAATTCCAAGGACTCTATAGTCCATGGGGTCACAAAGAAGGACATGCCTGAGTGACTTTCACTTTCATTCTGCTACAGAACACTCTTTTCTTTATTATCAAAAGGTATTATACATGCTGTTGTCGTTCAGTCTCTAAGTCGTGTCTGACTATTTGCGACCCCATGGACTGCAGCATGCCCAGCTTCCCTATCCTTCCCTATCTCCTGGAGTTTGCTCAAACTCGTGTCCATTGAGTCTGTGATGCTATTCGTGTGGCCCCTCATAATCGGGGTTTCCCAGGGAGCACCATGGTAAAGAATGTGCCTGCTAATGCAGGAGATGCAAGAGACATGGGTTCGACTCCTGGGTCAGGAAAGATCCCCTGGAGAAGGGAATGGCAACCCACTGCAGTATTCTTGCCTAGAAAATTCCATGGACAGAGGAGAGAGATACAGTTCATAGGACTGCAGAGAGTTGAACACAACTGAAGCGACTAGAATGCACACATGTATAGCACAGGGAACTTGACTTAACACTCTGTAATGGCCTATATGGATAAAGAATCTTAAAAAGAGTGCGTGTGTGCGTGTTCAGTCGTGTCCAACTCTGTGCGACCCCATTGACTGTAGCCTGACAGACTCTTCTGTCCATGGAATTTTCTAGGCAAGAATACTGGAGTGTGTTTTCATTTCCTATTTAAGGGGATCTTCTTGACCTAGGGATCGAACCTGCATCCCTGTGTCCCCTGCACTGGCAGGCAAATTCTTTACCACTGCACCCCTTGGGAAGCCTGTAAAACTGATTCAATTGCTTTATACCTAAAACTAACACAATATTGTAAATCAACTATGCCTCAATTAAAAAAAACATTAAAAACTAAACAAGGTATTGTAAACATTATCGTTAAAACTGCATTTGCATTTCTGTTATTTTATATCTCAGTTAACGGTCTTACCATCCCCCACTTTTAAAAGACTTCTTAAGTTTGGGCTTTTGTTATCGCAAAGGCAGACAAGTTCAGTTTATTCGGAAGTGCTCATACATTATATAAGCTTTTATTTTCACCCAAAGTGGGTTTGCTGAGGATTGTGGTGTACTGATTGAAAGCTCTGGCATCATAATGAATGTTAAGTTTGAGATCAAAGACAAAGTTCAGTCACCAATGGCAGCTAGTCTTGTGTGAATTAGCCATGATTCATCTCAAGGCAAACATCTGTTGCTGTGTTAGTCACGGACAGTCCTGTGGTCCAGCCTGGCTTTGAAGCATGCAGTGTCATATACATTAATGCACTTAACCCTCACGACAGTTCTGCAAAGGAGATACAAAGGCGGAGAAGGTGACCGCACTTTACAGACGAGGAAACTAAGTTCTGAGACTTGGAGTGGGGCCGGGTCAAGGTCACACACTTGGTGAACAAGGTGGGCTGGTCTTTTGTCTGTTGCATTTGTTTCCTCGAACACTTCCCGGTTGCTGCTCTGTGTGTTTGAATGAGAGTTGGAGAAAACGCATCCTCATCCCTCCTGTTGGTCATCTCTCGGGTTATTGCATGGCACCAGCTAGCAGGTGTGGGCTTCCCAAGTGGTGTGCGTGGTGAAGAACTGCCTGCCAATACAGGAGATGTAAAAGACATGGGTTTGATTCCTGGGTCAGGAAGATCCCCTGGAGGAGGACATGGCAACCCACTGCAGTATTCTTGCCTAGAGAATCCCATGGACAGAGGAGCCTGGCGGGCTACAGTCCATGGGGTCACAAAGAGTCAGACATGACTGAAGTGACTTTGCACGCACAAGTAGCAGGTGTGACCACATGTGCCTGAAAGGTATCCTTCCAATGTGGTTGGTCAACTCTTCTCTTTGGACAAGTCATCCCAAGATGCCACACGATAAAAATGAAGCACTTTCATATGAAACGTGTTCTATTAAAACAAAGCAGGATTGCCTTTCTCTTGGTATTAGTACTATTAAAGTTTCCAACTAAATGAATTGAAGTATAAAGGATCGGTCGGCAATGTGGTAGACCTGGGTTCAATCCCTGGGTTGGGAAGATCCCCGGGAGGAGAGCATGGCAACCCACTCCAGTATTCTTGCCTGGAGAATCCCCATGGACAAAGGAGTCTGGCAGACTATGGAGTTGCAAAGAGATGGACAGAACTGAGAGTCTAAGTACACATAGTTAATCTACAATGTTGGGTTAGTTTCAAGTATACAGCAAAGTGATTCAGTTATGCATATAGTATTTTATATATTTATTCTTTTTGCAGATTCTTTTCCATCTAGGTTATTGCAGAGTACTGAGTATAGTTCTCTGTGCTTACAGAGAATACAGCAGGTCCGTGTTTATCTATTCTGTATGCAGTAGTTCCAGTTTCAATAAGCTCCTTAAAAATGCACCTGTGCTCTGCTGTGCTCCATCACTCAGTCGTGTTCCACTATCTGTGGACTGTAGCCCACCAGGTTCCTCTGTCCATGGGATTTCCCAGGCAATAATACTGGAGTGGGTTGCCATTCCCTACTCCAGGGGATCTTCCTGACCCAGGGATTGAACTCACGTCTCTTGTATCTGCTGGACTGGCAGGTGGATTCTATAATATCCTTCCACCAGGGAAGCCCCAAAATGCACCTACTAGGTATGAGTAGTTTGGAACTTAAGAACAATTCATATATTTTATTTTTAATTATATGAGTGGCTCTTCAATCCCAAACTGTCCCTACATAGAAGGTGTATTTTTAAGGAACCTCTTGCTGCTACAACTCCCCTGAGGTTTGTACCCATATGTAGGCATTCCTGAGCTGCTTGACAATATCTAGGTAGGGCCATGAAAGGTGACCTTGGATGATGTCAAGATCATGCTGGGCTTCCCTGCTGGCTCAGAAGGTAATGAATCTGCCTGCCATTCAGGAGACTGCCTGCAATGCAGGAGATGCAGATTCAATACCTGGGTCAGGAAGATCCCCCGGAGGAGGAAATGGCAACCCACTCCAGTATTCTTGCCTGGGAAATCCTTGGATAGAGAAGCGTGGCAGGCTACAGTCCATGGGGTCACAGAGTCGGATACAACTTAGAGACTAAACCACCACCCCCAAGATCACATTAAATGCATATTGCTGTGGCTTTCAAAGCATAAGTTCATCATCTCAGCTAAACTGTTACTTGCCATAGCCCTGAGAGACAGGCAGAGCAGACCCTGTGTTCATCTCATTGGAACACTGACGTGTCCAAAGGCATCAGAGGGAGACCTGTCTCCATGACCCTCTTCTTTGATTCTATCGCTTACATGGTGTTAAAGAAGATGTTTGTCATTTTACGTAGGGTGACTGGTTTGAAAACATTCCTACACTGCATTTTGTTCACGGAAGATCTGGGGAAAGTAACGACTAGCAGTACCGCTGCCACTGCCCAGCTGTCAATTCTCTCTTTCACCAGAGTGTAGCTGGGAAATGCGGTCAGCACAGTGAATCATCTCTTCCTCATCAAGGCATTTGACCAGCTTTTTAAGATCTCCTCATGGACATGCTGGAGAAATATGAGGTTGAGCCTGGGATGCTGAGACGAATTACTAGCTGGTTAGCGGTGTCCAAAGGGATTGTTGACTCAGTCACCCAAAGGTTTTTGGTCTTGGTGTTGTAGAGCTCTCTCTAATTCTAGACTGTTCAGCATTTTTATCAGGGCCATGAACAGAAACACAGAGCTCACTGTTCTCGCATTTATAGATAGCATGAAGGGCTTCCCTGACAGCTCAGTTGGTAAAGAATCCGCCTGCAATGCACTGGGAGGGGGACTGATGAGAAGTTGATTGAAGGGGGCTGAGTCTGTAAATTTAAAAGCAGAGGCATTACTTTGTCAACAAAGGTCCGTCTAGTCAAGGCTATGGTTTTTCTAGTAGTCATGTATGGATGTGAGAGTTGGACTGTGAAGAAAGCTGAGTGCCGAAAAATTGATGCTTTTGAACTGTGGTGTTGGAGAAGACTCTTGAGAGTCCCTTGGACTGCAAGGAGATCCAACCAGTCCATCCTAAAGGAGATCAGTCCTGAATATTCATTGGAAGGACTGATGCTGAAGCTGAAACTCCAATACTTTGGCCACCTGATGGGAAGAGCTGACTCATTTGAAAAAACCCTGATGCTGGGAAAGATTGAAGGCAGGAGGAGAAGGGGATGACAGAGGATGAGATGGTTGGATGACACCACCGACACAATGGACATGAGTTTGCGTGAGCTCCGGGAGTTGGTGATGGACAGGGAGGCCTGGCGTGCTGCGGTTCATGGGGTTGAAAAGAGTCGGACATGACTGAGCGACTGAACTGAACTAAACTGAGTCTGTAAAAATCCATTTTGTAAAAAATTTATTTATTTTTTAATTGAAGGATAATTGCTTGACATAATTTTGTTGGTTTCTGCCAAATATCAACATGAATCAGCCATAGGTGTAAAAATTCACTTGCTGCTGCTGCTGCTAAGTCGCTTTAGTTGTGTCCGACTCTGTGCAACCCCATAGACGGTAGCCCACCAGGCTCCCCCATCCCTGGGATTCTCCAGACAAGAATACTGGAGTGGGTTGCCATTTCCTTCTCCAACGCATGAAAGTGAAAAGTGAAAGTGAAGTCGCTCAGTCATGTCCAGCTGCTAGCGACCCCAGGGACTGCAGCCTACCAGGCTCTTCTGTCCACGGGATTTTCCAGGCAAGAGTACTGGAGTGGGTTGCCATTGCCTTCTCCCAAAATAGGCATAAATATGAATACTTCTGTTTGGATCTGCTCACCCAAACCCTGGAAATGAACTACCTTCCAATATAGGGTAAAGAAATAATAGCTTAATAGTAGGGACTTCCCAGCTGGTGCTAGTGGTAAAGAACCCACCTGCCAATATAGGAGATGTCAGAGACACTGGTTAGATCCCTGGGTCAGGAAGATCCCCTGGAGGAGGGCATGGCAACCCACTCCAGTATTCTTGCCTGGAGAATCCCAAGGAGAGGGAAGCCTGGTAGGCTGTAGTTACAAAGAGTTGGACATGACTGAATTGACTTAGTAAGCACAGTAGCATGTTGCAAGTATCTGAATGACTCTAGTAAGTGTTAATATCAGTTAAACATAAGCTTCCCAGGTAGTGCTAGTGGTTAAGAACCTGCCTGCCGATGCAGGAGATTTAAGATATGTGGGTTTGATCCCTGGGTCAGGAAGATGGAGGAGGGCATGGCAACCCACTCCAGTATTCTTGCCTGGAAAATCCCATGGACAGAGGAACTGGGTGGGCTATGGCCCACGGGGTCACAAAGAGTCCGACATGACTGAAGTGACTTCACAGGCACATAGTCAAATGTGAGTAAACACTGTTAAATATCCATTGAAAAGCTTGTTTGATTTCACATGAGTTTATGGAAATATGGTGTCTAGGTGGAGGTCTGGTGAGACCACACCAAAGGAACTGCTGCTCCATAAGAAGCCCATTGGGAAGCGTGTGTGTGCAGGAGAGGATGCTCACGGTGTGGAGGTGGCAACAGTCCCTGACCGTGAGGATGCTTGACGGAAGCAGAGGTCTTCCAGGAGGCAAATGGAAGATGCGGGTGACAGGTCATTGGTTATTTCCGGCACATGTGAGAAGCTTTTCTGTAGAAGAGTTCTTTTCAGTCTTAAGATTTCAAACCAGATGGGTAGATGGTGGAAGATGAAGTGGGCTGCATAAGGCTGGGTTCCAGTTCTTCCAGACTCTGCAAACACTTGGAAGGGAAGATTACAGATGGGAGTTTGACCAGGGCTTTGATGCTCTCTTGGAGAACTTTACTCAGGAAATGCTTCCCGGCGGAGATGAAAGTCACACTGAGCTTTGAAGAATGAAGAGGTTTGGGATGCAGGCTTGAAGTGTCCCAAGAAATCATTCCAGTGGCAAAAGAAGCAGCAGGGTAATCAGAAGAGAGGCGGGAGAATGTGACAATTATGGCTGTGAGTTATGTTATCTGCATGCAAACTCTGCTACTTGTTAGCTCTGCACCTTGATTCAGATAGAAGGGTGGACCCCCAAATGTGGCCACGTCCCCATGCCTGGAACCTATGGTTATGTTGCATTACGTGGCAGAGGGGAGTTGAGTTTGCAGATGGGACTAAGTTTGCTAAACAGCAGACGGGATTATTTTGGATTATCCGTGCTCAGTTGCTCAGTCATGTCTGACACTATGTGACCCCATGGACTGTAGCCCACCAGGCTCCTCTGTCCATGGAATTTTCCAGGCAAAAACGCTGGAGTGAGTTGGCATTTCCTTCTCCAGGGGATATTGCAGACCCAGAGGTCAAACCCGAGTCTCTTGCATCTCTTGCACTGACAAGCAGATTCTTTACGACTGAGCCATCTGGGAAGTTCTTAGGATGTTCCAGATGGGCCCAGTTTATTCACAAGAGTACTGAAAAGTGGAAGAGGCAGGGCAGAGATCAGAATCAGAGAGTGAGACATGAAAATGGAAACAAGGTCAGAGAGATCCTGGGTGGCTGCCTTTGATGGTGGAGGAAGAGGCACTGAGCCAAGAAATGCTGTGCTGTGCTTAGTCCTCAGTCGTGTCCAATTCTTTTTGATCCCAAGGACTGTAGCCCACCAGGCTCCTCTGTCCATGAGATTCTCCAGGCAAGAATACTGGAGTGGGTTGCCATGCCCTTCTCCAGGGGATCTTCCCAAACCAGGGATTGAACCCACGTCTCCCACATTGCAGGTGGATTCTTTACCATCTGAGCCACCAGCGAAGCCCCAAGAAATGCTAGCAGCCTCTAAAGAAGGAGAAGGCAAGAAAAAGGACCCTCTCCTTGAGCCCCCAGGAAGGAATCCAGTCCTGTTCACACCTCAATTTTCACCCAGTAAGATCCGTTTCAGACTTCTGGCTTCCAAAACTGTGCAATAAAAAGTTTTGTATTGATTTAAGTTATTGCTGTTGTATATTTGCTATAACAGAAGCAGAACGCTACAACACTTGGGTTAGTTTGACAGCTCAGAGCCAGCTTTATAATGTATAACCTACGATATTTATAATATCTTCTTCCTAGAATTCTTGCAAGTAAAGTGACCAGTACTCTACTTGACATATTGTGTGTTTTCAGTAAAAAGTCATCATCATTGTTATGAAAGACTGCTTTATGGTGACATCATTTAGCCATCATAAGACCCTATAACCAATCCATTTCTTCCTCATCAGCTCGAAGGAACTCCTGACATAACCCTCACTTCCCTAGCATCGGAGAGCATCACCCTTCTGCTACCCAACTCTCCCACTTCAACTTCTAGGGAAAGATGAGCTGGCCTAGCTGTCCAGTTTGGGTCAGGGACCTACTTATCCAGTCCTGATAAGGTTGACTATATGGATAACAGGAAAGAAATTTCTAGAAAAGTGGGGCTTAGCAAGTTCTCCAGTCTAGAGTCCACTGCTTGGCTAAGCCTGAGCACACACGTATACACACACACACACACACACAGTGTTGTATCCAGAGCTGCCATCTGAGTATGGTTTAAGCTGGTTAAAACTATTTCTCCCTTGCAAGGTCTTGATGTGGTGTAGCTACTTGTCCTCACAACTTGCAATGTGGGTCCTAAATGTGTACACATCTGATGTGAACTGGAGGAGACAGAATAAGATGGACACTGGGAAGCATCATCCATTGGTCAATTGGATGTTTCAACACATGTTGTTTCAACCCATGTCTCTTTGTTGGCATGTTGCCATGGATGTGGACTGAACAAAACAGATTTCCTGATGTGTGCATGTGTGTGTACCTTTTCGTCAGTCTAATCCATTCCCTGGGTACATTGAAGATCAAGAAAGATGTGGGTGAGTCCTGAATGATGGAAAAATCTTGAGACTCTAAAGCTGGAGAGTCTTAGTGACCTACCTGCTTAAAATATTGCTAGGGTTCCTTCCTCTTCTAATTTTGAGGGATACATTTATAAATCTTTAATGCCAGACATTTTGGATATCATGATTTTTATTCATCAGGCCCACTGAAGGAAACTGCGACTTTAGCACTTTTGAGTCTCCTTGGTTCTGAGGTTAATGATCTGCAGGAAGTACACGTGGGGAAGTAAACAGGAGCGTGAGTCTTGGGGAGTTTGTTCTCAAATATGCCCTGAACTGTCGCTCGAGCCTTCTCAGACTATCTTTAAGTCAAGTTTGCTTATGTTCACATTTTCCCTTCATTTAAAATAAATTTATTGAGTGTCTAATATGTTCTAGGCATTGCCCTAGGCATTGTGAATGTAACTGTGAGCAAAACAAAGTTGCTGGTTTCATGTAGCTTACATTTTAGTGGAAGAACATTCCATAGTGATTGTAAGCTGTTCAGCAAAACCCAGACTCCTCTTTGGTGGACACACACCAAAACTCTACTTCCCAAGACCCATAAAGTTGTGTATGGACACATGACCAAGTCCTTTCCAGTCAAGAATTAGAGCAGAACTCAGTGTCCTTTGCCTTAATTCACATGTTCATTTTCTTACTTATATTCTTCTGAAATCATTGTGACCATAGGAAAAACATCTAATTGACTTGGTCTATTTTTAGGTAAAAAATATTCTGATGTTCATTTTATTTCTCTTATGAGATGTTTCTTAAGAGAAATCTATGCATCAATGCTTCTATGAACAATATAAAAATGGGACTAGCTTTGTAAGCTTTAGTTCTACAGAGAAGGATTAAAGGAGTTCTTTGAAGTTTACTGTGACCTCAGATAGTAAAGCACTGAAATATACAAGTACGAAAAAAAGGTGGTGCAGTGGTAAAGAATCCGCCTGGCTGGCAATGAAGGGGACACAAGATAGGCAGTTTCAATCCCTGAGTTGGAAAGATCCCCTGGAGAAGGAAATGGCAAGCCACTCCAGTTTTCTTGCCTGGAAAATTCCACGGACAGAGGATCCTGGTGGGCTATAGTCCATGGGGTCATGAAGCGTTGGTCATGACTGAGCATGCACACAGGCACATGAAGGAATGAGATAATGTTTGAAGAGATTTGAAAATAGCTATTATGGTTTCATTACTTGGCTTCTCTGTTCTTTAGTTTGATCATCTGTGAAATGGGGATGTGTTTACAGATGAAGAAACTAACAGGCAGTTGAATTAGGTGCCTAGATTCTAGTGACAGACTCTCTGGAGTCTCTTCACAGGACTCACTGGATGTGTGGACAACATATGTCTGGGTCTCAGTTTCCTCATCTGCGAAATAGGATTTCCTCATCTGTTCTGTAGGATTGTTAGGAGAATTAAATGAGTTAACATTTCAAGCGCCACCTGGCACATAGCTGTGATCATGTGCTAACTCCTGACAATTTTAGATACGATATCAAATATCCTATTTTCTTAAGAAAATTTACACAGACCTCCAATTTTTCACTACTTTTACATCATGAAATCTCACCTTTTACCAACCTCAAATTTTGCTACAATTTGTTTCAATGTCTCCTCACAGGAATTCCCCTTTTGTTTACCTTTAGAAAATAAAAATTGAGGAACTTGTCAACTTGGGATATGGCAGCTGGCTGGAAACGATGGGGAAGGGAAGCAGTTCTTCTAAAAAAGGAGATACGCTGAGTAAACAGTCCCCAAAGCAGTCCTGAGTGCGTTCCAGATGAGTAATGATTTATGAACAGGAAATCTGGGTCGGCGGGGCTTCAGTTAAACAGTGTGAGGAGATGGAAACCAGATGTCTAACCTTCATCGCAGAGGAGGCCCGCAGAGCGAGGCAGCGGGAAGAGGCCGGTGGAGGCGGGAGGACCGAGAGGACCGCAGGGAGCACATCTGGCTGGTGGAGCGGGGAAGGAGGGGGTGGGGGGCGGGGCCGCCAGGCAGGCCCTGATGGACTCGGACGCCCTCCAAAGTCAACTCGTAAAGTGTCACCAGCCAGAAAACCCAGCGCTTGTTTAGGATATACATTTTGTTTCAAGTCACATTCCCATGGAAACCTGGACACTAGCTGAAACCGCTCAGTCTTTTTGTTAACAGAGATCATGTGTGTGTGTGTGTGTAAATGCGATGTATTTCGGAAGATGCTTCAATGAAATACCTCTCTTCTTCCAATTATATCTCTGAAAGAGCCCAGTTTCCTGAAAACCTAAAAGCAAGATTGACTTTTAATGTGAGCAAGACAAGAATGTTTAAGTGCATGTTCATCCTGATGTCCAACTGTCTTGATACAAAGAGAACAAGAGGTTAGGAGAAGGGTCAGCAAACTATAGCTTGTGGTCTATTTGAACCCACAGACTTTCCATACAGCCCCCAGTTTAAGAGTCTAAAAACAAAAATCTAAAAAAAAAGAGTGGTGAGCAAAAGAGAGGAATATGAAACAGAATCGTGTGCAGCCCACGCAGCACAAAATATTTGCCATCTGGTCGTGGACAGAAAAGTTCGCTAACCCTGATGTGAAACACAGCGTCCTGGCAAGTGAAGCCGGCATATAAGATGAGAGGTCAGCCTGATAATTGCTACAAACAAATCGATCTGAGCCCAGTGTCTGTAGCCCCACGCAGCCCTGGTTGAGTTAAAGTTCACATGTTCACTTCATGAGAACCCCCTGGACCCTGTCCTCAGAAACGGGCAAAGCTGACGAGCAGTGCACGCGGGTGGAAAGGCAGGCCTGGAAAGGGTGTCTGGCTGTTTCTCGGGGAAAGCACATGATGTTTCTGCGTCTGCACAGAGATGTGCGGCCGCCAAGCTCAGAGCTGGCACTCAGCTTCAAGCCTCAGGACGGAGCATGAGCAGTGAGGGAAAGTCACAGAAAAATGTGCCTTGGACTTCGGAGAGACCTGGAGAAATAAGGCAAAGAGAGGCAGTGACCCACTCACACCTTTGCTTAGATATTAACGAAAGTGACTCTGATTAAATAATTATGAAAATAGCAATGCAATAAACAAAAAGTAATAATAGTTAAGCTAGTCAAAGCTACAATTTATTGAGTGTTTATAATGTGCCAGACATTGTGCTAAGCACTTCCCCGGAATTATATTTAATCCTCATAATAACTTTGTGAAGATGAAGAAACAGACTCACAGGTAAAGGAACATTTCTGAAGTCAAAACTGTTAGGAGGCAGAGCCATGGACTGAGAACAGTCTTTACTGCTGGCAGTAATTTTTTTTTCTTTTTTTTGAGCCATGCATCAGGCGGGATCTCGGACCAGGAATTGAACCTGTGCCCCCTGCGTTGAGAGCTCAGAGTCTTAACTGCTGGACCCCCAGGGAAGTCTGTTATTGCTTCTGTAGCTTGGAAAGGCTCAGGGTGAAGAGTCTGAATATAAGTAGGCAGGGTCTAATGGAATTGAAACATAAATTTTTATTATCCATATCTTATTTCCCTTTTCTTTTAAAAGCCATGATAATAAAACCCTAATCACTGAGGTGTCACAAAACTTCATTCTAGGTTTTATTTCCCATGGAGTCTGAAATATTCTGCGTCGGGCCAACCTCAGCACTATGGATTGGAAGACCTCTCCTTCCAGGATACTCTGATTCTTGTTTTTTTTTTTTTTTTCCTTTTGGAAAATCTGTTCTTTTGTGCCAGGTCAGCTGTTGTTTTTTAGTTGCTAAGTTATGTTCAACTCTTTTGCCATCCCATGGACTGTAGCCGGCCAGGGTCCTCTGCCCACGGGATCTCCCAGGCAAGAATACTGGAATGGGTTGTCATTTCCTCCTCCGGGGGATCTTCCTGACCCAGGGATGGAACCCCTATCTCCTTCACTGGCAGGTAGATTCCTTACCACTGAACCACCAGGGAAGCCCCCAGGTCAGCTGACTATATAGTGTATCTTGACTTGACCTCACCTGGAAATGAAATTTAGTTATCAACATAGGCATTTTCTCCTGTAGCCCTTTCAGAATCCTCCCTTATCAAATAAGTGAGCACAAGCCCACCTGTGCGTCCCCTGCGTGGGGGAGTCACTCTGCTTGAGGAGGGGTGAAACTGGTCACTTGGTCAGAGCCAGGCATCAGCTTGGCGCAGAGCCTGGCTCAAATAGGGAGGATGGTGGTCGGCTGTCAGTCATCAGTCTGTCTCTTAATCTCTGGTGCTTAGCTTGCCCGATTTTTAACAAGAAGCCTGTAACTGATCCTCATGTTTGTTCTTATGCTGATAGTGTGTCTGATGCCTACAGGCTCTTTCCTTTATTTTCACTTGTGGTCCCCATTTCCCCTTGCAGACATTTCTCTAGTAAACCTCCTGCACATCCAGTCCCACCTTCTTAGAGGAGAGAGATGAATGCAGAGGTCAACTCCAATAAGTAGAGCACGTGACCCAGGGGAACAGGAACAGCTCAGGCACGAGTGCTCCAGGCAGAGAAACAGCAAGTCCCATCAGCAGGGAGGATGCGCAAAGATCTTCCAGAGAACCGAATGCCTACACACCTATTCAAATGGCCCAGATCCAGAACTGAGAGCCCCAATGCCATCGAGGATGTGGGGCAACAGTAACCCTCATTCACTGCGGATGGGGAGGCAAAATGATACAGATACTTTGAAAGACAAGCTAACATTTCTTTCAATACTAAACATACTTTTACCACGTGTGTGTGTTAGCCTCTAAGTCATATCCGACTCTTTGCGACCCCATAGACTGTAGCCTGCCAGGCTCCTCTGTCCATGAGATTCTCCAGGCAAGAATACTGGAGTGGGTTGCCATTCCCTTCTCCAGGGGATTTTCCCGACCCAGGGATAGAACCTGGGTCTCTCGCATTGCAGGCAGATTCTCTACCATTTGAGCCACCAGGAAAGCCCCACCTACTGTTACATGTTGGTCCAAATCCATTGAATCTAAAACACCAGAGTGAATCCTCATGTGAACTACAGACTTGGAGTGCTGAAGGTGCATCAGTGTAGGTACATCAGTTGTATCAGGGAGTGATGTTAATAGTGGGAGAGGCTGTGCCCCAGTGGAGACAGGGGATATATGAGAGAACTCTGTACCTTTCTCTCAGCTTTGCTGCAAGCCTGACTGCTCTAAGAAATAAAGTCCATTTCCAGCACTCCTCAATCTAGAATGCTTGCAGCTGAGTCAGTGGGAGAGAGAGATGAGAAAAGGGCAAGATCATTCACCATCCTAAGGATTTTGGTCTCATTCTGAAATAGTGATAACCCACTCAGTGATTCTATGGAGGGGCTGATTTTCATTTTAAAAAGCTCATTACAAATGTGATGATTAGAATAATTTGATAAGAGGACACAGGGGGGCATGGAACCCACTGAGGAAGCTATAACAGAAGTTTCATGCAGAGATGGTGATGGATATGGGAGAGACAGAATGTGCAGCACTGGAGAAATACATGAAGATTGGAACATTGGGAAAATTCAAAGGAATCTTCTGATTTCAGTCTTTAGCAGGAGGCTTATGATGGCCTTATCCACCCACACGGCCCCGTGGGATAGAAGCAGATGTCTTTGGGGAAGTTGGGGGGTTTGAGTGTGCTGACTTGGGGTGCCATGGGGGAATCTCAGTGGAGCTGTCAGGAAGATAGTGGGATGCTTGTGGTTCTGGGGCTCAGGAATCAGTGTGGGAAAGAGTCGGCGGTTTTAGGATATTTGGTCAATAGATGGTGTTTGATGTCATGGCGCAGATGAGATTGCAAAGACAGGGAGCTTAGCGTGAAGAGGCGTGGGCTGTGGATGCACTGAGTGACTTTGACATTAGGGTTAGCAGACGGCAGCTGGAGAGGGAGGTCGCCAAGGGGCAGAGAAGACCATGCAGGGAGTGAGGCGTCATGAGACGTCATGAGACGCAGGTGGGGGCCCCGAGTAACCACCTTGGGGGGGGCACAAAAAGTCTTTAAGGGTCTTTAAGGAGGTGAGGGAGCCCCCTCAGCGCAGACGCATGATTTAGGCAGAGGCAATAGCACATGTGAAGCAGAGCTGGGAGTGGTCATGTGGGAAACCGCAGCACAGAAATGATGATGGGAGAGCACGGTGCTGGAGGAGGAAGCTGGAGCTGGAGCTGAAGGAGCGATGGAGGGACGACCCTAAAGGGGCCTCTGTCCGTTTGGGAAAGCGCGGGCTCTGTTCTGAACTTCGCTTTATTGGCATATTTCAAGCAGGGAATCTGCTTAATCCAGTTTGCATTTTGGCAGGCTCAAGACCCTGATGCTGGGAAAGATTGAAGGCAGGAGGAGAAGGGGATGACAGAGGATGAGACGGTTGGAGGGCATCATGAACTCAGTGGACATGAGTTTGAGCAAGCTCCGGAAGATAAGGAAGGACAGGGAAGCCTGGTGTGCTGCAGTCCATGGGGTCACAAAGAGTTGGACATGACTGGGCAACTGAACAACAATAACAATCCTGGCACATGGTCCTATGGCTTTGATATGGGAGGGACTGAGACCCAAGAGCGAAAGGAGGGTAGTGCTGGAATCCAGGCTGGAAGTGAAGGGGGTGGGGGGTGGGAGGGTGGGGGAGGGACTTCAGAGATTTGTAGGAAACAGCCTGGGTAGGGATTGTAGTTAGATCTCTAATACCTTACCAGTTTCAAATTTTAAAATTTCCATCATGTTAGCATTATTCTTAGAGAAATAGGTCTTTAGTTAAAACTCATCAGTGACTGTCCAGATATAAATCGAGGAAATGTCATTCCTTTCAGGATGTTGAATGACATTACAAGTTGCTGCCACTCCACCCTTTGGGAATCACCGTTCATCTGTCCTTATTTCATGCATCTCGTACACCAGGAATATCTGCACCTATTAGATGTTTTTCCTCAGCCTCTGGGTACAATGCTGTCTGTCTCAATGCCATTAAAAGTCGGTTGTCAATGAACACAAACATACTGGTGGTTTGCAAGTTTACTAAAAATTCTGCCTTCCCAAGTTACAAGCACCAATCAGAACAGCTAAAGTTCAAGCCATTAATGCTTCTAAACCAGTCATCCTAACGCAGCCCAATTCCATTTAAAAAATGTAAAAATCCAGTGTGATTACACCAGAAGCACAGAATATGGCCATAACGAAGCTGTGATGACTCACCATGGAATTTTCTAAGGCAGTGTGGTGCTAGTGGTAAAGAATCCACTGCCCATGCAGGAGACAGAGGGTTTGATCCCTGGGTGAGGAAGATCCCCTGGAGTTGGAAATGGCACCCCACTCCAGTGTTCCTGCCTGGCGAATCCCCGTGGACAGAGGAGCCTCATGGGCTACAGTCCACGGAAACACAAAGAGTCAGACATGACTGAGCGGCTGAGCACACGCAGTTCAGTAGCATGAGTGTGGTCACCCGCCAGGATTTGTTGCCAAGAATTCTGGGACATTTCCTTATATACCAATGCGTGTTACCAGATCGCTACAATCCTTAATGTTTCCTTCTTTCCTTTCTTTCTCCCTCCCTCCCTTCCACAAATATTTGAACATCTTATGCCCCAAGTACTAGGGACACACCAGTGAACACGCAGAAAGGCCTACGCTCATGGAATTTGTATTCTATTGATACTATGGGAGATTATTCAATGTGATCATTAAATTTAGGTTTTGGTTTTTTTCTCCTTGTGATGGATCCTATAGACTTGTGTTGAAATCCTCACTCTGGTCACTTTCTGTATGATTTAAATCACTCCACATCTCTGAGCTTTAATTTACAAAATTCTTGGGAGGATGAACTGCCTTTCCCAAAGTAAGCCCTGCCCCACACGTTAATATGTGATTATCCTTGTAGAGGTAACTGAAACTGCAAATCTAGCAAGCTTTTGGCATTTAAATGGTGGTTGGATTTGTAAATCCTCTAATCTACATCCCTGTGTGTGGGCTCCTTTGTGTTTGAGATGAGATAGGAGAGATTTCCAAATTAAGGTCAAAGAACTTGAAACACATTTTCTGGGATCTCCCCCAAACCAGCCTGCCTTTGAGAAATCCTGCCGTGGGTAAGTGGCTGAGTTTCTGCCTGGACTGTGGTCACGGGGGCCTCTGGTTCTATTCAATTTACTCCCTGCGGCAAGCGCCAAAGACTCAGCCGCAGCCTTACCATCACCGCCTACGCATGCTGCGAGTCAGATCCTTCTGGAAGCAGCCCAACGTTACATTTGACACTGAACCTTTGTTAATAAAAGGAAATTTAAGTAACTCCGAAGCTAAGGCAGGGTCCCTTTCACATGCACATTTAGGGCATCTTTTTTTGTTGTTGTTGTTTGGGTCTAGTTGTTTCAAAGTTGCAGTAATTTCATCGTGACTTTGACTGTACAGTATTAGAAGATGTAGACACGTTTGTCTAGGTCTCTAGAATTTGCCTGTTGAGGAACCTCTTTTGTCCCAGACTTTTCATAATTAACTTGACTCATCTCTCTTTTACATTTATTTTTCAATGTGGACCATTTTTTAAAGTCATTATTGAATTTTTTAAGATATTGCTTCTGTTCTGTTTTTTTTTTTTTTGGCCATGAGGCATGTGGACTCTTAGCTCCTTGACCAGAGACCGAACCTAGGCCTGCTGCATTGAGCACAAAATCCTAACCACTGGACCACCGGAGAAGTCCCTGACCTGGCTTTTTGATGTTCATCCTTCTGCCTACTGTCTCCCACAGCATTCCGAGTCCTGCCTCCAAGACAATGAGAGCCTCTGGGCTTTGCCACCAGGATGACAGACATTAGGGTCTGTTGCTTTAAAAGGTTCTTAATTCACTTTATGTTCTAGTTGCATGTAGGCAAAGCAATTAGTGGTCATTCTGTGAACATTCTGATTTTCCCTTTAAAGATAATTATTATATTATGAAGATAGTAATATGCTAAATTATTTCAACCAATTAAAATATCAATCCTATTCATTGTTATCTATTTGGAAGAAAAAGGAAAAAAAGCAAGACTAATATCAGGAACTTCTCCATGCAACAAATACTTATCATGCACCTCCTGAAGATAAGACCCTGTGTTGGTTACTAAGGATCCTGCTGGGAATGAGGCAGTCACTGCTGCTGTCTCTGTAGACCTTGTATCAGTTGGAAAATTGATTAGAAAAGAGACATATTTACTAATGGAGCCAATATCCTTCCTGTTCAACTCCAACCTTTCACCCTTGACCCTGCCTCCCTCAGCCAAGAGGGCTGGGAGTTGCCTCCACTTCTTAACATAAGTTGAAACAAAAATGTATTTGATTAACCCCCAAATTCAGTCAACTTGAAACCTATCTAACCAGTTTAATTGAGGTGTTACACATACTTTAGAAAGGGTAAATATACCTTTAGAGAGCTTCTAGGTTTGCAAAGACTCTCACCAGTATCTTTGCTTTGTGCCTTTGATGACCTGTGAGGTTATCACCAGATGCTATTGGTCTTATTTTATAGTCGAGTAGAAACATGTGAAAGGGTTAGCTGCTGTCATATCTGACTCTTTGTGACCCCATGGACTGTAGCCCGGCCGGCTCCTCTGTTGGTGGAATTCTCCAGGCAAGAATCCTGGAGTGGGTTGCCATTTCCTCCTCCAGGGGATCTTCCTAGCCTAGGGATCGAACCCGGGTCTCCTGCCTTGCATGCAGATTCTTTACCATCTGAGCCACAGGGAAGCCCTAGCTTTGAGTATTTATTGCGTGTAGGACAGAGGAGCCTGTGGGCTACAGTGCATGGATCGCAGAGTCAGACATGACTGAAACAACGGCATGGACACCCAGCTGGCTCTCTTCTGTCTGCGCTGGAGGATTAAAAATGAAACTGAGATGAAAAATTATTAAGTGACCTTCAGATAGAGAAGAAGAAATATTGTGTGATATCCCTTTTATATGGAATCTTAAAAAAAAAATGGTACACACGAACTTATTTACAGAACAGAAAGAGACTCACAGACTTAGAGAACAAAGTTATGGTTGCTGGGAGAAGGATGGGGGTGGGGGAGATTAGTTAGGGAGTTTGGGATGGACATGTACACACTGCTATTCTTAAATGCATAACCAACAGGGACCTACTGTATAGCCCGGGGATCTCTGCTCCCTGTTATGTGGCAGCCTGGATGGGGGGGAGTCTGGGGGAGAATGGATACATGTGTATGTATGGCTGAGTCCCTTTGCTGCCCACCTAAAACTATCACAACATTATCAATCAGCTATACCCCAATACAAAACAAAAAGTTTGTTTTTTAAAAAGAAAAAGAGAAAACATTCTTTTTTTTTTAAAGAAAGAGAAAAAAAGTAAATTGGGAAAACAGTTCTTGAATGACCTAGATTTTGTTGCTGAAGTAAGTCTCAGTCAGTTTAAGTGCACAGATGTAGATGGTCCAGAGGGAGTCTCTCCCAGCGAGGGCCTGTCAGCGTGGCCTCACCCAGAGGCTGCAGGTCAGCTGGCTTCTTGGGACCAATTTTTCATCTCAAGCCACTGGTGTGATTGACCACAGGAATTTCTGCAAGATACAGATGGTGGCTGACTCTCATGATTTGAACTGGGTGCTACCGAAGATGTTTCTTTTCTGGATGATTCAGTGGGAGAATTTACTCTGGTGTGGGGTGGAGGCCAGTGGTCCCTGGTGTTTGCATTTACTGGAACTTCCCAATAGATCAACCCCCACATAGAGAACACTAGCTGTCAGATTTCCTCTAATTTCAAACATGCTTGGAATTTTTTTCTTTTTAAACTTAAGTATGTACAGGAATTCATATCCATCCCCTTTAAATGCCAGCTGGGTAGTCTGGGCTCACTCTTCTGGCTTCCCACTCTGTGCCATGAGGGGATCAGACTGGAGCACAAAAGCCTCTGCAAAGCCTCTGACTTTTTTGGGTGCTGAATTGCTAGATTCCTGCCACATCACGAGCCGAGACAGGAAAGGCCATGTGAGATGCAGACAAGATCTCAGTCTGGAACCACCCATTGAGTGAGGACGGAAGAAAGCTCAGTGACTGGAATCACTTCCTGCTTTGAATTCAATGTGTGGTGAATTCAAAGTTCTGGCTCAGAACTACAGTATGTGCGAACAGCCAACCCCATACAGACGCAACCCGCTCAGGATTCTTGCCTGGAGAATCCCATGAACAGAGGAGCCCGGTGGACTACAGTTCATGGGGTCACAGAGAGTCAGACACAACTGAATGACTGAGCACTCCTGCAGACTCCAGACCTGACATCTGAGATACAGGCCATCCTGGTGCCTTGCCTCCACCCACAGCCCTCTTGATCTCCTCTGCTCCCCACCTGTAGGTCTTTGCACCTCTTTCTATCTCTCCCCACTCACCTGTCAGTGGTGCCCTGCTCCCATTAGATGGAGAACTGTCCACCCTCTCCTCTCTCCCTTCTAAGGACTTTGATCCTACAAATATCTCTCTCTTCTGTGTCATTGGAGAAGGAAATGGCAACCCACTCCAGCACTCTTGCCTAGAAAATCCCATGGATGGAGAAACCTGGTGGGCTACTGTTCATGGGGTCGCAGAGTCAGACACAACTGAGCGACTTCACTTTTCCACTTTCTGTGTCATTAGCCATTTCTTCTACACCATTTTCTCAGCAACATAAGCTTTACTATTTTCTGTCCTAAAACAAGGGCTTCCCAGGCGGTGCTACTGGTAAAGAACCCACTGTCAGTGCAGGAGATGCTAGAGATGTGGGTTCGATTCCTGAGTTGGGAAGATTCTCCTGGAGAAGGGCATGGCAACCCACTCCAGTACTCCTGCCTGGGGAATACCATGGATAGAGGAGCCTGGTGGGCTACAGTCCATAAGGTCACAAAGAGTAGGAGGCGACTGAAGCGACTTACCGTGCACGCATGTCCTAAAACAAACAGCAACATCATCAATTAAAAAAAAAAATTCCACGAACCTGTGCAGCCACCTCGCTTCTCTGCTCTGCCCCGGTGAAGCCCCACTTCCGCTGGCTGTAATGGAGCCACTCTAACCAGGCTTCTGCACCCACTCCTTTTGCCCTTCTCTCCAGATCACCGATGCCCTCCGGGTTGCCAAGTTCCGTGGCTCAGACTGCTGTCATCTTACCTAAACCGCTGGGGCTTTCCGTACCCCGGACCTCCGTGAAAACCTTTCTTCCCCCAGCAGTCAGGACTCTATTGTCTCCTGCTTTTCCTCCCATTCACTGTGGGGTCCTGCCTAATCTGGTCTGAGCCTGTGTCTCTGGTTTCCTCTCCTTCTCCCCTTAATGTCTCCCGCTCCCCCGCCCCCTCTCCATCACACACACAGGTGGACGGTGCATACCATAGCTATGGCTCTGGGGGTCTTGGGAGGGGTGATGGTGAAGCTGGAACCAGCCTTCAGATCTGAGAGTCAGTAAGAGGGAATGTTACAGGGTCTCTGCCTCCAGTCTAAAGCCAACAAGGCACAGACGTTGCTGGTGGTCCAGTGGTTAAGAATCCGCCTGCCAGTGCAGGGGACATGGGTTCGATACCTGGTCTAGGAAGATTCCACATGCCTTGGTGCAACTAAGGCCACATACTGCGATGACTGAAGCCTGCATGCCTCGAGTCTGTGCTCTGAAGTAAGGGGAGCCACTGCAATGGGAACCCACGCAACACAAGTAGAGAGTAGCCCCTGCCTGCTGCAACTAGGGAAAGCCCACATGCAGCAACAGAGATCCAGCACAGCCATAAATAAATAAAATTCAAAATAAATAAGTAAACATGGCCCTAGCAGGGACAGCAGGATTCCCGTGTGGAAATGCAGGTCACAAATATAATTTAGGCGATGAATTAAAGGCTCATTCAATATTTAAATACACTGCAAAACAGTTCTAAAGCAAAGTTGCTAGGTTATATTGACAGTGATAGCAGGGTAGGCAATCTTTTTTCTTTAAAATTGTCCTCTCCAAGGTGGGTCATAAAATGGATCAGCACTCAGCTGATTACCGGGTGGAGCACCTCTGGGGCAGCAGGAGGTACTGGCCTTACTTGGAAACCAGGGTTAACTTGATTAAAACCAGGCCAGGCAGCCTGTGAGTAGCTGTGATGGAATTCTGGGAGATTAATGTCCCATGAAGGGATTTTAAGGATCAGATCATGGCTCAGAAAGCCTGGTAGTCAAGTAGTGAGAGCTGTCAAAACAAAACAAAGAGATCAAAAGTCTAGGGCAAGACTTTGCAATTTGGTTCACTGAACTAGCTGGGGAAAAAGTGACTCCATTTGATTAGGAATGATGAATTTGTCAAATTTGTATGAATATCATGTGATAACCTGTGCTACGTGCTAAGTCACTCAGTTGTGTCTGAATCTTTGTGACCCCATGGCCCGTGGCCCGCCAGTCTCCTCTGCCCATGGGATTCTCCAGTCAAGAATACCAGAGTGGGCTGCCATGCCCTCCTCCAGGGGATCTTCCCAGCCCAGGGATTGAACCCATATCTCTTACACCTCCGGCATTGGCAGACAGATTATTTACCACTAGCACCACTGGATCACCTATAACAACAAAACTCTTCTGCTTCTTACTTGGAGGTGATTTCTTGAATATGACACCCAAAGCAAAAGCAACAAAAGCAAAAATAAATGGGATGATGTCAGTTCTAGCACTGGACGGAGGATAGAATATCCTATTTACTGTATACCTCTACTAAATATGTTGTTGTTTGGTTGCTAAGTCATGTCCAACTCTTTGCAACCCCGTGTGGATTGCAACATGCCAGGCTTCCCAGTTCTTCACAATCTCCTGGAATTTGCTCAGACTTATGTCCATTGAGTCAGTGATGCTATCTCTCTTCCTCCGTAAACTTCTTTTGCCTTCAGTCTTTCCCAGCATCAGGGTCTTTTCCAATGAGTTGGCTCTTTGCATCAGGTGACCAAAGTATTGGAGCTTCAGCTTCAGCATCAGTCCTTCCAGTGAATATTCAGGGTTGATGTCCTTTAGGATGGGCTGGTTTGATCTCTTTGCCATTCAAGGGACTCTCAAGAGTCTTTTCCAGCACCACAGTTCAAAAGTATCAATTCTTCAGGTCCTCCGCCTTATTTATGGTTTAACTCTCACATCTGTACATGACTACTGGAAAAACTATATGGACCTTCGTTGGCAAAGTGATGTCTTTGCTTTTTAATATGCTGTCTAGGTTTGTCATAGCTTTTCCTCCAAGGAGGAAATATCTTTTAATTTCATGGCTGCACTCATCATCTGCAGTGATTTTGGAGCCCAAGAAAATAAAATCTGTCACTGCTTTAACTTTTTCCCCTTGTATTTGCCGTGAAGTGATGGGACCAGATGCCACGATCTTAGCTTTCTAAATGTTGAATTTTAAGCCAACTTTTTCACTCTGCTCTTTCACCTTCATTAAGAGGCTCTTTAGTTCCTCTCCACTTTCTGCCATTAGAATGATACCATCTGCATAACTGAGGTTGTTGATATTTCTCCCAGCAATCTTGATTCCAACTTGTGATTCATCCAAGTTATATATCTACTAAAAATGTAGAGAAAGGATATTCCAGGTTTAATCCAGTGTCAAAACTGATGGAGGAAAGATGAACACCACCAGTCAATTATTAAAATGATTAACATGGATGAATAGCAAACACAGAGCAACACCCCAAACACAGAGCAACCATGTGGCAGCTTTCCTGTCACTTTCCTGTGTTTAATAGTTGGAGGAAATGAAGGGCTGGGTCAAAGAGCACATTTTCAAATATCTGTCTAACTTATGGAATTTTTGCAAACATTTTCATGTTCTAATGGAAGTTCCTGGGGTAAGGGGAGGCAATTATTCCATGTGTTTGCTTCATTTAAGTCTAAGGATCTATAACCACAAACTAATCACCCTATGGAGTCAACATGCCAGTTTCCAGAAGCAGAGCCATGTAAGTTCTTGAAATCTTGAGATTTTGCTCTGTGACTTAGAGCTGCAGGTCTGCATCCAGTCCTGTCTTCTAAACATGTCCAGGTTCCTTTTCTTAAGTCTTGAGTTTGGGTCCAAAGCCTCACAATTGAGGTAACTGTCTTTACTCCTGTGGATGGAGGGTCAAGCCAGATTTTCTGCCCTTTGCAGAAACAGCTTGCAGGTCTGTTCATATCAAATTTTCCAAGGTGAGAGAATGAAAGCATAGGAGTTTCTGTATACTTGAATCTGATCCTACATTCTCTGTGAAAATAGAAAATGTGATGGATAGATAATCAAGAGATCTAAATGGATGGTGGATGGATGGATTGGTGGATTGGGTAGATGGATGGATGATGGATAGATGGATGGGTGAATGGATGACAGATAGAGGGTGAGAGGGATGGACAGACAGATAGACAGATGAATGAATGGATGGATAGATGGGCAGACAGAAGGAAGGGAGATGGATAGATACAATACTTAGGATGAACTGGGAGGAAAACCCACTTTTGCCCTTTCATTAAGGTAGCATTTTTGTTGATTTTTCTTCCTAGGGATCCCCTGATTCACGCGCTCAATCGTGTCTTCCTCTCTGGCTGCTGGAAAGAGCAGACACACATTTAATCTCACCTGTATCAAGTGTAAGGTCCTCACAGGCTGCATCTTGGATGCTGTCTGTACTCCTGGACCATGGTTTTTTTCTTTATCATCATTATTGTTACTCATGGGACATTATTATTATTTTTTCCCCCTCATATTCAGTTTTTGTTTTAATCTAACCTAGAGTTTATTTTTACAAACTGCATTTTTTTTTTTTTTAAAGGGAAAGGAGTTGGGAGGAGAGGCCAGGCATGCTGGAATGTGGCAGGAAGGGAGATGGTCCAGGGAGGGAGGGAAGGAGCCGCGGAGAGACCGGCAACCGCCACAGGGAGGGCTTCCCCTGGGCCCCTGTCCCTTCCCTGGACCCCTTCTGTCCTCTTCAAGGCCTTGTCCTTTTCTGAGACCCCCTTGCTTCTTCTCTGGGTCTCCTTTGCGGCAGGAAGCAGAAGCTCACAGAGGATGGCGAGCTGCCCAGGGTCACACGGCCTGGAAAGTAGCTGAGTCTGACTCCTGACGGGGCTGGCCGACAGAAAAGGTCACGGTCAGGCTTGCCGGGCCCTCCTCCCTCCCTAGACGCTGGGGTCATCGCAGGACCGCTGCTCTGACGGCCACCCCGTCCTCAGTGTCCCCTCCCACCCCTGGGTATCGCTTGTCCCCAGGCACCCCCGCTGGCTGTCCCTGGTCCTCCCAGGCCCCTCTCCTGCCGCCCCACCCCTGATCACCCTCCTCCCCTGTGCGAACACTCTCCTCCAAAAACGTTTATCATGCTTCAGCTTCAGCACGGGGACCGCCTTCTCTGAGAACCTTTCCTGCATTGGGGTGGAGCCTCCAGTCTCCCCAGTGAGTGGGTGGCGTCGGGAGTTTGAAACTCGGGATTGGGGATCTGCATGACTGGGTGTCAGAGCCGCCTCGCCTGGGCTCGGCCGGGTGAAGTCAGCGTGAAGGTTTCAGACGCTCTGCAGGTGACATGTTCACCCCCGGGGGAGCACAGAGTGGGGCCCCGGGGAGGCTGCGAAGCTGGGTTTGAAGGTCAGGAGACCCTTCACTGTCACCAGCCCAGTAGTCATGTTTGCAAGGAGACAGGGAACAGGAGACTTCGATTACCCTGAACCTCAGTGGACTTTGTTACAAGGGGATGGCGTGGTGGGCAGTGTGGGGGCCTCAGGCCCGGAATGGCTGCAAACAGGCTGGCTCTTCTACCATCACCTACTAATGTGCTTGGGCCACAAGCTGATAAACAAAGACTTTTAATGGCAATAAAAGTCCAGTCTCCCCTCTAACCACCCTGTCTGTACTGGGGTAGTTTAGTAAACTAGGGTAATTGTCGCCATCGGCTTCCTACCTGCGGCCACCTGTGTCCTCTGCTCAGATAAACCCAGGGTGCGCCAACATGTCCCTGGGGAATAGAGGGAGTGTCAGTGACTGTAGAGATGTAAGAGGCCTGGGTTTGATTCCTGGCTCGGGATGATCCCCTGGAGAAGGGCATGGCAACCCACTCTGGTGTTCTTGCCTAGAGAACCCCATGGACAGAGGAGCCTGGCAGGCTACAGTCCATGGGGTCACAAAGAATTGGACATGGCTGAGCACACACACAGTTGGGCTCTCTTAAACTAGAAACAACTCTCATGTTTGCTAGAGAGCTGGGGAGTCCAGAGAGCTGGGGGCTCGTGTGTGGCCCTCCACTGACAGTGACGCTGACACGGACGAGGTTGGACCTGGTGGCAGAATCTGGCCTCTCAGTTCTGGGGGATTCGTGGGGAGCTGGCTGGGGAGTGGTCATCAGCTTCGAACCCTACGAAGTGCAGTCCCTGAAAAAATCTTAATCCCATTTGAGAATAATCATATCAAGGTACTGAAGACACAACAGCGGCCTCCTTGCAGGAGAGTCAGTGGATCAGATGCCAGTCTGGGAGTCGGGGCCTGGCCGGGGGATGCCTGTGGCTTCATCCACAAGGACTCAACAGGCGCTTCCCTGCCCTGGTTCCAGAAAACTCCAGGGTTAGAAGAGGTCTGCCCTGGTTCTTGCGGGGAGCTGATCACATAGTCTCCCATCTGCAGGGCTGCGTTATCCCTGGACAAAGACAGAGGGGGTCTTGACTCCTTGTTGGCCAGCTTGCTGGGAGTGGGGGGAGGGCAAGTGTGTTCCCTCCTCTTCTGGCCTGGACCCTGGCCTCTGGGGACTCTGCCAGTAGGCATCAGGCATTGGAACACCAATCCTTCCCTAGCTGGCAGCAAAACGCCCAATATGGAAAAAGAATCCAAACTCCAATTTCAAGTTTTGCAGCCAGGCTTTTCCAAATAAAAGGGCAACTGGAAAAGCCCCAGGGAACTCAGAAGCCCCCTTTGTCTGTGTTCACAGGGAGAAATGCTGATCCTCCCTCAGTCCTTTCAAACAGAAGCCCAGGCTGTGTTTCCTCTGTGGCTGCATTTACATATTCATTCATTAGGATTTTTTTTCATTTAGTTGTGATTCTTTCTTTAGTCAGTTCAGTCACTCGTTGTGTCTCTTTGTGACCCCATGGACTGCAGCACCCCAGGCTTCCCTGTCCATCACCAACTCCTGAAGTTTACTCAAACCCATGTCTATCGTGTCAGTGATGCCATCCAGCATCTCATCCTCTGTCATCCCCTTCTCCTCCTGCCTTCAATCTTTCCCAGCATCAGGGTCTTTTCCAATGAGTTGGTTCTTCGCATCAGGTGACCAAAGTATTGGAGTTTCAGCTTCAGCATCAGTCCTTCCAATGAATATTCAGAACTGATTTCCTTTAGGATGGACTGGTTGGATCTCCTTGCAGTCCAAGGGATTCTGAAGAGTCTTCTCCAACACCACAGTTCAAAATCATCAATTCTTTGGCTCACAGATTCTTTCTTAGACACGTGAATAAAGCTACAGGTCAAAGTACCTAACCACTTAACTGCTTTCACTTGCCCTCTCTACCGACCTCTATAGGAGTGGTTGCATAGGCGAAAACACAGGATAGAGTTCCTCTGAAGAAAGGCTTTGATGACAACCAACATTTGAGGATTAGGAACTGATTGTCAAGTCAGTTGGTCATCTGGATCTTTGTGACTCTTACAGCCTTCCTTTTGTATACTTCCTATTTAGCTATTTTACAGTATTTTTTCACAGCTTGTTAGCATATCTCTCACAAGAGTAAGAAGGGAGAAGAAAGAAGAAAAATGTCAATTAATACATTTTTCTTTCCCTGCACATCATGTTGGTGAAAGACTAGACAGAAGCAGTGTTAGATGTTAACCAGTTAGGAAAAAGCTTCAGATTACATGAAGGTTTCATTACATATTCTAATATTCCTCTCCTTCTGTTATTTAGTTGCTCGGTCATGTCTGACTCTTCAGCCACCCCACAGACTGTAGCCCGCCGGGCTCCTCTGTCCATGGGATTTCCCAGGCAAGAATATTGGAGCGGGTTGCCATTTCCTCCTCCAGGGGATCTTCCCGACTCAGGGATCGAACCTGCGTCTCCTGCATTGGCAGGTGGATTCTTTACCACTGAGCCACCTAGGAAGCCCATTCTCCTCCTTACCAAGACTTAAAAGATGGACCGATTATCTGCGGTTGTATGAAATGAGAAATCAACATGCCATTAACAGTTTGGTAGCTTTTTAAAGGTTAATTTTTATTGGAGTAGAGTTGCTTTCCAATGCTGAGTTCGTGTCTGCAGCACAGCGCAGTGAACCAGTTATACAAATACCTACATCCCCTCCCTTTTGGATTTCTTTCCCATTTAGGCCCCCACAGGGCATTAAGTAGCATTCCCTGTGCTTACAGTAGCTTCTCGCTAGTCATCTATTTTATGCATAGTATCAGCAGTATGTATGTATCAACCCCAGTCTCCCAATTCATCCCACCCTCCTTTCCCCCTTGGCATCCATATATTTGTTCTCTATGTCTGCATTCTATTTCAGCTTTGCAAATAGGGTCATCTATACCATTTTTCTAGACTCCCTGTATATGTGTTAATATACAATATTTGTTTTGCTCTTTCTGACTTAATAGACTTAAACACTTTGGCAACTTTAAATGGACACCAATAATTTCCAGCCCAACAACGTCCCTCCCAGGTATTTATTCTATAGATGTTGCCCCACACATGTTAAGTATGTATGCAAGGCTATTCAATGCAACTTTCCTGTAATAACAAAGATTGACATTGATGGAATAAATATTTGCTGACTAAATAAACATCTATTGGTGGAACAAAGCCCATCCATAAAGGACTTATTAAGTGAAAAATTACCTAATCACGTAGTATTTGCATCAGTGAACTGATGATTTGTTTCTTTCTTTCTTTATATGGAACAGAGTGGAGTGCTGGGGCAGGTGCCCTATTCAGGGTGTCCTCTCCATTGTTTTCGTTGAACGGCCTCAGAGAGCAGAGAGAAGTGGGGTTTGGGACCAAGGTCTGTGGGGCGGGAGGCTCCTAGTGGCAGTCCCTGGAGTGTAGGTGGGCTGCAGAACATCTCTGAGCCTCGGCCTTACACCAAAGTCAATGTACATTTCAGAAGATTTTCCTAAGGATGAAGGAAGATGTACATACAATGCCTGTGAGCAGGTGCTTGGGAAATGGTGCTGCCTCCTCTTCCCCACGCAAAGGATCTGCAAACCTGTGCCCAACGCTTGACAATGCCAATTAAAGCCTGGCACTTGCCATCTGCCTTTACAAGGATTAAGTCCCTGGCCACTGCAGTCGCTGACCTCCAACATCCCCTGAAAGGAGTCCAAGGAGGAAATCAGGAAGGAGCCCCTCTGTGTTCTGGGTAAAACTGGCAGAACAAGTCTTCAGGTAGTTAGATATTTTCTCAGGCAGGGAAGATTTTATGAACCCAATTTCTTACATCTTCTCATATCCCAAAGGCACTAAAATCACTAACAGTGACATCTACTCCTCGTGATGAACCACAAGTGTCTGCCAAAATGTGTGCTTGACTGCATGCACCCTCTTCACTAAAATGATGGATGCTACTGCCTCCTGCCCCCTTCCCACAGCTCCTTGGAACTATCTAGTCCTCATTTTGCCCCAAATAAAACTTAACTCACAGCTGTCATCTTGTGCTTTTCTTCCCCCAGTCAACACACAGCTCTCATCTTGTACTTGCCCCCACCACCCCCGACCAAGTCGACAAAATGCTTTAGCTCTTCTGTCCCCCCAGTGACGCTGCGCAGCTGGGCCCCTTCACTGTCCCCTTCTCCAGAGAAGGTGAGGGGCCTCCCCAGGACCTCACGGCCAGGAAGGACCGGGCAGGGATTTGAACCGAGGCTGTGTGGGTCCAGATTCCTAGCTCTTCGCTTCTTTGGGAGCTTGTGTAGGCGAGGGGCCCTGGTGAGCTGTGAGGTTGTCCCCTGCCGCCTGCTGAAAGGAAGGAGAAGGGACAGAGGTGATAAGAGGGGACAGAGGTGACGAGAGGGGACAGAAGGCAGACCTGCCATAAAGGAAGGCAGAGCTGAGCCTCCGGGCGCCTGGGGGAGAGGGGTCCCAGGGGCAGAGGAGATGGGGCAGGGGGATGAGAAAGGAGAGCCCCGGACGGAACGTGCCCTGGAGGAGGAGGCCTACCCTCCGCAGACCCTGAGTCTGAAGCTGCACCAGCGTCAGAACTCAAGCCGTTCCAAGAGCTGACTTTGATATGTAAGAGATGAAGTCTGGAAACTTCCAGGGGAGGCAAACGGCTGGCCCAACGTGGCAGCTTCTGAGTTATTTTCCTTGGCATCCTATACTTTGCAGAGGGTCCAAGCTCATCATCACCCATTGGTGACAGTTCCAACGAGGGCAGCAAGTATAGAAGTGACATTGACCCTGGGCACTCCAACTGTTCTGTGAAAGAGCTGTTTCCATAGATACAGACTCTTTACCAGAGAAACAGCATGAGGTCACTTGGGACAGAAATAGAGCTGTCTTATTTGTTCCAGAATAAAGCAACTTCTAGGTGTTTCAGTCAACGGGAGAATTAAAGACTCTCTGTCTTTATGTCCAAATAATTCTCATGCATCTGAACGATCTTCCTAAAGAAGGTTGTCAATCATTTTATAGCAGAGGAAATACAAGACTCGAATACTTAAGAAAAATGATGTCTGTGATTTGTAGGTTGAAATATGATATTTATTTGGTGAAAAGGAAATCCATGAATGTATGAACAGAAGTACTTGTTTCCCATGATTATGCAAATACCATTTGGGTCCTGTCCCAGGCAATTTTATTGCTTTTATCAGGAAGCTAAGACAAAAGCTATTTTTAATAATATTGTTATTAGAAAAGTAATCAACATTCATTGAAGAATACTGGGAGAATAAAGAACATAAATGAGAAAATAAAACCCCTAAATTTCATGCAACTTTTCCTTGACTCCATATATTATTCTTTTATTCCTTTCTATTATTCCTCATTCTGTGTTTCTTAAAAATATGTCATAGTGCATATGATTTTTTATATGTGGTGTAAAATATTTTATATGTAAGTGTATATAATTTTGCTTTTGTCTTAAGATTACACTCTAGATATTGGTATTATGCCTACTCTTTTTTCTGTTTTTTTTAAAAAAAATATAACAAGTATAGAATTCTAAACAAAATCAGAGTATTACTATATTATAAGCATAAATATAAATTTGTGTTTTTCTTCAAATAGCATTAGGGGCTTCCCTGGTGGTTCAGATGGTATTTTCCCATGTCATTAAATTTGCCAGAGCTTACCACCTAACTGTAACCATCATTGAATATCTTCAAATAGGAACTTCCCTGTCAGTCCAGTGGTTAAGACTTCATCTTTCAATGCAGAGGGTGTGGGTCTGAGCCCTGGTTGGGGAGCTAAGATGCCACATACCTTGTGGCCCAACAAAACAAAACAAAAAACAAAACATGAAGCAGAAGCAGTATTGTAAAAAATTCAATAAAGACTTTTAAAATGGTCCACATTAAAAAAAAATCTTAAAAAGTAAAATCTTCAAATGTTCGTCCATAGATGGATATTTATGTGAATGGACAGATTTTTTTAACCTAAAGGGGAAGTATTTCCTGGACCCAGCACATTTTCCCACAACATGATTCATGTAATGGTTACATGGGATCCCATTACTTGGCTTTTCAATGGTTTATTTTCAGGCATGTAGACTGCTCCCAACTGTCATTATTACAAAAGTGAGTTGATTAGCAACTTCACCTACTGCCTCTTAGTAGAATTTCCCAAAGGCTTTCAAGTGGCCAGAGGCTCTGTGACCAGACTGCTCTCTGAAAGCCTCAAACCAAGTTGTGTTTCTTCAGGAGCAATCATATACCTACTTTTCTACATCTTTGCCAACAAGGAGTTGTTAATCTTCTTTTTTCACTTAAAATTTTAAAAGTAATTATCTTAATTATTTTAAATTCATTCTTTGATAAAGTTCAAATATTTTACATTTATTTATTGGTTCCTTACATTGTTGTTCATCACTAAGTCATATCCGTCTCTGCAACTCCATGGACTGCAGTACACCAGGTCTTCCGATCCCTCACTATCTCCCAGAATTTGCCCATACATTCTTTCTTTGTAATTCCTTAATCACTTGTTTTGCCTTTTTTTTCACTTGGCATAGGTTTGTCTTTTTCTTAATGATTTGTAAATGACTGTGATACATTATGGCTTCCCTCATAGCTCACTTGGTAAAGAATCCACCTATAATGCAGGAGACCCCAGTTCAATTCCTGGGCTGGGAAGATTCCCTGGAGAAAGGAAAGGCTACCCACTCCAGTATTCTGGCCTGGAGAATTCCATGGACTGTATAGTCCATGGGATTGCAAAGAGTTGGACACAACTGAGTGACTTTCACTATAGCTTCACATTTCAGGTTGATACATTGAGACTGTCAAACCATTGCCATTTGGAACAATTTCCACTCATTTGTCTTTAAACTTGAGTATGGAGTTTTCAAATATATATACTGTTCTCATATTATGCAGTGGATTATTCCCTTGATGGTTTTTGCCTGAGGTTTGAGGTCTTTGGTACCCTCAGATATTATAAAGTCAAAATATTCTTCTGTCATAAATTGTGTTTTTAATTTCATACATTTCATTTCTTTAGTTCATTCAACTTAATTTATCTTAAGACAGATGGCAAAGTAAGGTATCATTTGTAGGTTAAGTGTAAAATTAAGTGTAAAATTTGTAGGTTAAGTGAGAAAATTTTTTGGCAAATAGTCAGCTTTCCTGGTAGTAGCCTTTACCTGTCAGTTTTAAGTATCATATCCCTCTCAGTTGCATTTGTCTGGGAAACTAATTCACGCCAGAGTCGTGGAGCCAGTGTGAACTGGGAGGCCAGTGTGAACTGGGAGGCGCTGGAGACTTGCTTTCTTGTGCATGGAACCGTGTACACCTCTCTCTTCTGAGAGGGTGCAGGAGGGGAGGGGAGGGTTGAGTCAGGCATCAGTTTTCACTTCTGACAAGATGTGTGGCTTTGGGCGAGCTGGCTGTCTTTTCTCATGCCATCTCCTTGTCTACAAAGGCGAGCACAGGCCGTGAAAACACCCAGGTCCTTCTTGTCTCTAAGGACACAGCGGCCCTGCAGGGCGGGTGGGGCTCAGGGGTGCGCGTGCCAGGCCCCAGGGAGCTGGTGGGGCCTGTGCTCTGAGTCAGCGCTGGGAGCGGATGCCAAAACCAGTAGCTGCAAAGGCTGATGTGGAAGTCTCTGAGAGACTTCACGGATGGAGGGCAGGTCCTGTGGGAGAAAGCCGGCGGCTTCTAGCGTCCTGCTCAAGCCCACCTAAGCCTGTGCCAGGCTCCTGCAGAGCCGCTGTGTAAAGTCCCCGTTGGCTGTCCAGTGGGGTGGGTGAGGGCTTTAGCCTGGGTGTGCTGCCAGGAAGGTGTTTTCACCTCCAAAGGTAGCATCTTACCCAGAAAAATTCTCATCCTCAATAGCAAACTTGGACTCAAGACTCGGCTTTCTCACAATTCAGCAGTCTATCTCACACTTTGGTTTCTGTTCTCTGCTGGGGCATAAAAGTTGCTGCCCAAATCTGGGCTTCGGTTCCTACACTGTAGCAACATCTCTTTGGGCAACTCACGTGGAATGATATGGCCCATTTCCCTTGGCTCATCCTGAATGAGAGCCCCCAAAACTGCAGAGCTGCACGTGGAGATCCAGAACAGGTTTTCTGATTTCAAGCTTTCTGAATATGATGCAGCACCGTTCAGTTCCCTGCTTCGTTTGTAGGGCAGTGTGCAGGAAAATTAGAAATAAGAATTGTGAAGTGCCATTCCATTTAGCATAGATAACCAAAGGATGCTTGAAGATCCCAAAGGATAACTTTGGAATACCAGATTTCCACCATTCTGCTGGTAGAGGTTCTGTTCTGCCAAGATTCTACCGGTCTTCAGAAGCAATGCCAAGGGCAATGGCCTGTTGTTGACAATTTAGTACAGGAAAAAAAAAAAAAAATCAGAATTTTGATTCCAAATCCAGAGGGTAATAAATTTCAAATAAACAATCAAATAAAAGATTATTTTTCTTTTTCTATTTGCTTTGTTTTTTCCATTTAGACTTTAAAATAAAATTGCTACTATCCGGTTGCACTGTGGTCCAGTAAAGTTTTAATTTGTTCTTTTTAGTGACTTTCTTCGTCCACGGGCCCCCTTTACTTATTTATGTTCCTGCCTGGCATCTGAGGTTGTGACCCCTGGCAGAGGGTTCCTGGAACCGGATGCCCTGAGGGGCTCCCTGTCCGTGTGGCAGGAGGGAAATAGTTGGGCTTTGGGAAATAGTGATGGGAGGAATGAGTGTGAAGCAATAGGTGAACCTGGTACCCAACAGAATGTCCCCAGAGTGGTTGGGGGACCTGGGAAGAGGTATAGGTGAGCAGGAATATCCTGACTAGTGACAGGCATCCCTGAGCAATGCCTGCTGGCACCTGATAGAAAGACTCTGCGTGCTGGGTGTCCACAGCCTTTCCAGGTCTTTCCTCCTGGAATTTGGAAGCACATGAGAGATTTGTCTTTCTCTCTCTCACTCCACTTATTCATTCCCTCAGTTATTTACTTACATCAGTATAGTCTCATGACTTTCATATTGTACTTTCAATTATAATCCCATACAACTTTATCTCATTCAAATTGTTTGGTTTGGCTATTGGGACTATTGGGTACAGTGGACTCCTGTATCCCTTTGCAACACATTTACTGCCCATTTGCAAGTTTTTCTCTTTGTAAGTTTTTGAACATCTTCTTATTTTCAGCACTACAAGATGATTCAGGCTTATTTTGTATATTTTCCACTACAGCCCTAGAATCATCCATTACTCCAAGGAGCCCTGGTTCCTTGCACTGAAGTATCCTTTTATCAAAGTATTAGAAACCAAGATCTGGGCACAAGATGTATACATTACACTTTTAAACTATTGCTTTAAATTTATTTCTAACATTCTTTACTAGATGTCATAATTCTTTTAAATAGGTTGACTCTTTTACATTTTTCACTATTATAAACCATGGGCTCCCCTGGTGGTTCAGCTGGTAAAGAATCCGCCTGCAGAGTGGGAGACCTGCGTTTGATCCCTGGGTTGGGAAGATCCCCTGGAGAAGGGAACGGCTACCCACTCCAGTATTCTGGCCTGGAGAATTCCATGGACTGTATAGTTCATGGGGTTGCAAAGAGTCGGACACAACTGAGTGACTTTCGCTTTCATTCACTTTCTTTAAACTATGTCCAATGAATCCTGTATGCAGGTATAGTGCAATTTTAGAAGAAACTAGTTGCACCCTGTATTTCTCCATAATGACCTCTAAAATAAGCTGACTTGTCACCTTTAGTTGTAGAAACGAAAGTGTGTGCAAATGAGTATCAGATCCTTTTGGCTGTGGAGCAGCTCACCTGCTCCTCCTATTCACTCTGTCCCAACCAGAACCTCTCATCCCAGGACAGGCGACAGGGAAAGTAGCTACCTGCAGGCTGCTGACCTTGCTCTGGTCTGCAGCTCCCATGAGATACCTCCATGCCTTTGAATATATGAATATATTCATATTCTCCCAGTGAGGACTGAGTCACTCATTAGCTATCCCTGAGATCTCCAGGTGGACACAGCTTCAAAGGATCCTTGCAGAGTAGGAGTAGATGTCCAATATGGTTAATTTGTAAAACGTCAAGAATTCAGTTTAACCTCGTAGGACAGGCTGAGGATGGGTATTAGAATCTAACTTTATTAGCAAGTTTCCTCTAAGATCTTAGGTTTCCATCTTACACAGCATCTTTTTTTTTTTTTTTTTTTAATCCTCTGTTGCCCTTGCTGGGTGGTCTCCCCAAGCATGGTTTGGAAGGAGCTGTTGGTTCCTTCCTCTTGCTCTTTGCTCTCAAATCCCACAGGGCACAAAGCCATAAATTCTGTTTTTAATACGTTGCTGACATATTTAGTTAAGGGCATATTACTTAAAAGGCTTGAGATGGCCACACAGAATAGGGACAGAATCATCTCAGGATATTTTCTTTGTCTCTGGTTTGCCTATTAGGCATGAGGTTATGGAAGACACTATCTACACACATTGAATTCTGCAAGAAAAACCGTGAAATTCTCTTTGCTTATACTCAGGCTGTTTACCAGAATATTCTCTCTCTCTTTTTCTCTCTCTCTCTTTTTTCTGCCTTCTTTTCAGTTTTTTTTTTAATTGGAGGACAATTGGTTTACAATATTAATGTTTGCTGTACAACAAAGTAGGCTTCCCAACTGGCTCAGTGGTAAAGAATCCAGGCAATGCAGGAAACAGATTTGATCCCTGGGGTGGGAAGATACCCAGGAAGAGGAGATGGCAACCCACTCCAGTATTCTTGCCTGGGAAATCTCATGGACAGAAGAGAATGATGGACTACAGTCCGTAGGGTCACAAAGAGCCAGACAAACTGAGTGAGCATGCACTTACAACAAAGGGAATCAGCTATATGTTTGCATATATCTCCTTCCTCTTGGACCTCTCTCCCCATCCCCATCCCCATCCCACTTCTCTAGGTCATCACAGAGCCCTGAACTGAGCCTCCTGTGTTATACAATAGCTTCACACTAGCTATCTATTTCACACATGGTGGTGCATATATGTCAGTCCTAATCTCCCAACTCATCCCTCTCTCCCCTTCCCCTGCCTATATCCACACGTTGTTGTTGTTCAGTCGCTCAGGTGTGTCCCACTTTTTATGATCATAGGCTTCTGCAGCACACCAGTCCTTCACTATCTCCCAGAGTTTGCTCAAACTCATGTCCATTGAGTCAGTGATGCCACCCAACCATCTCATCCTCTGCCATCCCAGTCTCCTCCTGCCTTCAATCTTTTCCAGTATCAGGGTCTCTTCCAATGAGTTGACTCTTCACATCAGGTGGCCACAGTATTGAATCTTTAGCTTCAGTGTCAGCCCTTCGAATGAATAGTCAGGGTCGGTTTCCTCTAGGATTGACTGGTTTGACCTTGCAGTTCAAGGGACTCTCAAGAGTCTTCTCCAGCACCACATTCAAAAGCATCAATTCTTTGGTGCTCAGCCTTTTTTATGGTACAACTCTCACACCTATACATGACTACTGGAAAAATTATAGCTTTGACCAAATGGACTTTTGTTGGCAAAGTGATGTCTCTGCTTTTTAATATGCTGCCTAGGTTTGTCGTAGCTTTTCTTCTAAGAAGCAAGCGTCTTTTAATTTCATGGCTGCAGTCTCTGTCCACAGTGATTTTGGAGCCCAAGAAAATAAAGTCTATCACTGTTTCCATTTCCCCCCCATCTATTTGCCATGAAATGATGGGACTGGATGCCATGATTTTGTTTTTTGAATGTTGAGTTTTAAGCCAGCTTTTCCACTCTCCTCTTCGATATATCCACAAGCCTATTCTCTAAGTCCATGTCTCTATTCCTGCCCTGCAAATAAGATCATCTGTACCATTTTTCTAGATTCCATGCATATGCATTAACATACAATATTTGTTTTTCTCTTTCTGACTTAATTTACTCTGTATGACAGACTCTAGATCCATCCACATCCTTACAAATGACCCAATTTCATCCGTTTTTAAAAGTCATAAATTCTTTAACACATTTAACTTCATCTTACATTCACTTTTAAATGTTTTGTTTAAAGTTCTCCTGAGAGGTCCAACCTCGCAGAGCTCTGCATGGAGAATTCCGTGTAAAGCATGATGCAAACAACAGGATGTGGAGTCAGAAAACCAATGAACCAACCAAGCAAGCACCCAACCAACAGATTAAAGGGTTGTTCATCTCTGATGGACTTGAGGTTATAACTTTACAGCTCTGCCATTCCTAGGAAGTGATTCAGTCTCTCAGAGACGAGAGTGCTCAGCATCGTGTATGAAGACATCCTGCATCTAGAAAACAGCAAAGACTTCTTTTCCCCGCCTTCTTTCTTCCTGTCTTCCTCCATCCCTCATGGACTCTCCCCTCCTTTATCTCTCAAAGGGAAGAGAAGGAAACACACTTCCTTCTAGACTTTGAAGATGAGGCCTGTCCAGGGTTTGTGATGGCTGTGAAAGCCTGTCCCTGTCTGTTTTACCCAATCCCTTACTAATAAGACCACTGCCACCAAAGACAACTCTAAGTGCTGTGAGAATGCTTGCTGAATCATACAAAATTGCTTCCAGAAGTCTGTTAAGTCATGTATCAAAATCTGAACCCATTTTCCACTTTCTCATTTTATTTCTCCAGGTTGTGACATAAATTATACTTACAGAAACAAGAAGTTCATCATAGAGCCTTTAGTATGTTCTGCAAAATATGGAGGTTAACACTTTCCTGCCATGTGGGATTACGATAAGATAATAAATGCACTACCATGCACAAAACCTGGCACAGATGTCCTTTAAATTTTCAAAATAGTCAGGAGTGCTTTGAGCTAAAAAATGCAAGTTTGAAAATTTGAACATTGAGTAAACAGTACTCTGAATTTCAAGCATTCTTTTTTCTTTGTTAGTATGTATTTAAACATTTTTTTAACTGGAAAAAAATTACTTTACAATGTTGTGTCCATTTCTGCCATACAACAACACAAATCAGTTGTAACTATATACACATATATATATGTGTGTATATATATATCCCCTCCCTCTTGAGCCACCCTCCCTCCCCCCATCCCACCCCTCTAGGTCGTCACAGGGCGCCAGGCTGGGTTCCCTGTGTTATATGGCAACCCCCCTCAATTTGGCTATTTCACACACGGTAGTGTGTATATACGTCAATGCTACTTTCTCAGTTTGCCCCACCTTCTCCTTACCCCGGCTATGTCCACAAGCTCGTTCTCTATGTCTGCGTCTTCACGCTGCAAATAGGTTCTCGAGGACCATTTTTCTAGACTCCATTATGGACAACAGTATGGAGATTCCTTAAAAAATTAGAAATAAATCTATCATTTGATGCAGCAACTCCACTACTGGGCATAAACCATCAGAAAACCCACAGTTCTAAAAGACACGCGTTCCCCAATGTTCATAGCAGCCCTGTTTACAATAGCCAGGACATAGAAGCAACCTAGATGTCCACTGACAGATGAATGGATAAAGAAGTTGTGGTACATATACACAATGGAATATTGTGTGTTTAGTCACTTCAGCCATGTTCCTCTTTGTGACTCCATGGACTCTAGCCCGCCAGGCTCCTCTGTCCATGGGATTCTCCAGGCAGGAATCCTGGAGTGGGTTGTTATTTTCTACTCCAGGGGATCTTCCCAATCCAGGGCTTGAACCCGATTCTCTCATATCTCCTGCATTGGCAGGCAGGTTCTTTACCACTAGTGCCACCTGGGAAGCCCAGCCAAAACAGGAACAGATTTGAGTCCTTTGTAGTGAGGTGGATGAATCTATAGCCTGTTATACAGAATGAAGTAAGTCAGAAAGAGAAAAACAAATATTGTATATTAGCATATATATATATGGAACTTAGAAAATGAATTTGAAACATTCCTAATTTATTTATGTATTTGCTTCCTATGTATCTTTTGTTCTACTTGTATTCCTAAGATAGCTTCATAAATATCATTCAAAGGCAGGACTCTGTCTTACAGGATTCACTGTATGCGCGGGCTCAGAGACTGGTATAGCTAGAATTCATGCTTGCACCCTGCTGGCTTGGAGGTCCTAGACTGCTAGGTGAGAACACTTCCATCCATGAAATGGTTCCACTAAATGGAACATGAAATGGTTCCACTAAACTGGAAGGAGAGATTTCCACATGGCCACTGGGAGACCCTCATGGCCTGGGATTCACAGTCAAAAAAGGAGTTAGTCTGCTGGCTGGAATTATTGACTCTGATTATCAGGGGCAAATGGGGCACAGAGGACCATGGCTAGAGGGACTGAGCCTGGAACCCAGGGGATTCTCTGAGCACCTTCTTGTACTTCCATGTAAGAACCAACTCATAGGAAAGTTTAATGGAAAGCTAGAGAGACCAAAGGCAAGGCAGGATCAACAAGGACACGGACACTTTGGGTGTGAAGACTTCGGCTCCTCTTCCAGGTAGAAAACCCAACTGGTTGACAGTGATGGTAGAAGAAGCGGCCATAGACACCAACGTGGCTTCGTGACAAGCAGCCAGTAAGAGACCATAGAGGCTTTACATATTTTCTGTTTGCTCATTATAAATAAGTGTTTGTTCTATATATTAACCATTCTTCTCTCTCCTCTCCATTTTTATTTTATGTGCAAGGTGTGGAAAATTAATTTTATAATTTATGCAAAAATCCTCAGTAGGACAGTGACTGACTTGGAGGAATAATTAATACAGCTGATAATTGATACAATAATTATTGGGACTATAACTCCTCATTCTTGGGAAAAGGGTGAGCATTTCTTCACCTCCAAAACACATGGCTGTGTCTTATTAGGAAGAAGATAGAGTGGTTTTGTGGTTTCTCAGGGGTTTTTTTTGGGCTTCCCCATGGCTCAGATGGTAAAGAATCTGCCTGCAATGCAGGAGACCCAGGATTGATCCCTACGTTGGGAAGATCCCCTGGAGAAGGAAATGGCAACTCACTCCAGTATTCTTGCCTGCAGAATCCCATGCACAGAGGAGCCTGGAGGGCTACAGTCCATGGGGTCACATAGAGTCGGACATGACTGAGCGAATCACACTTTCACTTTCAGGAGTTTGTGCAGCGCCTGGGTGTGAAGACAGAGGAGCTAGAGGAGTGAGCTGTCAGCTCCCAGTTCACCCCCACTGCTGGACCTGCAGAAGGAAAGATAGACCCTTTATGAATTTTCCCTTGTCAGCTGGCAAGTCCTGGTCAGCAGAGGCCCCTGGAGAGACATCACCAGAGGAAGAGGCTTCCCTCCGCGGATCCAGGCTGTTCCCCGGGCAGTCTTCTGCTGTGGATGTAGCCCCCGCAGCATCCCAGCTCCCGCAGCCTAGGGGACATTCCCACGTGAGCCAGCTGCGGGGTGGACAGATGCCATGGTGCCAGCTCGTGGGTGCTTGGCGGCCGGCACGTGGCTTAAAGTAGGCAGCTCCTCCAGCACACCCACCCATGAGCAGTTTCCCTGGCTGGCCAGAGAACACTTTCCGGCAGGTTCTAGAGGGCTAGGTCCCAGCAAGTTCTGCTGATGACCCGGCAGCATCTTCTCTGCTGGCTGCTGAGGTTGCCCTGTGAGTGCTCTGTCTTAAAGACCTGGTGGGGTGCGGGGCCAGGGGGAGCCCCTCAAGCATTTTTTCTCAGCCCAGGGGGGTGGCTGCACCTTCCAGCTGCTACCCCGTATCCTCTAGACAGCTCTTCTCTTCTTCCCAGTCAATCCTTTGTGGCTCCAATCCCCCTTTTAAACTCAATTTTTATAACAAACTTTCCCTGTCTACATTACTGCGTGGTTTCTGTCTCCTAGTTGGACTCTAATTGACACAAGACTATAATCTTTGGAGGATAAGAAAGACAAGTTCGAAAACTTAAAAACCAACTTGGCGTTGAATAAACCACACACTGCTCCCACTCTTGCAATATGAAACGTCTTCTTCCTCAGTTGCGCGTTTGGTTCCTGTGTGTCTTTGTTCTGCTCCTTTCGCTGAAATAGCTCCATAAATATCACTTAAAGGCAGTTTGCGAGCTTCATCTTCTCCAGCGTCGAGCAGCTTAATGCATCAAATACCTCCCTTTCAGGACAGCGTTGCTAGCCGAGTCCCTAGAACGCTTGCCAGCCTAAACTTGGTCAAGCTGGAAACCATCTGGCACTCCGGACAGCTTAAACTGGGGATGTGGAGGGTGGAATTTTACCAAATCAAATGCGTGCCACGATGGTGAAGTCCTTGTGTCTCATTGCCTGACTTCAAACTGCAATCTTAAATGAAAGAAGAAGAAGAAAAAAAAAAAACAAACCCTCCAGAACTTCAAAGGAAAATTGCTTTTTAATTTCTCAGAGGAATGGCAGCTAAGAGCAAAGCCCTTGCAGCTGTACCGGATATAGATTTAGGAAATTATTTCAACTCGTGATATTAGACCTCTTCAGCTGAAGCAATCAGAACCAGTCCCGGCTTGGCCATCCCTCTCCAGGGCAGCCAGACCGGGCATAGCTGTCTCATTCTGATTGCTGGGAGTTGTTTTTCTCTCGGGAAGCCTGGCTTTCCTTTCCGCCATCTGCTAAATAAAATATGATCTGGATCACTTTTTTTTTTTTTAACATTTAAAGGGAGCGGTGTTTCTTGTTGAATTTAAAATGCTGGAATTGCCCCCAATTCCTCTCCCCCTAGGCACCTTTCACATCTGCTTGTGTGAATCAGAAGCCAGAAAACATGTACGTGTGTGCCCCACGTCTGCTCACAAAGCCTTGCAGGTGGAACACAGGTGACTAGGGAATGAACTGAAATGAAAGGAGATGGTGTCTTCACAGGGGAGGGCCATAAAGCACCCCTGTGTGCTTTTCTGGAGCGCTGTTGCTCTTCCAAATGAATCTGGGAATTTTTCTGGGAAGAAGAGGGTGTGGTGTGCAAGGGGGGAAAAGTGAGTCTCCCCCTGCGGTTAACTCACCGTGTCATCCTGGACTGTTGCCTCCCCACTCTGGGCCGTGTCCACACTGGCAACCAGAAGGGTCGGGATTCCTTCGAGTTCAAGAATGTTAGCACCTGAAGTTTCCTTCTAAATTCCTCGGAAAGAACCCCACCCTGGAAAAAAAAAAACTGTGGCAGCAGCAAGCCCCGGATTCCCCTGCCAAGGGGCTGAGTAGCTGTGGGAAAGACCACGTCCACCCACTCGGACCATAACGGCAAAGATGACTAAGTCTATTGGAAGGTGGTCCACAGATGGAAGTTCCACAAGATGGTCTTTATAAAAGGGGGTGAGGGGGGAGGTATGCTCAAGGCTTTGGAAGTTAAATTGGCAGAAGTCTCTAAGCAGGACAGGATCAGAGGAGGAGGGAAACCGGCCCTGAGATGCGAGTCCAGCGTGGGCTCCGGTTGGGGCGGTGGTGGGTGAGGAAGGGCTCCGTGATTCCCACGTGGTGAAGAGTGGTTCAGGCGGGATTTGGAGCATTTTGCCGGGAATCCTGCTGTGCATCATTGCTCAGACCCTAAGTGGACATCTCAGGAGCTTACCAACTTTGTTAGGAGATGGGGAGACCCCAGTCCTTGGGGAGCACCCTCACAATCCAATCAGACCCTGCCATTTTCCAAAGAAGAGACAGGTTACATAACAAAGTGGTTGGGAAGACTTGTCCCCAGGTCCCAGTTATGTTTTAAGACTGCCCCTCCATCAACCCTCCCCCATCCCACCCCCCGATATTCCTACTTCCATCTGTTCTGCCTCTGGTCACCACTTTCTACCAGCTCTGAGCTCTACACCCTGGTGAACAGGAAACGCCAATGAGATCAGGAGACAAGTGGGCCTGTGGGTATGGTTGGTTCATCTCAACAAGGCTTTATTTTCCCCTCATTTTGAGATAACATGATTTTTTTAAGCTTTTTATTTTATACTGGAGTACAGTTCATGAACAAGGTTGTGTTAGTTTCAGGTGTATGGCAAAGTGATTCGGTTACATAGACACATACATCTGTCTATTCTTTTTCACGCTCTTTTCCTGTTTAGGTTGTTACATAACATTGTGCCAAGTGCCCTGTGCTAAAAAGTCCTTGTTGGTTATTCATGCTAAATACAGCAGTCTGTACATGTCCATCCCAAACTCCCTCCTCAAAGCTTTCTTGAGCATCTACTATGGGGCAGACTCTATACCCGTGCCTCATGCTTGCTGGCAGTATGATCAAGGGTGATCCCCTTTTCTTCTTGAATCTCAGCTTTATCTTTTCTAAAATGGTAGGTGATATTATAACTTCTTTTGTAGTGTTGTGAATACTAAATGAAGAAATGCCTATGGGGCTGAATGAAGGACTTTATAACGTATAATACTACTCGAACATTCATCTATCAGTTTCACCACTGGTTACCAAGCATTTGCTATGGACCTAATACTCTTGACATATTGGAGACACAGCAGTAAAAAAAGAGGATACAGCGCCCGCCCCTAAATCCTTACATTTGAGTGACATGAGTCACAAAGAAAAATATACAAGTCCCATGAATGATTGCATGACTTCAAATGGTTTTGTAGAGGCAAGAATTTAGAACTGATTCTAGGACTCAAATTCAGAATACTGGGTTTCTTGAACCCTCAGTCTGCATTTGTGATGATATGGGCTCCACGCTTGATATAGAGATGGTCATGATTAACCTCAATCGTTAAGGGTGGAGCTGATAATCTTTTAGATAATCTTTTAGATAGGAAGCTTTTCTGAACTTGGGAATGTACACACTACTCAGTGATATTTTATCACACAAGGACATTCTGGTTTTTTTTTTTTTTTAATGTTTGAACATTTAGAAATGCAGACCAATCATTTCAGTTTGACTTGGACTCAAACTAAAGGTGAAGTTTTTATCTTATACTCTCTGGTGCTCCCGGTGCACCAAACAGCTTTGGATGTGAAAGGAAACGGCGTCCCTACACAGTTAACAAAAGAGACCCGAGAGCCAAGATACCAAAGTGCCTGGTCAATATCCTGTCAGTGTCGGCCCAGTCTCTCCCACTCCTGTCTGAGAGCGTCCGCGTCTCTGACAATGTTCAGGATGGCAGGATAATTCAATACATGGGTTCAATTAAAACAAGGAGACTCGAGAATGCAATCGGGTTGAAATTTCCTTGGAAGAATAAAACCAAGTCCTGTTTGGTGTTTGTGTCTCAGAACTAAGAGCTAGCCTCTGACTGTAGTGATTCTGGGGAATATTTTTGTAAAAATGACATGGCAACTCCCACTTGAACACATAATATTTATATGTTATTAATCACTAACCAACGCATGGCATTTGGGTTAAAAAGAGTAATGAATGTAATGGTGAATACCTTGGGAACAAACAAACATCCTTTTAAAAAGAAACTTAAATATGGGTAACAGAAATAATTCAATACACTTAGTTCTTTAGAAGCAGAGTGCTTGACATTTGGCTAACAACAATCAATGAGTTATTCAAATTACTGCTTAAGATGACGTATTTGTGGGATTATCTCTCATCCGATTCTATCTATTTTTGGTGTGGATTTCCAGCGTAATGAGCTTGAGGGTGATTTACTTTCTTCTAGTGCTTTATACCCAGTGAAAGCTTCAGTAATGTCTGTGGTTTTCACTTCCTAGAAGAAACACCCACATAGATGTTTTTTCTTAAACTATTTTGTCACCCCAATTTGCAATGGGAGAAAGTAGAGGAGTTTACATTATTATTCATCATTTTATTGGATAAGCTTTAGTTTACTCAAACTGTAAATAATGATTTAGATGAACAGTATCATCCGTGATGAAACTGGTCCAGGAAATGTGGATGAGAATGAGTTTAGCTAGCCTGTGTGGATTGCTTGTCATTACTGTTTAATCACTAAGTCGTGTCCGACTCTTTCGTGACCTCATGAGCTGTAGCCCACCAGACTCCTCCATCCATGAGATTTCCCAGGCAAGAATACTGGAGTGGGTTGCCGTTTCCTTCTCCAGGGGATCTGCCTGACCCAGGGATCAGACCTGCATGCTCCTGCTTGACAGGCGGATTATTTACCGACCACTGAGCCGCTGGGGAGCCCGTGTGGCTAGCTAAACAGCCACAAACTTGTTATGTACATGCTCATGAAATTGTCCCAACAACCCCTGTCACGGACGGCCAGCCTCTCTCAGTTTTTCATGCCTTTAGCATCTCAGTAGATTTCCCCAGTGTCCCTAGAACAAAAGAAATACCCAGTCATTTTCTGTAGTTAGGTCTACACAACCCAAGAGTCCTAGTATTGTGATAGATGCCTATCAAGGTAGTGAATCAAGAGTTCACACTATATCCGACAGCTGTGATTCCTTGAAGACTGAATGTGGCCCTTGATGCCTTGGTGAGTTTGCTGCGGTATCCTGGGGTGACATGGCATGTAATTTGGGAACCGTAGCCTCATGGGGGTAAGTCCTAATAATATCTCAGTTTTACTGATGGGGAAACTGAGTTTGAGGGAGGTTAGGTACTTAGATTTTCATACAGTACATGGGGTTCTCCAGGCTATTATACTGGAGTGGTTTGCTGGGAGCATGCTACAATCCACGGGATCACAAAGAGTCGGACGCAACGAGCCGACTGAACAACAACAGGGTACTTAGCCAGGAAGGCGCAACTGGGGAGAAGATGTCAAACCTCGGACAGTTGATTTCAGATCCCACACTTTAGCCCTTGTGCCCATCTCCCAACTTCTTACTATGGGGAGAATGCCAGGCTTCCAAAGCCCAAATGGCAAAAGAAGAAGAGTGTTTGGGATGGATATCAAGGGCATCTGAGGCCAAAGGATGATCTGGAACCAATTCATTCATTTATCTTTATTCCATTCATTTGTTCACTTCGGTTATTTGAAAAGCATTTGTGGCTGGTCCCTGAGCTGCGGGCCGCAGAGCTCCTGGTCACACGGCAGGGAGAGATGATAGAGCCCTGAGAATTGGTGCCAGGCTGGGGGTAGGGGGGCAGGCAGGGTTAGGAGCAGCCAGGGTGGAACTCAGTGTTCAGAGCCTCGCCAGGAGAGAACAGAGCAGCTTCTGGAAACTGCTGCAGCCCTGCCAGGCCGTCTTCACATTTCATTACCGAACAACCTGTGCCCGGCTGACTCAGTCCCGTCGTCTGACCTTTATCAGATGTCATAGCTACACATACCTGCAGTGCGAATGAGCCCCATAAGCAGTTTCTAAGATGAATAAGCTTCCTCTTGTTCGATGGTGGTGACATTCACCCTTGGTTCCGTATGAAATTTGAAAACTGTGTTTCAGTGTCTTAGCAACTTTTTGCCCATGTGTTTTTCCTTTTGAAAATGAGTAAGTCATGAATGACTCCACCCTTTGATCAAATAATGCATGACTTTCCCTTATTGCCAGCTCATTTTTTTTTCCTCCGAGGAGGCCATATTTCACAAAGGCAGCAATGTGAGAAGCATTTCTTGAGCACCTGTGTGTAAGGGGCCTCAGAGAGGTCACTTTCCCAGCCAGGGCTCAGGCTAGTTGGGGAAGAGCCATGCAGACCTACAAGCACGCGGTCGGTGATACAGGTTGGGGTGGGGGCTTGATTGGAGTCTTTAGAAATAGAGAGAGAAGTGGAACGGGGCGGGTTCCAGCCAGAGGGAAGATGACTGGGAACCTGGGAATGGCTGGCTTGGCGAGGCAGGTGAGGGAGTGGTTAGAGGGGACAGAAACAGGCAGGGGCCTGATTGACTATCAGGAGGTGGCTGATCTTGCTGGGAGATTGGCATTTTCTTGGAATCTCTAAAGGATTTGAAGCAGATAAGAATGATAACCTTGGTAATCTGGCCCATGGAAGGAGCCATAGATGTGCAAAACCAGATCTTAGTATATACCCTAACATTTAAAATACAGCTTACAGCCTCTGCTATTTTCTACCATCATTCATTGAAGATCGGTGAACACCATGATTGCCAGGCACCGTGTCAGGGGCCACCGAGGGTGACTCCTGGTCAGGAGGACTCCAGGGCCACTAGCAGTGATCTGAAAAGTCCTGTTTTCCCCCTGTTTCCCCTTCTACCTCATTTCAAAGGAGAATACAAAAAAAAAAAGTAAACCACCCCAGGTTGCTGGTGACTTTTATGAAAACCCCTTATGATTTTTGCCCCGACTGAAAAGAACTTCTGTTTACTTCAGTTGATGGGGACGGGTCCCCAAGTCAGCATCTCAGGAAGACTGATGGCCCTGTTCTTTGCCTTTAAAAAATGCTGTCTGCTGTTTGTCTTATGAAACATTTCACAGGGCATAAGAACATTTTTTTTCTTTCTCCTAAGATAGGAACAAAGTGCTTTCTTCATGTTGCCAAGTTCACACAGTATCTGACACAGGGCTTCTCTGCCTATTTTCCTTGACTTTTTTCCACATTAAATATGCATTTAAGTTTCCTCTATTTTTTTTCATGGCTTAATAACTATTTTCTTTTTAACACCAAATAATGCTTATTTGATGTACTGTACCAATACATGCACCCTTTCTAGTATCAGAACTCCCTTCCATGTAGACCACCATGCTATCTATGAATTAAAGATATTTTTATTTCTTCCTTTCCAACTGAATGCCTTTTTTGTTGTTGTTGTTTTCCTTGTCTTATTGCACTGACAGGGTCCTCTAGTATGATGTTGAATATCTAGAACCCTTGCTGATGGCCACATGGGGTCATATGAGGAAGACTTGAAGAAAATTTACAGTATATATTTGTGGTGGTGATACAGAGCCTGGCCGTGACTTCAGTATAATATCCAGTTAGAAGATAAGTAAGTTCCAGAGATGTCATGCACAGCACAATGGCTACAAGTGACATTGTCACATGAAACATAAAAAAGTTGTTAAGAGAGACTGACAAAGGATTAATCTCTAAAATATATAAGCAGCTCATGCAGCTCAATACGAGAAAAACAAACAACCCAATCAAAAAGCAGGCAGAGGCTCTAAACAGATATTTCTCCAAAGGAGATATACAGATGGCTAATAAACACATGAAAAGATGTTCAATATCACTCATTATTAGAGAAATGCAAACAAAACTACAATGAGGTATCTATCACCTCACACTGGTCAGAATGGTATCATCAAAAAAATGTACAAACAATAAATGCTGGAGAAGGTGTTGAGAAAAGGGAACACTCTTGTACTGTTGCTGGAAATATAAATTGATACAGTCACTGTGGAGAATGGTATGGAGGTTCCTTAAAAAGCTAGGAATAAAACTACCATAGGACTCAACAACTCCACTACTGGGCATGTATCTGGGCACATACCCAGAGGAAACAATAATTGGAAAAGACACTTGTACCCCAGTGTTCATCACAGCACTCTTTACAATATCTGCGACATGGAAGCAACCTAGATGTTCATCAACAGATGAAAGGATAAAGAAGCTGTGGTACGAATATATAGTAGGATATTACTCAGCTATAAAAATGAATGCATTTGAGTCAGTTCTAATGAGGTAGACTGACCCAGAGCCTATTATACAGAGTGGAGTAAGTCAGAGAAAAACAATTGTTGTCTATTAATGTATATATATGGCATCTAGAAAGATGGTACTGATGAACCTATTTGCAGGGCAGCAAAGGAGATGCAAACGTAAAGAGCAGACTTGTGGACACAGTGGGGTCGGGAGAGGGTGGGACGAACTGAGAAAGTAACATTGAAATACATACATCACCATACGTAAAATAAATAGCTGGTGGGAATTTGTGTATGACGCAGGGGGCTCAAACCTGGTGCTCTGTGGCAACCTAGGGGTAGGATAGGGTGGGAGCGGGGAGGCAGCTTCAAGAGGGAGGGCATGTGTGTATACCTACGGCTGATTCCTCTTGATGTATGGCAGAAGCCAACACAACACTGTAAAGCAATTATCCTCCAATTAAAAATAAACAAATCAAAAAAGAAAGTAATTAAGGGAGCGATTCTGGCTTTTCATCCCAAGAAGTTTGTTTCTTTCCTTTGTGTTATATCTATATGAAATGATAAATGTTATCTGAAGCCGTTGGGGTAAGCATTTCACAGTACATGCAAATCAAACTATCATGCTGTGCTCCTGACTTTCAAGGTGATGTATGTCAGTTATTTCTCAATAGAACCGAAATGAAAAAGAAAGACTCGAGGGAGGTGCCAGGACTCGCTACTAGGTGGCTCAGTCGTGTTTCTGTTCACTGGACTCAGAATATTTCCAGTTATAGATATAAAATGACATGAGTAGATATCGCCTGTATTTCTTCCATAGGAAACACTTGATAAAGTAGACATCACTGTGTTCCCTGCAGTATAAAATATATCACCGCTCTGACCTCACAGCCCCCTGTGATCTTTGGGCTTGAAGGCTGCCATTTGGGTCTCAGTCAGGCTGGAATGCCATCATTCCTGTGGAAGTCAGGTCAGGGAGTCTATTTCAATGGCAGACCTCTCCTTTCCTTCTTGCTTACTGAGGATGCTGTGACGGGAATCTTCAGGGAAGCTGGTTCTCGATTCCTTATGTACCGGCTTTGGGGACCACCTGAAGACAGGCAAGACGAGAGTGAGTGGGCTGACTGTAATAAAACCTACTTCTTGATCCTCATCTCCCTCGGCCTTTGGATTCCTTACTCCACGCAAAGTTGCGCAAGTTCTGACACCCTGACCTCACTGAATGTAGGTCACCACTCAATCCAAGTTCCAGTCAATGAAAAATGCCAGCTGGTAAAGCCATTCCAGCTGTGAAAGCTAGAACATTAAATCTCAAATCTTTATACAAGCGTTCTTATCTTGCCACATTCAATATGATGCAGTTATATTTCATCCTGCTTGGCCTGATACCCTCAAAACCTATGTTTCTCAAGTTGCTGCCTATACAGACCACTTCAGCACTTTTGGTACATCATCTTTTTCATTTCCTGAAGACGTTGGGATTATCCCTTGGGTCATGATGGATCTGAGCTTGTCAGACTGGGGGCAATGAGAGGTATTGAGGAGGGACATGTGCAGACGACTGTTCCAAGTGTTGGTCTTTAAACAAGGCAAGGGCATCTCCTTGGTCCAGGGAAAGGTCTAATTTTTCTGGAAGGGCGACTCAAGAGGATTCGGAGGGTCAAGGTTTCTAGATTATCCTATTTGCCCAATAGTCTCATCTCATGTCTCAAGATGCTCCCCCCGACCCCGCCTTATTCCAAATAAGTGTGTTTTTCTTATCATAAGCATCCTGTCAAAGTTGCATTGGGAGGGGCAATATAAGGGTGGGGCAGTGGGAGGGACAAGCTATTAGGTGTAAGATGAGCTCCAGGATGTATTGTACAACACAGGGAATGTGCCTACTATTTTGTAATAACTGTAATGGAGTGTAGCCTTTACAAATTGAATTTTTAAGAGTTGCATTGTCAACTTAGTTGGAATTCTGTAACTCACATAGGCAAATTTTGTGACTGAATTTCCATAGGTTTGCCTACACAGGCCACACGGAGATGTTCAAGGTCACCAGGCATCCTGATGGAGTCACTTCCCTGTGTATATACTTGTCACAATGACACATATAAACAAGTATTTCTTTTAAGTCTATGGGAGAATATTTCTCCTTCTCTGTGTATGCTTGAGCTGAGTTAAAGCCATGAGTACATCATTTTCTATTTGAAAGATGTCTAGCACAGTAAGAAGCAACTTCCTACCTCATCTTTGAAAGTTGCAAGTATCTGGAGGATGAGTGGTATCTTAGGAGATTTAGAAATATATCTTCTGGCCCTTTAAAGAGTTGGTGCTGTGCTATGCTTAGTCGCTCAGTCGACTCCATGGACTGCAGCCCGCCAGGGTCCTCTGTCCATGGGATTCTCTGGGCAAGAATACTGGAGCAGGTTGCCATGCCCTCCTTCAGGGGATCTTCCTAACCTAGGGATCGAACCCAGGTCTCCTGCATTGCAGGTGGATTCTTTACCAGCTGAGCTACCAAGGAGTCAGTAATCCATGATTTATACGCAATTGTAATAGGTATCAGGGTGGCCGCTTAAATTGAAAGAGAGCCTCGTCATTCCATGAGCATATTGTCAAGGTCAAATGAACAAATTTAGCTGGTAAAGAAACAATGCGGCCTTGTTAGATCCAGATAGTTTATACTTTATAAAGACAGAAAAAGCAAGGCATGCCAGCTCCCCTTGCCCCTTGGTCCACAGGATGATACCAAAACCGCAGAGCGCAGGTGACAGCATATGTTGCCGAGAGGCCTGTTTCATGCTGCATCCAGGCAGTCACACTGACTGTAGCTGGACCCTAAAGGAGGTGGCTGGGGATGGAGTGTGGACAGGGGAGAAGGGAGCCTCATACCTCCTCAGAACACAGGAGGTGATGAGAAACTGCCCCACGAGTGGGGAAGAGCCTGGTAATGGCCCCTCACAAAGCTCCTCATATTCTGGTAGAATCATGGGAGTTCTGCTAAGGTCCACACTAACCGTGACTGAGCTTTGCCCACACAGCCCACGCGGAGATGTGCAAGGTCGCCAGGCACCCTGGTGGAGCCACTTCCAGGTGCTGACTTGTTCCATCCGTTCCTGCTGAAAGCAAAAAGATCATTTGATTTCCAGGCAAGGAACTCCCTCCAGGGACTCTGAGTTCACTGATTCAGAAGCTCTGAGTACAGCTTGTTCATCTAGCGCTAGCCGTGCCAGGGGGCCAGCGGGGAGTCAGGAGGGATTATTGACTCTTGCTGTCATCAGGGGCCAGGGCTGCTGATAAGGATCTCTGGAGCCTCAGCGTGGGCTGAAACATCTTCCAGTGCTTTCAGGCCAGCAATGTAAGTAACAGATAATGGCAGCAATCCTGACCAGTGGGAGGCAAGGGAGCCTCGCCTCACACCCTTCTGGGGGAGATCTGGGTCATCTGAGCAGGCAGTCAACTGAGACTGGCCAAAGTGAGTGGTAGCCAAAGGCGAGTGACATCTGGATAGGGTGGTGAAGGTAGGAAGTGAAGATGGTGAAGGTAGGAGGTGATTGGTGGGGAGGTAGGAGGTGAAGGATGGGGAAGGTAGGAGGTGATGGATGGGGAGGTAGGAGGTGACTGATGCAGAAAGTAGGAAGTGATAAATGGTGTTGAGGGCTCTGAGTCAATGGAAGCAGTGGGGCTGTACTTTGTTCCACTAACTGAGGATGCTAAATCTTGAAGACTCAGTTCTGGTTGGACTGAATGTGAAGGGCAGGAGAGGAAGCAAAGAGTGCAAGGGGTTTATGAGCAGACAGCTCTGGGCTCCTTCCACACCTTCTTGGCCTCACCTAGATCCCAGCTGTGACTGGTGGGAAGTCCTAGGAGGGCTCCAGTCATGTTTTGCAGACAGCTCTGACCTCAAGCATGAGCCCACGTCCTTCATGCTCTGCCTCGGGCTCCTCCACGGGTCCCCACATGGCACACGTGTAACAGCAGCCTAGAAGGGTGAGCATAGCCGTGCCCTGGAGGGCACCCCAGGCAGCAGGGAACTGATAGATACATGTTGTGCATCTTGATCCCGGAGGCGGGGGCAGTGTTTGGACAATTCTAAGAGGCATTCTGCGTGCTGAGGTCCTGGTAGGATTGAGCACCAGCTGCCACAAAAGTGGCCCTCATGATGCACTTTACCTGCACTTCAGTTTTCTTCCTCCATTCATGCTTCCTACTCACTTATATTCTCCGAGATCATAGCTCATATAGAATTTCTGTGCTCAAGTCCTCGGGTCCAACTCTGATTTCAGGGCAGTGCGTTGGATAGAAAGCCAGGCTGGGTGCTGTCTTTCCTGGAGGTGGGCTGACAGGTCAAAGAGGCCAGCCAGGTGATGTGGTCAGATAGGACATGCGCAGTGAGGCAGCCGAACTTGTGATGTGGGTGGACACTGTGGGAAATCTTGCTCACTCTCATCCCGTGTGCCCGCCTGGCAGTTTCACCCCTCCTAACCTCTCTCCTGAGCTCTGGAAACGCACTGAAGCCTCCATCCAGGCACATCCATGGCCAGAGTGAAAGTGTCCTCTTCCAAAGTCATATCTCGCCAGGAGCCCCTGGTGCTGCTGCTGCCACAGTTTTTCAGCCTCATGACGTTGGCGGTCCTTGATGACGCCTCTTCCTCTCCCCCGACTGGTGATGAGTTCTACTTCTTAAAGGTCTCTGCAACTCACCCCACTTACCCTTGTGCCAGTTCAGACCCTTCTCATCTTCCTTGGTGTTTAACAATTATTTCATAACCAGCGTGTCTGCTTAGGGCACCCACCCTGTTCCCAACTTTTCTTATTCACTCTATTATAGAAATGTTTTGTTCTTAATCATAGCATCCATCCATTCCACAAATATTGATTGATTTTCCGTCTTCCAAAAGAGACCAAATCTAAACTCCATGGCTTGGTTTTCTGGAATGTTCACAAGCAGACTCAGATTGGTTTCTTTGGAATCATTTCAGAACTTCATATTATCCATCATGGCTACAAGTGACAACCGGGCCTTCTTAGCCCACTCTGTAATTCAGATCCTTAACCCAGAGTGAGAGAAGGAACATGTTTTCTGAACCAGTGCTATTCTTGCTGTTGTTGCTCAGTTGCTAAGTCTTGTCTGACTCTTTGCAACCCTATACACTGTAGCAGGCCAGGCTTCCTGTCCTTCACCATCTCCTGAAGTTTGTTTAAACTCATGTCCATTGAGCTGGTGATGCCACCTAATCAGCTCATCTACTCTCAGATGAAACAAAAGCCTTCAGTGGCAGCCAAACTTGATAGCCATGGGAAAAATAAGTAACTCTGGCTAGGATGGAGGGTATCAACTTAAAAGACAGCTGTGGAGGGAAAGTTGAGTGAGATGTCCCACAGCTTTCTAGAACAGCCTGTCTGAAGGCAGCACTCTGGCAGTCAAGGAGGCTTCCTTACCTCCCTGAGGAAGGCGACGGCTCTGGGCTGTCAAAACCCTCAGGCAAGGTATCAGTGAGGAATACCCACATCTCGATTTTCACTCAATCTGTTCACTGCTGTAGGATCTGAACTCTGGACCATCCCGCAGTCTGCCCAGCCTCTTGTTCCAGCATCTTGTTTGTCTCCCAGGGTCCAGACTCTGGCCACACGGAGTCCTGACTGTACTCTTCATGTGGATGAGGCTTTGGATCTTTGTTCATGTTCCCCAAGTACCTGGCCACACAGCCTTCTCACTCTTCTTGCTCCAGAGTTTCCCAGCTTATGGGATGAGAATCTGGATGAGCCCATCCTACAATGGGGCCAGAAAAGACAGGCTTGGGGTCAAGTAGGAAATGAGTGGTGTCACTGTTGAGAGGAGGAGCATCTTCCCTCTTGAGACAGCATGTGCAGAGAAAAAACTGTAGACTGGGGTGGGCGTGGGGGGGGGGGGCGTTGGCTGGTGGACAGGAGCATCGAGGAGGAGACATCAAGAGGACATGAGTCATGTTGGGAAGAGTCAAGACTAGAGGAGACTCAAGAGCAGATCCCATGGCCAAGGTCAGAGCTGGAAGCCATGTGGTCTTGGCCAGGACAGTTTATGATACCTGGTTGTCAAATGATCTAGGTGTTATCCATGAGACTGCAGCATTACTGGAGCAGACAGAGCAGCCATTGAGGGACCAGAAAGCCTGAGTCTTGTGGTGACCTTGTTAATAATGAACCAAGTAACTTCCCTCCTCCAGACGCTAGGTCCTCTGGGGTCTTGTGGTCAGCAGCTGTTGCTTGGTCATCTACTTTGGGGCTTGCCTTTGGGAGACCACTTCTTCCACATAGGACTCCATGCATCCCACTGTGCACACCCAGCTGAGAAGGTCAGGGACCTGCTGCCGTCTGGATGTTAGGAACTCCCTGATTCCCTTTCTAAATCTGCTTTTCTCTATTTCTATGAGCCACCCCATATTGGTCTAATAAATTTCTTTTTGCATGGGGTAGAGTCAACTTCTGTTGTTTGTAGTCAAAGAATCCAAAATGAGGCAGGCCCTTTCGCCTTGGATCCTCTGTGGTCTCAAGCATCAGTGTCTCATGCGTTTGAATGGGGGACTGTGCCTTAGAGAGGCTCTTCACCTAGGAGTTGCTCCTGGAGGCAGAGGCTTGACTCTGTTGCACTCTTCTTCCCATGGATCCCATTCCAAACTTCACCCAGGTGTCCGCTGCTGCTAGTTCACTCCTGTTTTGGGGACTTTGGCGGGACTCTGTAGTCATTAGAGCAGTGGTTTCAAGGCTCTGAATCCAGTGGTAGAACCTCCAGGGTTATCTGGGAAAAGTCGCTGAGGGACTGATTAAATCTCCACACTTCTCTGCTACCTAATCAAAATTGCCCCTCCTTTATCTGCTTCCTATGTTTTCTATAAAATATTTATTTGAAATACTGCATTTCCTTGTTTCCCAGGTGGCTCAGTGGTAAAAGAATCAGCCTGCCAACTCAGAAGATGCAGGAGACTTGGGTTTGATCCCTGGGCTCGAAGATCCCCTGGAGGAGAAAATGGCAACCCACTCTTGTACTCTTGCTGATGAACCTCATGGATAGAGGTGCCTGGTGGGCTACAGTCCATGGGGTCTCAAAGAGTCAGACACAATTGAGCAACTGAACACACACACATTTCCTTGCTACAAATAAAGATTAAAGGTCACTGCTTTTATGGACTTGACTCTTGAGAGTTTTCCAAGATGGAAACTCACTGAAAATCTGGTCCTACTTTGTCCTGATCGCTGGCTCTCCCAGCTGATGACTCTCCACTGCAAAAATGCATGTAGGCATGGAAGTTATTTTCCAAAGAACCTAAGCTGAAAGTTCAGTTGAACTGACTCCGTACCACCATGGTGTTTAAACATTGACTCAACTGACAGATAAAGTTAATGGAGTCAAAAACCATGTAAGACTATTGCCAACGGTGCCAGTGAAAAGGAATCCCTTCTGGAAGGACACTTGGAGCAAGGTTGGGACCTATCCCCAAGACTGTTGAGTGCTGTGTGTGACCCAGACAGCTCAGGTGAGTTGAGTGCCCTCTCTCCCACCAATGGCAGCAACACAGCGGGCTGCCCTAATCACGGTGACTGCAGCAGAAAGGCACTAAAGTGGGCAGTGTTCTGGAACAGCCAAGGTGAGGTTTGGGCAGAGATGGACGGTGAACAGGCATTTCAGGCATGTTGAAGCTAAGATGACAGAGCATCTCAGTGCCTGATTAGAGGAAGGGAGGTGGGTGGAGAGCCTGATCCAGAGTTGTTGATGCAAGTGATGGATGAGATGAGAACAAGTAAACCATTTAGGACCAACAGAATAAAAGAGTGAAAGAGAACAGGAAACCAAAATTTTCAAGAGTAGATAGCTAAGGATGTTTATGTTGGGAAATATGGAGGGGGGTTCCTAAATAGTATCTGCAGATACTACAAATAATAGACGTTGCTTTTCTGTTGGTTCCAGACTCTGTATTTGGTTGTCATCTTACATCAATCATCTTATTATTGAAAAAAAAATAACAACTACCAGACTCACAAGATATAGGTCGTATTTGTCCTATTTACTAACTAATTTGTTTTTAAAAGGACCGGGAAACATTCAGTGACTTGCCCAAGGTCACCTTGCTAATAAGTGGCAGATAGAGTTTGATTTCTGATCTCACTGATCAAAAAATCTAATGTTTTTACCTATGTGAAGGTGAACATTTTAGAATTGTATAATATGTAAATGGACAGTCTTGGTATACTCTAAAATTAATGAAAACTCCTACTCTTCTAAAAGAAAATTACAAATATAAAAAAATACTAGGCAAACAAGTGGAATTGTCACACAAATTGTAGATAGGATATGTAGAATCTTTTGACAAATTTTATTCTTTTTATAATTGAAAACTGATAGTTAAAGTCGCTCAGTCATGTCTAACTCTTTCTGACCCCATGGACTATAGAGTCCATGGAATTTTCCAGGCCAGAATTCTGCCATGGGTAGCCTTTCCCTTCTCCAGGGGATCTTCTCAACCCAGAGATAGAACCCAGGTCTCCCGCACTGCAGGCAGATTCCTTACCAGCTGAGCCACAGGGGAAGCCCAAGACTACTGGAGTGGGTAGCCTTATGTTCTTCTAGCAGCTTGAGTGGACTGAGATAAGTATCCTGTACCTCTGAGTGGTACAGGTGTTGGCATCAAGCAGGTTTCTGTGTATTCCCTGCACTGGCTTTATCAGAAGCCATTGGAGGCAGTCAGGAGATGTGCAGTGCAGGCGTGGGGCAGAGCACTGCCTGGCTGTGCTTGGATGAAGCCACCCAGAGCCTACCCACTGTGCAGGCAGAGTGGTTGCCTCTGTGGTGCCTCGAGCAGGGGAAAGTTGCCTACATCCTGTCTGAGAGTCCCTTTGGGGCTCTCATATCTTACCATGCTGTGCATGATACCTGGTTCCAATTCTAAAAATGCTGCCTTGCTGATGACTATAAAAGAGGAGATCCGGTGGGATCCATAGTAGTGTCCTTCAGTGTGGTGGCCAGACCCAACCCCTGAAGATTTGAACAAGAGTCTTAATGAGACAATGCACTGTCACAGAAACTGCATATTGGTCAGCCACGATGGATATTCACCCTCTTTTTCCATCACTCAGTCTGTATTTTCCTCCTCCTACAGAAGCACTTCTTTGGTAGCTTCCATGGTACTTCAGTTGGTAAAGAATCTGCCTGCAGCACAGGAGACCCAGGTTTGATCCCTGGGATGGGAAGATCCCCTGGAGAAGGAAACAGCAAATCACTCCAGTATTCTTGCCTGGGAAATCCCATGGACAGAGGAGCCTGGAGGGCTACAGTCCATGGGGTTGCAAGAGATGGACACGACTCAGCAACTAAACCCCCACCTCTGCTGCCACCGCAGAAGCACCCTGTACCTCTGTGCTGCTTGCCCGGGGTCGGGGACTCAGACCTGCATTCCCTCAGCAGACTTGCTCTTGTCCAGTGATTGGGGTGGGATTTCCTCTCAGAGTTAACTCCAGGGAATCCTGGAAGCATCTGAGCATCGCTTCTCGGTTCCAGACACATTCTTCCCTGCCTCCATTGTGTAGAACAGTGATTCTCAAAGTGTGGTTTGCGACTTTCTGGGGGCTCCCCAAAACTCTTTCAGGGTCCCGTAAGGTCAAATTTATTTTCCAGGTAACACTAGGAAAGTATCCTGTGTTAGAAGATTACAATTAACCCATGTAGATTCTATGCCTTGCAAGAAGGGGAGCAGGGTGCCCTGCTCCTTAAGTGTGGGCTGCACAAAGTGATATCCTTCTATAGAGAATAATGTGGAAAGCGGGAATGAGAGTTACTGGACCATAGAAAAATCTGAGAAAGACAACTTCAGCCCGATGATCAAGGCCAGCATCAATAGAGGTCAGTCATATTGATAGTATACACCCTTGATAAGATACGATGAGAATGGTATTTTATTTATGTAGTCTTTCTCCCCCCAAACCCATGCGCTCACTCTAATAAAGAGAAAACATCAGATCCATCCCAATTGAGGGACATTCCACAGACTATCTGAACAAAACTGCAAAACTGTTGAAATCATCAAAACTAAGGAAAGTGAGAAAATGATGCAATCAAGCCTACGGATGCATGAGAACTAAATGTAATGAGGTATGTTGGGTGAGATTCTGAAACAACAACAAAATATAACTAAGAACTAGGAAAATCTGTATATAGATTGGACTTTAGGTGATAATAATGTTTCAGTATTGGTTCTTTGGTTGACACAAATGTACCTTACTAACACGAGATGTTAATAACAAGAGAAAATGGGTGTGAGCTTCTTGAGAACATGTTGTACTGTCTCTGCAGTGTTCCTGCAAATTTAAAAGTATTCTAAAATAAAAATCTTACTTTAAAAAACTCACAAAAATATTTTTCTTTTTTTTGCTTTTTCCAGTGTGCTGACATTTCCCCTGATATGTGAAAGCAATGGTGCCAACATCTTGGCAGGAATCTAGGTGATGACATCAAACTATCGGTGGACCTTGTGTTTTCCATTGCCGCAGTAGTACAAATGAGTGATTTTATTAAATCTTGACCTTTGAGTGCTTTTCCTTTGAATATTCTGAGCAGCAAAATGAGGACACACAAAGCTCCTCAGTGTACCAAAATACAAAGGTGGGTCGCATGGAAGAAGAGCTCATGTGATTAAGTTGTGACTTTAACACATCTCTCTCTCTCTCTCTTTTTTTCATGGAACGCCATTTTTACTTGAAAGAATAACTGACAAATTACCATTATTCAGATATAGGGATTTGTCAAACAGTTGCTAAAAAAGCAAAGAAGTGAGCCTATTGCTTCAAGGAAAAAAAGTTGACAGTCTTTGTGGCCAATGATAAAACTTAAAAAATTAGAATTTTATATGATGGTCATTAACTCAAATGGTACCCTGAAGCCCTGAATCTTTGTTGATTGGCACACTCACTTGTAGAAATTATTTTGACGTTCTTAATTTTCTATGACTTTCTAACAAATACTGCATTGGCAAAAAGTTAGTAGCATCTTAAGGAAATACCCAAACTAAACTTTTGGTCAATCCAATAAATATAGCATAATTAATATCTGAATGCATTTTAAAACTACAATCTACCAATGGAGTGTTTTTCCTTCCTGCTGTCCAAGTTTGGGTCTCTTTATCTGGGTTCGCTGGGGCTTCGCTGGTGGCTTAGAAGGTAAAGAATCTGTCTGCAATGTGGGAGACTCAGGTTCAGTCCCTGGGTTTGGAAGATCCCCTAGAGAAGGGAATGGCTACCTACTCCAGTAATCTTGCCTGGAGAATTCCATGGACTGGGAAATCTTGTGGGCTATGGTCCATGGGGTTGCAAAAAGCCAGACATGAAGGAATGACTGACACTTTCTTTTACTTCCCCTGGGTATGGTGAGTGCTGACAGGAATTCCATTGTAGAGTATGCTGAAGGGACAGCAGCTGTTCCAACAGACCTGGGGATGAGAGTATTGTCCACGTTCTTATTTATTCAAAGGGAGTTTGATTGGCTACCTGGGAAACTGTCGATGGACCCAGCAATTTGGAGAAAGATGAGGGATTTCCTAAGCAAAGCCTGAGTTGGGGGTCTGTGAAGTAGTTTACTGAGGGGGCACTTTCATCAGAAATGGAGTGAAGACAGCAGGCAAGAGGGGAAGCTACTGAGCAAGGATGTGGCCTTGGCTGGAGCCTAGCCTCTGCCTGATCCCAAGGGGAGCGCTGCAGTGTGAATCTCACCACAGAGTTGGTCGCCTCTGGGGCAAGGGTTTGGCCTTTTGTACTACCCAGGGATTGGCGCCTGACTGCCTTGTATGTGGATGCGAATTTCTGGGCCAGAAAACTCATTGTCCCAAGGGTGCTTCTCCGGGAAAGGGTATCTCAGTCCTCAGCAGCCAACACTCACAATAGCTGGAGACCAACACGCCTTCCCAGACCTGAGGCCAGGGTACAGTGGGTATCCACTGCAAGGTTTCAACAATCCGTGTTTGCTCTGAATCAAGGTCTACAGTCCCAGGTGCCAGAAAGGCCCAGGATGACACCAGATCAATATGCGTGTTCTTCCCGGAAGGATTCCCTTCCTGTTGAGGCTCTGGCAGCAACTCAAGAATGAGCCGGCTCTTGGGGTTTTGACATGAGAGCAGACCTTGGGACCTCAAGCTTCTTTTGACCCTCACCACTCTGAAGACATCTTGGAAAAGTGCAAGTACAGATGTGTGAACACCTGTGTATCCACACACACAGCATGTAGATGTACGTGTGAACAATGTGTAGAGCACAGAGATGGCCTTTAGGCCGATGTAAAACATTCATGGGAATGAGTGTTCTATGTTTTGTGTTCTGTTCTGGCTGGTGAGATGTGATTGTGCATGTCATAGCAGAACACAGTTACTGGCTTTTATATTGTCGCATACTTTGGACCTACTAGAAAAGACCACTAAAGCTAACAGCAGAACTGGAGGATAAATGGAACCAAGGAGGATAAATCCCCTAGCAGAACTCCCTAGATATAAGGTAATCTGGATGGATAGACGTTTTAGGTGGGGGCTGTGAGAAAGGCAAGGGATTTTTCTGCTTGGTTATCTGAACCTAGGAAAGCATTCCTCTGGAGTGTGTTGGTGGCATCAGCTGGAGTTTGAACATAGAGACCCACCCTCTGGTTCGTTTGCTTTCTGATAGATGAGCTGAGAACAGACTCCACATATCTGGACCATACACACCTGGGCAACTGAAGCTTGAACTGTCTTCACCCTGTCTCTCATGTTGTTCACTTGTAGAGAAGCCAAGGAAGCGATTGGAAACAGTGGCTCCATGAGCAATTTGTTCTCTGATCAAAACCTGCCTCCCTGAAGGGTTTTCAGGCATTTCCGTTTTGAGAACCACAATATCGAAACATTGTTGTTTTGGTGAAGACTCTCTGACCATAAGTGAACTTTGCCTGGAAGTTTATTTTATGCCAGAATTTTACTATCTAGAGAATACTTCATGTAGAATGTTTAATCAATATCTGAGGAAGCCAATCAGTTTTTCATGAGACAAAAATGCTGGGATGGTAATATTCTGTCTTTGTTGCCTATTGTTTTTCTCTACCTAATAAAATAAAAATATTTTCTCCATGAGCAAAATGGTCATTTCCCCAGGCACATTATAAACAGGAAGTCCACCATCTGTGGTTGCTTTTCTCCCTTTGGTCAGCAAACCACCTGCATCCTTAACTCAGCAGACCAAGTTCACCATCATCCTGCCACACAAATGAAGGGAAAGTTTGGCTTTTGGTGCATTTGTTTTGTTAGGAGATGACAGCAAGGCCCCTAAGATGCCAGTTTCAAAACAAAAAAGATCTGTATCTCTTAAAAGAAGCAATATAAATTTGACCAGATACCAACCCTCTAGCTGAATAAATACAGGAAAATAATCTCTGTAGTGAACTTTGACAAGCCCATGGCAAGGATGTTACATGGGTTAACTCAGTTAATTGTTACAAAACCCCTATGAGTTAGGCGCTCCTGTTATTGAGGTGAAAGTATGAAAGTGTTAGTCGCTCAGTCGTGTCTGGATTCTTTGCAACACCATGGATTGTAGCCCACCAGGCTCCTCTGTCCATGAATTCTCTAGGCAAGAATATTGGAGTGGGTAGCCATTCCCTTCTCCAGGGGGTCTTCTCTACCCAGGGATCGAACCTGGGTCTCCTGCGTTGCAGGCAGATTCTTGACCATCTGAGCCACCAGGGAAGCCAAGTTGTTATCATTTTCAAAGTGAAGAATTGAAGCAAAGATGAGTCACTCATGTAGGAAGAGGCAGAGCAGGGGTTTGAACTCACTCAGGCTGAGTTCAGCGCTCACCTTGCTTAAGGCCTGGGCACTGATCTTTACAGGAGGAGAAGGCAGTGCCTAGGTTCTCCAGCTAGGTGGACCTTCTCTCATGGAACACAGCACAGAGCCTGGGAATTAGAACAGAGTCTTACTCTTCCTTTCTGCAGACATGGTGGAGGCCTGGCCATTGCCCACAGGATGAGTGATCTTTTCTGAGCAGCAGCTGGGTGTTCAGGTGGGAAAGGGTGGGTTCATCAAAGTCTGGTTGAGAGGAAGTGTAGCTTAAGGAGAAGAACACTGGGTTGGGGGTCAGGGGATGAATGAGGGCCCTGACCCAAGCTCCACCCCACATCAGCTGTGTGACCTGGGGCAAAGCACCTGCCTTCTCTGGTCTTCATTTTCTTTACCTGCAAAAAGAGAGGTCTGGAGGACACAGCAGGTGTAGATATACGTGGAGACAATCTAATGCACTGAGGCTCATCTAAAGGGCATGATAAAGTTGGCTTCATTATCAATCTGGGAAGGAAAGATTGCACAATATATAGTCCTGGGCAACTGATAAGCTAGCTGGAAATGAACTGTATTAGGCTTATACTTTACAGTCACGGTAGACTCTAAATGTATTAAAGAGCTACATGTAAATTTTTTTTTTACTTTAAGAAACAATATGAATTATAAGCAAATGTTTGATTCACAAAAACAAAAGAAGTCACAAAGGAAAAGATTTATAGTAACCTAAATTTAAAACTTTAACCCGATAGAAACTTAGGGGAAATATTTAACAGAAAGGGTTGAGGTCTCTTGCCAATCCTGCAAATTCTTATGAAACTGATACTGGTTTTCACCTATTTTACCAACTTTGTTTGCAGTTTTGTGATAGGGCATGGGGCTAAAACTTTTCAAGTGTTTGTTCTTCTTTTAAGTGTTTGCTCATAGCTTCATCTATTATACTTTATTGGTTTGCTCATCCTTTTCTGTTTGAAAAAAATTCTTGATACATTAAAGAAACCAACTATTTTCTATTCTATGCTGCAAAGATTTTTCTTTAATATCTTGTTGGTGTTTAGAAGTGTTGAAGTGGAGGTTCCGTACAGATTCTCTTTTTTGCTAAAAAACACAATTCTATATACTTGAATCTATTTCTTTTCCTTTATAATTGTTGGTTTTCAAATCACATGATCTCGATATTATTAATGATTTCACTCAGAATAACTCCCCATTTTTTCACAATTTTTTATTTTGCTTTGAAACATTTTCTCCATCTGGAACTTATTTTAATATTGAGCATGGGCCAAAGATCCAGCTTATTATTTTTTTTAACAAATATACCAAAATTGCTTATTGAATAATTCATTTTCCTACTGATTTTGAAATGACACTGTTATCATAAATTACATTCTAACACACTGTTTCTTGGCTCTCCTTCTAGTCCATCGATCTGCCTGTCTATCCCAGGGTCAGTTCTATATTTTCTCAGTTCAGTTGCTCAGTCATGTTCGACCCTTAGGGACCCCTCTGACTACAGTGCGCCAGACTTCCCTGTCCATCACCAGCTCCTGGAGCTTGTTTAAATTCATGTCCACTGAGTCAATGATGCCATCCAACCATCTCATCCTCTGTCATCCACTTCTCCTCCTGCCTTCAATCTTTCCCAGCATCAGGGTCTTTTCCAATGAGTCAGTTCTTCGCATCAGGTGGCCAAAGTATTGGAGTTTCAACTTCAGCATTAGTCCTTCCAGTGAATATTCAGGACTGATTTCCATAAGGGTTGAATGGTTGGATCTCCTTGCAGTCCAAGGGACTCTCAAAAGTCTTCTAAAACACCACAGTTCAAAAGCACCAATTCTTTGGCGCTCAGCTTTCTTTATAGTCCAACTCTTACATCATTATATGACTACTGGAAAAACCATAGCTTTGATCAGATGGACTTTTGTCAGCAAAGTAATGTCTCTGCTTTTTAATATGCTGTCTGGGTTCGCCATACCTTTTCTAGGTCTGTCATACCTTTTCTCTTACTGGGAGTAAGCATCTTTTAATTTCATGGCTGCAGTCACCATCTGCAGTGATTTTTGGAGCCCAAGAAAATAAAGTCTGTCACTGCTTCTATTGTTTCCCATCTACTTGCCTTGAAGTGATGGGACCATATGCCATGATCTTCATTTCTTGAATGTTGAGTTTTAAGCCAGCTTTTTCACTCTGCTCTTTCACTTTCATCAAGAGGTTCTTTAGTTCTTCTTCACTGTCTTCCATAAGGGTGGTGTCATCTCCATATCTGAGGTTATTGATATTTCTCCTGACACTCTTGATTCCAGCTTGTGCTTCATCCAGCCCAGCATTTCATATGATGTACTCTGCATAGAAGTTAAATAAGCAGGGTGACAATATACAGTCTTGATGTACTCCTTTCCCAATTTGGAACCAGTTCATTGTTCCATGTCAAATTCTAACTGTTGCTTCTTTACCTGCATATAGATATCTCAGGAGACAGGTAGGGTGGTCTGGCATTCCCATCTCTTGAAGAATTTCCCACAGTTTGTTGTGATCCACACAGTCAAATGCTTTGGTGTAGTCAATAAAGCAGAAGTAGATATTTTTCTGAAATTCTCTTGCTTTTTTGATGATCCAACAGATGCTGGCAACTTGATCTCTGGTTCCTCTGCCTTTTCTAAATCTAGCTTGAATATCTGGAAGTTCTCAGTTCGCATACTGTTGAAACCTGGCTTGGAGAATTTTGATCATTACTTTGCTAGCATGCAACATGAGTGCAATTGTGCAGTAGTTTGAGCATTCTTTGGCATTGCCCTTCTTTGGGACTGGAATGAAAGCTGACCTTTTCCAGCCCTGTATCACTGCTGAGTTTTCCAGCTTTGCTGGCATATTGAGTGCAGCACTTTCACAGCATCATCTTCCAGGATTTGAAGTAGCTCAGCTGGAATTCCATCACCTCCACTATATTTTACACTGTCACTTTATAATGCATTTCAGTATCGGACACAGTCAGTCTGATTCCTCTCCTTCCCTTCCCTGGAGTTTTCTGAGCTCTATTCCCGTGTTTGTTCCTCTTGTCATGCTAATATTCCAAATTTCTATGGGTTTTTTTTTTTACTAACTTTCTTTGAATTTATGGATATATTATGATATCATTCATATTTGCAATACATTTTTCCCTGTAAAACATGGCATACATCTATTTTTAAATTTTTTTTTGAGAATTAAAACAGCACATGCACGCAAAAGTTCAAATGCCATTACAATATTTATAGAGGAAACAACAGTCTCTTTGTATGGACATTTACACATGTACTCATCAATAATATTCATCCTACCATATCTATCTTCTTACTGTGATAGATGAGGAAAGAACCATTCCAATAGAAGCAGAGAAAACATTTAATAAAATTAAACATCTATCCATAATTTTAGACAAAAAAACTCATAAAATTAAGAATGAAAGAGGCTTTCTCAATCTAATAAAGAGCATCTTAAAAATACACAGTTCAGCTAGACAGACCATGAAAAAAAGGCAGGGGGGGGTGGGGGGTGGAGACTCAAATATACTAAAATCAGTATTGAAATGGAGAACATTGCCATAGACCTTACAGAAATTATATACATACATACATATATATGTATTTCTATATATATATAGTTTAACCTGATCACATGAATAAATTCCTGGAAAGACACAAACTACCGAAACTCAATTGAGAAGAAATAGAAAATCTGAACAGACCTATACCAGGTAAAAGGATTGAATTATTAATCCAGAATTTTCTCACAAAGAAAATTCCAAAACTAGATGACTTCACTGGTCGATTCTATCAAACATTCAAAGAATTATCATCCATCTTTCACAAAATCTTCAAAAAGAAAAGGACACAGAGAAAAAGAATATAATGAATCATTTCTCAACTCATTCTGTAAGACCATCATTACTAAAACCAGACATCACAAGATAACTACAGACCAGTATATTTTATGCATATAGATATGAAAATTCTCAAAAAATATTTGCAAGCCAAATCCAGCAATATACAAAAAGGATTATATACTGTGACCAAGTGGGATCTAGTCCAAGAATAATATTTCCAGTTGGGTTACCTTTATACCTTCTATTTCTTTTCTGAGGCTTTCTATATCTTTTTCTTTCTTTCTCATGCATTTGTAATTACTCTTGAAGTGTTTTACTGATGGCTGCTTTAGAAACTGTGCCAGATCATCCTAACCTTTGTTATCTTGGTGTTGTTATGTATTTCTATTTAGTTTGAGATCATCTTGATTCTCTGTGAGGTGATTTTTTTTAAAAACAGAAGTCAGAACATTTTGGCTATTGACCAAATTCTGCTCCACTCTGGCAGAGTACAGTGGGGAGATGGGGGTGGGCTGCAACCCCGTTACATCCAGGAGAAGTCAAAGTACAGGCTTCCCTTCAGGCTTTGCTTTTGTGTCTTAGAGTCAAAGCTGTGCATATGTGCCTGCGTCTGTATGCTTGTGTATGTGGTGGTTGCCTGGGGGCAGAGTGGCTATTGTTGGAAAGTGTTCTGTTTTGCTAGGCTGCTCCAGTTCTTTGGCTTTGGGGAAGGGCTTTATTTGGCTGCCCTCATTAGAGTTTCTGGATTGCCATATCAACATCCAACTGGATATGTGAGGCATAAAGAAAACCCAGAGAACTCACTGCTGTATGACTCACCTCTGGTCCCAAGTTCCCTAACCAGTCTGCCTTCCTCTTTCCATCTTTCAGAATCTCTTGTGTTCATTTATATATAACATCCAGGAGTTTTACTTTGACTTGGAGGCATAAAGAGAAGTACATCTACACCATTTTCCTGAGTAAAGTCTTCTGTAATTTTGAGCATTGTATTTGATTACATTTTGTTTCCTCTTGAAATTTATCATTTATCCTTTAAAAATGTTTTAATGGTTGCCTTGGAGCTTACAGTATATATTTCTAAATATTCTATAGATATTTAAAAATAACTGTACCAGCTCAGGTGTCATGCAGGAACCTTATGACAACTTCTCCTGTCATTTATTTCTCTTACCCATAAGCTATAAAATTCCAGTGCATGGTTACTATTATTGCCTCAAACAATTTTCAGTTAAGAATAAGAGAGGTGAAGATTTTATTTTACATTCATTTTTTTCCTTCTCTGACACTCTCCCTTTCTGTATGTGGTTCCAAGTTTTTCACAAAGCTTAAACATTTGTTGCAGGGCAGGTCTACTGGGTGTTAATGACCTTGGTTTTCATTTGTCTGAGAAGGTCTTTAGTTCTTCTTCACTGTAGAAGAATAGCTTTGCTGGGTATAGAATTCTAGATTGGTATTTTTCTTTCTTTCAACACTTTCAAGATTTCCCAAGAATAGACTTCCAGATAGCCCAGAGTAGCCTGGCTGAGTCACAGACTACACACCTTTGACCTTGACCTGCATTGCACATAAAAAGTTTCATATTTCTGCCAACAGTATACATGAATCTGCCAACATCACCAAAACTTGTTTAGAGTTATTAATTTTGCCATCTGGTGGGGTAGAATTATATCTAATTGACTTAATTAGCATTTCATTTAATTATCAGGGACTTTGGGAATATTTTCATGTACATACAGTCCTTGGAGATTTCTTTTTCTCATGAGTTACCTGCACAGCCCTGTAGGTTATTTTTGGGTCATTGTATGTCTCTTACCTTTTCCTTATGGATTGAAAGACATTACACATTTTGCCAGTCAATGCTCTGTCGGTAATTCTGCACTGTGAGTATCTTTTTCCAGTTTGCAGCTTGCTTTCTCACTTGGCTTTGGGACCTACTATTGCACAATGCTTTTCATTTTCGTGAAGTCTGATTTATTATTTTTCCTTAATGGTTTATGCTTTACTCCTCATTTAAGAAATTATTTTCTCTGTAATGTACTCAGTACAATGTTTACCATTATTGATTTTATCAGTTTTGTTTGAAATAATTTCTCTGGGGTAATTTTTATTTTGCTAAATATTAAGCCTAATGCTTAATTCATTTTTAAACTTTCTTTACTTTTAACAAATTTTGTTTAGGAAGATTTTAAAAATCTCCCATGTGGCAAGGGTTTCTGGGTTTGTTTTTTTTTTTTCCTTTTCTTTTACTTTTTTTTCCTTAGGGTATTACATGAATTTTATTGTGTTACAGAGAATCTGATATGTATTTTTATGTCTTTCTTTAAACCTCAATCTAAAGCACAGAATCTGAGCATTTTCTGCCACTCAAATGGAAGAAGATTCAAAGGCATGACCAGTACATGTGTTTATGATTACACTGGGAAAGAATGGGTATCACAAGGCCCTAAGGAGAGGAATAAACAATTTAGAGATTCTGCAGTGAAGTGTAAAAGTATTCTCACATATATATTTGACCTCTTAATTCACAGTGACTCTGCCTGCTCCAAAACTCATTGTCTGGAATTTAAGTGATCAAGTTAGCAAGTAGCCCCTGAGCAATCCCTCCCCGTGTATCTATTTTTTGTACTACCAGCCTAAAACAATCCAGAGTAATCTAGCTTAACCCCGAGAAGACATTGCATGGGAGAAAATAGGACTTTAATTGACTGTAATGTCTATCCCAACCCGCTGGAAATTCACTCTCAGTTCCACCACTAGTTGGTGAGTTGGTCAGCCTTGCTTATAAGAGGGTCATGCAATGAGCATCACCACATGGCAGACCCTGATAATCATAAGGCCAGAAATAGAAAAGGTTCCAACTCTAATATTGTGAGCCTTCTTCAAAATTGCCCTAGAGAAAGTAGAGCATCAACTACAAATCCTCCCTCTCTACTGGGAAATGAATGCCCTCAAACGAGATGCCCCCTCCCCATACTCTCAAAGAAGTTAAGAAGATCCCTTCCCAAATCACCTCTCCCTGATTTTTTTCCTAATGAGTCTCAGGCAGATGGCAGAACCACAGCCAGCTGAGGACTTTGTGGTGTCTACTGCTGGTCCTCAGGCAGAAGATGCCAAGGCAGCATGGGGGAAGGAAGGGGTGCAGATGACGGGCACCGGCCTGGAAGCATTCTTTGTGCCAATGCTGTCTCTAGGATACTGTATTTTCCCAAGGTCCCAAACCCCACAGAGTGATGTATATCCTGTTTCTTAATACATAGTTACTGAAAATTAATGATGATAAGCAGCTGCTTTCTATGTCTGCCAAGTATTCCATTTCCATTAATTCTCTTCTATTCTGAAAACTGGTTGATTCATCCAAGGAAGACATCCAAATATTAGATATTAGAACTTGGTGTTACAAAACACTTATATCTAAGTCTCCCCTGGTTCCTTCTGCTTTTTAACTCTGTCATAACACAGCCCTCAACAACTAACAGATCTCGTTGAACTGCAATCAATAACAAAGCTTTCTGATGACTTTTATGCTTTTGAAAGTAGACAAGAGGAAGGAGTTACCTGCATTCTTTAGAACAGAATATCAGCAAATATTTCTCTGCAATATCTTTCACTTACTCCAAAGGCAACAGCCTTTCACTTACTCCTCCTACACACACACACACACACACACACACACACACACACGTATGCATGCACTCACAGGCACACATACACACATGTTCTCCTAGCATTCCAGATATGTCTGGATCCAGACTTATCCCCTCAACCCTGGGTCTAAATCCTCTGTTTTCAGTCTCACTAAGGAAACCAAAATCATGTATTAAGTCCTTGACTAACATGTGGCATCATATTGTTGAGGACTGGGTTCTAATTATCTTGCAAAAATCCTTAAATGTAATATATCCCATCTGTGTGCCTCACTGAAGTCCAACACACTTTTCCCAGTGGGTTCATTCAGCATAATCACTTATTTCTCCAAGGCTGAACATCTGATGAAACAGTTGATGATGTAAAGGGGATATTGCTTGAAGAAATATCTGACACTAAACATGCACATCCCATGCAGTGCAGTGCCCTCCAAGTAAACATTTTGAGCTTATGATTGAGAGGCCATCCTGGAGACTGAGGCCAGCCTGAGGGGAGAACAGCCTGGGAACTCCCACTCCCCACTCAGGAGAGCGTATGCTATTGTGCTGTCAAGTGGAAGGACAGGCAGACACACTCTGGAATTCCTTCTTCATCTATTTTCATATAACTGCAACGGCTCAATTTAAATGCATATATGGGTTAGCTCTGCCATCCTTTCCTCAGCTAAGATAATGGGACACCTCTATTTACTTTGCTACAAATAAGTGCATATTTAAGAAAAGTATTTTCCCCATATTATGACCCTGCTGTAAATACATAATAAAAATATCAGATTTTAAAAATAGGGCACTGGGTAATATTTCCAAAGATCTCAAATCAGTAGATTGAAATGTAGAGGCATGCATTCAAAGTGCAAGTGGATAATGTCTACAGGCTGCACAGGAGCTAAATTTTATCCCAAGGGATTTGTGTGGCTGAGGAAAGGCTCTCCTGATTCAGCCAGCTTTCCACAGTCACTGAAACTGAACCTGGATATTAAAGATAGAGGTGAGTTCCCTCAGAAGCACTAGAGCAGGGCATAACTGCAATTTGTGGCCTAAGTGGAATGCTTGCTTGCTCTTTCTCCCAGCAAGTATCCTGGAGTAGGGTGCCATTTCCTACTCCAGGGGATCTTTCTGACCCAGGGGCTGAACTGAGGTCTCTTAGGTCTCCTGCATTGGCAGGTAGATTCTTTACCCCTGAGCCACCTGGGAAGTCCATTAAATGGGATGAGATGAGTGTACATAATTTTATTACTAGAGAAAAAAGGGATGTCTAGCTAGAGACGCTGAGGTCTGGAGCCTTCATATATAATTCTGTTTCAAGGAAGCAGAACCAGAATACAAAATGAATACATAGTACAGGCAAGATGTGAAATATTTACAGAAAACAGTATTTACCCAAGAGAAAAAAAAGCAAGGAGAGTGACTGCAGGTCGGACTGTGTTCACCCAGCTCTTTTATATTTCGTGTATATTATGGGTAGAATCTTTCTGCTTCTTTTTTAAGATTGCCATTGATGAAATATGGGAAAGCTATTGGGGTTTTTAAATTGACACCTTCAGTTCAGCTCATTCCTTCAGTCATGTCTGACTCTTTGCGACCCCATGGACTGCAGCACGCCAGGCCTCCCTGTCCATCACCAACTCCCAGAGTTTACTTAAACTCACGACCATCGAGTTGGTGATGCCATCCAACCATCTCATTCTCTGTTGTCCCTTCTCCTCCCACCTTCAGTCTTTCCCAGCATCAGGGTCTTTTCAAATGAGTCAGTTCTTCGCATCAGGTGGCCAAAGCATTGGAGCTTCAGCTTCAGCATCAGTCCTTCCAATGAGTATTCAGGACTGATTTCCTTTAGGATGGACTGGTTGGATCTCCTTGCAGTCCAAGGGACTCTCAAGAGTCTTCTCCAACACTGCAGTTCAAAAGCATCAATTATTTGGTGCTCAGCTTTCTTTATGGTCCAGCTCTCACATTGATGATAACTTGCTGAAGCTATTTGTTGATTCTAATTCATTTTTAGCTTTTATTTTAATTTCTAGGGCTCCCATAACCATATCTATAAATTGTGAAGCTGTTTATACACTATTCTAATATTTACATCTTCTGTTCATTTACTTTTTAATGTGAGTAGAATACCCAATATGATATTGATTGATTAGTGATAAGAAGTGGCAGTCTTGACTATTCCTGACTATAAAAAATGCTGCAATGATGTCCTCTCTCCTCTAAGTCCACTGACAGCTATGGACAGTTCTCTGCATCCTGACAGGTTTCCACTTCAAGCACCTGTGCCTCACTTTTCTTCTGGAGGCTTCCTCCGAGGCTCTGGGAGTTTACTTGCCTCTGTGTAGGACTAGCTCTGCAAAGCGTCAGGGGAGCTGGCTACTGGGGACAGTCGTGAACAAACGAGGACGGGAGTGGGTGAAAAATGCCTTCTCTCCCTCAACCTCAGCTGGAATAATTCTGAGGAGGCTGCTTTACATGCATGTATTTACCTCTTCTTCTGTGATCTTCAAACATTTTATTTCTTTTTCTGGCTTTTCTGTGATGCCTGAGAACTTCAATACAATTCTCAATAGGAGTGCTGAAAATGAGCATCTTTACCTTTGCTCTTCAAGGACTCTTTGGTTTGTTACTCCTTCACTGAGGATTCGCTAAACCCACTTTTATGGAATCCATCCTTGCTTAGCCTCCATTTCCAGGGAGAGTTGTGAAGACCTCTGCCTGCTGAACACAGTGGGTTTTAATTTCTTTTGTTTACAGTGATTGTTATCCATGTTTCTTTCCCTACCTGGATGTGATCTTTTTCAGAGTAAGAGGAGACTGATGGATTAGAAAGACAATAAACTGATCTGGATTCAAAATCCTCCCTTAATACTTCTTTCTTATGTAGGCTATTCAGTGTAGTTGAACTTCACAAGTGTCTTTTATAAAACAAGGATAATAACACATGGCTTGAAGAACATTTTAAAATCTTACCATCAAGGAAGTAGAAGGTTGGGGGATAATTCCATAGGGCACAAAAACCTAAGGCTTGCCGTGGGAAGGGACACTGGTGGAAGCCGCTGCTCTGGCATAATGCCTGTGCTTCATACCCAAGCTGAGAACATGAGTGTGAACAACAAGAAAACCCCCAATTCTCATTACCTCTCTGCTCCCTGATCAGCCCCCCTCAGCCCACCAACCTGCTCCTCTTCCTCAATGAAGCCAGGCTCATTGCTGCCTCAGGGCCTTTGCACGGGCTCTTCCTTCTGCTATATTTGCAGGACAAGCCTCCTCACATCCTCCATGCCCTTTCTTAAGACAATTTAACCCCCTCCTCCAAACTTTTATGTCTCCATTTCTGACTACATTTTTCCTCCTTAATATTTTCCACTCATGATTTATTTAGAAGTAATTTAATGACTATTTTATTCTTTGTCTGTCTCTACCCGCCAGAAAGAGGGAGCTAGGATTTCTGTATTATTCACTGCTGTAACCCCAGAACCAAGAATGGTGCCTGACACACAGCCAGCACTCATTAATGTTTGTTGAATGAATGAACTCTGCTTTGGGGCCCAGCCTCAGGCAAAGCCTGGGCCCAAGAGAGGGTCACACTGGTGGCAGTGGGTGGTTGACCTCGGCTGGCAGCACAGTGCCGTCTGCTCACAGCGATTGTGCTTCTGTGAAGGTGGAATAATAAACTCAACATACTGGCTCAACATAAGATGTTATGGAAAAGCCTGAAGAAAACTTTTGGCCAACCCAATATTTTTCCGTTGAGCCTTGGGGCGCAAGATTGAAGCCTCTTTGGACTGAATTTTGGATAAATGGGGGTGGGAAGTGTGTACTAAGTCTGCAGTGGGAAAGATGATGATCTGAGCAGTTAATTGGAAACATAAAGGACGAAGACCATGTCTGTATCTTAAGAAGGGCTGGGGGCAGGCTGCACTAGTTCCATTCCTCAACCTGGGTGGATGTGTATCTCTGCTCAGCACAGTACAGGCACGTGGAATTCCTTCCTCATGAAGAACGGCTAACGGAGAAGCTTCAGAGTGCAACTCATTGCATTGTTTGCCCGTGGATGACCATAGCCCTGTATTTCCTTTATTTCTCAGCCGTGTTAAGTCGCTTCAGTCGCATCCAACGCTGTGCAACCCTATGAACTGTAGCCCAGCAGGCTCCTCTGTCCATGGGATTCTCCAGGCAAGAATACTGGAGTGAGTTGCCATTCCCTTCTCCAAGGGATCTTCCCAACCCAGGGATCGAAGCGGCGTGCTGTATATGTAACCTGCATTGGCAGGCAGGTTCTTTACCACTAGCACCACCTGGGAAACCCCTCTTTCTCAGGATTTGGATCTGATCCCACTGACATGTTACAGATTTTACTTGGCATATGATTCAAATTACCTGCAACTTATGTGCCCACAGAGCAAGATTCATTGCTTGGAGATTCCTTGATTAATTCCCACAGTTGGCCCAGAAGCAGTGTCAACATTTCCCAGCATGGAAGGCATAATTCTCTTTCCTTATGTTGGTCTTGGGCTTCCATGGTGGCTCAATGGTAAAGAATCTGCCTGCAATGCAGGAGATACAAGAGACATGAATTCAACCCTTGGGTCAGAAAGATCCTCTGGAGGAGGGCATGGTAACCCACTCCAGTATTCTTGCCTGGCAAATCCCCACGGACAAAGGAGCCTGGCGGGCCACAGTCCATGGGGTCACAAAGAGTCGGACATGACTGAAGGGACTTATGCACTCACGCACGCAACTTGGTCTTAGGAGTCAGTTATTCTCACAGAGACTCTTCCATCCCTTGTCCCTGCTCCTCCATGCCCAATCCCTGACTGTCTGCCTTTTTCTTATATTCTAACCCCTGCCCTCCTCTGAAATTATCATTCTCTCGCTTCTTCTAAGAGAAAATAGACTGTGTTCCATGATTTAGTCTGAGTCAGGGAGAAGAGGGTCAGGAGTGGTGGTGAGGATTGTTCACCCGTCTTTGGAAGGAGTCATCCTCAAACCCAGCAAGCCTTTTCCTGGGGTGCACTTTCAGAAGAGCGCCCTCCAAGGTCATCCCCATCACCGCGAGGTGTTAGTTTCCATGAGGCGAGCTGAGAAATTCCCTCCATACAGCACCGTCTCTGGTGCCAGGAGTTCTAGTGTCTGCAGTCTGTCTCTAGGAATCAGGGCTGCACAGAGTCACTCACACAGTGCCTGTCCCTCCTGGGCTGCGTGAGGATGGCTCACGCTGATTCCTCAGCCGCTCACATGGGGGTCTGTCTATGGAGGGCTCAGAGAGCAGTGAAGAAGGCAGATGAGGGCCTTTGCCAAGGGGAGATGGGGACACGAGAGAGGCCGGGCCTGGGGCCAGCCTACTGTCCCGGGAACCAGCAGGCAGAGGACTCAGCTCTCTTCCACCCCCTTTGCCAGCTCTGCCACGGGGCCGCCAGAATAACAAAGACAAACCATCTCCAGGCTGTACACTAAGATCTTTCCAGTCCCATAAAGGGAAATAAAATCAAAAGCCACAGATGACATTAGGTTTGGAGCCTGTGTGTACCCGCTAATCAAAGCCATGTGCATGTGCAGCACGGTTACAATTGGAAAAAAAGAAAACAGAAAAACCCAGCCTCCAATTTGTTCACAAAGATGTGTGCATGGCAACAGACTTGGTGATGCAGCTCCTGCTGAGGAGACTGGGAGCACGCTCAGAGTATGCGGGGGGCGGTCCAGCTGGGAGCATACACACATTTTATTGATCTCATCAGCATATGGGCTTCCCTCAAAGGTCAGTCAGTTGGTAAAGAATCTGCCTGCAATGGGGGGTTTGATTCCTGGGTCGGGAGGATCCCCTGGAGAAGCAAAGGGCAACCCACTCTAGTATTTTTGCCTGAAAAATCCCATGGACAGAGGAGCCTGGCGGGCTGCAGGGTTGCAGGAGTCGGACACGACTTAGCAACTAAACCACCACCACCATCAGCCTATGTCTGTAATTCTCAGAGATCGTTCCCTCTTTCTTTTGGAGGAAGTGGGGGCTGTTAGGAGAACTGCCTGTGATTTTTCTCTGACTTGGTCTTGTCTCTATCCCAGCAAAGGGCAATGTCAAAGACCTCTAGACCAGAGCCTCTAGATTTTTTAAAAGGTGGAAACAGCCAAACATTCTACTGAATCATACACTGTGTCAGGAAGCAAAGCAAGGCTTCCTGTTCAGGTCACTGTGAACTCTCTGCTGACCGTCTCTGCACTCAGGGGCATCCCAGGATGCTATGACCATCCTCCTGGGGTGGCCTATGGTATTCACAGGCCACATGTCACACCAAGCAAGGGGGTTCTTTCCAGATTACAGACTTTATTTTGCAAGCACTCCTGGAAAGAACTCTACTACAATCTCAATAACATAAGAAGTCTATAGTCTCCTTGAACCCACTCACAGATGAAGTAAGGATGGTCTGTGCAGAGAGGAAGGGCTAGCCTTCTGGTACCACTGGGACTGCTGCATAATGTGGGTATTTAGTTAGATGTCACTGAATTCTATTAAGGATGAGACCTACTCCTGTAATGCCATGAAAATCCAAAATGCACTACGTGCCCTTGAATCCAATGTCCCTCAGCAGGCGCTGTTGTCCAACTCTCTCCCCTTCCCACTTCCTCTTTCCTCTCATTTAGGAAACACATTTTTCAAGGTTCTCCTGGAGCATCTCATTATATGAGTTTGTATGGTCCTTTGCACATTAGGAATTTAAATTGTTAGAATATGTTGGTGGTAAAACATATGTTGATTGCATGTCATTGGATGAATGAAACTCTCTCCCTTTTTCTCCTCCAAAATTAAAAAAAAAGAAAACAGTCTGAAAAAGAGATAATTTAAGGCTTATAAAATGCAATTTGATAGGCAATTTTCAAGAGTTTTCATGACACTTTCATCTGGACTTGAGCGCGGCCAGCTCCAGCGGCATGAGGGGCACTGGGCTTGGGCGTGCCATGATGGTAACCCTGCTGCCCCGTCCTGCTTGGCAGTGACGCTCTGTTCAGTGATCTCATTCCCAGGCCAGAGGTCCCACGGCTCACAGGAAGCCGTCATCCACTTTTCCATTGAACTATAGACACGCTTTCCTGTGAGTATGCATACAGGTAGTTTCAGTGGTAAAGAACCCACCTGCCATTGCAGGAGACACAAGAGACATAGGTTCAATCCCTGGGTCGGGAAGATTCCCTAGAGGAGGAAATGGCAACCCACTCCAGTATTCCTGCCTGGAGAATCCCATGGACAGAGGAGCCTGGTGGGCTAGAGTCCATGGGGCCACAGAGAGTAGGACACGACTGAGCAACTGAACACACAAAATATTTTATTAATGTAAAAATGGGGCAGACCTTTCATGTTGTTTTGTGATCCTCTTAATTAAAATGAATATAGTAAATCAAACACCTCTCCACATGAAAAGTGTGCCTCAGCTCCATTGTGTCCAAAGACCACCCCCAATTCCACTGTGTGACTGCTTTGTTCACTTATTTAAGCTCAGATGAATTTGCAGACAGTTCACAAAGGTGAAGGCTCAGGGCCTCTCTCTCCACGGATCTTCCAGAGCCCTGTTCTGACTTCTGTGTTCCTAATTTTACATTGCTTTTCTTAAATCAGGCTTCTTGACATGCATCGGCTTCACATACTACAGAAGTGTTTCTAGGGCAGTTTTGTATCTGTTTTCCTGCACCCTTACATCCTTTTCATCCCCTATCCTTTTTTGCTCACCTACCTTCAGGAGGAAGCACCTGGCAATCTTGACAGGTGATCACGGGATCACTTTGAGAACCCATCTGTTAAGCACTGAGCTAAGTCACTTCAGTCGTGTCCAACTCTTTGTGACCCCATGGACTGTAGCCCGCCAGACTCCTCTGCCCATGGGATTCTCCAGGCAAGAACATTGGAGTGGGTTGCCATTTCCTTCTCCATTATGCACTGAGTCCCCCCAAATTCATATGGTGGAACCCTAACTCGCACAGCGATGGTATTGGGAGGTAAGGTCTTGGTGTGGTTAGGTCATGAGGGTAGAGCCCTCTTTAATGGAATTAGTGCTCTTATAAAAGAGACCACAGGGAGCTCCCCATTCCTTCCACCCCGTGAGGAAACAGCAAAAATTCAGCTGAACCAAGAAGAAGACCCTCACCAGACACTGAATCTGCCTGCGCCTCAATCTTGGGCTTCCAGCCTTCAGAACTGTGAGAGATAAATGTTTGCTATTTAACCCACCTCCCCACTCCAGTATTGCCTGTAGAATCCCATGGACAGAGGGGCCTGATGGGTTACAGTCCATGGGGTTGCGAAGAGTTGGACACAACTGAAGTGACAACATGCACGCACACACACCACTCAGTTGATGGTGTTTTTGTTACAGCAACTGAAACAGACTAAGACCCCATCTTTAGTCGAATACTCTCTAAGTGTAAGGAAACAACCTGTGCCTAGAGGGGAAGAGGCCAGGAGCCATGGTTCGTGACCCTGACTCCTTGAGGGTCACCAGGTTGCTTGCAAAAATCTCATCGCAGACTTCCCTGGTGGTCCAGGGGTTATGAATCCAGCTGTCAATGCAGGGGACACAGGCTCCATCCCTGGTGGGGGACGATCCCACATACTGTGGGGTAAAAAAGCCAGCCTACCACAACCGCTGAGCCTGCCCACCAGCACCTGTGCTCGCGGACAAGAGAAGCCATGTGATGAGACGCCCACGCTCTGCAGTGAAGAGTAGCCCCCATGACTAGAGAAAGCCCACACACAGCAACAAAGACCCAGCACAGCCAAAAATAAGCAAATACACCCTTTAAAAATAAACAGCTAAATTAAAAAATCTCATCCTCCAACCCCCCCAGATTATTCCAATGGGGAACCAAGGTGGAGAACCATCTCTAACTGGAGACTCCTCTAGCGGCAGGGGAGATGATGTTCAAACTCAGGCCATGAGACACTATCCCAGGATCGGAGGGGAGAAGGCACAGAAGTTGGGGTCTCATCTCTGAATAATTCCCTTCCAAGTCTTCGCAAAGTCTTTGAGGAACAGATAAAGAAAAGGTGGTACATATTTACGTTGGAATATTACTCAGCTGTTAAAAAGAATAATGCCATTTGCATCAACATGGATGGACCTAGATAGAGATTGTCATAGTGAGTGAAGTAAGTCAGACAGAAAAGGAGAAATATCATGTGACATCCCTTATATGTGGAATCTAAAAATAAATGATACAAATGAACTTAGAAAACAGAATCAGACTCACAGATTTAGAGAATGAACTTGTGTTTGCCAGAGGGAAGGGTGGGGGTGGGGAAGGGATAGTTGTTTGGGATGGACGTGTACACACGGCTATATTTCAAGGGGATAACCAGCAAGGACTTACTGTATAGCACGTGGAACTCTGCTTAATGTTATACTGCAGCCTGCATGGGGGGAGAGTTTGGGGGGGAATGGACGCATACGTACATACGGCTGAGTCCCTTCACTGTTCATCTGAAACAATCACAGCATTGTTTGAAAATGGGCTATACCCCAATACAAAATAAAAAGTTTTAAGAAAAAAAAAAAAAAGAAAAGAAACAGAGGGAACAGCTTTGTGTCTGGGAAGAAGAAGAATGAGCAAAGGCTTTTTTTTTTAGATGTTCATGTGCACGGACCACAGTCTCCCATGTGCTCTAGTAAAGCTTAGGATTTTGCTAGGTGTTCTCACTGCTTCTTAACAAAGACGACAACCATATTCTGGGCTTTGGAGCTGCAGAGTCTAGCCAACCTCAGAAAGCTCCGCCAATTCAAATAGACTTCCCTTTAAAATAGCATGAAGCATTCTCCCTCTCCACCCAGATTTATGGGTTTCCAGCCCTTTGGTACAACCAAGTATCAACACAGCTTCTGATCCGTTTCAATCCCCCAATGGGTTTGAGGCTGCCTGTTGGCTGCCACTCTCAATCTTGCTGAGAGGACGACGATGAAGCCTTCGGGCTGGGCAGAGTCCACAGGGCGAGTCCCTTCCTTCTGCCACTCTGTTGTAATTGCCTGTAAGAACACTAATTCGTGCTGGCCCAAGATCTGTACTCTAGAAATCAGATATGTTACTCAACACTTTGATTTATTTTGATTTATCTTAGGATCATTAAAAATTAAGTGAGAGAGAAAGAAGCACAATAAATAGGATTCTTCTTGAAAGAATGAAAACCCTCTGTGTATGCCTTTGGTTTTTAGAACAGAAAGCAGGACTGAATTTTTGGTCTCTGGAGACCATCTGTGGGTCTCAGCTACACAGCTGAGCAGGGGACCTCAGGCGAGCAGAGAGGAAAAGCTTGACTTACAAGGGTCTCAGGATAGATGGGAGCAGACAGGCCAACCATGGAAGAACAGGCCTCTTTTCCCTCAACGCTCCATCGGAATTGAAAGCACATGCGATAATGACCACTTTTCAGCACTGCGGTTTGGTGATTTTTCCAGTGGGGGAGCTAGTTCATGGTGGAGTCTGTGAGCAATGAATTAGGAGTGAGGAACCAGGAAGAGATGAAGTTTCCTTGTGCTTACTCACTCAGCTGTGTGGGACTTTGCAACCCCATGGACTCTAGCCTTCCAGGCCCCTCTGTCCATGGGACTTCCCAGGCAGGGATAGTGCAGCAGGTTGCCGTTTCCTTCTCCAGGGGAATCTTCCCAACCTAGGGATCAAACCTACAACTCCTGTGTCTCCTGCATGGCAGGCAGATTCTTTACCCACTGAACCATCAGAACCAGAGCTAAAGTTTGACAGCAAACATCTCGGTCATGTTCGTGCAAAATTTCAGGGACCATCGGAGTGAGACTTTTCAGAAGAATTTTCCATTGCCTTCAGAGACAACATCAGATTCTTGCTAAAGAAAAAAGAGAGCTGGTCTGATGATGCCAGAAGGTGATAGGGGGGTGATTTCGGGGGCCTTCTTTCGTCATGTAAATTCATGCAATTTCCTAAGGGCCGCTCAAGACAGCTGCTGTTCCCAAATCCCAGAGAACTATCAGTTTCACAGAACTTTCTCTGCAGTTCTAGGGCTTCTCCCACGCCCTCATTGCTATGCACAAACTCCTTCCTTGTGGAATATTTCATTTCCTGGAAAGTGGCTGAGCCAGCAGAGCTGCAGGCCCAGATGTTACCCAGTGCACTCGAGAGGGGACTTGAGTTCACAGCACCTGTGTGAGCGCTCCGGGTGAGCCCCCGCCCACCCCAATCCGGGGAGATGCATGTTCACGGTGTGCCCATGGCCCCAGTGTGGCTGGAGACGGACCGCAGCCGTGCCTCCCGAGGTGCCCTCCCCGACAAGGAGCCTCCGCCCTGTGAGGAGCCACGGCTTTCCCGCTTCCTCTGATCTTCTGTCCCTCCAGGGCCTTTTAGGTGTCTTTATCAAGTGTGTCTCCCTTGTGATGAGAAGCCCTCCCTCCAGATGCATCTGAGCAAGGAAGCGGTTCCACATGACATCCTCCTCGCAGACCGGAGCCTGCAGAGAGTTCCAGAGCCTGGACTGTGGCGACAGCGACCGTAAGAGAAAAGCAAGGAGCGTTTTGAAACATGTACATTACGATATGGAAAATCAGATAGCCAGCAGAAATTTACTGTGTGATGCAGGGAGCTCAAATCTGGTGCTCTGTGATAACCTAGAGGGGTGGGAAGTAGGAGGGAAGCTCAAGAGGGAGGGAAGGGATGCATACCTATAGCTGATTCATGTTGATGTATGGCGGAAGTCAACACAACATTGTAAAGGAATTACCCTCCAATTAAAAGTAAATAAGTTAAAGAAAGAAAAAAAAGCAACGAAACAGATCCAACAGGCCTCCTGAATTGCCCAAATACCCGGGAGATTGCTCCAAACGTTCCAGCTGTGGTCAGCTCCTCCTCACGGACTGAACGCAGGCTGACCTGCCCCAGGGATAAAGCAAGACCCTGCCTGGTCCTCCTGGGTCACTGCGGCACTGGGGGCTCAGACTTATGCATCAAGAGCAGCTGTTCCAGAGGAGTGGTCTGTGGCAGGTCCAAACCCTTCTCTCCCTGACCTTGGATGTTTGGGGGGGGGGGGGAGTGGGGAGGGGGGCAATAGAAACTGAGATTTGAAGCTCAAAGCAAAGGCCAAAGGTGAAGGTGCTGAGGTTAGCTGGAAAGTGGCCTGGAAAGCTGCTCACTTTCTGATCCTTGAGACCTGTGAATGTTAGTTTGTGTGGGTGTGTGTTCTGAGCTCAGTCGTGACTGACTCTTCGCAACCCCATAGGCTGTAGCCCTCCAGGCTCCTCTGGCCATGGGATTTCCCAGGCAAGAAAACTGGAGTGTGTTGCCGTTTCCTTCTCCAGGGGATTTTCTTGACCTAGGGAGCAAACCCGGGTCTCCTGTGGCTCCTTGCTTTGCAGGCGGATTCTTTACCTGCTGAGTCATCGGGGGAAGCCTGAATGTTAGTTTATGCGCCAAAAAAGGGGAGATTCTCTGCAGGTGTGCCTAAAGTAAGGATCTCAGGGTGGAGCAATTATCCTGGGTTCTGTTGGTGGACCCTAACTGCAATCACGTGCATCCTTCTATGAGGGGGTGGAGGGAGATTGGACACACAGAAGGGAAGGCGGCGGATCACAGAGGCAGAGTTTGGAGTCAGAAGCCAAGGACTGTGGCAGCCACCAAAATCTGGAGGGTGTGAAGAATGGGTTCCCCCTGAGCCCCCAGAGGAAGTGGAGTCTGCTGAGACACTGTGATCTCAGCCCAGTGATACTGGCTTTGAATGTCTGGCCTGGCCTCCAGAACTATAAGAGAGTAAGTGTTGTTTTAAGCTACCAAGTGTGTGGTCATTTGTCATAGCAGCTACCGGACACCACCAACAGGGGGCAGAGGGAACAGGTCCGGGGCCGGGGGTGGGGGGGGGTGGGGGGGGGTGGTCTTGGAGATGACTTGCACTTAAGTGGGTGGTGGTAAGGACATAGGAAAAGAAGTCGGCGTCAAAAGCTAGGGGTCAGGACGATAGACCGCAGGCAGGAGTCACACTGAGATCTCCCTCCCCACGGCGTCCAGCCCAGATAAGTCATCTCCACTGTGACAGTCTCCTCCTGACATGCCCAGGAACCTAGCGGCATGGGCTCTGGGACCATCAGGCTATCCCAACCCAGATGCATGTATCTGGTGAAGGACACATCCTCTCCCACTTAGGAAGGTTGATAACTGATAGCTCTCGAGAGTTCTTATTATCAGCTAATGTGTTTTTAGCGGTCTGTGTGCTCAGGCATGTCTGACTCTGTGCGACCCCATGGACTGCAGCCCTCCAGGCTCCTCTGGCCATGGAATTCTCCAGGCAAGAATACTGGAGTGGGTGGCCATTTCCTTTTCCAGGGGATCTTCCCAACCCAGGGATCAAACCCATGTCTCTTGAGTCTCCTGCATTGGCCAGCAGATTCTTTACCACTAGCGCCACCTGGGAAGCCTGTTATTAGCTAGGTGAATGGCTGAATGCATTCAGGGAGAACTGCCTCATGCTCAGTCCTGTGGGGACCACAATGAGTGAGTCGTGTGAACGGCCTGATCTTTAGGAGCGGGAGTGATGGCTGGGAAGCGGCCTTTGGAAGAGGAATCACTGATCCATCTCACCTGCAACCCAGAAAAATTCTACCCATTCTTCCACGTGCCTTCTGCCTTGGAGGTGGGAACTGGAGACCTCAAGGGACCCTGAAAAGACCTCTGTGGTCCTCTTCCTTCCTGATGGAGGCAGGCCATCACACGTGCCTCGGGTGGATGCTGCCTGCAGGAGGAAGTGGGTTAAGGCCCACGTTTTCTTTGTAGCTCTTGGGCTTCATGCAGCAGGATACAGTTTACCATGCTCATCCATGGCATGGTGAGGAGGGATGGATGTGAAGGGTGAGACCCTGCTGAGAATTTCAGGCTACCCATGGAAAAGACATTGCTGGTCTTCCGATATCTCAGAAGTGGGCAGGTTCCAGGGCTGTGGATGGTGCTGCTGGCCATTATGTCTGAGGCTACTGAGCTAAGAGCATCACACCAATCCCAGAGGTTTGTGGGAGGTTGGTGGAAGGTTGCTTTTCCTTGCTTCAAGGCACTGACGCCTGAGTCTGCTGTCTCTTAACCCTCTCCCTTGTCTGGAACTCAGACCCATCATCTTTGTTTCTTTGTTCCCTCGAGCTGAGTTTCCTGGGAGCCTTCAGCAAAGGAGCTGAGAAAATGTCTCATTCCCAGAGTTAACGGAATTACCATAATGTCCCCAGAAGACTACTCAGCTCTTAATTCAAATGTCAACAATATAAATACTTCCATTCCCTGAGTCGAGAATCTTCAAAAGCAAAAATAGTCCTTCCTTAGGTCAGCAGTCCTGAGCTTGTGGTTGCAACCCCCAGGGGGAAGATCTAGTCATTGGCAGAGTGGGTGAAAAATTAGGAACAAATGTCTTGGCGTGATGACTGTCCGCACTCTGCAGGGACAGAGGCATCCATGGGATTCAGAGTTTGAGTCACTCCAGGGGCCGTGACAACAGCTGAACTATGTGTCCAAGAGGCATCGCAAGGGGTGACTCAACCTCAGGGCCTCCCACGCCTCGGGTGTCCCATTTGCCGCTGTTTCCTGGCTGTGGGGGTCATGGGGGCACCCACACACCGAAGGACGGAGCCCACAGGGGCCCACGAAATTGCATTTCCCACAGCTCAAAGAAAAGTACCCAGGGTTTCAGAATGAGTCAGAGCAGGGCAAGCCGGGTGAGGGTTTTCGGATGACTTTTTCTTTTATTCCAAGGAACTTGAATGTTTGCAAGCTGTGAGCTCAGGCTTGGCCAAAGGAACCCAGAGAAAGCAAGAAATGGAAAAGATGTGACTGCATTTAAAAGTTAATCTTGCTCTCCTAAATCAAGGAATCCTTGAGTATAACAGCTTGGAGGGGCCTATGTGGAGAGGCGGACCATAAAACTTCCTAGACACTTGAACAATGATTACTGAAGCTGCTGGAAGAGCAATGCTTCCGCTGAAACAACTGGGCCAGTCCTCCTAGCGTCTCCACATCCCACCACCTCCAGGACAGTGAATGTTCTCCAGGGGGATGGAGACCTGGATCCCAGCCTGCTGGTCACTCCAAGCCTCCCTGAAGATGCTCTGATTGCTTCTTAGGCCCTGGGGCAGTCAGCTCAGTTCTCTGGAGTTCCCCCATTGAGTCCTACCCCCAAATGTGTGGAAAAGAGAAAAAGGAAAAGTCACTAAGTCAGAGGAAGGCTCATCCAGTCCCTGCTGGTCCCCCATTTCCTCTTGTGTCTCAAGTCACCATCATGTGGAAGAGAACGTTTCCCAGTGCCGGGCTGGGCAGAACCTGGTGCTCGCTGGTGAGACAAGCTGGGCAGCGGGAAACACGGAGGTGGTGAAGGAGTTGGAGGGGATCTGGGTGAGGCAGGCAGAGTCATTATGGGCTTGGTGCAAAGAGCCATTGCCTGTGCTGTGGGTCTGGAGTGGAAGCGGTAGACGGAGGCTGGTATTGGCCTCCTGCTCTCTGCGGCTCTCACTCAAGCCCATGGCTCCCACTCAGCAGTATCTAGCTGATGGATGTGCCTCTGCTTTTCTGCGTGTCTTCAGAGACTTAAGACACAAGCTACAGGAGCTCTGACAACTCTCCCTTGCCTCCAAATATCAATATTTGTCACATTATTACCTGTCATCTGTGGTGCTGACATTGAGCAAACAGCAGCAAAAAAAGATAAAAAATAAACAATAAGAAACAAATAAAAATTTCCCAGAATCCTGCCATTATTATATCATAGTCAGAAAGACCAATTTAAACAAATCAACATAATGAAGAAGTCAATGTTACCCCTATCTCTTTGTGCGTGTAAAGGGTCACACAGCTCTTGGAACCCTCCTTATGTCATTTGCAGATAGAACAAGAATGGGGTCCCTCCCTCCCCCTGTATTTGATGCTTTAGGACTTGCTCCTTGCCTGAATCCTGTTCATGTTGGGGAAGGACACGGTTGCACCTCTTACAAGCTTAACCAAGAGGGAGGGCGGCAGTCACTCTGCAGCTCCTTGTTGCATCTGGTTGGTTTGCCTGGTCCTGGACTCATCAATGAAGCAGGTGGATTTTAGGGGGAGTCACCACACATTTAGATTCGAGGCAGAGTTCCTGTTAGAAACTATTATTATGGCATTGCTACTACCCAATGCCCCAGTTCATCCAGGGGAGAGGTGATGGGTACGAGGACCACAGACATACCCATAGCAACAGAGAGAAGTGAAGACAGATGAGGTTTTGGAGACCAACCTATATGATGCCCTAATGCATTGGTTGTCTAGGATGGAGGGAAAAGAAGAATCAAGAAAAATCCCTTGGATGGATATTTGGCTTGAGTAATTGCATATTATCACTATGTGAATAACAAAAGAAGTAGTGTCAGAAGTTGTTAGAGAAAAATGCTAAAATGTCAATGTTTAGTTTTGATCATCAATTTTCACTGAATCATTGAGGATTCAGCCTAGCTGCTATTGATGCTGGCATCCTGCGGGGAAAAATACATTATATGGTATCAATTTCCCCCCTGAAGTTGAAACAGTCAAGGCTAATAAAAAAAACCCAAAAAACCTCTATGATATTTATAGCTAAATCATGAGTAATTCTTTTAAAAGAAAGCACAAAGGAAAAAGTAACCCCCCAACCTTCCATTATTGTTGTTTAACTTCTTTACCCATAAATTCCCCTTCTCTAAGCATAAAAGGTTTTAGTTTAATTTCTAAGTAAAAGAAAAGTTGACTGAACCTCCCCCCCCGCCTCCACTAGACAAGCTAGTAAAAGAGTCTCAAATTGGAAACAGAAAGGGCACAGATGAACAGGGTGAAGTCCAAGATGAGTGATACAGGGATGTTCTGAGCTCGAAGTCCTACCTAAGCATCAAAAACTAGCCCTCATCCCAGCCCCCTCCTGGGGCTTGCTGAAAGGGTCAGCATCACTCCTACTGACTCCTGGAACCAAAGAGGAAATAGCTTGGGAGGAGGTCTGGGAGGAGGCAGTCTAGAGCTCAGGCAAATGTATGGCATTTGGAGCCAGACACACCTACGTTCAGTCCTGACCTCCATTACCTCCTAGTGAAGTCTTTGGGAAAGTCATTTCTCTGAGCCTGGTCTGAAAAATGCAGGTTCGGCGACAGACATCCCTGGCTTTTCTGATGACTCGGCATTGTGTACGGGATGCACTCGGCACAGGGCCACCCTGTGTGGAAAGCCAATAAACATGCAGAGCCCAAGTCAGGCTCTTCAGAGAACTGCAACTTAATGGTAGAATTCAGGGACTTTAGAGCACACAAGGGATTTTTAAATTTCTTTTTTGGGATGGGAAAACCTCCTTTTTTAAATTCATAGGATTCTTTTAAAAATTTACACATAATATTTACCAATGGAATACAGAAAAGTAAAATTAAAGAGCATCTGTTTTACTACCATGATTCAAGGGCTTTATGTTAAAAAATGTTAAAAAGTTCAGTTGAGTCACTCAGTCATATCCGACTCTTTGCAACCCCATGGACTGCAGCACGCCAGGCTTCCCTGTCCCTCATCAACTCCCAGAGCTTGCTCAAACTCATGTCCATCGAGTCCGTGATGCAGCTCATCCTCTGTCTCTATCCTCTATCCAACCATCTTATCCTCTGTTGTCCCCTTCTCCTCCTGCCTTAAATGTTTCCCAGCATCAGGGTATTTTCCAATGAGTCAGTTCTTCGCATCAGGTGGCCAAAGTATTGGAGTTTCAGCATCCGTCCTTCCAATGAATATTCAGGACTGATCTCCTTTAGGATGGACTGGTTGGATTTCCTTGCAGTCCAAGGGACTCTCAAGAGTCTTCTCCAACACCACAGTTCAAAAGCATCAATTCTTCAGTGCTCAGCTTTCTTTATAGCCCAACTCTGTCATCCATACATGACTACTGGAAAAACCATAGCTTTGACTAGAAGGACCTTTGTTGGCAAGGTAATGTCTCTGCTTTTTAATATGCTGTCTAGGTTGGTCATAACTTTTCTTCTAAGGAGCAAGCATCTTTTAATTTCATGGCTGTAGTCACCACCTGTAGTGATTTTGGAGCCCCCCATAATAAAGTCTCTCACTATTTCCATTGATTCCCCTTCTATTTGCCACAAAATGGTGGGACCGAATGCCATGATCTTAGTTTTCTGAATGTTGAGTTTTTTTTCCCCATTTATTTTTATTAGTTGGAGGCTAATATTAGTGGTTTTTGCCATACATTGACATGAATCAGCCATGGATTTACATGTATTCCCCATCCTGATCCCCCCTCCTACCTCCCTCTCCACCCAATCCCTCTGGGTCTTCCCAGTGCACCAGCCCTGAGCACTTGTCTCATGCATCCAACCTGGGCTGGTGATCTGTTTCACTTTGATAATACACATGTTTCGATGCTATTCTCTCTAAACATCCCACCCTTGCCTTCTCCCACAGAGTCCAAAAGTCTGTTCTGTATATCTGTGTCTCTTTTTCTGTTTCGCATATAGGGTTATCATTACCATCCCATTAAAAAGAATTCATTTGAATCAGTTCTAATGAGATGGATGAAACTGGAGCCCATTATACAGAGTGAAGTAAGCCAGAAAGATAAAGACCAATACAGTATACTAACGCATATATATGGAATTTAGAAAGATGGTAATGAATGTTGAGTTTTACGCCAACTTTTTCACTCTCCTCTTTCACTTTCATCAAGAGGCTCTTTAGTTCTTGTTCGCTTTCTGTCATAAGGGTGGTGTCATCTGCATATCTGAGGTTATTGATATTTCTCCCATTCCAGCTTGTGATTCATCCAGCCCAGCATTTCTCATGATGTACTCTGCATGTAAGTTAAATAAGCAGGGTGACAATATACAGCCTTGACGTACTCCTTTCTCAATTTTGAACAAGTCCGTTGTTTCATGTCTGGTTCTAACTGTTGTTTCTTGACCTGCATACAGATTTCTCAGGGGACAGGTAAGGTGGTCTGGTATTCCCATCTCTTGAAGAATTTTCCAGTTTGTTGTGATCCACACAGTCAAAGGCTTTGGTATAGTCAATAAAGCAGACATAGATGTTTTTCTGGAACTCTTTTGTTTTTTTGATGATCCAGCAGATGTTGGCAATTTGATATCTGGTTCCTTTGCCTTTTCTAAATCTAGCATGAACATCTGTTGAAGCCTGTCTTGGAGAATTTTGAGCATTACTTTGCTAATGTGTGAGATGAGTGCAATTGTGAGGTAGTTTGGACATTCTTTGGCATTGCCTTTCCCTGGTGGCTCAGAGGTTAAAACATCTGCCTGCAATGTGGGAGACCTGGGTTTGATCCCTGGGTCGGGAAGATCCCTTGGAGAAGGAAATGGCAACCCACTCCAATATTCTTGCCTGGAGAATCCCATGGACAGAGGAGCCTGGTAGGCTACAGTCCACGGGGTCGCAGAGAGTCAGACACGACTGAGCAACTTCACTTTCACTTTCACTTTTCTTTGGGATTGGAATGAAAACTGACCTTTTCCAGTCCTGTGACCACTGCTGAGTTTTCCAAATTTTCTGGCATATTGAATGCAGCAATTTAACACCATCATGTTAAGAAGTTTGTTTGTAATAATAAATTCTTATTCTTGAAGTGATAAAGAGGATGGAAATCTGACAAGCCCTCCAAACACAACAAATCATGCTAAATTTTAAGACTATCGCATAGTTTCTGCTGACTCAGGACTTTACAATGTTGAAAGCAGGTATTTCAGCCAAGTTTAAATAAAGTGAGAACTATATATTGAAACATTTTGGGTTCACAGATAAACACATGAATTAGCATGGGCATGATTTTTTTAACTGGATAAAAATTATGAGCAATTTGTGTAGAACATCATCTGGAAAGCTTACCCAAATCTGGGGGTACTTAAATCCTTCTAAATAAGCTGCTGTGTTATGTGTGTTTGTCTTTGCACTTTCTAGAAGCTTCAGTAGCTAGCAGTGGGGACTCTTCCCCAAATTTGTCCTGACTTTCCACCTCCACACTGTTTGCTCTCTGTGGTATAATTAAAAGGCATTGAGTTTGGAGAATATGAATGCTTGAAATCAAACTTCTCTCTGACTTTGATTAACTACACACTTTTCTGTATCAGCTAACTATTGCCACAGTAATGCTGCATAACAAACACTCCCAAATGCAATAGCTTTTTATCAGTATTTACCAACATGCTCATGAACTCACACGCTGATGCCATGGAGCTGGTCAGCCCTGGCCTTGGTGGGCAGCTGTGCTTCAGGCTCTGGGTCTACTGGGTTTGGCTACTGACTTGGAGATAAACTGAATCTGCTGCTAGGTTTTGTTCAGAGTCAAGACTAAAAAGGCAGTGGCCACCCAAGGAAAATTCTTTTAATAGCAGACCTCAGAGTGTGAGGGCCAAGTCAAACTGCCCAAGCACATCTAAGGCTGTGTTCATACCTATCTGCTCATGTTCCTGTGTCCTGAGAAACCTGTAAGCAGATCAAGAAGCAACAGTTAGAACCAGACATGGGACAATGGACTGGTTCAAAATTGGGAAAGGAGTAGACAAGGCTATATATAGTCACTCTGCTTATTTAAATTATATACAGAGTACATCACATAAAATACTGGGCTGGATGAATCAAAAGCTGGAATCAAGATAGTTGGGAGAAATATCAACAACCTCAGATATGCAGATAATACCACTCTAATGGCAGAAAGTAAAGAACTAAAGAGCCTCTTGATGAAGGTGAAAGAGGAGAGTGAAAAAGCTGGCTTAAAGATCAGCATTCAAAAAATTAAGAATGATCTGCTCCCATCCCTTCATGGCAAATAGAAGTGGGAAAAGTGGAACCAGTGACAGATTTTATTTTCTTTAGCTCCAAAATCACTGTGGATGGTGGGTATAGCCATGAAATTAAAAGACCCTTGCTCCTTGGAAGGAAAGCTATGACAAACCTAGACAATATATTGAGCTTCCCATATAAGTGGCTCAGTGGATAAAGAATCTACCTGCAATACAGGAGCTGCAAGAGACACAGGTTCAATCCCTGGATCAGGGAAGATCCCCTGGAGGAAGGCATGGCAACCCACTCCAGTATTCTTGCTGGAGAATCTCATGGATAGAGGAGCCTAGCAGGCTACAGTGTGTAGTATCACGAAGAGTCAGACATGGCTGAAGTGACTGAGCACAGACAATATATCAAAAACCAGAGACATCACTTTGGTGACAAAGATCAGTATAATCAAAGCTATGGTCTTTCCAGTAGTCATGTACGGATGTGCGAGTTGGATCCTATAGAAAACTGAGCACTGAAGAATTGATGTTTTCACATTGTGATGCTGGAGAAGACTTAAGAGTCCCTTGGAGATCAAACCAGTCCATCCTAAAGGAAATCAACCCTGAATATTCATTGGAAGGACTGATGCTGAAGCTGAAACTCCAATACTTTGGCCACCTGATGAGAAGAGCTGATTTATTGGAAAAAATCATGATGCTGGGAAAGATTGCAGGCAGGAGGAGAAGGGGTGAATGATGATCATATTGTTGGATGATATCCCTCACTCAATGGACATAAATGTGAGCAAACTCCAGGAGATTATGAAGGACAGGGAAGACTGGTGTGCTTCAGTCCATGACCCCAAAGACTCAGACACAACTTAGCGATTGAACAACAACATGTACTTTTGGACAGAGGGTGTCCCAGTGTGGTTGGAGCTGCTTTGGAGGGGAGGTGTGTGAGTATTTGCAGACAATTGTCCAAATTATCAGGCCAAATTTACAAAGCCATCTGTAAAACTAGAAGTAATGTTTCCCACCTCCTGGGCTGCTATGTGTGTGTGTTTGACAGACACAAGTGTCTGTTCCATGGATGAAGTCAGCTTTGTCCTGGTCCAGTTGTCCAAACACACATATGTCAGATACACAGCTCTCATTGCATAAATTCCCGGGGTCCCTCCGAGGCGGCACCCACAGCAAGGTTAAGGGGCACTCCTCTAGCTGAGCCCATCTCCCTGACTCCACTGACCACAGTTTCCCTATGAGAGCTTTCACTTGGTTTTTATGCCCCCCACCCCCACCAGCCAGCCTGACCCTCATTTGGCAGAGGGGCTTAATAACTAAAGCTGTTTTTTGTCTTTTTCTTCCTAGGAACTGTAGAGACCAAGACAGATAGCCACTTCCTTTTATCTCTTTCTTCTCCTAAACTCACCCCAAGTACAAATCTTATCCAAAACACATCTTTGATAATCTGATGCGAGTTTGGCAGCAGAAGAGGATTCTTGGAGAATTTATGTCACCATCTTGATAACAGAACTTTCCACAGTGAGTCCCTTAGAACGTGTCTGTTTAACTGAGAGGGGTTTGGGAATAGAGCTGCTTTTCAAATGGACCAGCTTGTGGTCAACAACTTTAGCCTTTGGGATATGAGGAACCGTGTTTGTGAGGATGGTTGCTTTGTTTATGGGACAATACACGGTTGTAGAATGGCTGGTGATCCAAGGGTGAAGTATCTCTCTGACAGCTTTGTGGTCTATAGCAGTTATTTGCTCAAAGATAGAGACTCTGCTTCTGCTGCATCACAGCTCATAACTTACAATTCATCTTGACATGGGGGCTTTGAAATCTTTTGTTTGAGGCTTTGGCTGGACTACAATTTTGTGTGCATACTCAGTCATGTCCGACCCATTGCAACCCCATGGACTATAGCCCGCCAGTCTCCTCTGTCTGTGGGATTTTCCAGGCAAAAATATGGGAGTGTCATTTCCTCCTCAAGGGGATCTTCCTGACCCGGGGATCCAACCTATATCTCCTGCACTGGCAGGCAGATTCTTTACCACTGAGCCACCTGGGAAGCCTAGACCACAGTTGGGAGAAGTCTAAGATAAAGGAAAGATGCACTCTGCAAGGGCACTGTAGCAAAGAAGATGCTAATATATTGGAACACAGAGAGCTGAGTCGACTCGATCCACTGAGGGCTGAAAGCTAAGATGCCATAGTGTCACGAGTCACAAGGGCTTTGTGCCTGGAAGACCCAAACCCTGTCTCCACCGGTTAACACTGCGTAGTCTCAGACATGCCACTTGATTGCTTCATATCTCAGCTTCCTCCTCTCTAATGCATACAGTCAGACCTCACTGCACTGGACGGTGCAGAGATTTGAGATAATGTAGCAAACCAGTCAACACAAGGTGCTATCACAAGAGACTGTGAAGCACAGGTATTCAAGTGCCGTTTGCCAGTGTTGCCCCCCTGGATGGGGTCACGGACCCACCTCTCACCAGCTGTGTGGCCTTGGGGACATTGCTTCATCTGTCTGAGCCTCAGGGTCCAAGTCCGTAGAATAATGATGGTGGATCACCCACCATATAGATGCTGTGAAGGTCAGATGAGGTGACGAGGTGTGTCAGGTGTCCTGCACGGAGTCGTGGTGAATCCCACGACATCAAATGTTGCAGGAAGAGGTAGGGAGCAGCTGGCATGTCATGGCCAAGGCTGAAGGCAGCTTGACTCAGGTGGACCCAGGTGCCTCTGGAAAGGCCTCTCTGGGTTGCACCGGTCAGCTTTGTTCTCTACACCCCCACTCACTCCTGAGAAGTCTTGAGCTATCGCTCAGGACTGCACAGCCTTGGAGACCAGCTGGAGTGTGGGGTTGTAAGGACATCCACATAAAGCGGCGCTGAACTCAGAGACGGCCTGGGAGGCTGTCGGAAGCTGGGGGAACATCTTTGAGATTCTCCATGGTTGGATGGCATCACTGACTCAACGGACATGAGTTTGAGCAAACTCTGGGAGATAGTGAAGGACAGGGTAGCCTGGAGTGCTGCAGTCCATGGGGTCGCAAAGGGTCAGACATGACTGAGTGACTGAACAATTCTCCGTGAACAAGGCGGGGCAGAATAACTGCTTTTCTGTTGAGCCAGAGCCTGGCTGCATCTCACTAAGCCTTGATGTCTTGCTTTGGAAAAGGATCCCAAATCATTTGTTTCTTTACTTTTCCTGAAGAAAGATCATTGTCTTTTGCCTCTGTTTATTTACTTTCACCAGGATTTATCTTGAGGAGAAACATGGCCACATGCCAGTTGCTTTGTCTTCACACTGGAGGTTTCAGCGTTGGGGGATCATGAGACTTGCTGAGAAGCGCCAGCCTCCATGTGGGGGAGGGAGGGCTAGTTGGGGACCCCATAAGCCTCAGGCTGGAGCCTGGGAAGCCTACACATTGGGCTACAGCAGGGGCCTGGAGGTTTACACTGAGTCCTGACACGCTTTCCATGGGTTATACTCCCGGGAAGACCCTGGCTCGGCTGTAACTGGGTTGCGACTGGCAGATTCATTCATTCTGTTAATATTTTCTAAACATCTACTAGGCATCAGGCAAGATCCCCTCATCCTTGCCACAAAGGCTGGGGGAGAGGAACATGAACCAAGTAATCTGAGACGTAACAAAGCAAACAGTGCCTGGAAGAAAAATACCGAGTCCTGAGTACCTCTACCAGGGACCTGATTTATTCCAGAGTCAGAGCGCATTCTCCTGAGATAGTGAAGGTAGCTGAACCCTGGTACATTCATGTCCCTGGAGAAGGAAATGGCAACCCACTCCAGTATTCTTGCCTGGAGAATTCTATGGACAGAGGAGCCTGGTGGGCTAGAGTCCGTGGGATCACAAAGAGTCGGACACAACTGAGTGACTCACACACACACACATTCATGTATTGATTCAGGGTGTGAGATTAGGTCCCCAGAAACAGACCCACAGAGGTTTTACTGGGGAGTGCTCCCAGAGGAATTCCATAGGGATGTGGAGCAGGCAGGACTGGACATGGGGAGGAGCTGACTTATAACATGGCTGCAAATAAGACCCCAGAGAAACCAACAGGTGACTTTACAGTAGAACTGTCCTGTAGAGTCGTCCCAACCGAGGTGAGAGAAGTGGGTCTCTGTGTCTCCAGGTCAGCCGGTCACTGGCCATGGAACACTTTTGGGACCAGGAGAACCCTGAGTCAGGAGATCCCTGGGGCTGAGGGTGATTCCCAGTAAGGGATGAGGCCATGAGCCACCAGCAGCCTGTTGGGGTTGGGGACGATGCATCCTCTGGAAGAGGGAAGCACCAGGGAGCCATCACAGTAACACATCCTTGTTGAAAGCCCACCGGGAGTAGGTTCTTCTAAGTGTCCTGAGTCAGTTCGGATGATAGGAACACTCTCTGCCCTCACGCTGAGTGCTGACGGTTCTACACCTTACCCTATCCACTCCTCTCCCCTGAGATCTATGCCCTGATCCCCAACTGCCTATGTGACAGTCCTCTGGGATGGGACACAACCACACACAGAGCATACAATATGCACAAAGCCTGGATCCTCACCTCCCCTCACTCCAAACCCGCTCTCCCCACAGCCTGGCCCATCTCAGCTGGGGAAAGCTTATCCTTCCAGTCCATCAGGCTGGAAAGCACCCATCTGCCACGAACCAGTTCTACCCTCCTGTCAAATCTAGAATTTGAGCTCTCCATCTCCGTGGCCACCACTTTGACCCAAGCCTCCATTAACCTTAGCTCTCACCTGGATCATCACAGTAACCTTCTCTCTGGCTTCCTCACTTCTGCCCTTGTCCCCGAGGTCTATCCTCAACTGACCAAGTACTGTGATCCTGTTAAAACACGTGTCAGTCTATGCCCTTGTGTAACTTATCACCCTGTGAGCCCGGCTCATTGGAGACATAGTCCACACCTCACAGTGATCTCCATGACTGTCTTGCCACCAGCTTTATTTAGGTATTTTATTTATTGTCCATCTTTCCAATGAATTAGCACTCATTGGGCTATAGAGAAATCAAAGGAGTTCCAGAAAAACATCTACTTCTGCCTCATTGACTATGCTAAAGCCTTTGACTGTGTAGATCATAACAAACTGTGGATCGTTCTTAAAGAGATAGGAATACCAGACCAACTTAACTGTCTCCTGAGGAACCTGTATGCAGGTCAAGAAGCAACAGTGAGAACTGGACATAGAACAAGGGACTTGTTGAAAATTGGGGAAGGAGTACATCAAGGTTGTATATTGTCACCCTGCTTATTTGATTTATATACAGAGTACAACAAGCAAAACGCCAGGCTGGATGAATCACAAGCTGGAATCAAGATTGCCAGGAGAAATATCAAAATTCTCAGATGTACAGATGATACTACTCTAATGGTAGAAAATGAAGGGGAACTGAAGAGTCTCTTAATGAGGGTGAAATAGGAGAGTGAAAAAGCTGGCTTAAAACTCAACATTCAAAAAAATGAAGGTCATGACATCCGATCCTATCACTTCATAGCAAATATTAATAGAAGGGGAAAAAGTGGAAGCAGTGACAGATTGTATTTTCTTGGACTCCAAAACCACTGCAGATGGTGACTGCAGCCATGAAATTAGAAGACACTTGCTCCTTGGAAGGAAAGCTGTGACAAACCTAGATAGTGTATTAAAAAGCAGAGACATCACTTTGCTGATAAAAGTCCGTATAGTCAAAACCATGTATGGATGTGAGAGTTGGACCATAAAGAAGGCTGAATGCCAAAGAATTGATGATTTAAACTGTGGTATTGGAGAAGACTTTTGAGAGTCCCCTGTATAGCAAGAAGATCAAACCAGTCAATCCTAAAGGAAATCAACCCTGACTCTTCATTGGAAGGACTGGTGCTGAAGCTGAAGCTCCAATACTTTGGCCACCTGATGTGAACAGCTGACTCATTGGAAAAGACCCTGATGCTGGGTAAAGCTGAGGCCAGGAGAAGAAGGGGGTGGCAGAGGATGAGATGGTTAGATAGTATCATGGACTCAATGGACATGAATTTGAGCAAACTCCAGGAGACAGAGGAACCTGGCATTCTGCAGCCCTTTGGGTCACAAAGAGTTGGACATGACTTAGTGATTGAACAGCAGCAAACCAATTAAAAGATAAGCTCCACTGAGGGGAGAGTTTTTATTTATTTTTAATGATTTTATTTCTACTCTATTTCTAGTACCTAGGACATGAGCTAGTACATAGTAGGTTTTCAATAGATGTTCAGTGCATAAAAGGAGTAACTTGATTGCCTAAATCTCCTCCCTAAACCTCTCCTTGAGAACATAAAGCTACTTGAATCGGAGTTCAGTATTTCACATCAGCTAACAGGCTGTGATTATGTCAGCCCCCTGACATTGGACCACATCTGTTTTCAGGCGGACCTCCTCCCTGTCAAGGACTCAGCCTCTGTCCAAGACACACATCTGTCTGAATCTTGCATGCGGTGATTGACACGGGAAGATTTAGGCTGCCTTGTCACTTAGGGATTGTTTCTTTGAATTGAGCCCAGACTGAGTGTGGACCAGGTGGAGCCCAGATTCTGTTTGCAGTAAATCACCAACAGAACTCAGAAGTACCTTCTGTACCTTGTTCCCACTCAGCTGTGTAGACGGAAGGAGGTTAGAAAGGGCGATCTGATGGCCAAGTCTGGATCTGATCATTGGAGAGTGAAGCCCAAGGAAGGCAGAGGCATGAAAAAGAAGACATGTCCTGAGGACAAACTTCTCCTCCGCAGTTATCCTGGGGACTGATCTGAGTCGGGGAATGTCAAAGATCCTTGCAAGGAAGAACATGCAGTGTTGCAAGTGGGATGGGAGGCCCAGCCCCCGTAGGGGATGGAGTCACAGTGAGGATCCAGCCTGTCAGCAGAGATTGAGGCCAGACGCTCTGTTTTCCCCCTGAATTTTATACGGCCAGAAAAACAGATTCGGTCTCCGAGGCATAACGCATCCCATGAATTTTTAGTTATGAGTGTTCTGCAAAATAGACCATTTCCTTTCATTAAATAAACTTGGGAGCTGTGAGCTGAACGTTTCTGAAAAAGCTTGATTCACAAGCCAAGCTATATGTCTAAGAATGGATATTCATGGGGTCTAGCCAGTTGGACTTTCTAAGAAATCCTCTGGGCTGGGTTCACAGAAGCTTCTTTCTCCCTCTCGCCAAGAGCAGAAGTCAGTAACTAGATGAATGCCTTCCCTGAGCACAAATACATACCTCTAAACCTTTTAATTTCTGGAATTCTGTCATCATTACAAATTTTATTCTCAAAACACATAAAATTATTTTTTCCAACTTGTCTGACATCTTGCAAAAATGGAATGAGATTAGTTACAGTGGCCGGACCCAAGGCACTCAGAGCTACAGGGAGCTGCTGTCTTGGCCTTGTTGGAGGGCAGGGAGGAAAGCTGCTGGAGGTGTTTGCACAGTGAGGCCCTGGGGCTCAGATCGGAAGGTACTGCTGGGCATGGGTCTAACTCTCTCACCAGCCCTCCAGACTGAAATATTCTCTCTGGTCCCCAGGAAGCGGGGCTATGATCCTGGCCTCCATAGCCAGGGCAGCACTGGGTTGCTTGCCAGCTGACCCTCCAGTTAAGCGATGAGATGCCCCCCGCCCCAGATAGGCAAGTCATGTTTTCCAAGGGACCAGCATCTTGGCCATTTCCACAACTGGCGACCAAGATCTGGGAGCTTTCTGTTCCGATCTTGAGAAAAGTAAAACTTGGGATTCTGTATCTGGCAGAAGAAGCCCCAGGTGAACCCTGAGAAGGCACAGACAGGCTGAGGACACAAAACCTCCAGAACACCCCACAAAGGTGACTTTGGACAGACAACGAGGGAGGGGCTTCATCCCTCCCACCTCACCGAGAGAGCTGGAGGAACTTCCCAGGGCTTAAATGAGCGGGAATAAAACTGTTATGGCAACACACTCCAGTGTTCTTGCCTGGAGAATCCCAAGGATAGAGGAGCTGGTGGGCTACAGTCTGCAGGGTCGCAAAGAGTCGGACACGACTGAACGACTACATTTTACAACCCCAAGGGCAGTTTTCACTGGACACCTTATGGAGAACCAAAGAATGGCTCTCACCACCTTCTTCTCAGAGAGACCATTCACTCACGCGACTCCAGAATTCAACAAGTGGAGAAATCCCTGCACTCTGCCAAGCACAAGGGGCAGTTAACAGCGGACTCCATGACAGGACCCCGCCCCCCATGCATTTGGAATCTAAGTTCCCAATGTGATAAAAAACTCAGTCTTGAAGTTCATCATTTATAGACAGCAGGCAACAGGGCCTTTTGCATCTCCACACCCTCTGAGGAGAGCTGGTCCTTCAAAGTGCAATTTGGCTTCTCTAAAAAGGCAAGATTGTGAAGACCCAGACAGTGCGGCTTGCCTAGAATAATACAGTGAATCACAGCGGAAACGAGAGCGAAAACAATCTCCAGGCTTGCAGCCCATGAGACCATTTTCCTTTTCTTGTTACACACACACACACACATACACGTTAAAACTAATCCACATGATACTCTAAAATCTTACTTCACTGATAAGTCAAAGACAAATATTTGATACCACTTACATGGGGAATCTAAACAACTGATACAAATAAACTTATTTATAAGACAGAAATGACTCAGACGTAGAGAACAAACTTATGGTTACCAAAGAGGAAGAGTGGGAAGGGATAAATTGGGAATTTGGGATTAACATATATACACTGCTATATATAACATCTCCCCTGGAGGAGGAAATGGAAACCCACTCCAGTATTTTTGCCTGGGAAATCCAATGGACAGAGGAGTCTGGTAGGCTACAGTCCATGGGGTCACAAAGAGTTGGGCATGACTAAGTGACTGAGCAAGCATGCGTAGAACATAAGACCTACTCTGCAGAACAGGGGACTATATTAAGTATATTGTAATAACCTATAAGGGAAAGGAATCTGAAAAAGTATATATATATGTGTATATATATATATATGTATATATGAATCACTTTGCTGTACATCTGAAACATTGTAAATCAACTCTACTTCGATTTTTAAAAAAGAAAAAAAACTTGTTTCACTGAGAATATTGCTCTATTTAAAAGCATGAAGGGCTGTCTCTAGTTCAGAACTTGCTTATTTTAATGTATTTATATAAGTAAAATTAGACCCACTTTGTAAAAAGATTTTGTACATTTAAAGACTGATTAAGTTTTTAATTTATCCACATGGAAATTATCAGCTACCTTTTATACACAAGCCACCATAGGCATAAATGAGTATAATCCCTTTCCCAAATTGTTAACATTAACCTTCTACAAGGTACTCATATATGTTAACCATGAATGGAAATGAGAACACATATAAACCAAAATAGAAACAGAGGGAGAAAATTAACCATTGAAAGAATTGTAAATCATGAGATTGTTTTTCTCCATGCAAATAAACTGAAATTAATAAGAGGTTTTGACCTTAGAAACTTTTTTACCCTGAGGATACTTTGAATAGAAACATTTTATCAGAGTTTCATAAGCACTAAAGAATTTTCTGTGAAATAGTTATTTTCTGAGTTGAATTGTCCTAGACCCAGTATAGTTATTTGTTCCACTTTCTATCCATCAAAATTAAATATTTTTACTTGTTTCCATTTTCTTTTTAATGTAATAATTACTATCATGGTAATTTCTCTTCATTTATTTGGAAGAGTTTATAATGAAGATCAATATCTGATTCCTCAATTAGAGAAATTTGAACAAATCATTGCTTCTGCCATTATCAGTTTTTCTTTGGGGGTCTTTATTCACTATTTCTACCCAGTCCAATTTTCTTGTCCAATGTTGAACATCAAAATTTAGGCAGGAACATTTACTTCTTGCAAAATTTTAGTCAATCCCAGCTCTATCTCTGTGTATCTTTAGTTATTATCAGTTTAATTTTGTGGTCTTTTTCCTACAAAGATTATTGACTATAAATTGGATAAAAAAAAAATTCTGTGATTCTGAAAGACTGACATTTTGAGAAAGTCTTTTGAAAGAGGGTGGAGGAGAGTGAAGAGAAGAAGATGGAAAAATATAGAAGGTGGGGGGTGGCCTGGAAAAAACAAGAGCTGCAGAGTTAGATTAGATAGGAAGGCTGCAAGATGTAGGTAAAAGTCTTTTGGTTACCAGAGGGGAAGGGTGGTGGGAAAGAGAGATAGGGAGTCTGGGATGAACGTGTACACTCTGTCGTATTTAAAACAGATAACCAACGAGGACCTACTGTATGGCACAGGGAACTCTGATCAATATTCTGTGACAACCTAATCGGGCGAAGAGTTTGAGAAAGAATACATGCGTGTATGTGTATAACTGAATCACTCTGCTGTACGCTTGAAACTAACACAACCTTGTAAATCACCTACACTTCAACATAAAACAAAAAGCTTAAAAATATCTTTAGGGTAGAAAGAAGAGCAAATGGGGCAGAAAGAATGCTTTTGGCTTCACTTTCGGCCGCCCCATGCTTTGAGAAGCACTTCTTTCCTTCCTTTCTGTGATAACACGGTCTCCTTGTTCTCCGCTTATCTTTACGGAACCATCTTCTCCTTTCCTCACTGGCTCATCTTTCTCTGCAGAAGTGTTTCATGTCAACATTCCTGAAGGCTTGGTTCTGGTTTCTCTCCTCAACCAGACGTTCAGTTCACCATCAGGGAGCTCATTTGCATCCATGGCTACACAAGCCGTGATTTTCCTTATAAACATTCAAGTCAGCCTAACTTCCTTCATCTCCATCAGCACCACCATCTCTCATCTGAGCTTGAGTCAGAGGGACCTGAGCACCAGCCTGCACTTGTTTGTGTTCCCCACTCTCCCTTCCCTCATTCTTTCTCCACCAGGGAGCAAAGTGATCTTTTCAGAAGTGCCCCTTGGAAGCTTCAACTGAATATACATTGGGAAGAAATATTTTAATAAACAATGGCTGTCATGTCACAGAGGGGGAGCCTGAGGCTTGGGCCACCTGCTTCTGAAGTGGGTAAGCGCCAACTCCCAGCCGAGATTTGCAGAGTCCCCAGCAAGTAGGGGTGGTGAGGGGTGGGGGAGGGGTGGGGGAGGGGTGGGGGAGGGATGGGGTTTTTCCAGTCAAAACTGGAAAAAAATTGAGGTGCAAGAACTCAACAAATCCAAGCATAAGAGACATGAAGAGAGCTCCACACAATATATCATGGTCAAATTGCTCAAAACCACTGAGTAAAAATGTTTGAATTATGTCAGCCACGGTCTTATCTTTTCATCACTCTCCCAGGATCCCGATTAAAATTTACCCAAGAAAAATAATGCGTTGGCCCCAATATTATTTATAATTGAATTTAAGTACCTAACAATATACCTTGGGAAAACAGGAAGGTAAGTGTCCTTTTTCAAGCCTCTAACAATGTGCTCTGCAGACAGTGAGGGTTAACAGAGAAACAATAAAGGAAACTAGGAGAGAGACAGGAGCTCTCTCACTCTTGTGCTTGGTTAAGCATCCCAACATGGGAAACAGCAGATAAACACCTCCGTCCTCGTTTCTTAATAGTTCAAGAGCATGTGCATGCTCAGTTATGTCTGACTCTTTGCAGCTCCCAGGGACTGTAGCCCGCAGGGCTTCTCCATCCATGGAATTTTCCAGACAAGAATACTAGAAGGGGTTGCCATTTCCTCCTCGAGGGGATCTTCCTGACCTGAGGAATGAACCCTGTCTCCAGCGTCTCTTGCACTGGCAGGCAGATTCTTCACAGCTGAGCCACCTGAGGATCGCAGTAGTCCAAGATGATGCGCTGAAAGGCTTTGAGTCTCATCAACAGTGTGATTTGTGTTTGCACATCGTAAGTATCAGGTGACATGGAGAGCTGCTACAACATTCTCCTTGTTCACTGGCCGGAAACACATCCAGCCAGGGCATAAGACAGGTCAGATGCCTTGGGCTTAACACCCTGAAGCAGCCCTAAAGCAAGGATGGGTGGGAGGTGGTGGTCCAGTAGCCAGACTCCTTGCCCTTGAAGGTGAGTTTGGTGCAGTTTCCCAGACATTAACCTCAAGTGCCCACAGTGGACACTTACTCATTAACATTTGTTTGCTTTCTTCTTTACCCAGCGCTTCAGCACAACATGAAGTCCCCACCCGCTCATTCTAATCCTTTCTTACCCTGCCGGTCTTCCCTGCTCGGTAGACGGGTTTGAAGGACTTTGCTAGGGCAGACATTCTTAGGCAGATTGTTTTGGATAACCAGCCTACCTGTTGCCATGTTTATTGCAAAGAGGGGACATCAAGCAGGCTCTGGACTCAGAACCTGTTCCTTCTGAACATCAAATCTACCAGTTTGCATCTACCTGTTTGTTCCCCCAAGTCCTGGCTCCAAATTATGACCCAGAAATTGGCAAGGAGGCTTTTTAACATCATTGAAACTTTACTTCCACAGTAAGCTTACAACTGAAAAGGAGAAAAGGAAAAGGAAAGTAAAGTCGCTCAGTCATGTCTGACTCTTTGCGATCACATGGACTGTAGCCTGCTAGGCTCCTCTGTCCATGGGATTCTTCAGGCAAGAATACTGGAATGGGTTGCCATTTCCTTCTCCAGGAGATCTTCCTGACCCAGGGATTGAACCTGGGTCTCCCACATTGTAAGCAGACGCTTTACTGTCTAAGCCACCAGGGAAGTCTCAGGGAAAAGGAGAACTTACTACCTAGCATGCCACAGTTCTTCCTGACTCCACCTCCATCTAAGCTACACCAGGGGCCCAGGTGAACACAGAACATTTTCCTACCAGCAGGCAAAGTTGGTACCCAGGCCCCCAACCCTGGACCAGCATCAGTGGTTTTCTTGTGTAAGCAGCACTGAGGTTTGGGCTTTTTCCTCCCATGGGAGAAAGCATAATAAAAATCTGTTAACTCCAGAAATGATTGTAGATTTTATTTTATTTTATTTTATTTTTTACTTTTCTTGGCCTGCGGAGTAATCCAGTTGTTGCTGTCCTGACCTGCCCTTGAGAAAGATGCAAACCTTCTGTGTGACACCAAAGCTGTGGTTTTCTCCCAAGCTCACCCACGCCTTCCTTAGAACGGCCAAGTCTCTCCCTTTAATGTCGTAGAGGACTTTGCAGTGAGTCATCGTGATCTGAACTGTCGATCTCTTACTATATTTGGGGACCTTCCTCTCCATGTGTCCCTGGAAGACTCCTGGGGACCCTGAACTCAGGCAGAGATGCTCAGACCGCTGCAGATCTCCCAGCAGAATGCCCTCCTGCACCGACATCAAGCATCTAGCAGCAGAGACCAGAATCTATTGGCAATAACCAGAAATGAAAGACTTTTTTTTCTCATGCCTTATGTTTTCTAATATCCTTTGGCAAACAACCACGTAGTAGCATTCAGTCAAAGCACTGTTTAGTCCTTATTAAATGACTGCAAATCCCAGCATCACAGGAGCATCAACAAAATGTGCTTTTTTTCTTTCAACTAAAAGATTCACCTTCACAGGGGCTACTCATTACAGGGGTCTAAGAAACTATTTTCAGGGCTCCGTAAACATTCTAGGAGGCTTTTTTAGATGAAGATTTTTATTTTATGACTTTACTTGACTGAAAAAACTATGGTTGAGGAGGTGTGACTGAGACAGTGGAGTGGGAAGATCAAGATAATGGAGTAGGTGAGCTCACCGCCTCCTATGAGCACACCAAAATTACAACTGTTTGTAGGGTAACTACCTATGCAAACAGCCTGAAGACTAGCAGAAAAGAGTTTCCACAACTAGTGATAAAAAAGGAATCACAGTGAGACGAGTAGGAGGGGAAAAGACAGGTATAGTCAAGACCCACACTGCCAGGTAGATGACCACAAATGGGAGGATGATTACAATTGCAGAGGTTCTCCCCAGAGGACGCGGGGTTGACCACCACATCGGGCTTCCTAGTGAAGGGGTCCTGCACTGGAAAGATGAGCCTTCAAAACATCTTGCTTTGAAGGCCAGCAGGGTTTGAGCACAGGAGAACTTCAGAGCTATAGGAAACAGAGGCTTCACTCTGCGGGAAATAGAGACTCCATACTTAAAGGGCATGCACAAAATCTCACAGGCTCCAGCCCCAACACAGAGGCAGAAGTTTGAAAGGAGCCTGAGTCAGATCCACTTTCTGACCTTGGAAAGTCTCCCAGAGAGGCAGGAGGCAACTCAGACTGCTCCTGGGCAGAGATGCTGGCAATGACCATTTCAGAGAGCTTGCTGTCCTATAAGGATACCGCTGCTGGCAAACTCCATCTAGCCTATGAGCACCATGAGCTTGCCTATCCATCAGTGGACTGGCACCAGTCCTGGTACCCCCTGGGTCTTGCAGCCAGCCACATGGAGACAAAGCCCTGTCCACCAGCAGGCTGGCGTCAGCCCTGAGCATCCCTATGCTGTACACCCAGCCATGCAGGGACCAGGCTTCACCCACCAGTGGGCCAGGAGCCACCATATGGAGCAGGGCCTGGCAGTCAACCTGGCCAGGGGCCAGCCTAGTGTACACTCAACAGTAGTTGGACCCGCCACAAGAGAAGGTGGAGGGAGCCCACCTAGAGCACACCCCTAGAGGGTATAGCTCTGCTGACCAGAAGGAGGTGTGCTGTTGGGCCCCATAGGATGTGCCCTACATAAGGCCAGTTCTCCAAGACTGGGAAACATAGCAACCTACCTAACACATAGCAATAAACGAAGAGAATTAGGCAAATAAGGGGACAAAGGGGTGTATTCCAAATGAAGGAACAAGACAAAAACTTTAGAAAAAGGTCTAAACAAAGTGGAGATAGGCAATCTACTTGATTAGGAGTTCAAGGTAATAATCAAAAGGATGCTCAGTGAAACTGGAAGAAGAATGGGTGAACACAGTGAACATTTCAACAGAGTTATAAAATATAGAAAAGAGCAAAACAGAGCTGAAGAATGCCATCACTGAAATAAAACATACATCAGAAGCAATCAACAGAGGATTAATGATACAGAGGAACAGATCAATGAATTAGAAGACAGAGTAAGGGAAATCACCCAAGTTGAACAGAAAAAAATGTTTTTTAAAAAAAACGAGAGTAGTTTAAGGAACCTTTGGACTATATCAAACACAATAACATTCACAGTAGAGGGGTCCCAGGAGGAGAAGAGAGAATAAGGTAGAGAACTTATTTGAAGAAATAATAGCTGAAAACTTCCCTAACTGAGGGAAGGAAACAGACACCCAATTCTAGGAAGCACAGAGTCCAAACTAGAGGAACCCAAAGAGGCCCACGTTATAATTGAAATGACAAATATTAAAGAAAGGATCTTGGAAGCAGCAAGAGAAAAACGACTCGCTAAGTACAAAAGTGCTCTCATAAGACTATCAGCTGACTTTCCAGCAGAAATTCTGCAGAACTGGAGGGAGTGGCATGACAAATCAAAACGGTATGGCCCTGGCACAGAACAAACACAGAGATCAATGAAACCAAACGGAGGGCTCGAAAATGAATATATACTTGCATGGTCAATTAATCTATGACAAAGAAGGCAAGGGGGAAATGAGTCTCATCAATAAATGGTGCTGGAAAATTGGACAACTACACGCAAAGAAATCAAAGTGGACTACTTTCTCACAACAGATAAAAAAATAAAGTCAAAATGTACTAAAAACCTAAATGTAAGACCCAGAACCACAAAACTCCTGGAAGAAAACACAGGCAGTGCACCATTTCACCTCCATGTAAGCAAGACTTCTTTTCTGATCCATCTTCCCAGACAATGGAAACTGAAACAAAACTACGTCATACAGAGTAAAGTAAGTCAGAAAAAAAAACCAAATATCATACATTTTCACTTACATGTGGACTCTAGAAAAATGGCACAGACTAATTTATTTGCAAAGGAGGAATAGAGACACATATATAGAGAAAGAATGTATGGATATGTGAGTGAAGTTGCTCAGTCGTATCTGACTCTTTGCAATCCCATGGATTGTAGCCTACCAGGCTCCTCCATCCATGGAATGTTCCAGGCAAGAGTACCGGAGTGGGTTGCCATATCCTTCTCCAGGGGATCTTCTCAACCCAGAGATAGAACCCAGGTCTCCCGCATTGCAGGCAGACGCTTTACTGCCTGAGCTACCAGGGAAGGATGCAAACGAAGAAAGGAGAGTGGGATGAGCTGAGACTGGGATGACATATATACACTAATGATGCTTAAAATAAACAATGAGTAGGGACCTACTGCATGGCGCAGGGCACTCTACCCAGCGCTCTGCGGGGACATAAACGGGGAGGAACTTTTAGCAAAGGGGATGTACGTATATGGACAGCTGACTCACTGTGCTACACAACAGAGACTAGCACAGCATCGTAATGCAACTCTACTCTAAGAAAAATTAAAAGCAGAAAAAGAGCCCCAAATAAACAAATGGTGCTACATCCAACTAAAGAGCTTTTGCACGGTGAAAGAAACCGTCAACAAAATGAAAAGGCGGCCTCCTGAATGAGAGAATATATTTTCAAATGATATATCTGATAAGAGACTGGTATCCAAAATACAGAAAGAACTCAAACAACTCAGCATCAAGAAACAAAACAACCAAGCCAAAAATGGGCAAAGGATCTGAATAGATATTTTTCCCAAAGAAGACGGGCAGATGGCCAACAGACCCGTGAAAAGATGTTCAACATCATTAGTCCTCAGGGAAATGAAAATCCAAAACACAACAAGATACCACCTCACACCTATCAAAATGGCTATCACCGTAAAGACAACAAACAGCAGATGTTGATGAGAATGTGGAGGAGAGGGAACGCTCATGCACTGTTGGTGGGTTTGCACACTGATGCACCCACTGTGGAAAACAGTGTGGAGTTTCCTCAGAAAAAGGGAAAAGGACTCCTGTGTGACTCAGCAAGCTCACTTCTGAGTGTTTACTGGAGGCTGCTGTTTGCTGCTCCGTCGCTAGGCCATGTCCAACTCTGCAGTCCCATGGGCTGCAGCACGCCAGGCGTCTCTGTCCTTCACTCTCTCACGGAGTTTGCTCAGACTCATGTCCGCTGAGTCAGAGATGCTGTTTAACCATCATGTTCTCTGCTGTCCCCTTCTCCTCCAGCCCTCAGTCTTTCCCAGCATCAGGGTCTTTTCCAATGAGTCAGCTTTTGGCTTTGGGTGGCCAAAGTATTGGAGCTTCAGCTTCAGCATCAGTCCTTCCAATGAATATTGAAGGTTGATTTCTTTTAGGATTGACCAATTTGATCTCTTTGCAGGAAAAAAAAACACAAATTTGAGCTATAATGGCTATTTCCATTATTTATAATCAATAGCTAATATATGGAAGGAACCTAAGTTTTTATCAACAGGTGAATATATAAAGAAGATGTGGTGTGTATATATGATGAATATATATATATATATATATATATATATATACATAATGAAATGTTTTTCAGCCACAAAAAGTGAAATCTTGCCATTTTGCAACAACATGGATGGGTCTAAAGGGATTTATGCTAAATGAAAAAAGTCAGGAAAAGACAAATAGTGCATGATCTCACTTATACATGGAATCTAAAAACCAAAACAAACAAAATGAAATGAAAACAGACTAATAGGGAGGGTTAGGGTGGGTAAGAAATAGATGAAGAGGATTAAGAGATAGAAACCTCCAGTTATATACTAAACAAGTCACAGGGATGTAACATACAGCATAAGGAATATGGCCAATGATATTGTAGTAACTTTGTATGGGGACAGATGGTTCGTAGACTTGTAGTGACGATTTCATCATGTAATATGTGCAAATAGCAAGTCACTATGTAGTACACCTGAAACTGACATAATTGTATATCAACTATATTTTAATAAAAATACATGTTCACAAAGTTTGCATCACCCTTTCACATTAAGAAGTAGAGTCTATATCTCTCCTTCTTTAATCTACGCTTTGTCGTGCAGTCTGTTTTAACTAATGAGTCACAGTCGAATATGACATAGGCAGAAGCTTGAAAAGTGCTTGTCCACATGGTTTATCTTGTCTTGCTGCCTTTGGAACCCAGAAGCCATGTGAAGAGGACAGAGCTGGTTAGCTAGATGCTGGACACGTGTGGCTCACATATCACTCCCCAAGTTCTCCTCATGTTCTGAAGTTTCCAGCTCCTGAGTGAGTCAACCAATAAACTTTCCATGTGTGTGTATGTGTGTGTGTGTATGTGTGACTCTTTGTGGCCCTATGGACTGTAGCCCACCAGGTTCCTCTGTCCATGGAATTCTCCAGGCAAAAATATGGAAGTGGGTTGCCATTCCCTTCTGCAGGGGATCTTCTTACCCAGGGATCAAACCTGGGTATCCTGTTTCGCAGGCAGATTCTTTACCATCTGAGCCACAATGGAAGCCCCGAACTTTCCATTCCTGGGCTTTGTTTCTTGAACTCAAGCTACAGAATCAGGTGGGATGTTAGTCACATTTCTGTTGGGGGTGCATAGACAGATGGTCGGCATCAAAAGCTTCCATGCCCTGGACCAGCTGCTTACACGGGCGGTCATGTGAAATGAGCTCTGACCCCCGAACCCAGCCATTCACTCCTCCACTCCAGTGACTCCTCCTAGGGATCCACATGAAGATCTGAGTCAGGTGGATTACAGCTCTGGTCACTGGTGTGAGCAAGTGCCTGGCGACCTTCTTCCTTTTGCTCAAGGACACAGGACTTCTTCAGTTGACACTGAGGAGGAGGATGCAGGTTGGTTCAGGAGGCCCCCAGGGGAGCATCTTGAACCACACTTCATGCCCCTGAGTCTGGAGATAAGGCTTGAAGTCCGGTTGACAACGGGTAGACATAACAGAGCCACTGACCCTTATAACAAGCTGGCGTGCTCAACTCACAGAGCCGGACGCCTCTGAGAGTCCAGATGAAGAGCAGTATGACAGGAGACTGATCCACAACCTACGGAGTCCTCTGCTGTAACCAAAATACCACGAATGAGGCAGCTTAACAAAGAGACTTTTTTTTTTTTCCTCATGGTTCTAGAGGCTGGGAAGTCCAAGATCAAGGTGCAGGCCAGTTTGCTTCCTGGTGAGAATCTTCTTTTGGCTTTGCAGACGGACACCTAGCTGTGTGTCCTCAGGAGGCAGAGGGGAAGCAAGCTCTGGCAGGTTCCTTTGTTTAAGGACACTAATCCCATCACAGGGGCTCCACACTCATGACCTCGTTACCTCGCAAAGACCCCATCTCTAAATCCCACTGTATGGAGATGAGAGCTTCAACATGTAAATTTTCGGGGGACACAAACATGCAGTCAGTGACACTGTCATACTGTGGATGTGGCCAAAGAGAACCCAGTTCTGACCCAGCGTTGACCCCTCTCCTTTCGGAGGGAAGTGAGAGAGAGGACGGAAGAACAACGGTGAAATCTTCACCCCGCCCCCAACCCTGGCCCTTCCTATGAGGGCAGAAAGCCAGAACTTACCACCCCCGTGAACAAGGTGCCAATGTGGAGAGAGGGAAATAGCTTCCCTGACACCCCCAGATTCCCCTGGGTCTCCTCCCTTGACACCCAATGGGCTTAACGCCAGTGATCCGGAGGCCACCAGCTGTGTCCCCGAGCCTGGGAGTGAGACCCAGCATCACGTCACTCTTGTCCTGCTCCCACCTGGCTCCCAATTCTGCCACTGCCCTCAGAATTTCCTGAAACAATTAAAACAGGTGGTAATGAATTCTATGTCCAAATTACACCCCATGCCGAAAACTCACCCCCATGCTATCTTTGCCATGTCATTCAGCATCTGTAAAGTCATTCTGGGTATTGGACCCCTGTGCTGTATTGCTGTGATCTGTTATGAAATGTCTTCAGCTCCTGACATAAAGCTATCAGTGTTTCACATCATTAGATAGCAAAGTGGTACAGTGATTTTTCCTATAAATCAGTTGATATCTGTTGAGAGAGTGTGTTTGAATAAATAAACATGAAGTAATTGTTTTAGGTATGGAATGGATAATTTTTGGAGCTGAAGGCAGGGGAGAGACAAACCAGAGGGACAAGTTTCCAGGAAGCAGTCACTTAGCTAAACAGATGCTCTGTGTGTGTATGTGTGTGTGTGTGTGTGCACGTGCGTGTGCACGCGTGCATGCACACATGTACATGCGCACATGCATGTGTGTTCGGTCGTGTCCAATTCTGTGCAATCTCTTGGACTGTAGCCCACTGGGCCCTTTTGCCCCAAGTTTCCTGTATCTTCTGCATTGGCAGGCAGATTCTTTACCACTAGTACAACCTGGGAAGCTAAACAGATGCGACCTCAATTTCTGAGATGCCTACACAACCAGCCGCAAAACCAATAACACTTTGCTCAGAGACAGAGCTAAAGTTTCCATTAAGAAAGTTCCTTTATCAAATGGCAGCAAGGGGTGTCACAGCATCACTGCTGTATGCTAGTAAGGGTGGTGCTTTATGACTCCAAGTCTGAGATGTTCAGAGCATCTTTGGCTCTTGGCTGACGTGTAGGAGGGAGAAGTCTGGGGAGACAGTTTGTCCTGCCCTTGCTGTGTGAGCCTGGATTGTGGTCTGGAAAGCAAGCATGGGAACAGGCTGAGAGGATTGTCTGTACTGGTCTGCAGGGAGGGAGGTACTGCTTTATTGATGCATTAATTTATCCTGAATGGCCAGCTCACGCGATCCTAAGATTATCCTGCTCTCAGTTCAGTGTTGAAAGAAATGGTGAAAATTGGAAATAATCAGATTCCAGCCGCTGAATTTATAGGATCGGGACACTGTGTGGAGGAATGGCCAGAGGGTTCAGGAATCTGCTTTCTCACCCTAGAGTCTTGCAAGGAGAAAGCTGATTTTTCAAAGTGAGAGATCTTTAAAACCTCATTTTCATTACCCCAACAGTGTCAGCTCAAGTCATTCTATGATTCTGAGTGGTTTGAGTAAATGGTATATTTCAGGAATAATTACATGTCTTGAATAGCTAGACTCTAACACCATAGGGGGGCTTCCCAGGTGGCTCAGTGGGAAAGAATCCACCTGGCAATGTAGGAGACATGGGTTTGATCCCTGTGTCAAAAAGAACCCCTGGAGGAGGAAACAGCCACTCCAGCATTCTTGCCTGGAATATTCCATGGACAGAGGAGCCTGGCGGGTCACAAAGAGTCAGACACGACTTAGTGACTGAGCATGCAAACATGCAACACCATGGGGCTATACTGTTAAATTGAAGTATAGTTGACTCCTTGGAAGGAAAGTTATGACCAACCTAAGCAGCATATTAAAAAGCAAAGACATTGCTTTGCCATCAAAATTCTGTCTAGTCAAGGCTATGATTTTTCCAGCGTTCATGTATGTATGGAGAGTTGAACTATAAAGAAAGCTGAGCGCTGAAGAATTGATGCTTTTGAACTGTGGTGTTGGAGAAGACTTTTGAGAGTCCCTTCAACTGCAAGGAGATCCAACCAGTCCATCTTAAAGGAGATCAGTCCTGGGTGTTCATTGGAAGGTCTGATGTTGAAGCTGAAACTCCAGTACTTTGGCCACCTCATGGGAAAAACTGAATCCTTGGAAAAGACCCTGATGATGGGAAAGACTGAGGGCAGGAGGAGAAGGGGACGACAGAGGATGAGATGGTTGGATGGCATCACCGACTCAATGGACATGAGTTTTCGTAAATTCCGGGAGTTGGTGATGGACTGGGAGGCCTGGTGTGCTGCAGTCCATGGGGGTCGCAAAGAGTTGGACACGACTAAGTGACTGCACTGAACAGATAGTTGATTTACAATGTTGTATTAATTTCAGGTGAATAGCAAGTGATTCAGAGAGTTAGATATATATTGAGTTGGCCAAAAATTAATTCGGAGAAGGAAGTTGCATATACAATTTCAAATTCTTCTCCCATATAGATTATTACAAAATATTGAATAGAGTTCCCTGTGCTATACAGTGATTCCTTTTTGGTTATCTATTGTATATACAGTAGTATGTATATGTTAATCCCAAAGATTAGACCTAAGAGATTGCCATACTAAGTGAAGTAAGCCAGAGAAACACAACATCATATGATATATATGAAACCTAGCAAAAAAAAAAAAAAAAAAAAAGCCAAGTGAACTTATTTATGAAACAGAAAGAGGCCCACAGACATAGGAAACAAGCTTATCGTTCCCAAAGGGGAAAGTGGGGAAGGGGAATTAGGAGTTTAGGGCTGTCTTTTTAAAGAAAAGGTGTCTCGTTTGTAAAAAGAAAGCCAACCATGGGCAGACAACTGAAATGCCAACAGCGAGACTCTCCTCTGCTCTTCCGTTTCTTTACAGGGCAGAGAGTGAGGACAATGAGGAGTCATTCCACAATGAAATCCATATCCAGAAGTTGCCACAAAACTGAAAGAGTACTTTCCAGAACAGAATGTATCCACTGCATGGATCTAAAGTTACTACAAAAGCAATACATGTTCTTTGGGAACTTTTAAAATTGATTATAAAGTAAAAATGAAATTCCTCCCCCAATACCCTCTTCCTCCTGAAACAGTCATTCCTGATAGTTTCAAATGTCTCATTCAAGCTTTGCTTCAATGCATATGCAAATACATACATACATAAACTCATAGGCACACACAGACTGAAAAACCAGATGTCAGATGAGGAAATTTGCCTTTCAAGATTCAAATAAAATTGTCTGGGGCTTCATTCCACATATGGTGGGAAATCCACATTCCTCCCAACCAGTCTGGGAATTTGGTAAGGAAATAGGGTATCATTTTTTTTCCTAGTACTGCTTGTTTTTTTAAGCTCAGCTTTCATTTAGTTAGTTCAGAAAATGATTACTTTGTTATCCCAAACGTATCACTTTCCCCCCATAATCCTCAGGTGCCAAAGCTGAGCTAATTAGATTCTTTAGTTCATGGACCATTGTCATCAGTGGTCCATGCTGAGGCCCCACCTGCCTGTCTTTCCATCTACCCATCTATCTACCTATCTATCTATCTACCTCTCTCCCCATTCATCCATTATTTTTTACTTACTAAGCATTTTTCCTGTTCCCCTTTCCTGTTGGTCAAATCATTATGTTGTGTTTTTCTAACCATCTCTTTTTCTTGGCATTGTTATCTTCCAGTAGCTAAGTCGTATCTGATATTTTTGCAACTCCATGAACTGCAGCACACCAGGCTTCCCTGTCTTCCTCTATCTCCCAGAGTTTGCACAAACTCATATCCATTGAGTTGATGATGCCATCCATCCATCTCATCCTCTGTCTCTTCCTTCTCCTCCTGCCTTCAGCCTTTCCCAGCATCAGTGTCTTTTCCAATGAGTCAGCTCTTCACATCAGGGAGCCAAAGTATTGGAACATCATGCTTCCAATGAATATTCAGTTTGATTTCCTTTAGGATTCACTGGTTTGGTCTCCTTGCAGTCCAAGGGACTCTCAAGAGTCTTCTCCAGTACCACAATTCACAAGCACCAATTCTTTGGTGCTCAGCCTTCTTTGTGATCCAACTCTTACATCCATACATGGCTGCTGGAAAGACCATAGCTTTGACTACATTGACTTGTGTTGACAAAGTGATGTCTCTACTTTTTAATACACTATCTAGGTTTGTTGAAGCTCCAATACTTGGGACACCTAATGCTAACAGCTCACTCTTTGGAAAAGATTATGATGATGGTAAAGATTGAGGGCAGGAGGAGAAGAGGGCATCAGAGAATGAGATGGCCGGACCCCATCACTGATGCAGTGGACATGAACTTGGGCAAGCTCTGGGAGGTGATGAGGGACAGGGAGGCCTGGCATGCTGCAGTCCATAGGATCTTGAAGAGTCAGACATGACTGGGCAACTGAACAACAACAACGAAGTAGCTATAGGTAGGTTTTAACCTTAAATAACAATTTACTCTCTTCTCTACTCACGCATAGACTTATTCATTTTTCCCCTACTAAAATGAGGTCCTACAGTACATGTCCTTTCTGTATTTTTAAAATATATTTAGAATTACCCACAAAGGAGCCCAAAACTCATAGGTAGATGGGATGTAGGGAGCAGTTAAGTTCTGAAAGTTTTATCATTACAGAGAAATGGCATTAATTGCAGATGGAACACTTAGATGAGAATGAGGCAGAAGCAAACAACTGAGCATTTCTTGTCATCAAATGAAAATCCTTTTCCATGCCATTATAGTGGGGATTTCTTATTGAGGCTGTTCAATATCTAGTTTACCACATATTTGGGGGAAATTTTTAGGTAGATGGGAAGCAGGACTCTAGCTAACAATTCACAGACAGCCAGTAAGAGACAGAAAACCAGGTGGGTTCACCTGGAGCTTTGCATCATTAGATGTGCTGGCTTCAGCAATGAAGGGCCGCCACAGCACTGCCAAGCCGGGCACAGTGGTACCTACTGTCCCCAGCCTCACACAAGCAGGCAGCTCCGGTGAAATGCTGGCTGTGCTGCCTCTCCTCTTCTCATGGCTCGGTTCTGCAGCTTTTGATCAAACTTGAGTGCTCCCTGTTACCTTTTTCTTGTCCCAGAGTGGATTCTAATATAAGCACAAGCCTTGGAAATCAGACCAGAAGGGCAGAAGTCATATGGTTATTTTCAAGACAGAAAACAATGAGAAAGAGCTAAGAAAGGAGTTCAGATCTCTGGAGTCCATATCCTGGTGCCCAGAGAATGAACAATAACCTGGGGAACTCCAGGATTTAGAATACAAGATTGCAATTAGGAGATGGCAACTCAGCTTCCCAGGTGGCACTCGTGGTAAAGACCCTCCCTGCTGTTGCAGGGGATAAGAGACTCAGGTTCAATCTCTGAGTTGGGAAGATCCCCTGCAGGAGGAAATGGCAACCCATTCCAGTATTCTTGCCTGGAGAATCCCATGGACAAAGGAGCCTGAAAGGATACAGTCCACGGGGTCACAATGACTGAGCAACTAACACTAATGGAAAAATATATCCAGGTCAAAAGGCAGAGAGCTTTAAAGAGCATAAGAGTGAGGTGTCAAGAATGTGTGTGCCTCAGTGGAGAGAACTCGGGCTGTGACTAGAGGGAGAAAGCATGTCAGTGACTTCCCCAGCCTTCCCAGATGGAGGGCAGAGATGGTTCAATCCTGATCCTAACCCTCAGATGTCTAGATGGAGAGATAAGAAATGCAAGAAGTGGAAATGTCATCCACCAGACATTTGTCAGCATCTCACGAGACAAGGTCAGAGAACCTTTGCTCAGCTTTAACTTTGACTACGAGCTCATTGTGAAGTGTACATAATGCTCTGTTTAGAGTATCATATATGTTATCTCTGAGTTTTTGAAAACCAGGGAGGAGAAACCTTGAGGAAACTGGATTTCAAAACTTCAGGGGAAAAAAAATAGATCTTTTTGGAGGAGTTAATGAAAATGCTGAGTTCATTTATTTCCAGGTGCTAAATAGATTTTCTCATTTGAACGAGCAAAGCTACTCATTGTAATAAGTTTTACGTCAATTCTTTTAAAAAATGGATGCACAAACAATATCAGTGAATAAGGAGGCACAAAATATGTTCTGTCCTGCAGGAGAAAATAGCCATCTAAAATAATGATGTCAATCATTACTAGTTTTGGAGTCGCAGCGAGTTGTACCAGATCTAGCCAAGCTCTGGGCAGCATCTGGGTGTCTTCATGCCATACGCCTCCAGCTTGGGATATCTCTCTCCTTCAGCCCAGCCCATCTCCTCAACTCCAAGCATCTAAAAGAGGCCGCCATGTAAGCCCCTGGGTGACCCTTTAGTTATCAGGTAGAACTTGAGCCAGAATTGGTTGTTGCCGAAGAAGAGGGGGAAAAAGGAACAGGAGCTGAAGCACATGATCCAGGATAAACCCTAAAGGGAAGGGTGTCAGGCGGGTGATGCGAGGGAACAGAGGGTCAGAGGAAGGCTTGTGCTCCATTTTCCTGCCCACCTTCTATCAGCTCACTGGGTGTACCTGCCTCAGCATCAGTGAGTCACCTCCGTCTTAAAACCTAACCAAACCCAGCTTCAATAGTGAAACATTTTACAACAGTATGAATACGATGTAAAATGAAAAACGGAGAAAGGTACTTTTTTAACTCCACATCTCGTCACTTCGAATGGTTAGTAGGAGATTGGGTATTTTAATGAGAACCTGCCGCCTGTGTCCCCTTCATCTCAAGGTTTGTTCTGCGTCTGCCCACCAAAGATAAAATACATCCACGAGGAACCCTATTCTTCACTTCAGAAACATCCTGAAGATCACTTTATCTGTTACAACACCCTGCTCACTTAACTCACTTATAAAGAACAATTTGCTTCTCAGGACTTCCTCCAAGAGTCTCACCTTTCATGCCTACCATCGTGAAGGCATTGCATCACACACCGTCCAGACCCAGTCAGGCTCCTGCCTCCAAAGGTCCACGTCACCCAGACGCCAAGGGCCTGTAAGTGACCTGCTCGCACTCCCCCGAATCACTGCTGAGCCCCTAGCCAGGTGTGCCCCCCTGTCTGCAGTGAGTCCCAATAATCTTAACTTTGCTTTGCTAGCAAGATTTTGGAGGTGTTCATCAAAATGGAAAATTAAATCATTAAGTTTTGCGTTGAGTATAATTTCAATTGTGAACTTGCTGTGACCTGCAGCAAATGCATTAACCCTTTTCAGCACCATTTTCCTTTGCACAGAGAGAGAACAGTCCTGTTTCATAAGATGATTGTAAAGAAAAACAACGCGGTGTAGGGGCACAGGGCCTCTTGTAGCGCTTTAGAAGGTGGCTGTCATTGTAATTCAGAACTGTCTTGATTTTAAGGCTGAACTGGAACTTAAGGTACTGGAGGGAGGGCTTGCTTTTTTTCATTTCGTTTCTTAACCAAATTGCAAGTAACGTTACAGAAATGAGTGAAGCTCACGCCCTTTGATGATAAGGGAATTTTTATTTGTTAAAATTGCTTTCAGGTAAAGAAGGCACTGGCTTTCTGGTCATCATTCTTAGCAGCTCAAGACTTGGCCCAAATTGGATTACATCTTAGTTCTTTTTCATGACACGGAATTTTTCTAAGCCAAATTTTAGTATGTTATTCAAATGTTGAAAAATTACTAAATAAAAATGCCCTATCTTCAAGTGTGCTCTTAATTTTAAAATTGGGAATAGAGTGTTATTAGTAACGCATTTGCGGAAGGAATATCACAAGCAAAGTCTTTCTATCCATCATTTGCAAGAGAGGCACAAAAGGCTGAGAGTAATGCAAGAGTTGCTCGGCACCTGAACTCCAGGAGATGGTGAAGGACAGGGCAAGCTGGCGTGCTCTAGTCCACGGGGTCACAAAGAGTTGGACACGGATGAGTGACTGAACTAGTCTGACCAAGGTGCTGAGCCACTCGCCAGAAGCAAGAGTGTTCTGAGCTACTTCTGCCAGCATTGGTCTGTTGCCCGTATGTCCAGGGAGGGTAAGACTTTGTTAGGTAGTTGGAAGGGGTGATAAGTATCCCAAAGATTATTATCTAGAGATCTTTGTCAGGAACAGTGATCTTCCACACTCCCTGCCCTCATGCGAAGAATGGTGTATCTTCATCCTTCTTCGTATGAAGTCAAATAAGAGGCCTTCCAGTGTGGCCTTGAGGGTGAGGGGTGCTAAGACTGCTATCGTGGGATTTATACAGGATACTCTGAAGGCAAGAGGCTTCTTACCACTCAGACTTGCCTGGTGGCAAAGCTAAGAGTCAGCATAAACTACATGCAGGGTGCATTTTGGGATTGGGAGGCCAAGGATGAAGGTGTCATTCTTCTGAACCCCAGAGGCAGAGACTTCTTACCAGGAAAAGTCCTTAGGAGAAAGAGTCGAAATGCAAAGAGGAGAAACAAAAAATAAATCAATACAAATGAATCCTTCCTCTGTGGGTATCCAAATCCTAGGCTGGTCTGAGAGAAAGAGACATGTTTTAAATCAGACAAGATTTTTAAGGTTTGACGTTACACTCAACTTCTCAATGCCTGGAAAAAGAGACTATCCTTTTGTCATTATATTCATTTGAAAAGCAATGAAAATTTGCCCAAAATGTAATACATAAGTAGAAAGGAAGATTCAACAGACCAGGTGTTCAGTGGTCTCAGAATGAAGAATAAAATTGGACTTGGTTTTCACTATATTGAAATATTGAATCCAATTCTCTAAAAACATGGGTTTACACAGTTCATAGAAAGAAAAAACAATGAAAAATCTTTGACCAACACACACAGCCTAACCTTTTGTGTTTCTTTCACTTTATTTTCTGTTAGGATGTAATTCTGAACCCACATCCCCTTGCAGAGTTTAATTTTGTATCTACAGATGATTTAGTGGTTAAACTATTTCTTGCATTTATTGGAAGCATTAAGGTAGATCTTGGATTATTTTTGTGCCATTCAGAAGAAAAAGAGCAACATCTGAGTCTCTGATATCATCAAGTGGTAAGGTACTGGAGAACTGGTGGAGACAGATGAGCTCTCAAAGGGGAGAGAGAAAGACTGACCAGCGTCATTGAGGAAAAGCAGAAGGCAAGCCATAGAAGCCATGTGAGAAATGGCTTTCATGACGTGAGAACCCACCATGTGGAGTTGTGTTAAAGGTTGACTGCCGTGAGGGTTAACAGAGGTCCAAATCCAGTGGGAAGGAGTCACTGGTGTGTCTGGTTGGCTGCCACGTTAGTAGAGTGGTACACGAGGGTTCTGGGTACACAAGAGTGGGTAAGAAAGACTTCTGGAGTGAGGTAGACAAGTTGATGCACTCTCCCCCACATCTCCTACCCTACAACTGTACATGGGTATTCGGACCAGGAGAGAGCTCCTTCCTAGAAAATGCACAGCTACACCCACAGCAAAGAGAGGGACCTCAGATGCCCCCAGTGGAAAGAGAAGTCAAAGCTAAGATGACCCTCTCCCACTGGTCCAGGGCAATTCTGGACCCTGTTTGAGTCTTCATGCTCACATTAGGCAGGAGACAGGACTCAGGATGCATTTGAGTTAGGGAGATAGAACCGAGATGCCTTCAGAAAGTTCTATGTGTGAGGAGGGGACTGAAATTCTCCATTCACCAGAAAGACAACAAGAAAGCCATTTCTTTGCTTGGAGAAGAGCTGTTCCTATGAGAAATGATCTCAAGTCAGAACCTCACATGCAACTGATAAGAGATGGAGTGGCCTGAATAGTCTGAGAATCTGGAGTCTAGAAATGAGCAGAAGAATGGGTCTGGTGCTGGAGAAGACTCTGGAGAGTCCCTTGGGCTGCAAGGAGATCAAACCAGTCAATCCCAGGGAAATCAACCCAGAATATTCATTGGAAGGACTGATGCTGAAGCTGAAGCTCCAATACTTTGGCCACCTGATGCAAAGAGCCAACTCAATGGAAAAGATCCTGATGCTGGGAAAGAGTGAGAGCAGGAGGAGAAGGGGGCGACAGAGGATGAGATCATTAGACAGCATCATGAACTCAATGGACACGAATTTGAGCAAACTCCAGGAAATAGAGGAGGACAGAGGAGCCTGGCATGCTATAGTCCTTGGGGTCTTAAGGAGTCCGACACAGTTTAGGGACTGAACAACAACAGCAACATGTCTGGAGTCCAGAGTATCCTCTAAGACCCTAAAGCAAATAATAATTGGTAGCAGAGGTACACTTCCCAGCTGAGGGTTTGGGGGTCTCTCCTTCATGTCAGGAAACCACGTCCCCTGAATTGAGCTCACAGTGAAAGATACAGGTGACATAGGGAAATTAATCTCTGTAAGGAAAGATCAACACAGGTAATGAATGGTAGCATTCTTACTCCAGGAAATTTTAAAAATATAGGACAACCTGTTAAAGATGACTTAAAAAGAGGCATCTTTAAAATGATTACAGAAATAAAAGAAGACATGGAAATTATGAAGTAACTAGAAAAAAAAAAAGAACAAAATAAGCCTACTGGAGTTGAAAATATAGTCATTTTGAGGGAAAACTCGATGGGAAGATTCAGCAGTAGAGTAGACACAGATGATGAAAAATAGCAAGTCGAAAGACAAGAAAAGTCAGAATTTAGCGAGACACAAATTTAGCAAGAGATGAATGTGACAGAGGGTGCAGAAGCATACAAGTTTAAAAGGAATGAAGATGGGAACGGGAGTCATCACAGACAGACAGACAGACAGACAGAGAAGGAGGAGATGGATATGAAAATGCAGAAAAGGGAAAGAAAACCTCAGTTCACAGCCTAGCAGTTAGGAAAGGGGTTAACAAAATTATGGTAAATAAAAATCATGAAATAAGATCATAGAATTAAATGTGATAGGTATCCATCCCTAAACATGGGTCAGATTCACTTTTCAAAGAGACTCTTACCCCATGAGGACTTTTAACATTAAAATATAGCAGGAGAAAAGAAACTTATGGGTCAGTCTCACTTTAGCAGTTTTATGGGGAGGTTTCATCAGGTTTGAAAAGAACACATTATCCTTGTGTTCAAAACTGTTCCAGAGACTAGAAAAAGCTGGAATATTTTCCAACTCATTTTATAACTTAAGTCACTGAAATGAGGAAAGGGTGATATGACACGAGCCATTATCTCGGAAACGTAAATACAAAACTCCTAACCTACTATTAGCAAACTCAGTCCAGCAATGGGATTAGAAGATATTTTTTTAAGTGTGATGGAGTGAAATTTATACCAAAAAGGTAAGAAGAGCTGGGCTTCCACAATGGGTCATGGATAAAGAATCTGTCTGCAATTCAGGACACATAGGAAACACGGGGTTGATCTCTGGGTCAGGAAGATCCCCTGGAGAAAAAAATGGCAACCCACTCCAGTATTTTTACCTGGATAATCCCATGGACAGAGGAGCCTGGCGGGCTACAGTCATGGGGTTGCAAAAGTCAGACACAACCAGCTAACACTACCACTGTTTGCCACGAGCCACAGCAAACCCCACAGAAAATACTCAAACCATGGGGATATTCTCTTTAACGCTCTTAAATGTTGGAATAAAAAAAAAAAAACAAAACTCTCCTGCTCTCAGTTTCTATGTGTCATTTTCCTGAGAGTCCCAGACATTGAAATACCAAAAGAAAATTTAAATAAGAGGTAAAAAAATGGAAAAGTAGAAACTAGGAACAGTGAGTTAGTGACTCAGGGAAATACAAATATGCCAATGGAACAGAACCAAGATCTAAGGAAGATCCCCACGCATATACATACAGGAACTTGAGCTACAATCATGGTGATATTTACAGAACAATGAGAAAGGAATAGGCCACCTAGAAAGTGGAGCAGTGACAGTTGGCTATTTGGTTGGACTAAAGACTTAAATGTGACAAATGCAACTTAAAAATTTTAAAAGAGACTGTAAGAAAACATCATAACTTCAGGGTAAAGGAGCAAATCTTAAAGAAAAGAAAAAAAAAAAAAAAACAGAAAGAAAGAAAGGAAGGAAGGAAGGAAAGAAGGATGGTGGTGATTTAGTCCCTAAGTCATATCCAACTTTTGCCAGCCCACGTAGGTTGTAACTCATCAGGTTCCTCTGTCCAAGTGATTTCCCAGGCAAGAATACTGGAGAGGGTTGCCTTGCCCTTCTCTGACCCAGGGGATCTTTCCGACCCGGGGATCGAACCCATGTCTCCTGCATTGCAGGTGGACTCTTTGCTTGCTGAGCCACATGAGAAGCCTAGGATAGATAGATATAGATAGATAGATAGATCAGTTCAATTCAGTCGCTCAGTCCTGTCTGACTCTCTGCCACCCCATGGACCGCAGCACGCCAGGCCTCCCTGGCCATCACCAACTCCCAGAGCCTGCTCAAACCCATGTCCAGTGAGTTGGTGATGCCATCCAACCATGTTATCCTCTGTCACCCCCTTCTCCTCCTGCCCTTAATCTTTCTCAGCATCAGGGTCTTTTCCAATGAGTCAGTTCTTTCTCATCAGGTGGCCAAAGTATTGGAGCTTCAGCTTCAGCATCAGTCTATCCAATGAACATTCAGGACTGATTTCCTTTAGGATGGACTGGTTGGAGAGTGAAGAAGACAATGGCAAACCACTTCCATATTCTTGCCTTGAGAACCTCATGAACAGTATGAAAAGGCAAAAAGATAGGACACTGAGAGTATCCCAAATGGCTAATAAACTTTTGAAAAGATGTTCAGTCTCACTAGTAATTAGGGGAAATTTGAATGAATGTTAATTAAAACAAGATGACATACTGCTTCCTGTCTCTCCAAGGGCCTGAATTTTAAGAGCAGATACTATAAAATAAAACTATCAAACCCGAATAATTTTGTAAAAATTCATAACTAGTTTCCAAACATGGTTAGACTCACAAATACTGTTTTTGGCGCCAGGCATAACCTGGCTAACATTGAATGGTTGTTAGGCAGCCTCGGACTCCCCCAGTCCCCACTTAACACTCTCCCCTAACTTGCCCTTGGGCCTCCCTGAAGCTCTAGGCCTGTTTGCTCTCTCCAGATGGTGATGAGTGACCCACAGGTTACATAGCCGCCTGTCCGTGGGCCTCCGGTGACTTCATTCAAAGGAGTGTCCACAGTGGGTATCTCAGGCCCTGGGGCAATCCAGTGAAGGAGGCATTTGGAAGGCAGGTGACCCTTTGAGAAAACCTCCTTTAGTTTTGCGTCTGTCCCCAAGATGTGGCTGTCCCCGAGATGCGGCCCAGTCCCTCTACCTCTGAAGACTGTCAGAGACGACACAGAGCTTCCCAAGCCTCCCCTGCCAGCCCTCGTCACTTGGTAAGACCCTCCAGGGGCTCCCGCCCAGGGTTCCCTTCCCAGAGCCTCGCCACCATGGGGCGAGGGGAATCCTTCAGCTTTTTAGTCTCAACTGTCTGCTTTGCTGCTCTTGTTCTGCCAAATCCCTCTTCCCACTGGACACAGATTCCTCTCCTTCCCCTCGGAGTCTCTGGGGAGACAGGGTTCATCATTCACACAAGTTTAAGAGGTTCCAGGGGGAAACGATGTGAAATGTTGTGGTTAAATCTTTGGGGAGAAGTCGGGGCTTGCATTTCCTGATTCCTCCATGTGATGTTGGCCCAATAGTTATCCTTTATCTGATCCAAGTTTCTGTACTAAACTGTAGGGGACAGTTTTTAATTACAGAGACATACTGCTAGGGTATGACTCTTCCCAGTTTCCTTAGAACCTAGGGGTGGCCCACTGAAGGGGTGTGGGAAAATCTAGAAAAGAAGTGGCTTTGATTAGTGTCTCTATCAGGAGCCTCCCTGGGGAGCCCAAGCCCTTCCTCCCAAACTTCTCTCTTTACCCAACACATGACTCTGCTTAATCCTCCTTTTTATTGTTTATAAAAGTTTTCTTTTAACTAATTTTTTTTATATGGAGTATAGTTGCTTCACAGTGCTCTGTTAGTTTCTGCTGTACACCAAAGTGAATCAGCTGTTGTTTTGGGGTTTCTTTCCCATTTAGGTCACTGCAGAGCATTGAGTAGAGTTCCCTGTGCTATACAGCAGGTTCTTATAAACCTGGAAAAAACCATAATTCAAAAAGATACACGCAACCCAATGTTCAGTTCAGTTCATTTCAGTCGCTCGGTCGTGTCTGACTCTTTGCAACCCCAAGGTCAGCTGCACACCAGGCTTCCCAGTCCCCCTTGATTCCAGCTTGTGCTTCTTCCAGCCTGACATTTCATGTGATGTACTCCGCATAGAAGGTAAATAAGCAGGGTGACAACATACAGCCTTGACGTACTCCTTTCCCAATTTGTAACCAGTCTGTAGTTCCATGTCTGGTTCTCACTGTTACTTCTTGACCTGCATACAGGTTTCTCAGAAGGCAGGTCAGGTGGTCTGGTATTCTCATCTCTTGAAGAACGTTCACCCCAGTGTTCACTGCAGCATAATTTAGAAAAGCCAGACATAGAAGCAACCTAAATACCCATCCACAGGCATGGATAAAGAAGATATAAGAGTGTTATAGAAGAAAATATGTAAAGAAGGAACTAGGAATCGCTCCTATTTCAAAGCAATCAAAGGGTAACACCGTATGAGTTCTGGAGTAGTTTTCTTTCTCTATGCATTTCACAAGAGTGTGCCACACATGACCTTCTGTATACCACTTTTTTTTTTTGACAACTATCATATTATCAGAATTGTCCTATATCATCAGATAGTTTTAGAAATTTGGTTCTTCACAGTGGCTAACGGACCAGTACTTTGGACTCCCTTGACTACTGGAAATATCAGTATTTCCTACTTTTCACTGTTACAAATAATGCCATAAAGAGGAGTTTATCATCAGCCCTAGATGGACTTACAAGGTCAAAGGTGGAACGTGTTTACATCCTTTGAAAAATGCAGTCATGGTGCCTTTGAGGACAGGCAAGCCTGGGATCCATCCCACTGGCTGTGGGTGAAAAAAACATCTCCCCATTTGGTCAGAGTCTTTGCAGCCTCTGGAGAAGGACATGGAGACTCGCTCCAGTATTCTTGCCTGGGAAATCCCATGATTTCCCAGGCGGGCTGTGGTCCATGGGGCCTCAGAGAGTCGGATACAACAAGCTATCCCCAGCTGCAGGCTCAGCCCCTCATCACAGCTGCAGGCTCCGCCGCTGGGCTTCTCTGCTGGCCTTGACCCCACCGAACCATCAGGACCACGGATCTGGGCCCCGTGCTCCTTCCTTTGGTTCCAGCCTGTGCTTGGCCCAGAGCCTGCTGATGTGCTTAGCAATCAAGGTGGCCACTCCCTGGTCTGGTCAGCGTGGACGCTCTTTATTTGCTCCCGCCGTGGAAACCCTGCCTCTACATCTCCTTCCAGCCCACGTGGTCAGCGAACTTTGAGAGCGCCCAGACACGTGGCTTAGAGGCTTTCTGAAGGCCGTGCCCTGAAGCTCCCATCCTGCTGAGAATTAGGACTGAGCTCAAACACCTGGACGCTCTCTGATCTCAAAGGAGTTGTCTGGGCTTCTCCTAAGTGACCCCAAAGGAAGTCCGGGGCGGCCTGGGCTGTCCGCTGACCTCAGCTTCCTGCTGCTGCTCTCTCTGCCTGACCCCCTTGGCAGCCCCCTTCCTGCGCCCACAGATGGACCGACAGTCAGCCCGTCCCTTTGCAAAGACCCTCAAGGACTCTCTCCATTAAAAGCTACCTGGGAGTGTCAAATGAGGCTGTGTTAATTTTAGGCGTTTTCTCCAAACAGCCAAACTTTAAAGAAGGCCCCCTCAGAGAACTCCAAATACCGTTTTCTAGCCATTTCCTTAAAAATTTTCCATCTCATGCTCGGTTTAACAGGCCCCAGGAGGCCTGGCCTACGGTTCTCTCTCCCAGCTGCAAGGCCCCCTCCATCTTCATCTGTTACTCTGTTCTTCTTTCAAAGCCTCTTTTCTGCATTTTACGGGATGCCATGTCCATCCTCACGCCCTGTTTGCACAAACTGGCCTTAGGATGAGAGCCTGGCGAAGTCCAGAGTGGGGCAGGAAGCCTTTCTGGGTGGTCTTGCAGAGAAACAGCTTGTGATTTCCTGTGGAGTAATTCAAAAGGAGAACCCCAGAGCCAGGTTGGAGAAGGAAATGGCAACCCACTCCAGTCTTCTTGCCTGGAGAATCCCATGGACAGAGGAGCCTGGCGGGCCACAGTCCACGGGGTAGCAGAGTCGGACACGGCTGAGCGGCTAAACTACAGGCTACCAGAGCCAGGTCCGCTGTCTCCACGGTGAGCACGATGTAAGGGCCGGTCTGATTTATCTGCCTGGAGGAAAGGCGGGCCTTTGAGAGGACACGGTGTCTGTGTGTGATCTGAGCCTCATCCAAGGCCTCAGGGATGTGCCGCTCTCTTCTCCAGGTGAACTGTAGCTCTGAGGATGGTCTCCCCAGCCTTCATTTAGAATCCTATCATCTTTAATTTGCTGTTGCTGATGCTGTTCAGTTGCTCAGTCATGTCCAGCTCTTTGCAGCTCCAAGGACTGCAGCATGCCAGGCTTCCCTGTCCTTCACTATCTCCCAGAGTTTGCTCAAACTCATGTCCATTGAGTCGGTGATACCATCCAACCATCTCATCCTCTGTCATCCCCTTCTCCTCCCACCTTCAATATTTCCCATCTTCAGGGTCTTTTCCAATGGGTAGACTCTTCACATCAGGTGGCCTAAGTATTGGAGCTTCAGCTTCAGCATCAGTCCTTCCAATGAATATTCAGGGTTGATTTCCTTTACGATGGACTGGTTTGGTCTCCGTGCAGTCCAAAGGATTCTCAAGAGTCATCTCTGGCACGACAATTCAAAAGCATCAGTTTTTTGGCTCACATTCGTATGTGATCACTGGAAAAACCACAGCTTTGACTATATGGACCTTTGTCTTAAATTAGACTTTCAAAAGTCCAGCTTTCTAGATTAGCCTTTGTCTTACTATCCCTGTATACTGAGATGAATACAGTTGTAAATGTAGCTTTGAATATAAAAGACAAGCAGACAAGCTGTCGCCAATGGGGTACTGAGAAATGTTTAATAACTGGTTCTCCAGGAAAACCCAAAACCACCTGATTTGTAGTGTTTGCTAATTTCCAAGGTGTCAATACTTCCATCATGGTCAATTTTAAGCTATTACTCAAAGTCACTGGATACAGAGTTGGGGAGACATACACAGTATCACACCATTATATAGTACTTAACCATTCAGATTTAGTAAAGAAAGAGTAGGTAATAGTAAACTGTGATAAAATAATAAAAATGGTAAGTTGGAGAATTTATTACCTTTGCTGATAATAACGGAATTAATTGTAAACATATGCAATTTCTTTTATAATAATGGCTGTGTTTAACAACTCCCTCATAAAACCCCTGAGTTTTAGCAGAGCACTCGAGAGCCCTCTGAACTGACCACTGTAGACAGACCGATGTCTCTGTCTGTAGTTGAGCTGTCTGTCTGTCTGTCCCTGTATAAAAGCCGTACGTACTGAAGTTCAGACTCTGCTGAGACACAAGCAAGGTCTCCACGAGGCAGAGGAGGTGGCTGAACATGATGCCAAGTCAGGCAAGAAGGAACTTGGTAAAACGGCAGAGCAGCAGTATGGAGGCAGGTTCGCTGATTCCTAGTGAAGGCCTGCCGTGGTCTCCGCGACACACGCAGGAGACTGTGAGGCCCGCACGATGCTGCTGTTCAGTCGCTCAGCTGTGTCCAACTGTCTGCAACCCCGTGGGCTGTAGCCCACCAGGCTCCTCCGTCCATGGGATTCTCCAGGCAAGAAGACAGGAGTGGGTTGCCATTTCCTTCTCCAGGGGATCTTCCCGACCCAGGGATTGAACCTGCGTCTCCTGTATTGCAGGGGGGAATCTTGACTGCTGAAAAGGGTTGGAGGAGGGAGGTAAGGTCAGAATTCGGACTATAGACCCTGGAGCCAGCAGCACACAGTTCCAATCCTGGCCTTGCTCCCTAATGGCTGAGGGACCAGGGTCAGCTCCCTGAAGCTCTCTGCTCCTAAGTTTCCTGGTCTGTAAAGTGGGCCCCCAGTGATGAGCGCTGTTGTGGAACCAACGGCAACAACATGTACAAAGTGCTGAGCAGAAGGCTCAGACCCCACGGGTCCCTCGCTGTGAGCCCGGGGCCTTGGGGGGAAGTTCTTCCATCCATCTCCTTCCCACCAGCAGAGGGGCTGAGCGGGGCAGGCGAGGAGGAGAAGGGGGCCGGCACCCCTTGGTACCCCTGGGGGCGACCCCCACCCACGTGTGTGGCCATCGCCACAGGGAAAGAGCGCAGGAAACGCAGGGTCACGTCAGAACTGCTTTCCAGCCTGCACTCAGTCAGTTCAGGGTGCATTGCATGACATGGATTAAGAGAACAGACTCCAGTGAAGCAGCCCCTGAAATGGGTCTGGGCCTGAGAGTGATGAGTCTTGACCTTGCTTTCTTGGTCTGTGAAATGGGTACAAGGCTTGCTCTCCTCCTGGGCTGTTTTTGAGGACTTCAAGGGTTAATCCTCAGACTGGCAGACTGGCCTTCGAGCCAGTGTTCATCACTGGAGCCCGGAGCTCTGTCCTTCCAGCCGGGCAGCACACACCTGGGCGACATCCAGGACAGCAGAGGACCAGAGAAGCTGGATGTGCAGTGAAGGACCATCCCCTGGACCTGCCTGGGAGCAGTAGCTCCCGTAGAGTCGGGCCTGTGACTCACAGGCCCCGTGCCCCCGCGGCCCAGCCAGCAGCCGGTCTCTGATTCATGCTTTCCATGGTGGTTGGGGGGTGGGGGGATGAGAACCGTCTGGACACACGGCTGCTAGAACAGATCCTCTTGTTCATCTGAATCTGCAAACCTTCCTCCCCCGCCCCAGGTCCCTCCCCGAGATGCGGCTTCAGATGCAGCTGATGGGAAGGAATTTAGTAGCTTCAAGAGAGACTGGCCCAGGAGTCTGAGCAAAGGAGACCCAGGGATATGAGGATGCCCTATGTTTCAAGCTGCAGGGGCGTTTGTAGGGCTCTGCTTTTTTCATTTTCTATTCTCCTGGGCCGTTCTTTCCATACACAAACCACAGAGCATCACTGGTCTCTGTTGGTGGGGGTTTCCCTCAACAGCATTCCATGGGGAAGGACCGTTAGAATTTTCCCTTAATTATAGAGCTTGGATTTAAGGAAAGGGGGAAGCGAGGGGCATCCCAGAGCTGCCCTTGTAAAGTTAACTGTCATTTTATCCTTGGAAAATTGTTGCAGCTGGTTGCTAAAGTTTTCATTCTTCTGTGTACACAGCCGTATAAAGAACTTTCCAGTTAAATTAAGCAGCATTCAGGGGTGTTTAAAAAAAGGAGAAAAGGAAATTGGTGGCCTCAGGAGGAGCCTAGCACAACTAAATGTCAGGTCAAGGGTGCTTTGCTGGGATCTCCCGTGTCAGCCTGTGAGCCCTGGGCACACAGAGGACATGCACATTCTTCCCCCCGCCCCAGGCTGGCTGCAGGACCTGGGGGGCTCACTCACTCCTCTGAGCCTCAGTTTTCTTCACTGTGAAATGGGCACAGTAATGATGCTCCCTGGGGATGTTATGATGACCACAGGAAGCTGTCTTCAGAGAGCATTTAGCCAGGAGCCCCGCCTAAAGTAGATGCCCAGAAATATGCTGCAAATGCTGCTACTATGTCCAGATGCTCCTTCCTGCCTGCTCCCCTTCCAGTGACCAAGATCCAGTGATGAGTTTTTTGCTTTTAAATGTTAAGTGTGTGAAATCCACATCACTTGAAAAATCTCCCCTTGGTCTCCTACTGCAGGGCACAGCCCAGACTCCATCTCTTTGGGGACCTCTGTTCAGCCCCAAGGAAAGAATTCCTCCTGCCTCCTCCCTCTTGAGAGTCCATTTATCTGTAGTCCGAGTCATTCCCTGGAAGCCCTCTGCCTCTTTTGCTTGTCACCTTGTCATGACCTTGAGCAGACATCCCTCTGGCCAAAGCCCCAGGCCTGGGTACATGGAGACCCTATGATGAGAGCTGGTCCTGCCTCTCAAAGGACAGATGAGGGCTCTGTTGGGTGAGGGGCTGGGTCACAGTGGTAGGTCAGTGGGGCCACCCCCGTCCCCCAGGGCAGCTGTGAAGGGAACTGAACTGGGTGGCCAGTGGAGGGAGGACACTGTCCAAGAGGAAGGCTGGGGAGGAGAGGGGGCAGGCGGAGAGCATGGGGAGAACCAGAGTCAGGATGGGGGTCAGGAGAGCTGGGGACACCCAGGGTCCGAGGAGGGGGTGGGGGACGGATGCTGTCCCAGGCTTGCTTGTGTTAGCTAGTTGCTCAGTTGTGTCCGACTCTTTGCACCAGGGACTGTAGCCTGTCAGGCCTCCGTCCATGAAATTCTCCAGGCAAGAGTACTAGAGTGGGTTGCCATTTCCTTCTCCAGGGGATCTTCCCAACCCAGGGATCGAACCCGGGTCTCTTGCATTGTAGGTAGACGCTTTACCGCCTGAGCCACCAGGGACGTCCAGGCTAGGAATCACAGTCAGAAAACTGCAGGAGGACGTGGGATTTGCAACCAGGAAGCCATCGGGGAAGGGGCTGCTGTCTGTGCAACTGTAGGAGTCCAGGTGAAGATCATCTTCTAGAGAGCTGGCGGTGGAGGTAAGGAGGGAAGAAGAGGGGTCACTCTGTGTGCAGGGCCTAGGGTTTGCCATGGCGTTGTCTTTGGTGATGGGTGGGAAGCGTGTTGAAAGCCTGATGTGAATGACCAGGTGGCTGAGGAGGGGCCGGCTGGTCCAGGGGGTCAGCCTTGAGACGGCAAAGTGCCCTTTCAGCTGCATCGCCTTTCCCTCTGTGGGAAGGGCCTGTCCTTGTACTGCTGGGCCGTCGGCCCTACCTTCTCTGTCCAACATCTTACTCACCCCACCTCTGCAAGGGACAAGATACAGATCTCTATATCCCTGCTCCCCCCACACGGGGATGTTGCAAGGAAGACCCCCAACAAGGAATCCCGATGAAGGTTTTGCCGAATGGGTGGGAACCTCCAGCAGATTCTTTGATCACTGGATCCCTTACTTAGGACCTGTTCCCTTATTTAGCAACAGCTCAAAGATCCATCTAGTCAAGGCTATGGTTTTTTCAGTGGTCATGTATGTATGGAGAGTTGGACTATAAAGAAAGCTGAGTGCCGAAGAATTGATGCTTTTGAACTGTGGTGTTGGAGAAGACTCTTGAGAGTCCCTTGGACTGTCAGGAGATCCAACCAGCCCATCCTAAAGGAGATCAGTCCTGGGTGTTCACTGGTAGGACTGATGTTGAAGCTGAAACTCCAGTACTTTGGCCACCTGATGAGAAAGAACTGACTCATTGGAAAAGACCCTGATGCTGGGAAAGATTGAAGGCGGGAGGAGAAGAGGGTGACAGAGGATGAGATGGTTGGATGGCATCACCGACTCAATGGACATGAGTTTTCGTAAATTCCGGGAGTTGGTGATGGACAGGGAGGCCTGGCGTGCTGGTCCATGGGGTCACAGAGTCGGACACAACTGAGCCACTGAATTGAACTGAACAGAACAGAGGACACTAAGTGTCTCCTTGGTTCAGCAGAGCTGACAGTTCAGGAGGCATTTCACTAGTAGGCAGAAGTCAGGACAGTCCAACCCCATTTGTAGGAGACCCCCATTCTAATGAGAGAGACCCTGACCCTGAAGTTTGAAGTCAGAGTCCCTGATGCCAGCTGCCCAACCAAGACCAGCGTTTCAAGGGTGCCATCTTGTGGAAGCAGGCAGTAATTGCAAACACCTAATGCCCTTTACAGGACTTCCCTGGTGGCTCAGTGGTCCAGAATCTGCCTGCCGATGCAGGAGACACAGATGTGGGGTCCATCTCTGGGTTTGGAAGATCCTCTGGAGGAGGAAAGGCAATGCACTCCTGTATTCTTACCTGGAGAACCCCATGGATGGAGGAACCTGGCAGGCTACAATCCATGGTGTTGCAAAAGTGACATGATTTAGCAAATGAACAACATAAGACCTTTAACATTCAGGGCAATTCAATAGCTTTCCAGTGTGAGCACTTACAGTTCTGGAGTGCTGTGCATCTCCAAAAGACTCTCACATTTTTTTCACTTAATATTCAGAAAACCCTGATTTTATCCCTTTTTTGTAGTCTAGGAAACTAAATCAGAGAGGTTAGTTGACTTACAGAAGGTCACACAGCCAGTGAAAAGCAGAGGCAAATCGCCTCCCTCCAAGTCCTCCCACCTTCTCACCAAGCACTTTATGCAAAGTCCATCACCAGGGGTCCTACACCAGTCGTTTTCCAACTTCTTCCTGACTAACCTTGGGACCCTGTGTACACACATGTGCTGTATGCAGATGTATGTATCAATATTACTGAGACAAGTTTCATGCAGTAGCACTTACCTGTACCAAGTGTGGTGCCTATGATTGTTCTATATTTTAGAAACATTTTTTAATTGAAGTATAGCTGATTTACAATGTTGTGTTAGTGTCAGATGTACAACAAAGAGATTCAGTTTTACATAAACATATGCATTCTTTTTCAGATTCTTTTCCATTATAGTTTATTACAAGATATTGAGTATAGTTCCATTTATTATGCATTAGGACCTTGCTATCAATTTTATACATAGTAGTGTGTTGATTGGACTTCCCTGGTGTTTTGATTATTCTATTTTATTATATTTTTGGGGCTTCTAGGTGGTGCTAGTAGTAAAGAACCTGTTTGCCAATTCAGGAGATGCAAGAGATGCAGGTTTGATCCCTGAGTCGGGAAGATCCCCTGGAGAAGGAAATGATGACCCGCTCCAGTATTCTTGCCTGGGAAAGCCCATGGACAGAGGAGCCTGGCGGGCTATAGTCCATGGCATTGCAAAGAGTCAGGTATGACTGAGTGACTGAGCAATAACGAACTATTCTATTTTAAGAATGCTACTTGTGATCCGTTAAATTGTTCCCACGACCCATTAGTGGTAGAGACCCCCAGGTTGAAAGAATGAATAATGCCTTCCTCAAAGTGTCCAGATCCTAATCTCCAGAATCTGAGTTTCACCTAAGGTGGTAAAAGGGAATTTGCAGATGTGATTAAATTAAGGCTTTTGAAATGGAAGAGATTACCCTAGATTGAAAAGTGGAGACATTACTCTGCCGACAAAGGTCCATATAGTCAAAGCTATGGTCTTCCTAGTGGTCACATCAATTATGAGAGCCAGATGGTAAAGAAGGCAGAATGCCAAAGAACTGATGCCTTTGAACTGTGGTGCTGGAGAAGACTCCTGAAAGTCCCCTGGACAGCAAAGAGATCAAACCAGTCAATCTTAAGGGAGATCAACTCTGAATATTCACTGAAAGGACTGAGGCAGAAGCTGAAGCTCCAGTATTTTGGTCATCTGATGCCAACAGATGACTCATTGGAAAAGTCCCTGATGCTGGGAAAGATGGAGGGCAGAAGGAGAAGAGGTGTCAGAGGATGAGATGGCTGGATGGCATCACCAATGCAATGAACATGAACTTGGGTAAACTTCAGGAGATGGTGAGGGACCCGGAGGCCTGGCGTGCTGCAGTCCACGGGGTCGCAAAGAGTCAAACATGACTGAGCGACTAAACAACAACAAGAAAACAGATCTTGCCTCAGAGCTTCCAGGAGCCAGTCCTTCCGACACCTCAATTTCAGTCCAATGACACTGACTTTGGACTTCTGGTCCAGAACTCTTTGTAGCAGATTAAGTTGGTGTTGTTTTAGGTCACTACATCTTGGACAGTTTGTTACAGCAGCCCCAGAAACTAACATAGATGATATCTGAGAATTACAGCCAGGAGCATCACTCTGGCACTTCCAGGATGCATGTGGCCTGCAGACATTGTGCTTGCATGCTTGTTTTTGCCTTCATAGTGTGTTAACGTCTTTTTTGAATTATTGAGAACCACTTAAAATCACGACGTTTCATATGAAGATCAGAATTTCTGGCTTCTCTGTGTCTGTATGGGGTCCAAGTTCTCACATGGCCAGAACCTTTTCCCAAACCTCCGCCTTCTCTTCCAGCATACTTTTAAAAACTAATTTTGATTCTTGTCGAGGTGGTACACTCAGATAATTGAAGGATAAGAAGCAGGGCTGTAAGAATTGAAGAAAAACTAATTTTCCCATCACTTGAAACTTTCCACCCTCAGTTCATAGGTTCAGCTTAAAAAATATCTATTTCTTCTTGAGTTTTCATGTAGATGATTTTCCTTAATTTTTTTCTTGGTTCCTCCCGTTCATACTAAAGACTGAGGCACAAAACAGCTGGTTGGGATCCCCGTGTGGGCACCGCCCTAAACAAAGTGGGCTGGAGACCTGTCTTCTCGTGTTTCTTCATGCCACTGCTCAGCGCGGAGGGGAGATGGTCATGAGGATGCCCACCGCATGCCAGGCACTTCCCTGGGAGTTGTTCTAAGATGGAAAGGAAGGTCTCCATCCCTAAAAGTTCAGGAAGTCCTTTAGGACAGGAAATAAGTGAACACAACACTAGTATTTATGGAGAACTAATGTACTTTACTTTAGAGCCAGCTGAGGTTGGTCCTGCCATTTGATCTTACAAACGGAGACACAGCAAGGTCAGGCAGCTTGGCCAAGGTCACAGGCTCTGGAAGGCGGAGAAGGGGCGGGGGGAGGTGGAACGTCTTAGTTCCCAGGGTCAGAGCTTTTTTCGCAAAGCTATACTACATCTCTTGGGAGGTAGAAGGAGGGCATTTGCTATGACCAGTGTGTTCTTTCAGCAAAACTCTGTCAGCCTTTGCTCTGCTACATTTTGTACTCCAAGGCCAAAACAGGCCTGTTACTCCAGGTATCTCTTGACTTCCTACTTTTGCATTCCAGTCCCTTCTGATGAAAAGGACTTCTTCTTTCTTTCTTTCTTTTTTTTTTTTTTTTTTGGTGGAGCTCAAATCATGAACTCCTTATTGCAAAATTCAGGCTTAAGTTGAAGAAACTATGGAAAACCACTAGATCACTCAGGTATGACCCAAATCAAATTCCTTATGATTACACAATGGAGGTGAGGAATGGATTCAGGGGATTAGATGTGGTAGACGGAGTGACTGAAGAACTATGGACAGAGATTCATAACATTGCATAGGAGGTGGTGACCAAGCAATCACCAAGAAAAGAAAGGCAAGAAGGCGAACTGGCTGCCTGAGGAGGCCTCACACATAGCTGAGAAAAGAACAGAAGCAAGGGGCAAAGGAGAAAGGGAGAGATATACCCAACTGAATCCAGAGTTCCAGAGAACAGCAAAGAGAGGAAAGAAGATCTTCTAAACTGAACAATGCAAAGAAAAGGAGGAAAACAATAGAATGGAAAAGACTAGAGATCTCTTCAAGAAAATTGGAGATACCAAGGGAACACTTCATGCAAATATGGGCTCAATAAAGGACAGAAACAGCAAGGACCTAACAGAAGCAGAAGACGTTAAGAAGAGGTGACAAAATGCACAGAAGAACTGTACAAAAAGGATCTTAATGACCTGATAACCGCGATGGTGTGGTCACTCACCTAGAGCCAGACAAAATGGACTGTGAAGTCATGTGGGCCTTAGGAAGCATCACTACAAACAAAGCTAGTGCAGGTGATGGAACTCCAGCTGAGCTATTTAAAATCCTAAAAGGTGATGATGTTAAAGTGCTGCACTCAATATACCAACAAATTTGGAAAACTCAGCAGTGGCCACAGGAGTGGAAAATGTCACTTTTCATTTCCAATCCTGAAGAATGGTAATGCCAAAGAATATTCAAACTACCCTACAATCCTACAATTATGCTCATCTCACATGCTAGCAAGTAAATGCTCAAAATCCTTCAAGCTAGGCTTCAACAGTACATAAACTGAGAACTTCCAGTTGCACAAACTGGATTTAGAAAGAGCAGAGGAACCAGAGATCAAAATTTCAATATCTGTTAGATCTTAGAAAAAGCAAGAGAATTCCAGAAAAACATCCGCTTCATTGACTACATTAAAGCATATAACTATGGATCACAACCAACTGTGAGAAATTCTTAAAGATATGGGAATACCAGACCAACTTACCTGCCTCCTGAGAAAACTGTATGCAGATCAAGAAACAGTTAGAACTGGAAATGGAACAACAGACTGGTTCAAAATTGGGAAAAGAGTATGTCAAGGCTGTATTTGTCACCCTGCTTATATAACTTCTATGCAAAGTACATTATGTGAAATGCCAGGCTGGATGACTCAAAAGCTGGAATCAAGATGGCTGGAAGAAATATCAACAACCTCAGATATGCAGATAATACCACCCTAATGGTAGAAATAGAAGAACTATCTTTAGTTCTTGATGAGGGTGAAAGAGGAGAGTGAAAAAGCTGGCTTAGAATTCAATATTAAAAAAAAATAAGATCATGGCATCTGGTCCCATAACATCATGGTAAATAGATGGGGGAAAAGTGGAAACAATGACAGACTTTATTTTTTTGGTCTCCAAAATCACTGTGAATGGTGACTGTAGCCATGAAATTAAAAGATGCTTGCTCCTTGGAATAAAAGCTATGACAAACCTGGATAGCATTTTAAAAAGCAGAGATATCACATCACTTTGTCCACAAAATTCTGTACAGTCAAACCTATGGTTTTTCCAGTAGCCATGTATAGATGTGAGAGTTGGACCATAAAGAAGGCTGAGCACTGAGGAGTTGATGCTTTTGACCTGTGGTGTTGGAGAAGACTCTTGAGAGTCCTTTGGACTGCAAGGAGAGCAAATCAGTCAATCCTAAAGGAAATCAATCCTGAATATTCATTGGATGGACTGATGCTGAAGCTGAAGCTCCAATACCTTGGCCACCTGATGCAAAGAGCTGACTCACTGGAAAAGACCTTGATGCTGGGAAAGATTGAGGGCAGGAGAAGAGGGTGACAGAGGATGAGATGGTTGGATGGCCTCATTGACTCAATGGACAGAGCAAGCTCTGGGAGATAGTGAATGACAGGGAAGCCTGGTGTGCTGCAGTCCATGGGGTCACAAAGACTTGGACATGACTGAGCGACAGAACAACAATAAATTCATTGGAAGAACTGATGCTGAAGCTGAAGCTCTAACACTTTGGCCACCTGTCTTGAAACACCAGCTCCTTGGAAAAGACCCTGATGCTGGGAAAAGTTGAGGGCAAGAGGAGAAGGGGGCAACAGAGGATGAGATGGTTGGATGGCATCATCAACTCAATGGACATGAGTTTGAGCCAACTCCAGGAGATAATGAAGGACAGGGAAGCCCGGTGTGCTGCAGTCCATGGTCCGTTAGAGTCAGACACGACTTAGGGAATGAACAACAACAACAATATCACATCTCACTGAAAAAAGTGATGGATAAGGAAAAGTTAGACAAAATCAAGCGGGTCTTGAAGGCAGAATCAGCAAGACAGAACACACAAAGGGAGTATTTTTCAGGAGAGAGAACTGTAGAAACTGGGAGTGGACAGGCTGTGAACACTGACCGATGGAGGTTTTCAGCAAGCGTGACCCTAGGGGACAAGATTCTTGGGAGGGAGGATCCTCTTGGAACCCTAGAGCTAGAGGCCGCTAGCAGAGAATATGAACATCATCGGCGCTTGGTAAACAAACTGAGGGAGATCCTGAAAGGAGTCAGATTCAGTGGGGAGGGTAAATAAGAAAAAAACCCCTGAAATATGGAGTTATCCCAGGCCTGGGGAACCCTCTGAGGGGCCTCTCACTTCTGGAGAATTCTTTGGAGTCCAGCCAGATCTCTGGGCTTCTAGCGAGGAAGGTGGCCCCGCAGAGATGCTGGGATGCTCGGCACTGAGCCCCCACCTGGAGCCCACACATCCCTCTAGCACTGAGGCTGACCTCCAAGTGCTCACACAGGCAGCCAGGCTCTTGGCAGCTGCTTTCGTGTGATTCCAATGCGCTGTGAGCCCGTTGCCTCAGTCACTGCAGGGCTGTGCTGTTTGACACTTGTTTATTTCTTCACTCGGATGAAAAGCATGTGCTGGGAGCTCCCAGCAGCCAAGTGCTGTGGACATCATTCTCCCCGTGATTTTAATTAAGGACCACGGAGATCACCCGGCTACATGTCCAAAGTTGGAGCTGCGGATGCAAGAACAAGGAAAATCCTGTAGATCCCAAGAGGGTCAAGTTGTGTTCCCAAGAAAAGAGGTGGGGGGACTTCCTTGGAAGTCCAGAGGGTAAGACTCCATGCTCTCAGTGCTGGGATGCAGGTTTGATCCCAGGTTAGGGAGCTAAAATCCCACAGGCTACTCAGCACAGCCAAAAAATGGAATAAAAAAGTTAAATAAAACCTGTCTTTTCAAGAAAAGAAAAATGAAACTACTTAAAGAAGAGAGGTGACCATGTAAGGTGGCAAGGTGGGAGGGGATATTGCGGTAGGACAGACATGGGGTCTGCTCCCGGCATCGCTGTGGGCTGGCTCTGTGGCCTCCTGCAAGTTCCTTATCCTCTCTGAGTCTCAGAGCTTCCTCACCTATAAGGTGGGATAATAAGATCTGCCTGCCAGGTGGTGCTGGTTGTCGTTCAGTCGCTCAATCACGTCCAACTCTTTGCGACCCCATGGACTGCAGCACACCAAGCTTCCCTGTCCATCACCATCTCCCAGAGTTTGCTCACACTCATGTCCATTGAGTCAGTGATGCCATCCAACCATCTCACCCTCTGTCGTCCCCTTCTCCTCCCGCCTTCAATCTTTCCCAGCATCAGGGCCTTTTCCAATGAGTCAGTTCTTCGCATCAGGTGGCCAGAGTATTGGAGCTTCAGCTTCAGGATCAGTCCTTCCAATGAATATTCAGGGTTGGCTTCCATTAGGATTGACTGGTTTGATTGTGAAATTCAAATAAAGTGCTGTGCTGATCAAAGAGGGTTCTTTTCTCGGCAAGGACCACTCACACCAACTCGGGAAGCCAGTGCATCCCCTGACATCTGTGGACAGAACCCAAGATGGCTGGCACACCCCCGGCTGGCGCCTGGAGGTGGGTCTGGGGTCAGCCGTCCATCTGTCCTGCTGGGTCTTGGGACCACATGATCACGGCCTCTCTCCCCCAGGCACCCCCTCCACCCTCCTCTTCCTGTCGAGTGGCTCCAGAGGCCCTAACTCATTGTCTGAGGACCTGCTTCCTGTAAGGCCTGTCTCTGCAGCCCTGACTTGGGGTTCCCATGCTGGCCAGTCCCACTCCTCCAGCTCGCAGTCTGCACCCCTAGAGAAGCACTAACTGGGCCAGGTCCTGCGCGGGAGCCGGGAGGGTCAGGGTGCAGGTCACCGGCCTGTGCCCAGAGGGGCTGCCCTGGCCCCGTGTCCAGCCTGTCTCAGCCTCTGGGCCGCGCTGGCGTGGGTCTCGGGTCCCAGCAGTAGGTCTCACAGCGTCGGTAGGTTCCCTGGGCTGGGGCTCTGTGGGGTCAGTGGGGATTTCAGCCCTGGAACGTGTAAATGGGCCCAGAAGGTGGCATTTCTCTTTCTCCCTGCGGGTCACAGGCTCCCAAGACAGAGGAAGGCCTTATTTTCCACAAGGACAGGTTTCCTGCCTACTCCTAGTATTTTCCATCCTCATACGTGTTTCTAATTCCATCTACAGGCGCTCAGGGCCCCTCAGCAGGGAGCTAGTCTGAGAAATGCAGGCTGCACTGTGTTGGCGGAGAAAACGCATGCTCTGGGACTGTGAACTGCTCTGGAAACAAATAAAGCAAAACAGAGACACCTTCCTGCATCTGTAACCCCACGGTCGGACCCTGTGTGCGGTCACCGCTGCGCCCTCGGGAGGACAGGGCAGCCTGGAGAGGTTTCTTCTTCTTCCTTCTCTGAGGGAGTATGCTCTCAGGACCCCCTTCCTCCAGCCCCGAGGGGAGAGCCCTCTGGGTGTGAGTGGCCGAGCATGTCTAGGCATGCACACTCACACACACACAACACACAAATATGCACACACACACACATATAGAAACATGCACATGTACACACGCTTACCACACATAACTACACAAAACACACATCACACATCACACGTAACATGCACACACACGCATGTGCACACACCATACATAACATGTAAGCACATACAAACATGCACACACACTCATCACACATCACATGCACAACATATACAAACACAAATGCATGCACACAGTCACCATACATAATACGCACACATGCACAAACACACGCACGCGCATGTGCACACACCATACATAACATGCTGCTGCTGCTGCTGCTGCTAAGTCGCCTCAGTCGTGTCCGACTCTGTGCGACCCCATAGATGGCAGCCCACCAGCTTCCCCATCCTTGGGATGTTCCAGGCAAGAACCCTGGAGTGGGTTGCTGTGTCCTTCTTCAATGCATGAAAGTGAAGTCGCTCAGTCGTGTCTGACTCTTAGCGAACCCATGGACTGCAGCCTGCCAGGCTCCTCCGTCCATGGGATTTCCCAGGCATAATATGCAAACACACACAAACATGCACGCTCACCATACATAACATGAACACATATACATGCATATACATACACACACACACACCACACATGCACGCATACACGAACATTTGTTCAGCTCAGTCACTCAGTCGTGTCTGACTCTTTGTGACCCCACGGACTGCAGCACGCCAGGCTTCCCTGTCCATCACCAACTCCCAGAGCTTGCTCAAACTCATGTCCAGTGAGTTGGTGATGCCATCCAACCATCTCGTCCTCTGTCGTCCCCTTCTCCTCCTGCCCTCAATCTTTCACAGCATCAGGGTCTTTTCAAATGAGTCAGCTCTTTGCAAACATATACATGCACAAACACTCACCAGACATAACACACACACATACACACATGCTCAACATATATAACATACACAAACACATCTGTGCACATGTAAGCATCTTGTGTAACATGCACACATACACGAACACACACATGCACACACACACACCCTCCAACTGTTGCCAGCCAAGGGTGGGTGCTGCACGGCCAGCCCCGAGGTTTATGCAGCGGCTCGGGCTATGACTCAGATATCCTGCACCCTGGTCCCCAGACGCCCTGGAGCCCCGCCCACGCCACCCACACCCTCTCCTCTCATGAATTTCCACGTTCACTTTAGCAAACACCAGGCAGCCGGTCTGTTTACTTTCCAATGCCCCTGTGACTCGACGTGTTCCTCCAGTGGCAAAGAAAAGTCAGAGGAGCTAAACATAAACATTTGTGTTTGGGGACCCCGCTGCCTTCCTGCTCCTGACCTCTGTCTAAGTGTTATCCGGAAGTCAGTGTAGCTACTAAAGAACATTCTTTTCGCTTTCTTTTGCTGGATATGAAGCTAGAGCTCGCAGTTCTAAGGAATAACTAATAGGCTTACAAGCTTCTGCTTGAGTCTCCATGTGGTTCTAGAAGGTTCTTCTGCCTCCGCAGAGTTCTGGTGGGTGGTCAGCATGGAAGATGCCATGTGAGTCAGTGAGCTCACTTTCTTATTTCAGCTTTGTTCATTCTGGAATCTTTCTGTGATGCCAGCTGTCAGCAAAAGAACCATGAAAAGACAGAAAACACATGCTGGGATCCACCGAGAGGGTTAAGGGCACGGGCATTGGTGTTTCCTCTGCAGGCCTCTCTGAGCCTCGATTTTCTCATCGTAAACTGGGGACATGCATGCTGCATCCCTACGTGGTTGTCAAGATTGCACAAGGCAGTCTGTGTGGGTGCTTAGCACACAGCCCGGGCTTGAGCCCAGTGCTTGAGAATTCCTACTAAACTCTTACACTGAGAAAATATGTATTTTCTCATACATTGATTAGAGTGCTTTAGCACTTGGTGAAGATTATCAATAAGGAACACCTGCAAATATAGTCATAAGAACAACTCAAATATCACTTATATGTGGAATCTTAAAAAATGGTGCAAATGAAGTTGTTTAAAACACAAAACAGACTCACAGACACAGAAGACAAACTTATGGTTACCAGAGGGGAAATGCGCATAGGGCGGGGGAGAGACAAATTAGGGCCTACTGTAGAGCGCAAGGAACTCTACTCAACTCTCTGTAATAATCTATATAAGAAAAGAATCTGAAAAATAATGGCTATGTACGGATATACATACATATATATTGCATATGTGTATATATGTGTGTGTGTATATATATATGTATATATTTATACATACATATACATATATATTCAGTCTTTCCTGAGAACTGGAAGGTTTCTGCTGGTCATCGTCTCTGTTGCAAGATGAGCCATTTCAGCTCACAGACTTTATATAAACGTTATAAGCCCCGTAGTCTTACACAAACGCCCAGGAGACAGAATCACTTTGCTTGACACCTGAAAAGCTGAATCACTTTGCTTGACAGCTGGTGGCTCAACTGGTAAAGAATCTGCCCACAATGCAGGAGAACTGGGTTTGATCCCTGGGTTGGGAAGATCCCCTGGAGAAGGGAAAGGCTACCCACTCTAGTATTCTGGCCTGGAAAATTCCATGGACTAAAACTAACACAGCATTGTAAATCAACTATACTCCAACATAAAGTCAATATAAGATAACAATTTTTTGAATGAATCAGAGATTGGTAGGTAACCCATAGCTTTCAGAAATACTTCTTTTATGTAATTGTAGATAATTATTTATCACACTACAACTATATTGTGAATAAAAGTGGAATTGCAAATTAAAAAAGAACAACTCAGATTTCAAATCATACTAACTTATACAGAATATCAGAGTAAGAATGTAAGAGTAAGGATATATAACTTTTGATAATTTAAATGGAATTTTCCTATGGAGCCCACTGGTTGTGACTAACAAGTTATTACACACACACACTGGTCTTACACAGTGTGGGAAAGATTACTCCTGGTTCTGTAACACAGTGACGCAACTCCATGAACACCCTGAACAGGGCCAGGAAGAGCACCGCGCTGTCTCTAAACAAGACGGAAAACCCACAGCTTGTCCCTGGGACTCAGCGCATGCTTCTCGCTGTCAGTAGCTGAGGTTAAACCTGGTGGTTGGTGAGGAAGGAGAACAAGGGGACTGTGAAACCTCCTGCCTCCCTTACTGAGTGACCGTGGTGTGCGACCTCTGTCTCATGGGCGTTTGTGTGAAGACTACGGGGCTTATAACATTTATATAAAGTCCGTGAGCTGAAATGGCTCATCTTGCAACGGAGACGATGACCAACAGAAACCTTCCAGTTCTCAGGAAAGACTGAAGTTAATGCCAAAAGCAAACAGTTGTCGAAATATAAATCTGCAGTAATACTCTGATAAAGCTCCTGCATCATCTATTCCAGAGGTCTGCAAACTTTGTCAAGGGCCAGATAGTAAATATTCTAAGCTCAAGGGCCCAGACAGTCTTTGTCAAAACAACTCAACTCTGGTGGTGCAGAGCCAACCCAGTCATTAAAGTAACTGGTATCCCACCGTAAATAGCTAGGGCATCCCCAGTGGGTCAGATGGTAAAGAATCTGCCTGCAATGCAAGAGACCCAAGTTCGATCCCTGGGTGGGGAAGATCCCCTGGAGGCAGGAATGGCTACCTATTCCAGTATTCTTGCCTGGAGAATTTAATGGACAGAGGAGGCTGGCGAGCTACAGTCTATGGGGTCACAAAAAGTTAGACACGACTAAGCTGGTAACACTTGGTCAAAATAGGTGAAGTGATTACTTTTAAGTAGCAAATGCTGAGCAGTGTAGGGTTCGAATCTCTGATAGAAGATAAATAAAGTAAGCTCTCCAGTCGCCCTAGTTTTCTGCCTGTTTATGAGCACATCTGACCAGGGTGCTGAGAGGGAGACCTAACCATAGTGGTCTTGCTGGGTTGAGCAGTAAGAGGTCAGAACCAGGGCAGGATGATGTGGCCAGAATTTACTGTTCAGGGTGCTGGTGGGGAGGGAGCTGTGTACAGGAGGAGCATCAGCTATGTGTATTTATAGCAGCTCCCTTGAGTCTTAGGTTGAATTCTTGTTGCTGTTCAGTCGCTAAGTCGTGTCTGACTCCCGATGGACTGCAGAATGCCAGGCTTCCCTGTCCTTCACTATCTCCGAGAGTATGGTCAGATTCAAGTCCATTGAGTTGGTGATACTATCTAACCATCTTATATTCTGCCACCCCCTTCTCCTTTGACCTTCAATCCTTTCTAGCATCAGCATCTTTCCCAATAAGTCAGCTCTTCATATCAGGTGGTCAGATTATCGGAGCTTTAGCTTCAGTATCAGTCCTTCCAATGAATATTCAGCATTGATTTCCTTTAGGATTGACTGGTTTGATCTCCTTGCAGTCCAAGGGACTCTCAAGAGTCTTTTCCAGCACCACAGTTCAAAATCATCAATTCTTCGGTGCTCAGCCCTGGGTCTGACTCTCACATCTGTACATGACTGCTGGAAAAACCATAGCTTTGACTAGACGGACATTTGTCAGCAAAGTGATGCCTTTGTTTCTTAATATGCTCCTTCCCTCCAAGGAGCTTTCCTTCCAAGTAGCAAGTGCCTTTTAATTTCATGGCTGCAGTCACTGTATGTAGTGATTTTGGAGCCCAAGAAAATAAAGTCTGTCACTGCTTACACTTTTTCCCCTTCTATTTGCCATGAAGTGATGAGACCAGATGCCATGATCTTAGATTGAATGCAAAGCTGTACATTTATAAGTAAAACAGTTAAGAACGAAATTATAATAATTCTACATAAATTCATAAGAGAAAGGAACATGAAACCTTTTATGAACCAGCATAATCTCAACATGAACACTATGCAAAGACATTACAAGGAAACTACAGAATATCCCTCATAAGCATAGAAGCAAAAATTCTTAATATTAATAAAATGTCATTAAACCAAACATAGCAATACATATAAAAGGATAATATATCATGACCAAGAGATCAGGAATGCTTGGTTTAATATTCCAATATGAATCAGTGCTTTAATAGAATGAAGTAGGAATAAACACATATGATGCTGCTGCTGCTGCAAAGTCGCTTCAGTCGTGTCCGACTCTGTGCGACCCCTTGGACGGCAGCCCACCAGGCTCCTCTGTCCCTGGGATTCTCCAGGCAGGAACACTGGAGTGGGTTGCCATTTCCTTCTCCAAAACACATATGATCAACACAATAAATATAGGCAAAAAAGCTTGACACAATTAAATCCTTTATTGATAAAAATTCTCAGTAAACTAAAAATAGAAGATGATTTTATCAATAAAGAATATCTGTGAAAATATGTATAGCTAGCACTGTATCTAATAGTGAAAAACAGGATACTTTCCCTGTGTGACCAGAAACAAGGTAAGGATTTCCACTCTAAACATTTCTGTTCAATACTTCTATAGTCTTTGTCCAGTGCATTAAGATAAGAGAGGAAAAAAAAAAAAAAAATATATATATATATATATATATATACTGTGTTGGCCAAAATGTTCCTTTGGATTTTTCCATAAAATGTTACAAAAAGACCTGAATGAACTTTTTGGCCAACCCAATACATGTAAATAGGAAAGGAAGGAGGCTTTCCTGGTGGCTCAGTGGAAAAGAATCCGCCTGCAGTGTGGGAGATGCAGGTTCGATCCCTGGGTTGGGAAAATCCCCTGGAGGGAGGCATGGCAACCTACTCCAGTTTTCTTGCCTGGAGAATCCAGTGGACAGAGGAGTCCGGAAGTCTACAGTCCATAAGGTCACAAAGAGGCAGACACAACTGAAGCGACTTAGCACACACACACACACAGAAAAGGAAGAAGTTAAATAGTATTTTCCCCCCATAGAAGACATGATTATATACACGGAAACTCCTAAGAATTCTACAAAAAAGGCACTAAAACTAATTAGTGAATTTAGCAAGGGTGCAGGATATAAGTAAATATTTCTATATACTAATAATAACAGCAACAAAAAAGGAAAATAAAAATACCATGTACACTATCAGGCAAAATCTTGAAATATCTAGGAATTGTTTTAAGAAAATATAAGATTTGTACACTGAAAATCATAAGACATTGCTGAGAAAATTTTAAAAAGACCTAAGTCAAAGCATGCTCATAAATTAGAGGCTTTGGTCCCCTCAGATTTGTCAAGTTTATAGATTTAACAGAACCTCAATCAAAAACTCACCAGGATTTTTGGTTGGGATTGACAAGTTTATTTTTAAATTATTATGGGAATGCAAATATACCAGAAATGCCAAAACAATTTTGAAAAATAGAAAGTTGAAGACCTACACTATATAATTTAAAGACTTTCTACACAGTTACAGTGATAAAGACAGAGTGATACTCGGGTAAGTGTATCCCTAACAGTGAACAGAACAAGCGGAGTACAGAAATAGGCCCAGACATCGAGGGTCAACTGATTTTTGACAAAGTAGCTAGATAATTCAATGAGAAAAGCATGATCTTTTCAACAAATGGTCCTGGAACAGTTTGATATCCATATGGAGAAAAGTTAACCTTGACTCTTACCTCAGAGCATATACAAAGCCTGATGTGAAAGGCCAAAGATGTATACATGAAAGCTAAAACTGCAAAGCTTCTAGAAGAAAAAAATAGGAGAAAATCTTCAATGAAGTAGGCAAATTTTTTTATACAGGACTCACTCAAAAAGCATTAATCATAAGAAAAAGTTCGGTTAGTTGAACTCATCAAAATTAACAGTCACTGGAAGACTTTTAGGAAAATAAAAAGGCAAATCAGAGACTGGGAGAGAATAGTCTCAAAACGTACTTGGCAGAGGACTTATTTCCAGAACATAAACAGAAATCTTACAATTAATAATCAGATGGTCAGCAATCCAATAGGATATGAGCTGAACACTTTGAGCAGATATTTTACAGAAGAAGATAGAATCAGCATGGCCAATAAGCGCATGACAAGGTGTTCAGCACCAGTAGCACCACCAGCCATCAAGGAAACAAGCCTGAAAAACCCTATGAGACACCACTGCAAACTCAGCAGAGCTTCGTTAAAGACTGGCAACACGGAGGTCACAGTCGGTGACCAGGTGGCAGGGGCGACGCCTCCCTGAATGAGGTCCTCACGCTCCCGTCCAGGAACCCAGGGCTCTGGAGTGTCCCTGACTCTCCCTCTCGCCCTTTCTGTGGGTTCCTGGGTGGGTCCTTCAGCATCCAGAGAAGCCAGCACACAGGACTGAAACACCAGGTCCGCCCAGAGTGGCTCATTCCTACCTTGGTACCTCTCGGATGTGACTCCCATGTCTGCTGTTCCCACACCCACAAGCCTCTGACCACAGTTTTCCAGGGTCCTTGGGTATCTCTGACAAATTTCAAGCTCATCATAAGATTCCTGGGTTCAACAAGATCTCCCTCGTAAAAGTTCCTTGCAAAAGTGAGAGATGAGCAAGCTTGTCACTTCCTGAGTTGCTAGAACATCTAAAACCAATAAAATTCAAATGGTTAGAGTTTGGCAAAACATGAACAGTGATTGCCAAGCTTCTTGGCTTCATTTTGAAGCCTGTATTTACTTAGAAAGAGTATATATGTTCTGATATTCTATTTTCTACTGTGTTTCTCTTTAGGTCTTACAAAATGATCTTATAAGTCGTTGAGTTTTCAAGAGGCTCTTAGAGTTTGTGAAGGAAGACAATTAAGACAAGTGCATTTTAAGTTTTGTCTTCCCTAGAAACCCTATGACTCAACAGATCCTACACCAGGCAACACCAGCCGTCTCTTCCCACACTGCAGGAGTCTGGTGTACGAAAGGAAACTGAGTGTGATGAGAAGCACATGTCTCTGTCTTCAGGGTGTTCCCACAAGAGGGAAAATGTGAGTAGAGTACAGACATTTTTCCCAGGAGAAAAGACCAGGCTGAGGGACTAAAGTAAGATTTGGGTGTTCTTTAGGGGAACTAAAGACCAGAACGGCAGCAGCTATCCAGTTTGAGACTACAATAAACCAAACTGGTGTTCAGCTTTCCCTAGCTTCATGCATGGTACTGAAATATTCCAGATGAAACAGACTAGGAGGTAAAGGGTCTGTTGTAGACATGCAGACTAGAGTGAAATCCTTTTAAATTGTGATTTCCTCCCCATCTATTACCCTTCAATGCTTGTGAATGTAAAACTAAAACAAATCAACTTCAAAAGTTGGTGAGAAAATGAAATATCAGTTACACACAATAGACCAGGGGGACTGGCCAGACAAGATTATACAAAACAAAGCAACAGACCCTCGAAGGCAAGAATGAAGGCAGATCTCAGCCTTTTTCTGATTTGCATCTTTGGTTCTGGGTTTAGAGCTAGAAGTGGAGGTCAAGGTCATGGGTCAACCTAAGAACTCTATCATGCCAAGTCATCAATGAAAGTGCTGTATAATAGACACACAGACATTTAAGACAGATGTGTAAGACACATAGACACGTAAGACAGAGACAGACAGACAGGTAAGACAGATAGGAAGAGGAGCAGAGGGGCTTTCTTGACTAATCAGTACCTTCTCCAAACAAACTCCCAGTCCCTAGGGCTTTTGAGAAGACAAGGTGTTCTTTCTCTTTACAACAAAGACTGGAATTTTTATTTAGTGGTTCCATACTCTGGCGATGTTTAGACACCAAGATGAACAAAAGCACCTTGGAGTAAACATTCCATCTAGACCCCCACACGTGGACAGGATCTTGGTGGAACTCTTTAGCACTCGGGGGCCCCCAAGTCCACAAGCTTCATCTGCTGTGATTATCAGCTACTAGGAAGGTTTAATATTTGGGCAACTCCTGAAGTCCAAGTTTGAGAAAAGGTAAGGGCCTTTCTCACCCTAAAATCCTGGCTCCCAATTCCAGGGAAGGAGAACATTTGAGTCAGTGGACAGAGGAGAGCAGATTGTCCTCCCCAGTGTGTGCGGGCTGCATCTAATTTCTTGAAAGCCTGAAGAAAGGGGCAGCTTAAGAAAGAACGTATTCAGCTCTGGCTGGCTTGCTGACCTTCTCCTGCCCTTGGACTCAAGCTCAGACTGGAACTCACGCCATCAGCTCTCCTGTGTCTCCAACTTGCCAACAGATTTGGGGCCTTCTCAGCCTCCATACCTTTGTCAGCAGAGCAATGTCTCTGCTTTTCAACACACTGTCTAGGTTTGTCATCACTTTGATATAGTCAAGGCTGTGGTCTTCCCGGTGGTCATGTACGGTTGTAAGAGCTGGATCATAAAGGAGGCAGAATGCCAAAGAATTGATGCCTTCAAACTGTGGTTCTGGAGAAGACTCCTGAAAGTCCCTTGGACAGCAAGGAGATCATCAACCCTGAATATTCACTGGAAGGACTGATGCTGAAGCTGAAGTATTATAGTCATCTGACGTGAACAGGTGACTCATTGGAAAAGTCCTTGATGCTGGGAAAGATTGAGGGCAGAAGGAGAAGAGGGCATCAAAGGATGAGATGGCTGGATGGCATCACTGATACAATGAACAGGAACTTGGGCAAACACCGGGAGAGGGTGAGGGACAGGGAGGCTGGCATGCTGCAGTCCATTGGGTTGCCAAGAGTCAGACACAACTGGGCAACTGAAAAACAACAAGAACAACTACAGCCTCCATCACCACAGCCCCATGTGCCAATTCCTTGTTATGTACATTAATCTCATCCAGGAAAATCCTCACAGACACACCCAGAAATAATATTTAACTAGACATCTGGCAACCTGTTGCTCAAACTGGCATGTAAAATTAACCATCACATTATATTCCCCACCTTTATTCCCCTGCAGTTACTATCTTGTCTTTCTGCTTTGTTTACAAGTAAACTTGCCCAAATCGTCCTCACTTACCATCCCCATTTTCTCATAACTATACATCTATAAATTGATGTATCCTACTGGTTTTGTTTCTGAGAGAACCCAGAATAAAACAAGTGTGCATAAAGGATTGTTTGTACTGGAGGTGGTTTTCTTTGGTGGTGATGGTGATCTAGGGTGTGCTTTTAAAGATGAGAGTGGCGTGAAATGATTAAAAGAAGACAATGAAAACAACATGCTAATGATATAGCAGAAGATGAAAATCAACATGAAATGATGCTGAGAATGGAGAGGTCGGATGGGCTCCAGAGAGGCTGGCTACAGTCAGAACAGGGGCCTTCCTCTGTTGTACCAGGAAAGGAGGAGGACAGGATAAAAGAAGACAAGTGGAAATGACGATGCAAGTGAGAGCGCTCCATGTGTTCACCTCTACTTTCTCCAGGAAGAAGGAGGCAACGTGATGAGTTGGGAGTTAGGGATTGTCTGGGGTCAGAGACTTGAGATGAGTAAAGACCATAAATCTGAGAGAGGGAGATTCCGTCCACACATTCCTGGAACCTGGGTTTCCACCTCCCTCAAAGCCATAGATCACAGGCAAATATGCCATTAATCCCCATGGCCAGGTTTTTATTAAGTGCAAGGAGTTTGCAATGTGATATAAATTTGATAAATTCCTGAATTTTTCTTTGCTGTATCTGCTTGTCATGCTGCCTCACGAGCTCAGCCAAAGTTTTGTTCTTGTGAACATTTCCGGACAGTCTTTATCAAGCTAGGAGTTTGGCAAGGAAGGCCCACCTCTGATCACACATGAGACAGACAAGATTGGTTTCTGACTGCCGGCAGTTTTTGACAAAAGCGGGATGTGAGCTGCGCTCTCGGTTTCTAATAAGAAGATTTCTAATAAGAACATATGCGTCAGTCTGTATGTTCCAAAGACATGTTAATATTCATATATATTTGTTTCATCCCACATACCCTTTCACAGTGTAATTGGGGCCCGTCCCACTGAGAGGTGGAGTCTAGTTTCTCCACTTAAGTCTGGGCAGGGACTCCATCCTGACCAGTGGAGTCTGACAGATTCTGATGATAAATGATTTCCTATTCTAAGTCATAGGAAATTTGAAGTCATAGGCTTCCCAAGTGGCTCAGTGGTAAAGAATCTGTCTGCCAATGCAAGAGACACAAGAGATGTGGATTCCAACCCTGGGTGGGGAAGATCCCCTGCAGTAGCAAATGGCAACCCACTCCAGTATTCTTGCCTGGGAAATCCCATGGACAGAGGAGCCTGGTGGGCTACAGTCCATGGGGTCACAAAGAGTGGGACACGGCTGAGCAACTGAGCACGCACAGTAACTCATAAGAAAAGAGACAGATACCACTTTGCCCTGTCTCCCCAACCTTCGACTGCTCCTCCTCTCTCCCACCGCCGTCTTTCTCCCCCTCCTTTTCTCTCTTCCTCTCTCAATGTCAGGATGTTCATCTTTGAACTCCAGACACCATTATATGAGGAAGCCCAAGCCACACGGAGTGACCAGCACAGAGAAAGACAAGGCCTCTCTCAACAGGCAGCACCAATTTGCTAACTGCACAAAGGAGCCAGCTGGGAAGTGAGTCCTCCAGCCCCAGTTCAGCCTTCAGCAACTGTAATCCTAGCTGACACCTGCCTTTGCAACCTCACAGGAGAGCAAAGCTGCTCCTGGATTCCTGATCCACATGAAACCATGTGAGAACATAGTTTATCCTTGTTTTCAGACACTGGGTGTTGGGGGCTTTGTTTTGCAGCATCAGATGACTATAGCAAACAAGTCGAATAAAGTCAACAAGTCTTGCTTGACCATCTACCTCTGTCAGCACACAGTCCAGGGGAAATAGTTTAGGATATTTGCTTTAAAATACCACCACACAGCATGCAAGTGTGCTAAGTCGCTTCAGTCATCTCCAACTCTTTGAGCTTATGGACTGTAGCCCACCAGACCCCTCTGTCCCTCGGATCCCCCCGGCAAAATACTGGAGTGCGTTGCCATGCCCTCCTCCAGGGGATCTTACTGACCTAGGGATTGAATCTGTGTTTCTTAAGTCTCCTGGATTAGCAGGCAGGTTCTTTACCACTAGCGCCATCCAGAAGCCCACCACCACACAGAGTCCTCACCAAATCCCCATGTGTTAAGTGCTGAGATTAGACCTGTTTTACAGATGAGGAAACTGAGGCCCCAAAGTCACAAAGCTGGCAACTGGGAGGCCCGGGACAAGAATCTTTGCCTCTGGGATGTCTGTCACAGTCTCCAAAGACATGCCTTCCCTTTGCCTCAGCCTCCCTAGGTCCACCGGGCCCATCTCTGCTCACAGGTAAAGGATAGCAGTGCCACCAACTAAGGGGAGACCAGCGGGCATTTCAGGCCAAGTGGCCCCCGGCTAATACTTCCAGCTCCCGGTCCACTCACTGCCCCATGCTGGTCCTCCTGTGGAGATGGTTGCTCTGACTTCAGGGCCTTTGTGTCTAAATACAGAGCCAGTGGATGGTGGGAGGAACAGGCCGGGTTCTGCTGGAGGCTGTGGTGCAGAGAAACATAAGGCTTCTCCTTGGTGTCGTCTGCTTCCGGCAGTGGAAGTTGTTCCTGCCTCACTTCTCCGTTCCCCGCCGCCTTGCACCCTCCAGGCCCGGGGTCCCTGAGCTTGAGGCTCTCTGGCGGCCTCTGCAGGGAGGCCCTCACTATCTTCCCAGGGAAGGTTTTCCAATGTATGTGCAGTTACACCAGTCCGTCCATTTTCCCATCCAGTCATGAACTTCATTCCTTAAAGGTGCATCCTGAAGTTTCTCACCTGTGAATATTGACCTTCCTGGTCTCCCAGTGTTGAGTCACCTCTCTGCACTCTTACGTTTGTTCCATTATTTTCCAAGGGAATTTTGGAGAGAGAAATCTGATTGAGGGGCTTGCCATCTTGAACCAGATATTAAAGATTTTCAGTGGTGAGGACACCTCTGCAGAGTGACTTAATCCAGGATGCAGAGCAGGATGTGGGCAGCCCTGAGCCGGAGGAGGAGAGAGGCTGGAGGGGGATGCCCAGGCCCTTTGGCTCTCACGCCTCTTGCCCCTTGGTGGTTCTCTTAGAAGGACATGAGGACCTAGATGCAGAAAGCCCAGCGTGTGCCCGAGGTTAGAAACCTAGGTCTCCCGATAACTTTTGCCTTTCTGCTCTCATTAGAAAGGGTGCACAGTGACGAAGACTAAGCATTCACTGTCCTGAAGTTGCACTTTTCCCACTGCCAGCTGAGGGCTCTGGCCAACAGCAGTTCCCTTAAACAGGAGAAGGTGGCCTGTGGGGACCTGCATCAGTGACCGCGGCCTTGGGGAGGGCTGTGGGCCTGATGTTCCAGTTGGGAATGTTCAGCTCAGTCTCCCATCCACCTAAAACCATTGGAACCTATGTGTCAGGAAACCCACGGGTGATCCAGCATCTATGGAACAGCAAGGAGGCCTCCTGGGAACTGGCATGATGTTGTGGGGGCCACAGTCTATGAAGTCCTAGTGCACAGGGGGCCGGAGCCCTGCCCTGGGGGACCCATCTACCTGGATCTGGGGCCAGAGGCTGCTTCCCTGACAGATGGTCAGGCCCTCCTGTTCCAGACCTCTGATGCTCCTCCCAGCCCTGGTCTCCTCAACCTCATGAGGAGACCCCAGCCCCACCCAGGCCAGCTCAAAGGGCCAAGATGGGTCCGGCCTTGGTATTTTTCTGGACAATGTGTGTCATGCTCCCCCCAGGTCTTGCTGGGGCCACTTTGGACAAATGGCTGTTTGGAGGGCGTGAGGCTGAGTCCATGCTCCCTGGCCCTGCTCTCAGAGCTTGAGTCTCAGACCCAGGGAAGGATCTTCTGTTGGGAGTCATCCCTTATATAAGGCCCCCCTCATGCATCACAGCCTTGCTGCGGTGAAGGGGCTTGTGTAACCCAACGAAGCTGTGGGCTATGCCATGCAGGGCCACTCAAAGTGGATGAGTCATAGTGAAGAGTTCTGATAAAAGTCTGGTACACCAGAGGAGGGAATGGCAAACCACTTCAGTGTTCTTGCCGCAAGATTCCCATGAATAGTACAAAAAGGCAAAATGATATGACACCAGAAGATGAGCCTCCCCGGTCCGAAGGTTCTAATATACTATTGGGGAAGAGCAGAGGGCAGTTACTCATATCTCCAGAAACAATGAAGCAGCCAAAGCAGAAATGACGCTCAGTTGTGGATGTGTCTGGGGGTGAAAGTGAAGAGGAACTAAAGAGTCTCTTGATGAGGGTGAAAGAGGAGAGTGAAAAAGCTGGCTTAAAACTCAACATTCAAAAAACTAAGATCATGGCATCTGATCTCATCACCTCATGGCAAATAGAATGGGAAAAAGTGGAAACAGTGACAGATTTTATTTTCTTGGGCTCCAAAATCACTGTAGATGGTGACTGCAGACACGAAATTAAAAGACGCTTGATCCTTGGAAGGAAAGCTATGACAAGCCTAGACATTGTATTAAAAATCAGAGACATTACTTTGCCAACAAAGGTCTGTATAGTCAAAGCTATGGTTTTTTTAGTAGTCATGAATGGATATGAGAGTTGGACCATAAAGAAGGCTAAACACTGAAGAATTGATGCTTTTGAACTGTGGTGCTGGAGAAGACTCTTCAGAGTCCCTCGGACAACAAAGAAATCAAACTAGTCATCCTAAAGGAAATCAACCCTGAATATTCATTGAAAGGACTGACGCTGAAGCTCCAATACTTTGGTCACCTGATGTGAAGAGCCAACTCATTGGAAAAGACTCTGATGCTGGGAAAGATAGATGGCAAAAGGAGAATCGGGTGGCAGAGGGTGAGATGGTTAGATAGCATCACTGACTCAATGGCCGTGAATTTGAGAAAACTCCAACAGGTAGTGGAAGACAGAGGAGCCTGGCATGCTGCAGTCCATGGGGTCACACAGAGTAGGACACAACTTAGCGACCGAACAACAACAGCGCACCATATGCCGGGGATCACTCTCAGTGTCTTACACGAATGCTTCTTTTCATTCTGACTACAATCTTACGAGGCAGGAGCCATTATCATCCTCCAACTTTATTCAGATAAACAGAGACAATAACCTCAGAAAGGTTGGGTCAGGCCCAAGGTCACTCATCACTCAGAGGACGAGCCTGCAGAGCCCACGCCCTGACCACCATGCACCCCTGCACACGGCAAGAGGGGCTCGGGAGGGGTTTCAAGGTCTGTGATGTGTTTCCCAAATGCACAAAAAATGCAAACTGTCCTTTCTAGAGTCATAGGATTCTATGTCACTTTTTCTCTTCTTTGGTTTCCAAATATCCCGTTATATTGTTTAAATTTAATAGAGTTCATAGTAAAGGCCTGGGGGCTTCGGTGGTGGCTCATTGTTGGGGAATCCGCCTGCCAATGTAGGGTTCAATCCCTGGTCCAGTAAGATCCCACAAGCCATGGAGTGACTAAGCCTATGCCTCACAACTACCGAGCCGGTGCTCTGGAGCCTGGGAGCTGCAGCCACTGAAGCCCACGGACCCTAGAAACCGTGCTCCGCAACAAGAGAAGTCGCCGCAATGCGAAGCCCGCATACCGCAACTGCAGAGGAGCCCCTGCTACCCACAACTGGAGAAAAGCTCGAGCAGCACTGAAGAGCCAGCACAGCCAAAAATAAATAAATTAAAAAACCAGTAAAGGCCTCTGTGAGCCCCAGTTTACCTGTGCGTCCCCGGAGATCGCACAGTGCATTTCTGCACACTTTGGTGATGGATGCATCTTTGTGCTGGAGAATGAGAACTATGGTTCTTAGTCCCAGTGACCTGTGTGTCCGTGTGAGTGAGTGTGTGTGAGTGCGTGAGTGCGCGAGTATGTGAGTGAGTGAGTGTGTGTGAGTGTGTGAGTGTGTGTGCCTGCCTGTGTACTGGGTGGGCATAGGAGCTGAATTTAGGGTTATTTATTTTGGAAAGACTTTCCAGATGATTCTGCTAGTTACATCCATTTTGCTTGAGAATGATTCTTTTAAATTTATTTTTAACATTAGAGTTAACCTTCAATGCCACTATAACTAATTCTGTTAGCTGAACCCAACCACTTGTTCTTACTAGAAATGAAAAACTTTATTTTTTATTTTCCCCACCCTGTTATCAGAATCATTTGTACTCATTCAGGAATATTTAAAAGATTCAAAGAAGCAGAAAGAAAAAAAATACAAGAAGTACCATCACCACTATTTATACTTTGGTATAAATTTCCTCTTGGTCTTTAAAACATACATAAATAATAACATGTGTGTATTCAGTACAAATAACTAACCCAGTATCTTTCTTTTTAAACTTATTATGTCATAAATCATTTCCAGTTTACTAATGTATTGGGAAATCTGCTTAAAGGCTTTTTGGTATTCTATCAAGAGCATTTGCAATAATTTTTTCACCTAGCCTATGATCGGATATTTCAGGGATTTTCCTCCCTCAAGTTTATTATTGTGAAAATGCTGAAATGAATCTATGTCTATTTTTTTAAAATTGGTTTGGTTTCAAGAGAAGAAATTATTGACTAAAAGAATATGAATATTTTTCAGTCTTAAAGTATGCTGCAAAATGTATTTCAAAAATTTTCAAAATGATTTCTTTTCTCTCCAGTAGTGCATTAAAGTGCCTGTTTACACACCCACTCTCTGGCTTCGGGTGACCTGAAGCTCAGAGGAAAAAACCAACAACAACTTGCTCTTTTAAAAACAACTTCACATACAACAAGATGCCCATTGTGGATCAAAATGCCCATCCACATATTTCAACAGGAAATCTCCCTCCCAAGCCACAGGTTTATAGTATTTGAATCAGGTGAACTGAAGCAAATCTGAGAAAAAAACCAAAACCAAAAAAAAAAAAAAAAAAACTAGGTTGAGCTGCTATATAAATGATCCTAAATTTTACTGATGAAAACAGTTTTCTCTCTGCATGACTCATCCATCCCTTTGCTCCCTAAAAGGTGTGGTTGAGAGACAGAATTGAACTGCAAGCACAAGTTCAGATGGACTACAGGGCTTTCAGACCCTGAACCTGAGGTCACCTGGGGACGTCAGCCAGCCTGCCTGCCTGCCAGCCAGGCTGTAGGACAGAAGCTCCCATCCGGATCCCTTAGGAACTGTGTCAAAAATTGTCAAACATGCTTCACTCTTAACATGTGATGCACAAAGTGGGGTGGGGAAGAGATAGAAGTAGTTAGAAGTATTGAGTGCTGGCCTCCAACGGGAGGAGGTAAAACACAGCTTCAGTAAAGGAAATTGATACCATCTCATTTCAGTTCAGTCGCTCAGTCATGTCTGACTCTTTGCGACCCCATGGACTGCAGCAAGCCAGGCTTCCCTGTCCATCACCAACTCCTGGAGCTTGCTCAAATTCATTCATGTCCATCGAGTCAGTGACGCCATCCAAAAATCTCACCCTCTGTTTTCCCCTTCTCCTCCCGCCTTCAATCTTTTCCAGCATCAGGGTCTTTTCCAAGGAGTTGGCTCTTTGCATAAGGTAGCTAAAGTATTGGAGCTTCAGCTTCAATGTCAGTCCTTCCAATGAATATTCAGGACTGATTTCCTTTAGGATTGACTGGTGGAGTTATTGCCAAAGCAGGAGAGAACGTGAAAGATCACCGGTGACTAAATCTGGGATAAACTGGACAAAAAATTATATGATAGTCATGGATTATAATCCCTAGAATAAATCAAATACCCAAGAATCCATACTACTACAAATAACAGAACAAATAACAGTTCTTACAATGAAATTCCAATTAATACATGTAGAAAGAATGATGAAAATGGAACGTCCTTATTTGAGTAACACATACAGTTAATTGTTGTAGTAAAAAAGCGTTCAATGGGTGAATGAGAAAGCAAAATTGGTGAGTGAACAGTGTGATGAGAAATGGGTGTTTACATAGTCTCAGTGTAACTCCCCACCAGATACTTATTTCAAAGGGAAATATGCTAACAACAGTAAGCAATCTGGCAAAGACCACTTCAGCCAAATCAAAGTGACCATTAGCACTAATGAGACATATGGACCTCGTGTACCACTATTATAATGCACTGAGAAAGGCATAGCGTTTCTTCTGGGCTATCCTTGGCAAAAAAATACATAACATCAGTCTCATCATGAGAAAATATCAGGCTAATTCAAATAGAGAGACAGTCTGAAAAATAATGTATGTCTGAAGTTCTTCACTCACATTGAGGTCATTAAAGACAGACTGAGGAAGTGTTGTTGTTTAGTGGCCAAGTGGTGTCTGCCTCTTGAGACTCCATGGACTGTAGCCCACCAGGCTCCTCTGTCCACGGGATTTCCCAGGCAATAATACTGGAGTGGGTTGAGATTTCCCTCTCCAGGGGATCTTCCTGACCCAGGGATCGAGCCCACATCTCCTGCATTGGCAGATGGATTCTTTATTGCTAAGCCACCTGAGAAGCCCAGCTAATAGTGTTTCGTCAACATTAATTTCCTGGCGTTGATAGCTGTACTATAGCTTATGTCAGAATATTTGAAGGAGCTGGAAGAACAGAGTATAGTAGGATTTCTGTAATATCTTTGCAATTGTAAGTCTGAAATTCTTTCAAAAAAAGCAAAAAATAAGGCATGCTTTTATAGGGTTTCAAATCTTTTCATTGGGAATTTCATTTATAAATCACTTATTGAAATTTTAACAATACTTTAACCTTCATTAGGTCATGTAACTTGATCTCTTTAAACAAACTAGCAACATAGAGCTTATGGAAATAAAAGGAGATAGGGAAGGAACTGTTTAATTTTTTAATTAAAATATAGCTGATTTATATATTGAGTTACACAATAACCCACTTTACAGAAATAACACAATTTACATACTGTGTTAATTTCAAGTGTACAGCTAAGTGATTCAGTTATAGATATACTCTCAGATTCAGGAACTGTATTTTAGTGTTGAGCAGTAGAACCAATAGCTAATAGGCATAAAAAAAAAATTCAACATGTTGACTATTAAGAGGTTAAGTTGAACTAATTACAGAAATCCTTGATATGCTGTGTTGTGCTAAGCCACTTCAGTCATATCCAACTCTGCGACCCTATGGACTGTAGCCTACCAGGCTCCTCTGTCCATGGGGTTCTCCTGGCAGGAATACTGGAGTGGGTTGCCATGCCCTCCTCGAGTGGATCTTCCTGACCCAGGAATCGAACCTGGATCTCTCAATTCTCCTGCACTGGCAGGCAGACTCTTTACTACTAGTGCTACCTGGGAAGCCCTCTTGACATGCTACCTTGATTTAAAAAGAACTCCAACTAGCATTGATAGGAATACATTAGCAGAGACTAATTGAGAATCTCCCCAAAGCACACATTTAGTCAAGGCATTTTCAGAGACATACCTTGGATTTCCTGCAGCTGAATTAAGAAGCATATCAATTAGCTATTCCAATTGAAGCCCAGCTTCAGTTTCAAGGATAATTAAGCCAGAGCTAGCAGATCAGTCAAGTAAGATGTAAATTGTTGATCATTTCAGAATGAGCTAATTAAGGGAACCCTCCAGTTGACTATGGATTTTATCAGAAAGTGAAGGAATAGTCAAGTCAGGATTTTAATCACATTTAATCCCTAACTCTCTGAATTTAAACCCTGCCTGCATTTAAAGCTACAGATGATTTCCATCAGAAAGCTTCCACTAAATCTTCTCATTCAGGGTGACATTCTAACCTTCTGTAATTTTTATATCCTTTACCAAATCCCCACAAAGATGATCTAACAGAATAACAGGGAAAACTCTCCATGATTACTGGGAACTAGGAAAAGGTAAACATCCAAATTTCTAAATTCTTGATGGTCTGAATAAGAAGTGGTGAGCGAACTCCAAGAGATAGTGGAGGACAGGGAAGGATGTTGTGCTACAGTCCATGGGGTTACAAAGAGTCAGACACAACTTTGGACATGATTTAGCAACTGAAAAAAAACAACCAGAGAAAAATAAGGTAAGGGAAAATGTGAACCATCCTCCCATTTACATCTTCCAGAGGGGCTGTGGATTATGGTGGTTGGGTGCATAGGGACTGAATTTCAGCCCTGCTGAAGCCTGATTTGGGGCAACCTCAGCCTATAATACCTGCCTAGAGAGAGGTGGGGGCAGCTCCCTGCACAGAGCAGAAAATTCTGCTGCATCAGCTCCTGCTGACCTTTGTCAGCTGGCAGTGGGAGGTAAAGACTCAGAGCCCCCAGCCAGCTGATGGCCCCCTGGGAGGGAGAGTGTCCCCACCAGAAGACTTCCCAGGTTTGTGCCCCCTTCCATTACCTGCAGTTTCTACCTTTCACATTAAATTACATTAAATCTACCAAAAAGAGAGACCAAGAATTCTGAAATTTTCCATTTTTTAAATCTGGAATAGGTTTCTGTCAGGATAAAATAAATAAATAAAAAGCATTGAAAACTCATCAGTTTCTGCAGATGAAAAGATAAAACCAGTTGGCCAATCCAGGGAAACCGGGTCTCCATGAAAGAGAGGCATTTAAGAAACAAGAAAGGTTTAAAAAAAAAAAAAAAGAAACCAGAGCTAAGAAATTTGAAATATATATTGTAAATGAGATATGAGGAAGTATTTTTTTCTTCATCAATTTACTGGTGCAACTGGAGAAAAAGAGTATTCTCAAAGTATTATATACCCAGCTAAACTACCAATAAAGAATAAACGCAAAATAAAGACTTGGCAATATTCAAGAAATCAGAATATTATCTTCCATATGTCCCAAAATGTGCTTTGGAATTTGTTGTAGTTGTTCAATTGCTAAGTCGTGTCTGACTCTCTGTGACCCCATGGACAAATAGCACATCAAGTTTCCCTGTCCTTCACTATCTTCTGGAGCTTGCTCAAATTCTTGTCCACTGAGTTGGTGATGCCATCCAATCATCTCATCCTCTGTTGTCCCCTTCTCCTGCCATCAATCTTTCCCAGCATCAGGGTCCTTTCCAAAGAGTAGGCTCTTCACATCATGTGGCCAAAGCACTGGAGTTTCAGCTTCAGCATCAGTCTTTCTAATGAGTGTTCAGGGCTTATTTCCTTTAGGATTGACTGGTTTGACATCCTTGCTATCCAAGAGCCTCTCAAAGAGTCTTCTCCAGCACCACAGTTCAAAAGCCTCAATTCTTCAGCACTTTTTGATGGTCCAACTGTCACATCCAGTGTACATTCCATAGTGCATGGCTACAGGAAAAACCATAACTTTGACTATATGGACCTGTGTTGGAAAAGTGTTTTGGAATAAAATCCAGCAAAATCAAAGAGGGATCCACAGGGAAAAAATTCAAGAATCAATGGGAATAAACCAGAAGTACAATGAAAAGAAACTCCAGGTACTAACATAAAGACAAATGACATATGGAGGGTGAAAATGCAACCCACACCATCTAAGAAGGTATATATGCATTATATATATATCTAAAAATGGCTCATCCTTGGAACATATGTGAAGCTGTTAAAGTCAATAGTAAATAAGAAAACCAATCCAACAGTAGGATGGGCAAAAAATTTGGCAAAAAATGATATCCAGTGACCAATAAACATATGAAAAGGTGCTCAACTTCATTGGTCATTTGCCCAAGTCAAAAACACTGTGAAGTTTCTTTACACTGTGAAGAATAAATAACATTTTTAAAAACACACAATACTAAGTGCTGCTGAGAGTGTAAAAGAACTGTGACTTTCAGACACAGCTCATGGGAGTGCAAATTGGTAAAACCACTTTGAAAAGTTCCATGAGTTAAACAAAACCCTTGTATCAAGAATTTGGAATTCCAGATCTTGGCTGTCCTTGCTGTTTACCAGGGGTGTGCGTATTGGGAACTCCTCCACAAGAAGCCTGGTGTAGGGACACCAGCAAGAAGCAGATAGCACACTCAGGCTGGGGAGTGTAAGAGAGTTTAATAAACGGATGATGAACAAGCAGGACCCTGACTCCCAGGCTACCACCTGTGGGCTAAACCTTTAGCTGAAATCTGGTTCCCCTCCTCCAGCAATATGTCTCATCACCCCATGGAATCTGTGATGCCCATTGAAATCTCAACTTTAGACTCCCCTGCATTACAAATCCCGCTTTCACTAGGGGGCGCTGTAATGGTTCCACTTTGAACTGAGGCTACCATCATTTTGGGCTCCCCATGCCAATGGCCAGCAGGCAAAGAAAGGGATTACTCTAGGAACTGACACTTTGAGCCATAGCGTTCTTTGAGGTGGGGCTGCCCTGTGCATTGTAGTCAGCATTCCTGACCTCTGTGACCTCCACCACCAAAGGTGACAACCCAAAATATCTCCAGACATTGCCTAATGAATCTTGGGGGCCAAATTGCTCCCGGTTGAGAATCATTGATTTAGGTGATCATCCTCAGCTGTGGGGATATCCAGATTTTTGGACAATCAGTTGTGACAGTCACACAGTTTCATTGGATTTGTTTTATGATCTGTGAGAAGCTAACACAGGCAAGTTAGGATTCCAGGTCAAAGGTCTCAAAATGGCTTTCATGTCCAAGACTACCTTCTCAGACAACTGCAGGCCCTTCCCAGCTCGAAAGGTGGTTTTTCCTGTAAGATATATAAAACACAAGATTTATGCTTTCTAATACCTTTTAAAAATATTTGAGGCCACTTGGTATTGAGGAAAGAGAGGGGGCTAGAATCAGAGGGCAGGTAGAATCTGGGCTGAGTCATTGCCACCTTGTAGGGCTGAGCTTCTGGGGGTGGGGGTCAATTTCCTCAGACTGTAGAACAGAACCTGGCCCCATGAGCTTCTCGGCAGGAGTGAGTGGCCTCACCCTTGTAAAGCCTCAGAAGAGCCTCACCTGATGCTTCTCTCCTGGTTGAGGTTGGGCTTCTATTAATAGTCACCCCCTTTCTCCTTTTAACATGCTGTTTCTCCCTCTCATCATAGTGGGTGAGAACCATCTCAGGTGCGCCAAGCTTGTCTAGCTGCCGCATCAAGTCCTGCTCGTGCTTTTGAACCGGAAGAACTGACAGCTAGACACAACCGAGACAGAATGTGAGACCTTCATCAGCTTCTCCTGAGTTGACGCGGAATGACCCCCAAGGATACGAATGGGCGTGGTGCGCTGGAAAAGCAGGCTTTGAGAAGCCTCTGGATCCACGCAGCCCAAGTTGGTGAATGGGCAGGGGAGTGACTGATTGCCATCTTGGCCCCACTTTTTAGAGCTGACTTAAGTCAGGAGCCAACTGAAGAGCCTTGTTTCAGGGTCTGTTCCTGAGAAAACTGTTTGGGAAAGGCCAAGGGAAGTCAGGGAGCTAGAACATACGTGTGCAGGTAACACATATACAGGTATACACATGCACACAGTCTCACATACACTCAAGTGTCTCATACAGACATATACACTTACACAGAGGTGTACACCCAAGCACCCTCCTAAGTTTCTCATACACACTATGCACTTGCATAGGCGTACACACAAGCTCACACACATACAGCTTCTCACACACACACACGCTTCCTCATGCTCACACAAGGCGAACACACACACACTCCTACACACACCCTCTCGCACACTCACTGACCCACACACAGACTCTCTCTCATGCTGTTGGGCCACACGCCGAAGGCCTGCAGGCCTGTTACTGTCCATCGCCAGACTGAAGAAAGAGCCCACAGACAAGGGACCTCGAGTGTCCGTTGGACGGGTGTCCTTACACGTCTGCAGCTGAGTCCCTGCAGTGACTCCCCAGCGTCGACAGCACTCGACAAGCAGGACCTGGCAGCAATCTTCACCCCTCGGGGTAGGGGGAGAAGGAGGCTGACTTGCACAGATGGAACTGATGTCAGGTGGGCTCCTCGGTTGCCATGGAAACCAGCAGCTGGGTCACATCCCTCAGGTTAAGCATCAGGGCAGGGGGGCAGGGAGCAGAGTTTCCCCCATAATGAACTAGCTGGTGGAGCAATCTGGGCTGCTGCTGCTGGTAAGTCACTTCAGTCGTGTCTGACTCTATGTGACCCCATAGATGGCAGCCCACCAGGCTCCGCCGTCCCTGGGATTCTCCAGGCAAGAACACTGGAGTGGGTTGCCATTTCCTTCTCCAATGCATGAATGTGGAAAGTGAAAGTGAAATCGCTCAGTTGTGTCCAACTCTTCGCGACCCCATGGATTGAAGCCCACCAGCCTCCTCCGTCCATGGGATTTTCCAGGCAAGAGTACTGGAGTGTGGTGCCATTGCCTTCTCCGCCATCCGGCCTAAGGGTTAGCATTCGCTGGGGTTGGGGGCAGGTGGAGCAGGGGCCAGGCGGGAAGGGGCGTACAGAGAGCCAGAGATCAGCCGGCCCTAGTGGCCTGACGGCTCACGCGCTCACACGCATGCGCTCACGCACTCCCACGCAGCTCTCACCCCATCAACACCCAGCTCCCGCTTCCCGCTGTGACTCAGGGCTCCCATGATGGGCTTGGCACTGGGTTCGCTCCGTCCTCCAGCCGCCTCATCCCGGGATGAGTCACAAGCCTCGTGTTTGTGTCGCCGCTTGGAGGAGCTGGGCTTCGTCCAGGTGTTCTCTTGGACCGCGGGGGACGTGCGGGGGAGGAGGGTGGGAGAAAAGCAGGGTCACTCTGGACCAGGGATGGAGAGAGGAGTTGTGAGCAGAGGAGATGCCCGCTGGCGCCCAGCCTGGGGGCCTCCAGGGGCCCCGCCGGCCGCGGGAGCAGAGGCCAGGGGCGGGGGCCGCCTGCTCCCCACCCGAGGAGGAAGCAGTCTGCCTCCCGCAGGAGGCGGCTTAGATGCTGGGGGAAATCTGACGTGGAAGGGCGTCTGCTCCCACCCACCCCCTCACCGGCTCCCCTGAGTGAGCTAAATCAGAGCAGCTTTAGAGATGTTTTGCTTTGAGCCGACGTGGCATTCAGAAAAATCCCAGCGAACAGGACGTTTTAGTAAATAAATATGCTCTCCTGAGATTCAGGCGGGCCTTTATCTGAGAGCTGTTGCTAACGGTCGGGAGGAGCTGAGGAACAATAATGCTGTCTCTGTTTCTCCAGGGTAGGGGTTAATATTTCTTTTTTAAGGCAAAAGGCAAAGAAGAATATTTTAGCTGCCAGAAATGCATGAACTTAGGAAACTTGTCTAAACTGCTTCTCTAAGAGGCTTAGATCCCGTGACTCACGGAGGGCCAAATGCAACTGAGACTCCCTTCCCAGCAGGCCGTCTGTCCCACATGTGGAGGCCTTCTGAGAGAAGCTGGCAGGAGCTCCTCCTGAGCGCTAATGAGCGGGGAGGCTTCCCACCAGGTTCGAGGGGAAGGAGCCCATGCAGAGGCCTCCTCGAGGGGTGCGGGGACCTGCTCCACAGCCTCGGGTTTCCTTCAGCAACTCCAGGAAATAAACCCCAGATTGCTCAGAACATGGGTGGGCGCAGGCGGGCGGGCCGCTGGGCGCGGTGACCCTGCATGGAGGCAGGGCTCCGGGCGCTGACCTGGGACAGCTCAGAGTGGTCCTTGGGTGACGCTGGGGAGGGTGGCCCAGCGGCTTGGAGTTGGGGTCTTCGTGGAACCCTGGGCTCAGATTTCACTCAGGGAGCGCCTGAAAACCAGACTCAGGCCTGACTCAAGAGTGGGTGGGGTGCGGGGCACCCAGGGAGGGGTCCTGGACCAGCCTCGGGTCTCCCCCAATACAGAGGATTGGCGGGGGACAGTGGGGGGCAGGGACAGGCTGAGGGTTGATCCTCCTGGCCAGAGGCTGGCCTGGGGCCAGGTGCTCCACACCTGTGTCCCCTTCAGATGCAGAGAGCAGTCACATGCCCTGTCCCCATGGCTGCATGCAACTGCATGACCTGCAGAACCCTGCACCCCATGTGCAGACCCTGGTTCAAAGCTGAGGTCGGCACAGGGCCCCCTTCGCAGTCCTTAAAGTGAACCTGAGGTGAGGGCCTCCGCTGAACCCAGGAGCGAAGCCAGATGGGCTGCCTGGGTGGAACCTTTGGGCCGGGTCTCCCCTGGTGCTGCCCCATGCCCTGTCCAGGGAGGGTGCCCATGTTGGGGGTGCTTTGGTGGGACACACAGCAGAGGGTGCCTGGGAAGGGTGCATGCGAAGAAAAGGAAGGAGACAGATGAAGTGCGTTTTGGTGACTCATGTCTGCTATCCTTCAACTTTTAGTGGGTGATCTTAAGCTTGTGTGTATATACATAGTAATATTGGGGCTCCCCAGGTGGCACAGTGGTAAAGAACCCACCTGCTAATGCAGGAGATACTGGAGACAAGGGTCCGATCCCTGGGTCAGGAGGATCCCCTGGAGGAGGGCGTGGCAACCCAGTCCAGTATTCCTGCCTGGAGAAACCCCATGGACAGAGAGCCTGGTGGGCTACAGTCCACAGGGCCGCAAAGAGTCAGACACAACTGAAGTGACTAAGCATGCATGCATATATTTAAGTGCATTTTAAATATGGACGATGCCTGAGTGGTTCAAGGGTTACACTTCAGACTTTAATAAAATCCTCTTCCTGGTAGAGAAATTTACTCAATTAGACAAAAATGCTGGTTCTTTTTCTTCAAATGTTGAGACACATTTTTGGACTGGGGCCTTTTAAAAAATTCTCACTTTTTGAAGTGTTGCAAATTCCTTTTCAGGGACTGACATTAAGGATAATAAGTCTGTTAAAATTCACAATCCTATGTTAGAAAACAGACTAAGCGTTTAGTGACCCTCCTAATTCTTGTCTAGACCAAACCAGACACAGAAAGAGGCCACAAAATAATTGAGTTAGTCTAAACTGATGCTTTTTAACAATGGAAAAACCTTTGACACCCTGTGTTTTTAATTACAGGATGGGTTCATAAATGCCAAAGTTTCTAAGTATATTTTGAAGTTAACTGAATGATTAATTTCTCCAAGAGAGCTCCTACTCCCCTGGCAGCAAAGAGGCTGAGGATGCTGAGGACCTTGGTCACGACCAGAGCTGATGTCTGGGAACGGTTTTGGTTCTGTTGTTGAGGTCTGGCTTCTCTTATAAATGAAGGTCACAGAGAGAAAAGGGGAGAGGACGCTGTCCCAGGGCCAGGTTGTGGTGACTTGGATGGACAAAATTAAGGTTGGTTGTAGCCAAGCTCCATAAAGTGGACAACCGGCACAGGGGTGTGTGACTCCCTCAAAAATGCACGCAGCATGCCAGCTCTGTTTTGCGTGTGTTCTCAGCCGCTGAGTCATGTCCGACTCTTTTGCGACCCCATGGACCATAGCCCACTATACTCCTCTGTCCCTGGGGATTCTCCAGGCAAGAACACTGGAGTGGGTTGCCATTTCCTCCTCCAGGGGGTCTTCCTGATCCAGGGATCGAACCCATGTCTCCTGCACTAGCAGGCGGATTCTTTACCTGGTACCAACTGGGAAGCCCCTATTTTGCAAATGTCCCCGAAACAAACAGAACACCCAGCATTGTAACAGTCTGACTTAGATGGAAAGAGAGTTCTTGCTCCAAGCAGGCGCCCCTTTGTCTCCTGTGCTATGAGAGGGGAAAGTTGTTTTTGGCTCATACAAGGGTGCGCAGGCTGAGCGAGGCCCCGACTGTGATGGGCACACGGCCCCAGGACGGAGTGTCTGTCTGCCCCTAACCACATGGTGACTCTCCACGCTCACCAACATCACATCTTGGGCTTCCCTGGTGGCCCAGTGGTAAAGAAGCTGCTTGCACTGCAGGAGATGTGGGTTTGATCCCTGGGCTGGGAAGATCCCCTGGAGAAGGAAAAAAACAGCCCACTCTAGTAATCTTACCTGGGAAATCCGATGGACAGAGGAGGCAGGTGGGCTACAGTCCATGGGGTTGCAAAGAGTCAGACCTGACTTAGCGACTGAGCACAACCTCTTGACTATGCATTGCCCTCTTCAAGATACTTTTCAAACCCTTAGTCTAAAGTCCTTTGGGATAGCCTATCTCCTTATTGGACTCCGACCCTAAAACATGACTCCTGAAGGACCAGCTTTTCCTGGCTTGTGGCTGGTCAATCACAGCTTTCTCCAGGCAACGAACAACTGTGGGGCTTTGGCCCTTGTAAGCCCGACTCCTTTTCTTCCCTGGAACACTCTGGGAGTTACCCAAATCTGTTTCTCAAACTGCAGTTGAGCTCTCTGCTCACTCACTGTATAAACCAGGACGCAGAACACTGATCACCAGGGTTGATGTGGATGTATTTGACAGCAGAGACACCTGAGGTCCCCACGCCCCAAAGCCCTCTCTTCAGGGCCAGCCACCCACCCCGCAGGACCAGTCCCTCCATTGCTGGTTAGTCCATCTGAACTGGGGTTCCTAGGTGATGCCTGACTTGTGGTCCAGGGAACACACTTTGAGAACCAGGGCTTCAAGGACCCGCCCCCGCCATGAATATGATTTCCCACAGCTGAGAATTTGAAGAAACCTGGAGTTAACTTTCTGACGACAGCAGGGTGCTCTTACCCCCGGTGCTGCTGAGACCCGGCCAGGACTGGAGCGGCAGCCACCGCCTCTGCGCTGCCTCCTGGGGGGCGGGGGCACGTCCTCCGTCAGCCCCAAGCTGCACCTCCCCATGCTGACCCTGCAGGGGGCCTCTCTTAGCAAACATCCAGGATAATCCGGTTAGGTTTTGTCCATTTTAGCAAAATTATTTATTTTAAAGTTATTTTATTTTTAATCAAATTCATAATATTTAAGTATTATTGTTATTTTTAAATTAAGTTTAATTTTTAAATTTAGCCTACAATTGGATTTGAACTGATGAACCACAAGTATGTATGTGACAACTGCTCCCCCCGACCCCAAGAATTATGCCTTGGCTAGGTCTTTTAATATTTTCCCCTAATTACTAGGAATTTGCTTCCAAATTCACTACAAATTTTCTATCTTGCCAAGTCTTAGTAAACTCGTCCATGCCACTCTTATGACAAAAGGACTGACATCTCATGGGCCGATCAAAAATGTTAAAAACTAAGAAAACACAACCCCTATTTGTCAAAAATACCTAGTGATGGCACTGTCTCCTTTAGGAAAGATTTCTTTCTCTCCTGAGACTGTGTTTTCAGACTGTGTTTACATCACTGATCATTTAAATCAACAGAACCTCTACCCTGGTTTTAGCTCATCTTTACATATAGTGAGTGACCTGGCATCCAAAGCCTGGATCCACAGGAATGATCCTGTCCGCCAGGTGAATTCCAACAGCGGTTTTCAGACAGACCGAGGGGGACAGTGCGGGGTGAGAATCAGGCAGATGTCCAGCTCTGGCTAAACCGTGGGCTTCAGAGGGTTCAGTATGGACCCTGCGTGTTTGGTTTCCCTGGTTGGAGCCCACAGCTGCCCTGAGAGGGGCATGGCTGGATGTGAAGAAACGCTCCCTCTGCACAGGATCCCACTGACAGCAGCAGCTCTGGGCACACGAAAGGCATCAGATGGTATCAAAGTAGGCTCTGAGCAGAGACGGCATGGACCCCAGAAGACACGGCTGGAGACAAAAGCCTCCTGACCTTTTGAGGTGGGTCCTTATTAAAGTGTTTTGGGCAAGATGAAAGCGCCTGAGGACACGCCCCATATTTCCACCCATGTTCTTTGTGTTTTACGGGAATGTGGGCTCAGAAACCCCTGTAGCAGTTTGCTGGAAATGTAGATTTTATGGAAGGCATCCAGTAGGCTTCAGGCTGCCAGCTGGATGTGCAACTTCTTGGCCCTTTCTTCTTTGACATCAGTCATCACCCAGCCTCACAAACAACCTACTCCTGTTTTTAAGCTGCTATTTAACTGACGTGGAATGCCTGGGAATCGGTTTTTGTCACCATAAGGAATCTTATGCGTGGGGCATCTGGCTGGCTGTCCTGCATTGGCTCCTCCTAGAATCTAGGCACAGGCATACGATGAGGAAGATGTTATTAAGTCTGAACTGATTTTTGGCGATTCCTCCCATCATGTGACTCACCAGCGGAAAATGGCTCAGTTCCTCTTTTATTCAGAGTGAAACCTTTGCCTGCAGCTCCACCCAGGAGTGATCCCGTGACTCACATCCAGGGTGTACACGCTGTGGTCAGGTGGATGCACACACAGGATCGGTGAAGTTCACTCATTTCTTGAAGAAATGTTCGAAGAACTGATTTCTCACTGTCTCAACTGACCCAGGAGAATGTCACTGATCACTTAAATCAACAGAACGTCCACGCTGGTTTTAGCTTGTCTTGACATATTTAAACAGAATGATACTGACTTTTCCACTGTGTCCTGAAAACTTCTTTTCCTTAGAGAAGCAACAAAATCTGGGGTGTTTATTACTTTGCTGAACCTTAAAAAAGTGATCGGATTACCCCAGGTTATCAACTTCATGAAAAAAGCAAGCCTCCATCGTCCTCAAATTGCAGTGTTATCATGGTTCTCATGAGGGGATACACAGCCACAGCATTTGCTGAAAAGGAGGTACAGTTGATCCTTGAACAACCTGGAGCTTAGAGGTGTCAGCCCCCCGTGCAGCTGAAAATTCATGGATAACTTTTGGTTTTCCCAAGTTAATGACTCCTAGCCTACAGCTGCCCTGAAGTCTCATTTATTTATGGCTGCACTGGGTCTTTGCGGCTGCTTGAGCTTTCTCTAATTGCAGTGAGCAGGGGCTACTCTAGTTGCAGTGGCTTCTCTGTTGCAGAGCCTGGGCCCCAGGACTCGTGGGCTTCAGGAGTCGTGGCCACGGGCTTGGCTGTCCCGCAGCCTGTGTAATCTTTCTGGACCGGGGATCAAACCTGTGTCCCCTCCACTGGCAGGTGGATTCTTACCCACTGTGCCAGCAGGGGAGTCCTGGAAGCTTGATGCATAACATAAACAGTTAATACGTATTTTGTATGAATATATTACATATGTATTTCCAATGGAGAGAAGAAAATGTTATAAAGAAAATCATAAGACAAAATATATTTATAATATGGTACTGTGTTTATCAATACCATATGCTTATGTCATCTGTTTACAACATGCACTGTATATCTGTATCTACATCAATATTGTCTGACACAAACCACTGTAGATGTTACACATATTACTAACACTAGACTTCAAAAATGAACAAATCATTGTAAAACTTTTTAAAGCAGAGTATTACAGTCATATTCATAATACAGCATTGGAAATATTATTACATTAAAAAAATCCACTTACCTGTGATGACAGACCAACACCCAGTTTCTCTAATTAGTAGAGAGAGACATACTGTACACAGATGTCATTCTTTGAAAGCACAGTCATAAAATAATAAGTAACCTATTATACTTTTATATTAAACATCACTTACCTTATTTCTATATAAGGACAAACTATATATATATATATATTTATGGATTCATAATTTTGTTTTTATCAATATTTCAAGGCTATGTGATTCACCTACAATAAAAATTTTTCCAACCTATTTATTGACAAAAGTCTGCCCATAAGTAGACCTGTGCAGTTCAAACACGTGTTGTTCAAGGGTTGGTGTATTTACTCCAAATCCGTGAGCTGCCAAGAGTCAACAGATGGCTTTGTTTCTCTGCTTTACAAAGCAGAGTTGACTGTGCGTTGTTTTTAAAAGATCCCCCAACTCACTGAGGGCTGGGAGATTCCAGGAAAACTGATAGTTTTTTCCAGAAGGCGTATCAGCCCTCTCTGCCATAATTTGGGTGGTTGGATTCTGTTCTTCCTTTTGCTACAAAAAGTGGAAATGAGGTAAGAGGGGAAACCAGGAAATTGTCCCTGACATAACCAGTGCGTGAATATTGCCTGCAAACATCCTGAATAAGCAGCTCCTTTACCTTGGCACCAAGGACACCTGATGGGTGGGATCTCATGGTCTCTGAGACAGTGCAGACCACTGCTGTGTAGGATTCCCTGGGCCCAGGTGGCTGGTGAACACCCAGAAGGTTCAGACTGAGCTGGGCTGGGAGCATAAAATCCACACAGAATTCCATGGACTTGGTATGGAAAAAAAGAATATAAAATATCTCATTAATACTTTTGATACTGATGACATGGTTGAACCGATAACATTTTGGATTGGGCTGAATAAAATGCTAAAATTAATTTCACGCTTTCCTTTGTCACTTTATTTTTTATAGTGGCTACTAGAAAATTTAATATTACATATGGATGCAACTTCTATTTCTATTGCAGAGGGCTGGTCTAGACAGTTTGAAAGTTCTTCTTTGCTTAGTCATATCTGACTCTTTGGACCCCATGGACTGCAGCCCGCCAGACTTCTCTGTCCATAGGATTTCCCAGGCAAGAATACTAGAGAGGTTTGCCATTTCCTTCTCTAGGGATCTTCCTGACCTAAGGATGGAACCTGTGTCTCTTGCATTGGTAAGTAGATTCTTTACACCGAGCCATCAGGGAAGCCCCTGAGTCAAAACTAACTTTCTCTAACCATCTTTGATTTTACTTTTGGAAGCAGTACACAAAAATTTTCCATGTGCAAGTCCAGTATCTGAAGACAATCATCACCCCACCTCATCTTCTCATGTCATACAGACCTTCCAAAATATTCCTCCGACAACAAGTATTAAGGATTATGCATCCATTTGGAAAATGACCGCTGCTACCTTGCTGGGAAGTTTCTTTACTATGCTGAGGCAGCTCTCACTGGGCTCTCCCAGGGAATGTAGCTGACTTCACAGCGCTGTGAAGCACCTGGGTCCTTAGCATTTGTGGATCGTGGGACTCAGTCGCTCAATCGTGTCTGATGCTTTGCGACCCTTTGGACTGTTGCCACCAGGATCCTGTCTGTGAGATTTCCCAAGCAAGAATACTAGTTCAGTTCTGTTCAGTCAGTCATGTCTGACTCTGCGACCCCATAGACTGCAGCAGGCCACGCTTCCCTGTCCATCACCAATTCCCAGAGCTTGTTCAAACTCAAGTCCATTGAGTTGGTGATGCCATCCAACCATTTCATTCTCTGTCATCCCCTTCTCCTCCTGCCTTCAATCTTTCCCAGCATCAGGGTCTTTTCTAAGGAGTTAGTTCTTCCTATCAGGTGGCCAAAGTACTGGAGCTTCAGTTTCAGCTTCAGCATCAGTCCGTCCAACAAATATTCAGGACTAATTTCCTTTAGGATTGACAGGTTGGATCTCCTTGCAGTCCAAAGGACTTGCAAGAGTCTTCTCCAACACCACAGTTCAAAAGCATCAATACTAGAGTGGGTTGCCATTTCGTACTCCAGGGGATATTCCTGACCCAGGGATTAGAACCTGCTTCTCTACTATCTCCTGCATTGGCAGGCAGATTCTTTACCACTGTGCTATCTGGAAAGCCCCAATACTATACTTGATCTTAGCCAAAAAGCCAAGAAAGGTTTATTAGTGGCTCATTATTCAGACCTTAATCTGTAGAAACCAGAGAATGATGTTCTTACAACCTTAGATGAAAAGCATAAACTCTGTAATTAGATCTCTTGGCATTATGGGGAGGGTATCCAATGATCCAATGATGCTCTGTTCTCACACCCCTGTCTTCTTGCCGCTGATGACACAGTTTCCTGATGGTTATGGTTTGGTTCGGCAAATGCTTCACATTTTGGAGAGAAGCTGTCCTGAAGCTGAGATCTGCTGAACCATTCTGTTAGGCTGGGTGCTTTTAGGTAAGGATTTGGGATCAATGGAACAGCTTAAAATCAATGGATCATGTGGGATGATGTTTAGATGTTCTTGGGAGGTGATGAAGATGATGCCATCAGTGTGGAAGGCAAACCACACCTGGACTAGATGCCATTTTCAATAAGGACGACACAGAGTGGAAGGGGCCAAGATAATCAACTTGCCACCAATGGGTTATTTGCTTTCTCTCAGGAATGGTGCTCTGTGGAGGGCTCAACATCACTTTCTACTGATACTTGGTCAGCCTTGGTGATAGAGAACTTCTGAGAATTCAACATTCACTACAAAAGTAGCTCTAATATTTATTATTGACAAGTACATATATATGTAAACTATGTTTTGTTGTTGTTCAGTTGCTAAGTTGTGTCTGACTCTTTATGATCCCGTGGACTGCAGCACGCCAGGGTCCTCTGTCTTCCACTATCTCCCAGATTTTGCTCAAATTTATGTCCACTGATTCGGTGATGCTATCTAGTCATCTCTTCCTCTGCGGCTTCCTTCTCCTCCTGCTCTCAATCTTTCCCAGCATCAGGGTCTTTTCAGGTGAGCTGCTCTTTGCATCAGGTGGCCAAAGTATTGGAGTTTCAGCTTCATCATCAGTCCTTCCAATGAATATTCAGGGTTGATTTTCTTTAAGATTGACTGGTTTGATCTCCTTGCAGTCCAAGGGACTCTCAAGAGTCTTCTCTAGCACCATAATTCAAAAGCATCAATTCTTTGACGCTCAGCCTTCTCTGTGGCCCAACTTTCACATCCATACATGACTACTGGAAAACCCACAGTTTTGACTATACGGACCTTTGTTGGTAAAGTGGTCTCTGCTTTTTAATACGCTCTCTAGGCTTGTCATAGCTTTCGTCCAAGGAGCAATCATCTTTTAATTTCAAGGCTGCAGTCACCATCCACCACTTACATATATATATATATATATATATATATGTGTGTGTATATACGCCATGTTTATAATTATTTCATTTTCTAAGTTAGTTTATTTTTTGAAAACAAGGATGCTCTCTTCTGCAACTACAATAGAGCCAACAAAACTAGGGAAATTAATGTTGAAACAAAATTATCTGAGATTTGGGACTTTAATATAAAGGGCCAGCCAATAAATATTTTAGCCTTCCCAGGAAACAAGTCTGTCCCACTGACTCATTTTGCTGTTGTGTGAAAGCAGTCACAGACAGTATACACACGAATGGGCGTGTCTGTGTGCCCGTAAAGCTTTATTTACAGCAACGGTCAGTGGCCTGGTCTTGGCTGCAGGCTGTAGTTTGCCAACTCCTGATGTAATCTGTAGTCTATTCAGATTTCATCAACTTTCCAGTAATGTGTTTTGTGATATACTTTTATTTATTACAGTGCTGCATTTAGTTGTTGTGCCCCTTCAGTTTCTTTCAGACAGTTTTTCAAACATTCTTTGTCTTGTACCAGAAAGAAACATGAAAGTGGAAGCCCCCGGTTCCTTTTAATGGAGGTGTTTCAGGAGGCGATGACCTGAGGATGGGTGTCACTGCTCTACCGTGGACAGAGCTGAGTGTCTCTCAGTGGATGGAACTGGGAGATATACTTATGTCCCTGTCTATCCACGCATCCACCCATCATCAACCATCTACCCATCCATCCATCCATCTACCCACCCAGTCATCTTAAAAGCCAGGAGCTTATTATGCAGTATCTTGAGTTCAGTCCGGCACCTCAGGATTCAGTCTAATGCTTCCTCTTTTCTAGAACTGTAACTCCTCTGACAGTGAAAAACCTGGGTCCCATTATCTACATTTCTTTGTTCAGTCCTAGAATACACAGAAAGTAGTTTTGGAACTCTTAGACTTTACTTTTGCAAAAAGGAAACCACTGACTGGAGTTCAGTTATGTCTTAAGTTCTTTCTGTCTTTAACCTCTGGACATACCATCTAAGTAGTATGCTCAAAGTGTACTTGAGTTACATCCCTTACCTTCAGGGAAGTTATTTATTTGAAATACAAGAGTGGGTCACTCCTCCTCCACATGCCACCCCCCCCCCATCATCATTTATTTCTTCTCTGAATATGTGAAACGTTAAAATAATTCCATAAGTCAGAACCGTATAGTAGAGAACTGACCCTCATTTCCTGATTTTTTCAGTCCTCTCCCCTTCAGTCTTTCCCATACCCTGAAAGCAAACAATTCCATTATTTTCCTTTTCCTTTATGTGTATTTCCCACTGATGAAAAATATATGTATATTTTATTTCCTTGTCTCTTACACAAAAAAACTGCAGACTCTAGACATTTTTATGAACTTTGCTTCTTTCTTTAATGACAGATCCTAAAAATCACTCCACCTCAGTGACTTTGATTATACTTTATAACAGATAGGTAGTATTCCCTCAAAGGGATATGCCATCATCTACGCATGTGTACGCAATCAGGGTGTTTCCAAACACTTTACAATCAGAAACAGTGTTGCAATAAATAACTCAGAGTGTGTATTTATATTGTGGGAGTTGAATCCTCAGGGTGAATTCCTAAGAATTAGTTGCAGGAACAAAAAGCACATAAATGCATATGCAGTCCTTCAGTTCAGTCGCTCAGTCGTGTCCAGCTCTTTGCAACCCCATGAATCGCAGCACGCCAGGCCTCCCTGTCCATCACAAGTTCCCGGAGTTTACTCAAACTCATGCCCATCGAGTCAGTGATGCCATCCAGCCATCTCATCCTCTGTCGTCCCCTTCTCCTCCTGCCCCCGATCCCTCCCAGAATCAGGGTCTTTTCCAATCCTTAGCTATTGCCAAATCCCCCTCTGTAAAAACTTCCAACATGAATTCCCACCAGCAGGGCATTCCCACCAGTTTTGCACCAGAATGCAATGCTGCACTCTAAGTTTTTGCCAAATGGATGGGTTAAATGCATGTCTCTTATTATAAAGTTGAACATCTACCCATGTTTAAGAGCCATTTTTGTAATTTTTTGAGTTGTGTGTTCATATCTTTTGTCATTTTTTTCCTTTAAATTCCCTCAATTTTTGTATTATGAATACTCATAATACAAAAAATATTAGTTTTTTATGTGGTAAATATTTTCTCAGTTGTCAGACATTGAGTTTATTGTTGGCCATACAAATGTTTTATTTTCAGTCAAACTGATTATTCTTTTCTTTAATCAGAATTTTGAGCTACAGGAGCCTGTCCTTTGCCCAGGTGAAAGAGGAATTCATCCACTTTTTCTTCTAGGACTGGTGTGCTTTCATTTTTTGACATCAAGATCCCTAATCTATTCGAACTTTATTCTAATGGACTTTTGACTTTTCCAGTGGCTAACCAATCTTCCCAGAACCATTTAGTACACAGCCTACTTTTACCCCAGTGACCTGAGATGCCACCTTCATCTGGTGTTTGTTTGGGTCTATTTCTCATCTCTCTGTTGGGTCCCACTGGGCTGTCTGCTACCCATGCTGCAGTGCCTTGCTGTGTTAATAGGAGAGGCTGCACTGTTTAAATATCTGATAGCACAGTGCTCCCCACACCTGTGACTGCAGAGGAATCTCAACTGTCCATTTTGCTTGATTGGAGTTATTTATACATTTAGAATTACATATTCCCATTGCCCATTGGACTTAACAGCTGTAGCAGGAAAATGGTCTCCTAAAGATGTCCATACCCTAACTCCTGGGACCGTGGGAAAGAGAAATTAAGACAGCAGATAAAAGGAAGGTGACATGAGTTTGAACAAGCTCTGGGAGCTGGCGATAGACAAGGAGGCCTGGCACGTTGTAGTCCATGGGGTCGCAAAGAGTCGGACAAGACTAAGCAACTGAACTGAACTGAATCATCCCATTTAAAACTAGATTATCCTGGATTTCCAGGTGGGACCAATGTAACCACGGGGATCCTTCAAAGTGGAAGAGGTGGCAGGAAAGAGGACCTGAGGGGCAGTGTGAAGGACTCAGCCCGACACTGCTGGCCATGAAGACGCAGGAAGAGGGCCTTGAGCTGGGGGAAGCAGGCGGCCTCCAGGAGCTGCCACGGCCAAGAAAGTGTCCGTGATGGCCTCCGAGGAATGCGGCCCTGCTGACAGCTGGCAGTAGCCCAGGAGACCAGTTCCGGTTTCCGAGCTGTGAAACTATAGGAGGGTAAACCCTGTGGTTTTAAGCCATCAAGTGTATGGCAATTTGCTACCACAGCAGTAGAAAACTGATGCAACCTTTTCCACACAAAAAATCCACCTCTATCTCTAACAAAGCTTCTTGGCTTCAAGTCTCCTTCTTCCAACACTGCTGAAGCCATACCAGGTTTCTTTTAGTATTTCATCGGTGTATCTTTCCCCAGTTTTAAAATTTAACAACACAGAAGAGTGAAAGTTTTAAAAGTATCTCTTGTAATAGCAGTTATGATTTCTTTGACACTTAAGCTTTACTGTTGCTTCTTTGAAAAAAAAGTCCTCCCTCCCCCTACCCTCGTGCTTTTAATATTTTCTTTTTGGTTTTCAGTACTTTTACTATGATGTCTCCGGGTATGATTTTTTGTATTTATCTTGTGTGAGGTTTTCTGAGCTTTCTGAATCTGTGGCTTGATTTCTTTCATCAGTTTTGGAAAACTCCTGGCCAGGGCTTCAGGTATTACCTTCCTTCCTCATCCCCTCTCCTCCTTGGGTTCCAGTCACTACCCGGTCTCTCTGTGCCCTGCAGCCATGGACCTAACACTCCTTCCAGCAGGCTACCTTTTCTCTAAGTGCTTCGATCTCAGCAGTTTTCTCTTACCCTCCCGTTGCAGTGTTACTAAGGGTTTACTCTAGTTTATACTTAAAGGCACCTTGCTACACCTAGTCTTTCATGATCACTGCAGCCCAGCACAGCAAAACCTTAATTTAAAAAGTATTTAAAGTAACCACTAACATTTAATTTTAACATTAACATTTAAATGCTAACAGCAGCTGAAATAGCCAGTAACGTAAACTTTAAATGAAGAAAACATGAGTCATGTCACTACCACTATATAGGTCATTTCTATTTAATTAGGAAACTTGTACTTTAATAGAGACAATGACAAACTAGAACGCATCCACAGGAAGACAGGATAGTGAAACCTCTAGAAACTACCTTCAGTAAAACAGCTGAAGAATTCAATTAAATATTTATTGAACAAATGCAGAATAAATGAACTAGGGGGTGGATTTAACCTGAAGATAAAATACGCAACTTCAAATATTCAGAGGGCTGTCACACACAAAAAAATGAAAGACTTGTTCAGTATTTCTCCCATGGGCAGAATTTGACCCAAGGGATAAACATAAGCAGCCGACAGGCTGCAGACTAGTGGTACAAAGTGTATCACGTAATAGCTTCTTTCCCCAACAATGCATTCCACACTGACGTCTCCCTTCTTCTGAAAGGAAATATTACAACTTCATACTTCCCACGAATGTCTTAAATAAGTCGCATATTCAAGGCAAGCCCTCCACCGCCAGCAATGGATATACTCACGCTCTCAGAAAAAAAGTCTAAAGCAAACTGGTTTACCAGGGAAATGGTGTTGTTCCTCAGCTCAGGATCAGCTTTCTGTATTTGTGAGCCTCAGGTGGGCGGAGGAAAAGAGCATGTTCTCCAAAGAGGGTGTGAATTACCATCCCCAGCAATGCAGACGCGGCCTCTGGGGTGTCCTCCTCACACCCCAATGGACCACGGCAACTGTCAACCTACGGTGCAGATGGGAGGGGACACACTGTGTGCGGGGCAGAAAAAGCGCTTGACCACCACTGTTCTACAGGAGCGGGAGGGCTGCATTTCACAAGTCACTAGGGAATATAAACTGACTGCATAATACTGACGGACTCCATCCAAACTGTCAAACGCTGCAAAATGAGAACTGTTCCAACAACCATTCAGCTTGTTTTAAGGACAAAATATATATAATATACTTGATATTATGTATGTATTTTATCACATACTCAGTAAAGTATGCCGAGGTGCTTCATCCATCCAATAAAACTGAAAATGAAAATTTTACATTTCTCTACTTGTCAGTATTCAGGCTTCTGAAGGTGGATCTTGAATTCGGAAAGGTCAGTTTTCGAGGAAAGCCACGTAATCGGTGAGTCTGGCTAACTGCTGCTCGTTGGGGATGGGTGGAACAGGGGCGGGCTCTGCATGTTAGAGAGAAACACAGTCAGTCACCAGGGTCACAAAGCCATGGCCCTGCACTGACCCCCTCCAATGCCTGTTATTTACCAAAAAGGAAACTTTCTTAGATTTGCCTTCATCTTGGACATTAAAAAAAAAAAAACAAGCCAAGGCGCCTCAACTTCTATGAGTAGTTTTCCCAAACTGGGAATAAAGGCATGTTTGGTTCTGTTGTTACTGAAGTTTCCATGTGAAGGTTAGAAACACTTTTAACAGGCAACACCTCTCCCAAGAGAACATAGCCCTTCTTGGAAAGACCCATCCCCATATGACATTAATTTAATAATCACCCAGTGCTTACCACACAAATATTAAATTGTCAGTGAACAGAAAACCCACAGAGGATCCCTTTTGCAAAAAGCTTAGCTCTCCCATGTCGGCCTGGGGCCAAGTCTGAGTGAGGGCTGGCGACGGGCTCCATCAGGCCTGCCCAATGTGACACCAGGAGGGGCCACTGCCTCGAGGGGAGCTAGAGGGGACCCCACTGTGTGTCCTTGTGACTAGATGGAGTACTGTAAATACCATGTTAGGATTTAACCTCTGTGTCTACAAGAGGAGAGCTGACAAAAAGAAATACTACAAAAACGAGAGACAAAAGTAACGGAATACCTTTTAAATGAGCATATGAACATACATACCTGATACGGGAATAAACCTGTTAAAGGAAACATCCAGGGCCCCTGCAACTGAACAAAACGCACAGCCTGGTTACAGAAGCCTTGTCCAAAGCCTTCACACGGAACAGGGCATTTCTAACGCACTGGCATCCCAGTCGTTCACTTCTCAGAGAGAAACAGCAATCACGCTCCACCTGAACACACTGGTCTTTTTACTATAGCAGCGTTCTCTCACCACCTAGATTGGCTGGGCCCTTGTCTGACCCCTTTTCTGCACCCTCAAAGGGCCGAGCACATGGCGGTTTGTGTACTTCCTTACCGTGGGGTCAACAACATCTGAACAAGAGGAATTCAGAGCAGGTGGAGCTCTGGGATGGAGCCGATCCGAGCATTTATGCAGATGGGCATGGAGCCCAGCTCTAAAGCCATGGCAGAAAAGGATATTCCTGGTAAGCAGCAGGGAAAGTGGCTCATTTCAGACAGGAAGGCTCAGGGACCAGGAATTCAGATGGAGATGACGAGGACAGGCCAAATTTTTAAGGCCTGAACAGGCCAGATAACTTAATTTTGTGAAAGTTAAAGCCACTCAAAGTCTTGTTTAGGAGAAGAGTCTACATGTTTACAGTATGAGGAGAAAAGAGGAATTTCTGAATATTTTAAGTATCATTTTAGAAGGCAGCAGTTTAGATATTAAAAATAAGCAGTGAGAAATGGCCCCATAAATAAAAGGATGAGAGATGAATACTTATTAAAAATTAAGTTGTAATAAGGATTATGGAAACACACAAGATTCTAATGCACAAAATACATTCTAAAAAATTAAAGTAAAACCAGATGATCTTTAAGATCCTTTCTACCCTAAGTGTCCATACCCCTATATCTGTGTTTAACATGAGTTACTTTCATGTTGTTGACATGGCAGAATTTTGTATCAAATTATTCACAGGCAGCGCCTGAAAACCTGCAGTGGTCTCAAGAGTTCAGGGCTGCATGGTGGACGAGCAGCTCCACCTACCTGGCTTCTTGGGCATGACCATCCTTGTGGTGGAGTCGGCTTGCCAGCCTTGTTCGAGGATACCTAAATTGTGTATTTAACACAGAAATGTATTTTAAAAACAGAAACTCTACTTACAAGATCCACAATATATCAATGATGTTACCTGTATGGGAGGTCCAACATGTGTAGATGAACCTGTAACATGTATTTTCACTAGAGAGGTATCCTAGAGACAGCATTCTCCTGGGAACTTATTTGGGAAATACCTTTCTGAAACACCCATGAAAGCCTCATTTTATCTATCAGGCTGACATAATCACTAAAAAATTATCAGTTTTCTATAATATATGTATTATGCTATTAACCAGACCAAACGATTATAAAGAGACATAAGGAAGATGTCTACAGTACTCTAATCCTGACATCAGGAGTAACAAAGATGACGGCGAGGATAAAACAGCACACAGACGCCACACAGAGGCGGGCCAGCAGGTGCTGTGCTGGGCGCTCCTGCAGGGATCATGTCACGCAACCACGACAGCGCTGTAAGGCTCATCGTGACACGCCGGTGTGGGACAGGAAGCGCAGAGAGTCCCAGGGACTCGTCTCAGGTACACAGCTAGCATGGAGAAGTGGACCAGGACCACAGCAGACCGTCGTTAAGAGTATGGACTCTGGGATATATTATTTATTATGGGTTAATTTTAATATATTTTAATCCATAATTAATAAAGCATGGATTAATTTCAAAACACATGTCTGTATTCATAAGTAACAGTATGATTTACTCCAAGGACATTCATTAACCTGCCACTTGTGCATCTATAACTGTGGTAGGCCTCGGAAATTTATGATATGTGGTGCTTAATGGAGACCACGTTTCGACTGGAGAATCCAAAATGTCCAACACCATAAAACACTGCCACAAGATACCTACAGTATTAATATTCTACAGCAACCTGGCCAGGCAAGGGTAGCCTTGTCAGGGCCTGAGAAATGAAAGTGCAGAAGCACACCTGGAAACCAGTGGGTGAGAGTGGGGTGCAGACACCTAGGTTTCTGGTAAGAAATGGTGAAGAAAAACTGGGTTGAAAAGGCATATGAGGAGGAGACTGCCTTCATTAAGGAAGGGTCAAACAGGGGTTTCTGCATGTCCAAATCCATTAAAACTTACTTTCTTAAAAAAACAAACCCTACCTCCATGTTGATTTTCAAAGGAAAATATACAAAGATGTTAATGAAATTTAAGCTTAGAATTATGAATATAATGTTACCCACCCAGCATATCTAAGAGCATATGATGTGCACACCCTCAATCTTCCTCCGTGTCACACACATTTTCTACCACCTGTAAAAGCTATGATGTAATCGGGGGCTCAGAGGTGGGAATGTCATCAAACACCTGAGTCTAACCTTCACCCGCTGCCTCTTTCCTCCAATGACCTGCTATTCTCACCTTCCTTCTCCCTCCCTCTATGAGGCAACAGCAGGTCTAATTTTTCCTTCCTGGACATCAACTTGGCGGGCTCAGCACTGTTCAGCAGAGAGCAGAAGCTGACCAAAGGTATTAGAGACAAAGCAGAAAATATTCAGGGGCCAGACCACGGATGCCATAAGAAGTAACGGCACATACAGTGAGGAGATTCAGGCAGGAAAGAGTTATTAACAGAGTGAACACACACAACAAGGGTTCATCTAAAAGATACAGTCAACTTTTAACCTCACTGAAATGGCAACGCATTCCTTCACAAAGCTCCTGTTTTAAGACATCTTTAATTGGTGCCTATCTTTGGTAAAAAGCACTTTACAGGTAAACACAAACCCAATATTTCTTATTCACACTCACAAGTCCAAAAAATTCTATGAATCAAAAATTTTCTTTAACTCATGTGGTGGCAAAACTTGATGCAGGCCCGAAAATCTATGTATAGTCTCCCCTCACGCCAACTGTGGGGACATGTGCGCTCTGCGGGGACTATGAGTGGGCCTGGCCACCAGTGCTGGCTGCCTGGGGGTTGTGCGGTGTATGTCTCCTATCACCTTTCTAAAGCACACACACAACCTGAATTCCAAAACGTGTCCTGCCCCAGTGGCTTCAGATAAGGGCTTGCAGACCTATGATTTACATTCCATTTTCCTTGAAAGCAGAAAGTAGGCCCCAAATACCTTTCACAGCCTCCTCCACAGGAAGTCCCACAAAGGATGCAAAATCGTCGGCGATGATGGAGGTGTAGGCTTGGGAGACCAGGGCAAAGGCTCGTCTCCGGGTTGCATCTGTTGTGGGAGTAAAGGTTTGGCAGACAGTGAACCAAAAGAGCTGCCAATTTTGAAACACACAATTAAATTACATGACAGTCCTTCTCCAAATTTGGTAAGAGAAACTAGATCAACCTAAAGACTTCTGCGTTTACAGCCACAGTTATAGGCACCTAACATGTAAGAAGGGCTCAAATATTGCTGAATCAACACGTGCGTACACACTAAATCATTCAGTCCTGTCCAATTCTGTTCAACCCCACAGACTGTAGCCCACCAGGCTCCTCTGTCCATGGGATTCTCCAGGCAAGAATACTGGAGTGGGTTGCCGTGCCCTCCTCCAGGGGATCTTCCAGACGCAGGGGTGGAAGCTGTGTCCCCTGCAGCTCCTGCATTGGCAGGTGGGTTCTTCACCACTGAATCACCAAAGAAAGTAAAGTGAAAGTCGCTCAGTGGTGTCCGACTCTTTGCAACCCCATGGACTATACAGTCCATGGAATTCTCCAGGGCAGAATACTGGAGTGTGTGGCCTTTCCCTTCTCCAGGGGATTTTCCCAACCCAGAGATCGAACAGAGGTCTCCCTCGTTGCAGGCGGATTCTTTACCAGTTGAGCCATAGGTAAGCTGAACTACCAGGGAACATGCATTTCTTACACTTCCTCTGAATGAAAAAAGACATCAGGTTAAAAAATAAAATCTCAGGTGACAATAAAAATGACAAAGATGGAAAAAAGTTAATATAGATAGGACTCCAACTCTAAGAAAATTTCATTTGTATTTGGGATGTATGTTTCAAAATTTCTCTTTATCCCACTTACAAACACTGGACTGAACGGAGAGGAAATTACCTTCTCCCAAGATCAGTGGTCCTTTCTCAGCAGGGTTTCTGACACAGGACCACACCTGGGAGCTGCTGAACAAACCTGATAGATAACCAGAGCGCCCTTCCTAACTTTCAACTTCTAACTGCTTCCTTCCTAACTGCTGTGAACTATTGACTTGACATCATTCAAGTGCAAATCCCAAGGTGGAGCCCTGAGCCCCACAGGAAGGGGCTGCAAACAACTCCAACAAAACCTCCTCCCTAGAGACCACACACAGGCTCCCCCAGGCTTAAATTTCCACATTAAGTAATTCAGGAATGAAGCAGAGATGATAAAGGAATGGTAGAAAGTAGAGCCCAGCTAGCCTGTCTTCAGCCCATCCTTCAGTAATACAAAAGCTCCTCCAAGTGGCTTTAACATGCTTAGGAATTCTGGAGTTTACCTTCCACATTTAATAGGCAAGCGTATGCATACAAGATAGCCCTGAACACAAGAAAACCCGCCCCCTACTCCTGGGACAGATAACAGCCACACCAACCCCCGCAGATATCCTCTGCTTCAAAGTAGCCTGCTGGTTCTGCCTGCACCTTCTCACCATTGTGCTCAGGTCACTGTGTGGTCTGAACCACCCTCCTGTCTTCTCTCCCTGGGTCTATTTATAACCACCACCCCCCCCCCCCCCCCGCCCCCAACCCCCACCCCTCGCGCTGGAGCTCACTGCCATCTCCGCCCTTCTCTGATCTCACAGCGTCCCTTACTTAACAGGCAATCTTCTACCACCCACCGTGTGCACTGCACTCCTCCCCACCCCCTCACCCCGGACTTCTCTACAGGAGGGCTTTCACGTCTTATTATCCCCCCAGGGCACTTCTAAGGAAGGGTGTGCCGAGCACGGACCAAGTGGGCCCGACTGCAGCCTTTGGACTCTCCTCTTCCTTAGACGTTGCTGAGAGTCAATCCTGTTGCTTCCTTTCTCCCTGAGCCTGACTGCCTCCCCAGCTTTCACTGAGCTGTTATTTGCTTCTCTTCCAATTCCCTCCTTCCTTGCTACCAACTTTCAGCAAATGACCTTAAAGTAGACTTCTAACACAGCTGAGAGATAAAGGAGCTTTTTCTATTGAAACCTACAGACATTCAGTGGAAAAGAACCCAGAGCAACAACGAAATAGGAAAATACAAGTGTACACCAAAAGCTACATTCATTTGGTAAGCCTTCCATATTTTAGAAACTTTTACTTTCAAGTTCAAGTACTCTGGTCAGATTTCTCAGAGTTGAAAGAGGAACAGAGTAAGAATACAATGTGACTGAAAGAGAAAAACAGAGTGGAGAGAAGAGAAACATCCAGGGGAAGGCAGAGCGTAAGGACAAAGCAGCAGACACAAAGGCCACGAGAGCCACAGCATCCATCAGAGGCCGAGACCCTCAGGCTGCTTTTAACCCCTCAGCACAAACCAACCTGACATCTGCATCCAGACCAGGCCCTGGTGACCCCAGTGATGAGATGTGCAGCCTCAGGAGAGCATGCATCAGAATGACAAGCAGGAAGGTGGACCATGTTGAGCTGGCACCTAGTATTGCTGGCAGTTCTTCACGGGACAAAGTCTTGGGGAGACCCTGAGAGATTGCTTATTCTGTTGCTCAACGAATACTTCAACGTGCCTATGATCTACCAGGAACTGCCAATGCCGGTGCTAGAGGCAGAGGGGAAGACGAGCCAGCTGTCCTTTGCAACCCACCTCTGCCCTTAAACCCCAGCGAGGCTGGCCACCCAGGGCTCGCGTACTGGGTGGACCTGGGTCCGCAGGGCAGGGAATGTACATCCTCAGCCCCCTCCTTGTCTTGCTCTGGATCTCAGTTTCTCAAGGCGTAAGCAATGACACCAAGCTTATTTCCTGTGCGAATATGCAAAGTCACCCGTACTGTACCAGGGCAGCCTATTCTCCTGTTTTGTCATGCACACTGTTCTGCTTTACCACACCAAGAATGAGGTACACTTCAGAGGCAATATTTGCCTTCTGCTCCCCTGAAAAGTTGACATCCCTTGCCAGAGTGATGAGCAGTATTCAAGAATTCCTGCTCAATGACCCTCCAGAACAGACAGTGGATAATGAAGACAGGAATTAACCACAGAAACAAGGTAACAATATGAAGTAATGGTTTAACAACATACGAAACAGTGAACCAAGCAGAGTGGAAGCAAACACTGGGGGTGGGAGAACGGAGAGAGAGAGAGGCAGGGGCAAGTTCTGTTGTGCTATACGGCATTAGACTTGTAATTTAAAAAAAAAGGGGTTAAAAAAAAGTTTGAGTATCTATATACTAAACTGATTAGTCATAAATCCAGAAGCTGAAGAAAGCCCATGAAGGGCTGAGGTTCACAGAGTCCATAGCAGTCTCTACTTTCAAATACGTGGGGTTTAAATCTTATTCCCTTGAACTTACTGGAATATTACAAAATTTCAATTCAGTAGCAAAAATCATCTCTTACTGATAAGCAACTTCAATCTAGAGTTGAATTAAGAGGCAATGAGGCCCTCAAATGCTGATACAAACTCAAGTGATATGAAATCAAAGCACAATTTTTAGCAAATTTAAAAAAGAATTCTGAAAACTTCCCCAATTCACCGGGCAGAGAATATCTATTTTTCAAACACACTGAATTACTCCAACACTTAAGGTCTAGTCTAGTTTCTTATCCACAGAGGAACACTACCTCTGAGAGCTTCCATGATTGGCTGGACGGCCTCAGACCACTGATGAGCGTTGATGGTGCTGTAGATCCCGGGGAAGTCCCTCTGCCAGATCCGCTGGCCAACTGACCAGATAGCCCCAAGTTCAGAGTTTGCCTGCAAGAAAGATTACTGCCTTTGAGGACACTCACTCTGCACATACACCAACAACTGAAGTTTAAAACATAATGCAGGGTTTAAGAGCTGTAACCACTGTTTCAGCCCAATCACTTTCAAAAAGGTTTTTAAACGTGGTGATTAGTGCTATAGAGTTTATTGGCATGTTTTATATGGGTTTTTATTAAAAAATTAAGGCATAAGAAAGTAGTCCAAAAATATTTCATACAATTTAGGAATGAGTTATATGAAACACTCTTTTTTAACAGATGTTTTATTTACATTTCATATATATAATACATAGAACACATAACATCTATATATACATGTACATAAAATACATACATCTATTCTAAGGGCAAAAATAATAGCAAAATGGCTAATAATAAAGACTCTCAATCTAAGATATCATAAAATGTAGCAGAAGGATAGCATTTCCACTAGTAACACTGAAACTATGCATATAATTTGTATCTTTTTTTAAGCCATTGACACTGGAGGAACATTCCAAACTTACTCAATAGAATGTGGAGGAAAAAGAGTATAAATACTAATCTGATCTGCTGCTGAATATCAATAATGAATTAAAGGGATTTAGGTAAATTCTTGTTAATATTTTGTGAATGTACAAGAAACTCACTTCACATTTATGTGAGACACAGTGGATCATCAGAAATCAAAAATTCTTTCCATCTTGGAAGAAACTATTAAGTGAGTTCATCTACCCTCTCATGAAAAACAAGAAATCTAAAATCCTAGTTACCAAAAAAAATCTTAATGCTCTGAATAATTATTATTGTTAGAGTGTTCTTGTAACTAATATTAGTTGCAAAATAAATCACATTTAGAAAACTGCACAAATCAGTTAAAAACAAAATAATAAAACAAAACCCAAACTTCTATCTAAACTAACTTGGTTGTTTGTTAGGTAAAGTGACACTTATAAAGTATGTTAAGAAACCTGATCAGAGGCAGTTGAGCACAGATTTTTACTCCATCCAAGGGAAATTAAGATTAGAGGAATCTATAGATCTATTCTTAAAATTTAAAGGCAGTTTAATAACTGTTCTGTGAATCACATGAAAAAGAAAACAGAAACTTTGCTTCTTAAATGATGGCATTACTAAAGTAGTAAGATATACTGAAGCATACTTACAGATTTTATAGCAGGTGGTATTCTTTTCCAAAGATATCTTGCATTGTTCCTAATTTACATCCCCCCAAGAAAAAACAAGCAATTTAAAAAAATCACCTCAGTAAATATTTAAAATTTTAGATCCTACTGCAAACACACAGAAGTATACTTTAAAATTCTCTATATAATACAAAATGAAATTTAGTTTTACATGAATTTGTCCAGGGGAAGTAAGAGTGGTTTTCCAGATAAGACATGAAATATTTTTATCAAACTAACATTCTGCCATTTTTAGTAAACTTTTTAATAATTCAGATCTTAAATTGAGGCAACAGTATAAAGACTTATATAGGACTATCTAAACAATTCATTCATATATAAAATAAACAAATTCCTACACTTTCCAAGTCCTAGCATTCCTGACAATACGCATAGTACACAATGCTTATCATGACCCCTCCTGCTACTAGCGAGCATACAGGCACCAAAACTTCAAGGCAGTTTTTTATTTTTTTAGAGTTTGGAAGCTTGCATGACAACAAGCATATGACGACAGCATTATAAAACAGGAAACATAATTTGTGTGCTACACGAGTAATGAAAACCTCAGTTTAGTTTAAAGGGTACAAAATGAAAAGGTTTAGAGGAATTTAAAGCAAATTAACAGTAACCATCGGTGGGATGCAGCACTACAAGGGACTCTTCTTGCTTCTGACTTTTCTTCAACGAACATGAATTAGGAATAATTAAAAAACAAAACCTTTCAAGAAATGTTTTATGTTGATAACAAATTCCTTTTGGCTTTCTCAACTTTCCCTTTTAGTTTCTCTTAGTCTACTGATTACATGTGAAGTTAAGTAAACAGAGATCATAAAAGATATAGGTTTTATAACCAGAGGAAAGAAAGATCAATATATTTAAAGGAATTTACTGACACTGCAGCTTCTCATAACAAATTAGGATGTCTCTTAGAAGGCATCCACAAGCGTATTTTAAAACAACTCAGCCGAATCATAATTTCTTAAGTCATGATTCAATACATGAAATAAGCGGCACAGCTCCTTGTACCTATGTTTCAGTGATACTACTTAAATGTAAGAATAATTTCCTGAAGAAGATGCTTCTCTTAGCTTTAGGTAGAAGGTACTTACATGTCATTATGGAGTAGATACAAAGCTAGAAGCTGACCATACACTGGGGGTGTAGCAATTCCTCCTGGAGCCTAAAGAGAAATAAACCTCATTTATTCTTTTGTATTTTAAAGAGAATTTCCTTAACTCATCTAAAGAGTAAGCATATTTTATGCTTATTTAACTTATATGCAGAGTACACCATGAGAAACGCTGGGCTGGAGGAAGCACATGCTGAAATCAAGACTGCCGGGAGAAATATCAACAACCTCAGATATGCAGATGACACCACCCTTATGGCAGAAAGTGAAGAACTAAACAGCCTGTTGATGAAAGTGAAAGGGGAGAGTGAAAAAGTTGGCTTAAAGCTCAACATTCAGAAAACTAAGATCATGGCATCCGGTCCCATCACTTCATGGCAAATAGATGGGGAAACAGTGGAAACAGTGGCTGACTTTATTTTTGGGGGCTCCAAAATCACTGCAGATGGTGACTGCAGCCATGAAGTTAAACGACACTTACTTGTTGGAAGGAAAGTTATGACCAAGCTAGACAGCATATTAAAAAGCAGAGACATTACTTTGCCAACAAAGGTCCGTCTAGTCAAGGCTATGGTTTTCCCAGCGGTCATGTATGGATGTGAGAGTTAGACTATAAAGAAAGAACTGATGCTTTTGAACTGTGGTGAAGGAGATCAGTCCTGGGTGTTCACTGGAAGGACTGATGTTGAAGCTGAAACTCCAATACTTTGGCCACCTGATGTGAAGAGGTGACTCACCGGAAAAGACCTTGATGCTGGGAAAGATTGAAGGCAGGAGGAGAAGGGGACAACAGAGAATGAGATGGTTGGATGGCATCACCGACTCAATGGACATAAGTTTCGGTAGGCTCTGGGAGTTGGTGATAGACAGGGAGGCCTGGTGTGCTGCGGTTCATGAGGTTGCAAAGAGCTGGACACGACTGAGTGACTGAACTGAAGCAGATTTTATAGTAGTTGTTATTACAGATGGAGAAACAACTTAGGGAAGAATCATACACTAAAACCCAGAGGATTAAATTTAGGTCTGTCATCAGCTGTGATTTCTCTGTCTGGGCCTCTATGTATTCATACACACGAGAATATTTAAATGTGATCCCTTTCCCAATTCTCAAATTCTTACTTAGTTGTACTATTATAAGAAGTGTCTTCAACAGATTTCTAAAGCAATATGATTAATTCTTCCCACTATATCAAATACATTGAATATCTAAGTAAACACAGAATAAAGAAAAGAACATCAGCTGAGCTACAAAACATCTGGGTTACAAAAACATTCTTCTCCTCACTCAATTTCAGTTCATTCAGATGACATCTATAAAGTGTCTATTGCAGAGCTGCTGCTTCTGGCAGCTGTCTCCTTTGGTTAATTAACTTTTTATATCAAGGTTATAAATGCCGTTAAGGGCCTTTCTAGGAAAAAAACATTACGTTAGTAGTTGCATGATACAAGGTTCACCTGTCCTTCGGAAGACAAGGGGCTTCCCTGGTGGCTGAGACTAGTAGAGAATCTGCCTGCAATGACAGAGAACCAGCCAGGATGGATCCCTGGGTGGGGAAGATCCCCTGGAGGAGGGCATGGCAACCCACTCCAGTATTCTTCCCCAGAGAATTCCATGGACAGAGCAGCCTGTGGACTCCTGGGGTCTCAAGAGAGTCGGACACGACTGAGCGACACACACACACACACACACACACACACGACAAACGGCACACACACACACACACACACACACACACACACACACGACAAACGGCACACACACACACACACGACAAACCGGCAAGCTTCCGTGCTAACGTGAAACTAAGAAGGGCTTTCTGAATCAAGCAAAGGTTACAGCGGTCACACCTCCGTCTGTGCCTGTGCCTGCACTACTGTCTTAATAAACCCACATTTCTGCACCTCTTCCCACAGCGCAGAAGAAGGGCGTTTAGTATAGCACAGAAGCGTATGCAGGGTGTGAGGCGCAAAGACGCACAGTGGTTCCGGGCTCACTAACTGAACACACAGAGCGAAAAGCTCCTGGCGAGTCTGGGGGGACCAGGCCCGGAGGCTCACCCCAGCCCCCCGGCATTCCCACGTCAGCTCCCGCGCCCTCCCGGCGCCGGCCCCGAGCCCCGCGGGCCCCAGGCCCCGTTACCCTGGAGACCGAGGCCGCCCGAGGCCTCGCGACTCCGCCAGGTGGACAGCTACCTCGAGCTCCTGGTTCTCGCACTGATCCAGCAACTTTTTGAAACTAAAGGAACTTTCCGCCATCACCGCCACTGGCATTTTCCCGGCCGGTCCCGCCGCCGCGCCTCCTCAGCGGAACCGGGCCCCACTCTGTCCCTCGGGGCGTCGCGCCCGCGATGACGTAAAAGCCGAGAGCGCCGCCAAGCTCCCCTGCGCAAGCGCCTCGTTGGTTCCGCTGCGTCATCAAACGTAGCTGCGACGGGGGCGGGGTCGCCGCCGCTCTAGCCGGCGCTCTCGGTGCCCTGGAGGACTGACCGGTCTTCTGGGAAGCAGCTGTCCCAGCACACAGGTAAAGCCCGGGCGGGAGGAGTTCTGTGCATAGTTGAGGATTTTTCCTATGGTTTTCCCAGTGGTCATGTATGGATGTGAGATTTGGACTGTAAAGAAAGCTGAGCGCCGAAGGACTGATGCTTTTGAACTGTGGTGTTGGGAGAAGACTCTTGAGAGTCCCTTGGGCTGCAAGGAGGTCCAACCGGTCCATCCTAAGGGGGATCAGTGCTGGGTGTTCACTGGAAGGACTGATGCTGAAGCTGAAACTCCAACACTTTGGCCACCTGATGGAAAAAACTGACTCACTGGAAAAGATCCTGATGCTGTGAAAGATTGAAGGCAGGAGGAGAAGGGGACGACAGAGGATGAGATGGTTGGATGACATCACCGAGTCAATGGAAGTCAGTCTGAGTAAACTCCGGGACTTGGTGATGGACAGGGAGGCCTAGCGTGCTGCAGTCCATGGAGTCGCAAAGAGTCGGACACGACTGAGCGACTGAACTGAATTGAAGACTTTTCGAAGTCTTTACTTTGAGACCTTGCAAATTTAAAGGTTTAAAACTACCTTTTGATTCCGCCTGCTCCTGCTTCTTCAGCAGCCCTCCCATGGCAGTGAAGGCGCTGTAATTTTCCCCGCGGGGCTCCACTCCTGCAGGCCCCACGTCTTTATATCTAGGTGATGCTTCTCTGGATTGGACCTTCGAACACTAAGGTGCAGTGTTCTCCGGACTTCCAATCGTGCTGCTCTCCCCACACAGCCACTGCAACCGAAATGAGGTTTTCAGAAACACGTTCAGATATTGTTATTCTTCTGAAAAATGATAAAAATCACAGCAAATCCCTAAACTCCAGCGTTTGACGTTGCTTCCACCGCCTTAAAAAAAATTGCCGCAACTTAAAAAGTTTAGAGTTGTGTTTTCAAGTAGCCCCAAGAGAACTGCTCTAAGGGGCAGGGCGGGGAGGAGTCAGGTTATACAGAGGTCTTACAACAAAGGGTAGATCGTCTGAACACCGAAAAATTCAGTTCCATTCAGTTGAGTTGTGTTCGACTCTTTGCAACCCCATGGACTGCAGCGCGCCAGGCTTCCCTGTCCATCATCAACTCTCGGAGCTTGCTCAAACTCATGTCCTTTGAGTCGGTGATGCCATCCAACCATCTCATCCACTGTCGTCCCCTTCTCTTCCTGTCTTCGATCTTTCCCAGCATCAGGGTCTTTTCAAATGAGTCAGTTTTTCGCATCAGGTGGCCAAAGTATTAGAGCTTCAGTTTCAGCATCAGTCCTTCCAATGAATATTCAGGGTTGATTATGAGAGAGTCATTTCCTGGGCAGGTTGATAAGAAGTCTAGGGGTTCCCCAGAAGAGAGGGGTCTGGAATTCTGAAGGAGGAAGAAAGGACAAACTTTTTTTCCTCTACATTCCGTAGAATTATATAACAATAATGTATCCTGCCTGAGGACAGTCTCTGGATTAAACCTTCTGGCTAATTCTGTTATCTTTGAATGTATATTATGGGAGTAGATCTGGTGAGGTCTTTACAACCTCCAGACATTCTTTGGATTCATTGGAGTATATAACTCCATTGCTAACACTAGCAAGTGAGTACTCCTTCTATTCCCTTCTGATGTCTATGTCAGAAGCTTTCTCTGTCTCCTTTATAATTTAATAAAACTTCATTACACAAAAGCTCTGCGTGATCAAGCCTTGTCTCTGGCCCCGGGTTGAATTCTTCTCCTCCGGAAGCCAAGAATCCCGGCGTCTTTTCGAGGTTCAGCAGCAACCTTTCAATTACCTTTAGGATTGACTGGTTTTGACTCCTTGCAGTCCAAGGGACTCTCAAGAGACGTCTCCAACACCACAGTTCAAAAGCATCAATTCTTTGGCGCTCAGCTTTCTTTATGGTCCAACTCTCACATGACTACTGGAAAAACCATTGCTGAACTAGATGGGCATTTGTCGGTAAAGTAATGTCTCTGCCGTTTAATATGCTGTCTAGGTTGGTCGTAGCTTTTCTTCCAAGGAGCAAGAGTCTTTTAATTTCATGGCTGCAGTCACCATCTGCAGTGATTTTGGAGCCCAAGAAAATAAAGTCTCTCACTATTTCCACTGTTTCCCCATCTATTTCCATGAAGTGATGAGGCTGCATGCTATGATCTTAGTTTTTTGAGTGCTGGGTTTCAAGCCAAATTTTTCACTCTCCTCTTTCACTTTCATCAAGAAGCTCTTCAGTTCCTCTTTGCTTTCTGCCATAAGGGTGGTATCATCTGTGTATCTGAGATTATTGCTGATTATTATTATGTTATTATATAGTCTGAGGTTATTGCTATTTCTCCCAGCAAACATGAGTCCAGCTTGTGCTTCATCCAGCCTGGCATTTTGTGTGATGTACTCTGAAAATAAGTTAAATAAGCAAGGTAACAATATAGTCTTGACATACTCCCTTCCCAGTTTGGAAGTAATCCATTGTTCCATGTCCGGTTCTAACTGTTGCTTCTTAAAGATTTCCCTGGAGGCAGGTAAGGTGGTCTGATATTCCCATCTCTTGAAGAATTTTCCACAGTTTGTTGCGATCCACACAGTCAAAAGCTTTGATGTAGTCAATAAAGCAGAAGTAGATGTTTTTCTGGAATTCTCTTGCTTTTTCTATGATCTGACAGATACTGGCAATTTGATCTCTGGTTCCTCTGTCTTTTCTAAATCCAGCTTGAACATCTGGAAGTTCGCAGTTCGTGTACTGTTGAAACCTCACTTGGAGACTTTTGAGCATTAATTTGCTAGTGTGTGCTGCTGTTAAGTCACTTCGGTCATGTCCGACTCTGTGTGACCCCATAGATGGCAGCCCATCAGGCTCCGCCATCCCTGGGATTCTCCAGGCAAGAACACTGGAGTGGGTTGCCATTTCCTTCTCCAATGCGTGAAAGTGAAAAGTGAAAGTGAAGTCGCTCAGTCGTGTCCAACTCTTTGTGACCCATGGACTGCAGCCTACCAGGCTCCTCTGTCCATGGGATTTTCCAGGCAAGAATACTGGAGTGGGGTACCATTGCCTTCTCCTAGTGTGTGAGATAAGTGCAATTGTGCAGTAGTTTGAGCATTCTTTGGCATTGCCCTTCTTTGGGATTGGAATTAAAACTGACCTTTTCCAGTCCTGTGGCCACTGGTGAATTTTCCAAATCTGCTGGCATATTGAGTGCAGCACTTTCACAGCATCATCTTTTAGGATTTGAAATAGCTCAACTAGAGTTCCATCACCTCCACTAGCTTTGTTTGTAGTGATGCTTCCTAAGGCCCACTTGACTTGACATTTCAGGATGTCTGGCTCTAGGTGAGTGATCACACCGTCGTGGTTATCTGGGCTATGACGATCATTTGTGTATAGGTCTTCCGTGTATTCTTGCCACCTCTTAATATCTTCTGCTTCTGTTATGTCCATACCATTTCTGTCCTTTATTGTGCCCACCTTTGCATGAAATGTTCCCTTGGTATCTCTAATTTTCTTGATGAGATCTCTAGACTTTTCCACTCTATTGTTTTCCTCTATTTCTTTGCACTGATCACTAAGGAAGGCTTTCTTATCATTGTTTAAAGAAAACTAGATATCTCAAGTTGAGGAACTTAGCACTGTTCTATGTACAGGAAGATGCAAGAGTCTGGGCTCACTGAAATCTTTGCTTCATATGCCTCTCAGCTCTCTGGGCCCATATTCCTGTGTGTTTCACATTCTGAGTTCCTCAGTGCTCACTGTAGGGAGTGGCTGCAATCTGATGGCTGCCAGATGGGCAGGTATAGTTCTCCATCCTGGGTGCCCTCAGGGCTCAGAAATTCACTTTTGGAGGGCTGGAATCCCTGAAGACTGTGACATCCTTGTTGACTGATGTGGCAGGAGATACTCCATTTCTCACCTGGCAGGGCTTCAAAATCTAATTCCCAGATGGCTTCTGACTTGCTCTGGCCAAACTTGTCCTCCTTAGTTTTCTACTCAGTACTTACCACTGTGCATGCTCAGGCTGTGTGACTGTGCGACCCCATGGACTGCAGCCCGCCAGGTTCCACCATCCAGGGGATTCTCCAGGCAAGAGTACTGGAGGGAGTTGCCATTTCCTCCTCCAGGGGATCTTCCTGGACCAGGGAGCAAACCCACGTCTCTGGTAACTCCTGCATTGGCGGGCAGATTCTTTACGGCTGAGCCACCTGGGAAGCCCTACGTGTTGCTAGTAAAGTTACATTGTGCGTATTCAGTTGCATCTTTGTTTAGCTGCCCTTGGCTGAACCACCAGGGAAGTGGCTTCTATTTGCCCTGTGCTGCAGCTTTGGCGACACCATTTGTGGTCCCAGAGCAAATTGATAACACTGGTCCCTTGTTAAAGAAACAGAGGAAAGTACCATTAAAACCAATAGAATCTTTATAAAACTTTTTGCTTTATCCACCATGTCTTAAATTTTCAGAGCATTTTAAAGCCAGCTATTTAAAATTCTAAGTAAAGAAAAAGTAACATTTTAAATTATTGGAATGAATTTTACCATCCATTTTTATAGTATGTGAAGCCAACTGTTTTTTATTTAATTGTTTATTGAAGTATAGTTGGTTTACAATGTTGTGTTGTTTTCTGGTGTATAGCAAAGTGATTCAGTTTTATATATGTGTCTACGTATTCTTTGTCATTATTGTTTTCCATTTTTCCATATTCTTTTCCATTATGGTTTGTTACTGAATATTGTTGTTGTTTAGAGCCTAAGCTGTGCTCAACTCTTTGTGACCCCATGGACTGCAACACACCCGTCTTCCCTGTCCTTCACCACCTCCCAGAGCTTGCTCAAACTCATGTCCATCGAGTCGGTGATGCCATCCAACCATCTCATCCTCTGTCGTCCCCTTCTTCTTCTGCCCTCAATCTTTCCCAGCATCAGGGTATTTTCTAATGAGTCGCCTCTTCACATCAGGTGGCCAAAGTATTGGAGCTTCAGCTTCAGCATCAGTCCTCCTGAAGAAGGAATTCACAGGGCCTGGACCACGTCTCAGGCCTGTCCATGCTGATCACGCTCGGCCGCCTCTCCAATAAACTCTGAACTCTGTGTTTAGTGTCTATGGAAACGACAACAGAAGGATAAGACCCCCTCCGGACAGGGGAACCTTGAAGATCATATCCAGGTTACTCTTCGCCTAAGAGAGCACATACACTAATCACCCCTTCCTCCAGACAGGCCATAAATTTTCTGGACCTATCAGAGTGTAACCTCGGTTTATTGATTATTGGATAATTGTTTAACTGTCTGAGTACATGGCACATGAGTGATGGGGTTATTGGGATTGTATTTACCCTTCCTTAGTTTATGTAACTCTCAAGGAATTTGGGGTGGTGGGTTCGGACATGTACACATGGGGTATAAAAGATTTTCACAAATGCTGGTCGGGGTCCTTGGCTGAGAGGAGACCCTGCCTTGGGCCCGCCGGTGTAATAAACTGCACTCCACTATCTGCATTGTCCTTCTGAGTGAGTTTGTTTCCTGGAAAGCGTGGCTACAACACTCCCAGTAAATATTCAGGACTGATTTCCTTTAGGATTGACTGGTTTGCTCTCCTTGTTGTCCAGGCACTCTCAAGACTGTTCTCCAACACCACAATTTAAAAGCATCAATTTTTTAGCGCTCAACCTTTTTTACGGTCCAACTCTCACATCCATACATGGAGAAACCATAGCTTTGACTAGATTGACCTTTGGTGGCAAAGTGATGTCTCTACTTTTTACTACAGGATGTTGACAATAATCCCTGTGCTATACAGGGATATAGGATATAGGATGTAGGATCTTGTTGTTTATCCACTGTATATATAATAACTTGCATTTGCTAATCCAAATTCCCAATCCGTCCATTGCAAAGTCAGTTTTAAATGCAAATAAAACTACATTAAATTCACTTGTGGAATCACAGAAATCACACATTTTGTATTTGATAGCTAGTGGATGTATATGTATTTTGTCCTTATCAGAATCATGGAAATGCTTCACAAAACGAGCTTCACAGTTTTTACAGCACTTTGTTTTTTTGCAAAAGCCCTCCCGGTACTCCCTGCCTTAGTTAGGCTTACTGATGTGTAAGGAAGGACTGAAAGCAAAAGGAACTATGGGTTGCCCTATCTTTCCATTCACTGTGATGTTACTGTTTTCTGTAACATCATACAAGGAAGTAACACGAGTAAGAAAGAATATGATCCAGGTCCTTGGTTGTCCGTGTTTCTTAGGATGCCCCTGTCTACATTGTACATGTGAAGCCAGTTCAGATTCTAAGGGAAAATGTGGCCTTTCAGGGCTGTCAGCACCCAGAGCACTTAATTTAGACACAACACACTTGCCTTGTGCGTACATCAGGTCTTGCTGAATTCCCACCACTAAGGGTCCACTGGAAATTCCATATCCATGGAATATATTAAGCACTCTTTGGAGTGGCAGAGAACAAACACGTTGAAATATATCTCTGTGCTCATGTTTCCATTGTCCCTGTGAATCTCATTTACCAAACGCAAGCTGGAAGATAGAATTCTAAGGATTCCAAGACAGTGATGGCCTCACTGATTACTTTTGCAGAATCAACACTGTTTCCATGTGGAAATGATTGTGTTTAGTAAGGCTTTGGATGGAATAGAAAGATAAAAAATGACTACAAAAGCCCCTCACAGAATTGCCAACCTTGAATAGGAAGAAGGTATCAAATAGCTGGTGTAACTAGAGTTTCTTGAAGGAATAAAACAACAAATTTTCATTAATCATGCAAAAAGAGAAGGGAGGAGAGATGATTCTGAGGTCATTCATTAAAGTTTGAGGAGCAAGAGTTTCAATTTTCAACCTGTGATAATGGCTCCCAACCTATTTCTGGCTAAAAAAAAAAAAAAAAAAAAAAAAAAGAGTCAGTGGGAAAATAGCTAGTTCAGAACTCCACAATCTCAGCCGGTTCCAGCAATTCAATCACTTAAAGGGAAAACTATGATTTTAAAGCTTTGGCAGGTATTTTGGGTTGCTAAAAGGCAAAGACAACACATGGTTTTTTGATGAACAGAAAATCGCAATGAAGCTTTGGAAATACAATTAGCAGTTAGAGGTAGAGTTTGGGGTGTCATTCAGAGGACCAAACTCTTCCTTAGCAGACAAGTAGAGGGATTTGGGAAATGGAGGCTTGGAGCTACAGAGGGGAGGAAGAGAGTCTTGGGAGAGGAAGAGAGGGCTGTGGGTATGGGGTGAATGGAATAAGTGGGGCCTAAGGTGAGACTTGGTCCTCACCCAGAGAACTCTAAATGGCAGTGAAGGGCTGACTGATGACCAGGGCTGCGCTGGTTGGTACTGTTTTAAGTTGTTCCTGATGGTTCTGCACCATCATCTTTTTACCCCTAAACTTCAAGTGATAGGAGAAATGAAAGGGGTATGATAAAGGGCAGAGTGGTAAAGAAGGCAGTAATTCCAGGAGGAAGGACTCAGAAGAGATACAAAGACGTTACAAAAGCAAGGCAGTAGAGAAGGGACCAGCAGAAGGAAGCGCCTCTCCCTGGGGATGCTGCCTCCAGGGATGCAGGAGGGTGTCTGGGGGAAGGATGGGTCAGCATGCTGAAGGGAAGTGTTGGCCACCAAGGCTGGAGGATGTAGGTCTCCCACCTGTTCCCCCTGGCTTAGCCCCCTTGTGCAAGCTGCCCTTTCTCTGCCAGCTCTCCCCAGAGGAGAAGCTCCATCACTGACAGGGGGTTGGAAGGGTTAGGGTGGCTAATTCAGAACCCCAACATTTCATCTGGTTCCTAAGGAATCCCCTGGAAAAAGCTAGAATTGATAACTGGGTTCAGCAAGGTTGCAGGATAGAAGATCAATATGCAAAATCAGGTGTATTTCTGTACAGTAACCGTGGACAAGCTGAAATGAAGAAAACAACTTTGGGGCTTCCCTGGTGGCCAGTGCAGGAGACAGGGGTTAGGTCCCTGGTTGGGAAGATCCCACACGCTGCGGGGTAACTGAGCCCGTGTGTCGCGACTACTGAAGCTCGTGCGCCCTAAAGCCCGTGCTCTGCAACAAGAAGCCACCACAGTGAGAAGCTGTGGACTGCAACTAGAGAACAGCCCCTCTCACCACAGGCAGAGAAAGCCTGAGCACAGCAACCGAGACCCAACACAGCTGTAAAAAACTAACAAACACTAGAAGAAAAACTCCATGTACAATAGCATCAAAAGGAACAATGGAAACAGTGACAGACTTTATTTTCTTGGGCTCCAAAATCACTGTAGATGGTGACTGCAGCCATAGAATTAAAGATGCTTGCTCCTTGGAAGAAAAGCTATGACCCATCTAGAGAGTATATTAAAAAGCAGAGACATTACTTTGCCAACAAAGCTCTGTCTAGTCAAGGTTATGGTTTTTCCAGTGATCATGTATGGATGTGAGAGTTGGACTATAAAGAAAGCTGAGCACCGAAGAATTGATGCTTTTGAACTGTGGTCCTGGAGAAGACTCTTGGGAGTCCTTTGGACTGCAAGGAGATCCAATCAGTCAATCCTAAAGGAAATTAGTCCTGAATATGCTTTGGAAGGACTGATGCTGAAGCTGAAGCTCCAATACTTTGGCCACCTAATGCGAAGAGCTGACTCATTGGAAAAGACCTTGATTCTGGGAAACATTGAAGGCAACAGGAGAAGGGGTGGCAGAGGATGAGATGGTTAGATGGCATCACCGACTCAGTGGATATGAATTTGAACAAACTCTGGGAGATGGTGAAGGACAGGGAAGCCTGGTGTGCTACAAACCATGGGTCCACAAAGAGTGGAGCACGGCTTAGCAACTGAACAACAACCACCACCAAAAATGTCTAATAAGTGAATGGTTTAACATGTCACGGTTAGTCAACTCAAGGGGGTGTTTTGTAGCTATCAAACTCATCAACACCAAGTTTTTGTAAAAGCAGTCTTTCTGAGATAATGTTAAGAAAAATATGGAAAATAGTATGGTATATACCTCTTGGCTATTAGTATGTTCCAGACTAGATTTATGGATAAATATTGCAAAGTGAAAGTGAAGTTGCTCAGTTATGTCCGATTCTTTGTGACCCCATGGACTGTAAGCTACCAGGCTTCTCCGTCCATGGGATTTTCCAGGCAAGAGTACTCAAGTGGATTGCCATTTCCTTCTCCAGAGTATCTTCCCAACCCAGGGATCGAACCCAGGTCTCCTGCATTGTAGGCAGATGCTTTATCATCTGAGCCACCAGGGAAGTCTAAATATTGGAAGGGAACATAGAATTAAAAACTCTTGTAAAGTTAGGGAGACAAATGAGTGAAAAAATATTCTCTTTAAAAATTTTAAAAAATACTGTAAAATTATTTTAATGGTGATTTTTTTTGCTCCAAGTCTTAGCTTTAACAATCCAAACTTTAAAAAAATAGGACATGTCTCTCTTTTTTGTCTCTTTTTTCCCCCTTTTGACTAACACTTGTGTTCACAGGTGAATAATAAAAGAGAACATTTTTGCAAAACTTCTGAAAGACCCTGGAGCTAAGGGCAGATGAATGTTAGGGAAAGTTTGCAGGAATAAAGAAGAGTGGCAAAAAATGGTTGCAGTGGAAGCAAAGGCTTATAAATAAAGCAGGGAAGAATAGCAGAGGGACGAGGGTAAGCCAGAGCCATGATAGATGGGGAACTGGGTGGCCTTACAGGAAAATGTCATCAATGAAAGCCCCTTCTCACATTCACAGTTTGTTTCCTGGGTGAAGACGTGTGTCTTGGCTGCAACATGAGATGGAATGTAGAGCAGTTCATTTTGCTGTGTGGTTTCTGGTTTTATTTTCATTCCGTGGACTCCGGGGGCAGTGCCTCTGTGGGCGTGTCTGATGCAGTAGGTTCTCTGTAGATTTCTGTTGACTGAGTGCTGACTGTGTGCTCACGTTCCCTTCACTTATCTGCTGAGACCAGAACCTTGCCTGGCTCACCCTTCGTCTTTGCCCATCAATCCTCTCTATTTCCTTCTGCATTACCATCTCCTTGCAGCAAGGGCTTTCCACTCTGGGGGAAATCTGGTGAAGAGGACCATTCTCAAGGCCAAGAGGGTGAGCATGTTGCTCTCACCTCCCCACTCATGGGGATCTGCTCCCTGTTGCACCCAGACGGCAGGACAGGGGCACAGCCAGAACGGCCCTTGTCCTCAAAGAGCCCAGGACAGGTCGCCCATGGACTCACCTCCCAGGTGCCCTCCGAAGCAGGGACCAGCACTCCTGCCCAGACACCTGCCTTGTGTCCTGCAAGCCTTCCTCCTTGTTTGTGCTGATGACTTTGGTCCTCTTCACACTCCCTGGGCTGCAGTGTTACCACGGGTCCAAGCTCGCTCTGTTCGTAGCAGGCCAATAAATCCAAGAGATGAGGTGTTGAGGCAAGGAATGCAACTTTATTTGGAAAGCCAGCTGATGGAGAAGGTGGCAGACTGATGTCTCAAAATAACCATCTTACGGGGTCTGGATGTCAGGTTCTTTTATAAAACAAAGTCAGCTGATGGAGAAGGTGGCAGACTGATGTCTCAAAATGACCATCTTACGGGGTCTGGATATCAGGTTCTTTTATAGAACAGAGAGGGTGGGAGGTGAGAAACCAAGTACAAAGGTCACTCATCTTGCAAACATCTCCTAGAATGGCAAGCCTCAGGCAGGGGTTGTGTTAATTTATTCCTGCCTGCCATCTACAGGTGGACAGGGTCCTGAAAAAGGTTCTTCAGCTTCACAGTCAGGCAGAGGGGCAGGGTTCTCTGAGGCCGGCCCATCATGTGTGATCATAATAACTAAAGCAATGGAACCCAAGTCAAAGAAGCAGTTTCAACATGGAGACAGGATTGGTCCTTGGCTGCAACAGTAGGACCACCTGGGACCCAACCCATTCCCACCTCGCTGGGACTCTGCACTCCTTCTCAGACAGCTCTGGGTCCTGCCACTGCTGCAGCCATTGCTAATCAAGTGCAGTCTTCTTTCCAGTGGAGTCTGGATGTGGTCTTAGCATCCCCCTCAACAAAGACTTTGGCCAGTTCCCACCACATTACTGAGTTGGTGAGCAGCTTTGTGTAACCGGGCCGAGTAGGCGGGCAGCAGCCTTCGTTCCATCAAAGAGGTGCCAAGCTTCATAGGCTTAATCAGGCTCCGTCTTGAGCATCTCCAGAGGCTGAAGCAAGACAGTATCTCCGTTGGCATTTCTGTCTCTGTTCCTTCTTATTTCTTGCTTCCTGCTGGCTCGTGTGTGTCTGTGCACTCGGTCGCTTCAGCCACGTCCAACCCTTTGCAACCCCATGGACTGTAGCCCGCCAGGCTCCTCTGTCCATGGGATTCTCCAGGCAAGGATACTGGAGTGAGTTGCCATTTCCTCCTCCACTGGCTTGCTCAGGGCTCCCCAAGTCCCGGCACACCCCCAAGCCTAACCCAGGACTCACAGCCACAACATGTATGTGGTAGTGAACCCTAGGTTCCCCTTGATCTCCCAGCTGAGAGGCTCAGCGTGGCCTTGCATGGGAGTCACCAGAGTGACGCGGGTGACCCTGCGCCCTGGGGACTGTGCTAACCACTGGCCCAGAGCGTGAGGCTCCTGCTGCTGACTCTCCCCCAGCGCTCAACCCAGCTCCGGTGCAAATCACGTGCGATCAACACACTCTGTCGGAGAGGTGATTTATACTTTCCTAGAAACACAGCGGTATCTGGAGTTGATTAATAGAAAGTCAGTCTTCAGCTGGGGAAAGAAGTGTAGGAATTTTGGAAACCAAAGAGAACCCATCGTGTATTTGGGAAACTCAAAGATGGAAGCAGCCATTTGGAAGGATGCTGAAGCTGAAGCTGAAGCTCCAGTACTTTGGCCTCCTGATGCGAAGAGCCAGCTCACTGGAAGACTTTGCTACTGGGAAAGATGGAGGGCAGAAGGAGAAGGGGGCGGCGGAAGATGGGATGGTTAGATGGCATCACTGACCCGATGAAAATGAATCTTGGCAAACTCTGGGAGATAGTGGAGGACAGGGGAGGCTGACATGCTGCAGTCCATGGGATTGCAAAGAGTCGGGCTTGACTTGAGACTGAACAAGAAGCCATTTGGACCCCGAGTTGGAATATCCCATAACCTTATTCACACAAGGTTTTAAGACACAGCTTCTTTAATCTTTGAGAGTGGAAAGCAGACGCTATACTCCAGTTTTCTGGAGGGAACACGGTCCTGGGGAGCTCATTGTCTGTTTCTGTCCTCAAAGCAAAGGCAGGAGCTCCCTGGAAACCTTCTAAGTGCCATCTCAGATATCCCCACCAGGTGACGCTGTTGTACCACAAGAATCTCCAACTTCGCTTCTGCAGGAAGAATTTGAACAGGCCTGGGGTTGAAGAGTTTGATTCTTGTCCTTATCTCATCCTCGATTTTTCAGTTCAGGGTAGTTAATTCCTCCTCCTCCAAATGATTTTTTCACGTGGAAACCTGAGGCTCTGTGCTTGCCAGGAGTCCTCTTCTGGGTGCTTTGTCTCTGTACTGTCTTCCTCCGGCTGGTGGTCCCCTCTTGGGTGCACTGATGGTCCAAGCGAGTGGAGGATGGCCAGAGCCTGTGTGCGGGGCGCGGGCTAAAGGTCATGATCAGCCTCCCCAGGACAGCTGGGAAACCCTCTCCTCCCTCCCAGCAATGAGGCCTGGGACCCCCAGAGGAATCTGCCTAGAGCCTTCCCCCTGCTTCCTCAGAACCTTCGCCCGGTTTGCACCAGGCAGCTTCCTCCTAGGTTCTGGGGAGGCTGATGAGCCCAAGGAAGGGCCAGTGGGAACAAGGGTGAGGCTGTGTCAACATCATCGTCGCATATCTTGGAGGCTGGGGACGATAGAGTCTGATAGAGCTAAAGTGAAATTCGCTCAGTCGCGTCCGACTCTTTGCGACCCCATGGACCATACAGTCCAGGGAATTCTCCAGAAAACTGGAGCAGGTAGCCATTCCCTTCTTCAGGGGATCTTCTCAACTCAGGGATGGAACCCAGGTCTCCCACGTTGCAGGCGGATTCATTACCAGCTGAATCACCAGGGAAGCTAAGATAGAAAGTATGATTTTTTTAACTGGATTCAACTGGGTTTGAATGACCATGTATTAAGCTACCCTTTTTTGTCATCATCTCCTGCAATCTTTACAACAACCAAATGAAGAACCGAGGCTCAGAGAGGTTAGGGAACTATCCCAAGGCCACACAGCTAGTAAGTATGAGAGGTTTGAACTCGGGGCCGACCCTCTACAAAGCTCACCTTCTCAGCAGCGTTGCACAGAGCCGGGGGGACCCCACCACACGGGCAGGCACTCTCTCCAGCTGCGTGATTCCTGGGGTTAATGCCAGAGGCATTCTGGAAACAAGTTTATTATTATGCCCAGGAAATCACAGCTGAATTTCTGAGGCCACACTGTGGCTCCACGTCCTTCTTGATCCTCTCAGTTCCGTTCTGCCTCCGTACTCGGCTGTGCTCCACCCACTTCCCCGCCAAGACGCCCTCACTCCGCCGGTGTTGAGCCAGCTCCTTCGCTCATTACCTGCTCTGTGCCCGGCACCATCGCAAAGGTGGTCGTGGCAGCAAGTACGTCCAGCCTCTGTCCCAGGCCGCCCGCGTTCCCGAGAGACGTTTCTCCTGGGTCTGTGCTCTGTAGCATTTCTACAATTTTCTGTGCTGCTCTGTATTCACTGCTTATAATAGACAGAATCCCTGAACACAGCAGATGACACCATAGACCTTTATCATCCCACACTTCCTGTGGTTCGGGATCCTGGTGTGGTCCAGCTGGGTTCCGGCTCAGGGTCTCTCACAGGCTGCCGTTACGGGCCTGACTCCTCTTGAGGTCCGCGGGGATGGAGCCCTTCCACACCCTCACGTGGTCCTTGGTGGATTCGGCCCCTCTGGGCTGCTGGTTGGAGGATCCCTCAGTCTCCTGTCAGGAGGGCCAGCGAAAGACCAGCTGCCAGCCTCAGCTGGCCTCCTCAGCGTGGGAGGCCATGCGGAATATGAAACCCAGCGCCTTTGCGTAACCGGATGTTGCCGTGACATCCGTCACTTTGCTGTCTGATATGCTTTAGAATCAAGTCATTAGGTGCAGCCCACATTTCGTGGAAAAGCTGTAAGCAACAGGCAAGGGTGTGGCTGCCAGAAACGGGGGAGCATTGGGGTCATTTTAGAGGTTGCCCACCGCAGTTTGCCTTCTGGCCTTCAAAGATTCACATCCCTTTCAGGTGCAAAATACACTCACCTTCCCCCCAAGACCCTCAAAGTCCCATTCCATTTTTACAACAGCCCGAAGTCCACAATCTCACCCTCTGAATCAGATCTGGGTGTGAACAGGCCTCCAGGTGCATTCAAATACAGTTCGTCTTCATCTGTAGATGAAACTAGGAAGACATATCTCCTGTCCCCGAGCACGGCAGGTGGGATGAGCGCAGGACCATCGCTGTAGATGCTCCTGCTCAAAAAAGAAGGAAATTGGGAGCACACAGGAGGCGCTGTGGAGGCACAGTGGAAACAGTGTCAGACTTTATTTTTCTGGGCTCCAGAATCACTGCAGCCATGAAATTAAAAGACGCTTACCTCTTGGAAGGAAAGTTATGACCAACCTAGACAGCATATTGAAAAGCAGAGACATTACTTTGTCAACAAAGGTCTGTCTAGTCAAGGCTATGGTTTTTCCAGTGGTCATGTATGGATGTGAGAGTTGGACTATAAAGATGGCTGAGTGCCAAAGAATTGATGCTTTTGAACTGTGGTGTTGGAGAAGACTCATGAGAGTCCTTTGGACTGCAAGGAGATCCAACCAGTCCATCCTAAAGGAGATCAGTCCTGGGTGTTCACTAGAAGGACTGATGCTAAAGCTGAAGCTCCAATACTTTGGCCACCTAATGCGAAGAGCTGACTCACTGGAAAAGACCCTGATGCTGGGAAAGATTGAGGGCAGGAGGAGAAGGGGACAACAGAGGATGAGATGGTTGGATGGCATCACTGACTCAATGGACATGGGTTTGGATGGACTCTGGGAGTTGGTGATGGACAGGGAGGCCTGGCGTGCTGCGGTTCATGGGGCCTCAAAGAGTCAGACACGACAGAGTGACTGAACTGACCGAGGAGGCGCTGGTCCACAGCAGCTCTGAAATGCAGTTGGGTAGATGCTGATCGTTTCTGGAATAGTTCTCCACGTCTCTCTTGGGTTCCTGAATCTGAGTCATCCTTCCTTTACTCATGAAAGGTAAGACATGTTTGCAAGCAAATGGTTTTCTCCTGCTGCTGCCTGCTGGTCTAACTCCATCTTCCTTTAGCGCCATCTCTGTGCCTCTAGTCCCAGCAGAGTTTCTGCTGCGGTGATTGGGGGGAGGACACACACAGGGCAGGGCCGGGGGGGCGTTCAGTTGTTCTGGTGATGTTTTCCTTTCTTAAGCTGGGAAACAGGTACCTGGGTCATCACTCTATCACTCTTCAAACATTTTGGTATGTCTTCAACATTTCATAATAAGTGGTATAAAAAAGAATATTTTTTGAAAGGAAAACTCAGGACATTGGTGTATGAGTAGAAAGACAGATCAACAGAAGTCCAAAAATAACCCAAGTACATAGGAAAATTAAGTCTATGATAAAGAGAGAGACGTCAAATGCTGGAAAAGTGACTGGCCTTTTAATAAATGATGCTGAAAAAAAATCAAATAATCATTCTTCATCCCATAAACTCCAAATGAATTGAAAATATAAATGTGAAAAATAAAATCATACACATTCTAAATTCTAGAAGGCAACGTGAGTGAATTCCTCTATGGGGAAAAGTTTTTTCATTATGAATCAAAATCTAGATGTCATGAAAGAAAAGGTGAGTAAAATTGAACACATAAACATTACAAAAGAACCTCTGCATACCAAAATGCATCTTATGCATTGTTAAACACACAGACAACCTGCTAGAAAGATAGTTGTAATAAAGATCAGAAACACAGAGCCAATTTCAGGAACATATAAAGAATCCTTAAAGATGGAGCAGAGACAGGTGAAGATGGCCATGTTGACAGGAGTCTAGTGTTTCATTCTCTCTGAATTCCTCCATAAGAACAGCCAGCGCGATGAGATAGAGAAGCAGACAGCTGCAGATAACACTTATAATAAAACTGGTGGTGGTGTTTAGTCGCTAAGTCATGTCTGACTCTTGTGACCCCATGGACTGTAGCCCACCAGGCTCCTCTGTCCATGGGATTCTCCAGGCAAGAATACTGGAGAGGATTGCCATTTCCTTCTCCACAGGATCTTCCCAACCCAGGAAATAAAGCCGGGTCTCCTGCGTTGCAGGTAGATTCTTAACCGACTGAGCTATGAGGGAAACCCTAATAAAACTGGGTCACAAGATATACTTCAGAACTCAAAATACAAACAAATGGGAACAAGCTGTTACCAGCATGAAGACGTGTGTGTTTTTGTGTCTGTGCAAGAAAATGCAGAGCAAGTAAAGGAGCGTCTGATGGACGCAGGAAGAGGAAAATCCCAGGATAGCCGTGGGTTTTCACAGTAGAGCAGGGAAGCATGATTTGAGCGTGTGGTGGGGGCGGGCACTGCCGACCACAGCAGCTGATGACTGTAGTGGTCCCTGCTGAAGGCGCGTGGGCCCCTGGTGCCCACTGACTCTCAAAATGGACCTACCAGCGCTTCCTTCCAGAATACCCTGTGCCCAGGAGAAACATCTGGGAGTAGAATAAACATTTTTCAGAAAAGGGGCAATTGAGAAACCTGAAAGAGAGGGTCTGCATGTAACTGAAGAAGAGAAACATAGTCAGGAAACTTCAGAAACCAAGCTTCCATATTAAAACAAAAACAAAAACATTTTACGTGAGTAACAGAAACAGAGAGAGCTCTGTGGATTAGAGAAGCTAGTGTGAGCCGGGATTCCTTCTAACTTCACTGCACACACACACACAAAAACCAGAAGAGAACTGAAGAAAAATCCTGGACAAGTTTGATTGGAAAAATCGAGGGGAAAAAACCCCAGAGCACCTTAGAAAAAATGGGCAAAGATATGTGCTATCCAAAAATATGTGTGACCAACACACAAGAAAAATGCTCAACTTTATGCACAATGAAAACTAGAACACTGAGTACTGTTTTCCACACATGAGGCTGGCAAAGTTGCAAAAGCTTGACCACACGCCCTACTGCTGGCCGTGGAGGCGGCAAGGATCCAGCACGGGGCAGCTTCTAGGAGGGGAATTCAACACAATAAAGCCAAACCGCACACACACGCTCACAGCACACACTCTTGGTACACACTCAGCATGCACTCACAGCACACACACAATACACACAGCACACACTCACAGCACACACTCATGATACACACACTCACAGCACACACTCTCGGTACACACTCAGCATGCACTCACAGCACACACACAATACACACAGTGCACACTCACAGCACACACTCTCGGTACACACTCAGGACACACTCATAGCACATACACAATACACACAGCACACACTCATGATACACACACTCACAGCACACACTCTCGGTACACACTCAATACACATTCACAGCACACACACAATACACACAGCACACACTCACAGCACGCACTCACAGCACACATAGCACACATAGCATGCACTCAAAGCACACACTGATGATACACACATTCATGATACACACACTCATGATACACACACTCACAGCACACACTTTTGGTACACACACAGCATACACACAATAAACACAGCACACACAGCATACACTCACAGCACACACTCATGATACACACACTCACAGCACTCACAGCACATAGTACACACTCAGCACGCACTCATAGCACACACACAATACACGCAGCACGCACTCACAGCACACACTCATGATACACACACTCACAGCACTCACTCTCAGTACACACACAGCACACACTCATAGCATACACACAATACACACAGCACAAACTCACAGCACACACTCATGATACACACACTCATGATACACACACTCACAGCACACACTCTCAGTACACAATCAGCATGCACTCACAGCACACACACAATACACACAGCACACACTCACAGCACGCACAGCACACACTGATGATACACACACTAACAGCACTCATAGCACATAGTACACACTCACAGCACACACAGCACACACTCACAGCACACACAGCACACACTCACAGCACATACTCACGGTACACACACAGCACTCACAGCATACACTCATAGCACACACTCACAGCACTCACAGCACACCCTCACAGTATACACACAGCACACACTCACAGCACACACTCACAGCACTGGGTGAAGAGCTTCTCCCAACATTTCTGTCCATTTGGAAAATAGGGTCTTTGCAGATGCAATCAAGCTAAGCTAAGATCCTGGAGTAGGGTGGGCTTTAAACCCGATATGGGTTCTCCTAAGAACACCCAGTAGTGTTCTTAGGAGAAGAGAAGAGACACAGACACAGGAAGAAGACCCTGTGACGAGGAGGCAGAGACTGGAGTGATGGGTCTGTGAACCAGGGACGGCCAGGGGCAGCCAGCAACGCTGGAGGCTAGAAGAGGCAATGAAGGATTTTCCCTAGAGTCTTTCTAAAGAGCATGGCTTTCCCAGCACCTTGATTTTGGAACTCTAGACTCCAGAGCTGTAAAGGAATAGATTCTCGTGGTTTAAAATCACATCTCTTTTCTTTTTTTGGCTCTGTTGGGTGGCTTTTTGGGATTTTAGTTCCCCTACCAGGAATTGAATCTCTGCCCTTGGTAGTGAAAATACAGAGTCCTAACCGCTGAACCACCAGAAAATTCCCTAAAACCAGACATCTTGTAGTACGAGGCAAGATTAATACTAGTACGTATGAGGTAGGCCGAGGCAATGAATACTGGTACCCTTTGGCCAAATAATGCCTCTTCTAGGAATTTAACCCGAAGACACACCTCCAATGATGCAGCAAATAATATATGCATCATCTTATTTGTTAAGGCCTTGCTTGTAACTGAAAACCCTCTGAATGCAGAAACGCAGAACATTGGTTGGCTAAACCACGGCATACTCTCAACAGAATGCTTTTTAGAGGAACACAGCTATCAAAAGGAACGAAGGACATCTTTGTGAGCTGCAGTCATTGACTCCAAAGATGGTCCCATCCACCCATTGTTCCCAGGATGAGCCTACAGCTAAGGGCACCCAGAATCTGGGCTGACCCTGAATGTTCCTTTGCCCAGTACAATTCGGAAGCTAAATATGCCCATTCTCTACGAGGACCAATCTGCAAGAGGACTGGCAACTTCCACCTCCTCTCTCTTGCACATCATACAAAAGACTGGGGGCAGACACAGAATACTTACGGTGCACCAGCAAAGACACGCCTGGTCAAAGACACTGAGCTCGTGGTTTCTTTGCCAAGCCTCATTTCCAGGGAAGGCAAGCAGGCTTTCACCTTTTTTGGCCAGGGTGAGGGGATTTTAAAAACATTCAAGTCCTGCATTCCCACTCTCTTAGCACCCGAAGTGACCTTCCTCTCAGAAAGGCATCCACAGGTAGGCAAAGGGCTGGTGGAAGGAGTCTGGCCTCTGTAAGAATTGATGTTTTCATTGTTGGTTTTAATGTGCTTTAAACAAATCATTTATTTATTTATTTTGGCTGTGCTGGGTCCTCATTGCTATACGGGCTGTCTCTGGTTGAGATGAGTAAGCGCTGCTCTCTAGTCGCAGAGACCGGCTTCTTCCTGCAGTGACTTCTCTTGTTGCAGAGCGCGGGCTCCAGACCTCTGAGACCTCCAGACTCAGAAGCTGGGGAGACTGGGCTCGGTTGCTCCGAGACATGTGGGATCTTCCCGGACCAGGAACCGAACCCACGTCCCCTGTGTTGGTAGGCGGATTCTTAGCTACTGGACCACCAGGGAAGTCCTTTCATTATGGGGCTTTAAAGGTAGTATTTTAGAGGACACTTCAGCCTCTGAGCACTTTGGCTAGAATGCATTTCTTTTCGGGGCTGGTCACTGCTAACCAGATGGTTCCTCTGACCTGCTCATCGGGGGCCTGAGTCTTCTGTTGCCACCATCCCATCCGTCGTGGTCCTGTCCTGGAAGCTCTGTTGAGCCCCCCCCCCCCCCCGCCCCCCCAGCCCTCCAACCTGTGCAGCTCAGACGCTGACGTTTCCTTCTCCTTCCCAGAAGTCTCCAGCAGCTTTCCATGTGGTTTGACCTCTTTGAAAGGTTCAGCCCTCATTGACGTCATTGGGGCAGCTAGCAAACCGTTGCCCTGTTTGCCCAAAGGAAGAGCGAAATGTATTTTTATTTTTTTACAAACAGACGAGTTTCCTTTTAGAGCTACTGGATCTGAATTAGCTGGTGAGTGTTGAAATCCTCAGAAGAATCCAGTGGGGAAACGGCTCCTGATATACAATAGCACATCTTGTGTTCCCCAGGCACGTGCCAGCTTACAGGAACTTTTCATGTACTCCCTAACTGGGGGGACGAAGCAGGGTGAATTCTCTGAAGTTCAGGGTGATGGATAACTTAGCTCTGGCAAAACAGATAGCCTTCAATGGCCTATGATGCTGCTATTAAATATGAGACTGGAGAAAAAAAGTTATTCTCAGAAAGTGGGTGGGCCAAAGACATGTTATGCAAATAATTATGGGGCTACACTGTTGCTCTTTGGTTGACCAAGTACCTAGTTACAGGATTTAAATGTGAAGTGTTGCTGCCCTAGAGCCGGCAAACACCCAAAGGGATGTCAGTAGCTGGTTGTGTAATAAAGAATCTGCTTGGCCTTTATCTCTGTTTCCCAGGAGGTAATCCTAAACCTTTGGAATTTCCCGAGTGATGGGAGGGTCTTTGTTATTCATGGTGGGCCTCTTAGACCACACCTGCTAGTTTATGCCAATGAGTGACTCATGGGGGACTCCAGATATTTTATGTTTATGAGATGACTCAGGATGCAGGCTGGCCAAGGCCAGAGAGACCAGCGATGTGATTAGAGAGTTGGAGCTTTGATCCACATGCTGTCAGCCCAAATCTGGGGAGGGGGGCAGGGAGGGGCTGGATGTGCGGTTCCGTCACGCAGGTGGTGATACCATCAGTCACGCCTCTGTAATGAAGCTCCAAAGATAAACTCGGGATAAGGAGGCTTGGGGGAGCTGCCTGGGCTGGGAACACATTGTGGATTGTTACACATCAGCTACAGGAGGGTAGCGTGTCCCTGAGGATACAGAAGCTTCATGTTTGGAATGCTCCCACGCCTAGCTTGGTCCTATGGGTCTCTTCCTTGGGCTGGTTCTGAGTTATTGTCCTTTGCTATAATAAAACCGTCCCTGTAAGTGCAGTGTTTTCCTGAGTTCTGTGTCATTTTAGGGAATTATCAATCCTGTCGGTGTCCATAGGGACCCCCACATTTGTAGCCAGCTGGTCTGAGTTGGGAGGTGGCCCTGGGGACTCCTAAATGTGCAGCTGCAGTCTGAATCTTGACTGACTTGATGGTGGAAGACCGTGCCTTTAGTTAGTTTGGCAAGGCCTGGGAGGTGGGGATGAAAAAATGTTGTTTAGTCGTTAAGTTGTGTCCAACCCTTGTGACCCCATGGACTGTGGCCCCCCAGAGTCCTCCCTCTGTGGGATTTCCAGGCAAGAACACTGGAGTGGGTGAAGAACGGCTGGCTGAAAAATGTGCAGTACAGAGCCTGGAAGGTCTGGCCGGCAAGGGCTGGGAGTGAGACCCCAAAGGCAGGTGGTTCGGATTGTATAGGGCATCGAGGCTGCCCCGATGCTTCATGTTGGTCAGGCTGTAGCCACTGGCTGGACCCTGGGCCTCGTCCATCATCAGACTCGGTACCCGCTGCGTCCTGTTTCCTGCGTTTGAAGATCAGGATACAGAGGACCTGATGGGTTATAAGACTTCAGTCACACGGCTTGTCCCAGTAGAGCTGGTGCTTCATTATATTTCTCTATTATGATTAAATACATCAAAGAAAATGTCACATAAATAAGACAATTTGCTAAAGTGTGTAACTCAATGGCATTAAATACACTGGACTTCCCTGTTGGCTCAGCAGTAAAGAATCCCCCTGCAATGCCGGAGACACAGGTTCACTCCCAGGGTGGGCAAAGATCCCCTGGAGAAGGAAGTGGCAACCCACTCCAGTATTCTTGTCCGTGGGAAATCCCGTGGTAGCAAGAGTAGGACGCCACTTAGCAGCTGAACAACAAGAAGTACACGCATCCTGTTGTGTGATGGTAATCACTAGTTCCACAATCTTTTCATCACCCTGTATGGAGATGCAAACTCTGTGTCGGTTCAGCTATAACTCCCCACCGCCTCCCCTCTAGACCCCAGTTACCTCCCATCTACTTTCTATAGAAAAAGAGGCTCTGGGAGGCAATGGCTTGCACTGAACATGTCAATTCCACTTGCACCCCGCCCCCATCCTGGGGGGAGGGGAGGAGAGGGACTTCAAGGCTTTGACTAGAAGCTCCCAAGATAAGAGTCAAAATAGAGGGAAAGGGATTTATTTTCTCCCACAGTTTATAATCATATTTGTGCTTTTCTGGGTCAGGTCAGACTTGTGTGGGAAATCCTAACTGAACTGATTCAACCTGAAAGGAGTTGGTGGGCAGGAGGCATGGAGAAGCCCAGAGTCTGGGCGTTTCAGGCAGGTTTTCTGAGTGGGCGCTATGCAGCCAATGGAACCTGGCTTCCCCCCTCCTGTGGTGACTCAGTTACCTCTGAGCTGGTGCCCTCGGGGGCAGGCCCTGCCCTCAGGATGGCGGTAGCCCCAGCCTCAGGTTCAAGGGCAGCAGGAGCCCATACCACTGCGTCTTGGGCCCAATAGGCCGGTCACCCCGGAGATGCTGTGAGGCTCTGATTGGCTTAGACCCAGGTCACGTGATGGACTCCGCCCAGAGCCCATTAGGGCTCAAAGGCCGCCTATGCATGGGTTCCTGGCTGAAATCTGGAAGGAGCCACTGGTTGGAGAGAGTGAACGTCAGGGATCAGAACCGCAGAAAATGACCAGTGTTCCCCGAGCCCAGGCTTGGGGCTGTGGAGGGGCTCAGTGAGTCAACCCGTGTAAGGGCTTAGAACTACCTGCTTGCTTCTCAGCAGACATCAGCTAGTGCTGCTATTTGCCAGGCAGCATTCTCAGCTCGTAACTTACCTGGTTATCATTTTATCCTTACCACGCGTCATGAAGCGGGTCTTATTTTCCTCATTTGACGAATGAGGATGCCAAGACTCAGAAAGTTTAGGCAGCATGACTGAGGTCACACAGCCAGTGAGAGATGGAGCCAAGACTTGAACCCTGGAAGTCCCATTCCAGAGCTTACTTGCTTGTAGAGGAGATTCAGGAGGGAAGCCTCTTCCTCATATGTGGACCATCTATGATTGTATAAATCGGGTTCTCTCAGAAGTCAGTTTTCAACCCGCTTGTAATTTGGAAACCCTTTAAAACTACATTAATGCTTTTAAGATACTATTCTAAAATGCCTGAGATTTAGCAATACCTCCCTATTACTATGGGCTTCCCTGGTGGCTCAGTGGTTAAAAAAAAAATCCACCTGGCAATGCAGGAGATGTGGGTTCAGTCCCTGGGTCGGGAAGATCCCCTGGAGAAGGGAACGGCGACCCACTCCAGTATTCTTGCCTGGGAAATCCCGTGGACAGAGGAGCCTGGTGGGCTACAGTCCATGGGGTCCCTGAGTCGGATGTGGCTTAGCGACTAAATGACTGCAACCGTATTATTACCGTAGTCAGAAAGAGTTAACGTAGCTTTCAAACCTTTGTAACTTAACAACAAGGAGTTACACTCCCAGAAAGTATAAATCAATGAGTAATGGGAATCTGGATTAATTCCCAAAATAAAGCTGTTATCCTAAGGATTTATGAAGAGAGGAATAAAAGACACTTAGCAGAATCTCCAGAGGCAGATATGAGACATGAAAATCAAACTCTGCAGTGCTTTAAATGTTATTTATCACATCTCCCTCCCCTTTGTGGTCCAGCGCTTGGCACTCAAGCCTGTGACCGTGTTGCTCTAAGTGGGAAGCATCACAAGCGGCTGCCCTCACGTGGAGGTGGGAGGACAGGGAAGATAAACTAGGAAGAGTGATTCACAGACGTGGACACACAGCGTAGGAAGTGATAGCCGGTCCGGCTCAGGTTCTGTGCTTGGACTCTGTATGGGAGCTTCACGACGTTTCCATGAAAATAACCCAGAGGAAACAGGGAAATTAAGCCACGTTTTCTGCTCTGCTCTCTAGGGATGGGAATGCCTCTGTGGCCAGAGGGCTCCGGACGGAGCAGCTGTCAGCTGGGTGGCTGGCCACCACGCCCGGTGCCTGGGAGGACAGGAGGCTTTGCCCCACTCTATGAGGAGCGCGGCCTGGCTGTGGGCACATGGAGGCCAGCACACCGGGGTCCTCCCGGGTGCGTCCGGATCTCTCTCCCAGAGACCGCCTGCAGTCATGGAGAAGGAGGTGCTGACCCCCACGGCCCTGTGAGCAGAGGTGCGAACAAGGAGAGCCTGTGCGAGTTTCCCAGAGACCAGAGATGCCCGCACACCAGTGAAGGAGGGGTCCTTGCCAAGTTGCTGGGGCTGCCTCCATTGGAGAGGAGTTACAAGCTGGTAGAATTGGCCTGGACTCACTCAACAGGGTGATGATGTCTGGGGAAATTCACGAGGACTGCATTTTTAACCTCCCGAGCCTCAGTCTCCTCATCTGTAAAATGGGGGAAATAATCACTCCACCACAGAGTTGTTGGGGCAGGAGAAGAATCCCAAGTGAGGAGCCAAGTGTCAGATACGGAGCCAGGCCAGGCTCCCTGGCCCACATCTGAAGTCACCTCGGTGCCCCCCGCCTACAGGGTGGTCTGAATGTGGAGGGAAGGATGGGAATTCTCTGGTGGGTGGTGGTTTTGAGTCATAACAGGCCTGAGGGGGTGCAGGGGTGGTGGGCGCCGTGCAGGGCGATGGTCTCAGGCGTGGGGCAACCTGAGGAAGCGGGGTGCCGCGGGGACACAGAGAAGGTGATGGGACTCCTGCGCCCTGGTCCAGGGTCGTAACACTGCCACCGGCCTTAATCCCAGAGAGCGGGGGAGCCTGTGGGGCGGGTCTGGGGTGGGCCTGAGCCCGCAGGTGGGGAGGTTGGGTGTGTTTGTCCAGGCGCAGCCCCTGTCCCCAAGCCTGGGCGTCGCAGCTGTGCTCTTGGGAAAATTCACGAGACAGACCACAGAGGGGCGCTCGCCACCAAAGGATTCTGGTCCAGTCCCGCTTCGTCCCCAAATGCAATCTGTTTTTAAAATTAATTCTCTATTTACAACCACAGCAATAGGAACAAAAGAAAGTCGAGCTTTCCTGGGCGTTCTTTCCTTCTCCTGCTTTCTCTCTATTTCCAGCTTGATTTGGACAGCCTAACCCTGTGTTGTCCCAAGATCTAGTTCAGAATCGGGCGAGCCACTCCTGAACTTGGCTGGGAAAGAGATGCTCCACCTTCAGAGTGACCTGAATACTCTAATGAAGCCACAGAACACCCCACCACGTGTGGTTTCCTGGATGGATAAACGTTTCCTCACCACCCACCCCCCAACCCAGAGGACTGTCAGAGTCAGACAGGCCAGCCTTTGGGATGTGGATTTAGGATTTTGTCCTGAAGTAGAAATTCCGGGGATAGGGATAAATTTGTTTTTTTGCAAAAACTGTTCCGTTTCTGCACACTTGCGTATTTTAGCCTTTCCGTATCACCCTGTCCTCCTTGGCCACTCACGCTCCCCTTGCGTGATCGCACGCCCCGTTTGCGCTCAGGATCCCATGGCACAAGCAGCCTCTTTCAGCCTCCAGAGCTGGGTGCTATGCAGGGCCCAGAGTGCTGCCTGCGGATGTGGCTCCCCAGGGAGTGACAGGACTCTGCAGGGACAAACTGCTCCGCAGAGGGAACCCAGACCTTTGCAAACAAAGGCGTTTAGCATCCTTCTGGAAAGTCCCATGAAAAGCAAATCATTGCAACATTTTTTCCTCTTGTTAGTCTCGTGGTGTGTTGTATGTGTGCGTAAATAAAATATTAATTTCAAGTGTTGTCTCAGAGATCCTCACTGCATTCTGCCTGCGTTTTGTGGACAAGGGGAACGCCCTTGGTGGGCGTTTGTAAGGTCCAGCCTGCCTTCGCTGAGCTTTGTTCCCAGGCCTGTTCAATCTGGGCACCACGATCACAGACAGGGTGTGTGGTTATTCAGAAGACAGCCCTTCCTCTCCCCAGGACACACCTGCCTCACCTGGCCATTGACAGTGGTCACGGATGCGAGGGATTTAGATGAGAAGTCAGGGGTAAAGAAGTACATGGTTATATTATACAACTGTCTTGAAGGTCACCTGAGATGAAACTCCAATATTTTGGTCACCTGATGTGAAGAACTGACTCATTGGAAAAGACACTGATGCTGGGAAAGATTGAAGGCAGGAGGAGAAGAGGACGACAGAGGATGAGATGGTTGGATGGCATCACCGACTCAATGGACATGGGTTTGAGTAAACTCCGGGAGTTGGTGATGGACAGGGAGGCCTGGCGTGCTGCAGCCCATGGGGTCCCAAAGAGTCGGACACGACTGAGCGACTGAACTGAACTGAAATGATAAGTGGAATAAACATGGCAACTTTTGTAAAAAAGATTTCTTCTAGGAGTGAACTCAAGATATATGTATCTTGATGGGAATATATACCTTTAATTTACTATAGGGTCTGCTTCAACTCCCAACGATGAAGAGGTGAATTTGTACATATCAGAAAATGAGAGGTGGGAACCTGTTAAGTAGACAATATTGAAAAATACCCAGTGACCTGGAATGATGTTCTGAAATGAAAGCAGTGACTTCTCCCAAACCGGGGGCTGAGGGAACGTCAAGTGGAGGCCTCAGGCTCACAGCACAGTTCTGTGCTTCAGTTCAGTTCAGTCGCTCAGTCGTGTCCGACTGTTTGCGACCCCATGGACTGCAGCACGCCAGGCCTCCCTGTCCATCACCAACTCCCGGAGTTTACTCAGACTCATGTCCATTGAGTCAGTGATGCCATCCAACCATCTCATCCTCTGTCGTCCCCTTCTCCTCCCACCTTCAATCTTTCCCAGCATCAGGGTCTTTTCCAAGGAGTCAGCTCTTCGCATCAGGTGGCCAAAGGATTGGAGCTTCAGCTTCAACATCAGTCCTTCCAATGAACACCCAGGACTGATCTCCTTTAGGATGGACTGGTTGGATCTCCTTGCGGTCCAAGGGACTCTCAAGAGTCTTCTCCAACACCACAGTTCAAAAGCATCAATTCTTCGCTGGTATTTGGTACTTTAAAAATAATGTCAAAACCCCCAGCTAAGGGGCAGGGCCTCGTAACTGTCAAGATGCCTGTTTCTCATCAGCGATGAGGCAGAGGGTCCCCTCCGGGACACGGGGTGGTTTTGAGTCTTCTCCTTGTGGCTGTGTTTTCCCGGATCCCATGACAAGGGAGTCCCGTCTACCCTACCCTCGCCTGTGGACCTGGGTCCATCCCTCCCCTAAGCCGTTGACTCTGGCAGAGGTGTGAGGGTTCGAAGATCTGACATCTTTAGGGGTGGAACTGAGATGGACGAGAACCCAGGGGCGTGCCGGCTGACCTGAGCTGACAACCCTCAGCAGGCCCCTCTTGGCAGGGGCTGGACTGGGCTCCCTCCAGCCTGGGCTTGCCCAGGGCCCCTCTGCTGCTCCCCGGCCCAGGCGGCAGGCAGGTTCTCCCTGATTCCAGCCCCTGGCTCAGCACGGATGCCTGCAGACTTGCCATTGGTGTGATTAATGAAAGGGTGTCCACGGACCCATAACACCAGGCATGAAGCAGACCCACTGGCACACGGCTCCGCTGGCTAAATTCTTCTCCCATCACGTGACTCGGTGAGGTTCTACAAACAAAGACCCTAATCTGTTAACTGCTCTTTTGGGTCATAATATGATCTGCTTGCCAGTTATCTGGGGTTTTAGCAAATAAATTATTTCACCTCTAAGGTTTGGGGCCCCTTTCTTATCTGACCATAGAGGGAAAAACTTGGCAAGAATCCAGCCATGGCCGGCCACCTTCATTTCATCCCATGAGCCCAGGATCATGTAATAAAACTCTGTTTCTCCACTTATGATTTCTGCTGCTAATGAAATGGGCATAATCTGGCTCAGATAGAGGTTTGGCCTTATCTGACGGGCATTTGGACTCTACGTAGTCCTTGGATTTTATATATTTCAGCTGCTATCGTTATTTCTGAAAAAGTGAAAGTCAGGCTTGGTGATTGCGACATCACCTTAACGAGCAGTTTTATTTATTTATGTTTTTAAATCAGCAGCACCACATGGAGTGTGGGAGCTTGGTTCCCTGACCAAGGATCAAGCCTGCACCCCCTGCGCTGAAGTACTAGAAGTGCAGAGTCTTAACCACCAGATCACCTGGGAAGTCCCCCAGATTTACTCTTAAACGCTACTTAGAATTGTTGGGCAGATGTCTTCCAGTTAAGACTGGGATAACCTTCAATTACATTCCTATTTTAGGGCCAGGGTTAGAGATTATTAAGAAAATCTCTCATCCATATTTACTATAGCCATTACCTGTGTATTTTTTATACCAAGTCTTTGAAATCTCATATGAATTTGATCCTTACATCTCAAGGCAGATACTAAATTTCTATGTGAAAGTCTTGCTCTGCATTTAAGTTTCATAAAATGGAACAGGTAGATTCACGGAGTCTTAATTGCTCAGTTGTGTCTGACTCTTTGCGACCCCACGGACTGTAGTTCGCCAGGCTCCTCTGTCCATAGAATTCTCTGGGCCAGAATACTTTAGTGGGTATCCTGTCCCTTCTCCAGGGGATCGTCCCAACCTAGGGATCGAACCCAGGTCTCTCACATCACAGGTGGATTCTTTACCAGATGAGCCACAAGGGAAGCCCAAGAATACTGGAGTGGGTAGCCTATCCCTTCTCCAGCGGATCTTCCTGACTCAGCAATAGAACCGGGGTCTCCTGCATTGCGGACAGATTCTTTACCAACTGAGTTATAATTAGAGTAAAATATAATTTAAAAGCCAGACACATTTTCAGTATGCAATAGGATTGCTATAGATGGCTGGTACTCATCACACTGGACTTGTGGATTTAGAGTCTGAATCTAAAGACCCTGTGTTTTGTTTTTAAAGACTGCATGGTAACAGCGGTAGGACGTGTGTATGATAACGACCAATAGGGAGCCTCAGGAGGAAGCTTTATAGAAATGTTTGCCCAATGGATCATTTTGCCAAGAGAGGTTGGACTTAGGAAAAGTATCAAAAGCTGGGAGGCCCCATTCCTTATGTGTGTCCCAGAATTGATGTCTTGAATTGCAGAGACCCTCTCCCACTCTCAGCATCTGTCTCTTCTACCTATAACTCCCTCTAACCCATAACTTACTTACTTTATTGAAGACTGATCCCACTTCAGGTAGAGTGAGACTTGCTGAAGGCAGAAACCGTTTTTAGCCTTTGATTCTGAGGCCAGGATTCTACTCTGGGCAAGCTGCGTAAACTTGACATTACTTTCTGATCTTTAAAATTCTTGCAAAATCTTCATGTGCGTGCAAAACTTGAGCTTAAGAGAGAAAGCTTTCTGCTTAAGCCTCCCAAAAGCTTTCTCTTGAATAGTTGCCCACGTCTGAGCCTTTGACTAAGATCTTTTTCATTTGTGTTTGTTATTGGAAGCCCATGGATGAAATATTTAGAAGTACGCCTTTCACGAGACAGTAGCCCACCCCTGAATACTCATGGTATGGTTTGCTCATCACGGACGAGTCCTAACCGCTGCCCCAAAGAATCCACCCTCAGTAATTGTTGTAAGTGTGTTTGAGGCCCTCTTGACTTCAAGACTTGGATATTGATGGTGGGGAGAGGCCTGGGAATTAAGGTGTTTCAACTGCTCTGTAATAAGGGAGGTTCATCATGTGTTTAGGTGGGGTGGGCAGTGTGAATCATTTCTGAATTATCTTCCTTGCCTTCCATGTGTGTGTGTGTGTGTGTGTATGTATGTGTGTGTGCATGTGCGTCTGTGTATATGTGTTTATATGTGTGTGTGTATGGGTGTATTTGTATCTGTTTGTATATCTCTGTGTAAATGTGTATATGTGTATGTGTATGTGTGTGTGCTTGCTTAAAAAGGATGACAAAAGAGAATGCTATGGGAGAGGCTGGGTTTGATCAGCCCTGCTGACTAGTTGACCTACTGGTAATCCAATACCCCAAAGTTAGCCACTAAATCTATGCAATTTTATAATTTCCTCTGTAAGAACAGAAGGTAGCACTTGGTTCTGCTCCAAACTCCTAAAGATCTTCTGGGATGCAGAGAGGGCTAGTGATTTTCCTCTGCTTCTTTTCTGGTTTATTTGTCTATTTCACCACAGCACAGGAAGGTGAAGAGAGGCGCAAACAAAGCTTGTTCTCCTTCAGCTTTCAAAATGATGCCTTACCATGTTCCTTCTGATTGGATTTTGCCACTGAGCATCTTTTGGCCTCTAATGAGTTGCAGACTTCAATCAGGGACTCACCCCATTATCAACAATCCTAGGTGCAACCCCCACTCCCAGATCCCAGTCTCGGGCTTTCTTTCCCAACATCCACAGGAATCCCCTTGCCCTTGATCTTTCCTATGATATATATTGAAGACTCTGATGTATTAACTCCTTAATCTCTCCCTAATTCTCATTTTTTTGGCAATGGACATTTCAGTCAGTTCAGTTCAGTGTTCTGTCTGACTCTGCGATCCCATGGACTGCAGCACACCAGGCTTCCCTGTCCATCACCACCTCCCGGAGTTTGCTCAAACTCATGTCCATCGAGTCGGTGATGCCATCCAACCATCTCATCCTCGTCGTCCCCTTCTCCTCCTGCCTTCAGTCTTTCCCAGTATCACGAAATGGACCTGATCCTTACAATGGACCTTTAGTCTTTTGCAAAAGCCCCCTTCCTTCACAGGTATTACCCTCTGGACCAAGGGGTGTTTTGGAGCCCATGTTAGCATTCACTGTCGTATGTGCCAACATTTTGCTGTTTGCTTTCAGATGGAGCTGCCAGATTGGCACATAAGCCCACAAGATGCCCAGTTAAATTAAAATTTCAGATAAGCAAAAGAGTAAATTTTTGAATAACTATGTACCAAATTTTGCATAAAGCAGTTACACTAAAAATGACTGTTGCTTATCTGAAATTCTAATGTAATGGGGCATCTGTATTTAATTTGGCACTGCACTCAGAGCCACTCCCTGCCTTTTCCCTGCTCCACTGTGCCTCACCGGGATTCTGTCTCCCAGCTCCCTTGCCCTCGGGGTCCTGGACAAGTAGGTTTGGTGGGCAGGCGGCCAGGAAAATCCAGGCTCCGTGCCCCCTCCCTTCTTCTGGTGGCATCTCCAGCCACAACCAAGCTTTCTCAGGGCTCCAGCTCTGGCCGATCCACCTGCCACCACTGCCGTTTCCACCGAGTGGCCAGATCCTGGATGGCTCTGGGTCTCCCCTCATGACCTCCTGGCCCTGGGGGCAGTAGCTGACCTCTGTTTTCCGTCTCTACCTTACCTGCCATCCCTGTTTAAATGCTCTGCTTTCCCAGGACCTGTTTAAGCCATTTCCTGTATTGCATTTCCTCTGTTTGAAATACCTAGAGTGGGTTCCATTTTTCTGATAAGGTTTTGATTGGAGAGGCATATTGACAGTTTATTCTTTCCTTTATTTCCTTCCTCCCTCCTGTTTTGTGCTCGGTTGCCTTCACCTGAGAGACTGATCAGTTGCAGGCCTGGGGACAATAATGATTGCCGATAGTAAAGTGCCAGAGTTGCTTCTCTGTAACGGTAAGTGGGCTCGGGGCATCTGTAAAGTAACATTGTTGTCGCTCACTTACACTCTAACCCTGCTGACAGTCAGGAGTGAGTATCTGCTGAGTTGCTCAAGAAAGAGAAAAGAGGTGGAGAGTCCCTGCTGCAGAGCAGTCAGAGAATGTCACGAGTGCCAAATGCAGACTTCTGTTTCTTTCCTGACAGTTGTGCCCAGATGGCTGGTCCTCTCCAATCCACTACTACAAACAAAAGCCATGTTTTCAGCAAATAGTCAGACATGGATCACTTGAGAGACCCCTGATAGCTCAATTATTGGAAAGTGGTCCTTCTCACATTATTTTCAAGTTACATTGACAATAACCAAGGTAGCTGCCCCAAGGCATCACAGAGATGGGACAGTAGCTTTTAATAAGGACTTACGGAACTTAAGGGCGCCCTGGTGGCTCAGCAGCAAAGAATCCGCCTGCCAATGCAGGAGATACAGGTCTGACCTTTGGGTCAGGAAGATCCCCAGGAGAAGGAAATGGCAACCCACTCCTGTATTCTTGCCTCAAAAATCCCATGAACAGAGGAGCCTGGTAAGCTACAGTCGATGGGGTAAGAAAGAGTCAGACATGACTGAGCAACTAAATAACAGCAACAAATGGAACTTTGGAGGATAATGAAAGGAAAAAGACCACAAGAAATGCTGAGAGTTGCTACCAATGTTACTACCTTCGGAGCCCAGGCTCTGCATCACAGTCCAAGCCAGATCAGCAGAAACACCCACAAAGAAAGGATGCAATTGCTCGTTTGCTATCCCCAGAACTGTCTCTGCTTGTTACATTGAACAGTGTGACTCCCCATGGTCTTCCAGGGTAATAGCACATGTACTCACAGCACATGTATAGTCTAGCCCTGCCTCACCCAACAAGGTAATGTATGATAATAGTCTGAACATCAATTCATGTATCAGGGTGCTAGCGAACTTTAAGTAATACTATACAAAGGATGTCAAGTGAATTATATTCCTTTTGATAGTCTTGGGATATGCATATAGATCTTCCCAAGTCTTTGAGATTTTCTATTCCTGTTAAAGTTGAATGAGAAAGATGCACTCATGTGCACATGCGTGCACACACCCACACACACACACATATAGTCATCTCCCTTCTAGGGACAATGAACAGAATTTGCATGCATAGTTTGTTCTAAATGAATATTTACAAAAAATTTTTTTCCAGAGTGAAATATTTTGTACCAATGTACTTTTAGAACTTGCTTACACTTCTAAAAACATCTCATCACTCAGAACAATATACCTCTTCAGAACCGTATTATCTTGGATATTTCCTTCTTAGAAGAAGGCCTTCTTTTCCCCCAGGAAGTCACCTCTGTGAGCTTTTTAATTATGTAAATGGGAGCAGAGAACCTGAGACTCAAAGGCAAATGCAAATATTCTTGACAGTAGTAGTTACCAATAACCTAAATGATAGTTGCTTTAAATTATGAAATAATTTGAAGGTACAGAAAGAATATAGTTCATTAATAAACCAGTCATCAGATTTAAGTAATTTTTTAAAAATAAGACATTACAGATAAAGTTTTTTCTAAGAATTTTTTTTCAATGTGGACCATTTTTTAAAAGTCTTTTAAAATTGAATTTGTTGCAGTGCTGTGTCTGTTTGTGTTTTGGTTTTTTGGCTGTGAGTCATGTGGATCTGAGCTCCCTGACCAGGGATCGAACTTACACCCTGCTGTGTTGAAAGGCAGAATCTTAACCACTGGACCACCAGGGAAGCCCCACAGATAAATTTTAAGCCCTCTTTTTATTGCTTCCTGGTCTTGTTCCCCGATTACCTCCTCCCTGAGGCATCATAATCCTGACATTAGCTTAGGTTTTCATTATCCACACTTTTATGCATTTGGTATACAAAATCCATACACAGGGTAAATTTGTATATTTTCAAACTATGTAAATGGTTTCATGCAGATTATCTTACTTTTAAAATCTGATGTTTTTCACTCAGTATTTAGTTTCAAGATAGACATTAATGGGTATAAACTTAATTTTTACTCTAGTTCATTTCTTAAAACTGCAATATTCTCTTCCATCAAAAGAGCTTGTTCTTCTTGCCAAGGTGGAAACACAGTGACTGGATTTACCCTCTTGACTGAAACAACCAAAAAGCAGACAAAACATGAAATGATGACTTTCAAGATTTCGGGTGGTGAAGGCCAGTGATCCTGTGAGACAAGAAACCAGTGACTGATTTCGCTGCCTTGAGAGAGTTACAGTCCACGTGCAGGGCAGGGGTGACCCAGCAGACCTCCTTTACTCCTGAGTTGAGAAGTCAGAGCTGACAGTCCAGGAAAATCATGGTGCTCACATGTCAGAATGCAGAGGAGCAAGGGCTTGATAGAGAGAAGACTCCAGAGATGAAGAGAGTCACTCTTGACAATGCAGCTGAATGTTCCCTGGCAAAGGCATTTATGGAAACCTGTCTTGGGAAAGAACCATTCGAATGGATTAGCAGTAACAGTGCCTGCTGCTACCACAGTCTGAGAAGAGTTCCTCCTTTCTCCACCCAGACTGGAGAACTCCGTGACACGCAAGACCTTTGGTTGCAGCACAGAGGAGGGGCTTACCTTAATTGGTGGGCAATAAACTAGAACTAGCCTGAGCATTGCTCTCTTCCTGTCTAGAAGACCTTAAAAGCAAGATCCAAAAGGATCAAGCTGTTTCCAAGTAACTTAGCTGTATATCAGTATAAAGCTCAACAATTTTGATAGGGAGACAAAGTTCAAGAGCAGGCATGCAGAGAAGCTGAGAATTGTGGCCAAAAATGGAGTTAAATCAATCAACACTTGTATATCTATGGCCAATTTATGTTGATATATGGCAAAAACCATCACAATATTGTAATTATCCTCCAATTAAAATAAATAATTAAAAAATAAATGAATAAGAAAGCTTGAAAAAATAAAAATTGACCCAGAACTGACACAGATGTTAGATGTTAGACAATAGCATTAAAGTACAATTATGACTGTATTCCTTATGTTTAAAACTTAAGCAGAGACATGAAAAGTAAAAGATGACATAAACCAAACTCCTGGAGGTGAGAACTATATTGGATGGAATTAACACCATAGTAGATACTACAGAAGGGGTTGGTCAATTTAAAGGCATAGCCATAGAAATAATCCAGAATGAAACACACAGAGAGAAAAATAATGAAAAAAATGAACAGAATATTGAGTAGTGAACAACTACATGGAAACTAATTCACTTGTAATGGGAATCCCCAAAGAGGTGGGGACAGAGAGATGGTAGAATGAATAACAGCCTCCAGTTTTCTCAAACTAACTGAGAATTATAAACCCACAGATCCAAGAACCTCAGGCAACCCCAAGCACAAGCAACATGAAGAAAAGTATACCAAGACATATAAGAGCCAAATCGTTCAAAATGACACAGAGAAATTTAAAAAGCAGCCAGGCAAAGTAACAAGAGAAAAAGCCAAACAAGATAAAAGAAGGAAATGTGTGGATGATAATGTATTTCTCATAAAAAACAATGCAAGTGAGAATGCTCCAATAAGACATTGGAGCAACATCTTTAATGTTTGGAAAGAAAAAATAATTGCCAACCCTGAATTCTTTACAGAGTGAAAATATGTCTCAAAAATGAAGGTGAAATAAGGGCTTTTTCAGGGCATGAAAGTGATTTCATGAAGTAAATCTTTTATAATGTGCTTGTCCATTTCTCTACTGGTGGACAATTAGGCGGTTTCCTTTTCTTTGCATGTTGTACAATGCTGAAATGAGCACAGATATATTAATTTTTTGTCCACATGATATTTTTCTAGGATGGGTGCCTAACAGGGGAACTGTTGGGTCATCAGCAAGTGGGTCTTTGGTTTTATTTGTTTTGTCAAGATGTCTGCCCAGGTGCCCGAAGAGCCTGCATGTCAGCACTGGGAATGTCAGATATAAATTTTTCTTTTCTAACGCATCTGGATGTTCTATTTGTTGTGTTGGTCTCTTTGCCTCTCTTTGATCCTATATAATGCTGTGCAGTTACATAGGTTCGTAATAAATTTCATTATCTATTTAATAAGAGCATCTATTTAATAGCAACTCTGTATCAGTTGTTTTGGGCTGCCATTATAAAATACCACAAACTGGTTTAAGCAACAGAAAGTTATGAGGATAGAAGTCTGGGATCAAGGCGTTGCCTCAGTTGGTACCCTCCGAGGCTGCGAGGGGAAGATGTGTTCTATGCATCTCTCCTCCACCTGTCGATGGACATCTTTTTCCTGTGTCTCCTATCATCTATTCTCTGTTCACATCTGTGTCCAAATTTCCTCTTTTTATAATGATGACAGTCATATTGGATTAGGGTCCAGTCTAATGACTTCACTTTAACTTGGCTGCCTCTCCATAAAGACTCTTTCCCCAAATATGGTCACATTCTAAGGTATCAAGGGTTAGGGCTCCAACAAATGAATTTTAAGGAGAATAATATCTCTTCTAGTTATTCACCAAAACAGAATTCTAGAATAAGTTTCTTCCATCCCACCAGGAAAAGTCCTTTAATTAGAATTGCATCAGATTGATTTTGGGAAAAATGATGAATTTGTGATACTAAGCCATCCTTTTCATAAACATGTATATATAAACCTTTATTTGAGGGTTCTTTTCATGTCTTCCAATAAAGTTGCAAATTTGCTCCTGGTGGCCTTGCATTAATCTCTTTCCCATGGCTCACTACCATGGACCCCACCCCACCCTGGAGTCCACTCAATCTTTGTTGAGAAACTCTTGCCTGCAAGCTTCTGGCTCCTGTGTAATTAACCTCATTTGTCATCATTCCCTACTTCAAACTCTATGCCAAAATTCTTGAGGTTTTTTCAAACGTACCATGCTGTAACACACCTTCTTGCTTTTTATTCTTTTCTCCTCTGCCTTCTTTTAGCTTTTACCCATTAAAGGATGGGCTGAGTTAAAGGTTTAGCCAACACAAAACTTTCTACAGGAATTTAACCTTAGCTCAGACCACCAAGCAGCTCACAGACTGATTAGGTGGCTCTTCTCTTTGTGCATCTGGCCGTACAACTGTAGTGTCAGAGGATTTTATCAAAGTCTCTAGAATGGATAGAGCCTCTTTGAGGGTTAGGACTGTATCTGATTCGAATTTGGATGCCATCAAACTATAACACAGTGTTTAGCATATAGGAAGTTAGAATGAATATTGATGGTATGAGTGAATGAAATAAGTCAGAAAGGTGATCTATTAATTTTCCATAGCAATATTTCTTTTTCAGAGACTGCTAGCTAGGACCCCCTTCTTAGGATTAGTGGACCTGGGAGGTCAAGAGAGGTAGGGAAGTAGGTGGGTGAGCATTGATTCAGGGAAAATCGGGGCAGAGCTGGTGACAGCTGACAACCTCTCCCCACCTTATAACAGGAAGCATCATTTTAGTGGCCAGAATATTTGTGTCCACTTTATTTAATGTCCCTTGTTCTTGGAAATTGCTGGATAAACACGATCAGGGTCTGTCCGTGTCTTCACTGCCAAGGCTTCCTGCTGGCTCTGCCATCAAAAAGTTTCCTTGAGAGTTCACAGCAGTCCTCGTAATTGTAGACACATCCTGCCCCTGCACCACTGAGACCACCACCAGCCACGTGGGATGGAGCCACGGGCATCCCCGTGAGGGCCCGGTCCTCACTGAGAGCCCATCTCTCTCCTGGAGCCTAGAGCATTTCCGTTCGTTCCAAATTCTTGGGTAAGAAAGCAACTGGCTCTTGTTTTCAGGTAGCGGTTCCACTTAGCAAGAATACTCAGTGTCTGTTCCTGGGCCTTTTCTCTGAAATTAGTGAGCCGACTGAGGGTTTCAAAACACCCCCAAGGCCCCATGGTAAAGGTGACTCTTCAGATATGTTTCAAGTCCCTGGCTTTTGATGCCTTTTATCTTCTCCAAAGTAAGTCAGAGCTTTAGACAGAGCTTTGAGGGCTTGCAGTAAGAGTGAGGATGGGAGGGAGCCGGGACACTCTGACAAGCAGCTCGCAGAGTGCTCTTCTGTCCCCCACCACCCGTGCCGGGGCCTCTCTTCCCTCCATGGGAGGATGGATTCAGATGTTGAGCTCTCCACGTCTACAAGACTTTCTCCTGCAAACCAAGAGCTTTATGTGCACCCCTCCCCCACCCCTGCATTCCCTCTGGAGGTCCCCAGGACCGGGGAACAGGATGACATGGGTTCACTCTCCTTTTGGCCTGTGACAACAGAGATGTCCCCCTTTCCTCTTGTATGCGAGGTCTCTGGGCTCAAGGGTGACACTCATCAGAGGGGGCAGAATATTCTAGAAAATCAAGTCACCTTTTATCATGTTGGTGGTGGGCTATTGCCCTTTGCTTGCATCCTCTCCCTGTTTTCCTTTGGGGAACCATCCCTTGCATATTTCCTGATAATTCTGTGGGATTCGTAGGTAAACCCTCTCACTAAATAGCTCTTTCAAGGTCATGCTCCCCTTGCAGCTTCCTTTTGGGGACTCAGAACTTGCTGCTAGGAACTTCCTTTCCTCCTCCATATGGTCGGTGCTCAGACTCTATTTGTGGCTTTTTTTTTTTTTTTTTGGCTGCGCTGTGTGGCATGCAGGATCTAGTTCCCTGACCGGGAATTGAACCTGTGCCCCTTATGTTGGGATGCAGAGTCTCAGCCACTGGACTGCCAGGGAAGTCCCCATTCCTGGTTTTAATTAGTCCACACGCACATTTTAGGGATGGCAGCTCTCCTGCCATTAACTTCTTGTGGGCAAACCAGCAACCCCACACTTTCCTGCAGTGAGGATGTATTGTTTCATCCAAGAAAAATGACCAGATAAATTGAACCTAATTTTTATGAACAAAATTTTAAACACTTTACACATCCATGGAACTTTGAATATAACAGCTTAAACAGAACATAGAAGAAACACATTCATTTAACCTGGTTTTTATACATCAGGATAGTTGTTTTGCGAATCAGTCACTGGTCAGAGTTGCAAGGTTATGCACCTAACAAATGGGTTGGCTCAGAAAGCTTCGTTGGAATTTCCTTTGTCCTTCCCAGACTTCTTTCTTTCACCAGCAGAAGTCGCCCTTTCTTGCCTCTGAAAACATTTACCCTCTCCTGCTTCTGCGTGCTGCCAGGTCATCAGGTGCCTCTGAGTCCCTTTGATGGGAGGGGTGGCGATGGCGAGTGAGACAGAGGCAACTTGGCAAAGTTTTCAGGGAGGTGTAGGTGACCCAGAAACTCTCGTCTCTGTCTGACTTGCTTCCTCCAATGGTTCAACCATTAAATACGTGAATGAAGGAGAACAAGGCAAACGTGACTGTAGGGAAAGATCTTCCTGGAGTTCCCAAGTTTACCACAAGTTTCCTTTGTACAAATTCTACAGATGATAGAGCTTTTATCTGTCACCCTGACGACCTCATTCAAACGATAAACCTTGGGAAGAGTGCTAGGAAAACTATCCAAGTATCATGTCAAATTTCTTTGGGGAAATGTATTGAGCCAGAATGTTTACTTTAGTTCGTTGAAAAACCAGGTAGTTAAGTGTTGGGTTTTTACATTTTTCCTGTAAAAGTTGGTTTGCTTATACTTTTCCGAAAGGAGCAAAGCGCATCCTGGGACAAAGGAGTGTGTGACCACATGGTGTCTGTTAGGAACGCTTATCTGGTATTATTATAAAGTAAACATCAAATCCTGGCATGCGATGTTCCAGGCTCCCTTGCTGCCCTCTGCATTCCAGTTTATGCTACTCCTGTCTTTTCTTAGGAAATCATACCCATTAGCCCCTTCCCTGCCATTCAAGTTGCTTTTCTTTGACATCAAAGATTCCTCTGTGATTTCCTTTCTTGGCTCAGCTGCTCACAGGGAAGAATGCGGACTCAGCAGCAGTGAAATCTCAAGTCATTAAGTATTATAAATTCCCCTTTGGACATATACAGTGGCTTTCAACAAGTACTCCATTTCCTGTACCTTTGTAAGAGAAAGGGAAATTAAAAAAAAAAAAATTACAAACTTTCCAAATAATTAGGTCATCCAATCATCAGCTAAATGTTTATATTTGCATGATCACAGCATTAACATGCACGGATCCAGGTGATGTTTGGAAGTAAAACTGAATGAACGACATGTCATGGTAAAAATAAATATTTTAAATAGCTATTATGCTATCAGATTAAACACCCTACATCCTTAGTCACATAAAACAGAGATAGGGCCTGTGATGTGCAGTCATTTGGACTATCTCCAACTACCTCCATGGAGTTCTGTTGGGTGTTTAATGATGTTCTCTAGGTTTTTAAGAAAATATGCAATCTGTTGCAATGTGACCCAGCTCCTGAGTCAGCCCCTACTGAGCATTAGCATAGTGATTTAATCCTCCGCAGGGTCTACATTGTCCAGACATTCTCTTACAGACAATATCACAAAATGTTTCTTTGACAGGAAAAGTGAAAATAGAGAGTCGTGAAAAGAAACCTAATTGTACTGTAGATGACCATGTTCACGGAGTGATTTAATGAACAATTAACTTCTAAACAGAAAGACTGGGTGGGGTTCTTTCTTTGGTCCAGTGTCGCTGGCCTGGACCAGAGACTGGGAATTCCTCCTGTTATTTTAGTTTCATCATCAACACCAGCTTAATGTGGACAATGGGCTATTCCAAAGGGCTCTATATACATTATCATATTTACCTTGTAGCCCAATTAAGGCCTTTGTGTTACATGCTCGGATGCCCTTTCTGACTGTGAACTTTTCCTGGGTTGTAATTATATGTGCACTTGAGAAATTAGTTGATTGCTGTCTCTTCTCCCCACAGCTTGATAGGGGGATCTGTATAGGCAGAAATTAGTCTGCATTAAAATTAACAACTGGGGAGGGAGAGGGATAAATTAAGAATATGATATTAACAGATATATACTACTATGCATAAAATATATAAACAATAAGAACACACTTATAGCACATTGAGCTATATTCAATATCTTGTGAAAGTGAAAGTGAAGTCACTCAGTCATGTCCGATTCTTTGTGACCCCATGGACTGTAATCCACCAGTCTCCTCTGAAATGGGATTCTCCAGGAAACAGTACTGGAGTAGGTTGCTATTTCCTTCTCTAGGGGATCTTCCCAACCTAGGAATCAAACCCAGATCTCCCACGTTGCAGGCAGATGCTTTACCGTCTGAGCCACCAGAGAAGCCCTCCAATATCTTGTCACATCTTATAATGGAAAAGAATCTGAAGATGTCTACCTGAAACTAACACAATATTGTCAATCAAGTGTATGTAGTTCAATAACAAAAAAAATTAGTATCTGATTGTGTGTAGGGTCCACACACATCCAGGTATTCAATAGTTGTTTAAATGGAAAATTGGAAATAAGGACGTTGATTGAAAGTGACTAACTTGTGCTTCTGAATAAACAAATATCCAGGCAGATCTCCTGAACAGACCTATAGATGACGGATGACAGATGGGTATTGCACGGATGGGTACTTGCTTGAAACTAGGAGTCAAGTGCAGTTCTCAGAACCCCATGAGAGGTGCTCAGTGAACGTCTATGAACGAATGGATGTCAATACTCACAATAGTGCGGTGAATGAAGAGACATTCCAGCCGTGTAGATGAGGAAACCGAGGCCTAGAGAGGAAAACTGGTTCTGCACTCAGCCGCGGGCCTGGGGCCAAAGCCAGGACCGCAGGGCTGTATGGACTTGGCCATCGTAAAAACTGTCTTCAGCTCTCTCCTTGGTTTTGATCTGTGCCATCTTTTCAGGTCCAGAGCCAGCAATGCTGACTGAAGAAGCTCAAGACTATTATGGTTGCGTTAACTCAGTATTTCCTTGATACAAATGAACTTACTTACAAAACAGAAACAGACCCACAGAGTTAAAGAACAAAGTTATGGCTGCAGGGGTGGTGGGGGTGTTGGTGGGAGGATGAGGGGAAGGGATAGTTAGAGAGTGTGGGATGGACAGGTTCATGCACTGTATTTAAAATGGATAATCAAGAAGGACCTATTGTGTAACACAGGGGACTGGACTCAGCGTTACGTGGCAGGCTGCGTGGGAGGGCAGTCTGGGGGAGAACGCATACATGTATGTGCACTTGAATCACAACATCGTTAATTGGCTATACTCCGGTACAGAATAAAAAGTTTAAAAAGTTGGCATTTCTTTAGTGTGGCAGGATTCCCCAGATGATGCTTGAGAGGGCTTTGCATGACAGATGCATGGAAATTTTTTACTTATATAATTATTTTAATTTGAACTAGAGAAATTATAATTGGAAAATATAACTCAACCATATTACTGGAACATGAAACCAGTTTTTTTTTTTTCGCGGTTATTATTGTGTAGGATGGAAATAAATTATTTAAATTTTCAAACAAATCAGAGAAAAGCATTAAGCAACTGATGACAGAGCTTGCACAGACGAGGTAAACATCATCAAGCAGTGGAAACACTCCCTAAGGTTGTGCAAGTTTCACCATCAGTGGATCTGTTCCTCTCCTCAAAATTTCATCTAACCTACTTCGGGCGATGTTGAAAGTCTTCTCACGGCAAAACAAGGACACACCTCCTTGAGTGGGAAAAACCACTGCTTTATCTGTCTAATGACAAGAAGGCTCATCCTTCTGTCCCATGGGGAAGCTCTAGGCTTTCCCTGGGAAGAGTTTGCTTTGACAGGTTTCATTTGCAAACCACTGTGCCCCTCCCCCTCTGTCCCCCACCCAAACAAAGCAACCCTCTGCTATCTTTCTTGCTTCCTTTTCAAAAAGCTCCTGCTGCCCTGAAATGGGAAGATCAAGGGGACTCCCTTCCCTTGGGGTCGGGAAGGGCTGTCGCTGCTTGTTGGCCTCTGTTTATGTGCCGTGCTCCATTGCGTCCGACTCTTTGCGACCCCGTGGACTGTAGCCCACCAGGCTCCTCTGTCCACAGAATTCTCCAGGCAAGAATATTGGGGCGGGTTGCCATTTCCTTCTCCAGGGGATCTTCCTGATCTGGGAATTGAGCCCATGTCTCCTGTGTCTCCTGCATTGGCAGGGGTATTCTTCAGCACTGAGTCACCACGGAAGCCTCTTTGCAGAGCTGAGGGCCAGGCCTGGGAAGAGGTCCCTTACAATCGTATTAAGAATTAATAAGCATTTCAGAAGCAGGGACTTCTCTTATGAATATTGAAACATTTCCCAGCCAAGATAGATGCAAATTGTGTATCTTTATACTAAAAAAATAAAAAAAGCTAATTGGATGAGGAATGAGTGAATAGTTCTCCCATTATTTTCCTCCAGTGTAGCAAAGCACCAATAAAAGTCATGCTCTTCTAATGATAATGTATTCTTTAATGCTTGAATACAGAGTGGACATCTGGGCTTAGACAGTGCAGGCTGCTTCTTTGAACTTTCAAATTGGAATGTGAAATTTGGAAAATCAAGAGATTAAGCAGGTGCTCAAGAATATCTGTTGATATTTTTACTGGGTTTAATAGTGACCATTCAAAATTCATGTGTACCCCGAGCTTGTGCATGTGACATCATTTGGAGATAGGGCTGTTTCTGATGTCATCAAGTTAAGATGGGGTCGCAGTCAAGTAGGATGAGTCCTAAATTCAGGATGACTGATATCCTTATGAAGAAGAGAGAAATTTGGACAGAAAACCATAGACACAGGGGACTTTATGTCAGGACAGTGGTGCTAGGGGATGGCAGATAAGAGTGATGTCTCCCAGACAAAGAACTCCAAGTGTTGCCATAATACTAGGTTGTGCTGGGCTGCGCTCAGTCGTGTCTGACTCTTTGCGACCCTATGGTCTGCAGCCCTCCAGGCGCCTCTGTTGATGGGATTCTCCAGGCAAGTATACTGGATAGGGTAACCATTCCCTTTTCCAGGGGATCTTTCCAACCCAGGGATCAAACCTATGTCTGTCGCATCTCCTGCATTGCAGGTGGATTCTTTACCAGCTGAGCTACCAGGGAAGCCCATAAAGACAAAACTCCTCCTTAACCATGACCATTTTCACAGATGAAGACTTCACTTTCTGAAGTTATTTGAGAAGCGGAGATTTTTATTTGACATATCCTAAAAATCTAGAATTTCAAGGTGATACTCTTTGTAGCTGTTCTAGATTCATAAACGCAGAAGCACAGTATACTAAAGCAGTATCGTGGCACCAGCCAGATACACAATCATATATTACTCAACAGTGGACTTTCAGAGGAGAGATCAAAAGCACAGTAGGAGAACCAAGACCTTACCCCACACCTGCTGCAGGAGACCGGAGGGTGGGCCGCATGGCTGTCCCACACCCTGCCCCCCTAGGCTGTGACTCCCAGGCCTCATCTTCACGTGTGCCGTGGAGCGTCAGAGTGACAGTCAGTTAGCAGTAAATGTAGCGGGAGGCGAGTGGAGGGAAGTTTTTATTAACTGGCACATTTTGATTGTCCATCATTGCATTTGAAATACACTTCTAAAATGATTGGCCTGTCACCATAATGGATTGGCAGTTAAAAATAACCAGGAGAATATGTGAAAAAAATAAAAAGGGTAAATTATGGCAATGATAATATTGGTGATTCGAATGATGGTCCATCAAGACAAATAATAAAACATAGTCCAGGCAATGACAAGTCAACATAAAGCCACCGATATATTTTTCTACATTCAATTCAACACAGAACTAGCCATTTCATTTTAACAAAACAGCGCAATCTGTCATATCTAATGAGTGTCATTGATCTGAATGTTTTTTGTTTATAAGGTCTTTCTGTTTGAATGTTCTCTGTAAATGCCAGTTGCTAGGGAATAAGAGGTTGTAACTAGCTTTATGTTTGTACATACTTAAGAAGCATTTATATTGAAAGAAATGATCAACGGCAGGAATCCGTGAGAATCATTTTCCGTCTGAAGGAAACGACTCACATTTGAGCAGTACGGCCCTAATGGCATTGTAGTCTTTTCTGTGTTATATTTTCAAATTTTGAAAAACCACATTTTCAGTATTTCCCTGTGATTATAAAGGAAACACATGTCTCCTGTAAAAAGGAATTGTTTTATACAGAGAAAAGAGTGAAGTACTGATAACTTCTATTTCCCACACCATTTTAATAACTATTCTTTTATTTTTTAACAAATATTTACTTTCATAAAGTAAAAGTGATAGAGAGCCTTTTTTTTCCTTTTTTTTTTTTCTAAATCTTCTTTTATCACTTAGATGCTGATGACTCCCCAGGATATTAACGGGAGAATTTTCTGCTTCAGAGTTTTAGCAAAGAACAAGCCAACCCTCAGTCTCCCAAAGTGATGGAGTGGGTCATGGAGGGATAATGAGGCTTCTTTTCTAGCATCATCCCTGCTCCAAATCTATGTGAACAGGGGTGAGAGGAGGGACAGCTGGGGTTCCTTTGGGGAGGGTTGCTGATGTGCTGAGCATCACTGCCCCGCCAACACTTTGTGGACACCTGGAGCCAGGTGAGGAGGCTTCGGTGGACCCCTTTGGGAAGCTGCTCCCATTCTCTGGAATTCGGGGAGCATGAGGTCAGACTCACACAGAGAAATTGCAAAGCCTGAGACAGTTTTGGGGGGGTGTTATGGACCGAATTGTCTCCCCAAATTCACATGTTGAAGCTCTAACCCACCATGTGAGTGTGTTGGAGACATGGTTGGTAAGAAGGCAATTAAGGTTTAATTAGGTGGTAAGAGAAGACTCTTGAGCATCCCTTGGACAGCAAGGAGATCAAACCAGTCAATCCTAAAGGAAAACAGTCCTGAATATTCATCAACAGGACTGATGCTAAAGCTGAAACTCCAATACTTCGGCCACCTGATGCAAAGAACCAACTCACTGGAAAAGACCTTGATGCTGGGAAGGATTCTGAAGGCAGAAGGAGACGCGGATGACAGAAGATGAGGTGGTTGGATGGCGTCACCTATTCAATGGACATGAGCTTGGGCAAACTCCAGGAGACGGTCAGGGACAGAGGCTTGGCGTGCAGCAGTCCAGCGGGTCATAAAGAGTCAGACACACTTGGTGAGTGAACAACAACAGGCGGTAAGTGTGGAGTCCTGACTCCAGAGAACTGATGCATTTTTTAGAATATTTTTTTGATGTGAGCCATTTTAAAAATCTTTATTGAATCTGTTACCATTGTGCTTCTGTTTTACGTGTTGGGATTTTTGGCTACAAGGCATATGAGATCTTAGCTCCCTGACCAGGGATCAAACCCTCACCCCCTGCCTTGGAAGGTGAAGTTTGAATCACTGGACCATGAGTGGAAGCCCTGATGCTTTTATAAGAGGAAGCGCCTTGTTTCTTCCATGAGAGGACACAGTGAGAAGGTGGCCGTCTGCAGGCGGGAAGGGGGCTCTCCCAGGACCTGACAGTGTTGGCACCTTGATCTTGACCTTGCAGCTTTCAGAACTGTAGAATAAACGCTTGCTGTGTAAGCCCCTCCCCGGTCAGGATATTTCGTTGTGTCAGCCTGAGCGTGCTAGGACAGTGGGCTTGAGGAGGCGAGAGTGTGTGCTGGACCTTTCCAGTGAAGGCGAGGGGGTTGACCAGTCTCTAAAAGATGCCTCTTTCTACCTGTGTAGGTGTGTTAACCAAAGGCATGCACGCGCGCACGCACACACACACACACACACACACACACACACACACAGAGGCCATGGGAGATGAAGAGGGAAGGAAGCTGGGGAGTAAAAGAGGAGACAAGAGTGAGGTTTCTGGGAAGGACATTCAGGCTTGCTCCCTTCCTCAGAGGTCAGTTATAACCTCTATTGGTCTAGGGAAATACCCGCCAGGTGCTATTAGCCGAAAGTGCCGGGTTGAGCATGACCTTGGGTCTGAGCCCTAGGATTAGCGTCAGAGGGTAAGGAACCCCCGAATGCAGCAGTCTTCTCTGTTAAAGCATAATATGGAGAAAGCAGCCACCTGAGAAACGCTTTCTCTGCACAGTTCTTTAGTTTCAGGAAGAAATTCTCTTGGTCTCTGGCTACATGGCTGTTTCTTGTCAATTAATATAAGTGCCTAAACAGTTTCTTTAAACTTCAAAATCTAACCGTAACCACTATCAGACCATGTAAATAAGATGTCAGTTTGCAGAAGCTTCTAAACATCCCTTGTCTTCTCTCCTTTTTTTTTTTCCTATGAACATCTGTATATTCCAAGAACTGTTCTTTTTCTTCCCCCAGCATAGAGGGAGACAAACATATAACCACAAACATGAATGCGCAGGTGACGGTTTTCTTAATGCTGTGTGTTCTCAGGACGGGTTCATAAGGGGAGCCGCTTGGAAGCTGGCGGGCAGAGTCTGTCAGCTATTCAAACATCCTGGTTTTGGAAGGTTGGCGCTGCTGTCAATCCCAACTAAGAAGCCTTTGCCGCGAGCCTGCTGAGTCAGCCGGCATCCTAGACGTGCACGGATGGAGCGTCTATTGTGTGTGTGTGAAAGCCCCTGGCACCACAGCTGGTGAGTGTTATGAGCTCAATGAGTGATTTAAAGATGTGATTAAAAGCAGGATATAAGGAAAAACAGGGTGTCAAGAGCATCCAGGTGTTCCCGAGGCTATGAAGCCTTCCACAGTTCTAATCTCCCGAAGGTCTGCTTTTTTGTTTTGTTGTTTTCAATTAATGAAAATCGAGGGAGTTACCAGAACTCAGAGTCGCCTCAAAGGTTAGAATTTAGAGTCTGATAGCCCTCAGGTGTCCCAGTGGTTAATCCGCCCTTTCTGGATTTGGGAGATGACTCTCTGATTTCTTGCTCAGGGTTCTGCTCTCAGATTTCTCAAGAGTCCACAGAGAAGGAAGTCCATGGGGTCTCCAGTCACGAGGAGCTGGTACCCATGGAGGTGGCACAGATCAGATCTGTAACTTCAAGGGTCCTTTGGTGGCATCAATGGAAAAAGTGAGGCGGTCATGTCATGCCTGCTTCCTGGGAGGTTGGAAGGGCAATCTAGATACACAGATTATAGTGATTATCTAGGCTTTAACTCAGATCTACGGGCGTCTGGATCCTGGCTTCCTGGCTTTTCCTAGCCAGTGACTCTGGGTAAATTATGTAAATATTCTGATACTCAGCTTCCCCATACTTAGAATGGGAATGACTACCAAGCTCATAAGGTCATCACGTGGGTGAAGCACAGGGCTGACGAGGTTCGTACCTCAGATACAGATCAAGGAATGCTCCAGCAGAGGGAGGCCATGCGTGGTTTATTTCTTTATTTTTTATTTTTCCATGCGTGGTTTAATCACTCTAGGACCTGGTGCAGGATACAGGCGCTTGATAAGTGTTACGCTGGGAAATCATTTAACAAATTGGATTTGGAAGAGAAATGATATGTGCAGTAAAACGGATGCTGGGGATCTTTTATGAGAAAATAAGGCACAGGAATACAAACTGTGCTTCACTTTTTGCTGGACTGGATTCATATTCAGAATTTTATGGTAAATTACTTAGTCTGTTCAGATCAGTGTCGTCACCAGATACCACATTCCCTTCTTTATCAAGATCCTCTGGTGACAGATCCTTTTAGATTTTAGCATAAAATGTACCTTAATCTTGTCAGAAAAAGATGCAAGGATGATGGATGAAACTGAAAAACTGAAAATAAAGAAGTAGAGTCTAAGGAGGCAATGAGTAAAGATAAAGAAATGAAAAAGCTCATATGGACAATGAAACAGTTATAAAAGCTTCATATGTGTATCTAACAGGCAGGAGTCTCAGAATCTCATTACTCAAGAAATTACTAAAAAATTAGTAACTGGAACATTTTAGCAAACCAGTGCAGTTAGAGGAGGGCTTCCTGGGTGGCACGCTGGTAAAGAATCCGCCTGCCAACGCAGGAGATGCAGGAGACACCAGTTCGATCCCTGCCTGGGTCAGGAAGATGCCCTGGTGGAGGAAATGGCTATCCATTCCAGTATTCTTGCCTGGGAAATTCCACGGACAGAGGAGCCTGGTGAGCTACAGTCCATGGGGTTGCAAAGAGTTGGACATGACTGAGCACGCATGTAGGCACACAGTTCAAGGGAAAACATATTCTAAGCACATCAAAACTATGAATGAGCAATTGCATAGAGTTTGAATTGAACTCATGTATATTAGATTTAAAATGACCTTGGCAGGGACTCCTCTGGTGGTCCAGTGACTAAGATTCCACACTCCCAATGCAGGCGGCCCGGGGTTCATTCCCTGATTAGGGAATTAAATCCCACACGCTGCAACTTGGAGTCCATATGCTGCAACAAAGATTGAAGATTCTATGTGCTGTAACTAAGACCTGGAGCAACCAAATAAATAAATATTTTTGAAAATTCACTAAACTAAAACATAAAATAAAATGATCTTGCCAAACTTATAACATTAACTTTGAATAATTGTTAGATACCTAATCGCACAGGATTCTTGATTTAGATACATTTAATCAACAAACATGAAGAGGAACTGAAAAGCCTCTTGATGAAAGTGAAAGAGGAGAGTGAAAAAGTTGGCTTAAAGCTCAATATTCAGAAAACTGAGATCATGGTATATGGTCCCATCACCTCATGGGAAATAGATGGGGAGACAGTGGAAACAGTGTCAGACATTTCTTTTTTGGGGGGCTCCAAAATCACTGCAGATGGTGACTGCAGCCATGAAATTAAAAGACGCTTACTCCTTGGAAGGAAAGTTATGACCAACCTAGACAGCATATTAAAAAGCAGAGACATTACTTTGCCAACAAAAGTCCATCTGGTCAAGGCTATGGTTTTTCCAGTGGTCATGAATGGATGTGAGAGTTGGACTGTGAAGAAAGCTGAGCGCCGAAAAATTGATGCTTTTGAACTGTGATGTTGGAGAAGACTCTTGAGAGTCCCTTGGACTGCAAGGAGATCCAACCAATTCATCCTAAAGGAGATCAGTCCTGGGTGTTCACTAGAAGGACTGATGCTAAAGCTGAAGCTCCAATACTTTGGCCACCTAATGCGAAGAGCTGACTCATTGGAAAAGACCCTGATGCTGGGAGGGGTTGGGGGCAGGAGGAGAAGGGGATGACAGAGGATGAGATGGCTGGATGGCATCACTGACTCGATGGGCATGAGTTTGAGTAAACTCCGGGAGTTGGTGATGGACAGGGAGGCCTGGCGTGCTGTGATTCATGGGGTCGCAAAGAGTCGGACACGACTGAGCGACTGAACTGAACTGAACTGAATGAACAAACAAATAGGAGTCACCCAGGTGGAAGGGTTAGAATCTCCAGAGGGGGCTCCTGGAGGAAGAACCCTGAGCAGCCCAGTAGGGTGAGGCTTCAGGAGAAAATGGGAAAAGGTTTTGGGAGACCCCCAGAAGCTGAGCTGTGACTCTCTCTGGAGCCTGTCTGGGCTTCCCAGGTGACACTAGTGGTAGAGGACCTGCCTGCCACTGCAGGAGAGGCAAGAGGCATGAGTTCGATCCCTGGGTCGGGAAGATCCCCTGGAAGAGGGTGTGGCAAACCACTCCAGTATTCTTGCCTGGAGAATCCCATGGACAAGAACCTGGTGGGCTACGGTCCTTGGGGTTGCAAATAGTTAGACACAGCTAAAGCGACTTAGCCTGAAGCACGCACTAGAGTCTGCCTACCTTCGCTTGGTCTAACTTATTTCGCAATTTCAGGCTTGCCTTTCTCTTCATATTTTGTAATTTAAAAGAACAAAGGGGAAAACAGGGCTAGAGATTCTTAGAAGTTCACTCTCTCTCTGGATGATAAATAGAGTCAATTCTCCTTTCCTAGCATGTAACTCTCTAAGGACATTGTCTTTAGCTTGTAGAATTTAACTCTGCTTTAGACTCACTATTAAGTCCTCTAGAGACAACTGTAACGTTACCATTATTTTCCTTCTCATTGAAAGGGATAGCCTATAAAATGGAGATAGTTTGAGATATTGACATATTTTCCTAAAGGAGTGTCTCATTTGTAAACATGACTAAGTCTTTTCCAAAGTGGGTCTGAGGACTGTCCAAGGTTTCGTTCACATCTTCAGCAGAAGGAGTTTTCTACGGTAACCACCTGTGGATATTTGTGCTCATTTAATTTCCAGTCGTTAATCCCACAGTTGACTGCCCCCCTCACACCGACTACATCTCAGCATCGCGCTGGGTAGAGGGAAGAGAGAACATATATGCAGACTGATACATACTGATATCCTGCTGTATGCAGAGTGAAGAATGCAACAGTTCTCCTGAGGATCTCTTTCTTCGAGAAGGCTTCCTTGAGGATTTGAAATCTGGATTGGCCTTGGAAAAGCAAACGAGGTCCCTTTCAGGGGGCCACATTGGGGGTGGGGGGTTTTGTGTTGGGAGAACAACGGCCCCCAGTGGGCACAGTGGCCTGACCTGCATACAGGGTGCCCAGTGGTTGGAGTGTCAGGTGAGAGCGGGAGGGGGCTTTGGGATGGAGCTGGAGGGTGGGCGGGTCATGCCCCCTACGGAGCTGGAAGTGGAATCTGTGGGTAGTGAGGGGCAGGGAACTGTTCCCAACAGGAGAGAGACATTAGCCGCCTGGTGTTCCAGCAGAATCCTTGATAAGGAAGGGAGTATTTGGAACAAATGGGTTTCAGATAGGTCGAGGCCAATTAGGCTGCTACTGAAATGGGTCAATTCAGGCCGTCGTGGGAGTGGCTGAGAAATCAGGCTTAAGCTGGGGGAGTTCTCACTCCTCTTCTGGACCTTGATGGAGGATCTCAAGAGGTGCTGGAGCTGCCAGTCCATCTAGGGGATGGTGAAGACGGTGTGGGGACGAATTCAATTTGTCTGTCTGAGATCGAGAAAGCTACAGGCTGTGGAGGGGGCTGGATGCAGGCAGGGCTCTGGGACAGAGGAATATTTGAGAGGCATCAGAGTGTAGGTGGCAGTTGCAGCCCTGGGGGCTGTGAAGAGGGAATTCCAAGGAGAGGCAGGCACAGACTGCAGTGGTTAAATGGGTTAAATGCTGACTCAAGGCCATGTGGATGATGCCAGAGGGCAGGGACCAGGTCCTGTGGGGTCAGGGTGTCCAGGCCCCGGACTCTCACCTGTCTGCTCTTTCTCTGTCCCACGTCATCTTCAGGACACCAGAGAACTTACGTCCTTGTCTTGATTACTCAAAAAAAGCGACCACATTTGTACAATTCTGTGTGTCTCTTCTCTGAAGCCACACTCTGGAACCCACCACAGTATATATGGCCTTTGAATCACTCACAAAGCGAATGCCTTTTTGACTCAGGGAAAAGAGTTTTTCACTGAAAATGCAGACCAGAGCCTGGATCGCAAACTTCTTTCTTAACAGCAAAAAGGGCTTCCGTAAAAAATTTAAATTAGTGACTAAACAAAATAAACGAAAGTGGACTGACCTGCTTGGAGGAGGAGATGGTTTCTCTCTTTCCCGGGATCTGGTCCTCCCTCTCGCCTATGGTGGAGAAGGCGCAGGACCCAGTGGTCAGCCTCCAGCTGGGTTTCCCAGAGGTCGCGTGGGCCAAGATAAGCTTGGAATGGCAGTTGAGCGATACACAGAATGAGATGGGGAAGTCTGGGAGATGCCCACGTGGGTGACGCACACACTTGATATTCATGTGTCTCAGATACCAAGGGTTACTATGGATCTAGCAATGAGCTTTAGTGAGCTGACACAAAATCTCAGTGGCCGGCCCCTTATTTCAGACCTATCCCATCCTGTCCTACCCACACAGTCATGGCCGAAGAGCAGCCCTAAAACCATGCCCACATGTTAGTTCACCTCCCTGCGTGTGAACGTCCTATCTCTGCTCACCCTGGAATCAAGGGCCCAGCATGGAGCACCAGACTCTGCTTGGGTCTGCAGGCAGCCAGATTCCAAGGTCAACACAAGGAGTCAGAGACAGGTGAGCACGCTCCTGAGAGCGATCGCCAGGCATGCGGAAGGCAGTCTTCCTCAGACATTTGCTCTATGGCCAGTTGAAAAGTGTCACCAGCAGCAAGTGTCTGGTGCCCTTTACTTTAGTGTTAAGGGTGTGTTACGGTTTGAGTGCAGATACCAGTTTTGTTGCTGATTTGCTGCTGGGTACCAGGAGAGGCGAAGTGAGGCATGAAGTGAGGTAAATGCCAGACAAGAAATCGAGAAGAGGAAATGTCCAGATGAGTGTTGGCTTCAACACTGATTCCTGCAGTGTGTGTGATTGAACTTGTCCTTCATTGTCTTGTGAATGCAGAATGCTACCTGCCGTATCAGTAAAGAGAGGATGCTGCAGGCCTCAGCCGCTGCACCCGCCCTAAGCGGGGCACCTCGAGGGGACTCAGGATGAGAAAGGACAAGATGCTAGGCCCATGAGCTGATGTGTGTATGATCTCGGATTTCAATGAGCTCAAACTCTTGCACCTTCTTGTACATAGTACGTGTACACTAAGTCGCTCCAGTCGTGTCCGACTCTTTCCAACCCCATGGACTGTAGCTCGTCAGGCTCCTCTGTCCATGGGATTCTCCAGGCAAGAACACTGGTGTGGGTTGCCATGCCCTCTTCCAGGGGTCCTTCCCGACCCAGGGATTGAACCCACGTGTCTCCTGTGTTGGCAGACAGATTCTTTGCCACTAGTGCCACCTAGAAAAGTGCTCAATTCATTAACTGGAGATGTCTGGTTTTCATTATTTAATGGTAACATTTTTGATATCCTGATGACATGGTCTTTGTTGCAAAAACCTCTATATATCCTGGCCTTCCCTTGCCTCTTCGGAGCAATCTAAGAGCCTGCCTCCCGGCCTTAAGTCCTCAACAAGTTTGCCAAATAAAACATAACTTTCAAGTTTTAGATTGTACTTTTTTTCTCTTTATTTGATAGGCTCTATGATCTTCTGATGATGAATATCTCATCTTAAACATATTGCATTGCCCCAAAGATTCCACATTCCGAAGATTTTGAATCTCCCTGAGGTCAAAGATCCCTGGGAGGTTAGCATGACCATGGGTGCAGTTTGGTACAGATTGATTGACAAATACATAAAAATAGCTATGTGAAGTCATAACTTGTTGGTCCCAAAGTCCATGAAAGTGAAAGCTGCTCAGTTGTGTCTGACTCTTTAAGACCCATACGTATTGTAGCCTGCAAGGCTCCTTTGTCCATGGAATTCCCCAGGCAAGTTTGCTGGAGAGGGTAGCTGTTCCCTTCTAGAGGGAATCTTCCCAATCCAGGGATCAAACCCAGGCCTCCCACATTGCAGGCGGATCCTTTACCGTCTGAGTCATGTTTAAATAACATGAGACTTCTCTTTAGTCTGCAGGTGGCAGCTGGTGGCCACAGTGACCACAAGGCTCCCTGGTGTAAGACAGAGCTCTGCTACCCTCCAGGGGTCTGCCACCCACAAGTCAGGAGCCATGCCCCAGGAAGCAGAAATCCTAGGATGTTTGGTTTCAGAGTTAATTTTCCATAAGAGGTAGAAACTAATCTTCTGATGTTATCATACCCGCTTATCCACCATCATAACAATATGCCCAAAGAACCAAAGCCTGCTCCAAAAGCCTTCTATTATATCAATATGACACAGTTAAAATATGTTACCATCACAAATGGCAATTACACAGTGGGTAAGCCAGATAGGAAACTTTGGGAATGCGGAGGCACTGGATGCCTATGGGAGTTTACGAAGAACAAAAAGTGCAGTGAGAACCAAGACAATCTTTCTTGTTCTGGGCTTTGGTAAAAAGATCCATAGCCAGGATGTTGAGTCATGGTAGCATGGAGGCGTTTCAGAGAGTTGTGAATGAAGTAAGGTCCAGGTGCTTGCTTCTAAGGACCTGAATCAATCTGGACATGAAGCTTCAAAACCAGGAGGACTGGTCAGCAAATGTCTGCACTGGGCTTTGCCAGGAGCCTCACACAGGCATTGAATGTTGGCACCAGTGGGAAAGTCCTTGACACCCAAGTCACAGACACTCTGGGGAAGTTGTTGAGAGAGGGTCCAGCTGCTTTGATGTAGCAAGGGAATATCTTGTTCATTTGTTCTTCTGTTCATTTGGCGACTATCTGGGGTATAGCAGGTGGGCACCTGGCATCCCTGCTCTGGTGAAAACTTTGTTCAGGTGAGGTGTGGGTGGAGGGAGACAGACAAGAAGCAAACAAACAGGTAAGTAAAGAGAAAAGCCCCTGGTGTTCAGTGCGATGGGAGGATGAGGCAGAGAGAGGAAAGGGTGACTTAGCACAGAGTGGTCCAAGGAGGCCTCCTGAGAAGGTGACGCCTGAGTGGAACCCTGTAGGACATGTGGGAGTGAGCCAGGCAGTGCTGGGAGGGAGGAGGGGCATTTCCACAAGACGGAGCATCATGTGCAAAGGCCCTGAGGTGGGAATCGGGAGGCCGGCAGGATGCAGCGAGGGGAGGGGGGAAGATACAAGACGGGGTCAGAGGGCTCGTGAGGATGTGTTCCCAGTGGGGACTCGCTGTGGTGGGGAGTGTCCTGAGTAACACACAGCTGGGACGTCATCTTCTTCCGGATTCTGAGATGCATGATGAAACCCTCAGTGACACTGGTTATTGAATGTCTGCCTCTACCGCTTGAATCTCATCACATTTCTGGCCGCCTGGGAAGCACTTTTACCTGCTAAAGACCTGTTCCAATTCTGCACATTGAACAGCTGGACTTGGGACACACCCCTGTCTCCCCCTAACACACCCTCAGTCTTTCTCAGGGCCTTTTGGGGCTTTATCTCTTAGCCCCATTCATATTCCCTCATCCCTCCCAGGAAGGAGACGCTACTTTATACAAGGCAGCTCATGCCTGTGGCTGGGGTCCAGTTAGAGAATCGAATTGCTTTTTGCCAAAGGCCACTGTAAAACATTTCCCGTGGGAAGCAGATACGGTTGGTTTTCAGAGTAAGTAAGAATTCTAGGGCAGTTTTGGAGCGTTGGGGTACCTCGAATTCCAGAGGTAATTTCACAAAAGGACTCTTCAGACTGTGCAACGCTGTGTCATCTTAACAGGCCTTTGTAAAATTATGTGTGCTCTGAGATCTTAGGAGTAAATGCCTTTTCATCACATGGGAGAATGCAAAGTGGGGAAAACCCAGTGCCCAAGCCCTCTCAGCATCCTTTCCCACAATCGGTATTACCAGCATCTCGCTGCCAGCCCTGGGCTACTGCAGAGGAGGCCGGGTGAGCAGGGTACGGTCCCTCCCCTGTCCAGGGACTCACGGTTCCTTAGGGAAGAGGCCCAGGTAAATGGAACCTGGGGTCTCACGGGAGTGAAAACAGGGTACCTGACTAATACCCTTGAAGGGAGGGAGGTCTGCCAGGGAGAGGATGGACCGCCGGACTCTGCAGGAGGAGGAGGAGGATTCCCCCGGGGTAACGAGGATCAGGGTGGGTGAGGCGGGGATGGCTCTGATGTCACTTCCTAAAAACAGCTTCCAGGAGCAAGGAGCCTGGGGTGGGTGGAGCCTGCAGCAGAATCACTGCTTGCTCATTTGTTACTGAGTTTGTTCAGAAAATCCATATCTTCAGGGCTTAGTAGTTTGAGGTCCAGGGAGTACTTGAGGGCATCGGAAGACTCTAGAAGTTTACAGGCGTCGGCATGTTCCCCGAGGGAGACTTCACATGCTCAGCTGATTGTCCGCGAGGCATCTGTTCAGGGCCCCCTCCCGTCTGTTTTCTGGTTTTGACCCATTTCCGGTTCCGGGTCCCTCCATCCCCGAATCCCACTCAGTTCTCCCGTGTCTCTGGGCTGCAGCCTCAGAATCCTGCTCCCGAGACCCCTCCCACCCACTGGGCTGGGTTTGTGGTCTGGGGCTCGGCGGGTGGGGTGAGAGACCAGATAAATTTGTCCGAGGGCTGACTTCACTGTCCTTGTCTCTCTGATTTCCAGGGCGGGTGGGGAGGGCTGTCTGTGCCCAGGTTTACAGTAGACGGCCTGGACTAGAGAACCAAGGGTACCATGATCGTGGCGGAAGACAGAACTGAGAGTCAGTGCTCATCGCAGGGGCAGGAGCCTCAGGTCCATCCCGTGAGGGCCCAGAGCAAGCCTTGGGGCCTGCCTGCAGGGCACCTTAGGCTGGGGACCCAGGAGAGGGGCTGGCTCCAGTTCTGCCCTCACTGCAAGCCTTGGGCAAACAGCTTGTGTATCTGGACGTCTGCTTTCTTGACTCAACATGGGAAGGGTAAGTTCACCATGATCTCTGGTGCAGACAGGTCTAGGTTTGTTTATGTTCCTAGACTGGTACCTACTAGGCACTCAGAGAATGTTAGTGGACTTGGAATGAGGGCCTCTCCTAGACTGCAAGGCACTCTCTTCATCATACCCCGTTTGGCCAGCACGGGACTCTGAAACCAACTCAGGAAGTGCCTGTTGTCATACAGGCTGGAGACCCTCTACCAGCAGGAGCACGTGTGTGGCCTGGTGAGGGGGCACGTCCCAGCTCAACTAGAAACTAACATTTATTTAGAAAAAGTCCTTGTCGGCAGTCTTTGGGGAGTGGATTCCCCCCCAATAATAGGAGAGCTGGAACAGACTCCTTTGGTGGAACTTGTTGTTCAGTCACTCAGTTGTGTCTGACTCTTTGGGACCCCATGGACTGCAGCATGCCAGGCTTCCCTGTCCCTCACCAACTCCCGGAGCTTGCTCAAACCCATGTCCATTCAGTCGGTGATGCCATCAAGCCATCTCATCCTCTGTCATCCCCTTCTCCTCCTGCCTTCAATCTTTCCCAACATCAGGGTCTTTTCCAATAAGTCGACTCTTTGTATCAGGTGGCCAAAGTACCAAAGTATTGAGCTAGAGGTCCCATAAAAGACATAAGCAAAGTCAACGACACCTTCTCAAAAGACAGTAGATGGGAAAGCAGTGGGGACACTGATACTGTTGATGGTCAGGACGTGATCCTTGAACTGTTTCCATACAAAAGAGGTGCTGTGTGCAGTGACATAGGTGATCTCACTGCTCCTGTGGCCAAGAGCCATTGTCAGATAACTTGCTCCTTCCACGTGTGAAGAGATCTCTGTCTGTTTGTCTGTTTCCACTGCATCTGGGCGAGTCCCCCAGACTACCTTCTAGCCTCAGGGTCCCCGTGTGTGAAGAGCAGAGGCTCCCAAGGTCACGCTGAGGACGGAGCGGGTGGAGGGTGCTGAGAGGACTGAAGAAAGATCAGGTCTATCCAAGATCAGGTCTATCCAATGAGCATTGCGTCATTAGTCCCGGCCACTGACGACAGCTTTGCTCCAGCCTGTCTTCACATCTCAGGAGCCGGTGGTGACTTCCTCCATGTCACTCACTGGCCACCAGGTGGACTCAGCTGCCCTGGCTGGTGGCTGTGGGTCCCTTTTGCTTCTCATGGCTTCCTGAGTGTCCTTCCCTCAGAAAGTGGGTGCTGGGATGGGCAGCCGCCTAGTAAAGGAGGACTGTTCCTCAGTCAAGCGGCGACCACACTCACCGCCCTTCCTAATGCTCTGCTCCCCCACGCATCACAGCTCACTGGTGGAGGGCGGCCACTGGTAGTGCTCACTGGTGGTGCTAACTGGAGGCCAGGGGGCAGTGGGGTGCAGCGGGGGGGGGGGGGGGGGCACCGGGGCAGAAGCTGGGGGTGTGAGGGAGGGGCTTCCTCCCTTCCCGAGAGCTCAGTCCAATCCCTTTTGTTCCTCCTTTCCCTGGAAGAGGCATTTCCCCAAACACCCCATCCTGGGATCTCACGGTCCCCCAGACATCTCATCTGCTCTGTGAATCCAGCTTGCATCCTTGGGACGCTCCAGATCCCCCTCCTGGGGGACCGGCAGCTCCCATAGACTGCTTCGTGCAGAGAGCTTCTCCACGACCAGGTGGGGAATGGACACACTTCCCAGGGCTCCCAGATCTTCCGCTCCAGCTGCATTTGTTCCTCGGAGCTTACTCGGGGCCTTTCATGGCCTCCTGTTGCCCTGTTCAAGTCCCATCTCTCCCACCAGCATTAGACCCTGCCCCTGCAGCCCCTTCTTTCTCTGATTCTGCACTCAGCCCCTCTGTCCTCCACGCAGGTCTCAGCGCCTGGTGCTTCCTTCTCCAGGTCCAGAGCCTCCAGGATCACCCCTCACTCCTCCTGAATGAGTCAGGTGGATACGACCTCTCTGTCTACTTACCTTCTTCCAGGACGATGCACTGGCTTCTTCCTTCAACCCAAGGGGAGTCTCTCTGGGCTCTGGGGTTCCATTGGAAAGATCTAGGGTCCCCTGTGAGCCTTCCTTCTTCTATCTCCTGCTCATCCCGTCACTGTTTCCTCCTAGAACTATGCTCTGAGGTTTCAGGTCACCACACACTGCACATGACCAGAGCAGCCACAAGCCTTGCTGGGGCCCCGAGGAGCCCAGGGATGCTGCTGTCTCCTTTGGAGCCAGTTCTTTGATCCACGTGAAGTATTAGAACAGAAGACAGGCCTTAGTTATCCCCATCGTCGCTGTCACCTTTAGGGCGGGGATTCTCAAGGCTTTCTCTGCATTCATAACCTCCAGTCCCACCAGCCCTGTGTCACAGAAGCCAACGCCTGGCTTTGATTCTATCACACCCTGAGAGTAGCCTGAGCAGTGTCACCATGACACGCTCGTCACCAAATCCGAAGGAGGCTTAGGTCCTCCTAGCCTCTCGATGAAAGTGAAAGAGGAGAGTGGAAAAGTTGGCTTAAAGCTCAACATTCAGAAAACTAAGATCATGGCATCTGGTCCCATCACTTCATGGGAAATAGATGGGGAAACAGTGGCTGACTTTGTTTTTGGGGGCTCCAAAAACACTGTAGATGGTGAGTGCAGCCATGAAATTAGAAGACGCTTACTCCTTGGAAGGAAAGTTATGACCAACCTGGACAGCATATTAAAAAGCAGAGACGTTACTTTGTCCACAAAGATCCATCTAGTCAAGGCTATGGTTTTTCCACTGGTCATGTATGGATGGGAGAGTTGGACTATAAAGAAAGCTGAGCACTGAAGAATTGATGCTTTTGAACTGTGGTGTTGGAGAAGACTCTTGAGAGTTCCTTGAACTGCAAGGAGATCCAACCAGTCCATCCTAAAGGAGATCAGTCCTGGGTGTTCATTGGAAGGACTGATGCTGAAGCTGAAACTCCAATACTTTGGCCACTTGATGTGATGAACTGACTCATTTGAAAAGACCTTGATGCTGGAAAAGATTGAAGGCAGGAGAAGGGGAGGACAGAGGATGATATGGTTGGATGACTCAAGGCACATGGGTCTGGGTGGACTCTGGGAGTTGGTGATGGACAGGGAGGCCTGGTATGCTGCAGTCCATGGGGTCACAAAGAGTTGGACACGACTGAGCGACTGAAATGAACTGAACCAGGTCCTCTTGGACTCGATCGGCATTTGACCCCCATGAGCCTCTCCCCCTCCGTGAGTGCTCTTCGTTTCCTTCTGTTTGGAAGGCCCTCCCTCGGCAGCCACCCTCCCCAGACAACTCTGAGGCTGACTTTGAACTTTTGTAGTCCTCTGGGGCTCAGTCCTCTGTCTCCTTCCCTTTCTGGTCCTCGTTTTTCCAGCGGGACCTCACCCAGCCTGCTGGCTCTGAATGCCGTCTCTATGCTGAGACCGCAAAGGCATCCCTCTGGCCCTGGGCTGTCCCTGGAGTTCCGGACCTGTTGTCATGTGCCTCCTTGGTGTCCCCTCTGGGTTGCCCGCTGGTCATCTGCAGCCCACCCATTCCTCGCGTGAGCTCCTGACCTGTCCACCAAATCTGTTCTTCTTTCGGTCTTTCTTCTGTCAGTGAATTCTTCCAATGGCCCAGGAAACAGAGTTGGAGAGAAGCGCTGTGAATTCCTTTCTTCTCCTCCCTCTCTCCCACCCCCACGTACCAGCTGCCCTCAGCTCCCTGCAGCCCCCTCCCTCCCGGATTCCTGCCCTGACCGGTCTCCCAGCCTCTGGCCTTGCCCCAGGGCCCCCTCCCTTCCCACTGCAGGAGCCTCTCGTCAACAGGGTCAGGAAAGCAGCCAAAGGGATCTCCTTACAAGTCAGATCCTGTTTCTGATCCTTCCTCTGGGCAGAACTCCCCACTGGCCCCCTCAGTCCACTCAGCCGCTGCCCGCGAGTCCTCGTTATGACCCCCAAGGGTCCCGTGACCCTTGCCTCTCCCCCGCGAGCTCATCCGCTCAGGCCTTGCTGGCCCGCGCCCTGCGCCCTGGACGCACTGCCGCACTGCTGCCTCATGCCTGCGCCCATTCTGTTCCCGTGGCCCCGCATGCTGTTCCCCCCCGAGGCTCCTCCCTGACATCTGTTAGGTCTTCACTCATGAGACACCTTCTCACGCCTTCTCCAGCCTTCAGAACCAGCATTTCAACCCCCTCCTAACACTACAGACTCACTTCTCTGCTCTGCACTCCTTCTCACAACATTAATAGTGAATATTCTGTGTATTTCATGATTTATCTTGCATCCTGCTGGTTTCCGCAGAACCTCTCTGGAACAGAAGCTTCTCAGGGCAGGGGGTTTTGTCAGATTGTCTCTTTTTCCCCTCTTGAAACAGGAGACTGAAGCCAAGCACAGGCATGTCTGCTCATGTAAACAAACCCTGGGAGTTTAGAGTCCTACCTTGGGTGAGATGGGTTCATCCTGGGGATGGGGTGGGGTGGGGGGTCTGGGAACCAGATCATAGAGGGGCAGAGGGGGTCTGGGAACGAGATCATAGAGGGGCAGAGGGGTCTGAGAGAGACCTCCACACGTGAGGGAGAAGGCGTGGGGGAGGTAGAAGTGAAGGCAGGGCAGCGTGTTCATTTCTAGCACGGGGGGCACTGGAACCTTCTCTGACCCCGTTTCCTTCCTCCTTGAGGAAACAACTCCACGTCCTGAAAGGGCAAAACCCAAAGAATAGATAGTAGGAGGAGCCCCGATTCCCAGCCTCTTCTCCTGGAGGAGGTCCACTGGGGAAACCCCAAGTCAAACAAGAACACGCGTTTTCTTATTAAATGGAGAGAGAGATGAGACCGGAAGTCTCCAGCAGTACTGAAATGAGTCACCCAGTGGTGGCTCAGATGGTAAAGAATCTGCCTGCAGTGCAGGAGACCTGGGTTCAGTCCCTGGGATGGGAAGATCCCCGGGAGGAGGGCACAGTTTGGCGCTTCCCTCATAGCTCAGTCGGTAAAGAATCTGCCCACAGTACAGGAGATCCAGGTTCGATTCCTGGGTAAGGAAGATCCTCTGGAGAAGGAAATAGCAACCTACTCCAGTATCCTCACCTGGAGAATCCCGTGGACCAAGGAGCCTGGCAGGCTACAGGCCACGGGGTCGCAAGAGTCAGATACAACTTAGGGACTAAACCACCACCTAGGTCAGGTGCTGCTTCTTTTGTTTTTGGTTAAATTTTTTTGTTGTGATTAAAGTCATAATTTAAAACATATTATCATAACCAGATTTAACTTGGTGAAACTGAGGACTTTCTCATGGCTGTGCAGCTCTCACCATCACCCATTCCGCAAGCTTTTCACCTTCCTAAACTGAAACTCTGTTCCCATTAAACGCTGAGTCTCCATTTTCCCTCTCCACCTCCCACCCCGACCCCCGGCAGCTACCAACGTACTTTCTGACTCTGAATTTGACTAGTTATGTATCTTGTATAAGTGGAATCAGTGTTTGACTGCACCTAATGTATTAATCCCTGGAGAAGGGGACAGTGACCCATTCTTGCCTGGAGGATCCCAAGGGCAGAGGAGCCTGGCAGACTGTATAGTCCATGGGGTCGCACACAGTCGGACATGACTGAGCAACTAACACACTAATGTATTAATATACTGGAATGCACTTTTAAGGTTAACTTAATACAAGTCCTACAGATTGTACCTCCCTTCCCCCCCGTGCTATATATGTAGTAGGTTCTCATTACTCATCTATTTTATACGCCCGTGTGTGTGTGTGTGTGTGTGTGTGCTCACGCTCAGTCATGTCTGACTCTCTGTGACCCCATGAACTGTTACCCACCAGGCTCCTCTGTCCGTGGGCTTTCCCAGGCAGGAATACTGGAGCAAGTTGCCATTTTCCTACTCCAGGGGATCTTCCCGACCCAGGGATTGAACCCACATCTCCTGATTCTTCACCACTGTGCCACCCGGGAAGCCCCGTTGTATCCGCAGTAGTGTGTACCCGTCAATCCTTGTCTCCCAGTTCACCCCACCCCCTCTTCCCCGCTTGGCATCCATATATGAGTTCTCTACATGTGTGGGTCTATTTCTAGGGCAGGTGAGGGGTTAACACAGAGGGAGTCACATGGAAGATAGCTTCTCCAGTCAAGGTCTCAGGTGGGTGGCACTCACTGTCGTCCTCCCAAGTGGACGGACAGTCTAACAAATGCAGTGATGAACAGCTAACATGACCATTTTATAACAAAAAGGGAATACAGAGAGACGCCCTCCTCCAAAAAAAAAAAAAAAAATCGTGTGTAATGTTATCAACCTTTTCCATTTAAACCATGTCGGGACTATATTCCGGTCAATAAACAAACATATACAATTTCATTTGAATTGAACAGAGAAGATGATGACCGTGAGGTCTGCGTGATTTTGTATTTCTTGGGTCCTCCCCTGCTCTAAGGTTTCCTGACCTTTATGGCAGTGACATGCTGACAATAGAAAGAACTCAGTGAAATGATCACCTTATTGAGCCATCAAATCTGTCAAAAGGAAATTTAGGACGAGTAGCAGAAGAATCTTCCATCATAGCAGGAAAATCTATGGGAACATAAAGTTATTTCCCAGGGAAGTTGTTAAAAATCCATTATGTGAGTCGTTTATAAACATGGTATTTAGCAACATCTTACAAAAAAAATGTTAAGACAGCACATCATCAACAAAATTCCTATGTTAGCAAGATGGACCAGATGCCTTAATCAGATTTTTTTCATATCCACTGATGATTTAAATTGTAGCATTCTAGTTTTTTTTTTTTTTAAACAGGGTAAAGAATGCTATTTTCTTGCAACATGAAATGTAACACCAAAATGAAACAATTTGCTTTTAGGAATGAACATGGAAAGATATTTTTAGTTGTCTGTTGTAGCTTTCAATAGGTGAATTAGGACAAAATAAAAAGTCTGTGTAACTTCAAATGAAGGCAATTTTTAAAAAGTCAGATTAGTTATGTGAATATGTCCGTAGAAGACACAAAATTGATTTATGACTGATTAACATGATATATTAATATTAACATGGCTATTAGGACATATTAATTAAAATAACCCTAGGGCAGGGGGGCTGGAAAGGAAGGGCTTTAGAGGGAGGGGCTCTGGTGGAAGGGATGGTGATCAGGGTTAGGTCCAGCCTGAGGTTGAGAGGGAGAGGGCCCACGGGCATCTCATCTTGCAAGATCAAGGATAAGTCAGGTACACCCAGCGCTGGATCAAGATGTACCCCTCAAGATAGCTTTAAGAGATCTCCTAAAAATCAGGCAGAATGATCCCAACAGGGAGGAAAAATTAACTGGAAAATATTTGTTCATAAGAGCTAGCCCTCTATATGTAAAGGAGAGAAACAATAAGGTCCTACTGTACAGTCCAGGGAACTATTCAATACCTTGTAATAAACTATTACTGAAAAGAATCTGACAAAGAAAAAAATATATATATATGTGCGTGTGTTTGTGTACTTATCATATATATATATATATATATATATATGTGATGTACAACTGATTCAGTTTGCTGTACATCAGAAACTAACACAACATAGGTAATCAACTATATTTCAATTATGAAAAAAGGGCTACCCTTGTATGTGCTTAGCAGATATTCCTGTTTGTGCTTAAGGCCTATGTAATAGTATTCATCACTTCCAGACATCAAAGCAGGAGAAAGAACGGTGCACGGAGTCAGTGAGGGATCGGCTCCCAAGTTCTTAATTTATATAACTACCTTAAAGGAGCAGAGAAAATTCTGGAATGGTGCTTGAAGTGACCACTGTAACACTCTCCAAGCTATGGAAAAGATTGAAGTCAAATATTTACAGTACTGAAGGGCTCACGTGCTGTGTAAAATAACCTCCAAATTGAGAACATCTGGGAGAGAAGTCTCAGAGCCAAGTAACGACAGCGCAATAAAAAGGCAGCGGGTATTTGTGAGGAAGCCTAATGAAGGAGGGAGGCTCTTTTTCTTCTTGAAGGTAACAAGGCTCCCTTCCTGCAGGGAGCTCCAGGGAAATGATTTGATTCTGTCTGACTGAGTTTACAACCTGCCAAATGAAAATATCGCTACCTCTCATTTCATGGAATGCAATAATTACTGATGTATAGAACTTGTAGATGGACTTAGGTTTTAAACACCAGAGGTAGAATGGATACACATGTGTAACTGAATCACTTTGCAGAAATAAGCACAACATCGTAAATCAACTATACTTTAATAAAATAAATTTTAAGAAGAAAGGAAGGAAAACCCAAGTTTGAAAACAAAACACTAAAGAAGTAAAACATAAATATGTGTATGTGTGGATGTATAATGTAATATAATGAATGTCATGTCCAACTCTTTGAAACCCTATGAACTGTAGCCTGCCAGGCTCCTCCATCCATGTGATTCTCCAAGCAAGAATACTGGAGTGGGTCGCCATTTCCTTCTTCAGGGGATCTTCCCAACCCAGGGATTGAACCTGGGTCTCCTGCATTGCAGTCAGATTCTTTACTGTCTGAGCCACCAGGAAAGGCCATGTGTGTGTGTGATGTGTGTATACACACATCACACACACACATATATATGGTATATCTTTGGGATCAATCTGTTGATGAATATTCTTCTGAATTGTAGGAAAACACGAGGGAGATTGAATTTAAAGAGAAGACAAAAAATACTGGCTTTGGCTACAGTCAAGTTCTGGCTCCATGTATTACTTGTTGTTGATCTTAGGCAAGCTGTCTTAACCCCTCCAAGCCTCAGTTTCAAGTGGGGCTCTTAGAAAAGTTAAACAAGATAATGCCAACAAAGCTTGTGGCCTTACACCTGGCACAGAGCCTAATTTTATCACCACGGTCATCATTCCACCTTTATTTAGAAAAGCAAAATGTCAAGAGGAGGTTAGAATTCCATCCAATGATAGGGTCCCAACAAAATATATTTGGAAACTCTCAAGGGTTTAAACTCTCTTGAGAGCATTTTGGGTGATGAACTCCATGATGTAATGGGGTAAGGTGTTTGCTTCCTTGAATGATTGCAGGGGAGGGCTGCAGGGCACACTCAGGTGGTCTCATGTTGAACGTATTATGGAGGGAAAATTAATAAAATACAGTAAATGAGCCAGGCCATGTCCCAACTTCCCTGCCTTGTGATGTTTATTATCGGACATCGCACAAGGGTGGAATCAGCTGCTGTCTATACTAACAGGAATGGTTATAAAGTCCTGGATGACCGTTGTTGTTGTTTGGTCGAGTCTGACTCTTTGCAGCCCCATGGACTGCAGCACGCCAGGCCTCCCTGTCCTTCGCCATCTCCCAGAACTCATATTATTTACACTGAGCATAGTATAACCAGTCAGTATGTCCACCTCCAGAACCTTCTGTTACTTAGGACTGAAAAGCTTTGAAGTTTAGCAAGTCATTGACATCAAAAGAATGCTCTCAGCTGAGGATACAGGAGTATCGTAGGGATCTAGAAGAAGACAAAAGAATCTCATAGTATTCAGATCATAATTATGGTCCATCTGAAGTCTGCCTGCTATTTAGAACTGAATAGGAAATTGCAAAATTCCTAGTTTTACGCAGCATCTGACTACCGTTTAAGGTACCTCGAGCAGTTAGTAACAGCAGGGAAAGCCTGTAAGAAAAGTCGTGTGCAATGGCTCAGTCCTGTCCGACTCTTTGTGACCTTAGGGACTATAGCCCACCAGGCTCTTCTGGCCATGGGAAGAATACTGGAGTGGGTTGCCGTGCCCTCCTCCAGGGGATCTTCCCGACTCGGGGATTGAACCCACATTTCTACATCTCCTGCGTAGGCAGGTGGGTTCTTTACCACTAGTGCCACCTGGGAAGCCTGATGTCTGCCACAGAGTGACCAATTAGTGATGTCTGCCACTGGCTCAGGAAAGAGGACAGCACACACAAGCTTATGAGAATTCCCATCCATGGTACAAAACCCAGCTCAGACACCATCTTCACAAACACCTCTTGAGATTTAGAATTGAAGTGTCACATGAGCTCAAAGATAACAGGATTACCCCATCATTCTTCATATATTTCTAGGCAGTTAATTCAGGATTCTACCTTCTATAAATGTTTCTTTCCTTTCCTCCCCTCCTCCTTTTTCTTTCCTTTTCATCTTTTCTGCCAGATTGTAAGCTCCTGGAATGCAAGCACTTCTTCTAAATCATTTTTATGCATCTGTGATCTTCCCCTCCCTCTCCTCCACTTCCAAGTGCTAATGCACGCGTTTAGGCGTTCTTCTGATGACTCGTTCAGAGTGTTTGCTGAGCACCCAGCTCGCACAGGTCCTGTGCTGGAGACTAGAAGTAACAACAAGACACAGGGGAGCACCAGGCTCAGCTCCATGGAGCTCATGGCTCTGCACCAGCTGGTTGGGTGCTCGGAAGCTCTGGTGACGAGTCTGCCTGCTGGACCCCTTGCATCCTGCTTCTTAGGCTTGGCAGGGGACCGAGTGTGGCTGAGGCTGAGTTAAGAGTAGGGACCAGCGACAGGAGGCCGGAGCTGTGTGTGCGCTCGTCCTCTGTGGCAGCTCCATCAGTAAGGGGCCACCTAAGCTCTAAATTCAGAGCAAGAGGACAGCAGGAGGTGAGGGCCAGAGCCCAGGGATCCCAGGGTCCTGTTTGCCGGCAGACAGGGTGACACTTCCTCAATTCTGCAGTGATTTCTGGGCTACAAGCTTGACAAGCTGGGCAGTAATAGGTAAGTGGATGCCGCAGGCGCCCAAAGGCTCAAACATTAGTCACAGAATGAAAAATCTACCTGCCCTGGGCTGGAGGGACTGACTGATTGCTCCTTGCACTGAATTCTTTTCCCACAGCTCCCTCAAATTCTCATGAGAATTAGTTACACATTTTACCTTAACTTCCTTTCTGAGAAAAATTGTAAAGAGTGGACTGGGAAGACTGGCTGCTTTGTATCCACTGGGGTCATATTTGAATTTCTAACCTCCAAAAAGGGCTTCCCTGATAGCTCAGTGGGTAAAGAATCTGCCTGCAAGGCAGGAGACCCCGGTTCGATTCCTGGGTCAGGAAGATCTGCTGGAGAAGGGATAGGCTACCCACTCCAGTATTCTTGGGCTTCCCTGGTACCTCAGCTGGTAAAGAATTGGCCTGCAATGCGGGAGACCTGAGTTCGATCCCTGGGTTGGGAAGATTCCCCTGGAGACGGGAACGGCTACCCACTCCAGTATTCTGCCTGGAGAACTCCATGGACTGTAAAGTCCACAGGGTCGCAGAGAGTCGGACATGACTGAGTGACTTCCACTTTCATATGCTGTGCCCCACCTCCTAAATAATTTTAGCCAAGCCGTTTGAAAAAGCACGTGTGGACTTGGAATAATGCTCAGCTTCTTCTCTCTTTTTTGAGGTGACAGTGATTTATAGCATTATATAAGCTTCATGTATACAGCATTATATTTTGACTTCTGTATACTGCGGTGTGCTCATCATAAGTTCCGTTTCTATCCACCTCTATAGGCCTGATTGCTTTTCCCCTATTTTCCCCTCCTTCCACCCCCTTCCCCTCTGGTAACTCCTCCTTTGTTCTCTGTATTTGCTTTTGCTTTGTTCTTTTGTTTTAAAACTATTCTACATAGGAAAAGACATATCATATAAAACCTGGTAGCTCAGCTGGTAAAGAATCTGCCTGCAATGCAGGAGACAAGGGTTTGGTTCCTGGGTCGGGAAGCTCCCCTGGAGAAGGGATAGGTTACCCACTTCGGTATTCTTGGGTTTCCCTGATGGCTCAGACAGTAAAGAATTCACGATGTGGAAGATCCAGGTTCATTCCCTGGATTGGGAAGATCCCCTGGAGGAGGGCATGGAAACCTACTCCAGTATTCTTGCCTGGAGAATCCCCAAATACAGAGGAGCCTGGTGGGCTACAGTCGATGGGGTCGATAAGAGTCAGACACGACTGAGTGACTAAGCATAGCACACGCAAAAAAGACAAATCATGTGATATTTGCCTTTTTCTATATGACTTACTTCACTTGACATAATCTAATAATAATAATATAATAATAATACTTGAGGACATAATATCCTCAAGTCCCATCCATGTTGTTGCAAATGACAAGATTTCCTCTTTTTTATGACTGTTCTTTCATCTGATCCAGTTCTTCCATTCTAGGTATTTACCTGAAGAATATAAAAACACTGATTCAGAAAGATATCTGTAGCCCAGTGTTCATCACAGAAACCAAGGTAGGGAAGCAACCTGAGTGCCCACTGATGGACAGATGGATAAAGGAGATGTGGAGCGTGATGCCAAGATTTTAGAGGATGCTGTTCTCTGTCATGGAAGGTAATTCTGAGGAAGCCAGTAGAACATCAGCCAGTGCTTCGGCTAACATTTAGATCATTTTCTTTGCAACGTTGTCACCGATTCATCTTGTCTTTCTAGTGAAAACTGTAAATGTTTCAAAAGCCAAGAAAGAAATGGTACCCTCCAGTTTGGCACTGAAACCTCTACCCTGAAAACAGCCCTTGAGTTTAAAGATGGCTTTCTCTTTTTCTTTAGTTTTCCCTTTAGTGTGAGAACAACTTCAGCTGTAGCCATGAGTGATTGAATCTGGCTACACAAACCTCCCCGTTCTTATCCTCTGGGTTGGGTAAAAAGGAGGTGCTCTCTGCTTTGCAACGGTTGGTTGTTTTTTTATTTGTGTTGCTGCTTGATTTTTTTTTTTTTTTGAGGGAGGGCTTCTCAAGGAAGCTGGCTCCGTTTTCTAGGTGGATGCCCCAGTTTGCTAGATCATGTTTAGTATCAAGAACAGCTCAAAATCTTACTACTCCCGAAGACAACAAATTAGGCAAATCCCACTTGGTAGGAATCTCAGCAGGGTCCCCACCTTGTGCTCAGCCTTCTTTACCTCTTGGGTCCTTTTAACACAGATGAACTCTGGAGATCCTGCAGTGATGGGGCTACCAGAGTCCTCTCGGGGGAGGGCAGGAGACCCTGCAGTGATGGGGGTACCAGAGGCCTCTCAGGGGAGGGCAGGGAGAAGCCCCGAGCCTGTGCACCATCAGGGCCAGGCAGACCACCCCCACGTTTACCCTAACATTCCTCCCCTTGGGATCTCACAGGCTCCCTCCCGTCAACAGGACAAAGCTGACAGGTTACAGTCCTCACTGGGAAACGGTGTGGCCTACCTACCCTATTCCGCCCAGCGCTCTCTCCCACCCTCTGGCCACTGTGGCCCACACACCTAGCCCTGGACACCTTGGGCATCTGGGCTTCCTGTGCCACCTCCCTCCAGTGGCCTCGAGTGGCCTTCCTGGTCCTCCTCTGGGCATTTCCAGCTATGACCCACACGGCATGTCCCAGCCCCTGCCACGTATGTGTGACTCAAACTCCCCTTCACACGCTTTCCTTCCACTTCCCAAAATTACAAGAGCGTGATGTTGTGGTCTGTTACTTGTGTTCTGGGGAGGTACCCTGGAGATCACATTGTCCAGCTCTCCCATTCATCAGACAAGAAGACTGAGGCCTAAGGGGTGAAAGGAGGATATTAGTTAACAGAGAACCTAGGGTCCTGATTCTGCCATTTCTGTCACACTGCATCGCCTTGTATTTTGTTCTCTTACCAGCTGTTTTTGCCCAACTGTTTTCTGACATTGTCTGATTTCCCCAGCCAGAGAACTTGGAGACTTTCTGATTTTGGTCACCAAATATGAGCCCCTTAAGAATAACTATGTCTTCTAATTCCCTTTGTAGCAGTCAACAGAGCCTGTAGACAAAGATCCCCATAAGCAATGCCTGGAATGGATGCATGGAAGCTACCTACGTGTTTAAGAGAAAACAACCCTGCCATCCATCCACTGTGGTGGCTTTTGAGTGACTGCCACCAGAAAGTAAATTGGGCTCCATCACGGGGCAGTAAGCTGTGCGTGGATAAAGTGGTCCAATGTTCCTGCTGCAGCGGGGCCCTCGGGGTCCAGCAGGCTGAGGTCACCCATATCTGGAAGCAACACTGGAATCAGAACTTAGTTGTACGCTGCATTTAACCCACCAGTATCCCCCAGTTTTCCTGCACCAAGGCTGAATGGGAAGGAAAAAGAAGCTGCAGGAGGAAAAGAGGAAGGGAGTGAAGACTGTTAAAAAGGGTGAGGGTGTCAGGTCAGGGCTCTGTGTGTGTTTCCTTACAGCAGGGCAGTCATCCCTGGGTAGAGGGGCCAAGGAGGCCCAAAACAGTTCTGGTATCTTTCACAAGCTTTCCTCTCTCTCTCTTTTTTTTCACACAGAAAACTTTCTGGCTATCTAATTTTTTCTGCTTAATTCTCTTATTAAGATGTAACTTTTTCCTTCTTTATTCAGATCATCCCATCAGATCTCTCCTGTCTCCAGAATTCCCTTTTTCCCTTTTTAATGACAGAAAATGCCTGGCTGACCTTGGAAAGAGCTGTGAGCAGGGCATGCCCTCCACGACCGGTCACTCTTTGGGTCCCATTTTTTTTTCCCAAGCGGCTCGCCTTCTGCTCTGTTTTCTGTCAAAGAGCCATCAACATTTCTGCAAGCCCAGACTGTTGCTCAGGAGTCAGCCTGTGTGTGGGGGGACGAGTGATGCCATGCGGGGTGCCCGTGGGGGCTGTCGGGTCAGGCCGTTTAGCTATCAGCTCGTTTAATCACATTCATTCAGGTAATTCAGGGTGAACTGTATTTCACCTTCTGGTTTGTGTGGCCTCTTGTCACATTTTCAAAATGATCATTTGAAGAAGTTCTTTAAATCGAAACAACTCATGCTTAAGAGAGCAAAGCCAGTCTTTGTGACAGTCAGGGAATTTAAAGTCTGGTGGACTAGTTGTAATGCTGAGTTTCTTATCATGTGAAATCACTCTTGGGTCCTTGGAAGAAGTAAACTAAATATAGTCAGAACATTATTAGTAAACTCAGGGAATTGCATCATTATATAGCAATCCTAGGGCTGATTTACAAAACTGTGCAGAGGAAGTCCTTAGACGTCATTCTAAATAACCGGCCTTCCAGTAAAACCCTCCACATTCACACGTGGGTCAGTTTCAGAGCCCGGGGATCCGTGGCATGGCCGCTGGGAATAGACTTCTCTATGCGGATCAATGATATGCATGCGTGCTCCGTCGTGTCCGACTCTGTGACCCTGGGGACTGTAGCCTGTCCTGCTTCTCTGTCCATGGGATTCTCCAGGCAGGAATACCAGAGTGGGTTGCCATTTTCTCCTCCAGGGGAATCTTCCCAACCTAGGGATCAAACCCGCATCTCCTGCATTGCAGGCAGATCCTTTACGGCTTGAGCCATTGGGGAAGGCCCACAAAACAGTGATGCTTTTTAATAAATACAGGCTGCTAAACAGCCTGAGATCATAGTTTCACAGGATTTTTATTTAGGATCTCTAATAATATTTTCCTTCAATGAGAGATGAAACAAGCCATGGTGAGGAGAAGTGGGAATTTAATAAAAGGTTGCTGCAGGCTGGATGGCATTCCAAATGCACAGATTTGCTCAGAACATGCCCCCCTCCTCCTCGGAGGCAGCCTCTGACTTGAGGTGTCTTTCTCAGGACTACTTTGAATTTTCCGAAGATGTAGATGATTAATCAGGGCCCCCGGGTACCACAATGACCTATTGTCCCTGAAGGCATTTCGGCATCTGACCCTTTCCTCTTGGGGGGAGTGTGCATTTTCCCAAACTCTTAACGGACAAAAACTCAAGAACAATGACCCTGCGTGTAGCTTACATTTGCAGGATGGAACAGAGAGAGGTTTTGTTGCTGGACGGAGGGGAAAAGGGCATCAATTAACTTAATCTCTATATTCTCATGCAAAACATACATGTATTTTGGGAAAGGCAGCATTCCACTTGGTGTTTTCTTTGTAAAAGAATTTGTGGCACAAAACCCCATCGTGATACTATTAAAGGAAATGAAAGTAAAGGCTCAAGCCAAGCCCAGTCCTACCCCTCTGACAAATTTAATTTTCATTTTCTGTTCCCCTTTAACCCGGTCCACACACGTCCACACGTGCACAAAGTTTTTACACTGTTGTCATCAGAGCTGTCTCTGCTTTTAAAAGCGCGGCACTGTGATGGAGATATCTCTTTTAGATAGTTACGTACCATTATTAAAGATTCAAAATATCATTAATTTCCTTCAAGCTCTATTATGTTTATCATCTATCATGATGTCAGCACATTAATCACGTCTTCAGTCGCCTCAGGACTGTTGCCTGACTTTTAATAGAAATCTGACCACCACGGCCTTTCTCTGCACCAGCAAAGACAAACCATTTCATGAGCTGCTGATTCCTGCATGGCTGAGATTTTTCTTTTAGCTAAAGAAAAGTAAAGGCCAGGGAAGTTTGAGGAAATAAAGAGAAACATCTCTGTTCTCCCAGTCCTTGGATGTGGAGCAGTTGTGGACACAGCAGCGATGAGCATTCTGACCAAGGGAAGCTTGTCTGCAGGCCCGTGCCCCTATGCTTGGCTGACCTCCCATCAGGCAATCGAGATGAGGCGATCAGCTCAGGTTTGCAATGAGAGTGGAGGCTCGGGTGCCGGATCTTTCTAGGTGCACGGTCCCAGTGGTGTAAGGAAGCCTGAGAATGTGGACTCAGGGTTCGAATTCAGATTTCTACATCAATACGTGATGTTGGGCAATCATTGCCCTGTAAAGCTGCAGGTGCATTCAGTAGGACGGAGGGGTAGAGCACACATTATGAGAGCCTGTAAGAGGGAACTTGAACTTGTTAAGCTTGTTAAAGAGGGAGTTAGCCAGCTGGGGACTGGAGGGAACAGAATTCTCAGCAGAGGGAATAGAAAGTGCGAAGTCTTTGTGCTGAGAGGAAGCATGGTGACCAGGAGGTACAAGGTTGATGGGAGCAAGGTGGCAGATGCTGCTGAAGGGCAGGAGCCTTGACCTATGTTAAGGAGACCCTGTAACAGCTTGAGGTGTCTCAGGAGGGTTCAGTGGGGCAGCATATAGTGAGAAATAGGCATTGAATGCCAACTTGGTACTAGATGAGCTCGAGTATATGCAGATAGACTGATGAGCCTCTCGGGAGCTCACCTGGCTTGCTCACTGTTGGGGTCTGACAGCTGGCTTGAAGCTTAGAATAGAATGGTGAATAAATAGTTATTTCAGTGATTGAATGGTCCCGATGGTAACTGCAGAGGTGGGGGACCCTGGTAGATTTCAGGAATGTTTAGGAGATAAGATGGGAAGTTCTTGCTGTCTGTTCATTATAGTGGTCACCATTTAGGCAGCCGTGTTTACTGTGGCTGGGAGCCCATGTCTTGGATTCACTGGCCATTGGCTGGTCCAGGGTGACCGCAACTGGGTTGATTTCTTATGCTACAGAAACCTAGCCTGGGCCTATACTTATGTGACCACAGAGGGTCACAGGGAGCTCAATCACACTAGAATATCTCAAGGCTCTGCTTGCATCACATTTTTTTGCTTACACCCCCTCAGCCAAGCTGCATCCAAAGTCATTATAAAGTCACATGTGCCCATGAGGGAGGGTGAAGAATGGGACCCACCACCATAATCTTGCCAGCTCTGGGCTAACTGTTTCCTTCCTCATTCTCATCTTCTCTTAAAAACCAGGAGTTAAACAATTTCTCTTCCTCTCCTCTTTTCCTTGCAGCTTTCCATTTCTAGCCTCCCCAGCCCCATGGGTTTCCCCAGTTGTATCGTGGCCAACTTGGGATTAAAACCCATCATGAAAACACCTCCAGAAGTGGCATGCTGTTTATAATCCAAATCCCGCCTGTGAAATATTAAACCTTGGATATTATGAGTTTGTTATCTCAGGCCATGAACTGTGTCTCTTTCCTGAAGTACAACCGTGTATGTTCCATGGGCTGCAAAGCATTTTCTGAGTACGACTAAATCCTACCCTTGACGTTCATCCTTCACCAGTGTCTTTGGAACCACTACGTAAAGATTACCATTTTCCAGTATATTCAGTTTGAGCCCATTGATCCACCTCCAGAACTTCCTCCCTTGTTGGCTATGTCTCAGAAAACACATATGCCCCGCAGGATAATAATAAAAATAATAGCAATAGCAAAAGTAATAGTAACAGCAGCTGAAAACTATCTAATACTTACCATATGTCAGCCCTTTCCTAAGTACTGATTTCATGTGAAAATTCAAGAAATCTGTACTGATTCCCTCAAGATGGATGTGATGGACCATGGTGGAATCATTTCAAGAGAGTCCTGAAAAGCACGTCAGCACCACAAACAAACTATATACACTTGATTTAAAAAAAAAAAAAAAAAAACTTTAAGTAGAAAAGGAAGCTAAATGCTCTTAAATATGTGCTCAAAGCCCTCTGTTTCATTTGTAGTACTGACGGGCTCGTTCTATAAATAGTACACTCTGTAAAAATTACCCTAAAGTGCTCCATCTTGTAATTCCAGGAGCATGAACTCAGGTGGAGATATACAGGCAATGAACACAACCTCTAAGGCGGTTGGGGACTGAAGACAGTCCCGTCTGACTGGTGAGATGAAGGGGTGTGTGATGGAGCAGAAGATTGTTAAGCATTTCACAGTGTTCCCACTCTTTACTTTTAATTGTGCTATAAAATTCACTTCCTGACTGGAACTTGGCTCCAAAGGTTGAAGTTAGAAAGTCTGAAATCACGCTGAGCCGTTTTTCTCCCCAAGTGGAAAGTAACATTGTATTTGATGTAGAGTGGGTCTTTAAAGGAGAGAGAGAGAGAGAGAGAGAGAGAGAGAGAGAGAGAGAGAGAGAGAAGAAGGAAAACTCTTTTAAGCAAATGAAAGTTAAGATTTCAGTTTTTATTTGGAATTCTGAGAGCACTCTTTTTGATGTTTAAGTATTGCCTGCCAAGATCTCGTGGTTTATATGCAGGTAATGGACATCTCCATTCTGGCTTTGACATTTAAGAGCATCTAGTCCTGACAGGCAGAATCTTAATAGAACCAGAGAATGGAATATGGGTTATTTTTAAAATATGGGGAAACCACCATTTTCTTACTTAAAGCATTTATGAGCGGGCAATTTCCCATTAGTTCTGACCACTCTTCTCTCCTCAACATCACCACCACCCCCCAAGGACATCATCTCTCTACTCTGATGGGCCGTGGGTGGGGGTGGGCATTTGTTCATCTTGTTTCTGTGTTCATGTCACTTGTTCATTTTATATTATATTATACACTTACCTGGAGTTTCTACATGGTCTTTTAGCAGTTATGCTTCATGACCATGCAATATTCCTTCAAGTTAAAGTACCCGAATTGACTTCTGTATTTGTCTATTATTCAACATTTAAACTGCTCTAGTTTACTAACAGATATTATGCCAATAATTACCTCTTTATACTTATCTTATACATTCTATTTAATCATTTCCTTTAACATAATAAATTTCTACAAGTGGGAAAATTAGGTAAAAATGTATTTACCATGATATGGTCATCTATAAGAGGTTTGTATTAATTTACAAATGAATGTTATCTATTACGCATTTCATTATGCACACATAATGTATGTATGCATGCATATGTGTATTAGTTTCATCCCACTTTCACCATCAACAGGTGTTATTATTTAAACTATTTTTTATAATTTAAGTTTAAAGTTGTACCTCACGTTTGCTTTCATTTTCATTGCTTCTTCAAATGTTGGTTTATTATTTTTACCTTTTTCTGTGTGCATATTTTTTTTATTTAACCTTGATTTATTTCTTATGATATTCTATAAATCCTTTCAGGTATGTGTATTTTCAAAGGGCATTATTAATATTATAATAATTGTTGACATAATTCATGGAAACACTTAATCCTGCATGTTTCCCTATATCTTTTAGTCTAGTCCTTTTATTTTAATCAACATAGTAAGAATTTTTTAAAAAAATGAATTGCTCATCAGTTTGCTTCCTACCTCCTTTAAGGTTGAAAAGATGATATTATTTGTCATTTCTTCAAAGACAGGATATTTACTGCTGATTTTTCTCTATGAATATGCTTGTAATGACCACCTTCTTTATTTGGAGATTATGGTATAAAGTATGAATGTAAATTAGCTTTTCTCCAGATTGCTACCACATTATCCCAGCATTGTTTACATTACAGTTCATCTTCACCCTTTTGTTTTCAAAATCTTGTATAATCACCTATTATACTGTGTCTACTCTGCTATGCATATTTAGCCATTCATTTTTACTTCTATTTCTTAATTCCTCTGAACTTTTATTATCATTGCAGGGGTTAATACTCTGTCTCCTTAAAAGGCTAAGCTTCAGTTCATTTCCTCTACTTAATAGATCTACACAGGGAAGATTCCAGGTTCTATGGAAGAGAAAGCTTACACAATTTGGAGACCCTTTTTTAGAAAAAGAAGGCAAAATCATAAACACAAAATGTCTGGTTGTCCCCTGTGAAGGACCAGAGAGAAGGAGGAGTCCCGAGCCTTTGGCTTTCTGAGGTTTGTGGGGAGCCACCATCTCCAGCTGTTTTCTTGCACTGAATGAATTTATCATCACTTGGCTAAGTTATAAAAAAATGGACTCTATATTTTAATTGGAGTCACATTACATCTGTAAAATACAACACAGTGTTTGTCCATTTCATTTGTCTTCTTTTTTCTTAACTCGCGATAAAGCCTTCTAATTTTGCTCATTCATCTGGCAACAACTTATTGAGTACCTCTTCAGTAATTTTGCAGTATTTTATGATGGTATCACATGTACACAGTTCGATTTCTTATTTCAAATACTTGAGTCTCCCATGAATGGAATCTTGAATTTCAAAGTGGTTTTCTATGTTTTTCACGACTAATGACTTTGCCACTCCCCCGCCCCCCCCCCCCACCCTGCCGCTGTGTTCTCTTATAGCTGTCCCCTCACAGAAGTCTTTGTATTAGACTTTAGATTTTCACGTTTTAGGAGTCGAGCCAGGTATTCTTCAACTAATTGTGTTTCAAGAGCTAAGGTTAGCTGTTTCCTGCTCAGAACAGACCACTGTTCCCTATTATCTTTGAATTCTTAAAAATATATTTTTAATTGTGGTAAGCCAAACATAGTGTGGGTGCTTAGTCACGTCTGACTCTTTGTGACCCCGTGGACTGTGGCCCGCCAGCTCCTCTGTCCATGAGATTTTCCAGGCAAGAATACTGGAATTGGTTGCCATTTCCTCCTCCAGGGGATCTTCCCAGGGATTGAACCTGCAGCTCTTGCATCTCCTGCTTTGGCAGGCGGGTTCTTTACCACTATGCCACCTGGGAAAAATGTAGCATAAATCTTACTACCCCAGCCATTTCTAGATGCACTGTCCAGTAGTATTAAGTATATTCACTTTGTGGTACAACAGGTCTCCAGAATGTTTTCGTCTTGCAAAACCGAAACTCTGTCCCCGTCGGACACTAACTCCCCGTTTCCTTTCCCCCGGCTCCAGGCAACCACCGTCTCCTTTCCGTCTCTATGACTCTGACTGCCCTGGGTATCTCACAGAGGTGGAGTCACGGAGTGTGTATCTTTCTGTGACTGGCTTGCTTCACGGAATGCAATGTCCTCAAGCCCCATCCATGCTGCAGCAGGCATCAGGATTTCCTTCCTTGTTGAGGCTGAATGTTATTTCCTTGGATGGATGGACCCCACGTTTATCCATTCATCTGTTGATGGACTCCCATTGCCCTTTGATGGGATCCCAGCTTCCCTCCAAATCCCTGTGTCTGGTCTTGTCTCCTCCAAGGTCTCTTCCTGTTTTGTCCTTGTCTCCCTACCCCCAGTCAGAATCTCCTTCTTCCCCACTTTCTTTCTGTCCCTTGGAGATGCTGAGTTTGTTCCTGTCTCAGGGCTTTTGCACATGCTTCCCCTCCTCCCTCCACTGCCTCTACTGTTCTTTCCCAAATCTTTGAAGGGCTAGCTCTTCTCAGTACCCAAGTTTCATTTCACATGTCATCTCTGCACAGAGGCCTGATTTCTCATGAAATAGATGCTCCATCCTTGTCACGTTCTCCCAGGCCACTGTTTCAGGCTTTGGTCATTCCAGGTATTGTGACCTTCCACTCACCAGTTTATTTGTTCTCCTTGGCCCACTGGAAGGTAAACTCCACATGGTTGGAAGATACCTAACTGACTCACCACTGAGTCCTCTTGCCAGATAGCCCCTGACAGTCACTTATTAAATATCTCTCTGATGAATTTACTCATTATTTATTTTTTCCTACATTATTGCATTGCGGAGAACTTGAAAAAATATAAAACTAATGGGGAAGACAGCTTTTTTTGTTTCATTCTTAAACTTGAAACTGTCTTTCAAAGTCTCCTCTGTTGTATAGAATGTGGCAGTTGAAATGTGTTCAAATATTTTAAGAGGTCTCTTAAAATAGATTTGTTAGGAATTTAGGATTTGTTGTTGCTCAGTTGCTCAATGGTGTCTGACTCTTTGTGACCCCATGGACTGCAGCACACCAGGCTTCCCTGTCCTTCACCATCTCCTGGAGCTTGCTCAAACTCATGTCCATTGAGTCGGTGATGCCATCCAACCATCTCATCCTCTGTCGTCCGCTTCTCCTCCTGTCCTCAATCTTTCCCAACATCAGGGTCTTTTCCAATGAGGAGGCTCTTCCCATCAGGTGGCCAAAACATTGGGCTTCAGCTTCAGCATCAGTCCTTCCGGTGAATAATCAGGGTTGATTTCCTTTGGGATGGACTGGTTTGATCGCTCTGTCTCAACATCTATAGGAAATATTATGCTTTGTTCACCTGCCAAGTGCTGCACAAACCAACCCCCACAGGAAGACCTGGATTAGAGGTCCTGGCTCTAAGGAAGGACTGGGATGGCACGTGCCCAGCATGATCAGCGCCTGACACTGGATTAAACCAGCTAAACTTCTTTGTGTAAAACGAGTTGCCCTTGCATTAAAATGACTCTCAAATTGCTTTGATATTTATCAGAACACTTAAAACGAAAGATACCTCTTTGGCTGAAAAACGGGGCACATAAAGCCTAGGCTTTCTAGAGAAGCTGAACACTGACGTTTTGTGGGTCTGGCCTCGTTTCTAGCCCTGTGAGCTGTTGCCCACTGACAGCAGACGTCTTCAGCAACATCTTTCCCACATGGGGGCAGACACCCCATGCGTCAGGAGTCTGCCTCTTTCAGAACGGGAGGGCTGGCATTGGAAACCTCACTTGAAGTGACTGGTGTTGGGGTGTTGCTCAGCACCCCAGTTGCCTGGACATTGAGGAGTGTCCTTTCTGGCATGTTTGGTAAGCGGCACACCACTGCGGGAGCCCCGTCACCCTCTGAAGCTGGTTCAGCCCAAAGCAGGTGCTGCCAGCTCTAGGGCCTTGGGCAGCTTATTTCCCAAGTTGCACCTCCGTCTTGCTTGATGTGCCATGAGAACATCACAGAAGTTCAGCATGAATCTTTCACACATATGATCTCATTTAATTTTCATCCTCTCCTACAAAACTTGCCACCCATATTTTACAAATCATGAAACAGAAACTAGCAGAGACTAAATAAATTAACCAAATGAAGTGATAAGTATTAGGAACTGAATCTGAATCCCTATAGCTCCAAGCAGAGGCCACATCCCACACACATGCACCGCCCCCGACTCCCCCAACACACCCAGTTGTCACAATCTGGGCTCTTCTGAGCAGCCATAGGAGATTCCCAGTTCACTTGGATTCCTAGTTCACAGGAGTGAAGATGGATGCAGTGGGCTTTCAGAACTTGATAACATTTTTTTTTATTTTTAAGGTCACCCAGTCATTCCTAAACCTCTGGTTCATGCTCCCCAGTAAGTCAAGGGTAGAAATTTTTATTTTGCAATTAAGTTGATCAGCTTTCCACCGGAGGAGTCTGCTTTGCTGTCCCGTGGCTGTGAGTGCATCATCTCTCCCAACCATCAGGGCAGGTTCCCAGGAGCAGCACTGCTGGGTCTGGGCTGGTGTGTGTGTCGCGGGGGCATCTGTGCACTTCAGGATGGTCAGCACCATCCCTGCCCCCACATCCTAGATGCCACCAGCATCCTGCCCCCAACCCCCACCGCAGATGTGTCAACCGGAAATGTCTCCAGACATTGCCCCATGTGCCAGGGGGCAGAGTGCCCTTTGCTGTTAATCCACAGTGAACAGTCATCTGCACGTCTGCTGAACATGGACAAAACAGTCAACCTCTCCAGTCCTGGATGAAGAGATAAAATGCAAATTCCGAAATTGCGTGTGAGGCTGAAGCTTAGCGACTGCACCGCAGGGCACCAGGAGGAAACAGATGGCCTGTTAGAACTGGGTCACTGACAGGAGCTTAAGGATCATCAGGACTGCATTAGCAGGGCTGAGGGAAACCAGTGAGAGCCTGGCAGTGGCTGGGAGCTAGGATCATTCCTACCCTAAAGGGGCAATGACAGCAGTTTCCTGAACCTACGTGTATGTGTGTGTGTGTGTGTGTGTACGCACGCGCTCATTCAGTCATGCCCGACTCTTTGCAACCCCATGGACTGTAGCCCACCAGGCTCCTCTCTCCAAGGAATTCTCTAGGCAAGATAGTTGTCTGGAAAGCCTTCCTTGGCCAAGCCGTGGGCATCAGGACAGGGAAGCTGCTTCTCGTCCGGCAGCCACCCTGTCTGGAGGGCCAGGGGACACTTCCCTACGTGTCCTGTCCTCTCAACAGAGAGCCAAAGGGCAGGAAGGGGTTGGTAAATTCAGCCCGTGTTGGGTTTTGTTCTAACTCATTTTCTCCCAGTAACTTACAAGCCATCCCAACATCATTTGTGAGATAACCCTTCTCTCCCCTAAATGGAATGCTTATTATATACTGAATTCTTCTGTATAATAATGTTTCTTTGGTTTATTTTGCTGTGTAGCTTCATAAGTCTTTTAAAAAATTAGTTCCTTGTTCCTTCAGTTATTTGTTTTATGGTGTGGTTTAATATCTAATGGAGCCATCATTTGACCAGGACTAATTTTGCAGTACATTTTAATGCTTGTTAAGGTTTGCTTTGCCTTGCTTTCTTTTCATTAAAAATAAAAGCTTTCTTAAAAATTGTCCCACTGTATGTTTGCTGCCATGATTTATTTCATCATGGGTGTACACATTATTAGTCTCTTTTCCAAACAGAACACTCTATAAAATCAAAATGCGTGCACAAAATATACCCTTTTTCTCCCAGGAAAGAATTTCCAACAGTAGCCAAAGCTTTGTGTTGGTTTCTTCGAGTATGTCATAAGTCTTAAGCGAGCAATGTTATTTTATTGAGAGATGATGTTTTGCCCAGGCATACAACATTTGTTCAGTGTGTTTTGATTTTAATGAGAAAAATTTAGATTCAATATCTACAAGGCAAAGTGAGAGTTTGGTATCTGACATTACTACTAACCCACTGGGATGACTGCACTGTACAACATCTGGGTACCATAAACAATAATAAAGTCTAATCAACTTTTCATTGCTCAGCATCCTCTTAATAACCTGTCTACAGTTTTTTTAATGCTCTACACAAATTTTAACAATAAAGTTTCGAAACCACAAAGTGTCATTAGCTTGTCTATCCTAAGAATTATTCTGCTGAGTAAATCAGGGACATGCACACATGATCTAAAGTTCCTGGCGGGCAGAAGCATTTGTCATAGCACATGGGGAAATGCTTAATGAGTTACAGGAAAACAAGACGCCCAGACTCTGGAAATTCTGATTTGTGCTGCCTCTTGAAGCAGGCACCATGGGCTGAAAGGTCATGATGATTAAGCTCCAACTGGAGCCAGTGGAACGATGAAAAAAAAATCCAGCTTTCAATTTGGCTAACTTTTTTTTTTTAACATTGTAGATTTGTTTGGGTTTTGCCCAGCTTTAAAATGTACTAAATAAGACTCACAAGAATTCCACATGCAGCCGTAAGACAAGACCATAATTTATTTGGGAAATTGACCAAAACAAAAATACATTTCTGGAAAAGGTGAAGAATGGCTTTCCCTTTCTCTGTCTGCTCAGCGATTCTGTGTACTTGGCCCAGGCAGGGAAACCGAGCGTTGATAAATCAGGTGTTGCCAGCTCCCTCCCACCACCTGAGGATGGAGGACCTGTGGCAAGCTTCCTCCTAATCTCTTGTCAATTTCTTTCTCTCCCTGGGAATATCAGGAAGCTGTCCAGGAAAATAAACGGTGGGTGGGTCAAGACCCTCCCCCAGGTCTCTGGAAGAAAGAATTAAATACTACACTCAAATGTCTTGCAAAATCTCTTATATCATGTACTTTCTTTTTAATACATTTAGACAAATTATTTATTTAAGAATAGCTGATTTACAATGCTGTGTTCATATTTTGTTCTTTCCATCATTTCACTGTGGAAACAAGGACACTCTTAGGTTTGCCCCTGTATTATTTTCTAACAACATAGCGAGTGCCAAGGGGACAAAACTTAGAAATACATGGTCTCTTTGCTGACAGGATTCTGTCTAGTCAAAGCTACAGTTTTTCCAGTAGCCATGTACAGATATGCGAGCTGGGCCATAAAGAAGGTTGAGTGCCAAAGAATTGATGCTTTCAAACTGTGGTGAGGGAGAAGACTCTTCAGAGTCCTTGGACCGCAAGGAGATCAAACCAGTCAATGCTAGAGGAAATCACCCCTGAATATTCACGGGCGGGACTGATGCTGAAGCTGAAACACCAATCCTTTGGCCACCTGATGCAAAGAGCTGACTCATTGGAAAAGACCCTGATGCTGGGAAAGATTGAAGGCAAAAGGAGAAGAGAGCGGCAGAGGATGAGATGTTAACTAGCATGGCCACTCAATGGATGTGAACTTGAGCAAGCTCCGGGAGATAGTGAAGGACAGGGAAGCCTAGCATGCTGTAGTTCATGGGGGTCACAAAGAGTGAGACGTGACTTAGCAACTGAAGAACAACAAGTGGTCTCTTTCTGGAAAACGTGTAAAATAACAAAATATTCCCAATTTAAAATTTGCCAAGAACATAAGATAGAATCTGCAGTTATAAGTGAATTAAAAACTGCAAAGAAAGCGAGCTCTTCTTTCAGAGAAGAAGCATACCCAGCTGACGTGCTCCCCTGGGTTTTCCCAGGGGCCAGCTGCGTTTCCAGACCAACGGCCCTGGCCCATTTTGGGTGCAGCGCTGATGTTTTCCAACATTCAGAAGCAGGCATGTCTCCAAAACGATCAGAGGACAAGCACCCCAAGGAAGTGGGGAGCTGCTTTGAAGGCCATGAGAGAAGGGGGTCTGGGTGGGAACAGGGTCTCGACTTCAGGAAGCCACAGAAGGCAAAAGGGAGGCTTCAGGCACAGTTCTGCAGTCTCCTACCCCACGCTGCTCCTAACAGAGGTGCCTCCTGGAACGTGGGTTCCAGGATCCCAGGCTTGACAGCAAGGGCTGGAGGCGAGGTGGGAGATGCCCTCGGCAGTTCAGTGAGGCTCGCTGTGGGCCTGCACGTGGGTGGGGGCACAACTGGTGAAGGGGGGCCCTCCCAGGCCCTCCGCTTGGCCGTGTGTGTCTGCCGAGTGGGCCTGCAGCTGCCTCCCCCGCCTCCCCCACCGGGACCTGTGCGACCCCAACATCAGCGCTGAGAAGGCGAATTCCTTCTGTTCAACTGTCAGGGATGAAACACCAAGGACCCAGGGACAAGCTTGCGCCTCCCCTGAATCATCAGCGAACAGAAAATCAAATCACGAGATACCTAGACGGGGGGGGATCTAGAATGTCTCCCCTGGAGACCTGGAGGACAGTTCTGAGAGAGCCACTTCACATTGTCTAGGACATCTGAGGACGTTCTTTAGAGAACAGAGAACACTGCAAACTGAAAATTGTGTCAATTTTTAGTCAAAAGAGTAAATAGTAGGTACTTCCCTACTGTCCAGTGGCTAAGACATAAAGCTCCCAAAGCAAGGGGCCTGGGTTCGATCCCTGGTCAGGGGACTAGATCGTGTATGCCTCAACTAAAAAGGTCTAAGTGCTGCAACTAAGATCTGCCACAGTCAAATAAATAAATACATAAGTTATATATATATATATATACACACATATATATATATATATTTTAATGAGTAAACAGTAGATTGGCTCCTGAGGAAAACTACGTGTTTATTACTTTTATGGACTTCTCAGGTGGCGCTACTGGTAAAGAATTTGCCTGTCAATGGAACAGATGCAAGAGACCTGGGTTTGATCCCTGGGTCAGGAAGATCTCCTGGGGGAGGAAATGGAAACCCTCTCAAGTATTCTTGCCTGGAAAATACAATGGACAGAGGAGCCTGGCGGGCTACAGTCCACGGGGTCGCAAAGAGTTGGACACGACTGAGCACTTGTCAGCAGCAGCATTACTTCTATAATTAGGAAAAAGAAAGTAAAGCCACTTGCATTTTGGGTTTTAAGAAGCATATAACTAGACATATCAGTGTCTTTGTGAAAAGTTCAAAATTCCAGGAACACAGGTAATCTGCCAAAACAAGACAGAAGGAAACAGGCTAGCATTTAGACTTCTTTGCAGCATGAAATGCCAGTCATCGGAGCATCCGCTTCTGAGTTTAGGAGGAAAATATATGATCCCAATATCTAAAACTGCCACGTCCCAACCCTCTCTGTGGCCTCATCATAGCATTCCCATCACTGGAAGGGTCAAGATGCCCTACAGCAAAATTCACCAGCGAAGGCTTCTTGAAAGCTGAGCAGCAATTAAACATGGAAAGCAACAAGGAGGAAGATCAAGTATAAAGTCAGTCCCATGAAATGTACAGCTAATGATAGCACAGGCATCATTTTAATGCAAATGTAAAGAACAATCAGACTAAAATATAGAAATAGTTTAAGATATATGTCTGCATTTCAAATTCTTAATGACTTCAACAAGGTCTTGGAATGGAGGTGGGGCAAAGATATTTAGTAACTAACAGTGTGTGTGCTCAGATGCTCAGTTGTGTCCGACTCTTTATGACCCCGTGGACTGGAGCCCGCCAGGCTCCTCTGTCCATGTAATTTCCCAGGCAAGAATACTGGAGTGGGTTGCCATTTTCTCTTCCAGAAGATCTTCCTGATACACGGATCGAACCCGTGTCTCCTGCATTGGCAGGCATGTCTCCCTGCATTGGCAGGAGAATTCTTTACCGCTAGAGCCATTGGGAAGCTCCATTTAGTAATGTACTACATGCTAACTCTTTGATCTTATGTGTAAGAGTTAGGAGATGCAGTTTATAAATGTTGATGGAAAAATACCTTATTACACATTTTTAGGCATTACTGTTATAAACTTAGGCGTTACTCTTGCTATAAAGGCACAGAAAATATACAAATCGTAAAGGAAAAAGAGGGCAACCATCGCTTAAGCAATATGGCAAAAAGGAGAAAGGAAATAAACTGGAAACATGAGAGAAACATAAAAAATAAAATCATAAACTAAGATGACAGAATCAAGACCAAGCAAGTCAGTTAATATGGCAAAATAAATGTGCTAAACTATTTTATTAGAAGACAAACTCTCAGACTGTATAAAAACAAGTATAAACTTAAATCTCTCTCCAAACTATTCCTTTAAAATATGACCATCTTAACGGAGGAGGCAGATTCTTGGGGAGAAAGGGTTCCTAACACTAGTGAGACAGAGAGAAAACCAGTTGGAAATCGTTCATCCATCCATCCATCCTTCTTTCACTCAACCAGTATCTCATGAATGTCCCTGGAGTGTGAAGTTGGTGGGTGAGACCTGCATCAACTCTCAGGAAGATGCCATTTTGGAGAGGAACACAGATGCAATTAGAGGTGGTTTTTCACAGAGCATACACTATGAAGGGAAAAGCAAGGAATCCAGTCCAGCCCCTGCCCCTAGGGATGAGATCAGCACTTGAAGAAGGCTGGGTCATTATATAATGAGTCGTTGTGTCCATTAATCTTACACAGAAAAAAAAATCAGATTGGATTATACATAAAGGATTTCTTATGTAACCCATCCTATGTACATTTCAGTTCTTAATTTTAGCTTTCATTTTGTCTGCAGGGTCCACTTCCCAGGGTGGACACCCGCCATCCCAGCCACCCTACATGTCACATGCCTGGAGCTTGACTCTCTTCTGTGGGTGATGCCTAAGAGCTGGATGAATACAGAGAGATTCTGAGCTATACATGTGAACTTATCTTACAGCGGCGGAGTCTAATATCAATGAGCATAAGAATTCAGGAAGTCAGTCTTCACAGAACAGGGATAGAAAGCATTGCATTTTCAGGGGCAAGGCTGGAAGCATGCAAATACTTTAAATTGTTTTTACAACTGGTCCTCCATTGTGCCAGGTTTGAGTTTTTTTCCCAGTAAGTGGAGAGATTTTTAATAACTCTCCATGTTTTCTGGACAATCTGGGGCTCGTATCTGTGCTTTTTATGTATCTCATGCCTGTGTGGTGACTTACACCTGCTGTCGATGGGCCCGTCTTAGACTGGGCTTCCCCAGAAGCCGACACCACAACCGAGATGGGAGTGTAGGTCATGGGCTTTGGGGGTGATTCTAAAAGAGCAACGGTGAGTGAGTTGACGGAGCCTCCAGTGAGGGTAGAAAGCCAGCGCCAGGTGGTCCAAAGCAGATCACCCCTCTGGGCATTCAGAGGATGGAGATGTGGAGGCTTGTATTTGACTTGGGTTTTAATGGGACCCCGCGGCTGCTGTGTGTGGGATAAACAGAGAGGGGGCAAGATGATTTCAGGCAGCCTGGGTAGGAGGCAACTGCAATAATCTGAGTGAAAGATGAGGGTGTGTTACAGGGGTGCTGCTCACAGGCTGTGTGCAAACCCCAGGAGGTGCCACTGCAGGAATATCGTTGGGATAGAGCAGTCGCCCAGATGGGGTCAGGGACTCAGCTGCAAATGTGGAGGAAAGGGCTAGGATTCTGGATCTATTTGGATGGTTAGGCCAGCAGGACTCACCAACAAGGTCACCTTGGAAGCGAATCACCTTTCATTGTTTTCCCCAGAGGGCTCCTCTCTGCAGAGCAGGTGAAGGGGAGAATCGTTCCTGAGAACGATTTTCAGGAAGCAGTGGGGTCATCCATCTCCCAAGAGCCTGGGGAAGACAGAGTGGAAAGTGAGCTCAGATATACCGTGAAAGACAAGGTGCCTATGGATAGAGTGTCCTGAGTCGTCAATGACACTGTCAGAATTTGTAAGAATTTTTTGAAGGGAAAAATAGTTTGTCTCTGATGGATGTTCTGTTTTATAGACACAATTAATCACAACATCTTAAGAAATCAATTTCTTTAGTAGCAAAATAATCTGTTTTGCCAACTGGAAACACCATTTTTTTTTAAGAAAAGCCGTCCCTCTGTGGATCATACTTCTCGGCGCCAGGAGGGAGAATGCTGTCCATGAGCGTAGTTTACGATTCACTGAGGAAATAATGATGTTCTCAGACAGGCAGAGAGCCTTAGAAAGCTTTTCCCTTATCAAATGGATTTTTATTCAGAAACAGATTTGACAAATAAACAGTACAATGTGCAACAGTTGTTTTCCAAATTTCTGAGCGAATAAACATTTCTAGGGCACATCGTGCAGTAATCCAGAATAGAGGAACTTTTAGATGTTGATTTAGTCCCATTTCCCTTGACCCAGTGTAAGACCCCCTCCTCAGGCTTCGGAAACGGGTCTCTGGTCTCTCTCTCCACACATCCAGGGGCAGGTTGCCTAACCACCCACCAAGTCCTGTTTATCAGAAATCTGCCCTTTTGCACTTTTCCCATTGGCCCTAAGTCTGCCTTCTGGAATTGCAAAGAATTTGTACAGTTCCTTTTGGACAGAAGAGCCTGGGGGGCTACAGTCCATGGGGTCGCAAAGAGTCGGACACGACTGAGTGAGCAACACTTTCACTTATACTTTTTTACAAAGAGATGAAGATGGCCATCAGATCCTTACTAAAATTTTACTTTTCTCCATTCCATTTTCCCAGTTCCTTCCCAGGCCGCAGCGATCCAGGCTGAGGAGTGACTTCTGACAGAGGCTGTTTTTACTAAGTCATATCAAAGGTCCATTGTTCCCACAAAATCTCCCCTGTGCTTTTCCCTCCATCCCCGTGTTTCTGGATGGAGCTGGGTCTAGGCCGGAGCCTGGAGTGCCCCATCCCTGGCAGTGGGATTAAGAGGTGGGATCACTTTGGGGAAAAGGATCTGCTTGCTTGAAAACAGGGAAGGGACTTGGCTCACCCCGACTCAGAGGTTCAGCACTTTTGGAAGAGAAACAGCAGCATCCCGAATCCACCAGGGCTGGAAGGAATCTCTTCAGAGAGAAGGGCTTGGTTTTAAAATGTTAGCTGCTTTTGTCATTTTTCCTGACAGGCCCAGCCTTTCATAAATCTGCTTTTAATTAAGCAAGGGTTTTCTTATCGTGTTCCCACCCTCTTCTGTTTCCAGTGGCTGTGCCAAATGGGCGCCGTGGACTTCTTAAATTAACTTGGGGGCTGCAGTGCCTGGGGCGGGGGTGGGGGCTTCTATTTAGTTGCTCGGTCGTGTCTGCCTCTTTGCGAACCCTGTCCATGGAATTTTCTGGGCAAGAATACTGGAGTGGGTTGCCTTGCCCTCCTCTAGGGGATCTTCCCGACCCAGGGATTGAACCCGCTTCTCCTGAGTCTCCTGCTTCCCAGGTGGCGCAGTGGTAAAGAATCTGCCTGCCGATGCAGGAGATGGAGAAGGAAATGGCAACCCACTCGAGCATTCTTGCCTGGAGAATCCCACGGACAGAGGAGCCTGGCAGGCTGCAGCCCGTGGGGTCGCAAGTCGCACAACTGGGAGACTAAACTACCACCACCACCAATGCAGGAGATGTAAGAGACTCGGGTTTGATCCCTGGGTGGGAAAGATCCCCTGGAGGAAGAAATGGCAACCCACTCCAGTATGCCTTCCTTGGAAAGCTCATAGACAGAGGAGACTGGCCGGCTACAGTCCACGGGCTCACGAAGAGGTGGACACGGCTGAGCACTCACCTGTGGTTCTTGGAGGCGCGTAGTTAGGGGCAGCGGTACCCGCTTCTTTCTTGCCCTGGCTGCAGGTCCACAGGCTTAGGTCCTCCTGGCTCCCCGTGTCTGTGATCTGGCCTGTGGCTGCTGACCCCAACCTGGACCAACACAGAGGACATGTCTCTGGGGTGAGGGGTGGTCAGCGAAGAAGCTCTTCTTCCCTGCTCCAAGGCCACAACTACAGCGTGTTTTGCTCGGGGACAATCACAACTATTCCAGACTCTGGACTTGGAATAGGGTGCTTCTTTTCTTTTCCTAAACGAAAGGGAAGGAAAAGGAAGGAAGATCAACAGACACAGAAAGTATGCTTATGCAACAGGCCTGTTGTTCTATGCAGGAGAAAACACGGACATCACTTAAAGCTAATTGGTGAAATTGCTGTTGGTGACTGTTTTCTGGTCACCTGAGGCTAGGTGACATTTCTACAGAAAACGAAAAATTCCAGCACTTTCTAGGGCATATTAGTTAAAGGATGGTGTAAGGAAGTACCCAAGCTCACTGGCTGAGCACCTCCTTGGCCAGGTCTGACCGCTGGTTTTCTTCAAAGGTAAATACTGACTCTGATAATGGGTGAAAATCAGTCTTTGCAAACGCTCCCTGACAAACATTCTGTGAGCGAGATTCATGAGACATGGTTTTAAACCCAGACACCGAAAAGCCCGAATCTGTCACCGCATTAATCTCTAGTGTAGATGCTTGCAGATACTAGTTGGTTACATGGGTTTCCTTTGAACTGGGGAGGCTGACACTGTTTTCAATCGCTTGCTGGGTCTAAGAGCTCAGCTGCTTGCTTGCGTGCACACCCCTCCCTTGTGTCTGGAATTTGGGGAGAAACCTTGGCCTCCCAGTGCCTGCTGATAAAGTCTGTCGGTCCAGGAGGCTTTTGACAAATGGAAACGGCAGACAAGTTTGCTTCTGAGGCGGAAAGAATGAACGCCCTTTGTGGCTCACCTGAAGCAGAAATTTATGGGCTCCTAATAGAAGGATTTCTCTCGTGTTTATCTTCCTGGGGTGAATGCTTTTGGCACAACAGTGACACAAGGGTCCCAGAACATCAGATCAGGAGGCTCTTTGGAATTCGCTCCTCTCTGATGACAAACCTGTGGCCCAGGTGCTCCAGGCCCCATAGCAAGTGGCCATGAAAGCTGTGCCCACATTCCTGGGGCTGGTGGCTCTGTGACTCCTGGGTCCCCTCCCAGACGCAAGCTTAGTCACTCAGGCGTGTCCACCTCTTTTGCGACCATATGGACTGTAGCCCTCCAGGCTCCTCTGTCCATGGGATTTCCCAGGCAAGAAAATGGGAATGTGCAATCATTTCTTTCCCCACAGTCCAACTTTCCCCACAGTCCAACTCTCACATCCATACATGACCACTGGAAAAACCATAGCCTTGAGTAGACAGACCTTTGTTGACCAAGTAATGTCTCTGCTTTTCAATATGATGTCTAGGTTGGTCATAACTTTCCTTCCAAGGAGTAAGCTTATTTTAATTTCATGGCTGCAATCACCATCTGCAGTGATTTTTGAGCCCAGAAAGATAAAGTCAGCCACTGTTTCCCCATCTATTTGCCATGAAGTGATGGGACCAGATGCCATGATCTTAGTTTTCTGAATGTTGTGCTTTAAGCCAACTTTTTCACTCTCCTCTTTCACCTTCATCAAGAGGCTCTTTAGTTCTTCTTCACTTTCTGCCATAAGGGTGGTGCCATCTGCATATCTGAGGTTATTGATATTTCTCTTGGTGAACACTCTCTTCCAACAACACAAGAGAAGACTCTACACATGGACATCACCAGATGGTCGACACTGAAATCAGATTGATTATATTCGTTGCAGCCAAAGATGGAGAAGCTCTATACAGTCAGCAAAAACAAGACCAGGAGCTGACTGTGGCTCAGATCATGAACTTCTTGTTGCCAAATTCAGACTGAAATTGAAGAAAGTGGAGAAAACCACTAGATCATTCAGGTATGACCTAAATCAAACCCCTCTTTCCTCATAGGTTATTATAAAATATTGCATATAGTCTCTGTGTTATGCAGGAGGACCTTGTTGTTTACCTATTTTATATATAGTGATGTGTATCTGTTAATCCCAGACTCCTAATTTATTGCTTCCCATCCTTCCTCTTTGGTAACCATAATTTTGTCTTCTGGGACTGTGGGTCTATTTATGTTTTGTGAACAAGTTCATGTGTGTCTTTTCTTTCCAGATTCCACTCACAAGCAGTATTATTTGATATTTGCCTTTTTGTCTATCTGGTTTAACTTCCCTTAGTATGACAGCCTCTGGGTCCATCTTTCTTGCTGCAAGTGGCCTTATTTCATTCTTTTCTATGACGGAGTAGCATTCCATCGTACATATGCACCATGTCTTCTTTATCCGTTTCTCTGTTGTAGACGCTTACGTTGCTTCCACATCCTGGTTGTTGTAAATGGTGCTGCTGCAAACATGGGAGGACCTGTATCTTTTCAGATTAGAGTTTTGTCCAGATATATGCTCCAGGCCCTTTAAGAGGAGGAACCACTGATCCTGGAGAGGAGAGGCATGCCCTTGCTGGACTGGGGTGAGGTGGGACGGGGACGTGGCCGGGCACAGGAGGTGGGCCTGTCTGGGGTTCCCTCCCCTCCCTGTTGTGCCGTCACCACCAAGATGGGTGACAAAAGCCACCCCAGCATGGCCCCTGTGCTCCCTGACTTGCCTGCCCTGGGTGCAGTGGGTGAGCTTCCTTCCCTGCTGAAGTGCTCATGTGTCCACAGACCCTCTGTCTGCAGCACTTCAAAGAGCTCCCCCTCAAGGCCTAGCAGTGGAGGCCAGTGCAGGCCCCTGGAAAGGACGCTGCCTTCCAGACCGAAACACCATCGGGACCCCATGCCCGGTGGGTGACGTCGGATCTCAGTGGAGGGGGCAGTGGGAACTGCCTTTCCAGACCCTTACCTCCCAAGAGAATTCCTCAGACTACACGGAAAGTCATCTTTTCCAAAGGGCAGGTCATCACCACTCATTCTCTTGAATGGCCCTGTGTCAGTTCCAGATGCAAATTAATCAAAGAAGAGAAGTCGCTCAGTCGTGTCCTACTCTCTGCGACCCCATGGACTGTACCCTACCAGGCTCCTCTGTCCATGGGGTTTTCCAGGCAGAAATACAGGAGTGGGTTGCCTTCTCCAGGAGATCTTCCCTACCCAGGGATTGAACCCAGGTCTCCTGCGTTGTAGGCAGACACTTTGCCGTCTGAGCCACCAGGGAAGTCCAATCAAAGGAAGGGTGTTGTCTAATTTTGGTCTCTTGACCTGTAAATGTGGGAATCCTCTCTGCGCTGCCCCATGGCAGGATGGGTACTCGGCAAGTGTTCAGAGAGGGTGGTTGTTTCAGTGACTGGTTATCCCACTCTTCCAAGTGGGGGTCTCTCCGCTGAGTCATGGTTACAGTGTGCTGGGATGGTCTCAAAACCTTCCCAAATATGTCACTAATGAAGAGTTCAAACACCTAGGGATCCGCTAATCTCCCTGTGACATTAATAGGCTTTATTTATCTGGAATATATCTGGACAAAGCTATTACTGGATAGATGTTTGAAAATGGATGAGCAATGAATGGATAACTGTTTAACAGTTTCTACACAAGGAAAGTGGAATGGAGTATTAACCCAAAGGTTAAATGATTGCCAGAAAGCTGAGGATTGAAGAAGTGCAATCACCTTGTCTCAGTTATTGGTTTTCTTCAAATAAATCCTGCCTCTTGTGATTACAGAAATAATCCATATGAAATATACAGGACAAAGACCCAGATGCATATAAAATGACATAACTTCATATTTTGGAAGCACTTTCCCTCAGGAAAGACAGGAAAACTCTCATGGAAACAGTCTGGAGCAGAGAAAGGTTTATTGGAGGGCCTCGCATGCCACCCGAAGCTCTGAAAAAACCCATGAGGTTTCAACAAAGCATTTTGAAAGACAAGGTGAGGGAGGGGTGTGATTGATTGTGGCAAACTTCATGGTTTGGAATCCTTTGTTCTTGGAGCTGTCCACCTTGGTCAGGTCAAGATATTCCTATAAACCTCCAACAAGGAAAACGTTATTCTCTTTGCTGAAACTTTTTATCTCCATATGAATGAAAAAGAGTTATACCTTTAAAGATTTGAGCCTTGTGAATAGGTTCTTCTGTATATTTCAGGCTGTAGGCAACATTCTTTTACAAAAGGTGCAGAGTCAGCATGACTCAGCACAGGCAACAGAACACAAGGGTTTAAATAAAAGAAATAGATTTCACATGGAGTCAGATTTGTTCTTCCCTGTTACAAAAGGATGTTCCAAGCCTCCAGGAGAGAAAAGAACAAGTCAGACCCAGAGGGATGGTTCACAGCAAGCGACAGCCTTCCTGGAAGTCTCGGTATACACAGGGCTCGGCCCCTGGCCCAGACTGGGAGACAAAGCCTGAGCAAACGGGAAGTGCTCTGTTATTCTAAGACACGATGCTGGTGACAATACAAAATACGGGCTGAAAAGAGAAGCAAACAGGCCAGTCTGCCTTCCTGGAGTTGTTCCAGACTTCTGAATGATTTTGTAATTAAATCATCCACCTGGCCATAGGATTATAAGCTAAAGTGAGTACTTATTACAACGTCACCTTCTTCAAAACAAAGACAGAAGTTGTAAAAACAGGCCAGAGTGTGCAGTATTTGCTTAGAATTGTTTTGTGTTTAGCCGAAACCAAAGAGCCTTCAAGAAGGGATGAAGGCCTGTGTAGCCTTCAGAAGTTTTAGTCAGAAACAAACAAAAAAGCGACCTGCCTAAGCAAGTGTCGGGATTTTTTAAAAAAACTATCAATTCTCTAGAAAAACTAAGTCCCCCACAGCATTTGTTTTCCATTTTTCAGCTGTTGTAGGAAAAAAATGAATGAGACGCAGTTGCCTCCCCATGTCTGCAACGATCCCCACCTGCATCCTTCATCTGAACCGCTGTGACTTCGCCTGTCACGCGCTCCTCTGCTCCCTTCCTTCTCTCCGATCACCGTCTTGAGCTCAGGGCCTGCACTATCATTAGTCACTTTCAGACAGACCCCGTAGATTTCAAACGTCAAAATCGGGGAATTCCCCACATGAGTATTTTATTGGGGGAAAGAAAAATGGAGAGAGAGAATGAAAAGTAAATTAAGAGCAGCTCACAGTTTCCACACCCTCTGTTGATGCTAGATTTTGGCCGAGTCTTCTTACCACGTGTTCTGCGTGTTGAATAACGGAATGGTTCGTTTCCAGGGTTATGTTACTGTTGGCTGATAGCGTATCATTTCAAGGGGGTCCACTTTTCTCAGCTCTGCTCAAATCACTTTGGCAGGTTTAATCTCGCCTAACAGTTTTGCTATTTACTGCTGGAATTTCTCTATCTTAAGAGCACCCTGGGAATTTAGCTTAGTGGCTACGAGATTGACTTATAGCTCTAGACCAGGTGGAGGTGGAGATGCACAGAAAATATACATAAGGATATATTGCACAGTTATCTCTGCTCTCAGAGCATTCCCATAGGCGCGAGGATTAATTCCTGGTTTTCAAAAGGCAGAAGTGACTGAATCTAGAGATTTAGAGCCCTCCCATTGCCAAAAGTGAAGAGCTGTGCGGGAGAAGGAGAGAGGACTGGGCTCTGTGATTTACCAGTTCTGTGATCTTGGGAGTATTCCTTGATCTCTTTGAGCTTCTTTTCCTCATTTGCAAAATGGGGTTAATAAATTCTACCTTGGAGAGTTGTCCTGGGGGTAGAGTGATGTGGTGCTCCTGGGGAACAATATGTCTGTAAGACTTCATCTCTATCTCTGTTCAGAGGGAGCCCTAGCTCCTTCTCTAGCCAAACCACTGTCTCTTGTGTTTCCTTTAAAATGTGTTTTGAATAATGCAAGCTTGGAAATGATGAGGGAAATCAGAGTAATTGTGACCCCAGATCTTAATACTTTGGCCACCTGATGTGAAGAGCCGACTCATTGGAAAAGACCCTGATGCTGGGAAAGATTGAAGGCAAAAGGAGAAGGGGATGGCAGAGGATGAGATAGTTCGATAGCATCACTGACTCAATGGATATGAGTTTGAGCAAACTCTGGGAGATAGTGAAGGACAGGGAAGTCTGGCGTGCTGCAGTCCATGGGGTTGCAAAGAATTGGACACGACTGAGCAACTGAAGAGCAACAGATCTTACTAGGCGGCACTGTAGTTGATAAAGCTTTTTCACAAATTAAATGTATTCTATTTTTCCAAGGTCTTGTGAAGAAATTGTTATTTCTTTTTTAAATAATAAATTTATTTAAATAAATAACATTATATAGATAAGAAATTATTATTTCCAGATAATGAAACCATGTCACGCAATTGAAACAAAAATAGCAGGGGCCTAATAATCATGAGATCACTATGATGACAAAGAGGATACGACACTGGCGATGACAATGATGCTGGGGTTGATGCTGCCACTGATGACAAAGATACTCATGGTGATGTTGATGTTGACCACAACATTCACTGAAGGCTTCCCTGGACTGACCCTATCAAGTGTTCCAACATATTTGTCAACTCATTGGACGCTCACAACATCTTATGCGACAGGACCATTATTATTCCCATTTTACAGTTGAGATCACCATATTTCAGAGGGATCCAAGGTCAGAAAGCAAGTGCAGAGCAGAGCAGATTCAAATCCGATTGGTAAGACTCTAAGCTCCTTACCAAACTATAGTCTAAGACTCTTTCCATTGTCTCAAATAATAGGTAACATTGGAGAAGAAATATTCCCTTTGGAGGAAAAGATGTTATAGGGAAGGTTTATATGTGTATGCATACGTGCTAAGTTGCTTCAGTCATGTCCAACTCTTCGTGACCCTATAAAGGATAGTCTGCTAGGATCCTCTGTCCATGGGATTCTTCAGTCAAGAATACCAGAGTGGGTTGCCACGCCCTCCTCCAGGGGATCTTCCCAACCCAGGGATCAAACCCACATCTCCTGTGACTTCTGCACTGTAGGAGGGTTCTTTACCACTGAGCCACCAGGGAAGTCCCTTATGTATATGTATATGTGTATGTGTATGTTTATGTATATGTACCACATTTTCCTTATCCTTTCATCTGTTGATGGAAATTTAGATTGCTTCCATATCTTGGCAACTGTAAATAATGCTGCTATGAATGTTGGGATGCATGTGGCACCACACACAAATTAGTGTTTTCATGGATTTTTAAAAATATACACCCAGGAGTGGAATTGTTGTATCATATAGTATTAATAGTTCTATTTTCAGTTTTTTAATATCCATACTATTTTCCACAGTGAGTGTAACAATTTACATTTTCATCAACTGTACACAAGTGTTCCTTTATTCCACATCCTTGCCAACATTTGTTATTTGTGTTCATTTTGATGATAGCCATTCTGACAGGTGTGAGGTGATATCTCATGGTTTTAATTAGCAGTTTCTGTTAATGATTACATGTGATTATAATCAATCCACACAAGAACTCTACCTTAGAGAAAAGAAGTCGTGGCTTGGACAAAAAAGTAAGTTTTCCACGGTCACTCAGCTAGTGAGAGGGAGAGGCTGAAAGGGGTTGTGGTTTCTGGGATGCTGTGGTCGGTTTTCAGTTGGAGAAAGCAGAGTCACTCCAGCCAACTCAGAGAGGAATTTACTTGTTATTAGACAGACAGCAGAATCACGAGGGCTGCTGGGGAATACGTTCTTAGTGAGCTTCGGGAAAATTCTCCTACCAAGCTATAGAAGTGGCTGCCCAGGGAGCCACCTGTCAATTGGAGAGCCGTGGATTCCATGCTGCCTCCAGAGCAGACTGCTGCCTGTTTTCCCCTCAGCTCAATTTTGAATGCACGACTTGAAACAGTGTGTCTGATTGGCATGAACTAAGCTACCACCTGAGCTCTGGCAGCAAGGGAGTCTGGGAAATAGAGGTCTTGGAGTTAAGCCTCTGAATAGCAAAATGGCATGTGAAGTAGAATTAGGGAAGAATATGTCGAGCAAACAGAGTTAGAGAATCAGCTTCAAATAGCAAAGTCTAAACATTACCTGAAGTTGAGTCTGTGGGTACTCTTTTCTCCTACACAAAAGCATCCAGGAAAGAGGGAAGCCCCCATCAAATCTTTCTGCCATATGCCCATTGCATTTCATCTTGTCCAAACACCTGTTTCACCTGCTGATTTTCTGACTCTGGTGGACTCTGGTTGACTCCAGTGTACGTTCTCCCCTTCCTTCCTTCCACCTCCCAGGGCAAGCTAGTTCGTTTTCCTTATCAACAAAAGTCCATGTCTGTCTGGGCATGCCCAAGAGTTGTTGCACCTGAGGACAGGCCAGACACTTAGATCTGGCCAGGAAGAGTTACGGAGCAGGCTCACAGGTGAGGCTTCTAGGAAAGCCATTGCTTTCCTGATGAAAGGGGAACTCATGAAGCTGACATTTCCTTTGGAGAGTTCTCCTTTTCTGTTCTTTCTTCCTGCCTGGAAGTGTGAGCAAATTCTCTGGAGGTGGTGCATCCATCTGGGGAGCATGTGGACAAAAGCTGCCTGGTGAGAATCAGAGGAAGAAGTGGGAGTTTCCTGTGTCCTGAAGGCACAGGAGAGGTGTCTGACCTTGGCTGCCTGCCTATGGACTTTATGTGATGCCAGAAAAATAAAGCCCTATTCAATAAGCTTGTCTGTTCAGTTTTCGGGTTTGGATGCTCACAGACCTGAACGGGTCTTCCCTAGGGTTAGTCCTTGTATACCAGCCCCATGGCTCATGGAATTTTAAGGCCAGAAGAGAAGTTAGACGCATCTTAGCTACAGTCATATATTGTTGCCCTTCAGTTGATCAGTTGATCAGTCGTGTCCCACTGTTTACGACCCCATGGACTGCAGCTCACCAGGTTTCTGTGTCCTCCACTAACTCCTGGAGTTTGCTCAAACTCATATCCGTTAAGTCAATGATGCCATCCAAGCATCTCATCCTCTGTCACCCCACTTATCATCCTGCCGTCAGTCTTTCCCAGCATCAGGGTCTTTTCCAATAAGCTGGCTCTTTGCATCAGGTGGCCAAAGTGTTGGAGCTTCAGCTTCAGCATCAGCCCTTCCAATGAATATTCAGGGTTGATTTCCTTTAGGATTGACTGGCTTGATCTCCTTGTTGTCCACAGAACTCTAAAGACAAGAGTCTTCTCCAGAACCCCAGTTTGAAAGCATCAGTTCTTCAGTGCTCAGCCCTCTTTATAGTCCAACTCCCAAATCTATACATGACTATTGGAAAAACCACAGCTTTGACTATAATTTATTAACATTCCATGTGTATATGCCTAGCCTATACTGTCAGATTTTAAGCTCCATGTAGATGGGGATGATATATGAAATATATGTAATAATACATATGATATATATATATATCAGTATAAGACTTCCCTGGTGGTTCAGTGGGTAAAGAATCCACCTGTAATGCGGGAGATGCAGAAGACCCGGGTTTGACCCCTGGGTTCAGGAAGATCTCTTGGAGGAGAGCCTGGCAACCCACTCCAGTATTCTTGCCTGGAGAATCCCATGGACAGAGGAGCCTGGTGGGCTACAGTCCATAGGGTCACAAAGAGTCAGACATGATTGAAGTGAGTGAGCACACACGTATACATCAATATATATAAAAATGCTTAATATGAAAAAATGTTTATCAAATCCTTGCTAAGTAAATGAATCCCCAGATCCTTTGACAATATCTGTGGACTACTTTAAAAAAATTTTTAACTTTCTTTGGCAAAAGAACTTAGATTTATTAAAAATATATTTAAGGCATTTCCATCTTTTGATAGCAAATATCCTATTATGAATACATCATTTTTTAAAAAATTGATGAATAGTTGATTTTCAATGTTGCTTTAGTTTCAGGTGTACAGAAAAGTGATTCAGTTATATATATGATTTTTCAGATTCTTTCCTAGTATTGGTTTTTACAAAATATTAAAATAGTTCCCTGTGCTATATAGTAGGTTACTTACGTTTGAATGTAAACTCATTGTTTTAAGAATTTGGAGAAGCTAGAAAAAAAGATCCTATGGAGAAGTGAAATTAGTTTACTCTTTCTCAAATTTACTCTGCAAAACTTGATTAATCTACTCCTGCATAAAAAAAACTATCAGCCTCAAATTTGTGGCTTCAAGCTGCCGCCATCTTGTTTGTTCTGGATTACATGGGTCAGGAGTCTCAGGCAGGTGACCTCTTTGACTCAGGTGACACTGGTTGGGATCACTCAGTAGGCTGGATTTGGCTGCCTGGATTGGCCTGGCAGGTCCTAGGATACTTCATTTGCAGGTCTGGCACTTGGACGTCCTCCTTCTCAAGCTGCCCATTCTCATCGGCTGCTCTGGGCTTGCTCATAGCCTGATAGCATCTGGAGTGCTGGGCTTCTTTGCTGTTACCTGACTTCCAAGAGGGAGTTGAAAGTGGCAAACACTACAGATTTTAGGCTCAGCCTGGGAAGGTACACAGCATCTTTTTGGCCACGTTCTGTTGGTCAAGAAAGATCATGGGCCCTACTCAGATTCAAGAAGGACCAGGGGACTCTGCTTCTCAGTGGGGGAGAAGAACAAGGTCACATTACAGAAGGATAGTAGGCAGTACTGCCTCATCTTAGGAAACACATCTACCACCTCCTTACCAGTCCAGGTTACCCTACACATGGCCTCGAATGACAATCTGTGTGTGTGTGTGGGGGGGGGGGGGGAGGGAGGGGGGGGCTATGTATCTATCTCTTTAAGGAAATCAACTCTGAATATTCATTGGAAGGGCTGGTGCTGAAGCTGAAGCTCCAACACTTTGGCCACCTGATGGGAGGAGCCAACTCACTGGAAAAGACCTTGATGCTGGGAAAGATTGAGGGCAAAAGGAGAAGAGGGTGGCAGAGGATGAGATGGTTAGGTAGCATCACCAACTCATGGACATGAATTTGAGCAAACTCCAGGAGACAGTGAAGGACAGGGAAGCCTGATGTGCTGAGTTCATGGGGTCACAAAGAGTTGGATAGGACTTAGCGAATGAACAACAATACAGGAGGAAGAATTAGTATTTGTAGGATTCCGACCATATGCGGAGTGTTAACTCCCTTCAATGGCACCCCACTCCAGTACTCTTGCCTGGAAAAATCCCATGGACGGAGGAGCCTGGTAGGCTGCAGTCCATGGGGTTGCTAAGAGTTGGACACAACTGAGCGACTTCACTTTCACTTTTCACTTTCACGCATTGGAGAAGGAAATGGCAACCCACTCCAGTGTTCTTGCCTGGAGAATCCCAGGGACGGGGGAGCCTGGTGGGCTGCCGTCTATGGGGTCGCACAGAGTCGGACACGACTGAAGCGACTTAGCAGCAGCAGCAGCAGCAGCAGCAACTCCCTTCACGGAATTTCTTGTTTACTGGGACTTAGATTGTCAAAATAATTTTCTCTAGGCCTAATCTCTGAGTTCATTTGAGCCATCTGCTCATAGGAAATAAGTACCTAGTCAGTCCATAAAGTAGGATACATGACATGCGACTTACCTAGCTGTCTTCTGTAGACCGAGATGACCCTAAACTTTTCAACTCTGGGGATCACAAGTTACCGGCTTGCATTCCTACCAGAGCTCACTTCACACTCTTGTTCCTTCAGCTCCCCTGGGGGATGGAGGCTTATCTCTTTAGAGATTCTTTTACTACTGAAAAGAAATCATTTCTATGCCTCTGGGTGCCCAATTAGAACTTGTAAAGACAGAAGATATGGAAGGTGCAGCTCCCTGGCCACTCCCTCCTGTTCAGTTGTAAGACACACTCCCAGAGCCCTGCAGAACTGCAGACCTGGGTGGTTGCCTCCTGGTCCGCTGGGAACCGATGACTGACACCCCGAGGCTCCTGGGTGTGTGTGGTGAACAGCGGCCCTGCAGGGGCCGTTCTGTTTCATCCCTGTGGAAAGGCTTGACTGTGGTTCAAGAGGAAAGAATGAAACAATGAGCTGTGTGTGCACAGAGCAACTGCGCTGCAGTCAAACAGCAGATGTGGGGGTAGTTCATCCACCGAAGGATCTCCAGGAGTCAGGGGAAAGCTGTGACATCGGCGGAGTCAGAGGCAAGGGGGACATTCTAGAACCTTCCAGCATCTCAGGGAGAGTTCAGGGAGGTCCGGGGCAAGTTCAGAGAGGCCCCTCATTTCCAACAGGTGCAGCTTGCTAAGAAACACATTTGAAAATGTGAAACTACTAACTCCCAAAGGAGTGATTCAGTTATTTTTTTTTTTAATCTCCAAACTTCATTATAAAATATTTTTGGAGATTTGTATTTGTGGAATATGATCCTTTTAACAATATTTTAAAATACTTTTCGTATTTTATTTACTACCCTAAATTGGTGATTGTGTAGATCACATTTGCATTTTGTTTTACTTATAAAATACTTATTTTACTTATAAACAGCTATTTCTGATACAATTTCCAGGGCTACATTTTGTCACAAAGGAAAAAGCTATCTTTATCATGGGATTCTAAGATGCTCTATCACATGTCCTTTTATTAAGCTAATGAAATGCTAATTTTTCTGTGAAAAAATTTTATGTCTATGTTTTTCTAAACTTTTTATTTTTTACTGGGGCTTCCCTAGTAGCTCAGTTAGTAAAGAATCCTCCTGCAATGCCAGAGACCTGGGTTTGATTCCTGGGTTGGGAAGATCCCCCTGGAGAAGGGAAAGGTTACCCACTCCAGTATTCTGGCCTGGAGAATTCCATGGACCTGTATAGTCCATGGGGTCACAAAGAGGCGCACACGACTGAGTGACTTTCACTTTCACATAGTTGATTAACAACGCTTTGACGGTTTCAGGGGAACAGTGAAGGGACTTTCAGTCCTGTCAAACCATTATTCTCTAGATGAGAACACGGATGCCCAACAGGTGAGGGAACTGGATGGGTCAGGGCCCTGGTCTGTGTCAGAGCGGTGTCTGCACCCAGTTTTCCTAATCTTCACTTCTGATCTCTTTCTAAACACCATCCTGCCCCCAACCCTGACTCTTCTGCCTGATTAGCTTTACCACATGACCCTGAAATGGGCAAATAGAAGCTCCCTTTGGTTCCGGGCTTGGGTAGCAGAGAGAAGAGGGATGACAGGCACCAAAGGGGGTCGCACAGGGCCAGGGGCTTCCAGAGGGGTTTGGGGAAGCCTCAGGCCGGAAGGCGTGTGTGTGTGTGTGTGTGTGTGTGTGTGGCAGGGGGTGGTCTCTAACCTCCTCGCCTCTCACTGAGCGGAGAAGGAAGCTGTCTTCCTATAGGATCACTTGGGCTGAGCCTGCATCCACGCTCCACACCGGGAAGGAAGGGGCTTGGACAGTCAGATGCTCGGAGACCCCCCTGTCCCTCATCCCCGGAATCTGATCTCCCAGCGAATGCGGACAGAGAGCTGAAAGTCTCAAGCATGAGGTCCCGGTCAGGTCCACCTGTCACAACATGGCCGAACAGGAAGAGGAAGTGGCAGGCGGGCATAGTTATGCAGGAGAGAGTTGTCATTAATCCAAAATCAGATCATTGAGCATCTCATTTGTGTCGCCCCACGTCTGTGAGTGGATAAGGATGTGAGAGTTTTGAAAAATGTTTGCTGAGAGCAGAATTGCCCTGACCTGGCTCTGTTTGGGACTGTGGCTTAGCGGAAGATGGAGAGATAAAGAAGGGTCAAGTGGACATTGTCTCCACCCTAGGGTCCCAGGGCCCCCAGTGACATCCTCTTATCGTTCAGAAGCCTGGGATGGTGTATTGGCGATGAAAGCTTTGGAACTTTCTACCAGTCACAACAGAGTTGTAAGGTCCATGGCTGTCCTTGCAGAGTGTGATCTTAGCTGGGACAAGCCCTGATTGTATAGACACTCATTTTACTAAAAAGCAGGAATTCCGTACCAACTCTTTCTCAACAGAACCTCAGAGTTGGAGTATCTTCTCCACTCCTCTCTCTTTTCTTCCTACCCCCTCTCCCGTTATATAATTTTTATTACAAATAGTTTCTCAAATCCAAACTTCTCTTCAAAGCCTCTGTATCTGCTTTGAGTTTATATGCAAGTAACAGAACGCGCAGCTTAACAGTGGCCTAAACAAACAGGGCCGAGTTTCTCAGAGAATAGGACACCTGGAGTCAGCAAGCCAGGATCAACACAGCTGCTCACCAATGGCACCAAGGCTCTTTGCATTCCGTAGTCCTTAGCATGTTGCTCTGCTGAGTCACAGTCCCATGAAGGCTGCCACAGCACCAGCCATCAAGCCCATGCATGACTTAGAGGGAAAGGATCATGTTTGGCCCTTTTATCAGGAAAGGAAATGTTTGTCCAGAAGTAACCCCAAACCCCAGCATTATAGTTACATCTTTGTGGTAATTAGTGCTTACCCAGGACATTGCAAAATCCATCCCCTACATTCTTAACTGTCCTGGTCATTAGGTTGAAATGCAAGTTCTTTCCCATAGACAGTGAGCAAACGTGACATATGACAGCCATGGCAGTCAAAAGCCTGAAATTCCTCCATCTTCCTCTTCCTTTCAGTGGTGGCCTCAGAAACGGTGTGTTCTAGACGGGGCAGCTGCAGAACGGTAAAGCCCCATCAGCCTGCATCCCTGAGGGACCCTGGGCAGCAGAGACCACAGCATGAGAGAGAAGTGAGCTCTATTGGGCTAAACTACTAACATGTCAGGTTTAATTCGTGACCACAACATAGCCTAGACCTTGCACGGTCTCACCCTGCAGAACTTCATCACATGGCCGCCTCTTGCTGACGGAGACTGGGAACATGAGCCTTTGGGTCTTTCGGTCTCCACCTGGAGTCAGGCAGCAGAGAAGTGAGCTGGGGATGAAGGTTAAGTTTGTCTCATCACAGCACCCACTATCACTTCCCAAGTTGGTCCCCAGGGTCTGTGCCCATGTGGCTAAGATCAGAAAGCAACAGACACTGATTAAAATGCACACACACACACACACACACACACACACACACACACTCCCACATATATCCTCACAGTGTCTCAGACAGACCCACATGTACTCACACACAGTCACACAAACACACACACAGATGTATGTGACAACACAATCTCTCTACCATGAAGCAAAGTTTGAAAGAAAAGGGGGGTAACTGTCAACTTCTTGTACTTGCTTTCTGATTTTGGAAAAAGCCACAGCATCTCAGTGTTGAGGTTTTCCGGCTCATGATCCAAATAAAGAACTGTTCCCTTTAATTAACGTCAGGCAGATGTGGCCAGGTGGGCACAGGAAGCCAGACCTATCATTAGTTTGCAAACAGCCCTCCGAGTCTGTAATGAGGAGTAAAGGTGGAGTTGAAATCATTCCTATGTTGTGAGAACACAGTGCTGGATGCTAAGCTTGGCCGTGATCTTGAAGGCGAGGAGGGGAAAGTTCATGACATCTGTGAGGTCGGTGACTAAGACCCATTGGTAGGGAAAGCCCGGGGGATTTCAGTGAAGTTCGCAATTCAAAGAATGAGGGAAGGCAGATGATTCACGGCCATGACGGGTGGAGCAGCCAGAAATGCTGCGAGCAGATGCGGCTCAGAGGAGCTGACCGTCGGCCGGGAGGAGGGAGGTCTGGCTCAGGGAGCCTTGTGGGCAGAGTCCAGGGAACTGCTGGTGGTGGACATGCCACGGACAGGCTCACCAGAAGGGCTCCACCTGGGCCCAGTGCAAAGGCCCTGGTCTTCTCTAGAAGCTGCCCATGAAGCTGAACCAGGAGAGGACTGGGCTGGTGAGCTGGAAAGCCAGGTCCATCTCCTAGAAGACAATACTCCCACACGCAGAGATTTTGCCTCCAGAATCCCTTGTCCTGCAGTGAAATGTTTGTGCCCTTAAAGGCCACTGTGGGTGGTCAGGGTGGTGGGGGTAAGGAGGCAGGATGATGCAGATGTTGAAGACGGCCCCCCCCCCCAACACCGCCCTCCTTTGAGAAATGAAAAGATCACATTTTGGAAGCAGCCGCAGACCCAGCCCAACCTCCCCTGGCTTGGGGTCCCAGGATGAGCTTTAATGAGAAGTCAAGGCCAGTTCCTGCCTCCATCTCTTGTCCTCCAACCTCTGGGGATGAAGCTGACCCAGTAGGTGTGTAGCCTCAGGTGTACCCCATGCGATGTCTCGAAGACCAAGGCTAAGATGCAGGTCAGGCTCAGAGTGAGCTTGCCCGGGGCTGCAGGCTGGGAGGAAGGAAAGACCTTTTGAAGCAAGAGCTGAAGGAGGCCCTCAGTGTTGGAACACAAAAGTTACATTCCTATCTGATGTGTGTGTGTGTGTGTGTGTGTGTGTGTGTGTGTGTGTGCTAAGTTGCTTCAGTCATGTTCAACTCTTTTGCAACAGCATGGACTGTAGCCCACCAAGCTCCTCTGTCCATGGAATCTTCCAGGCAAGAATACTGAAGTGGGTTGCCATGCCCTCCTATCTGGTACCCCCTCCCAACTGTATTCTCGTATTTCAGGAAAAACTATTTGAGATAATTCTGGGGAAGGAAGGAGATCAGCTGACATATGAGTGTAAGGTGACATTACATTTGCGAGATTTGTGTGCAGAAGACCAGACAGGGAAGGGCGCATTTTCCCCCTTCACCCTGAGTCACCACCTGACTCAGTTCTGCGGTCACTTCAGGCTCCACCCGTGACCCAACGCATCATAACGTGGCTCTGTTAAATTGCCTGATTTGTATGGTTATTTTACGAGATATTTCCTGGGCAAATCTTAGCCATACCACATATTTTTAAAATTTATTTTATTGAAATATGGTTGATTCACGGTATTGTGTTAATTTCTGCTGTAAAGCAAAGTGACTCAGTTACACACACACACACACACACACACACACACACACACACATTCTTTTTCACATTCTTTTCCACTATGGTTTATCACAGGATATTGAATGTAGTTTCCTGGCCTCTACAGTAGGACCTTGTTAATTATCCATTTTATATGTAATGATCTTTCTTCCAGTTACTCCAAACTCTCAGTCCATCCCTCCCTCACCCGACTTCCCCTGGGCAACCACAAGCCTGTTCTATGTCTGTGAGTCTGTTTTTGTTTCATAAATGTGTTCATTCGTGTCATATTTTAGATTCCACTTACAAGTGATATCACGTGGTATTTGTCTTTCTCTGTCTGACTTACTTTACTTAGTATGAGAATCTCTAGCTCCATCCATGTCCTGCAAATGGCATTACTCCATTTTTTTATGGCTGAGTAATAGCCTGTTGTATATATGTGTCCCATCTTCTTTACCCACTCACCTGTCGATGGACATTTAGGTCGCTTCCATCCCAAGAAGAGGTCCTTCCTCATGGACTATTCTACCTGGGGAGTGCAGAAGATTTTGTTACATCTGCCCAGATGAAAACATTCATCATCCCCCAGTTCTGGCCTCATCTGCCAGATGTGCTGATCTCTCCCGTGCGCTGTGTGTCTGCAGGATTGTGGAGAGCAGAGTTCCAGGTAGCAAATCATCAGCTGCGGGCGTGGAGCCAAGCCTCAGAGGCCCACAGTGCACCGCTGCACTCCCAGTCCTGTGAATATCTGTTTAAAAACTTTGAACAACAACAAGATGACGGCAAAGTTATTAACAGAAAGTTGAGGTCTGGTCTGGACCCAGACAGCCAAGACTATAGGCCATTCCTTTAGGGCCTATAACAGAGGCCCATGGTATGGGAGTCCATTCCCTGTTCCTCCCTCTTTCCAGAAAGAGATGTGAAAACACACCTGTGAAAACTCTCTTTTTGCTCATCCAGCTTCAAATTTTCCTTAAGTCGCCTGGGCAGAAAAGTGATGGTGTGTTCAATATGAGATTCCAGAGCCTCACAGGGAGGGCATCAGAGATGCTGGGTGATTTTTCTTCTTGGTGCCAAATAACCCGCTATGGGCAAGTCTGATCTGTGCTGTGGTAGGCACCCATGTCCAGCACAGGGTTTCCTCTCAAACTAGAACACCTACCCCCAAGACCCCTCCCCTGCTTGCCTTTCCTTTACCAGATGCTGGGAACATGCAGAAAAATAAGACAGAGCTCTTATTGTCCAAATGCAGCTGGCCCCAAACTTATGTGAATCCCCTGGGAATATTGTTAGGATGCGGACTCTGAGTCAGCAGCTCTGGGTCTGGCCCATGATGGTGGATTTCTAACATGTTTCCGGCTGATGTTGCTGGTCTGTGGACCACACTTTATAAGCAAGGGTTAGCTCAGTGATTCTGAAAGGTGGTCCTCAACAATCAACTGGATATTAGAAATGCATCCTTTCAGGCCCCACCCAGACCTACTGACTCAGAAGCTGTGGGGTGAGGCCCAGGTATCTGTTTTTTCATCTAGTCTCCCACCCACACCCTGGGATTCAGATGCAAGGCTGACTGCTGAGGTTTGGGAACCCCTGGGCTATGGTAGGTTAGAGTATAACCATGGGCTGCAGTAGGGTTTAACTCAGCCTGGCTGGGGAGGAGAGGTGGCCCATTTCCTGGATAAGCTGGACCCGAGAAGGACCCTTAGTGACTCCCAGACAGAGCTAAAGGCTGTGCAAAGGCCCCAAGAGGAAATTGGAGGCTGAGGATGGGGCTGAGAAATAATCTAGGACATTGTTTCAGGCCAACCCAGTCACACGTACTGAGTTTTCCTTGGCAATTGGCCTTTCATGGTTAAGCATCACCACCCCACCCTACTTGCAACTCTTCACCAACAGAAGGATAAGAACTTGTCAGCCAGAGTCTTTCTTCCTGTCTCTGGCTATGTTTAAGTCCCTCTAGCTTCTTCAAGAGAAAAGCTTCTGATACAGAAAATGGTTCCCCTGTCTGATAAGCTCCAGCGGCACCAAGAACTGGAGTTTTCACTCTGGGACCGTTGTTGTTGTTCAGTCACTAAGTTGGGTCTGACCCTTTGCGACCCCAGGGACTGCAGCACGCCAGGCTTCCCTGTCCCTCACTATCTCCCAGGGTTTGTTCAAACTCATGTCCACTGAGTTGGTGATGCCATCCAATCATCTCATCCTCTGTCACCCTCTTCTCTTCCTGCCCAGCAACAGGGTCTTTTCCAATGAGTCGGCTCTTCACATTCACGTGGCCAAAGGATTGGAGCTTCAGCATCAGTCCTTGCGGTGAATGTCCAGGGTTGATTGCCTTTATGATTGACTCTGGGACAGGGGGACTCAGCAATCCCCCTTCCCTCAGCCTGAGGAGGTGGGGGAGTGAGCCTTGCGGGAAGAGAGCCTCAGGAGGCGCGGGTGTGTTTTACCGTGATGTGTCTTACAGGGTGGAGACAGGAGGGTTCCCATCTGTGTCTTAGGTCCCCACAGGCCTGCGTCTTTCAGACACTCTTCCCCCAAGCATCCCACCTGCAGAGAATGTGTGTGTGCGATTCCAGGACCTGGGGAACAGCCAGGGGGGAGCTGGGAGAGACTGACACTGTCTTTCTACTATCTTTGAAATGTGTGCATATTTTCTCCTGTTAAGTAATAAATGCATGTTTTCATATAATAAATGGCCAATGCTGAGGAAAATAAGTAATCCTGTGATTCCACTGATGTAGCCTAGAGAGTGTGCACTCCGCCTTTCCACGGGAACAGGTCCAGGCAGAGAAAACATTGTTTTCTGAACAGGTGGTGTTTTCATGGAGGGGACATTTTAGAGGCAGAATGAAATCCACCCTCTTTGCAGTGAATACACAGAGGCTAGGGTGAAGGCAGGGTGCTTGGGGGCATCCTGTGATGGGAGACTGGGCCACTTCCCTTCAGCCCAACAAGCCCAGCTCCCTGGGTCCCACCCACCCAGGGAAGCAGGCCTGGCAGCCTCAGGGAGGCCACCAGTAAGTCCTGGGGTTCACACTCAATCCTGAGGGGCTGCCGTGCTAAAAAGATGCTGTTTCTGGAGAACTGAGCCACAGGAGGAGGTCTCACAATCTGGGGGATTCCTGTCCTGAGGACATGTCTCCTCTGCCTCATCTCAGAGCCGGAGTGGGTGGGCCTGGGTCTCCTCAGCTGCGGAGGGTGGGCGGGCTGCTGGGGAGGTGACTGGGTCAACTATTAGCCGAACACTCGCTAAAGGGTGCACTTGCTCAGAAGCATCAGAGAGGAAGAGGGTGATCAGCTTTAATCTGTAAAAAAAAGGACAACTGGTAGGGTGCTTTGGGTTTGCAAAGCCATCCCAGATCTTCTCGTGTCAGGCTCTACATCTCCTAATCCCCCCACTGCCTGCCCCCCTCCAACCACCCACATGTATAGCTTGATTTCCAGGGTAACCTGCATGGCCAGATGTACCATATTTCTAGGCAGATAATCCATCTCCTAAACTCTTATTAATATCTAAAAGTTAAAATCTAAAAGCTGACTTTCAAAACTTCTGGCAAGCAGAATTGTACCTAAAGCACCTACAAATGAATGAGTTAAGAGGAAAGGGGTGTGCTCTGATGACACAGGGGGAGGGGAGGACTGCTCTCCAGCTCACGGGGTCCCGGCAGCTGCAGCCGGCTGAACTCCCGGGACCAGCGGGTACAGAGAGGTGCCGAAGGCACCCTTCCCTTCAGCCAAGAGACAGTGGAGACCACAGGGGTGGGAGCAGAGCTGGGTACCCTGCAGGGACCTGGGCTCTCACCCAGAGGGGACCCCAACCTGGGTTGAGGGCGTGGGAGCCCCACCAAGCTGTCTCAGGAAACCCCAGATCCAGGCTGACCTTGGTTTGGGTGGATCCATGGCTTTCCGGAGCCTTCCAAAATGCTGACAGCTGTTCTCTAGAAAGACAGAAATTCCAACCGCCACCCTTCCTCCCAATGACCCGCTCACCCTCCTGGCTCCAGAAGAGGCTTTCTGTCAGGAGGAAAGCATGCTCATTTATAACAGATGGATGTGTGAATTTTCTGGAAATGGGTTTATGGATTTGGGCCCAGCCTCAACTCCCTGAATGGCCCCTGGGGTTACTGACCTTCCTTCCAGGAGGGGTCTGTTGTGTCACGACCTTGTGTTGGGACCAAGGCGGGACGGGCATCCACGCCTTACCCTCTGACCTTGTGACGTTCAGCAAGAGGAAGGGGTGGACAGTGTGTGACCACAGCTCATTCTATTACTGGGTAGCCTCTGAAGTTGATGGAACACAGATTCCAAATCATAAAAAACCAACGAGCTTGAGCAATTGACCACAAGTCCTACTTTCCCAGTTCTTGAGTACCCAGGAGGGTGACTTTCTCCAGGCTCTCACTTTCAAGAATGTCAGTATCCCCTGCTGGGCTTGTTAAAACAAGGTCCCACCCTCAAGAGTCCTGGCTCAGGAGGTCTGGGGTGGGCCCTGTTGTTCAGTTGCTCAGTTGTCACCCTTTGTGACCCCATGGACTGTACCACTCCAGGCCTCCCCGTCCCTCACCATCTCCTGGAGCTTGCTCAAACTCATATCCATGGAGTTGATGATGCCATCCAACCACCTCATCCTCTGTCGTCCCCTTCTTCTGCCTTCAATCTTTCACAGCATCAGGGTCTTTTCCAATGAGTCAGTTCTTCGCATCAGGTGGCCAAAGTATTGGAGCTTCAGCTTCAGCATCAGTCCTTTCATTGAATATTCAGGACTGATATCCTTTAGGAGGACTGGTTTGATCTCCTTGCTGTCCAAAGGACTCAGGAATTTTCTACAACATCACATTTCAAAAGCATCAATTCTTTGGAGCTCAGCCTTCTTTATGGTCCAGCTCTCACATCTGATAATCTGCCTTTCCAGCAAGTTTCCAGGTGGTGCTGACGCCACTGCCCCAGGACCACAATCGAGAACCGCCCTCTAAAGCCAACATAGCGCTGCCCCCATTCCTGTTGGGTTGTCTCTTATTTCTGTCCCACAGAGTGACTCAGGCAGCCTGGGAGTGGGGTCTGTGGCTATAGGCGCAAGGCCTAAAACCAGAATCAGGGTCATAGAGGGGCTCTGGCGCCTGCTGAGGTCACCAAGGAGGTCACCAAGAGCGTGGCCCCTCCCTGGACAACCAGATGGCCTTTCACCCTGTGATGTGAGTGGGAAATGCCAACAAGGCCAGCAGCAGCTTGGGGACAGAGGTCCTCGTTCAGCCACAAGAAAATTCTGCACTCAAGACCTGAGCTCTTCCCCTGCAAGGGCAAGTTCCTGCAGTAACACCACTCCTTTTAGTGGTGGTGGGCAAATGGACAGGAAAGGCACTTTAAGGAGAGGTGCAAACTGAGGGGGAATTTTATCTAAAAAACAAAGTTTTGTTTTGTTTTTCCAGGAAAGATAAAAGCAATTTTTGAGTTTATTGGATGGCGTTAAGTGTTTACGTAGAGTAAATATTTCCCCTGGTGGCTCAGTGGTAAAGAATCCACCTGCTAAAGCAGGAGATGCGGGTTCAATCCCTGGGTCAGGAAGATCCCCTGGAGAAGGAAATGACAACCCACTCCAGTGTTCTTGCCTGGAGAATCCCGTGGACAGAGGAGCCTGGTGTGCTGCAGTCCATGGGGTCCCAGAGTCAGACACGAGACTTAGCAACTAAACAACGACAGAATAAGCATTAGGCATTTTCTTCCCAAACCGGTGAATGATGTCTTAACGTGTATTAATAATAAATGAAATAAAGAAAAGTTGTTCCTTCCACATACAAGTCTTAGACTCTGTTGGGTTTTTTTATGTCACTATCCTTTGCTTTGGTACATGGCCATTTGTCCAGAAGCCCGATCCACCACCAAGCAATGCTCCTGACATTGATGGCAAATGTCCATGGAAATTCAAAGCAGGGCTGTCTTGTTTTCAGCAATTTGGGAGAGTGTTTATCCCAGAAAATGGGGAGCAAGTGTCAAATATGACCAAACTTAACTTAGAGAAACCCCATAGAGAAAACTTTCTGGTTCTCTGCTCCTGAGCCCCCATCCTCTCGGGGTCTGCAAGGATGGGTGAGTGATGGGGTGTAGCCTAGAAACCAAACAACTTGCTCTCTAAAAGAGTTCTTTAGAGTTAAGTACCTTATATTTTGGAAGATGTCTTCCAAATACATCAAAAAATGAAGCGAGAAGAGATTGCTTCTTGAAGCGTCCCCCTCCACCAGCAATTATAGAGGACAGCAAAGAGGGAGCACCTGCCTCCCTCATGCCTGGAATTTTCCTGAAAGCACTGTTGGCTGGCCTTCTGTCAAGCTCAGTTCTTGAATTCTTTTCTATTATTCTATTTTCTTCCAATATTGGTCCATATAATGCTTAGTGACCAAAAAAAAAAAAAAAAAAAAAAAAACCAGTGAGCTAGAAAATTCTAGATTGCTGTATACTTCCAAATGTGAGATATATCCCTGAGATTTTACTGCCTTTCCATGTGATACTCTCTTGCTTTAAGTAATGAAGAGTTTTATGGATCATTTCTGAGCCTGTATTACAAGAAATATAAAGCAAAGTAGTTTAGGTTGTTCTTTCTTAAGATTTTATTGAAGTACACTTGATTTACAATGCTGTGTTAACATAAGTTTTTTTTTTTTTTTCTTTTAATCAGTGGTACGGTGGCAGGCAGGGCTTTCCTGGGGGCTCAGACAGTAAAGAATCTGCCTGCAATGCAGGAGACCCAGGTTCAACCCCTGGGTGAGGAAGATCCCCTGGAGAAGGACATGGCAACCCCTTCCAATATTCTTGCCTGGAGAATCCCCATGGACAGAGGAGCCTAGCGGGCTATGGTCCATAGGGTCGCAAAGAGTTGTACATGACTGACCGACTAACACTTTTACTTTCCCTTCACAGTGGCAGGCAAGCCAAGAGTTAAGCTTCTGGTGCCATATTTGAGAGCCTGGGGTTGCCCAGGGAAAAGACAAGTAATACTGGGCTGAGCTGTCCACTCAGTTTGACTCCTGGAGAATTTTCTCCAGCCTTGCTGAGACTGTGCTAACAACCGACAAGGCTGACATATATTTTATGTCATGGGCAGGCTCTCCAGAGGCCTAGACACCTTGTCCTGGGCCGTGATGCTAACAGGCAGCTGAACGGTGCTGTTTCCCACCTGGTTTGAAGTCGCTTCCCCAGTGGCAAATGTTGCATGTCATCTATGGACCTCTCTGCAGAATAAAACCAGTCTGTCTTCTGAGTAAGGCGGCCACCCCTTGTTGTTCAGTCACTAAGTCATGTCTGACTCTGTGACCCCACGGACTGCAGCACAACAGGCTCCCCTGTCCTTCACTATCTCCCAGAGTTTGCTCAAATTCATGTCCATGGAGTTGGTGATGCTATCCAACCATTGCATCCTCTGTCACCCCCTTCTCCTTTTGCCCTCCATCTTTCCCAGCATCAGGGTCTTTTCCAATGAGTCAGCTCTTTGGACAGGTGGCCAAAGTATTGGAGCTTCCACTTCAGCATCAGTCCTTCCAATGACTATTCATGACTGATTTCCCTCAGGATAGATTGGTTTGCTCTGCTTGCAGTCCAAGGGACTCTCAAGAATCTTCTCAAACACTACAGTTCAAAAGCATCAGTTCTTCAGCATTCAGCTTTCTTTATGGTCCAACTCTCACATCTGTACATGACTACAGGAAAAAGCATAGCTTTGACTATATGGACATTTGTTGGCAAAGTGATGTCTCTGCTTTTTAATATGGTGTCTAGGTTTGTCATAGCTTTCCTTCCAAGGAGCAAGTGTCTTCTAAATTTCATGGTTGCAGTCACCACCTGCAGTGATTTTGGAGTCCAGGAAAATAAAATTCCAACAAAGATCTGGTTAGCCAAAGCTATGGTTTTTCCAGTAGTCATGTATGGATGTGAGAGTTGGACTGTAAAGAAAGTTGAGTGCAGAATAATTGATGCTTTTGAACTGTGGTGTTGGAGAAGATTCTTGAGAGTCCCTTGGACTGCAAGGAGAGCCAACCAGTCAATCCTAAAGGAAATCAACTCTGAATATTCATTGAAAGGAATGATGCTGAAGCTGAAGCTCCAATCCTTTGGCCAACCAATGCAAAGAGCTGACCCACTGGAAAAGACCCTGATGCTGGGAAGGATTGAGGGCAGGAGGAGAAGGGGATGACAGAGGATGAGATGGTTGGATGGCATCACCAACTCAATGGGTAGGAATTTGAGCAAGCTGTGGGAGTTGGTGATGGACAGGGAAGCCTGGCGTGCTGCAGTCCATGGGGTTGCAGAGCCAGACACAACTGAGCTACTGTACTGAACTGAACTGAAAATAAAATCTGTCATAATTGTCATTTTCCCCCCATCTACCAGCCATGAAGTGATGGAACCAGAAGCCATGATCTCAGGTGTTTAAATGTTTAGTTTCAAGCTAACTTTTTCATTCTCTTCTTTCACTCTCATCAAGAGGCTCTTTAGTTCCTCTTTAGGTACTCCTGGTGGAGTCCTGCTAAAGCCAGACCATCTACCCTCTGGGGCTACATTGAAGCCCAATAATGCAGACACACAGGTCTGCTTGAATGAGGGCGGGCCTGCCTCACGCCCCAACAGGGATGAGAGGAGCTAGATGTCAAAACAACGTGCACCTGGGCTATCAGAACACATGCTTCCCTCCGTGTGTTCCAGAGAGAGCCAAATGGTTTCTCCTACCATACCCTGATTTCATACCCAACCCTTGGTTTGCCTAAAAGATGAAGCACATGAATCCAGACCCTTCGTCTACTGTAACAAATGGTCTAAGGGTGAAAGAGGTGGGGAGTTCAGGAAGGTGCGTGAAGCCCCTGCATAATCATCAGTCTATCCCATACTTCCCGGAGGCAGGGAGGCCACGGTCTGAGCAGGAGGCCAATCAGAGTGAGGCTGTGTGCGTGGGAGGTTGGCAATAGCTGGCAATAGTGATGGGAATGAAGGCGCATGGTGGAATGCCAGGAAAATGGGAACAAGGCCTGTGACCCGGGCACGCAGAGGCTTCACAGCCCCTTGAGATCCAGCCACAGGGCCAGGCTGAAGGGACAGGATATGGAGGAGGGGCCAGAACCCAGGGGCCCCAGGCAAGGAGACCTCACCCAGCCCTGGGGGGACCCAAGGACCCCAGATGGAGCCTTGCTTCATAGCAGCACCAGCTGGGGGCTGGCATACGGGCCTGTGTGTGCGAGGCTTTCATCCTCAGAGAGAACCGCAGGTTGGAGACAGACCCCTCAGGAATGTGCCGATACCACTGTTTACCCCGGGGCAGGTCAGCCAGGCTCCTCTGGCACATTCCTCTGGGCCTTCAGCTCAGGATTGATGACTTGCTGGCATACGGAGCACGTTGGGATTATGTGAGGAAACATTGGAATTCCTGTGCAGCGTTGGGGCCAAGCACTGAGAAGGGCCCTCCTGACCTCCTGGGTTGTTTTGAGCTGAGCTGTGGCTTCCCACATTCACGGGTCGACCTCCTCACCCCACTACCTTAGAACCAGACGGCACCTAGCAATAGGTAATTAAGCTAAAATGAGGCCCTTAGGGTGGGCCCTGATCCGAGATGTCTGGGGTCCTTATAAGAGGAGGAAATTGCACACAGTGAGGTGACCACGGGCAGGCACTCAGAGGGCACACCATCTGCCAACCCAGGAGAGAAGTTCAGGAGGAACCCACCGTGATGTCACCCTGACCTCGGCACTCAATTCTACAGGGTGGTCAGGAAATACACGTCCCCTGTTTGAATTCCCCCACCCCTGCCTCCCCTAGTCTGGGGATCTTGTTAGGGCAGCTAACACACAGTAGTACCGTTAACACAGTAACACAGGAGCGATCTCTTATTCCTGAATCTGCATTGAGAAAAGATCTGGGACGCTCAGTTTTATTAACTTGAAAACTGGCATGCACTCAGTAGCGCCTAATGAAGGCTCCTCCTCCCACAAACTCCACTGACCAGTGTCATCTCTTCCAGAAGCAGAGCACGAACACTTCTGGGATGACCCAGAGGACCATTTCCCTCTCCTCCTAGTTGCTGGAAAATGGTGTATTGACAACAAAAAATTATTACCCCAGACCAGGCAAAGACTATCAACACAGTAACTTATTTAGAGCTTGGCTTTGGCTTGAGAGAAGACAGTGTGAAGACTGAATGAAAAGCATTAATATTCCAGTTTAAAAACATATGCTGTAAAATGACAATCTTAGAAATACATGGCATAAAAATGAAATCTTTCTTCATTAAGAATAGCCTACAGTACCCTGAACCTGCGGCCAGAAAAGAAACTTTTAGAGCCTTTGAGTAGCTGTTTGAGAGGCCTGGATAGCCAGAATTAGATCTGCCAATTCGGACAACGGGGAGGAATGAAGTCTGGTTGGCACTGTGCCATGAGCCAGGTGCTGGGGCCCCAACAGTAAAACCCCCAACTCCGCATGTCAGGAGTCAGGGGGAATTCCTACAGGGCACGTCCTCGTCAACAACTCTGTGGGTTAAAATGGAACCACTTCTGACTTTAAAATGTGTTAGTGTAAAGGAAGAATATACTAAGGAGCCAAGAGGAAATTTTAAAGAGAAAAATATACTCACATCAAAGGATTTTATTTTTCCATGTTCCCTTGTAGTCATTGTTCAAGTAGATTTTTAATTTTATAGCTATGATAATGGAACAGGGCACCACTTCCTATCATTTTTTCCTTCTTCATTTTAAATGATTACCCTTAGGATAAAATCAGGAATGATTTTATTGGGCCAACAAGTATGAATATACTGCTAAATTTTTTCTACTGCCAGAAAGGGCCTTATCAGCTGAACCACATTTTCATTCTTGCTAAGTATTTTAGCTTTTTTTTTTTTAATGTTTTATTAAAACAGGTGAAGGTTGATCTTTAATTTTTAAGAAATTGCGTTTAAAAATTGTTAAAAGACAGCATGCTTTTCTAGATTTGCTAGAAAATTGTAGATTCTTTTGTACAAATTGCTCGATCACAAGCTTAGTACCTATTTGCCTAATGAGATTTTGATAATTTTCTTCCACACTGAATGTGTATTTTATATTCTAACTGACTTCATCATACTGTTGGAGTGATTCTCCTAGTCTATTATTTTTCCTTATCCCTTTCATTGTAGTTATAAAATGTTGATGTGGTTAAATCCGTTCAACATTTCTTTGCGATTCCAGCTTTGCTTGAGTCATAGACAGTCCCCCACCCTGCCCTGGTTGGTCTCCTGAGTTCTCCGTTCCTCCTCTATTTCCTCTGTCCTCCTCGCTGTACCAGCTGACTCTTCGCTTATTCATGTCCAACTCTTTGTGATCCCATGGCTCCTCTGTCCATGGGATGCTCCAGGCAAGAATACTGGAGTGGGTAGCCATTTCCTCCTCCAGGGGATCTTCCCAAGCTAGGGACGGAACCTGGGTCTCTTGCATTTTGGGCAGATTCTTTACTGTCTGAGCCCCCAGGGAAGCCCTTATGTTTGAGCAGGGTTGTCCAATTTAGAGGATAAACATACAAGAGGGTCAGGTGAATTGGGATTGCAGATAAACAACAAATAATGTTTAAAAAATAAGCAACTCCAGGCAATATTTGCAAGGTATTTAAACTAAAAAAGTAAAATGAGATGTCTTGCTTATCCTAAACCCAAGTTTTACAGAATGTCCTATATTTTATCTGGCAACCCCAGCTTTTGGTCCCCACTTGTGTCCTGGGTCAAGTCTCCCCAGGGAGGCTAGTATTTATTCTCAGACCTCAGTAGGACGTCCCGCCTGCCCCAGAAACAGAGGTCAGAGTCCTGTGTGGGCCCCCCCGTGCCCCTCTGTGGCTCAGCGGGCCCGGGTCTGCCACGGCGGCCTGGAGGAGGGGCTCTCACTGGTGCAGGCTCTGGTCTCTCTATCTATGTAGGTTTGCTCCAGCCGCCAAAACAAAAGAACGTAGACTGGGGGGCTTCAACAACAGGAACTTACTTTCTCACTCTCCTGGAGGCTGGAAGCCCAAGAGCACACTGCTTCCAGGGTTGGCTCCTTTGGGATCTCCCTCCTTGGCTTGTAGATGGTCGTCCTCTGCCTGAGTCCTCACATGGTTGTCCCTCTGGGCCTGTCTGTGACCTAATCCCCTCTTCTTCTTAGGACACCAGTCCTGCTGGACCACCGCCCTCCCTAATAACCTTGTTTTTACTTTTTGCCTCTTTAAAGACCCCATCTCCACATACAGTCACATTCTAAGGTTCTAGGCATTAAGATTTCAACACATGAATTTGGGTAACAAAATCCAGCCCCAAAGCACATCCTTCATCCTGTCTGTCTGAGACACTCATCCTGCACCCTATTCTCTCACCAGACATCTGCCGTCTGGAGGGGTCCCACTGCCCCCTAGGATTGGAGCCGTAGGAACCCCTGACGGTTCTCAAGTGCCCTGATTTCCTCAAGACCTACTCGGTACATGACTCCAGCCTCCTTGTGGGGCAGCCAAGGGTGGGGCCCTGTCCACTGTGGACAGATTACCCAACTCTGGCCAACACCCTTTTGGACTTCAAATTGGACCCACGCCTGGAAACTTCTGCTACTCAGCCTCACCCCACGAGGATCTCCCGATCCAGAAGACTTTCTAAATCACCCTGGAAATTGTCTCTCTGACTTTTGGTGGTTGACTCTCAGACCCCCGGCCGCTTCCTCCAGGACCTGCCTTAGTAAACAGGTCCTCCGTTTCCATCACCTCCACCGCCTCCTGCCTTCTTCCCTCCCTCCTCGGGTTATTTGGTCATGGAACTGACAGCTCTCCTACCAGGTTCAGCCAAGACAAGACATGTTCATCTTACTGCTGGCTGATCTATGTTTTTGCTTTTAAAACAGTTCGCAGTCTACTGCACAGAGAATCTATTGTCAGATGGCCTGTGGTGTGGTTTCATTGGGATACATTTCTGGATTTCACAAATCACTATCTGGATATTATTTTTATTGCTGTTTTTCAGTGGCTAACTCATGTCTGACTCTTTACGACCCCATGGGCTGCAACACACCAGGCTCCTCTGTCCTTCACTCTCTCCCAGAGTTTGCTCAAGTGCATGTGCATTGAGTCAGTGATGCCATCCAACCACCTCATCCTCTGCTGCCCTCTTCTTCTGCCTTTAGTCTTCCCCAGCATCAGGGGCTTTTTTGACAGTATGAAAGAGCAGGATATTATATCATTTATTAAGTATCTATTTTCCTTCTCCACTGTTTTCCTGATCCTTGCTTAGCGATATATAAGACCTTCTCCCCCACAGTCTGTGCAGTAAGGATGTGAAAGCCTCTGGCCTCATGTGGCTTCTGAACACTTGAAACATAGTTAGCCCAATTTCAAAGAGAGTACCAGAAAAATACACTGTAAATATCTCAATATTTTTAGATTGAAATGATAATTTTTAGGTTGAAATGATAATTTTTTTGATATAATGGGCTAAGTAAAGCATTATTAAAATTAGCTTTATCTATTTCTTTTTACCTTTTAAAAATGTAAAATTCTGTCTAAGACTATATTTCTACCTATGAGTGCCTTTAACTCAAGACCTACCTATTTCTTTCCTTTTCTCTCTCTCTTGGTTTTTAGCCAATATTTTAATGTTCTAATTAATGTTCCTCTTAAAACACATTTTAAGATCTGCTAGACGTATAAACATTTCTCTTATTATTCTTATTTTTTCAGACTGTCTTTTGGAAGTCTAAGCCAATTGTTCTTTCAGATGGACTTCAACATTGTTTTTGCCAAACTCATAAAAATCCTGCTTGAATTACTTGTCTTTACAACCAGAAACGTTTTTTTGTCCCTAAAATTGACTTCCAATATAACTTTGAGGTTTTTATTTATATGTTGCATATTTTTTTCAAAATCATCTCTATGTATATAGTATTTCTGATACCATTGTGGATGGGGGTCTATACTGAAAGGCTTTTGGTCTTTACATATTTGTCTTTTAAGGTCACTTAATTAACCTGTGCTTAAGGCAGTATAGACTTAACTGATATTATCTGTGATGAGTGCTTTTCTCCTTTTACCATATGTATTCATTTTACTCCATTTTCTATATTATTATAATGTTACAACAAGCAAGACTTCCAAGGCTTAATAAATAATTATGGTGGTATTGGGCATTGTTCCTGAAGATAATTTGCTAAATATTACTTTTTAGAATATTTGTTCTTTTAAACTTGGCAATGTTTTTCCTTGGCTTTGATTGCCTTCAAGGACACCCATTAGAGAGGCATTTTCCTTGTCCAAGTAAAATAAGCAGTCTAGAAAACAGAATTTCCTTCTGGCTTTCTGCAATCCACCCCCTATAAAAATAACACAAAATCATCATTTTTTTGGTTTTGAGACATATTTTCATAGGGTAAATTGCCAGACTGTAGACAGCCCCTGATGCCTTGCAAAAATGTCAAGGAATGAAGAGCAGCTATGTTCAAGACACACGAGTTAGGGTTAGGTTGGTATTAGGGTTAGAGTTTAGCATTAGGGTTAAAGTTAGAGAAACCTGGTTTGAATGCACTATGGACTGAATTTCAATTTAAAAACTCTAAAACTTCATGTAACATTAAAAAATGACTACTTTCTCCAAACATCATTCAGAGGAATCTTATGCTTTATACAGGTTTCCCTGGTTGCTCTGTGTAAAGAATCCACCTGCAATGCAGGAGATGTGGATTGGATCTCTGAGTCAGGAAGATCTCCTGGAGAAGGAAATGACAACCCACTCCAATATTCTTGCTGGGGAAATCCCATGGACAGAGGAGCCTGATGGGCTACAGTCCAAGGGGTTACAAAGGAGTCAAACACGACTGAGGACTAAACAACAGCAACAGATGCTTTATATCAACAGATCAGCAAAGAAGCCACTAGGGTGTATCTTGGAGAAAGGGGCAAGCTTCCAATTTTTATCAGATGAACCACAGGAGCAAGCTCTTCTACAAGGATGAAGGTGGATGCTGTGGACTGTGCCATCAGCCAGGACTGTCACAGCTGGTGGTTTCACCAGACAGGCGTGTCAACTGTAGGGGAAGAAGGGTGCCTGGGTGTTTTCAGAATCTGGATCTCAGCCTGTTATGTTTGGAGCTGAATCAGACAAAACTGGATAATGAGGAACATCTTCTTTATCTTTCAAGGTGTTGATGAGGACCCAGGCTACAGTCTTTGGTTCAATCTGGGATTGAGCCATTTCAGTATGAAAATTCTGGATACATCTCCACCCCAGTAACTGTGTTCAGCATGGCTTGTCACTTACACTGAATGCCATTCTGGGTCTCACAGTATCTTCAGATTCTCCTTCCCTTGAGGGGATGGTGTTCCGGTCAACAAAGTAGTGTCCTTCCACCCCCTTGGCTAATGATCTCTGGGAATTAATAGAGTGGAAGGGAATCTGGGTAGGGCAAGATTCCAAGAAGATTCTTTTCCCAACTCTCCAAACTATTCTTGATATTCTTTATTTAGCCCCTGGGGCTCCATCTCCCTGTGGATCTCCTTCCTCAAGTAGTAGCTCCTGCAAGGAAGGGGGGCACACGACAGCTCCTCGTGGGCAGATGGATAGATGCAGGAGAGCTTTCCAGTGATGGGGGTTTGGGGCATGCAATGTGCCAGATGGACTCTCTGGGAAGCAAATGCTGAGACTGAGCTCGGAGAGCAATGGTTTATTTGGGATCTCAATGAAAAAATGTCACCAGCTATATCAGTAAACAAAGGATGCTGCAACCATCAAGCCATCACATTACAGCTGGCCAGTGGTGAGCACCGAGGACAGTCAAGATGAGAAACAATGGGATGCTGGACCCAGATGGCTGAGTTGCATATCAAAGAATGATTTCAATGAGCCAAGGCTCTTGCATCTTCCCATACCTAGAAAAGTGCTAAATTCCTTAACATGAGATGCCTGGCTTTCCTTAATTAATGGTAATCCTTTGATGCTCTGACTACTTGGTCTTTGTTGCAAAAATGTCTGTATGTCCTGGCTCCTGTCTTACCTCTTTGGAACAGTCTCTTAGAACTTATAGCAGCCTCTATAACTATCGGGGCTTCCCAGGTGGTGCTAGTGGTAAAGAACCAAGCTGCCAAGGTAGGTGACATAAGAGATGTGGGTTCTATCTACTAGTCCTGGGCTTGAAAGTGAAAGTCACTCAGTTGTGTCCGACTCTTTGCGACCCCACGGACTGTACAGCCCATGGAACTCTCCAGGCCAGAATATTGGGGTGGGTAGTTGTTCCCTTCTCCAGGGGATCTTCCTCACCCAGGGATTGAACCCAGGTCTCCCACATTGCAGGAGGATTCTTTACCAGCTGAGCTACCAGGGAAGCCTATCCTGGGCTTAAGTCCTCAATTTTGTCCACCAAATGAAACATAATTCAAAACATTTAGGTTGTGCTTTTTTTTTTTTTTTTTTTTTTTTGCCTCTAGTTGACTTTGAAAGGAAAGGGAAGAAGTAGGATGGGGTGGGGGGACCCCTGGGCTGTGATGCAGTCCTGATGTCTTCCTTGCCTGCCCCACAGTGAGCTCTGGGGCAGGGCTTCCCCATTAGAGGAGTCTTGCGTCTGGTGGAAATGGCTGGGACTTTGCACCTCAGCCTTGCTTAGTCTGCCTGGGGCCACCCCAAGATCAGCGAGGTCTTGGACCCAAAGTTGAGGGTGACCTGTGAGCTGTCCTCTCCCGTCAAGAGTTCACCATACTCCCGTCAGCCTGGAGGGGAGTCTCAGCTCCCCCACATCATGGGGACTGTCGATAATCCTCTCGTCAGATACACAGGGTGTCTGGTCTTCTGTAACCTTCAAGCTGAGCTAATCCCCAGCTCTGGCAAGAAGATACTGTCCTTCCAGTGCACCATCTACTCTGGTACCCACCTCCCATGGGAAACAGGAACCTGCAACCCTTTGGCGCCCCACTTCTGGAGGTCACGCTGGCCGAGACCCCTCTTTCTGACCTTCCTGGGACCTCCAGCTGTGCGGGGCCATAAGCCTGGCAAGAGCAGTTCCCTGGAAGTCTGGATTTCCTCAGCCTTAACTGGGGAGCTAAGATTTAATCATCAGAAGAGTAAAGATCCATCCACCTCTCCAGGGTGGGAAAGAGTGATAATGTGTTATCTCCCTTGCCGAGCCCTTTGTAAACACTTGCGTCATTCAGTTGATATGAGAGGAGATAAGAAGGGGATCCAGGGTCCCCTTTGAAAGCGGTCCTGAGTCCAAACAAGGATTCTTGGATGGGCCATCCTGCTCTGGTTTGTATTAGCTCTGCAATCCCAGGCTCACACAAAGCACCTCTCCAAGGGGCTTCTTTACCACATGAAAGGAAAGCCTTGGCCCTGAAGGGAGCTGGTCCTGAACTTTTCTTGGCACTTTTTCCCAGACCTTGGAAAAGGCCGGTGCTTTTAAAAGCAGAGGTCACTGGGTGGGAGGACCATTGGAGGCAGGCTGCAGAGAATGGTCCTTCCAAACCAAACCATTACCTTCCTTTCCCAGTCCGCGGTGGCTAACATCTGCCTTTCATGGACGGGACGAAGGGAAACCAGGGTGAGGGTTCTGAGAGGGGCTACAGCCGCCGGGTTTCTGCCTCCTCCAGGGCCTGGGGAATCAGTCAGTTCAGAGCCTGCTGGCAGGACCCATCGAAGAAGCCGAGTACCCCCTCCCCACTGCAGCCCACCCTGCCCCTTCAACCTCGACGGTTTTCTCATGTGAACAGGAGGCTGAGGCTGGGGCTGGACCCAGGAGGGGAGGCACCCCCAGAGAACCTCAAGGTCAGGGAGTCTGTCCTTTCACATTTCTCTTCCAGCACCTCATTCAGGGCCTGGCACCAAGTAGGTAGGTGTCCAGCGTGTTTTTCTCTTGCGGAGTCTTTGGAGAAGGAAAAGATCCTGTCGTGGTCTTTCTCCTCATCTTTTTAAAGTGATGAATTCCAAATGTGTCATGTGAAAAGTCCAACATCAGACAGCCACTTTCCTGTTGCACAGGCAGGGATGTATGGGTCCCTCCCCACCATTCGGCAGCTTGGGTGGTAGAGTCCACTCCAGTCCAGGTACCCAAGACCGCTGGCACAGTGGAGGGTAGGTCGGGTGCCTCAGGCCGGAGAGCATGCCCTCCTCCTGGCCCCTGGGTTGGTTCAGGTGTGTCCCATCAGTCCAAAGTCAGGCCGTGATCAGATAGCTGTGGGTGTGAATAAGGAAGCATGGAGATTTGGGGATGCTGCCACCTTGAAATCATGGGGGAGGGGGCTGGCAAACCCAGAGGGATGAACAGGGCTGAGAAAATGACAGAGAAAGGGAATCAGAGTTCAGATCAATGCCTGTTGAATCCTAAGACCACCTCTGTGTTTTTCTGTTTGCTGTGTTGATAAACTGCCTTCACGTATGTAAGTCATGTTGACTTGGGTGGTCTGATGTTTGAGAGCCATAGGATGTTGCTAATGGAGTGTGTTAGGCACGGTGTGCTGTTGGCTGGAGCATAAAGAAGATGAAGGACTTCAACACACATGCAGGCATCGGCATCTCCTGTCATTGGTCCTCTTTCCCTTTGAAATAAGTTGAATTTGGTTCAGACTTACAACTTCTCTTTACTCAGTTCTCCTTGGCACTTTCTGGTCCATAAAGCACAGTCGAGAATCCACTCCTTAAGAGCAGAAGAGAAAAAAGAAGACTCCATTCTGGCCTTTGTGGACACACTGGGCCTTTGGACATTTCCCATTCGGTCAGAGCCTGGCCTGAAAGAGATGGTGACTGGAGAATGCAACCGACCGCTTCCTCAGGAAGGAAGCAGTCCATGCTGGAGGACGGGGTGGGCCCCGCGAGCTTCTGCAAGCTCACCCTGTGTGGAGCTCTGGTTCAGCGTCCTGAGGAGCTGTGTTACCAGGCGCACCCTCTCTGAGGATGAGAACCTCTTCTCATGGGCTCCATCCATCAAGGCCACACGTTACCCAGTGTGACACGTCACAGGGATTGGTCTGAGGAAGGCAGGCCAGGCTGCAAAACACGCAAAACAGGAAAAGAAACCCAAGTAATATATGACCGGGCTTCCCTCGTAGCTCAGTTGGTAAAGAGTCAGCCTGCAATGCAAGAGACCCCAGTTCATTTCCTGGGTCTGGAAGATCCCCCTGGAGAAGGGATAGGCTACTCCATCCAGTACTCTTGGGTTTCCCTTGTGGCTCAGCTGGTAAAGAAACTCCCTGCAATGCGGGAGACCTGGGTTCGATCCCTGGGTTGGGAAGATCCCCTATGATCCCGAAAAAACTATAACTTAAAGCGATACATGCACCCCCTATGTTCACAGTGGCTCTATTCACAACATCCAAGACATTGAAACAACCTAAATGTCCATCAACAGATGAATGGATAAAGAAAATGTGGTATATATAATATATATATGCAAACACACATAAATATGATGAAATATTATATATAATATATAGCAGAATATTATATATAATATATCTAATGGAATATAGTGACTGAATTACAATGGAATATGCTATATATTATACATTACTATTTATATTATACATAATACTATTTATAGTGAAATATTGGTCGTAAAATAGAATGAAATAATGTCATTTGCAGCAACATAAATAGACCTAGAGATTATCATGCTAAGGAAAATAAGTCAGAAAGAGAAAGACGGAGACCATATGATATCACTTCTATGAATAATCTAATACAACAGAAATGAAACTATCTATGAAACAGAAACAGACTCACAGATAGAGATAGACCACAAGTCTCCTCTCAGAGAAGGGGATGATGGAGGGATGGGTTGGGAGTTTGAGGGTTAGCTGTAAACCATTATACACAGTGTGGATAAGCAACAAAGTCCTACTGCATAGCACAAACTTTATCAGTATCGTGTGATAAACCACAATGGAAAACAATATGAGAAAGAATGCATATACATGTATAACTGAATGACTGTGCTATACAGCAGAAATTAACACATTTAAATCAACTATACTGCAGAGAAATTAAAAAAATAGAAGTAATACATGCTCACTTTTGAAAACATGAAAATAAAGAAGAAAACAAGAATCACCCACAACCCAAACATTTTAACTATATGCCAGCCTCCCATGGTTTTTCATTTTTAAAAACAAATATTTAAGTATAATATACATACAAGAAGTATATAAATCCTCAGAGCACAGCCTGATACATTTTCACAAATTGCACACACCCACGCAGCCTGCAGCAAAATACAGAAAGAGCTTCCACAGCAACCTCCACGTCCTTCCAGAGTTCTTTCTGGTCAACCCCCGCCCCGCCCCACCTCGTCACCGCCAGTGATGACAGCTTGCATCCGAGATCAGATTTGCCTGCTGTCAAACTTTATACACGTGGAATCATGAAGCACGTTCTTATTGTGGAAATGGAGCTCTGTAATCAACATTATGTTTCTGAGACTGACCCACTCTGTTGCACATAGCTGTTCATTCTCACTGCTGTGATTTCTTGTGTGAAGATAACACAGCTTGTTTACACCTGTACTCAACTTCAGTAGATAGTTTTCTCACTCCTGCCTCTTCCACCAGCACTTCTCGTGCTGCTAGCTCTTGCCTGTGTGTGCATGCTCGGTCGCTCAGTTGTGTCCAACTCTGAGACCCCATGGACTATAGTCCACCAGGTTCCTCCATCCATGGGATTTCCCTAGCAAGAACACTGCAGTGGGTGGCCATGCACTCCTCCAGGGGATCTTCCTGACCCACGTCTCCTGTCTCTCTTGCTTTGCCGGCAGGTTCTTCACTGCTGAGCTACTGGGGAAGTCCAGCTCTTGCCCACTCTTTTTTTCTTCCCATTTTTGCTTTTTAGCCATTCTTTTCATATTTATTGGCCATTTGGTTAGCCTAGCTCGTGAAATATCTTTTCTCATCTTGTGCTCATTTCCCCACTAGGCTATTTATTTTCTTCTTATTAATGTGTAGAAGTTCTTCCCCCTTTCCACTTATGATTCCTCGGTAGAAAGAGGGATTGCCTATCTCTTACCCTATGGCTTGCATTTCTACTTTCTTCATTAATATTAAAGCTTGATGCCATTCTTTCTGTTTCCTTTATGACTTAATGCTTTTTTGTTCTGCTAAGGAACTCTGCCTCCTTCATTTTCATGAAATTTTCCCCCCCCCCTACATTTTTCATTGCCTTTCCTTGACTGCTTGAATCTATTTAATTTAAATCTATTATTTAAATCTGGAAGTGATTTTTGTATGGTGTGCTTTTCCCAAGTGGATGTCTAGATTGACTCAGCAGATTTCCAGTCTTTCACTAAAAATATTATGAATGCATATGCAAGCTTATTTATAAGTATCTTCAATCGTGTTAACTATTTTTAACTTTGCTGTTAAAATTATTATTGACTAATTGTCATTTAAATCCACCAAAACAGAACTTTCAGTGTCTGCATGGTATATTCATTAAATGGATATATCAATTTATTTGGCCATCCAAATCTATTAGACACCCAAATTATTGCCAGATTTTCATACTTATAAATAAAACTGATGAAAAGCTAGGAACATATTTCAGTGTCTCAGTGTGTGTACTCACAAGAGAATCCTGGAAGGATTGACCCAAATGAACATTTTAAGGCCATTCATCATTATCACCAAATTGCTTTTCAGAGGATTTGCTGAAACATAAAATTCCATGAAAACTGAGATGATTGTATTCTCCCCATGTCACTACAACTTGCCCGAAATTGAGAATTGTCATTAAAATCTTTTGACAGTGGTATAGACAATAAATCATACCTTGATGTCAAACTGGGTGTTTTTTAAAATGTGAATTACAACACTTTGTGTTAACCATATTTCTTTCATCTGCAGAGAACAGTGTATCCAATCACTGCTTCCCTTTAAATAAAGGCTTTACTGTTCTTCTCATTGGTTTGTCTGAGTTATTTATAGAAAAGGTAGAAACCAGTCACATATGAAGCAGCTTTGTTCCAAGGCCTTTAAACCTTGCCTATTTATTTAGGAGTTTTATATTTTCATGCAGTTAAGCCTGTCCATTTTTATTTTATTATTTCTGCCATTGCTTTAATCTTAATAGCCTAGATCAAATATTGACCTCTATGGGTTACTTTCCCATTTAACTCCTTTATCTATTGGCAACTTAAGCTGCTGCTTTGATGTAAGATACAGATCTAAGCATATGTCTTCTCCCCTATCCCTAGATAACTCACTAATTTTTCCCAGCACCCCACCCAAGATGTGGATCGTTTTGTGTTATCTTAGCAGCTGGCCTTAGAATCCTACTTAGGCGGAGAGCCAATGCTGTTTGGAAGATTCTCTGGGTCCTGTGACCTTAAGATGAACCACAGGAGGCCTGGACCCTAGTGCTGAAGCCTCAGAGTGGGGAGGAAACTGGTTCGTGATTCCGTTGGAGGCACTGGCTGCTTTCAAGTGGGGGTGGGGTGATGAGGAAGAGGAAGGAGAGGAAGGAGGGGGAGGAGGAGAGTCAGAGACATGAAAAGAAGCTGGAACAGGAGGACCTGCAGGCAGAGCTTGTTGGTGGTGGGATGGCCAACAAGGTAACACCCACGGGGCCACATTCCTGCTCCCCAGGCTGTTTCAAATTGCTTTAAATCTGTTCTGTGGTGTTCTGGGAGACTCAGCTACACCTGCTGCTCGAGGGCCAGGAAGACCCCTAGCTTCCGTCCATGGGTTAACCTGTATGCTTTGTTGCTTTGCCATTCACTTGAGTGTCTTCCTTTAGCACCAGAGCTGCCATGTTTATTTCATGTTGCTTCATGTAGAGATTTGAAATCTCTACACTTCCGGCATCAGTGATGCGGTCAAGGCAAGCTCTCTCTCTCAACCATCCTAACCATGTTTAAGCACACCATTTAGCAGGCTAGGTACCTTCACATGGCTGTGCAAGCAAACTGGGGAACTTTTCCATCTGGCAAAACTGAGACTCTGTGCCCAGTAAGCAAGAGCCACCTCCCATTCCCCCCCACCAGTCCACGGTGATCCCCACTGTTTCTGTCCCTGTGGATCTGAGTCCTTTAGGAACCTCACAGAAGTAGAATCCTGCAGCATTTATATGTCCCTGTGACTGGCCTATTTCACTGAGCGTACTGTTCTCAAGGTTCATCCATGTGGGGCACGTCTCAGAGTCTCCTTCCTTTTTAAGGCTGAATGATGTTCCACTGGAGTTTCTCAGATGGCGCAGTGGTAAAGAACCTGCCTGACAATACAGGAGATGTAAGAGAGGTAGGTTCAACCCCTGGGTTGGGAAGATCCCCTGGAGGATGGCTGGATCTCACTCCAGTATTCTTGCCTGGAGAATCCCATGGACATAGGAGCCTGGTGGGCTACAGTCCATGGAGTTACAAAGAGTTGGACACCACTGCAGTGACTTGGCACACACGCACACACACACGATGTTCCATTGTGTGGAAGGGCCATGCTGTGTTTATCCCTTCATCCACTGATAGACACTTATGCTGTGTCCACCTCTTGGCTAAAGTGAATGGAGATGCCATCAGAGATGTTTTGAATTCCTAAAACTGAAATTGCAGCCCAAACTTGGGGGCTCATGTGGAAGAAACTACATGCACTCCAGAGCATGTGGTCTGCCCAACCCTCAAATCCCTGATGACCTTTAAGAAGAAAGACCTTGACCTGCCTCAGGGTTATAACGTGAGTACCACATCACTGGAAGTGCTCTGACTCCACACTGTTCCTGACAGAGCTCTTCCTCCTGCCCCACCCCTTCACTCTGGCCCCACCCCTCCAACCCTGGCCCCCACCCCACATGGTCTGATTTCACTCTGCCACAAGGATTCTTGTGTTAGAGCCTTACCCAAACCTGTGCTGAGCTTCATTCTGATCTAATTCTCTCAGTTAGTTACTTCCAGAAATGTGGGGGCCCTGGCTGACCCCATTTCTGCCACATGGATCATGATTTTCTTTTTCAACAGACTCCAAAGAGAGAGAAGTTTCTTGAAACATATAACAGTGGTGGCATTAGGGATGTCATCCCAGCACACCTGAGCCAGGCGCTTCCTTTCTCAGGGATGCTCTAAGTGAAAGAAGGCCCACCTCAAGTGTGATGACCACGGCCTCCTCTAAGATAATGGAGTGTGGCCCTTGAGTCTTCCTCATTCATTCAGCAAGTATTTAACAAAAGCACAGTACTTGCCAGTCACTGGCATGTATGCGTTAGGAATCCCTACCGTGGAGGAAATGGTCAGGTATATCAGAAAACACACACACACACACACACACACACACGTAGCTAAGCACAGTGACATAAGCTCTAGGATGCAGTTTGGACCACACTGTGCATTGTCCAGTCTTGGCCTTTCAACAGTAAATTCAGAGATGATTACAGGGAAGATTGCTACCTTAACAAATCAGCCTCACTTCAGGAAGAGAAAACTGATACACAGGGAGAGTAACTGTTTTCTAAGGACATCAGTTGGTGCATGGGAGCCACAGGACAGGCAGGCAGACCTCCCACACTTAGTCTGGTTCTTCCCCGACCCGGTGTGAGCCCTTCTGTGGTCCAGCCTTGGGCGTTGTCTTGTGAGCATCTTTGAGGAGATGCTGATTTCTAGAGTTTCTGTTAGAAACCTCCCTCTTCCTCCATCCCTGCTGAAATGGCAGTGTTTTAGACGCACCCTTCCTGATGCATGAATCTTATCCCACATCCTGTGGGACAGTATCTGGATTGTGCCTGCAAGATTACCAAATGGTTAGTTCGCATAAGCAAAATCCGTCAGCCTTGCCCTGCCTGCCATGAGGGGCTAGCATTACCTGATTCCAGGGAAATCGTGTTATCCATCTGAGCATGTGACATCTCACAGACGACTATGATGAGATCAGTTCAGTTCAGTTCAGTCGCTCCATCATGTCCCACTATTTGTGACCCATGGACTGCAGCACGCCAGGCCTTCCTGTCCATCACCAACTCCCGGAGCTTGCTTAAACTCACATCCATCGCGTTGGTGATGCCATCCAACCATCTCATACTCTGTCATCCCCTTCTCCTCCTGCCTTTAGTCTTTCCCAGCATCAGGGTCTTTTCAAATGAGTCAGCTCTTCGCATCAAGTGGTCAAAGTATTGGAGTTTCAGCTTCAGCATCAGTCCTTCCAATGAATATTCAGGACTGATTTCCTTTAGGATTGACTGGTTGGATCTCCTTGCCATCCAAGAGATTCTCAAGAGTCTTCTCCAACACCACAATTCAAAAGCATCAATTCTTCGGTGCTCAACTTTCTTTATAGTCCAACTCTCACATATGATGAGATGACTGTGGCTAATTCAGGAGTGTCCCAACCCCTGGGAGGACCCTCTGTCTTTTCACTGTGTCCGTGTCCTGTCTGAGGCACTCTGCCGGACACGCGTGTGTCTACCTGCCCAACATCCATTCCTCCTTATCCAAGTAAGAGGGTCTTGATCTTCCTTTGAAGACTCAGTCTTCTATTTCCACAACTTCAAATGTATCCAACACCATCCGTGTGGGAACATGGTCTGAGCCAGACAAATCAGAGGCTCTCTAACACTTAAACATCAAGTTGAGTGCCTCAAGGCCAGAAATTGGCTCAGACTTGTTAATCACGAGGGCTGAGCCCTGAGGAGGTTGCCCTTTAGCTCTTGCTCCCTGGCCTCCCCACCCCACCCCCAGGGGTATGTTTTTAGCTGTCTTTCTATTTTCTGAAATGCCATGTTTTTCTATGTGATGCTATTTTGCTTTAGGTGGCCAGAGTCTACTCCTGTTACTTGCAATGACAGAGTCCCGACTGACAGCTGTTGACCCTGAGCAAGTGGAGGAGGGTCCAAAAACGAGCTAAGAGGGAGAGGTGGGCTTCCCAGGGGGATCAGCGGTAAAGAATCCGCCTGCCAATGCAGGAGACACTAGTTCATCGTTGGCTTGGGAAGATCCCCTGGAGATGGAAAAGGCAACCCACTCCAGTATTCTTGTCTGGAGAATGCCATGGAAAGAGGAGCCTCATGAGCTATAGTCCGCGGGGTCACAAAGAATCAGACGTGACTTAGCGACTAAACAATAACAGCAAGAGGGGATTAAAGGCTGAGGGGCCAGGTGTGAAGATGAGGAATCAGTTCAGTGTCAGTGAAGAGTCACAGAGAGATGAGGGCTAGAGAACGGGGCACAAACGCTGGGATCCAGGGATTGAAGTTACCAAGAACGTGGAAGTATGTGAACTTGCCCAACTTAAAAGCTTTGTGCTGTGTGTGTGTGTTAGTCACTGATCGTGTCTGACTCTCTGTGAGCCCACGGACTGCAGCCCGCCAGGCTCCTCTGTCCATGGGATTCTCCAGACAAGAACACTGGAGTGGGTTGCCATTTCCTTCTCCGATGTGAATTCTAATAGTAGTAGTTTAGTCGCTAAGTCATATCTGACTCTTATGACCCCACAGACTGTAGCCTGTCAGTATCTTCTGTCCATGGGATTCTCCAGGCAAGAATACTGGAGTGGGTTGCTGTTTCCTTCTTCACTTAAATGCCTGGAGTCCTCAAATGAACAGTCGGCACAGATGGACAGAATTCAGAAGTCTTTGAATTCACCTTCTGCAGGACCTGATTTCTTGGCCTGCACTTGGGCCCATGTGAATTGAATGGTCCAGCTGTGAGCTTAACAACACCAAGTGTAATACCAAAGTCTAGCCATGGTCTGACCACGAGCGTAAGTTCTGGCTCAGAGTTCCCGATGACCTCCGCTCCCCTCCCAGGATGAACCAGATGGGGCAGGCACCTGCCAAGTCCTGACAGGCTAGCTGTCCTTCAGGGACACAGCAATAGCTGCTTACAAAGCAGTGTGACTTAATAACAGATGAAGTTCATTGCCCAAGTGACCCGGCCTCTTCTGGCCCTGCCTTCTGGTAAGATGTCCAAGGTTCTGAACCCGGACACCCATCCTTCATTTGCTCTGCTCCTGCCCATGTGCCCCTTTCCTTCAGCTTGGTCAGAAAACTTCTAGGCCCCCAGATCCCCCAGGGCAGGCAGGAGCCTCTGCCCACTTGCCCTGGCTCATCCCTGCTGGGGAATGAATGACCTTTGGCCTGGAGCTCTGTTCCTCCATGGACAACATCATTCTATCTTGGACAGCAGCCAACTGAATTGAAGAAGATTTTCCTACAATCGCAGCAGGAGCCGTCTTGGATTTATCAGAAGTTTGGTTGTTAAACTCTCAAATAAGTGGGCTTCAAACCATTTCTGGGTCACTGATCTCTTTGAAAATAATACAGAAGCTATGAACACTTAAAAAAACACACGTGACACAAAATTCTGCCACAGGTTTGGGGTGTTTCTGCAAACCCCAAGTGCCTTCCTTGGATGGTCATCAGGGGTACAGAGTTGTCACCAGGCCTGAAGAGTTACTCCGGTCTGTCATGACCCTCCTGTGGGAAAGAGTCACGTGTGGATTCACACGCTGGACTGCAGAGATTGCTCCTGGGTCTATGGGTCTCCAATGGGTCAGTGAAGGAACATGAGGATTTGGAAGGAAAACTCTAAATGTCATCTGGAGAATTAATTGAGAGGGTTGTCATCTCCAGGACTCTTGTCTCCTTGAGTTAGAACTTTATACTCGGGGCATATCAGTCGCAGCCCAGGGCCCCTAAGGAAGAGCCCTCAGGCCTGCATGGACACACTGGCCCAGGGGGGACTGGGGGGTACCTTAACCTCAGTTTGCAGAAACACACTTGTACACACACACCTGCACACCCATGAGCATGCACAGACATACCTGCACACACAGAGACAACATGTGCACACATAGACACACATGTACACATAAAGACAGTGCACACACAGACGCACACATGCACATATTTCAGAAGCACTGAATACACATATTGGCCTAAGGCAAAATGCTCGAATGTAAACATCAATAGTTGACTGAAATTAAATTCAAAGCATCTGGATGTTAACAATAGAAAGGAACAAAATAAAAGTCTTTAAGCTTGTATTTAAAAGTTTACTCATCATTACACTTGTATTATAATTTTAGAGACTAAACGTTAAAAGTCTGGTGGTACAGCCCAGGAGGAGGTTTTCTCAGGGCTCTGGGCTCTCTCCTGAGCTCCTACTGCCCATCTGCCACATGAAACAGAGCAAAACGAGGTCCCCAAAATGCCGTGCTCCTCGTTGACCTCAGTTGCCAGTGGTGTCCGAGGACTCTTGCCTTCATATTCGTTTGCTGTCTATTGTGTCTGGATTAGTCCTACAGGCTGAAGGTCTGATTTGGGAGATCTGCCTTCCTATGATAGCTTGAGATGGCAGATCTTGACATTCTGCTTTCAGCTTGTCCATGTAAGATGTGAAGAATGATCAAATAGGATTTTATTTTTTCTTGAAAGACCAATGACCTCAATGAAATTAAATAACACAAAAATAAATGCAGTTATTTATTTTGTTTACTGGTAGGAATGAGTGAATGAGTGTTAAACAGTCAGGCGTGTCCTACTCTTTACGACCCCATGGACTATAGCCTACCTGGCTTCTCTGTCCATGGAATTTTCCAGGCAAGAATAGTGGAGTGGGTAGCCATTCCCTTCTCCAGGGGATCTTCCCGGCCCAGGAATCAAACTGGGTATCCCACTTGCAAGCAGATTCTTTACCCTCTGAGTCACCAGGGAAACCTCAGTAGAAATACCAGTACCCAAACAATTCTGAAAAGATTATAACCATGATATAGCTAATTTCTGTTTCCCTGTATGTATCACTATATAAATTTTTATGAATATTTTTGGCTCAGAAGACTTAAAACAATGCTAGTCCTAACACATATTCTCTTTTTAGCTACTGTTTTACAATCAATTTCCTTATTTAACTACAGAAAGAATTTTAATAATTTTTGTATATACAACTAATAAATTTCAAATTATCATTTTTTACAGTTTTTTATAATATTGCATATTAAATGATTACTTATGGACTGGTGGAATTTTAAACATACACTATACAGGGAAATTTTTATTTTGGGTTAATGTAGAGTGGTTATCTATGTTTGAAAGTGAGTATTTATATATCAACAATAAATCTGAGTGCTATGCTTTGTTCATGTTGTTAAACAGATTAAACAGGATAATAACCCCCAGGATCACTTAATCCTTGATTCACACAAGATTGTAGAAGCCAAAAAGGATGATGAAATAGGCATGCATTTAACTGGCTCTCTGAAGGTCAAGGCTGAAACCAAAACTGAACACTGGAGTCTGTCCCAAAGATGAATTTCTGTGCATCTGGCTATGTATGTGTGTGAAACAACACTCACCCTTGCCAGACGTAGGATTTCTCTTACTGTTGTGCCTTATCCTATGCCCCAATGCCAATCCATTCAGTGACTGCTGTCTACCACCTTCTAAGTTAAGTTCACAACCCACAGCTTGAAAAGCCCTGGAGGGTGCCTCCTAAAATCTGGTTCCCCTCCTTTGTGCTTTAAATTATCCTTAGGAAGGCATCATCCCACAATCACTCTCCCTTCTTCATCCCCAGCTTCCTTCCCCGGGCACTTGTGAGCGTGGATTTTGTAGGCAGCTCCAGCAATGTGAAGACCTCACCCTTGCCTTAGGAATCCCACACTCCAGGGAGTGAGGAAGTTACCACAAAGGCTACTCTGGACATGTCAACCCCATGTTTAGGGTAAGCATGGCATATCATCAGAGCTGAAAGAAGGATGTCTGTCCTAGGGAGGGGTTCTGTGTGTCTCCCTGGGGAAAGCGACATCTGAGCTGAGATTTGAAGAAGTGCCCAGGTGATGCCAGGTGGAAGGAAGGGAAGGGCTACATGGACACGGGAGCCAAGACTGGAGAACCCATGCTCTGAGTGTGAGCATCTCCCAGGCACTCAGGTCTCTGGGGCCTCAGAAATGCTCCTCTCCCTTCAGCAGGGAGGGGACTGCGCTCTCATAGTCCTGGAACCCTGCGTTACAAGCAGGGTGGTCAGGTGTCCCTTGGGACTTTGCAGAGCCTACAGTTAACAGACCTGAGCTGGGAGGGGCCATCTCGTGGCTCACTGACCCCCTTCCCTGGGGAGTAAGCCCAGTGGGATTACCCAGACTGTGAGCCCCACACGAGCAGAGACCTGTCTGTGGATTGACCTGATGGGGACTTTGAGAACACTCACAATAAGCACTAGAAGGGAATCCCTCTGGACATTGTATCACTAGAGAGTCCATGGACAAGTGTACTCAGGTTGTCCGTGTGTCTTCTTGTCCAAAGTCCTAGGACAGAGTGCCCGGAGGACTGCATGCAGACCATCAAAGCTCTGGTAGAGCCAGTGAGTGGGTCCAAGACACAAAATACACTGTCCCAAGGCAGAAGAATACTGTGTGCTCAGTTGCTCAGTCACCTCCGACTCTTGGTGGCCCATGAACTGTAGCCCACCAGTCTCCTCTATCTGTGGAACTTTCCAGAATACTGGAGCTGGTTGCCAGTTCCTACTCCAGGGGATCTTCCTGACCCAGAGATTGAACCTGCGTCTCTTGCGTCTCCAGCATTGGCAAGCAGATTCTTTAGCACTAGCACCTCTTGGGAAGCCCATCCTTAAAGAAAGTGCTCATGCTTGCAGGAATGATCAGAAGAGATGTTACTGGAAACAATGAGAGTCAGCTCTGAGTCCTGCTTCTGAGTTCTCTAGCTGGCTCCTCTCTCTGAGCAATCTGGGTCCCTGCCATGCCCACCTTTTCCTCTAGCCTGCAAAGCCAGTCATTTCCCCAGGGCTGTCCGTATCCAGGCTTGACCCCATGCTGGACACGGTCAAGGTGGGACACTGCCAAGGCCTCTCTGGAACCATTTGTTAATGGTGACACGTGTGGTGTATCAGTAAGGAAATGGCCCATTAATCACTAGAACATTTTCCCCAAACAAATCTATCAAAGGAGCAGAAAGTGTATATGCTGTCCCCTCTGCCAGACCCCGTTCAGCTGTTCCCAGTGCCGAGCAGATGGCTGAGGTGACATCTCCCTTGCCTCATGACAGCTTAAAACAGCCCAGCAGACTGTGTTTATTATTGGCACCCAGGATGAGCAGACGACATGATTCATCTGTATTGAAAGATGTCATCCACAGGAATAGCAAAGTTGCTTTTGCTATTAAACATGATTTTCTGGGGTATGGTGATGTCCCACTTAAAGATTCCTACCCAGACTGATCCAGAAGGCTGGGAGGGAGGAGGGTGAAATTTACAGTTTTAGGACAAACTTTAATAGAGAGAGATGATCCCTTGGGCATGACTTCATGCTTACTGCAAAAATATAACCCACATCCACACACCTAAGTCCTAATTATCTCATTTATATTTTTTCATTACTATGGCAGCTATCCTAGTCCAACCCCTTTCACCTGGGGGCTGTGTGTCCTCCTGCCTTGACGTCACTCCCTGAAGTCCTTTCCCCCGCCAGCAGCTTAGAGAGCTTGGAAAGGGTGATGGAGCTACGGATGACTTGAAGGAAGCCAGGGCCTCCCAGGATGGGAGGTAGACTGTGATAAAAGACCTCATCACAAACGTGATAAACAACCTTACTGAAAGGCGGAGGGGAAAGGAGGTGCTGACCCAAGTGACTCTGGAAACAAGTGGAGTTTCTGAGGCTAAAGGCAAACGGAACTGCACATGAACTGCACGTAGAGAAGACGTACAGATGGCCAACAGACACGTGAAAAGAGGCTCAACATCGCCGATCATCAGAGAAATGCAAATCAAAACCACAAGGAGAGATCACCGCACACCTTTCGGAAGGGCTTTCATCAAATAATAAATGTTGGTATGTATGTGGAGAAAAAGGAAACCTGCTATACTGTTGGTGGGAAGGAAAATTGGTATAGCCACTGTGGAGAACAGTACAGAAGTTCTTCAAACAACTAAAAATAGAGTTACCGTGTGATCTAGCAATCACACTCTTCAGTATGTATCCTAAGAAAACAAAAATGTTAATTTGAAAGACATAAGTGCCCTATACACTGCAATATTCATTGCAGCATTATTCACTGTAGCCAAGAAATGAAAGCATTAAGTGTCCATCAATAGACGAACGAATAGAGAGGATGTGGAATACTTCTCAGCCATAAAAAAGAATGAACATCTGCCATTTGCAATAATGTGGATAGACCTAGAATGTATTGCACTTAGTAAAATAAACAAGACAAATACTGTGTAGTTTCACATATGTGTAGAATCTAAAAAATCAAATGAATGAATGTAACAAAGAGAAACAGACTCACAGATACAGAGAACGAACTAGCGGTTACCAGTGGGGAGAAGGATGTGGGGATGGGCAAGATAACAGTATGGGATTAAGAGGTACAAACTACTATTCTGTTTTCCATAGTGGCTGCACTGACTTACATTTCACTAACAGTGTAGGAGGGTTCCCTTTTCTCACACCTTCTCTCGTTACTATGGAAAACAGTATGGTGGTTCCTCAGAAGGTTAAAAATAGAATTACCATGTGATCCAGCAATTCCACTCCTGGACATATACTTGGACAAAACTATAATTCAAGAGGATACATGTGCCCCAGTGTTTATGCAGCACAATAGCCATGGTGGTGGTTTAGTTGCTCAGTCGTGTCTGATGCTTTGCAACCCCATGGACTGCAGTCCTCCAGGCTCCTCTGTCCATGGGATTCTCCAGCCCGGAATATTGGAGTGGGTTGCCATTTCCTTCTCCAGGGGATCTTCCTCACCCAGGAATTGAACCCAGGTCTCCTGCATTGCAGGCAGACTCTTCATCAACTGAACTACCAGGGAAGCCTAGCCGAAACATGGAAACAACTGAAATGTCCATTGACAGGAGCGGATAAAGAAGATGTGGTACATGTATACAATGAAGTACTACTCAGCCGTAAAAAGAATGCAATAATGCCATTTACAGCAACATGGAAGCAACTAGAGATTATCATACTAAATCAAATGTCAGAAAGGGAAAGACAAATACCATTTGATATCACTTATATATAGAATCTAAAATATGACACAAATGAACTTATCTATGAAGCAGAAACATACTCACGGACATAGAGAGTAGACTTGAGGTTGCCAAGGGGGAGGATTGGAAGGAGAGGGATGAACTGGGAGTTTCAGGTTAGTAGATGCAAACTATTACACACAGGATGGAGAAATAACAAAGTCATACTGTATGGCACAAGCAACTGTATCCAATTTCCTGGGATAAGCCGTAATGGACAAGAATATTAAGAAAGAATGCATATATGTATATAACTGAATCACTTTTCCCCATACAGCAGAGATTGGCACAACATTGTAAATCAACTATAGTTCAGTAAAAACAAGACATACAAGCTATTATGTATAAGCTAAATAAGTGGCAAAGATATATGCAACAACATGGGGAAAAACAGCCATATTTTATAATAACTTTAAGTAAACTGTAATCTATAAAAAATACTGAATCACCATGTTGTGCATTTGAAATGAATATAATATTGTAAACAAGCGATACTTCAGTAAAAAGCTTATACTCTGGTTGGTAAAGGTGTTTGGCACAGAGCTGTGGGTTAACTACTCTGAAATCACTCTCCATGTGCGCCAGAACTGAACAATTAAGTAAAGCGGTGGCAAAGGGTGGGACTGGTTTCTCCCTCTTGGATTGGAGGCTAGAGAGAAGCTAGGATAGGGGAGGGAAAGAGCAAGTGATGTTGGCTTAGAGTTGGAAACATCAGCATGAACTCAGTTTCAGTCTAATACAGATACAGATGGATAAATAGCAGAAGTAATGATAGATATATGTAAAATATATATACAGATTAGCAGACACATGTATGTTCCTAAGTTCTTTCTGCTGAGAGAGCCCAAAAGCAATGGTACTCCAATAGCAATGAGCTCAACCAGATTTTCATTTCTAATACCATCCTCCAATAAAAGGAAGATGGAATCCTTGGAAAATTGACTGATTCTAGGGCTAGGGTAAGTCCTGGGTGTTCATTGGAAGGACTGATATTGAAGCAGAAACTCCAATATTTTGGCCACCTGGTGAGAAGAGCTGACTCATTTGAAAAGACCCTGAGGTTGGGAAAGATTGAAGGTAAGAGGAGAAGGGGATGACAGAGGATGAGATGGTTGGATGGCATCACCGACTCAATGGACATGAGTTTGGGTAAACTCCGGGAGTTGGTGATGGACAGGAAGGCCTGGTGTGCTGCAGTTTATGGGGTTGCAAAGAGTCGGACATGACTGAGCAACTGAACTGAACTGAGGGCTAGGGTAAGAAATATATAGGAGGAGTCTGAAGCATCTCATAGTGATAGTAAGGAAGTGCTCAAAAGACAAATGACAAAAAAATGAGCAATAATGTATAGTTATCAGTGAATTAGTAGTGACAAAGGCATCATACTAATAGAAGTTTCGAGGGTATGAGACCCCTCTGTACTATCTTTGCAGCTTGCCTATAAATCTCAAACTATCCTATAATAAAAAGTATTGGAAAAACCTGTAATGACACCCAACATTCTTAACTCTTCCTTTTTCTATCCACTCCTCCGTGGTCTCACTTTCTTGCTCATTTCTCTCCAGTCACATGGGCCTCATTTCTGATCCACCTGTCTTTATCATCCCAGATATCCTGAACATCCAGGACTTTCCAGGTGCCATCACCTCTGCCTGAAATGCTTTTTGTCATGTGCCTGGCTCTTTTTCTCACATCAGGTCCCAGCTGAAATATCACCTCTTCAGAGAAATGTTCCTGGAAAACCCAAGCCCAAGTGGTGTCCTCTATCACCAGACACCCCCAGTGCGTGCACACACACACACACACACACACACACATACAGAGGTATTCCGTCATTCCATCACCTTGTTTATATTTTTCATTGCACCCACAATTGTGTTTAATAGTCTGGCTTATTATCTGTCTCCCCAGTAAGATGTCAAGATTCCAAAAGAAGACATATTCTCACTAAGTACCCAACTTTTAGCTTAGCACTTGGCACTTGAACTCGTCCAACCCCTGTTCATCGCACTTGAACTGCCTTCAAGGTCTGTCTCACCGCCTGGACCACGAGATTCTCAAATTTAAGGACCGACTTGTTCTCTTCGGTATCTCTTATATGTAACAGGGATCTGGCATATGATCGGTGCAGAATCAAGGTTTGGGCACTGAACGTCTGAGAAGAGGAACTGAAGTGAAGATATTAATATTAATAGTATGTGAAGCCACGCTCTGCACTCCCCAAAAACATTGACTCTCAGAAGATTCCACTCTGTCTCTCTAACAAGATTTTAAGTTACCGCAAGACAGGAACTCCTTCTCACGCTCCACGGTGTCCCTTTATCATCACCAACCACCCACATAGCTCTGTCCTCATTGAGAAGAAAAGATGGCAAGCAGCTCAGAGCCCTGAGTGGTCTGAGCTGGGGGGTAGGAGTTGATGAGAAGGGTGTCACTGCCCATGGATTCTGCCTGGAACTGGGGTGCGAGGGCCATGAAAATCCACTTTCCACGGGGAAGACCATGCCATCAACCACCGATACCTGTAAAAGATTAATTGTCTCATACATTTTTTTTCCTGTGCTGTGTGCTTAGTTGTTCAGTTATGTCTGACTGTTTGCAAAACCATGGACTATAGCCCGCCAGGCTCCTCTGTCCACAGAGATTGTCCAGGCAAGAGTACTGGAGTGGGTTGCCATGCTCTTCTCCAGGAGATCTTCCCAATCCAGGGATTTATTACAGATCTTCTGCAGGTGGATTCTATACCATCTGAGCCACCAGGGAAGTCCTAAAATGTATTTAATAATTGCTTAGTTTCTTAGTCACCAGGTAATAACTAAGATGGGCCAAGTCAGAAGACTCATTAAGAATTTTCTGGGTCAACAAATGACTCTCTCAGTTTAGGAGTCAGTTCAGAGATCTCTGATCAGCCACCGTGAAGGAGTTATCAAGACTGGGGGATGAGGAGAGGGAGGAGCCACAGACTTGTTGAGGGTCACACGGGGCAGCGTATTGGAAAGTGGTGTCCCAGAGGTCCCAGCCTTATTTCAGGAGTCTGCGCTGCAGCTGAGTTCTGTTCCCCCATCCCAAATATCCAAAAACATCTGATAGAAATAAAACACTATGATTTCAGGAGTCGGCTGAGACCCCTGACTCAGGGGAGGGGCTGGGAGCCGGGCTGAAGTCTGAGCTCATTCTAAACAGACCATTAATTTAGCCAGCAAATATTTATTGACCAGAAAATGGCTACTTGGAGAACTTCTTGGTCTTTGAAACTATCCCATTTATCTACTTTATCATTCTCTCTCTCTTTTTTTTTCATCTTGGCCCAGAATCCTGGTAAGAAGCCTTGAAAAGAAAAAGTCCTCTGAGTTAGCAGCTAGCATGGAGGTGGGGAGACTGCTATAAGGATGTGGACCCATCCCTGGCATCCGTGGGAGGGACCCAAGGGCACTAGAGGAAGCTGATAGCTGAGGGGAGAGGAGTGCGCTTGGCATGTCCGGGTGTCATGCATTAGAAGCTCAATTCAGATGAAGTGGACTGTTTATCATAACAGAGGTTTACTGCAGAGTCACGGCCACAAAGCACATATGCTTCATTTCCTGGCTTTCCTGTGTCCTTCCTCAGCTGTCCCTGAAGATCCTAGGATGTGGCAGATTCCCGAGTCTTTCTCGCCCAGCCCCTTTGAGACTTGGTTCTTTTGATTTAACATCCCCTCTCTGCTCGCTGGCAGAACCTGCCATACTGCTCTGGGTTAGGCCCCCAAACAACTGATCTTTGTCAAAATGTTGCCTCAAATCCAGGTGGACTGTGACCGTGTACAGTGGGTAGGATCCCTGGACTTTGGGACATCTCTTTTGGATGCTCGGAAGTCCATTGTACTCCCTTCATTTTTTTTCTGGTTTTCAATAAAGTGAGGTTAGGGGACAGCTGACTCTGGATAACAGAGGTCAAACCTGGTATTTCTCGACAGTAAGGGAAGTGGAGACTATGGCGTTTTGAGGAAATATATGCACATGAGGCAATGTACAGCTGCAACATCTGGCTTTATAAAACTAAAAATAGCACCTCATAAAATGTATTTTATTCTCTTACTTTGACAACTGAAGCACACTTTCCATTACTCAAGACTCGGTAAGTCTTACTGGTGCAAGAAACCTGCTATTAGACGTGGGCTTGACAAGCTTTTGGTCAATGGACTCACCACTGCCCCTTATTCCTCACTTGCCCTCTCCCTCCTAGGAGCCCTGACTCCACCACTCATGGCACAGCCCCTCATAGAGGGTCCTTCTCCCCTCTTGTTTACTGCAACCCTATTTCCCCCTTGGAGTCCCCTCCCAAAGCCACTCTCAGATTCCACGTGTTTTTTTCCCCCAGCATCAAAAAAAATCTATGAACAATAAATGCTAGAGAGGGTATGGAGAAAAGGGAACCCTCTTGCACTGTTGGTGGGAATATACATTGGTACAGCCCCTCTGAAGAAAAGAATGGAGGTGCCCTAAAAAAAAAAATAGAGCTACCATATGACCCAGAAATCCCACTCTTTGACATATATACAGAGAAAAACATAATTCAAAGACACCTGTACCCCGATATTCACTGCAGCCTTACTTATAATAGCCAGAACATGGAACCAACCTATGTGTTCATTGATAAATGAATGGATAATGCAGATATGGTACATACATACAATGGAATATTAATCAGCCATTAAAGGGATGAAATCAGATCATTTGTAGTGATGTGGATGGACCTAGAGCCTATCATACAGAGTGAAGTAGGTCAGAAAAAGAAATATCCATGTGCTCCTGTGTTTGAAGAGTCTGCCATCTTGTCTACACTTCCTACCCTTCCTTTCCTTGGTTATTTATCCTGTTTGAATCAATACTCCATATTCCCAGAAAACATTCATATACCAGATGCTTGATTCCCTTCTACCCCAGGACTCATCACTATTCTGGATGACTTGAATGACTTTGGGGCTTGAACAGATGGACATTGTTCTTTCAGCTTCTCCACCCAGTGGTATCGTCTTCCATTCAACTTCAGGCATTTGGTCTCAGGGTCCTAACTCAGACTTGTCCCTAGAATTTTTCCACTTCTCAAATCTTAAATTCCTCTACCCAAGAAAGATTCTGACCATAATGTGCCATCATTCCCGCTGCCTTGTTCTCCAGCTCCCCTTCTGCTTGTTGGAGACTCAGCGAGACTCATGAGCAGTTGATCCTTTGGCCTTTTCTCCACCATCCTGCTCGCCTCCTCTCACCGCTCTGTTCTGATTCACAGCCCAGACCTTGTGCTGTCACGCATTCATTGACCCAGGCCCTCAAAGCCTTCCCTTTTCCTGTCCTTGTCCTTTTATCTGCTCTTCCAGCAAAGTCCAGCCATGATTTCACTTCTGCTCTGCATATCCTGAGGCCCTCAGGGTCAACCAGCACTTCCAGGCAGTGTAGTCAGCGCTCTGTGTGGCCCTGGCCAGCCCTGTGTCATATCCTATAGCTAGGGTTGTTTTCTCAAACCTTTATCATTTTCTTCAACTCTGATCCCTCCACCTGTGATCCTCCACTTTGGAAAGACTGTCTTAGCACTAAGTAAGAGGTACCACTGGAGTCTCAGGAAACTTCCAGCTTTCTTCTTGATTCTTTGGATTACATCTGCATCGGCACACAACGGGGCATCTTCGGTCCCTTCTCCCATTTACAAGAGATGACTTGTCTCCTGTGAGAATGACTTCCTACTTGTGTTCTGTATCTCATTTTTCTGGACTCCCTAGAGGTTTTTGCATCCCTCCATCCTGCATCTGCAATCTCAGCTCTTGACTCTTTTTATTCCCCATATGAGTGTCCTCAAAACTCTTTCATTATAACATTGAAATAGGTAGAAAAGGTGCTCAATAAAAGGGTATTAGGATAAAAAATGATAGTGATAAAATATCTTTATGTCTCTGTCATTTATTGTTATTGGTAATATTACCTGAGAAAGTTGTTTAATCATTCTGCTCTTCTGAAAATAATAATTATTCTTGGAGTTATGGTGAGATTGAATGAGCTCAGAGTTTGAATACACTTAAAACAGTACTTCATGTCTAGTAAGCCTTTTGTTGCTGTTATTATTTCAGGGATGTGAATTTTAGTGGCAATCAGAATTAGAGATTTTGTGGAAAGAGATTTATAAATTTGAAATACATGTGTGAAAATAAGTCAAGAGATTTAAAATATTAGAAAATCTTTTGGTAAATTCCTTCAATAGTCTTACTATTTTTTGAACTGTCCTTAGTAGGTTAATCTGACTGGGAAACCATAGAACGCACATTTTAAACTGTGACAAAAGAATGGTGGCCTGAAAATATTCTGTCTTTAAGTATAAAGGAAGTAAGAAATGACTTAAGCATCAGAATGATACGAGTGTTAGAAAACATTCTCTTGAAAACAGAAATAATGACAAAAGGATGTGCATAATGCTTGCTAAACAAAAATGTATGAGGTCATTAAAGAAGCCCTACACACACATGAAAAGACAGAAAAGAAAGTGATATTTTCAAAAAATTTTTTATTGAAGTGTGGCCAATTTACAATATTGTGTTAGTTTCAGGTGTACAAGAAATGATATTCAGAGAGAAATGATGCCTTGGCCTGTCACTCGCTTTTTTATATTCTTATCCTAAAATCAGCTAAAAACAAAAGAAAGAAAGAGTCCTTTTGAAACATTTGTGGTCAATCCAATTTAGGTCTCTATTTTCAGCAGGCTTAAATTAAAACTCAACCATTCAATAGAGAGTGATCTGGTGGTTACATGAAGCCCTATAATTTGGAAACAGAAATGGAAACAAACACCAGTGAGTGAGCATCTCCTTTGGCAGAAAACGTTTATTGCAGACTACCTCAAATACCCATCCACCGTCTCAGGGGAAAACTACACTTCTTAGAGCTCGGATGTTTCTCTATGTGATAAACGGTGCTGTCTTTCTTAGGAAGTCAGTGCTCCTCCATCCACTGTAGCCACCATGATGTCTACAGACAGGGCTGACGGCCATCCCTGCCATCACCGGGGTTGTCATGGTGATGACTCCAATTCGTAGAGTCCAGGTGAGGGCTTCAGGAGTGCACGTGCACGGCATACTTAGAACAGTGCTTGATGTACCTGTCATATAAGTGCTAGATACGTTTGCCATCAGAATGTATCCAAATATTTGTTGTTGTTGTTTAGTCGCTAAGTCATGTTCAACTTTTGTGACCTCATAGACAGTAGTCCTCCAGGCTCCTTTGTCTCTAGGGTTCTCTAGGCAAGAATACTGGAGCAAGTTGCCATTTCCTTCTCCAGTGGATCTTCCCAACCCAGGAATCCAACCCTCATCTCCTTCATTGGCAGGTGGATTCTTTACTGCTGAGCCATCTGGGAAGCCTTCTGATATTAAGATATTCTTGAAGCCTGCTATTCTCATTGATGCTTACCTGTCAGTGCAGGATGGTCAAGAATGACTCCTTTCCTAAACTGCCTTTGGACGATTCTTCCTTTCTAATTAAAAAATCCCATTTCCACAAACACCATTAAAAGGAAAACCTGTGAACAATCCAAATCCTACTTCCATAAAACCATATATTTCACACCTCAAAGCCAAATATAGCAACAGAATTTTGCTGCTCTTTTAACTAAAAATAATTTAAATCGAATTTATTATTGGAGTAAGTACAACATTGTGGTTCAAACTGTGCTTTTTAATTCCACATCTAAATTTATGATTCAAATCTGGTGAATGTTTTACAAGAGAAGTGGTTATTAGTCTTGGAATAATTGTTCTATCTTTCTACTGTGTGAGAGCTTAATACAAGTTGTAAAATTTTTTTAGACGCTAAAGTAATCCCTGCATTTGCTAATCCTATTTATTAACTATCAAAATGTCTCCAGGCAATAGAGTCATAGACTACAAATTAACAACAGGTGATTGCTAAACATACTGCTTTTCAAATTTGAACATTTTCCTGTAATTTTCTAACTTTACTTTGAATTAAAAATGTTTTATCTTAAATAGTTTCTCAACAAGTATTTAGCGTTGTTCATGGTAATTAAACTGTAAATCTATTTTACTTTTTAGAATATATTATGGTACCATTTGTATGTATAATAGTTTTTTTCCCCCAAAATGTATGGGTTTGGTCTTTTAAAATGCTGCTCATTGGAGAGTTGTTGATTGTGAAGAGGTAGATTCTATGTAGATAATTGGAAGAGCTATATTACAACTGAACCAATGGAAGTTCTATAAATATGTTAAACATTAAAATTTTTAAATTTTAAAATAAAGCAGAAATACAGCACACTAAATACATAAAATAACAATAAGTTATACTAAATCAGTAACCATTGATACAATCATGTCGACCCTATCCAACTGTGATCCTAAATTATCCATCCAACATCATGATAATTGTGATGATAACTATGATATGATGAAGATGAAAGAGGAAAAGAGGAAGAAGATGGATCCTATTGGAAAAGGAAAACCACCCTTGGGCTTTTTCTCAGCAATTCATAAACCTTTATTTGTGAATTTACTTATTTACTTAATTTTATCGCAAACGTTTTCTCTGTAGTTAAATTTGTAATAGCCTGTGACTGTTTTGTAAGTTTGAATAAAGCAATCTTTTCTGAAGGTACTTTCATCACACTTTTGAACCAAGTGCAAAATGACTGATCTTTTTTGAAGGAATTTTGCCCTCCTTGCAGGGATGCCCCCAGCCATTGCGGTTTTTTTTTTTTTTTTTTTTTCTGAAGTTCCGGCTTTATTGATGAAAGGCACTGATTTTCTTTGCCTCCGCAGTAAGTTTCAATCATGAAATTTCCTCCAAGTTCAGACCCATTTGATGATGCGCTGAGCTCTCCAGGTCCTTCCGAGAGCCCCAGTCCCAGGCAGTTCTCTGGATAGAGAAGAGCCAAGCTAATTTTGGTCAGGCTGAGCAAACAGCTTCAATGCCTGACACCATTCAAACGTTCTCTGACCAAGTTTCTTTATCCAAGGACTCTCAGAGCACAGTTTTGCCCTGCCTATAACGCCAGTCGAGGGAGACCATCTCTACAACCTTCTCTCCCAGCCCCCTGGCAGAGAGGACCATGAATAGTTGCTCTGAAGGAAATGAGAAGTGGGGATCATGCATGGTGGCCACAAATGGCACAAAAGCTTGGAAATTTTGTAGTAAAGAAAAGGGTGAGAACTCTCATAGCCAGCCAGGAAGAGAACATCCTGGTGACAATGTCTGTCGTGCAACCTAAAAGCTGAGAATTGGGTTTCATTCGGTGGGAATGTTAGGACTCGAGCCCAGGAGACAGTATCTCAGGTGACCCCAAGAGAGCTGACTTGGAGGCGGCAGGGGAGGAGCCAGGCTATATACAAGTTTGCAACAAGGGGCAGGTAATCTGAATATGAAAAATTACTCTTAATTAAGAGACAACTAAATCTCTCACGTGAAGAGATTGTGTATGGGAAGATGCAAGTGTCCAGGCTTGCTGAAATCGTTTCTTTCATATGCATCTATTTTTTTTTTTTTTTTCTCAATAGAATGTCAGGTTGCTAAGGTTTCTTGAGACAAGCACATACAATCCTCACAAAGGGCTAGTGTCTCCAGTTGACAGATGGAGAAACTGAGATGCAAGAAGTTTGGTAAATTATCTGAAGTCCCACAGTGAAGAAGAGGCAAAGTGGGATTCAAATCTGGGCTTTTTGACTTCAAAGCCTCTCTCATTATGACCCTTATGAAGCTCTGTGTGTGTGTGATTTAACCATTAGAAAGTACAGAAATAAAAAAAAAAATAGTACGTGAAACTGAGGAGTCTTTGGGTAAAACTGGGAAATAGACTATTTTCCTTTAGTTGTCCTGCCAGCCTTTGCCCTGAACTGCAAATATCCCTAACCCCAGCTCCAAAAGCAACACAGCACAAAACTGCCTGACACCCCTTCACCTTCTGGAAGTTTCTTGAACTCTATTCCTATCTTAACTTCTTACTTTTGTGTCCTTTTTTCCTAAAAAGAAATTAATGAACACTAATCAGAAGTGAAAGCCGCTCAGTTGTGTACGACTCTTTGCGAACCTGTGGACTATACAGTCCATGGAATTCTCCAGGCCAGAATACTGGAGTGGGTAGCCTTTCCCCTCTCCAGGGGATCTTCCCAATCCAGGGATCGAACCCAGGTCTCCCACATTGCAGGTGGATTCTTTGCCAACTGAGCTATGAAGGTAGCCCCAATAAACTAATAAACTATTGCTCCCAAATATTATTTTAACAACAGTTTCTATTTTAACAAGAGTTTCCTGCAAACATATACCTTGTTCCAGAGATGTAACCTGACCGACAGAAATTTCCCAAAACATGGCCCTTCATCTTGACACACCTTTTAATCAGTCTGGCCATTCTGTCTCTGTAATTCACTGTAAAATCGCTTGTCTTGACCACTAGGTCAAGATCACTTGGTCTGAGCAATTGCATCTCTCTAGGGAGAAGGTAGATACCTAGCTTTCTCACTGTCTTCCTGGAAAATTCAAAGAGGAAATAAACATTATTTATCACAAGACCCCGAAACTTGTAAGTAGCTAAGACTTGGGATAGAAAACATCCTGGAGGTCTTCAAATGAAAGTTAACATTTAGGAGGGTCTGCTTGATCCATGAGCTCTGGCGAGACTTTGACATTCTCTGACCTGACCGCATAAATAATACAGCTGTAGCAGATAAGCGAAATAGCCCTGGGAAAGCTCCCCAGGTCTTTATCTGCAGCCTGGAAAGACAATGTGTGGCTGAATTTCCTTTCCTAAAGCAATCACACTTCTGGACCTCTCCTGCGGATTTTGACACTACAAACAAGCTGAATTTTCCTGGGAAAACGTCAATTGTTCCATATAGAAAAGATCTGCCAAAAGTTTCCTTATTATCTTCCTTTGTACTGTCTCCCTTTCCGTCTAGAATAACATAACTTTACGAGGAAAGGACAGAGGAGACCATGACTAAATAATTACTCCATGAACAGCTCAAAAAGACCAGCTATGGTTTCACTCCTGTTCAAAAGTGGAAATAATATTTCTTTCAGCTGCTACCCATAAAATATTTTTTGATGTGCAATGTCACGTGTGACCCTTATGCTGTTATGGATATTCTTCCATGAGCAAATTTCTCCCATGTCAGCAGTGGCTTTTCAGAATTCCCACAGGTAATTCTCTGTTTTGTCGTTGTTGTTTAGTCGCTAAGTCGTGTCCGACTCTTTTGCGACCCCATGGACTGTAGCCCTCCAGAGTCCTCTGTCTGTGGAATTTCCCAGGATATTGGAGTGGGTTGCCATTTCCGTCTCCAGGGGGTCTTCCTGACCCAGGGATGGAACCCACAGATTGGCAGGCAGATTCTTTACCACTGGGCCACCTGGGAAGTGCCCAACTCTCTGTATAATCGCTTATATTTAGGGATACAGTGAAAACTCCTTCTCTAGTTAGGATCTGTTGTGATCAATCAACAAAGACAACCAAGATTTTCTAAAAGCTTTACCATGCAGCTTTCAGAGTGTGAATTTCTAAAGCTTATAAAACATAACTCACAGAAATGTACAGTGAGTGTATTTTAAACATTTATTTAACTCATGAATGAAGGAACCAGAAGGATGAATACTGGTACAAAGACAGAGACTAGTGTCTATGATCAGTGGGGAAAAAAATTTTGAATAAATTTGCAAAGTTAGAAATGAAACTGGTAATTGTTTATGGGGGGATCCCCCAAAACCCAAAGCAATAAAAATTTGGTCTTATCACTGGTTATCTTTTCTGCCAGGCAGAAATCATTTGCACCCCATCCTCCATCTACATTGTTTTCACATCCACATTGATAGTAAACATTCGATCAAATTGAAAGAAAAGCTTTCTAGAGTTTCAGATGCCTCTTGGATGAATTTGGTAAATTGTTGGATGTTAAGCTAGTTTGACATTGAAAGATCACACAATAATTGTTCCCCTTATTTTTGAGCTTTGGGTAATTTTTAACACTTCTTTTCGGGGATAACTACAAGAGAATCGTTGATGAAATGGGATTTTCTGGCTGTTAAATCCCAGAACTTTCCTAAAACCTCTTTTCGCAGTCCCTACCTTTCCAATGGAATTGTTGTTAATAGTTGACTCAGGACAACTCAGTGCCTTTGGGGAGTGGTGTCATCGGCCCTCAACATGGAGACTGTGATAACAATGCTGACATCTGTGTGTAGCCTTTGTTGTATTTATTTTATTTTTCATTTTGTTAATTTATTATTTCACATGTAGCCTTTGAAGTGATTTCTGTAGTTTAAAAGAAGCTTTCATGTGCCTTGGTTTCTTTGTCCTCTCATTGGATATCTACAGAACAGCTGTCTTTAGTCAGGTTATTTATTATAAATATTTCATAAATAGGCAAATTGTTTGGAATTCCATTTCTCTACTTGCACCAGTGACAAAATCAACAAAATTCTTTCAGAAAGACGGAGACATTAACATGACCAAGAAACCCGAGAGAAGAATGTTGCAACGACCCATGTCCCCCCTCCAGAAACACCTGCTGACAATGGGCAGTGTGTCCAGCTGCCCAGGCCTTGTGTCCAGGCCATGCCTCTGCTGGGCACAATGGCCTGGCCTGAAAACAGCATTAAAATGCAAATGGAGGCCAGACCCGGAGCGCATCAACCCCTCCCACCCCTGAGGCTAAAAAGACTTCCTTTCAGAGGCTTCTGCTCCAACTGCAAAAGCTCTTCCTTTGTTCTTCCAGTTTTTAGGAATTCCTCCTCCTCACAGAAGCCCACGTCATTTTTAAAGTGCACAGAGCCGATTTCATCCCCAGGACTTAACAAGGAGGGTTAAGTTTAACCAGCACCACAGGGGCCGTCCCGGGAAAGTCCACCTTCTGCTCTGGGCCTTGTGAGAGGCCTGAGAGCGTCAGTTTCTTTGCTTCCATTTGCTTTTGTTGTTAACTGACATATACTGGATTTTCAGTGCTGTGTTAGCTTCAGGTGATTCAGTTTTACATACGTACGTATCTATTTGCTTCAGTCTCTTTCCCTTATAGGTTGCTACACAATTATTGAGTCTAGATCCTCGTGGTGCACAAGTCCTTGTGGGTTATGCTCTGTTTCACTTTTATGAGACCTGTTGTTAACCAGAATTTCCCAGAATTTGAATATTTCTGAGAAACTACGCAACAAGTCCCAGGGATGATGTCAAATGATACCTTTGTTAAAATCTAAACTTTGATGGTATCTGCTTTCTTCTGAAAAAGTAACTTTCACTCTGAGAGGGTCCAAGAATTCCAATCTAGGCCCTTGTCATACTGTTGTAGCCACGCGTTCCGAGAAACAAACTCACTCAGAAGGTCAATGCAGGTAGAGGAGTGCAGTTTATTACACCGGAGGGCCCAAGGTAGGGTCTCCTCTCAGCCAAGGACCCCGACCAGTTTTTGTGAAAACCTTATATACTCTAAGTGTACGTGCCCAAACCCACCTCCCCAAATTCCCTGAAACTCATCTGAACAAAGGTAAAGAAAGATACAATCAAAGGTAACCCATGGTTCAAATGCCTTAAGCCTAGGTAGTTAACAGGGGACAGTTATCAATAGGCCTGTGGTCATACCCAACAAGCATAATAGAATTTATGATTCTATTCAGTTACACAGATAATTAGGGTATTCTTTTAGGCAACAGAGAGTCTAGGCACGAGCCCTGGGGCTCTTCCTTCTGGGGACCTGGTTTTCCAGCTGGTATGTCGTTTCCATAGATACTGGGCATAGAGCTCAAGGTCCACAGTCCGGCCCAAGATGGAGTCCTGCTTTCAAGGTGGAGCCTCTTCTGTCTGTTTCCTCCTTCAATACCTCATCATCATGGGCTAAGGCCTGAGTGTCAAATTTCAACCCTTCCTATTTCTGAAGTGGGGTGGTCCAGGGCTGGCCGCCCCAGGTCGCCTGGCACTTGTCCCTGTAGCTGGGAAGTATGGGGAAGCTACTTCTTGAAATGGGGAAGGACATTCACAAGTTTAGGGTCTCATCTGAAATCCAACAGTCAACTACAGCGTGGTGGTATGCAGGTGAGGGGGCCACGGAGGCAGACCCTGGGGGTCTCCTTCTGCCGCTGCCCCCCGCCCCCCGCCTCTGTTCTGTGTCCCAAGGGCCTGGGAGCTGCAGGCAGGGAGCCCATGGTCCTCACACCTCACTTTCTAACTAGCTTTGGCCAGTGGAAACCCAGCAGATGAAGGCAGGGCAGAAGGGAGGTGAAACCTGGTGTTGTTCCTCCCCTCTTTGTTTGGGCAGCATCTCTTGAGACACTGAGTCTCCTCCCGCTGTGTGCCAGTTCCTGCTCCATAAATCCTTGTGGTTCCAAATTCCATCCTGTGAAGTCTCTGTATTAAATTGTCTCTTTGTTCAAATTTAGAATGGCTGCTGCCATCCCGACCTGATCCTGACATGGCCACTGAATACTGTGTGATTTGGGGCAGATGCTTTAACCTTCTGTGCCTCAGTGTTCCCGTTTGGCAAAGGGGTCACTTTGGAGAACTTTTGGGTGGCTTAGATGAGCTAATACTTGTGGCGGTGGTGGTGCTTTAGTCTCTTAAGCCGTGTCCGACTCTTGCGACCCCATTGACTGTAGCCTGTCAGGGTCCTCCATCCATGAAATTCTCTAGGCAAGAATACTAGGGTAGGGGGCCGTTTCCTTCTCCAGGGGATCTTCCTGACCCAGGGCTCAAGCCTGGGTCTCATACTTAGCCCCTGCTATTTGAACATTGCATCTCTGGTGCCTCAGATGGTAAAGAATCTGCCTGCAATGCAGGAGACGGGAGTTTGATCCCTGGGTCGGGAAGACCCCCTGGAGAAGAGAATGGCAACCCACTCTAGCATTCTTGCCTGGAGAATTCCATGGACAGAGGAGCCTGGTGGGTTAAGTTCATGGGGTCACAGAGAGCTAAACATGACTGAGTGACTAACACTTTCACTTTCGTAATAAATAACAGTTATTATAATTTTTATCAGGAAAAACTGCGCGTGGGCTGAACAGCCTCCGTAGGTGGTAACTGCACATTGGACTCACCGACTGTGAATCACAAACTGAAAAAGTCGTTCCCCTCTCTGTTCTTTCTGAACACATCAAGGGTTTCAGTTCATTTCTAGTGAGTCTTCACCACATCCCTATCTCCCACTCTCCCCTTCCTTCCGAGAGAAAATAGGTCTGAGATGTGTGGGAAGAATCTGATAGTATCATAGCATAGGTCTGTTTACACGGACTTCGTTTTACAGCCAACTTCTAGAGATAGCAAGTGATACCAGTTTTTCATGTTGGGAGGTGATTTTTAAAGCACCCTTAACAATGAATTTGTTTAAGTTAAAAAAAAAAAATTGGTTGGGAAAAACACAGAAGTAAAAATGTGTGCAGGTCCAGTGGTGCTCAGACGACCTCAGTGGGGAGCCCCCTTCTGCAGACTGTGTTCTCTGGGCCTACACCACAAACCAGGACACAGAGCAACAAAGATAGGTTCTACCTTCAAGGCGAGCGCCGTTCACATTCAAGATCAACAGGAATCAAATGACAGAACAGAATTAAATAGCAACTAATTTGTTACAGGTGCAAATTCTGTAGAAGTTCAAAGATGTGGGGGCCAAAGGGTGTTAGGAGAGGATGAAGGGGGAGACTAACTGGACGCCTGAGGGTGGCCACAGGTGCAGAGGACGGGGCAGGGCCCTGGGGAGGGCGCAAGGGGAGGGAGTGCGACGTGGGATGGGTTTTGAGTTTCTGGGGTAGAGCTCCGGCTCCGTGTCAGTGGGGTACTGCGGAATGTTAAGGAACGTGATGACAAATTAAGGTTAGGAAATGGAGAGTTCTGCACCATTAAGCATCAGCTTTGCAGGATAAAGCAGTCCTTACAGAATCATTTTTGGCAACGACCTGAGGGCCCTGATTGAAGCAAAGGCCCTGTAGGGAGCAAGTGCATCCAGCTGGGGAGCAGACACCCTCATCGAGGTGGGAACCCGTCCCTTAGGGCAGAGCAGGGGAAGGGGTCAGGTGAGCCAGGACGAAGGTCACGAAGGTCACCAGCTGAAGGCACTCAGCACCACAACTCAGGGGTTAGTGCGTTTTCCGGTGCTTCCACCTCGGCTCTTGTGAACAGTGCCACAAGCGACACGGCAGCGCTAATGTCTCTGGAGATCTTGACTTCCATCCTTTTAGAAAAACACTCAAGCAATGGGGTTGCTGGATCCCATGCTAATTCTACTGTTAATATTTTGAGGAAACTCCACGCTGGTTTTCATAGAGGCTGCACCATTTTGCACCCCCATCAACTGTTCCAATTGATCTCCTTGCCAACACATGCCTTGTGTCTTTTGATGATTGCCATTCTAGCAGGTGGGAGGCATTGAGCATCTTTTCACATGCCTATTGGCCAACCACTAACGAATGAATGGATAAAAAAATCATGTACTCTATATACACAATGGATGTATGAAGGAAAATCTGCCATATGCACCACATGGATGAACCTGGAGGAATGATGCTCAGTGAAATAAGCCAGACACAGAAGACGAGGACTGCAGGATCAGACTTACAGAAAGCATTTAAAACGGTCAAACTCATGGAGGCAAAGGATAGAGTCGTGGTTGCCGGGGACTTGAGGGAGGGGGAGAAGGGATTTGCTAAACTTGGGGATACGACATTGGCTACACGAGATGAATGATTCCTAGAGATTTGCTGCACAGCATCACTGGTGACAGGAAACAACAGTGTGTTGTACACTTGGTCTCTATTGAGAGTAGCTCTCAAGTGTTCTTGCCACAGTGAAAAGAATAAAATAAAATGAAAAGAAAAGCAATGAAATGAAACAAAAGAAAATAAATGAATTAAATTGAAATATAAGAAATAAAATAGCGTAAATGAAACGAAATAAAATTTGTCATGAGGACACAGGAGTGAGAACCAGTGCTGGGAAGGAGGGGTTAAATGATTTGCGTCAGACTGCAAACAGGAATGGGTCCAAGCCCTCCTGCAGCTTCCCACTAGGAAGGGGGTCGTGGCCCACGAGGAGAGTGGGAAAGTGTTTTCTCTCGTAGGGACATTTGTGCAGTGTGCTCTCCCGAGGGGACACTTATCAGGCTGAGGCTGTGTTTGTGGGGTCCTCGGGTCTGTCTGATCTTGTTTCTGCAGGCTTTTGGCTCTGAGGAGACATGTCTGCATCTGGAGTAAGAAGTAAAAGCAGCGCATACAAAATACACGGGCTGATTCCAAGATGGAAAAAGAGGAACCAGAGGCTTAGGGCATTAGCAGCCAGAAGGAAGGTGTGACCCAACTATTTAGATCTCCCTCCACAGGAGGGCTTAGCAACAGGAAGGAACACTGTTAACCCAACAGGGATTCCATCTTAATGAAGACCGCAGCCCTTTGCAGTTTAGAATTTGGTGGCCAGGTTTTTATATTTTACTGCAACTGACACATGAAGATTCTAGGAATAATGTGAGGCATCCCCTTCCTGCCTGCTGACCCCTTCCACGCATCAGAGGCATCTCTTTTCAAACCGTATCAGTGATGAAATGGCCCTCACTCTCCACCAAGGCAGCACATACACAATCCAACTGCATGGAGCAAGGTAAATAAACCGTGTTTACAGAAGAAAATTTCTTTTGTTCTAGAAATTGAAGACAAATGAGAGAACCTGCAAATGGTACACTTACGTTCATTATAAACTGCGTGGTGTAGACCCCGATTGAGCCACGTCCGTGAGAGAACAGTGGGATGAGGGAACAGCCTCAACAGCCACACAACAGAATAACCCCAGGGTAGTGCTCTCAACCTGGTCCGCTCATTCTCCCCAGATGCTCCAGAGAGGAAATTGCAATGAGATGTGTACCATCTGGTTCATAACACAGCAGAGCAGGACCTGGTAACAATATCCCCCCATGTAGGCTTTTAAAATAATTTCTTCTCCCTGAGCATAAAATGACTTCCCCATCTGTCTTATGAAAACAGGAGATAAATAAATGTTTATTCAACCTCATCCCTGTCAGAGTCATTGTTCTATAGGAAAAAGTATAAACTGTCTCTACTGTGGATTCCACAGTTATCTGTAGTAGATGAAGCTATTAGCCTTTGCCAAAGTTTTATGCAAGACAGGAAGTAAAACTTGCAAATGCATTCACACCTTATCCATTTTACAGGAGCAGCTGATAATATGAATATGGGGAAAAGTGTTGCAAATTGTGGTTCTGTTTGTTGATCCATTTTACAGCCAGTTTGACCAGTTTACACTAAGCCAGCAGACGTGGGGAAGGGTAGGCTAGGGGTGTCTCAAATTCTCTCTTTCCTTTAACTTTTTCTAGGTCCTCGTTTTCTGGGGCCTTGCCACCTGCTTCAGGGCCTTTAACCCTCATCCTAGGCCACCCCATAGGCTGAGACAGCAGGAGGGTTTCACTGTGGGCTGCAGTTACTCTGGGACCACCAAAGGTCACCATCTGCAACTCGAGAGGGTTTTCCCCACTGCTCAGTGGCCAATCTCTCTCCTGCTGATGGTTGCTGTGCAGATGAAATGAAATGTGCATGTGGAGTTAGTGACAAGGGCAGGACAAGTGGCAAGTGTTCTAAAAATACAGTACAAATCAGGGCAAGATGGGAGGGAATGGAGATGCCCTTAGTAATTACTCTGAGGTTATAGCATGGAAGGATAGGCTTGGGCAAGCAGGATGTGCAGTCCCTCTCTACACAAGCATTAGCTGCTATTATAATTAAGATTCTTATCATCATCATTATTTCCTGGAACCTCCCAGCTACTCCCTCTCCACCCTACCTCAGATGGAGCAGACACAAGCTCTAACTTCACAAAGGAAACAGAAGCCATTGGACCAGAACCCTGTCTTCCACCTTCTGAGTCTGCCAGCGGCCGACCAGCCTGCCCTGCTGCCCCAGGAGGGGAGTTGCCCTCCTCCCGAGGCCCTGCTCTGCCCCCTCCCTCCACCATCACCTTGTCCAGGTCCTTGCCAGGCCTCTTCTAGCTTCAAATGTGGGAGGCAGAAAGGCCAAGAGGAGACTCCACTTCCAAGATGGCAGCCTTGGACCACAGCTTTAACTTTGTGTCTTCTCCCTAAATTGTCAGGTGGAAAGAGTAGCAGAAGCTCCCTCAGTGTGCGTGATTTGAGGGCTGACCAACACATAGTATGCCAAGTATTTTGAAGAGCCGTCTGTATCTAAGTAAGTAAGTGAAAGTTGCTCAGCTGTGTCCGACTCTTCGCGACCCCATGGACTACACAGTCCAAGGAATTCTCCAGGCCAGAATACTGGAGTGGGTAGCCTTTCCCCTCTCCAGGGGTCCTTCCCAACCCAGGGATCGAACCCAGGTCTTCCTCATTGCAGGGGTATTCTTTACCGGCTGAGCCACAAGGGAAGCCCTGGCCCATAGTAAATACACAATATACATGGGCTACAATCAGCAGAGTCTCCTCCCAACAAGCTTGGGTTCCATCTTGTTCCCCCCAAGTCCTGTAATGACAGTATTTTATGTAATCCTCTTCACAACCCTATGAGGTAGGTTGTAATTATCTGACTTAATAGTCCTATAGCTACTACATGCTTGATTCTGGACCAACTGCTGGATACGCTGGGGGGATGCTGAATTAATAACAACTCCTGACCTCTGAAAGCCCATGTGACAAGGGAGACAGACGGGAAGTGAGTGGGTGTGTCATCCAATGAGGAACGGCGAGGGAGGTACAGGACGGTGGGTCCAGAGAGGACTTCTGGACTTCCACCATCCTGGTAGCTCCCCCAAGTCTGCTAATCCTTTAAGGGCCACCCCAAATTGACCCCTTTTTACCAAATCCGAGGAACTGGCAATTGGCTGTGACTCAGGGCATGAGCAGGCATTGGCCGAGCCGAGAGACGGCCAAGACCTTTCCAAGAGGGCATGCCCAGAACCATGGGAGGGAAAAATGGTGGCCCCCATCAGAAACTATGAGAAGAACAGAGTCATGAAAGCTGAGTGATCAAACAGGGGAGGAAGGAGAGAATTATCCAACCTTCTATTTCTAGGGCTTGAAATCCCCAGGGGTATCTGGAAGATAGAAACAGCATCTCAGTGAGGTTCATGGAGACAGGTCAGGCTGGAGAGTTGGTGGAGGGGGAGGTTCTGGGCCTGCAAGGGGAGGCAGCCACTGTCCCCAGCGGGGCCACCCAGACTTGGGCCATGAATGCCTGTGCAACCGTAGACGCATGACACAGACAGTGAACCAACCTTGGGGACAAGAGCAACATGAGCACAGATGATGAAACTGCAAATTCTTGCCAACCCCAGGGCTCAGAGAGGTTTATGTGAGTTATAAAAATAAAGAAATATGACGTTCTTAATCCTGTGTCATGAATCAAATTCTGACTTGGCTCAGCTCCGCTCGACAAAACGTCTGTAGTCACCTGTTCGCTGAGCACTGCACCCCCACGCCTGCCTCCAGCCCCTGCTCCTGCCTTCCATCTCCAGCCTCTGCCATCCTGGTAGCTCCCCCAGTTCTGCTAATCCTTTAAGGGCCACCCCCACATTGACCCCTTTTACCAAATCTATGGAAACAGTGGCAGATTGTATTTTCCTGGGCTCCAAAATCACTGCAGATGGTGACCACATCCACGAAATTGAAAGATGCTTGCTCCTTGGAAGGAAAGCTATGAAAAACCTAGACAGTGTATTAAAAAGCAGAGACATCACTTTGGCATCAAAGGTCTGTCTAGCTATGGTTTTTCCAGTAGTCATGTATGGATGTAAGAGTTGGACCATAAGGAAGGCTGAGCACCAAAGAATTGATGCTTTCGAATTGTGGTGTTGAAGAAGACTCCTGAGGCTCCCGTGGACAGCAAGGAGGTCAAGCCAGTCAATCCTAAAGGAAATAAGCCCTGAATACTCATCAGAAGGACTGATGCTGAAGCTGAAGTTCCAATGCTTTGGCCACTGATGTGAAGAGTCGACTCATCAGAAAAGACCCTGATGCTGTTAAAGATAGAGGACAGAAGGAGAAGGGGACAACAGAGGATGAGATGGTTAGATGGCATCACCAACTCAATGCACAAGAGTATGAGCAAACTCCAGGAGATAGTGAAGGACAGGGAAGACTGGCGTTATGCAGTCCATGGGGTTGAGAAGAGTTGGACATGACTTAGCAACTGAACAGCAACAATTGTGTCTTCCAGCTCCCACTAACTTCTCTGGTACCTGATAAGGATGCAAGGATGTGGTTCACATCCTTGTAATATTAATGGTAAGACATTGTCATGTCCAGCACAGGTATCCTGCATATGTGTTCTCATGTCCTCCATGAATACAGCCTCAGACAGGCCTCAGACAAGGAACTCAAAAAAGTGTGAGTCCAATATTCAGAGGCTCCTGGGTAATGACCCACTATATTACTTTTATGGACAGTGCAAACAGGGTGCCAAAAATATTGATGATTCTTCATCACTGCATTTGTTTGCCCACACTTTAATTTATTCATCCCCCCAAAATTGATTGGGTGCCTACTATGTTCCAAGGACCACACGCAAGATGTTTTTGATAAGAAGAGAATGTTTTAACTGAACAGAAATACCAACAGAGTTGCTTTTGGTTCTGGTCTTTTTTTAAAAAAGTGGATGGATATTTTCTGCCACGGTTCTGTTTCTGGTTTCTCAGGAACCTCTGACTATACACCTGGCTAAAGTGAAGGGAATCTGTTCTGCATGGTGTAGCCTTTTGGGGGCTCTATGGGGACCTCACAATTTGCTAGCTCACCACACAGCATCTCATACCTGAGTGTTCTTTTCAGATCTTGGCAGGTATTAAGAGAGGAGTCTGGGAGGCAAGGCCCAGGGGCGTCAGAACCCTAGAAATCTCCATTCTTAGGAGGGAACAGCAGGATTCAGACAAGCCTTCGGAAATCCTCACAGTAAACCAGCTCCATTCTGCATCTTCAAACACAACCCCCTTCTCAATCAAGGATTTCTTCCTTTGTCCTTCCCGACTTCCTAAACAATTTCCTTCAACCTCATTTTATGTAAACACAAAATTCCCCTGGTGACCCCTTCATGTGTGTGCTTTTCCCACTGGCCTCCACACCAAGTAAATATTTACTATTCTTTATTTAGCATCTACCATTGTATGCCCTGCAGTCATTCAGTTTGTCAATACCGCCTGTGACAAAGGCGAATTTTGTGTCCTGGAAGGTCCAATTCCTTTTATACACTAATTTTTCTTTTGTCCAGAATAGAGGTTTATTGTAGAAAATGCCAAAAAAAAAAAAAAAATGTAGATAAACAAAGGCAAACATTATTGATGATCCCACCAGCCTAGAGTGAATCACTGTTTCAAAACTTTTGGAAGTCTGTTCAATAGAACGTAGTGGGTCCAGAACTCAGTTTTGATGAAGCGTAAGACATGCTGTTTACTAAATGCATTCCTCCTTTAACCATGAATCATGAGCCTGTCTTCATGAACATTTTTGCAGGATGATTCTTGGGACTCAGTGTCTAAAAGTAGAAGTTTAAGGTCAAAATGTACCCAGTTTTCAATGGTTTTTGCCACAAATTCAGAGCCTTGAACCAATTAACACTCTTCTCAGCTGAGGGCTTCCTGCCTTCTGCTCTGCTAACACTCACTGGTCTATTCCTTTACAGCCTTTGCCAGATGGATGGATATAAGAAATCATTATCTCGCTGTTTCAGTTTTTGAAACCCGTGTAAAGAGGGGGACTGGTTAACGAGATAAGTCAACACGGCAGCGGTTCCTCCATTAAGTTAGGAACGCACAGAAGGGGGTCTCGGGCCGTCTTCCCCAAGCATGTAAGTCAGTAATGAGTTTGGATGGAGAGACGGGCCCTGGAAGTGGTTTACGTGCAGGACTGCAAGGGCGCTTAAATGCTTCTACAAGGTCAAAAACGGAAGACTTTGCCACTTAATCGACAAAAGTAGTATTTACTGGGTGCCTACTGTGTTGCAGGCATTTTGTTGTGGACTTTCCAATCTCACTGGGGGAGAAAGATGACAAGCAAGTAAACAAATAAAGAAGGAAACACCTGACTGCTGTAAGGGCTGAGATGAGTAAAACTGGGAAGGTTTGTCTTCCTGTTGAACACATGAGTCTTCCCAGTGAACTGACCTGGGAATGACTGAATTCAGCAAACGTATACAGAATATCTGGTGTATTCCAGGGGAAAAAAGCAAACAAGACTTGGCTCCTTACTTTAAAAAGTTCTAATCAGTTTGAGGTACAGAAGTTGAGGAGAAATAGAAATCTAAGGGCCGTTTCTGACTTTCTGGTGGGACAGTAATATATGCTTCTCCAGTGCCACATCAGTGTGGTCATCTGGACAGACATGGTCTCCACTGTGCTAAGAAGTCAGCCTTGCCCAGGGTCAAGCGGTTGGTCAACTTCCCAGCTGGGACTCGCCCAGGGCCTTCTGACGCCAACGCTCATGTTCTGGCCATGACACTCCTCCCACTTCGAATGGAGCGAAGAATCAGAGAAGAAAAGGCATTGTGGAGAGAGAGCAGAGGTGAAAGGGTCATCTGGTTGATTACACAAACTGAATCTGATATTCACAACTGTCTGCCTCATGCCAAACCACCAGTCTGAGCATCCAATTCAAACAGGCGGCCACTTCCTGGGAAAATACTCATTAGACCCATTCTTTGGTGCTGAGTGCTCCAACCTGACTCTGCACTTGCATTATTTTCAATTTTTGTTTTTCATTTCCGGCTAGTTGGGCTGATGATAGAGTTCACGAGGCTTCAAGTCAGAAGGCTTGGAGTTGACCTAATAGGGCCAAGCTTCATCCCAGAAAAAAAAAAGATCTGATTTCTGTTTGCTGTACTCTCTCTGTGGGAACAGAGGCAAGTGCACATTAAAACCCAGGAAAAATCATCCTGCTAGAATGAAGCCTACAGAGAAAAATCTGAAACCAGAGTGTCGGAGAACAAAAACACACAGTTTTGAAATCCTAAACAGAGAGCCCTCATTCACTGCAATTCTCCCAAATGGAAGCAAATGGATTTTCCTCTAGATATGCTCAGATCAAAGTCAGCTTCTGTTTCAAATGCCCCCTTGAGTCTGCCAAGGCGTTTTCTTTCCTGTTTTCCAGTTTATTGGGGAGACCACACACGTTTCACAAGGGCCCCTGCAGTGGTTCCCTGGGGCTTTCGGGTCAATCCAAAGTCACTGATGACAGATGACAAACAGACCAACGCCGATGGCCGTTCTCAGGAGCATCTCTCCATCCGGTCTATGGAGGAGAGTGGGGCTGGGGCTAAGGCGAGAAGAGCAGAGAGGAGGTGAGGAGGGGTGCTGGGGGGAGGGAGGGGAGAAGGGTTGGGAGAGGCAGAGAGGCCCCCGAAGAGGCTGGTTCAAAACTAGGGATTGCTCATCTTTAAACTGGGGATAATAGGGGACTATCCTGGTGATCTAGTGGCTAAGGCCTCACAGTCTCAGTGCTGGGAACCTGGGTTCCAACCCTGGTCAGGGAACTAGACCCCACATGCTGCAACTGAAAATCCAACACGCAGCAGCAAAGACCTGGCACAGTCAAATAAATGAACTAATTAATGAAAATATTTTTAAAAATAAATAAATCGGGTACTATAAACCCCAGTTCTGTATGGAAGATCTAGATGTTCATATTTTCCCGGTTTATAGACATTTGCATGTTGCTGGTCCTCTGGACCAATTTATCCACATGCTCTCCAAACGGCTGTGCAATGACAAGTTCTGATGTGCTGTCTAAGATTTGTGAGTACATGCAACTAAAAAGATACAGTGGCTTTCGCTTTGTTTGAATGAAATTGAGTGAAATTTGTTCTTCGGCAGACGCTGAGCCAGGAGCCTCCTGGATGTTAAGTACCACCCCCTGCAGTATCGACCCCTGGAGCTCTGCCCACAGAAGGAGCAGGAGCAGGATACCTCGGAGCAGGGCCTCGCTTAACAGGCCGAGTTTGCTCCTGCAGGAAACAAGCCAGTGATTTGTGGCCCCTCCTCTCTGCTTCAGCAGCCCCCTCTCCCCTACCAGCCCTGTTCCACCTGATTTGGCAAGAGCTTGACCTCAGCAAACCTTCCGCCCATTGATCGGGTGAGGTTAGGTGACAATCTGGGTATGTTCGTGGGTGCTTCCATTTTAAAAAGACACTTTAACAGAAAATGAAGACCTCACTGATTGCAGGTGTTGGGCTGTACCCCACAGGCCTGCAGGCCTTGCAGCTGCCCAGCCACAGGATGGAAGACAGAACCCGGAGTCAGCACCAGGGATGTCAGCGATTTATTGGACAGGAAATCTTACAAGTCAGAGGCGAAGGTCTGGAGCGACACCCCACCACCTATGGCTGGTGGCAGGCAGGATGTGACAGCAATCTTGGAGACACAGAGGAGGAGGAGGCCATCAGTTACAGGGTACATGGCGTCACAAGGGCTCCCGGTTGCCAGGGGGACTGGGGCGAGGGCCACTGTTCTCCCATTCACGATCTAACACACCGGAGCAGATCTGGTCCAAGGGCAAGAGCAGTCATTAGCTGGTGGGGACCCAGGGGCTCAAGATGATCATGCAGGTGGTTACTGATTAAATTTCCCACTTAGGCGGGGAAGGCAATCATGCACATTAGGTGAGAGTGAGTCAGGGCTGGGTCCTGCAGGGGATTTACAAGGAGCTGGAGAGCGGCCATCTTGTGGGACCTGACCATCTTGTGGGTGGGAGTCAGGGGGGACCCTAGAGGCAGGCATATTGGATCTGAGTCTGAAGAATGTGCCCAGATAGGGGAGGGGAGGCTGGCAGCTTCTTGAGCCAAAAGAAAGACAGACACGTGTTCCCTGCTGAGGCAGAGGGATGGACTGCAGGTGGGCATGTGTCTGGAGACGAACCTTGAGTCTGGTCTTACTCCAGGGCAAGGTGAAACCCCTAGAGGTTTTTGGAGTGAGACACTCAAACAGGGTCTTTAGTGCTTTATTTGTACTTATTTATATCTTCAAATTTTCCGTTAAAACTTTTTGTAACATGGTTCTCACAATACCATTAGAATCATTTTGACTCTATAGGACCATAATATAATGATATATAATACAGTGTTTTAGATAAAAACCAGACATAAAATCACAAGTGTGTGCTGGTCTTGGGTATAAAATCTGCAGGAGGGTGGATGAAGCCTAGAGGATGCACAGACTCTCATGAGAGTTCGTGTGGCATGTGGGACGGGAGGGGCTCACACTGACCTCTCACAGTTTTTTCACATTTTCCTCTGTGTACAGTTTGGAATGAGTCTAAGTAAATAAGAATCGACATCTCTAAGCATTGATAGATACCATCTGCAAGATATCCATCCAGCCTTCTACCTTGAGAGCTTGCCCAGAATACCAAGTACTCACTTTATTTTCTCTATCTAAAAAAAAAAAAAAAGAGAGAGAGAGAGACTGTGCATTGTATATTTGTGAAATAAACAAGATCCTGAATTGGCGCAAGTGGTAGAAAATAGCTGATGGAAAGATTTACATGTCACCAAAGCAACCAGCTCAGGATTTCCCTGATGGCTCAGAGGGTAAAGCGTCTGCCTGCAATGCGGGAGACCAGGGTTCGATCGATGGGTCAGGAAGATCCCCTGGAGAAGGAAATGGCAACCCACTCCAGTACTCTTGCCTGGAAAATTCCATGGATGGAGGAGCCTGGTAGTCTATAGTCCATGGGGTTATAAGGAGTCGGACACAACTGAGCAGCTTCACTCACTCACTTGTAGCAGGACCACTCCTGATGCTTGTTGCTCCCAACACTGTTTTGTGAACTGTGTACAGGTCTGCAAACACCCTTGTTAAGAAAGGAAGATGATGTCATGGGTCTGAAACCATTGGAAGAGGCAAAAGCAGAGATCTCTGGAGCCTGTGTTTGCACAAGCCCAGGTGTGTAGATGTCGGTGGTTTCCAAAGCACCGTCACGAGCTGTGACCCTCACACAGTTCAGCGTGATGCATGGCAAAACAGGATGAAAGAGTCTCCCATCCTTGGCAGGGTTCTGAGGACAGCTCTGGACCTGGCAGGTAGCAGTTCCAGTCATTGAAGAGTCAAAACAGAGAGGTGGAGTGTGCTCAGGGCAGCCTTGGGCAGGCACTGCTTCTGGGAGAGAGGAAGACTTCTCACAAGGAGGAAGCACTTCTTGGAGGCTCATTGATGAAGGGAAAGCAAACTTGCAAGTGGTAGAAATGGAGGATCTAAGGAATAAACAGCCCTGAGTGGAAACACCCATTGTTGGTTCTGGAATATTCTAATATAAACAACAAATGACAGACAGCATCCATGAAATCTTCTCTAATCCACAAAAAGTTGGAAACAAACTCTTTCAGCTAATTAAAACATTACCTCCAAACAGCAGTAAAAACATATTGAGAAATCACTAACTACTAGAAGAAATGGTCAAAGGAGTAAAAATTGGTTCCCTGTCCTATTAAGAGAGCCATATCTCTGTTACATCTCAAAACATATTTGACTCATTTGTAGGGACATTTTCTTCTGGTCCCTGCACTGTTTTCTGCAGCCTGCTTCTGTTCATGCCTTTGTTGGATTGGCTTTCATGCTTCCAAGTTGGAGGCACCCTCAAACATCAGTGTCTTTGCCCATTATTCATACTTAATGTGAGACAGTGACAAACTCCTCAAGACTCCTGATGCTGGAGAGCATTTGTTGACTGGTGAGGCTCCTTGCAAGCTAAGGGAAGCAAACCATTGGCTTTTATTTGGAATTCTTCAGTGTCAGTATCTAGACATCTTTATTTTGGGTGCTTACACATGGCTGCCAACATTTTGGAAACCACGCTGGGGAGAAGAACCGGAGGTCTCACTGTGAAGTATTAAGATTTTTATTTAAATTCTGACTCTCACCTGAGACTCCCTGTATGTTTGGTGATCCCAAGACCAGAGCTTCTCTATCTTTCTCCTGGAGGCAGTAGGTGAAGGTCTGTACGTGTACATGAGGGGTTAGGGATTTTCCCTCTGTTAACATAGATTTCCCCTCTATGCCCCTCCTCCAATTTCTGCCCTGTCCCTCCCTGCTGCCATCCCTGCCTGAGCACTAAGACCTTCAGAGGCCATGTGGGGTGAACTGAGTGTGCTGGTGGTTCTTCTGAGTTCCCTTAGATGGTGTCTTTTTATCTGCTTCTTTCATCCAAAATGTTTGTCTGTTGAGGTCTCCTGTCCTCTGCTGTTGCTATTGACAGAGTCACACACTGAAAGTGACATTTTAGTATAGTTTGAGCAGGAGAGGAGACAGGTGGCTGTGGCCAATATACCATGTTTAGCCAGCAGTCTAGGAAGAGAGGTGGATAAATTCACTGAACAGACAAAGACCCCAAAGAGGAACAGTCAAGGGAAAGGAATACAGCTTTGCATCCCGACTGCCACTGTTCTCACCCCATATTCTTCTGTACTTGGTCAAGCTCTCTAAGTCCCAATCTGAATGTCATTAGTCTCTGTATTAGTCAGCAGAGTTGACCCAGCCGCAGTAACAAATGGGCCCAAGGTCTCTGTGGCTTTAACGCAACAAAAGCTTGGGTTTTTTTGGCTCATGTCACATGACCAGCGTGGACAGTTAGTGGGCTGTCATTTTAACCACCCAGGAACCTAGCTGAAAGCCCAGACTTCATGATCACCAAGGCAAGGCAAGTCACATGTCCTCCAATTTTAACGGAGGAGAGAAATGTAACCCTACGCTCAGGAGATTGAGGGTACCTATAAATAGCGCTAATGACTGCCAAGTTCCCAAGACCTAGGGCACAATTCACATGCTACAAGAGTGCTTTGAGCCTGTCACTGCCCAGAACACTTGTAAAAGGGCAAATATTGAATTGTACCTTTTGGAAGTCCCCTCCTGCTCCACCAACACTGAATGCCCCAAAGGCAGAGGCTGAATGTTAACCACGTCTCTAACCACAGAGCACAGAACAGAGGCTGGATCAGATCATGTGCTGAAACAAACACACATTTTTCACTACTCAAATTTTGTTCTCATCTGATATTTTTGCTATACTTACAGCCTTCAATAAATTAGTCCTTCCTTTCCTGAATTTCCAGAAGGAATGGGCACCATTTCTGAGGTCGTATGACTCCTGGATCTCAGGACAGCTAAAGAAGAGTGATGACATGACATTGGATAAATGACCAGTAGAATTAAGACGTTAACAAATATGTCGTTGGCTTTCTAACTACAGAATGGTAAGAACACACCACCCAGGTGAGCGGGAAAGTTTCTGCCTGATAAGTAGGTTAAACATCTTTTACATCATATTCACTTTATTCCAGAAATACTTTGAGTGTGCTATCCTGTGTCATTGGTGTGGACACTTTCATAAATATGCATACAGAAAAACACACTGACCTTCATATTTTAGTAAACTTTTGCTCCTTGGTAAGTATAAAAGCTCATGTCCCTTTCCTTAAAAAGTGTAACATTCCAGAGTTGTAAGGCCTCCATAATTTTCCTTCTTGCTTTGCTATTTTTATAACCAGAAATAGCAGATGGGAGTGATTCATGAATTCCATTAACAATGGTAAATTTTTAACAAGGGAACCTCCCTTCCCCACTGTCCACTCCCTTAATCTCCTTATCAAATTAGTACCTTTATTTTCACAACAGAATGGCATTCCTCCCCTGTAGTTCATGCTCAGTTCAAGCCCTGGTGGAATTCTACTTTACTTCTCACCATTAGTTTGGAAGAGTCTGTACACCACGTGATGCAATTTGCACAGTTATTTATGGGGACCATGCGTGTTCACAGAGACGAAGAATTTGACAATTGTTACCAAACAGTGTTTCCAGTTCCTTGATTTGCTTGCACATACCCTCCAATAACATTGTCTTTTCCTCTTCTTCTAAATCGTCCTGAAATACAAAGGCTGGATTCAGAAGGGGTGAATTCTCAATTACCCCTGCCATCTGGCATCTGAATCATTGGAGACTCCAGGCCAGAAAGAATCTGATTCTGTCCCCCAGCCCACCTCCCAGCCCCCGGTCATGTGAGAAAGGTGCTGGGCTGCACAGACTCCACAGCTAGAGGCAGTTTCCCCTGCATTTTAAAATCATTATCAGAGTAATACAGTACACAGTACAAAGATGGGAAAATACAGAAACCTCCAGACACAAGCCTCCCAGAAATCACTGCGTCTAACATTTTGTTCTTTCTCCTTCTATTCACTTGTTCCCTCTCTTCCTTCCTTTTTTCTTTCTCTCCTATGTTTGACTTTGTATAGCCAGGTGTGCTGTGTGTGCTCTCATGCCTGACTCCTCGTTACCCTATGGATTGTAGCCTGCCAGGCTCCTCTGTCCATGGGATGCTCCAGGCAAGAAGACTGGAGAGGGTTGCTATGTCCTCCTCCAGGGGATCTTCCCCACCCAGGGATCGAACCTGCATCTCCTGCACTGCAAGTGGATTTTTTACCCACTGAGCCACACACATGTATATATGTGGGCTTTCCTGGTGGCTCAGCAGTAAAGAATACACCTGCAATGCAGGAGTTGCGGGAGACATGGGTTTGATCCCTGGGTGGGGAAGATCGCGACCTATTCCAGTATTCTCATCTGGAGAATCTGATGGACAAAGGAGCCTGGTGTGCTACAGTCCGCAGGATCACAAAGAGTCAGACACAACTGAAGTGACTCAAAACACAAACACAATCACACATATATTATACACAATCACACACACACACAATAGGAGTCAAACAGTAATAACTGTTTTGAAAATTACTTTTTAAGCTTACCAATAGATCACAAGCATTTTCCAATAAAATGAAATATTTTTTGAAAAAATGTATTTTAGTGATTGGATAGTAAGTATTTCCTCAAATGGGTGCAGCATTCAGTTCAGTTCAGTTCAGTTCAGTCGCTCAGTCATGTACAACTCTTTGCGACCCCATGAATCGCAGCACGCCAGGCCTCCCTGTCCATCACCAACTGGAGTTTACTCAAACCCATGTCCATAGAGTCGGTGATGCCATCCAACCATCTCATTGTCTGTCGTCCCCTTCTCCTCCTGCCCCCAACCCCTCCCAGCATCAGGGTCTTTTCCAATGAGTCAGCTCTTTGCATGAGGTGGCCAAAGTATTGGAGTTTCAGCTTCAGTATCAGTCCTTCCAATGAACACCCAGGACCGATCTCCTTCAGGATGGACTGGTTGGATCTCCTTGCAGTCCAAGGGACTCTCAAGAGTCTTCTCCAACACCATAGTTCAAAAGCATCAATTCTTTGGTGCTCAACTTTCTTTATAGTCCAAATCTCACATCCATACATGACCACTGGAAAAACCATAGCCTGGACTAGATGGACCTTTGTTGACAAAGTAATGTCTCTGCTTTTTAATATGCTGTCTAGGTTGGTCATAATTGGAGGAGGGAATGGCAAACCACTTCAGTATTCTTGCCTTGAGAACCCCATGCAGCATATTTTATTTAAATAAATTTTGATCATTGAGTACACATAGTTCTTCTATATTTTGCTTTTATAACTTAAGAAACAACATGCCATCTTTTAGGTAATTGTTTTGCACATCTCTGACCTTAGCTGAGGTTAATTTACTTAAAGTGGAGTCACAATGCTTCTCTTTGGAGTTACAGTTTGAAGGGTCTGAATGTTTCCCAGGGTTTGGATGCATGTCAGATCCTCTGTGGTACTGAACATTCTGCCAGCATAGAGTGTCTCTTCTCTGAACTGGCACCGATAAAGGAGTCTCATCACTTTAAACACATTTTTGATCATTTGACCTGTAAAGTGGTGTTTCCTTGTTATAAGCTTCATTTCACTTATTCCTAGTATAGATGAAACTTCTTAATTACTTTTTTTTGGTTACCAAAGTTACAAATGATCACTGTAAAATGTGCAAATACTTTAAGTTAAAACACTCAACTTTTTAAACTATTTCACAAACTTGATTTTTTAAAAATAGACTTTAATTTTTAGAGCCATTTTAGATTCACAGGAAAATTGAGTAGAAGGTACAGAGATGTCCCATATATCCTCTCTACCTCTCGCCCCTGCCCTCCCCACCACGCATAGCCATCACCGTCATTTACATCCCTAACAGGAGCGGAGTCTGAACCTGCATTGACACGTCATCATCACCCAGAGTCCATCGTCTCCATTAGGGTTCTTTCTTGATGTTGTACATTCTCTGAGTTTGGACAAATGTATAATGGCATGTATCCACAGTCTAGTATCATGCAGAGTAGAATACTCGACTTTTAAGTAAACATTTTCTATGATCTGACACTCCTAAATTAATCATAGTTTAATAGTATGAAGTATCCTGTTTCAGATGTCTTTTTCTTCAAACTATGCTGTCTGGTTTTCCCTTCTGGATCCAAAGGAGTTTATTAAGTCTGTTACTCTTAATAGGCAAATTTATCCTCAAGAAGAACACTGGTGCCAATTATCATCTTAGGACTCTGTGCACTCAAGTACATTTTCTATTTTTGCTTCAGATACTGTTTCTTTTAAAAGATGCGTGTCATTCATGTAGTTGAAGTTTCTGTGCCCCTCCTGTTCTATACCAGGTCAGCATGTTCAGATCTATGGAGGATTCTACTGAATGAATATGGCGTAATTTATTCATTTTCCCATGTATGGGCATTTAGGTCTTTTCTAATCCTTCCATCCTTATTTATGCAACATTCTGTGGGATCTATTGTGAGTTAATGAAACGTAGGAATGGAGGATATAACCATCATCAACTAGATTATTGAGAAGAAGAAGCAAATTGTCTTCCGGGGAGACTTTCCCATTTACAGTCACCCCCACCCTGCCAAGACCCTTTATACACACACAACACAACGCACACACATAGAACAGAAAAGTCATCTTGTCTCTACATCTGCACCACTGGCTATTGTCTTATTTTTTCTTCTACACATCTTCTATTTTACTTGTCAAGCTTCCTTCTTTGGTCTACCTGGAATTTGCTGGGTGGTAAGAGGGCTTCCAGGTGGTGCGGTGGTAAAGAATCCAGCTGCCAATGCAGGAGGTGCAAGAGACTGGAGTTTGATCCTTGAGCAGGAAGATCCGCAGGATTAGGAAATGGCGACCCACTCCAGTGTTCTTGCCTGGAAAATTCCATGGACAAAGGAGCCTGGCGGGCTACAGTCCATGAGGTACCAAGAGTCAGACACAACTGAGCACATATGCGTATATATTTAACTTTGTTTTCCCATATGATGGTTAGCTGCTTAATACCACCGTTGCATCATCAAGTGTTTCCATCATGACTGTTTTGTTGTAGAGCTTTGATGCAATCCTCAAAGCATAAATATACCTGGATTGGCTTCCAAGCCCTTTGCTCTGTTTTCTTGGACTATTTGGTCACCTTTTTGAGGATGTTCTAATTAGCTGCTGTAATGTTATGAGGTTGGGAGAAATGGTCAGTCTCCCTTGCCCACCCCCCTTCTCACTCTCCTTTCTTCAGAACATCTCTATTCTTAACACTTTGGTCTTCCACATGAATTTATTGATAAAACTAATGTCAATTTTCATTAACAACCTTATGGGACTTTGACTGGAATTGCATAGAATTCATACTTTAATTTGGAGGTAATTGATATAGCTATAAGTTGTCTTTTGACTTGTAAACACAGGATGCTTTTTTTTATTATTTGCCTATTTCTAAATTGTGTTATCATTGTCTCAGTAAAACTCATGCTCATCCTCTGTTGTATTTATTCTTAGATTGCAAAGTTTTCTGTATTTTTGGCAGAAATTTCTATAAGTACATTTTCTAATTCATGGTTGCTGGAAATAATAACTTTCTTTTTTAAATCTCTCTCTCTCTGTGTATTTAGTTTGGGTTTTCTTTTTTTTTTTTTTTTGTATGTTTGAAGGAGGGGATCTTTTTTTTTCCTGATTTTAATACACTTGTTTGTTAGTACACTATACTTGTTCTCGGTACAATGCTAATATTAAATTAAATGTTAGAAGCTATAATAATAGACAATATTATCCTGTTCTTTACTTCAAAATAAATGCTTCTAATGTTTCACCACTCAAATAGGGTGATTTCTGGATGTTTCATTGATGGCTTTTATTAAATAAAGAATGTTCCCTTTTCTTATTTCTTTGCTAAGAGCTGTTATTTGATCATGTATGAGTGTTAAATTTAATTGAGTGTTTTCCTGCATCTACTTGGATGACCATATGGTTTCTTTGTAAATCTGGCAACATAGTAAATTATGCTAATAGGTTTTCATATATTAGGTTATCCATACCCCCAACCCTTTTAGTCAGAATGAAATACTTTCAATTTCTCTTGTAGCTTTCTTTTTACAATCAACATTTTTTCATCTTGTGATGATTTAAGAGTCAAATAATTTGTCCTTAGTACTAGTGACTAATTTTATAGCTTTAAATAACATGGACAGATAGCATTAAATTTTTTTCAACTCCAGAAACCGTATTTTAAAAATGAAACAATTTCTTGCCTCTCTGCTATGAAAATCAGTGTAATATGCTTCAGCCCACTCCTTTTGATTAACAAGCACAGGAATTTTAGCTTCTCCATATTACAGACTATTCTAAAATTTTACTTTATAAACTTTTCTTTCAATATGTTGACATCTATAGCCTTCATAAGCATAATGACCACAGTTGTGTATCTTTAACCCTATGTTTAAAAGCTCACTACTGGCCTTTTCGTAATACCTTCCTTTGGTTCTGAGTTCTTCATTTTCAGTAATTTCAAGTACGGCTTACTAGTTTTTCCAGGAGGAGTCCTTTGCATTTTTGATAATGACTTTATATTGACTTTATACATAATGAGCAACCTCATTTGGTACAAAAGTTAAGACACACAATCTCTCTTCAAAATTCCACGAGCTTTCCTTCTGTGCTAAAGTTGTGTTGTGGAGCTGTCTGAGGACAGTGGCGCTCAAGTTTTCCTTCTCCTTTAGGCTAACTGTGTTTTCTGTATGTGGAAGCTGGTGGTTTTCTTGGTTCATCTGTAGAATTAATTTTTCAGTATATGTGCTCAGTCATGTCTGACTCTTTGCGACCCCATGGACTGTAGCCCGCCTGGCTCCTCTGTCCATGGGATTCTCCAGGCAAGAATAGAGGAGGGGATTGCCATGCCCTCCTCCAGGGGATCTTCCCAGCCCAGGGATCAAACCTGCATCTCCTGTGTCTCTTGCATTGCAGGCAGATTCTTTACCTGCTGAGCCATCAGGAAAGCCTTAAATAATTTTTCCAGGATGTATTTCAGGGTCTATTGTCTCTATTAAAATTTTCTAGGAAAATGATATAGTCTTTCAAGCAGCAGATTGAGTTCTTTCCTCACTTTAAGAATGATTTTTTTTCTCTAATACCTCTGATAAATAGTACTGTGTGTGTGTGTGTGTGTGGTGTGTGCATGTAGTGTGTATATGTATGTGTTTAATGCATTTAGTAATAAAGAACCATATGGGAATTATATAAGCACCTTGGATCAAAGTGATGTTATTCCAGCAACAGATGGACTGGTGTTGGCTTCCTCCTGCCCTTCCAGAACACCCTCAAGGTGGAGACGCCTACAGGATCATCAAAGAAAAGTGAAGCATTTCCCAAGTCTTTTTATGCAATTAAATTGCCCTCCAAAAATTAAGGCAACACATGGACTCTCTCATACATGAAGAACTCGAGAGCTACAGCATCTGTGAGCTACTCCTGGAAAACCCAGCTAACCAAACAATACCTCCAAATAAACAACTAAAGATGGAAAAGCTCTGGAATATTAACTCACGGTGAACAGTTGTTGTTTTTCAGTCACTCAGTTGTGTCTAACTCTTTGTGAACCCATGGACTGCAGCATGCCAGGCTCCTCCGTCCTTCACTATCTCACAGCATTTGCTTGGATTCACAGCGTACTTGCTCAAATTCAGAGTCAGGACTAGGAAGTTCTGGGAATAACTGTTACCGAATAGATTGTGGCTACCATCAAGCTTTAAAATGTACAAATACAGCTACTGAAAGCTGATGAGAGGCAGGGTTAAGGGAGCATGGATGCAATCATTGCTTCATCTTTCATAGTGAATTGATAGAAACTGTGAAAAATTGAAACATACAACTATAACCAAGTAGAGATTCTAAACCGTTAACTGCTGGTCACCATGTTTTCTTAATCATCTAGGCTTCTTTTCATAGTGAACAGGCAAAGAAGAACCTGTTTGAAATTTAGTAGTTCGTTAAAATCAAATTTAGTGCATATTTGATAAATAACATATATAATATGATCCAAGTTTATAAAACTATTTCTCTCCATCTATTACTATAGTCATCTATTTATCATGGCACTTCTAGACTAATGTTCCACAAATCTTGCTATTTTCTTCCATAAATGTTTCATATTGTTTGCATTATCTATAGAAAGACATGTATCTTTTTGTTTTCAAAACACAAAAGTCATTTTTCCCCAAACAGGAAAAAAAAATCCCCTTCCTCTCCCCAACGAACTCCCATCCTCCCCAGCAAAGATTTAATCACTGTCATCATTTTCTCATCTTTCTTCCCAGAAGAATTTTAATCTACAGCTGCTCTGTTTACACGATGGTATCATACTCTACATGCTAGTCTGTAGCTTGCTTGTCCCCCAAAGACTAACTTGTCACTGTTCCAATTATTTTCTCTCTGCCTTCACATGTCAGCTTTCTTATACGGAAAGTTCTGCAGTCCCGTAGGTATTTTCAATCTATTTCTGGCTTATAGATTCAGCTCAATGGCTGTCTATCCATGCTTCAATGCAAGGTATTCTGATTTTTCTGTAATAACTAAACACTTTAATATTTGGAAAAGAGGGCCATCATCACTCTTTCACAAACCCCTGATCATTCTCGTATTTTTCCCACGTGTGATTTAACATCATGCTGTGAAATCCCAAAGCATCCTGGTGGTAGTTCACTTCATGTCTCATGGCCTATAGAACCTAATTTAGGGCAATTTCTTTACATGACAGTCTCCTGTCTCAAGGATAAACTTGTGTTATCTCCTTTATTCACAGAAAACCTCCCTTCATGGAGTCTCTCTCTCCTAGCAGAATAGTATACTTTCCTCATCATGGTCCTGTAATTTGTCTTAGAGATTTCATTCCTAGCTATGATCGAACAGAAATCCATCAGCGTTTACATCAGGGCACCCTCCTAGCTATTCCATCATTGTTGTTATTGTAAATGAGAGTGCTCTTTCTGTTATATTTTCTATAAGTGTATTTTTCAAGTAAAGGAAAGCTATTGATGTTTGCATATTAATTTTAAAACCACACAGCTCACTGAATTCTCTTATCCATCCCAATAATTTCTTCAATTGATTATTTTGTGTTTTTGGATATGTATTTATATCATTTTAAATGATCTGTTATCTAATCGCATTGGCCAGTATTTCCAAAACAACATTAAATAATAATAGTGGACAAAGGCATAATTTCACTCTCCTGACTTCAGTTTGTACGGCTTTGTCACCGACTTGATGGACATGAGTTTGAGCAAGCTCCAGGAGTTGGTGATGGACAGGGAAGCCTGGTGTGTTGCAATCCATGGGGTTGCAAAGAGTTGGACACCACTAAGCTACTGAACTGAACTGATTTGTCACATTAAGCATGAAAATGATTTTGCTTTGAGATTTTAAAGCACATATGAAAGAACTATAACACATTCCTGTATAGAGGAGTTGTAGGTTTAGTATGTAGGCATGCATATTAATTTCGCTATATTCAATTTTATCAGATGAGTTTGTGGGCATTTATTGAATGGATCATGCTATTCTCTTCCTTTGACTTATTAAAAGTAGAATTAATTAATAGGCTTACATGCCTGGGTAGTGGTGGTTGATGTGCTGATTTTTAAATCCCTGAGGAGGAGAGCTGACACCTCACCAGTGCTGGGGATGGATTCTGAAGTTAGTGTTTAGGTCTCAGACCAGTTTGTTCACATTTTGGGTGAAAGCAAAGGGGAAATTTTAATTGGTTGTCACTTTTTCCTCTAGTTACTAAACCAGGCAGGAGGAATGTTTAGGATGTGGGGATCTGAGTGGACCAAGGAGGCAGGCACTCCTTGGGTACCTTGGAGGCTGCAACATGTTTTTGTTTTGCCTTCTGTGTATTTGACAGAGACAGCCCTGGTCTGTTTGTCTCTTTTTCCTGGCATGGCCATCAAGCACGAGTGTCTTAGAGAGATCTGCCTTTGACGTGATCCCGGCACTGAATTCCTGCCTGCCCGGCTCTGCCTTGCTCACCCAGGTTAGGGACAGTCACAGGGATCTCCCCATGTGCCTGCCTCCTTCTCCTGGTGAGCTGGCTAATGTGGAAGACATGTGTGCACGCTTCCCTCTCCTTAACTCCATTCTCTTCTACACCTGATTGAACAGAAATCCATCAGGGCACCCTCCATGTTTCCCAAGGCCATTCTGGTTTTCTCCAAGTTCATATTTCATTGGTCACTCAACAACAGTCTTCAAGAGAGGGCAAGAGAGAAGTAAGGCTTGGTGGTCATTGGCTTGCTCCAAAGATTCCCAAGATACACTCACATATGCACACGTGTACGTGCACACACATCTGTATGCTGTACATTTGCAGACAAAACCTCCTCAGCCAAAGTTGGAAATTCAGGTGAGTAAGCAAAGAAATGGCGGGAGCTGCAGGTCTTGGGTATGGAGCATGGGGCAACCCCTAGAATAGAAAGCTGGCCTCCCGCCATTCTTTCAGAGACAAGAGAATGGATCTGGGGGCAGATGTCTGTGGCTCCCCTCCACGGCCCATGGAATCTACTCGAAGAATTTTGCAGCCTGACACGTCCACAGTTCAGGGTCCACGTAGTATCTCAGCTTGAGTTTTGCTCAGTGATAGGGGTCCTCATTCTTCCTCTATTTAATCATCTCAGGGTCAGACGTGGAGTCTCCCAGGCCCACAGTCAAGGAACCTGATAAATGAATCTTCCCTAAAAAGAGGGAGCCTGGCTAATTTAGCCCCCGTTCACTATCTCTTGGGTGCCTTGCAGAGGGAAACCATATCAATGAAGCAACGAAGACCAGGCCTTATCTGTCTGTGCTTGTGTTGTTGCTATTTTCAAGACACTGTCATGTAAATTACTGTAGTTTATCTTCATATGTGCACATGGCTCAAAGAACATTGGTTCAACTGTTCAGGTAAAAATCTGGAAGTACAAAGAGATCAGAAGTTGGTTCCCACTAACTTGTGGTTGGGCCTGGGTCTCCCTAGAGACCACCAGCTTTCCACTGTCTGTCTGCCCAAGAGGAGGAGGTAACAAATTAAAATCTTGACTATTTAAGAATGTTCCTTTGCACTGACCCTCACCACACCCAGGTGGAAATGAGTAACAGACATCTTTCCACGAAGCCCACCTCTCTCTCCTTCCGTGGCCCAGTACTCAGGAAACAAGAGGGGAGTTCAAGGAAATCAGATATAAAGAAACCCTGAGAGTCCATAAAAAATAATTATAACCATGAGCTACAAGGAAGAGGAAATGGACTCCGGAGTCTGATAAATAGGATTTTATTAACTTGTTAACCTCGCCGGCCTATCTAGGAAACTGAGAGCCAGACCTTTTGGTCCAGCAGTGACCGTTACACCCTGGGACCCGACAGATCAGACGGAGCCCAGAGGGATGTGTTTATACAAAGAAGGAAAGTGCAGTTACAACAGTGTGTGCTTTCCGCATCTTTATTCCTGAGAGAACACTCGCTGGACAGGAATTATCTTGAAATATGAAGCTAGTGATATTTCATCCACAGTCACGCTGGAGATAAAAGACCGTGTGCTTTAAAAGCAAGTATGAAGCAATATGGACTAAAATGTCTTTCTTCCTTTCCTGAGAGGATTAGCTCATGTTTGGGGAACATAATTTTAAACCTGAAATTGGTGACGTCTGCCCACGCCCACCCCCACACCACCACCCAAGTTCCCAGGGAGGCAGGACCACAGGGTGCATTTTCAGACACGTGACACTGCCCGCCCCCAGCCAAGACCCAGCCCTTGGCCACAGCAGGGTCCTGGGAAGGGAGCGACGCAGGGGCTCAGCTCTCAGTAAATTGAACGAGGCTGCAGCTCTTTTAAACGCAATGGTCCCGTGAGTTCTTGCACCTTTGCTGATCCAATAGGCAGAACACGGGCCCAGGAGCGAGTCTGGGAGCTCTGGTCCCAGAGAGAAGAATCCTGGCCGCAGGTGGGCTCAAACATCCAAGGTTCCCACAGAGAGGACAGGCACCCCTGGGGACCCAGATAACTTCCTCAGCAATACTGGGAACGGCCCTGTGGCCACTTCAGCTCCATTGGTCATTTCACCTCCAAGCCTCCCAATGGCCATGTGGCTCTCAGAGCAAACCCCAAGTCCTTGCAGGGACTCCCTCTATGGCCTGTCCCCTCCCATACCAAGACTCTCTTTACTTTGACGCCCACCCTGGCCCCATCCTCACTCTCTCCAGGACCCATGTCAGGGACCTTTCCGCAAAATTCTCTTCCCCCAGGAAGTCACTGTGATGTTCTCATCACCTTAAAGTCTTTGTCCCATTACTTCTCCATTTGGCCCCCAGGTCTACTGTGCTGGGGCTGACCCTACTCACTTTGCCTGATTTTTCTCCATGGCACATACTATCTTGCAGCTCATGAAAATTGCTATTTTCAATTTTTAAAAGTTTCTTTTTAATATGCTTATGATTGGCTTTCCCGTAGAATATAAGCACCCCGAGGGCAGGAGCTGCGTCTGTGTTCTCACTTGTGTAGTCCAAGTCCTGGGAACGATGAATGGGCAGACAGAGAAAGTCTTCAGGCTCCGTCAGCAGGAGCGTGGTCCCACCAGCTGTGAGCCCTGGAGTGGGTGGAGCTTGCTCATCCCTTCCTTGCCAAGATAGCAGAACCAGGGCAGGCAGTATGTACGGGGGAAAATACCTGGAAATCAGACTATTGTCCTGACTTTGTTTCACCATTCTATCTGTGCTCTCACAGAAGCATTGATGCTACGTCTGTGCTGCAGTTTTCTGTCCTGGGGCTTCAAAAGAGTAGGTGACCCCCCGTGATTTATGAGTGATGTCACCAAGCCCAACAAGACTGATGTTTCTGCTGCCTTAACTCCAAATTTCCTGGCTCAAATCAGGTCATGCAGACCATGACTATTGTTCTAACACAATTACCAGCATATAAATATTTGTAAAGTGCTTCATTCAAATACTTTTTCCAGAAAAACAGGGAGAAGGGGGAGCAACTACATGCCATTGGATCTTAAGGACACTGTTGTTCTAACCTTTCCAATCTTTAATCAGGAGCCTTCTTGGAGGGCGCAAACGTCATTTTCTCTGCTTGTCTTTCTTTCTTTCCTTACTTGGGGGAATGCATTTATTTATTTTTGTCATAGTTAGAGGGGAAGTTACATAAAGGCATAGGAATTTCAAGACTGAAAAAGAAAACCTATTCAACTGAAGCTAACGAGTTCACTGCTGATGGCGCGGTCTGATTTATCTGGAAGACTGGGCCGAAGGGACAATCACAGCCCTGCAGAGTCAGTGATAACCTCAGGTTAACATAACACGAACCACACAAATTATTTTATCCAGCGCAATTTGAAATTAACCTTTGTGTGCCGAGTGCTGGAAACCAAATTGCAGTTTGTTCTCTGGGAAAGGGTGTGCTGCCCAGATGTCTGTGTCGCCTCTGCTTGGAAGAGGTTCAGACTTCAGACTTAGAAAGTGCTTTCAAATCACTGTCACGAAGTACCACCTAGCGCCAAGCCACTCAACATGTTGAAAAGTGTTGTTTCATAAATACAAAATACAACAATGGATGTCTTCTAGATCTGCAGCAAAACCTTTATTTTGCTTCATGTCTGTTTCAAGAAATTTGGTTGAAAGTTTCAAGGAAACAAATAAATCAAATGACCAGAGTCTGGAAATCTTCACAATAAGTTTGATTATTTTTCTTGGTAAGTTAACAGGCTGTTAGGACATTGTGTTTAGGGTTTAACATTATGAACCAAGACTCTGAAAGGGGCAATATTCCTTGATTCCCATAGTCTTGCCTTTATAAATGTGTTCTGTAAAAACAATAAAAAAGGTGACCTAGATTTTTGCATTGAAGTCTTATTTATAATAAAGAGGAAAAAAAAGAGAACAATCTAAATAACCAGTGGTAGAAGAATGACTGGATAATTGATGATATGCCCATAATATTAAATACTATAAACCCATAAAATTATGTTCTCATAAACATTCAAGGTAATGGGGAATGTTTTAAAAAAGACGAAAGAAAAAATAATCAAAAGATTGCCAGAAGTTATGTTTGAATTGTGCACTTATAGATGTTTTTATTTTATCTCCTATACTTTTTTCTATTTCTCTTTTTTAAAATCTACATTCATATATTACTTTTACTATCTGGAGAATTAATGAATGCCATCTTAAAACAGACACAGCCTTCAGTGATAAGCTATGATGTATTACCATTACAACTTTGTTAAATATGGTATCTGGGAGCAAGGTGAGTAACTACCACTGTCCTAGGCACCTGACTGGAAAATGTCTATTCCTCACGCTTAATGTCATCCTACCCTTTGGCTGAGTAAAAGTGTCTTGAATTATGGAGCGGTGATGACTCATGTCAAGACAGACCTCCCTTTCTTAATAAAAGAAAGTGTGCTGGTCCCTAGATAGGGCTTGGAGGCAAGAGACTTTTCCTTGATATCTCCTTTCACCTTAAAGACCCAGTTTTCTCCTGTCTTTTTTCTCATGTCCTGACATTCCCTCTGGTTTCCCTGCTCCTATTTTGTCGCGAGACCAAGTATAAATCCAGAACGGGTGAGAATTTGTCCTCAGGGCTTTGCGATGAAATAAAACCAATGGCATTTCATTCTCTGGCTCTGCGTTTACTTTCAGCAAGTAGAAATAATGCCTACAGATCCCTTTCTGGCTCCAGCAAACATAAACGATGTCTCTGAGAAACAACTGTTTGATTAATGCAGCCAATTCCAGCAAACAACTTAAAAATTTCATGGAGAAAATAAAAGCCCATAAAAATGCCTGCCTGACTACATAGGCTGAGCCAGAGCTGGGTCTGGGGGAGCAGCTGCATCACCACCACTGCTAGCCTACTCCCCAGAACATCTGGACCCCTCCAGGCCCGACCACTGCTCACAGGAGACAGCCCAACCCACTAGGTAAAGAGTCCATTTCCTCACTGAATTTTATGCACCGGTTGGAAAACATTTATTGACCAAGAAAATGGGCGTGCTTGGTAAATGAGGTTAAGCCCCACGGCACAAAATGCAACCCATGTGTATTACACATGTATTACAGAGCTATTAAAGCGATGAGCGATGAGAAGGCTTGGAGCACATGATATGCGTCAGGACAACTCAAGCCGGGCAGTGCCCACCAGCTTCACTGGCACTGTGCCCCCGCCAACACGCCCAACTTTCCTCCAAGTCTCCACCAGCATCTGGGCATGGGAGGAGTGTGTAAGGAGAGAGGCTCTTCAAAGAACACCCCAGTTTCCTGATACTAGTCCACGGGCTGGTCATCTCCAGGTAAGAAGTCTTGTTATCACTTGATTTCTGAACTGCCGGCTGGTGGTTGATTTACCTACCACTATGTTCACGGAGGGCTTCCCAGGTGGTGCTAGTGGCAAAGAACCCTTCTGTCAATGCAGGAGAGGCAGGTTCAGTCCCTGGGTTGGGAAGATGCCCTGGAGGAGGGCATGGCAACCCACTCCAGTATTCTTTCCTGGAGACCCCCATGGACAGAGGAGCCTGGCGGGCCACAGTTCACAGGTTCTCAAAGAGTCTGAGATGACTGAAGGAGCTTAGCACACTTGCATGGATGTTCATCGGACAAATGGTTACCAAGAGCCTCTGTGTGACGCCTACTGACACAAGTGGCTGTGGCACGCACAAACTGATGAGGGTGGCGAGAGGGGCAAACATGGGATCACACGGGGACACGGCGTGAAGGGGTCACTCACCATCGCCGGGGATCCCTGGACACACCCAGGTCACTGCCAAGGAGGGACTGGTCGTTTGCCAGGTAGAGGTCATTTACTCTTTTGGTTCTTTTTGTAATGTTTTTATTTATTTTTAAATTTTTTATTCTTATGTAATTTTTAAAGGTAATTTTCCTTGACAATTATTACTAAATACTGGTTATATTTCCTGTGTTGTATAACACATCCTTGAGCTCATCTTATACCCAGTAGTTTGTACTTCCCACTCCCCAATTTCTTTATCACCCAGCCCCACACTGGTAACCACTAGCTTGTTCTCTAGATCTGTGAGCCTGCTTCTTTTTGTTATATTCACTAGTTTGTTGTATTTTTTTAGATTCCACATATCAGTGATATCATTCAAGATTTGCCTTTCTCTGTCTGACTTATTTCACTTCATGATTTGGTTTTATTCACTGATTTGGAAACTTTATTGGCCAGGACATGAAAGTGTCATGTCAGACTTAAGCCTCAGAGAAGCTCTCATGGAAGAAAAGATGGGCAGATGTAGGAGGCATTTCGTGCAGTGGGAATGGCATTACCTAAGGCAGGAAGTCGGGAGAAGCACAATGCTTTTTATGAGCTGCAAACAGTTTACTGAGGCCCAGCCACGGATATGTGGAAGGGAATTGGATAGTTAGATGGGCTGAATATGGTGATGAGTTTCTATGAAAATTCCTTGAACTAATTTTTTCCTTTCCATCTGTCCTGCCTTAGTTCTGGCCCTCACTAAATCCCTTTATCTCTCCGTCCTCCAAACATCTTCCATGCAGGATATGGAGGGTGACCATATATCCAGTTGACTTGGGTCAGACAAGGACAAGCAGGCCCTGCATATAGAATGGAGACAGGATTCTTACTGATCAGACCCATGTCTTCACTTTGGGCAGATACAAAATGCCAAGCCAACTCTTATCTTTGCAATGATTTCATCCTATACTAACCACCTGCCCTTATGAAAGGGGCCAGAAACTATGGAGACAGGTAGTCAATGAGAGAAGTCTCCACAGTGAGCTATGAGAACCACTGGGCTCTTCCACAGCCTTCTTTTCCAGGAGGGTCCAGTCGCACATAGCACCCAGTAGAATAAGTATGCTACCCTGTGATGGAACATGCCACCTGACTGCACCAGCCACCAGCACTGGGTGGGCACGGGCTCTGCTGCTTCAGTAAGGGCCCCTGCCTAAGGGTCAGGGCCTACAGTAACATCTGGCCTGTCCCTCATCACTCTGCCCATCAGCCTGGCTGTCCCTCAGAATAGGGACACAAAGGTGTCCAGGACACTGGGGACATCAGAGAACAGAGTCTGTCCTCCACAATCCTGGTGGGTCAGGCAGACACCCTGGGCTTCAAGTTTCATGATCCCAGAGCCTACCACCACCTTTCCCAGGTGCGGGAAGCAAAGACTTTGGGAAATCTCAGAGCATCGTGTCTTCTAACAAGTCTACATCCGCAGGGCCCTTGGAGCCTCCTTGGGACAGTATGGCTGGGACCTCACCCCAGTGTCCTTCCCTCCCAGAACCCACCATGTCCTGGTCTCGGTCCCCACCCCCTACGGAGACTGCATCTCTGCCCCTGGAATGGGAGTTCTCTTGCTTCCAGACCTCTAAGGCGCTTGACAACTGGGCCACAACTGCCAAGGTCATCCGTGTGGCTCATGTGCTCAGTCATGTCTGACTCTTTGTGACGCAATGGACTGTAGCCTGCCAGGCTCCTCTGTCCTTGGGATTTCCCAGGCAAGAATACTGGAGTGGGTTGTCATTTCCTCCTCCAAGGAAACCTTCCCAAACCAGGGATCAAACTGATGTCTCTCTTGCGTCTCCTGCATTGGAGGCAGATTCTTTACCACTTGCACCACTGGGGAAGCCTCAGGTCATCTACTGGAATTCAAATCCCAGCTCAGGCTCAATGGATGAGCAAAGCAGAGGCCTTCTGGGACACCTGTCTCCAGGCTCCACTGCTTGAAACTGGAATTAGCCTTTCTTTGGATGTCATTTTCAAAATAATGATAAAATTCTATAAAACTACTTTCCCTCAAAAAACTAAGGTAATGGCAAAAAGATAAATATGATTTATTTATACAAAATTTCTCAAGGCTTTAACAAGCCAGTGTGAGTTAAGACTCACCAGGAAGAGGATCTAGGATGCAATATTTTCCAAACTCACCCAAATATGAGCCCCTTCCTCATGTCTGAATAGACTTCTCTTTTGCAGAATACACAGTGAAAAAGATTGGAATGAGTTATTAAATAAGGTGGGGACAAGGACATCAGGGGGCTTCCCAGGTGGCACTAGTGGTAAAGAACCTGCCTGCCAATGCAGGAGAGGCAAGAGAGATGTGGGTTTGATCCCTGGGTTTGATCCTCCAGTTGGAAGATCAACTGGAGAAGGAAATGGCAACCCACTCCAGTATTCTTGCCTGGGAAATCCCAAGGACAGAGGAGCCTAGCAGGCTACAGTCCATAGGTCGACAAACTGTCAGACACAACTAAGCCACTGAGCAAGGACATCAGGAGGACAGGTAAGCCCAAAATGTTTATAATAATTCTGAAAAACTTGGAAATAATCTTAATATCCTCTGGAAAAATAGATGCAATCATATTAAAATGCTACTCAAGATAGGGTTATCATTTATGTAGCATATAAGCCACATAGGAAATTAGATACATTAAAAAAAATAAGGAACAATACTTGTGAATTATGATTATAATTGTATATTAAAAATCAAATACAACTTCTGGCTATGAGCAAGTGAAAAAGTTGGGACTAATTCTCATACTGGTAAGTAAGTGAAAACTGGACAAATGTATAAGGCAAAAGTTTTCAGATATTGGAGAACAGAAAATGCAAGACTATGGCCCCAGAGAAAAGAGGAAACAAACATGATGGATACAAGATTTCCTAGGCTTACTTCCAGGAGGCAGATTCTACTGTTCTATCATGTATCTTAAAGTTAAGAAAGTAGACCCTGAGAGTTTTCATAACAGAAAACAAAACCACGTTTTCTCCTTTCTTTTTTTGTATCTCTATAAGATGATGAATGTCAACTAAGCTTATAGTGGTAATTATTTCACAATATATGTAAGTCAAATCACTATGATGTATAGCCTTAAACTGACATAGTCCTGTATGTCAATTACATCTCAATAAAACTGGTGCAGGAGGTGACAATCTACATGAGTCAGAAGGCAGTTGAAGAACAGATTTAAAGGACTGAGAGGAAAAGAAACCTTTCAACCTAGAATTTTGTAGACCTTATCTTGAAGCTTTATCAGACAATCAAAAACAGAAATTGTTACCAACAGATCATCACAAGAAATATTAAAGGAAATCTTCTAAACAAAAGGAAAATAATTTCTAAACAAAAGGAAACTTATTTTCATATAAGGGGAGAAAGGACTAGAAATTGTAAATACTGTATGTAAAAAACATGATTTTTTTTTTTAGTTTTTAAATCCTTTTCATCAACAGTTGACCACTTTAAGCAAAAATTGTATATCTTTATTTATGCTATTGCATATATGTTGATATAAAATGTATGACAATATCAAAAAGATGTAAAGTTCTCAATATTACAGTTGAGTGATATAGTATTCTTTGAAAATAGACTGTGAAATGTTAAAAAGGCATATTTTAAATGCTAAGCAGCTGTTGTAAGAAAGTGGAATAGCTAGTAATATGATGGAAGATATAAAATGGATCCATAAGCGAGACAAAATTAATTGTTAAAAAGATAGGTAAAGAGGAAAAAAGAACACATATCAGATTAACAAACAGAAAACAAATAGAAATATGGTATACCTAACCCAAACCTTAGAAAGCATCACTACAAACAAAGTTAGTGGATGTGATGGAATTCCAGTTGAGCTATTTCAAATCCTGAAAGATGATGCTGTGAAAGTGCTGCACTCAATATGCCAGCAAATTTGGAAAACTCAGCAGTGGCCACAGGACTGGAAAAGGTCAGTTTTCACTCTAATCCCTAAGAAAGGGAATCCCAAAGTATGTTCAAACTACCGCACAATTGCACTCATCTCACACGCTAGTAAGGTAATGCTCAAAATTCTCCAAGCCAGGCTTCAGTAATACATGAACTGTGAACTTCCAGATATTCAAGCTGGTTTTAGAAAAGGCAGAGGAACCAGAGATCAAATTGCCAATGTCCGCTGGATCATAGAAAAAGCAAGAGAGTTCCAGAAAAACATCTATTTCTGCTTTATTGACTATGCCAAAGCCTTTGACTATGTGGATCACAATAAACTGTGGAAAATTCTGAAAGAGATGGGAATATCAGACCACCTGAACTGCCTCTTGAGAAACCTGTATACAGGTCAGGAAGCAACAGTTAGAACTGGACACAGGACAACAGACTGGTTCCAAATAGGAAAAGGAGTACATCAAGGCTGTATATTGTCACCCTGCTTATTTAACTTATATGCAGAGTACATCATGAGAAACGCTGGGCTGGAAGAAGCACAAGCTGGAATCAAGATTGCCGGGAGAAATATCAATAACCTCAGATATGCAGATGACACCACCCTTATGGCAGAAAGTGAAGAAGAACTAAAGAGCCTCTTGATGAAAGTGAAAGAGGAGAGTGAAAAAGTTGGCTTAAAGCTCAACATTCAGAAAACTAAGATCATGGCATTTGGTCCCATCACCTCATGGGAAATTGATGGGGAGAGAGTGGAAACAGTGTCAGACTTTATTTTTGGGGGCTCCAAAATCACTGCAGATGGTGATTGCAGCCATGAAATTAAAAGACCCTTACTCCTTGGAAGGAAAGTTATGACCAACCTGGATAGCATATTAAAAAACAGAGACATCACTTTGCCAAAAAAAGTCCATCTGGTCAAGGCTATGGTTTTTCCAGTGGTCATGTATGGATGTGAGAGTTGGACCGTGAAGAAAGCTGAGCACTGAAAAATTGATGCTTTTGAACTGTAGTGTTGGAGAAGACTCTTGAGAGTCCTTTGGACTGCAAGGAGATCCAACCAGTCCATCCTAAAGGAGATCAGTCCTATGTGTTCATTGGAAGGACCGATGCTGAAGCTGAAACTCCAGTACTTTGGCCACCTTATGTGAAGAGTTGACTCATTGGAAAAGACCCTGATGCTGTGAGGGATTGGGGGCAGGAGGAGAAGGGGACGACAGATGAGATGGCTGGATGGCATCACTGACTTGATGGGCATTAGTTTGAGTAAACTCCGGGAGTTGGTGATAGACAGGGAGGCCTGGCGTGTTGCGATTCATGGGGTCGCAAAGAGTCAGACACGACTGAGCGACTGAACTGAACTGAACTGAACCCAAACTTATCTATAAGTGCATTGAATGTAAGTTGTTTAAACCTTCAATGTTTCATATGGCAGGTACTAGCCACACTGGCTATTTGAATTCAAAATTTAGTTAATTATAATAAAATAAAATTTCAGTCAACAGGTAAATTGGGTTTCCCAGATTGTCCTGGGCTTCCCTAGTGTCTCAACCGGTAAAGAATCCACCTTCAATGTGAGAGACCTGGGTGCGATCCCTGGGTTGGGAAGACGCCCTGGAGAAGGGAACGGCTACCCACTCCAGTATTCTGGCCTGGAGAATTCCATGGACTGTATAGTCCATGTGATCTCGAAGAGTCAGACAGATTGAGTGGCTTTAGCTTTCACTTTCAGGTGGTTCTAGTGGTAAAGACTCTGCCTGCCAATGCAGAAGTTGCAAGAAATGTGTCAATCCCTGGGTCAGGAAGATCCCCTGGAGGAAGAAATGGCAACCCACTCCAGTATTCTTGCCTGGGAAATCCCATGGACAGAGCAGCCTGGGGGGCTTCAGTCCATGGGTTTGCAAAGAGTCAGACACTACTGAGCACCAGCACCAAAGGCAACCAACAGATAAACTAAAAACACCTTCAGTGTGGCTAGTGGCCACCGTCTTGGATAGTTAAGGCAGAAAGCATTTCAGTCATCATTAATGGATAGTGTTCATCTAAACACATCAACTAAAAACCAGATTTTTCAGTTTGGGTGGAAAAACACAACTTGAGAATATGGTCTCTACAAAAATAAATAAATAAATAAACCAAACAACAATAAAGTAACCTTATATATAAAGACATAGATCAGTTCAAAGTAAAGAAATGGAAAAAGATTTGCCATGCAACACTAATCAAGAAAGAGTTGGAAAATGGAGAATTTGAAATAAGAAATATTACCAGAATTAAAAGGGGTCATATTGATAAAGGACACACTTACCATGATGTCATATAATACTAATGTGCATGTACCTAATAATAGAACTTCAAAACAGATGAAGCAAAAATTGGCAGAACTTAAATGAGAAATGGGCACACTCATAATCATATTTGAAGATTTTAACATGATAAATGATATGCAACATGTGCATGTACCCAATAACAGAACTTTAAAACAGATGAAGCAAAAATTGGCAGAACTTAAATGAGAAATGGGCACACTCATAATCATCTTTGAAGATTTTAACATGACAAATGATAGAGCAAACAGAAAATCAGCTGGAATACATTGTACTTTGAAAACACTAGTACCCAATTAGCTGACCTAACTGACCTTTGTAAAACACTATATTCTAAAATGACAGCTGCTCATTTGTGTCCGACTCTCTATGACCCCATGGACTATACAGTCCATGGAATTCTCCAGGCCAGAATACTGGAGTGGGTAGCCTTTCCCTTCTCCAGGGGATCTTCCCAGCCCAGGGATCAAACCCAGGTCTCCCACATTGCAGGCAGATTCTTTACCAGCTGAGTCACAAGGGAAGCCCAAGAATACTGCAGTGGGTAGCCGATCTCTTCTCCAGGGGATCTTCCTGACCCAGGAATTGAACTGGGATCTGCACTGCAGGCGGATTCTTTACCAACTGAGCTATCAGGGAAGCCTGATATTTTAAACCTGCAGAATACACATGCTACTCAGATGCACAAGGAATGTTCACCAAAATAGACACTATACTTGGTCATAAAATAAATCTTAATAAATTTTAGAGGATTGAAATCACAGAGTTGTTTTTTTTTCTTTTTGTTTTTTAACCACATGGAATTAAAATGAAAATTAATACCAGAAATGTATCTGGAAAATCCCTGAATATTTGGAAATGAAACATAACACTTCTAAAGAACACATAAGTCAAAGGAGAAATTATAACCTACTTTGAACTAAATGAAAATGAAAATGCAACATAGTAAAATTTTAAGGATATAGCTAAAGTAGTTATAGAAAAAAAATTTTTTTTTACCTTTAAACTACTTATAGAAAGAATTAAAACCAATGACATACTCTCCCAATGTAAGAAGCTAGAAAAAGAACACCCTAAACCTAAAAGAAGTAGAGGAGAAGAAATATGAATGACAAGCAATTAAATAGAAAACTGTCAAACAGTAGAGAAAGTTAATAAAACCAAGATTTGGCTTATTGAAAAGTCTTTCTTATTGAAAAGGCTTATTGATAACCCTTAGTATGACTAGGCAAATTAAAAGAAAAACTGAAGAAAGATATAAATTCTCACTATTAGGAATAAAAGAAGGAGCATCGCTTCAGGTCCCGTGGACACTGGAAAATCCCAGGACAGAGGAGCCTGGTGGCTAGAGCATGCGGGGTCACAAAGAGTCAGACTCAACTGAGCAACTAACACTTTCACTTTTGTCACTTTTCAAAATAATATTTGAATGATTTTATGACAAAAAAATGAAATAACCTAAATGAAAAAAGACAAGTCTCATGAAAGGCAAAATCAACAAAAGGAATGCAAGAAGAAAACAGCAACGTGTCAATAGTCCTATATCAAATAAAGGGATTTAACTTATCACTTAAATATTTCCCCCAAAGAAAACATCAGGTCAATGTGATCTCACTGATAAATTATATGAAATATTCAAGGGTGAATTAATACCAATCCTATACAAATTCCTTTAGAAAATAGAGGGGGAAGGGAAAAGTTACCAACTCATTATAAGCAGCATTAATCTTATGCTGGAACTCAATATAAGTGTTACAAAAAAGCTACAGACCAATATACCCATCATGAACACAGACGCAAAATTCTTAACAACATATGAGGAAATGATATCCAGCAATATATATAAAAGATTAAGTATTATGACCAAGTGGAGCTTATTCCAGGAACACTAAAAAATCAGTCAAAGAAATTTGCTATATTAACAGGATAAAAGAGAAGCACCACACGATAATCTCAATAAATGTGGAAAAAGCATTTGACATTAGTTAAGCCTGATTCATATTTTTAAACTTTCAGCACATAAGGAGTAAAATGAAATGTCCTCATCTAGATAAAAAGCATCTACAATAAATCGATAGCTAGCTTCACATTAATGGTGAATTTGAATGCATTTCTTCAAAGATGAGGAACAACACAAAAATATCCCTCTTATTACCCCATTCAACACAGTACTGAAAGTCCTAGACAACGCAGTATGGCAAGATGAAAGACATTTTAGAATAAACTGGAAGAAGCAAATCGCAATCACACATGTTATAGAAACCTATATCAGTAGAAAATCCTAAGGGATCTACACACAAAGAAGAAATTATTGGAACTAAAGAATGGCATTAACCACATGGAGCAACATAAGATCAATATACACAATTAATTGTGTTTCTGTATACTAGCAACAAACAACTAAAAATTGAAATTTCAAAATTAACAATGACAATAGTCAGAAATGCAAAACTCTTAGAAATAAATTTAGCAAGATATGTGTAAGAATAATATAGTGAAAATTCAAAATACTGTTGAAATTAAGGAGACAAATAGAGGAATATAGCATGTAGATGAATCATCAGTTCAGTTCAGTCGCTCAGTCGTGTCTGACTCTTTGTGACCCCATGAATCACAGCACGCCAGACCTCTCTGTCCATCACCACCTCCCGGAGTTTACTCAAACTCATGTCCATCAAGTTGGTGATGCCATCCAGCCATCTCATCCTCTGTCGTCCCCTTATCCTCCTGCCCCCAATCTTTCCCAGCATCAGGGTCTTTTCCAATGAGTCAGCTCTTCACATCAGGTGGCCAAAGTACTGGAGCTTCAGCTTCAGCATCAGTCCTTCCAATGAACACCCAGGACTGATCTCCTTTAGGATGGACTGGTTGGATCTCCTTGCAGTCCAAAGGACTCTCAAGAATCTTCTCCAACACCACAGTTCAAAAGCATCAATTTTTCGGCACTCAGCTTTCTTCACAGTCCAACACTCACATCCATACATGACTACTGGAAAAACCATAGCCTTGACTAAATGGACCTTTGTTGGCAAAGTAATGTCTCTGCTTTTTAACATGCTATCTATGTTGGTCATAACTTTCCTTCCAAGGAGTAAGCGTCTTTTAGTTTCATGGCTTCAGTCACCATCTGCAGTGATTTTGGAGCCCAAAAAAATGAAGTCTGACACTGTTTCCACTGTTTCCCCATCCATTTCCCATAAGACCCAATATTGTTGACATCTGTACTCTCAGACTACTCTACAGCTATAAAACAATCCAAATCAAGTTATCAGCAGATCTTTTTGTACAAATCAGTGAACTATTTTAAAATTTATATGGGATTTCAAATGTCTCAGAATTGGAAAAATATTTTAGAAAAGCTCGAGGGTATACAATAATGAGCGTAAATACTTGCTGGAAGAATGAGGCTAGATTGGCCAAGGCTTTGGTGGGGGCCTGCAATAGAGTTCACCCTCCTCGATTCAGCTTCCTCCCCTTTCCTTCCCTATGTCTTGCATGCCTTCATGCTCAGTCGCTTAGTCTGTCAGATTCTTTGCAATCCTATGGACTGTAGCCTGCCAGGCTCTTCTGTCCATGAGATTTTTCAGGTAAGAATACTGAAAATGTGTTGCCATGCCCTCCTCCAGGGGATCTTCTCAACCCAGGGATCGAACCCATGTCTCCTGCATTACAGGAGGATTCTTTACTCACTGAGCTACCCGGGGAGCCCTTCCTATGTCTTAATCCCTAATAAACATCCTACACTGCAAATTCTGCCTCAGAGTTGGCTTCTGAACAACCCAGCTTATAGCCAGTACCTACTTATTCCAAACTATTCTAATGTCTCATTTACACTAACTGCTCTGAAAATAAATTTTTATTCTTATTATAAAATTATTGCTAAAATGAATTCAGAATTTCTGCAGCAACTCTTCTAGAGCATAGAAACAAGTGGAATATTTCCTTAATCTTTTTATGAAGCTTGTATAATCTGAAGTCTAAGCCAGTGAAAGAAAATAAGGCAATACAAATAGACTGAGTTTACTTATGTGAAACATTATATTAAAAATAATATCAATGAGAATAAATAGTGCATTTGAAGACTCAAACAACACTACTTAAGAGATCTTACTTTAAGAGTTCAGGAAGATTTTCCTGTAGTCATGTACGGATGTGAGAGGTGGACCATAAAGAAGGCTGAGCACTGAAGAATTGATGCTTTCAAATTATGGTGCTGGAGAAGACTCTTGAGAGTCCCTTGGACTTCAAGAAGATCAAACCAGTCAGTCGTAAAGGAAATCAGTCCTAAATATTCATTGGCAGGACTGATACTGAAGCCGAAACTCCAATAAACTGCCCACCTGATATGAAGAGCTGACTCACTGGAAAAGACCCTGATGCTGGGAAAGATTGAGGGCAAGAGGAGAAGGGGGCGTCAGAAGTTAGATAGCATCACTGACTCAACGGACATGAATTTGAGCAAACTCGGAGATGGTGAGGGACAGGGAAGCCTGTCCTTCATGCTGCAGTTCATGGGGTTGTAAAGTCAGACATGACTTACCTATGGAACAACAAATAGCAAGGAATCTATTTCTTCTACTTAAAAAAGAGAGTTAACACTTGTCAGCAGGGTGGGTATTTAAAAAATCTCCAAGTGAATTCACATGTCATTCTCAATGTCATTCAACTAACACACTAGCCCCAACACAGCAAGTTAATAGCTTGTGTCTACACTAGCTTTCCTGTTCTTACCTGAACCGTCTGTTTATTTAAATGGTCTTAGTGGTTCTTAACCCATCAAAAGTGTTGGTTTAACAAAGAACACCCAACAATTAACCTCTGGTGGAAAAAAGGAAAGGATTAAAATAAGCAAAATTTATCACTTTGTCAGGTTCTGCAAACACCGTCTTGAGGAGCTGAAAGCCCTAGTAAAAGGGCAGATGCACTCTGTCTATAAAAGATCTGCCTCAGGGGCTTCCCTGGTGGTCCAGTGGCTAAGAATCCATGCTCCCACTGCAGGGATCATGAGTTCGATCCCTGGTCAGAGAACTAGATCCCATGTGCCACAGTTAAAAGATTCTCCATGCCACAACAAGATCCTGAGTGCCAAAACTAAGACCCCATGCAGCCAAATAAACAAATGAATATTTTATAAAAAGGTCTGCCTCAATCATCGTGCTACATGAATGCCCACCAAACCAGAAAAGCGAATTGGGTGGTTAGCCTGCCTGAAGCAGAAAGATTTGATGAATTTCTTTTCCACTGAATTAGCTGAACATCTGATTTTGCCATCTTGAGAGAAGAGTAAAAGACTCTGCATGTTCTCATCATGCAGAGCTGGAGGCTGAAATGGAGGGGGTGGCCCCCGGGGCTCACACCATCCTCAGATGGCACCACGGGAGCCAACCAGCTGGCCCTGGGGCACCCGAGACTGCACGCAAGAAGGGAAGAAGGAACCTGGGGTGCCCCGGGCAGGGCTGCCCAAGTCAGTTCCGGGCTCCACGCTTCTCACAGACCCAGCAAGGGAGGCAGACAGCAGCCACGCTCTTGCAGCCAGAGACCCTGCGAACCCGTCTGGACAGCAGGTCAGGCCCTGCTCAAGGCGCATCATTACTTTCTGTGCTGTTGACATCCTCCGCACCAGGTGACCAGGAGACAAGATGAGATGGGCTGGCAGCCTTGGTCTCCCCTGGGGCAGCCAGGGGCCTCCTTGATGGAGTGCAGGTGTCCGTGTCTGGACCCACTTCCCCGCAGGCTTTCGTGACAGCTCCCAGCCAGGGCATCATGTGCAATTACTCACTTTCTCTGCGGGTCTGGAAGCATTTTAGCTGGGTAGGGGGAACACTGCTTCGTGCTCTGAGACACTACAGAATGTTCATGAGCTTTCAGGGACAATTAGAAATGTAAACCCTTTAGGAAAATGAAAGTGTTAGTCCCTCAGTTGTGTCCAACTCTTTGTGACCCCATGGACGGTAGCCCACCAGGCTCCTATGTCTATGGAATTCTCCATGGACTGTAGCCTGCCAGGCTCCTCTGTCCATGGGATTCTCCAGACGAGAATACTGAACTGGGTCCCCAGTCCCTTTTCCAGCAGATCTTCCCGACCCAGGGATCAAATTCGTCTCCTGCATTACAGGCAGATTCTTTATCATCTGAGCCATCAGGGAAGCCCCCCAAATAGATAGTGTGAATATTTCTGTCTCAAAATATTTTGCAAAATAAGGAGAAGCTCCATGTGTCTTTGAGCTGGGCTGGAGTCTGAGTCACTGTGCAGGGCATCTCCGTGATTAGAAAGAAAGTCTTGCTCTTGGCAGATCATGGACATACAGTTTGCATTTTCTCCTGGGGTCTCCATCCAGGTGGGACTATTGGGTCACTCTCGGCCTTTCTCCATCTTCTCCTTCCCAGGACCCCTGGGGCCTTCCCGTCTTTCTCCATCTGAGGTGCTGGCTCTATCTCCAGGGTAAATACCAGATTCTTGAGGCTTTAATGGTGGCTCAATGGTCAAGAATCTGCCTGCAAGGCAGGAGATGCAAGAGATGCAGGTTTAGCCCCTGGGTTGGGAAGATCCCTTGGAGAAGGAAATGGCATCCCACTCCAGTTCTCTTGCCTGGAGAATCCCATGGACAGAGGAGCCTGGCGGGCTACAGTCCATGGGGTCGCAAAGAGTTGGACATGACTGAGCGTGAGGGTGAAGGTTTAACTCCAGCCTTTTCACTGGGCAGCAACCCTAAGGAAAAACACCATCATGCTCTTATTAAACACTTTTCATCATTTAATAAACTCAGTATCTTACTCTTCTCTTTTTTTAATAGATAATTTATTCTTAGGGAAATTGAAGTCGCTCAGTCGTGTCCGACTCTTTGCGACCCCATGGACTGTAGCCCACCAGGCTCCTCTGTCCTTGGAGTTTTCCAGGCAAGAATTCTGGAGTGGATTGGCGTTTCCAGTATCTTACTGTTCTGATGAAGTCTCTGACTGGTTTACAGAGTACTGCCAAATAGCCTCCCCCCACAAACCATGCAGAAGGAAAGGCATGAATAGAGAGGTGGGATGGCGCATCCAGCCTCGCCTTCCCTGTAGAAGGGACATTCACACATGCTCCTACACACATACCTGCCCACCTCCGAAGCCGGTGGGCATTCCTGCACCCATCGAGTCCACCTTCCCTGTGAGCATCCCTCTAATGTCTCCAGCTCGGAGACCCCAGGCTCCACAGCTCTTTTCCTTTGTCTAGCAAAGAGTTTTGATGCTGAAATTTTTATCACCTAAGAAAAACGCAATGCCTGCCATGAAATCTGAAACCTGGCCTGATCTCCTCTGAGGCAGAAGTCCATGGTAACAGGCTCAAAGGATAGGGCAGAAGACTCAGGTCAGTCACAGGGCAGGATGTGTTTGCTTGAAGAGGCAGGAGTCTGCAGGAAAGGTCATCTTTTATAAGCTGCACTTGCATTCCTCAGGTGGCTCCTCCAGGCCTTCAGTGAGTCCTCAGAAGATGGGGGTGGGAATTGAGCATCATTAGTTAGAAGGTCTGTCACCAGAGACTGTCATCAGCCTCTACTCTGGGCTTGTTTACACAGCCAGCCCTTCAGCTGCTTCTTAGCTACGTATGGTTGCAGTCACAGCAGAGATGTAGGGGTCAGATCTCTTAGCCGAGGCTCAGTGAGCGTCACCACTGGGTCTGACTGCCTTGGACAGATTTCAGCACAAGTACAGTTGGCGTGAAAAATACAGAGGGGCCGTGAGCTAAGGTGAGGGGATGAGAGGGAAAAATGGCTGGAAGCATTCCTGATTTGTCATAAAGAAGCCCTTGGTGCAGAACAGTGAGTTACACTCCATAGATTGGTAACAACGCCTCCAAGATCATGGTCAAGGCTTTCCAGAGTATTTCTGGGAAATACTGAAGAAGTCTACTACTCCTGAGGTCCGCCCTCAGTCTGCTGTCTGCAGTTTCTAGAATAGTGACTGGTACGCATAACAAAGGCACGGTTTAAATTATTTGGAAACTTTATGTACACGTTTATCTATGAATAGATACTTGAATGAAAATTCCTGACGTGGCAGGTGAACCTGTGATGCAAAAAGAGAGTGAAGAGTCACGTATAAACATCAGCCCTCTGTCCACCTACTTGAGAACCAGAATCTCTCGTCTTACAAAGAATGCAGAAACTGATCTGTAGTCAAACACTTTATCTTTTGGTGTTGATTTCAGTATCATAGTATCAGCCTCAGATTATGAGACCTTTTATCCTTGCTCTGAACCAAACTGAAAGTGTGTTTTTCCTTCTAATATTTCACTGAGTAAGCAATTTCTTCTTGTGTGTGCACATACACGTACACACAAAAGTTTGGTTTTTTTTTTTTTTTTTTTTATGATCCTGTAATGTCCTCCTCAATTCTATTCCAAGAGACTATATAAAATAGTCTTTCATATCCTTATAAGTATAGTATGTATTTAAGGATATTCTATGAATGACACAGTGAATGGATGAGAAGAAGAAATGAGCGAACGTGAAAAAAAGGTGAAGGGCAGAAGACGGGAAAAGGGGGAAAAAGGGATAGAGAGAGAAGGGAAGGAGCAAAGAAGGAGAAAGAATTAATGACCACATGGATTAGCAAATTGGTTTCAGGAGGCCAAAGAGTAATTTCATCTTTCAGACCACCTAGTCCCCGAGATCACACGTCTCCCATAAAATGTCATTACTGTGAGGACACCTGTTCCTTGGAACTGCCCCGGGCCTTGGATCTCATTTCCCTGTGGTCCACTGGCAGCTGCCAAGGGCCAGATGCTCGTGGGTGCTTTTGGCCAGGCTGGCCACCCCGCATTAGCACGAGGTGAAAGGTCCCATGTGCTTTGACTAATCTTAGGACGCATGATGGGCCCAACATTTTCTTTTCCATCCTTTGTTAGAAGAAAAAAGTTCACAACTGTGTCCACATACTCCTTTTTCATCATGTTTCTTCCTGCACATGGCTTTTGACATCACTTTATGAGCAGAGAGGAAGGCCTTTGTTGTTGTTATTGATCAGTTGCTAAGTCATGTCTGGCTCTTTGTGACCCCATGCATGGACTGCAGAATGTCAGGCCCCTCTGTCCTTCACTATCTCCCAGAGTTTGTTCAAACTCATGTCCATTGAGTCGGTGATGCCATCCAACCGTCTCATCCTATGTCATCCCCTTCTCCTCCTGCCCTCAACCTTTCCAGCATCAAGGTCTTTTCCAATGAGTCAGCTCTTCACGTCACAGGGCCAATGTATTGGAGCTTCAGCTGCCACATCAGCCCTTCCAATGAATATTCGGGGTTGTTCTAGAGGAAGGCCTGTAACTCAAAAATGTGTATTCAGTAGGAAATGGTCTTCATTTTAGGGACCTTTGCGGACCTTGCATCGTTCCCCCAGTCTTTTATTATTAAAAACCAACAAAAACAGCAATAATAACAACAGAACCTCTCTCCCTGCTTAATCTGCATTCAACTAAACAGAAAAGGATGGAGCCTGTATTCACTAATAGGGTCCCCTGTCCCCACAACACAGAGGATCCATCGTTAACGCTGGCCTGTCTGTATACAACTCACATCTTAGCTGCCTAGTTCTTGTTCAAAACTTCATCTAATCATCATAGCAACCAGTTATAAATTCTTTTTTTTTTTTGGCCGAGTATTAAGTCCAGCTTAAATCAGTACTGGGTTTTAGTTTTGTTCTTTTTCCCGTAATAAAAGATCAAGGTGTGTGATACAGGATGAGGAAAGGTTACAGAATCTCAGACCATTAGGCCTGAATGTGACGGTACTTGGGACTTCCCTGGTAACACGGTGGTAAAGAACATGCCTGCAATGAGGGAGACCTCAGTTCCATCCCTGGGTCAGGAAGGTCCCCTGGAGAAGGGAATGGCTACTAAATTTTTCATGGAAACATTGGTTGAACTGTCATAACAACCCTGTGGAAGCGGTTCTGCTTTCAGCTCCATTTTACAGTTTGGAAGGTGAAGTAACTTACTTGCCCACATTTACCCAGTAAGTGACATCCTTCAGTCTGACGGCTCCCACATTTATGCCTGATCTGCTGCAACTTGCTGCCTTCCAAGAGCAAACCTATATTCCCGCTCAGGCACCAGGAGCTGGAGTCCACGTAGAAATCTGGTCAAGATGCACCTGCTTCCTCTACCAGGGTGACAGAAGGCCCTGGAACAGAGTTTGTTGGAGGATACTGACTGTGAGCTTCTGAAGGCAGGATTCTTTGCCTCAAGCCTAACATGACTCTGTTATTTCAAGAGGTGTTCCAAAAGTGTGTTAGAGGAATGCATGGATGATTGAAAAAACATGATAACACATAACATGGACTAGAGCATGAGATGGTTGGCTGACATCGCCGACTCAATGGACAGGAGTTTGAGCAAACTCCGGGAGATGGTGGAGGACAGGGAAGCCTGGCGTGCTGCAGTCCACGGGGTCGCAGAGAGTCGGACACGACTCGGCAACTGAGCAACGACAGCAACAACAACAACATGGACTGGTGTGAGTTCTATCCTGACCAGACAGAATCTTTTGCTCCCACATTCCGAAACACAAAATATTAAATTTGCAAAGCTCACAATTACGGAAAACTGAAAGCCGTTCTAGGGAAGAAGTATAGTGTTTGCCTCACCCTTTACACATCTAGGAGAGCTCCACTGACACAGACCCACTTGGGAGTTCGTGCTCTGTTGGGAAGGAGCATAAAAAGATGATAAACTGGGGAAAGCGATGAGCCAGTCTGGCTCCACCACCGCCCCTCCCCACTATATTGTTGCCAGCACCAGAGCACCTTCCTAAGCCCTCTTGCTGGTCACTCTTGGTCTTCCGAGCACACCAGGCTCACCACACAGGAGGTGATGGTGCATTGCTGTAAACAGAAAGCAATGCAATAGGTGGCTCAGTGGTAAAGAATCCACCTGCCAATGCAGAAGATGCAGGTTTGATCCCTGGGTCAGGAAGATCTCCTTCAGAAGGAAAAGGCCACTCACTCCAGTATCCTTGCCTGGAGAATCCCACGGACAGAGGAGCCTGGCAGGCTACGGTCCATGGGGTCGCAAAGAGTGAGACTTAGCAACTAAACAACAGCAACACAGTATGAACCACTAGAACAGCAATGAAGGCTCAAGAGAAGACACATTCAATATTTATACCCTTGAGAAATATCTAGAGTTATTAACAGTTCCTAACCAGTAATAAAGTATGAGTCAATCAGGAATCATGTTATAGAAAGAGGCAAGCATCACCATACATTAGCATGAAAGCAGTTTTATATATGATGATACTTGACATGCTTATCAGGCCATCATTACAAAAACTGTGTCCAGTTTTACTCTCCAAAATTTAAGGATGCTGTAGCAAAGCTAGCTCACAGAGAGGCTAACAAAATAGTCAAATGTTTTAAAAACAAGATAAATGGTGTAACTATGTTTGTATTCATTTTATAAGCAAAAAAAAAAAATATTATGGCCTTTCAGTTGGAGAAAAGAATGCTGTTGTACAATTATAAATCATTGTTTCTGTATTGTTTAGAAAACAGAAATTGAAAAATGTATGTCGATTTCTGGTGCTTAGGTCATTCTCTGGACTTAGTTGTTAATAGCCAGGGTTCAAAGTTCTTGCATATTTAACCAGAATGGGTTTATGTATCCATGAACATATTTCTGATAATGGTTTCTCATGGTGAGAACAAGGAAGTTCTGGAGACTCAGTATTATCTCTCATGAGACCTCTAAAACTGGGGCCTTTAATACTTGTCTTGTTTAATGAGACTGTGATAGTCTCATGAATATGACTACTGTCTTTTTCTCACTCTTTCTTGTTGTTGTTGTTTAGTCACTAAGTTGTGTCTGACTCTTTTGTGACCACATGGACGATAGCCCACCAAGCTCCTCTGTCCATGGGATTTTCCAGGCAAGAATACTGGAGTGGGGTTGCCATTTCCTTCTCCAGGGTATCTTCCCAACCTAGGAATCAAACCCACATCTCCTGCATTGGCAGGCAGATTCTTTACCATTGAGCCACCAAGGAAACACCTACTCTATCTCACTGTCCTTCAATAACACTTAACAATCAACCGGGCTCTGGAAGGCTTCCAAGATATGAGAAGTAGTCATACCATAAATGTTATCAAGATACTTAGTCCTGGGTGGCCTGCTGGAAGAAGCCCAGGTGTGTGTTCTAGCTGTCTCATCTTATTAGCTGCACAGGCTTAGACAAGACATCACTTTTAACTGAGCATTGGTTTTCTCCAATGCAAAATAGAATATTCAACTGCTTGGCAGTAAAGACAGACAGTGATCATTTACATGACTGTTCTCTAATCAATAAATCATTGTTCAACCCTAAGGGACTCTACAAGGTTAAGATGATGAGTTAGCAGTGAGAGCAGGAGACAAGGAAGATGCATTTGGGATTTGGGAACAGCTTCTCCATGAAGAGGTGACAGCACGGCATAGTTACCAAAGGCAGGAGCCTGGGAATCAGCCCGAGACATTAGAATGCCCAGACTGTTTAGAACTAATGCCAATTTACACTTGACTAAGTCTGAAACAATATCAATGATTACAGTTGGTGTGGGGGAAAAGAAAATTTGTGCTCCCACAAAGGCTATAGTCCAGAAGTTACTTGAGTAGTGGGGAAAGGTTTAGAAATATGACATTTCTACTTAAAATATCAGTCAAAATACTGGTTATTAGGAAAACAAAACATATCACTTATCTTCACATTTTATGTCATTTCTAGAGGGAAAATAGCTAAATGTCTACACTGCTTTCATAAATAAAAATGTCCTAAAGTGGAAATTGAATGAGCTAGGGATGAGTTGGAAAGCAGGAGGTTTTGATTTTCCAGGAAGTCTCTCTCCACCATTTATCCCAGAGAGAACAGGAGACTTGGTTTTGTTTGCTGTGGCTGTTTGGTCACTCAGTGTTCGCATATGAATCTGTGCCAGTCTCGAGTGTAAGCGCACGTTCCTTACCACAAGCAGGTGACAGAGAAGTCCAAAAAGCAGAACAAAGTTTAATGTCACAAAGGAGGGAATATGTCTCATAACCACGAAGAAACAAATGATCAACACAGAGAGGATGGAAATCCTTGGATTTCAGAAAGGCTGTGCAGAAGGGTGGGGGAGGGTCTCCTTAGGGGAACTGCACCCACCTAAGAGTCAACAGAAGTGAGAACTCATTCCCGAACTCAGGTTTGGCTGCTTACCTCCCCAAAGCCCACAGTTCAAAAAGCAAGGGTCAGGACAGAGGAAAGATGCTGTAAGCAGAAAAGCTGGCAATCTGGGGAGAAGATGGGCTCATGTGCCCAAAACCGGCTCTGAAGACTGTGCTTAGTCTGACAGCTTTTAAAGCAGAAAATGGAGGAAGACCTTTGGTGATTCATCCAGGCAATGGAGTGGGTTCTGCACCCTTCTCCATCGTGTGTGCAGACTGGCTGACTCTCTCTTCAGATGTTGTCTTGCCTGAGCAATGTGCCTGTAGGATTGCTAAGGGGACAGGTGCAGGTAGAGAGGTAGTCATTCTTAAACTTCTTAATTCTTCCTTCTTTTTATCTAGGCAAAGAATCAACAGGTTAGGCAAGGCAAGATGTGTGTTCAGGAGAGCATAAGTCAAGAGTTAGGTTCAATTGCTTAGTGATCTCATTCCCATAATTAGGTACTCTTACCGTTGGAGGAGACGGAAGTGGGCAAATAGGAACGGAGACAAGAGCTGCTTTCAAGCACAGAGATCATCAGTGTCACATGGATTGCACTCCCAGCAGCTTCTGATTAAGGAAGATCAGCAACACTTCATAAATCATCTTGTGTTTCCAAGACAAAAAAAAAAGAAGGCAGCTCAAGGTAAGCCTTCCTCGGCCATGTTAAGGGAGGGCTCTCTTTAAATCTTACTTTGTGTGTTCAGCCTCTAAGTTCACTCTTTGCAACCCCATGGACGCAGCACACTGGGATTCCTTGTCCTTCACTATCTCCTGGAATTTGCTCAGATTCATGTCCATTGAGTTGGTGATGCTATCTAACATTTTCATCCTCTGTCGTCCCTTTCTCCTTTTGCCTTCAATATTTCCTAGCATCAGGGTCTTTTCCAGTGGGTTGGCTCTTCACATCAGGTGGCCAAAGGATTGGAGCTTCAGCTTCAGCATCAGTCCTTCCAATGAATATTCAGGGTTGATTTCTTTTGGGATTGAGTGTCTGGATCTCCTTGAAGTCCAAGGGACTCTCAAGAGTCTTCTCTAGCACCACAGTTTGAAAGCATCTAAATTTGGCCCCCGTGAAAGTCCATTACACACCTGTGCCCAAAGATGAGATGCTACTCAGATTCCCCCAGAGGCTCTAAAAACCAAAAATCACCCTGTTTTTCAAACTTGGGATTTCCAAGCTTTTTTTCTTGCAACCTCAGGCTGCCAGTTACCCCAGGAATGCATGGTTTCGTGACCCTGTACAACAGTGAACTTTGTATCACAGCTCTGACTCTGCAGAATTGCTTCTACCTCTTTGGGAATGAAGACTTTTCCTGGCCTGTGAAAAGGGTTCTTGGGAATTGCTCAAAGCTGAGTCTACATTTTGGGAGAACAGGGAAAAAGGAAGGGCAGGCCCAAGAGTCTGTCAAATATTCCTTGACATTGATCATAAAGTTCAAGTGGTGTCATTCCGTGATAATCAGAATAATGAGGTAGGAAAATGAAGAGGAAATGGCATCATTTTAAGTGCCCATTATCTGATGCCAGTTGACAAAGAAAATCTTAGGAAATTGAAAGTGCATGGAGCAGTCATGTGATGGGGGCCTGAAGTCAATGTGCTCATTGTGATTCATCTCAAGGTCAAGATTTCCTGAGTAGGGATATTTTAAAAGACATAATTACAGTTCTTATTAGTGAGTGTTGAAAATGAGGCTGGAAACAAGTCTTTGTGTGTGCAGCTTCCGTAAGGTGAGCAGACCGGTGTTTAATACTGTTTACCGCAGTGTTTAAAATTAAGACCAAATGCCAGTAAACAAGGCATGTTCCTTTCTATGGGAACTTCTCTTTTCAAATAATTCAGTTAGTATGAGGTTGAATTTCAGATCTAACTAGAGAGCTGCTATGTGAAAAATGAACAACCTGATCTTTGCAGGATATAGTTTCACCCGAAATACGCTGATGCTTTCTTTGTCCACTTACGGTATCTTTCTCAGTTTAATGTGGTTAATGATTGGGAATGTCAGAAGCCACATGTCGCTCGAAGGCACATTTTCACTTCATCCGCCTTTTTGACACGTTTAGTTTAACTTAATCAAGGGGGGTGAAGCTAATTTCCTGAAGCAGTTTCCAGGGTCCTTGTGCAGAAAAGGGAAAACCATTCCCATTCTTTTAGGACATCTGGTTGCTATTATGCAAAAATTCCCTCGTGCCATTCTGGCACACACATTCTCCCCACCACCACTTCTATGGATCGTGCTTAACCACTGCATTTCGATGCACTCTTTTTCCGAGACTTTCTAGGCCAAGTGTCAGCCCAGTACCCCCTAAAAAGCAAGGAGTTTGTTCACCCTGAGCTTAGTCTCCCAGCCCTGGCTCAGCCCTCACTCACTTGAGCGGGCTTGGAGGGGCCGCTGCCTTGCCAACGAGCACACAGGACCCCTCTCAGAGCAGAATCACACCCAGGCAGGGTGGAGGGGGAGTGGGGGCCCCTTCAGGAAGTTACCTACCTGGGTCTGGCTGTGGGCCTGTTGGGCCCTCCAGAGCCACTGTCTGGGTCTGGGTCTGAGTCTTCAGCTGATAAGCTCTATGGTCTCAGGCAAGTTACATACCATCTTCCAAGTCTCCAGGGTTCCCCATCCCTGAAATAAGCATCCCTCAGGCTCAGTTGATCAGCCGTGTCTGACGCTTTTTCGAGCCCGTAGACTATATAGCCCACCAGGCTCCTCTGTCCGTGGCATTTCCTAGGCAAGAATACTGGAGTGGGTTGCCATTTCCTCCTCCAGGGGATCTTCCTGACCCAGGGATCGAACCTGTATCTCCTTCATTGGCAGATGAATTCTTTACCACTGAGCCACCTGGGAAGCCCCCAAGCACCCACCTCACAGAGTTAATGTGAAGAGCAAGTGAGATAATACATGTAACACATTTAGCCAAGCAGCTGGCATGGAGGATGTGATGAATAAATAACAACTCCATTCCTTGCCTGCCAAACAGAAATAAAACCCGATGTTAAGCTCTAAGGCAGTTGTGAAGATGAGGAAAGTTGAGGTATGCACACTACAGTGTGTCTAGGGTATTGCAAGCACACAATACAGGTTGCCAGTGGCGGTTGCTGCCACTATCGATGTCTGTGTCATGGACACTGTAGCCTTGATTGCCCAGACACCTCATCTCATAGCAAAGCTAAGGCATCATCCCAGGGAGGCTGCGGGGACCCAGGGTGTGACGGGGGTCCCAGCCTTCTGGTGTGGACAGAGCCTTAGAGAAGATGTCACATTCCGGGTCTAGGCTCACAACAGGTCTAGGCCCTGTGAGGGGGTGGGGTGGCCTTGGTAATGGCCACAGTCCAAGGGGCCTCAGTGAAAGACAGGGAAGGTGGTAGTCACTCAGTCATGTCCAACTCTTTGTGACCCTGAGGACTGTAGCCTGCCAGGCTCCTCTGTCCATGGGATTTTCCAGGCAAGAACACTGGACTGGGTTGCCATTTCCTTCTCCAGAGGATCTTCCCAACCCAGGGATAGAACCCAGGTTTCCTGCATTGCAGGCAGATTCTTTACCATCTGAGCCACTAGGGAAGACACCCAAGGGGATTCAAGGAGATATCCTTTTCTGAGTTATTGCGAGTAATCATTGCTGGTTGAAGAAGTCTGGCATCATCTTCAATTCTCCCTAACAGCTGTCAGCATCCATCAGATCAGATTGAGTGAGTGACAGCAGGCATTTTTCAAAAAGGAAGAGAGGGGAAAGAGGGTGGTTGGAAGCTGCAATGGTTAAAGAAAGCGGCACCAACCGCCCTTCTTGCATCTCCTCTTGTGATGCATGTTGCTGGACCAAATGTGGGGCTTGGGCTCCAATTGGACCAAGCTTTGACCAAGGCCCTGCAGCTCTCTCTGCCAAGTTCTAGTCCAAAGAGAGGTCAGAGGAGCTGGACTGGGCCCCAGGGCTCACCTGGAGGGCATGGGCATCGTGTCTCATGGGGACCCAGGAATAGCAGGTTATCGCTAACAGTAAATTTGGGAATGGAATGCCTCAACCCCTAACCCTGAGTGTAGTTAGCACGACCCTCACCTTACCTTTCTTCGAGGTGGAGTAATCCCACCCGTTCTTTAAGGAACTTCTCAAGTGCAGGCAGATCCCTGCCCAAACGCAGATTGCCTTCCCAAACACCAAGGATATGAGCGAAAACAGTCCTGAGATGATGTGTCACATCTCGTAGCTGAGATCCGGGGGCAGTTTAGGAGCCTGAGACCCAAAACACTGAAGGACGCAGGGTTAGTGCTGTTGAGGAGCCCACAGCCTTCTCCATGCGGCACGGTCAGGCATCAGGTTCTCAGACACAGAGGGTCGGTCATTAGACCAGAGGGAAGACCCAGAGGCCAGAAACAGGGAGGCAGAACCTTAGATAAGAAGCTGACTCAGAGCTGCTGGGGAGGAGAGTGTTCACCCACATGGGCCTGCAGCTTCCAGCCCTAGAGGGCATGGAGCATCCTGACTCTGACTCCCCTCCCAGGCTCCAGCCCCCTCCAAAGACCCAGGGAATACGGCCACACAGGGCAGCCATCATTACCGCATCAGACGATGATTTGTTTCAGCAAGAATTTGGAAAAAAAAAAAAAAGGGAAATAGCTTGCTGGTTTTAATAATGGTCCAAAGAATGCGTGACTGCGGGAAGCTGTTTGTGAATTTGAGATTGGGATTCAGAATATCTGGGTACGGTCCCTGCCAAGCCACAGTGCCCCTTGGACGATTCTTGGTGACTCCATGCTTGAGGGAATCCAAGGTGAATGTGGAGACAGCTCAGACAGGGACCCTGGACTCTAAGAAGTCCTGACGGAATCAACGAGTGAAGCCTGGATAGAGAAACAGGGCTGCCATTCTGATCTGGCTGTGCCTGAAAGCGGGATTTAAGCCAGAGCAGAAGGCAGAAGGCTCTTCCCAGGCAACCCATCACCACAGCTGCATGTTGGCCGCGGGGATGAGGGAGGGTGTATCAGGGAGAGAACTCCATCAGCTGAAATGTTCTTTCAAACACTGAGATTCGATGACTGATCGACTGAAGAGTGTCATCAGAGCCCACTCACGTTCCTGGGTCTCTGAGCTCAGCCCCAGGACTCCTCTCTTGTTTTCTGTAGACGGTGGCCTGACTATTCCTGCCATGGTGCCACTGTGTCTTCCATCTGTTTCCTACTTTGAGACAGAGTCTGGCTTCATTCCTAGTTCCGTGTTTGGTCTGAAATTTTGGCCTTCTGTTCAAGTCTCCTAACAAGAGCTGTATGCTTTTTATGTGGACCTGACTCAGTTGGGAAAGAATGAAGGCGAGAGGAGAAGGGGACGACAGAGGATGAGATGGTTGGATGGCATCACCGACTCAACAGACATGAGTCTGAGCAAGCTCCTTTTAGTTGCTGAAGGACAGGGAGTCCTGGCATGCTGCAGTCCATGGGGTCGCAGCGTCAGACACGACTGACCGACTGAACTGAACTGAACTGCCTCTGAGTTTAATTACAGATCTGTTCCCCTGTACTTACCATGTCTCAAAGATCTGGTGTGACCAGATACCCACGGCCCCAAGGCTTCTTCAGGTCTTAATACCTTCTGGAGACTCCAAGATTATGTGCCACCTCTATTGTACCTTAAGGAGGTCAGCGATAGTCTTACTCACAACTGTGGGTTTCTTGGTCCATGCGCTTCCACAGAGATACAAGTGCATACTTTGGTGACGACCAACAGCGATCCATGTAGCCAACATCTCTTCCTGATGTGCAGCCCAGAGAGGTGGGAGGATAGTCCCAAGTTCTAGACGAGTGAATACAGAACTCAGCCCCCACCCCTGAGCCCATGTTCAGGCTGCAGGGGTCACCTTGGCAGTTACCAGCACTCTGTTCTGTGCTAGATACCCCACGAACACTTCACAGCATTCCCTTCTGATAGGAACCTTCATGATCCTCATTTTACGCATTAGAACCGAGGTCCACAAACTACAGTCCCTGGGCCAAATCCGGCAGCCGTCTGTTTTGGTAAACAGCGTGCTTTGGGAACACAGCCACCATGTTCATCTGTACGCTGTCTATGGCTGATCTTGTGCTGCAGTGGTTCGGGTGAATAGTTGCTATGGAGACCTTTTGGCCAGGTAATAAACCTATCACTTTATTAAAATATACTGGCTATCTAGCCAATGCATGAACAGTACGTGTGGAATGATCATTCTGACACTTCAAAATAAACTTACTAGTTAAGTTGATCAAATCAATGTTAGCCTGCAGACTGTTGTTGCTCTTTTTAGTCACTAAGTCATGTTCCAACTCTTTTGCGATTCCATGGACTGTAGCCCACCAGGCTCCTCCATCCATGAGATTCCCTAGGCAAGAATACTGGAGTGGGTTGCCATTCCCTTCTCCAGGGGATCTTCCTGATCCAGGGGTTGAACCCTCGTCTCCTGCATTGGCAGGTGGATTCTTTACCACTGAGCCACGAGAGAAAGCTTAATTTTCTACTCTGTGTCAGAAATATGCACAGTTCTGAGAAAACTCAGACAAGTCCCCACACCTCAGAGGACTTGTTTGTTCCTGTTGTCAGGGTGGGATTCTCAGCCCCCAGAGACAGAGCAGTGACACCTGCCATGGACCCAAGACACACCTGAGCTTGACCCCAGCTCTGCCACGTAGTACCTGGGAGACACTTTGGACAAATGGCTTAAACTCTCTGACTTCAGTTTCCCCATCTGTAAAACAGGGACAATAACACCAAGGTCTCTGCATGGTGAATATTAGCATAATTAACGCAAATGAAATGTGAGGTGCCCTTGACAGCCCCCACTGTTACAGACACACACGGCAGTGGACTTGAAGGAACAGGCGCCGTGAGGTCCTGGGGTTGCCATCAGCTGGGACAGCCAGGTGACTCCCGACAGAGAAGCTCGGAAGTGGACCATGTCCCCGTGGGTGCGCGCAGGGACTGCTTAGCAGGCAGGCCAGAGCCAGGATGTCACGAGGAAGCAGATTCCCAGACAAACCCAGATTCCCACGGAAAGGAATGGACAAGGTCAGGGGATCTGGCTTCCTTGGCTGCTGTCCCCTCTGGGCTGTGCCCAGGCTGGCTTCCCTATGCACTTGGCTCCTGTTGGCCACCCCCGGAGGCCTCTTCACTGTGACCTTTCCTGACCCCAGTGTCGTCTGAGATGTCACCATGGAAACTGCCAGACCTCCCCAGAGTTTATCTCCTCTGTACTTTTTTCCAGACTGTGAGCATCAAGCCCAAACACCCAAACATTCATAAGAACAAATGTAAAGAGATAAATTTAGCAGATAGATTTTATTTCATGGGTGGATATTTTTGAGCAAAGCTGTCTTCATAATCCTGAAGAGGCAAAAGCGACTTTCAGTCTAGTTTTTTGGTGTCAGCTACATCTGACTTCTAGTTTAAGTCTAATGTAACTGAGGCCAGTTACAAATTACTGAAGGGTTTCCCAGGTGGCTCAGTGGTAAAGAATCCGCCTGCCAATGCAGGAGACATGGGTTCAATCCCTGGGTCAGGAAGATCCTTTGGGAGAGGAAATAGCAACCTACTCGAGTAATCTTGCCTGCGAAATCCCGTGGACAGAGGAGCCTGGCAGGCTACAGTCCACGGGGTCACAAAGAGTCGAATATGCCCAAGCACACAGGCACCAGTACTGAAAGCAGAGACAGCAAGTCCAGTACTTCTGCAACTGCCTGTCAGCAATTTCATAAAGGGGACCTCATGAATTTTTAGCCTTTTTTCAAAATTATCACCAATGGGATACTTGCTCTGATTCACAGTTGCATCACCATCAGTTGAAAGGCAGATAGATCCCAGCATTCAATGAGCAGGTCATCTCACTGGAATGATAAGATGTGAAATGAATGCAGAGCAATCTGGGTTAGAGGGCTATGTTGGTTACAAACAACCCAGGCCCCGAATGGCTGACCTGCGCAATCAGAGAACAGAAGCCTGGTCTGGGCTCGGAACATTCTCCAAAGGCAGTCAGTGAGTCTCCAGGTCTGTTTTCACTGTATAAGGCACAGTCAGTTGACTGGTGTAATCAGCTCACTGATGCCTTGGAGACCAGCACTCCCCAGTGGAGCCAAGTACTACATTAGATGAAATTACAGGTCAAGTTGGCTCAGGAACACTGAGACCTTGAGACCATCTCCTCTAAAACGGGATGAAGAATCAGTCACTCTAAGCAGCTCCTAGGGCTGTTGGCATGGTCAAGATGTACATGCGGGCCTGTGAGCACTTGCTGAAGTGTGAGTGAAGGGGGCACAGAAGGTTGAACTGAAAAACCATGAGTGTCTACACTTTTCCTGCAACAAAAGGCACGATGCATGATTTTCGGCCACAAGACAGAGATGAAACCTCGGCTCCCAGCTGCTTTCTGTGGGATCAGTTTGAAAGGCTGATGAAACTCCCAAATTGCAGGTCCAGGCTTAGGCTCTACCTCATGGGCTTCTTTTCTTCTAGCATCTGGCTGATGTTCTGGTGGATTGCGGATATCATGGCGGGTGGACAGAGGCCCACCTCATTTCAGCCTCAGGCATCTTTGTTTTGTACCCACTCACTGGAGACAGGATCTTCCCTCCTGGCTGAAGAAACCCCACTTGCTTCTCCTCCTCCCACCCTGCACTGCCACCACCCTATGTCTGCGAGTCTATTTCTGTTTTGTAAATAAGTTCATCTGTATCATCCTTTTAGATTCCACTCATAAGCAATAGCGTATGGTATTTGTCTTTGATTTACTTCGCTTAGAATGATAATCTCAAGGGCCATTTACGTTGCTGCAAGTGGCATTATTTCATTCTTTTTACGGCTGAGTAATATTCCATTATATATACCAAGGGACACCAGATACCCACGTATCCACCAGTGCCCATTCCCCAGTGGCTGAGGGTTGGTGTCTGAGATGTCAGCTCTCCTAAACGCCCAGGCATGAATGCTAGCCAACGTTCCCAGGCACCTCCCATGAGAAGTAAGAGCCGGGAGGCCTGTTCTTTAGGTAAGCAGCTATCACTGCCATGCTGATCCAGGTCCGCGTGCAGCTTGGACTGCAGCCGTGGCTGAAATCAGGGGAAGGACCAGTAGGATGCACAGACTCCTTCCCTACTTCCCTGTGCCCAGCCATCCTCTAGGCATCCAGACCACTCACGGGGTTGACTGTAGGTCTCCTTTGTTTCTACCCTCTCCCTCTCCCTCCAATTAAATCTCCTTTTTTTCAACACACCCCACCCCCCACAGTTTCTCTTAAACAATTGAATCTCCCTTTCTCATGTTGACACCTGTAACTCTAAGTCTAGGTCCTCACTCCATTAACGTCGATTGGCTCAATATTCTCCAATGGACTTGACCACCTTGTTAATCCGGTCCAGCCCATCCTCACGTGGCCACCACATGGATTCCCCCAGTCACTCTCCTCATATCACTCCATAACAAACAAGGCTGCCTGCTCCCCATAAAGTTAAAGCGTCCAGTTTGGAGTGTCTTGCAAGGAACCACCTATACACAATTTATATTTTTCTTTTATTTAACAGTTTTGAGAACCTGCTCTGTTCTTGGCCTTGTTCTAGATATGGACCTGGAACAGTGAGTGTTAGAGACACACTCTGCCCAGATGATGGTGAGACAATGTAAAAGAAACAGACCTCAAAATGTGAAATATGAAAAATAGTGACCACTTTTTTATAACTGTTACTTCGCAGGTGTTATAGACTGAATTTTGTCTCCCCTCAAATTCGTGTGTTGAAGACTTAACCCCCAGTGTGACTGAGTTTGCAGACACAGCCTTTAAGGAGGTATTTAAGATTAAATAAATAAGGGCAGGGCCCTAATATGGTAGAGCTGGTGTCCTTATAAAAGAGGAAGAGACACTAGAGGTCTCTCTCCACTTGGCATAGAGAAGATGCCTTGTGAGGACCTGGCAAGAAAGCGGTCATTTGCAAGCCAGGGAGAGAGACCTTGCCACACACCAACCCCCCACTGACACCTTGATCTTGGACTTGCAGCCTGCAGACCTAGGAGAAAATGAGTTTCTGGTGTCGAAACCTCCACATCTGTGGTATTTTGTTATGGCAGCCCTAGAGTGCAGGACAGTAAGACAACAGAGTGAGGTGGTGGGAATAATGAGTGTTGGGAAGACAAAGCTTCAGCCATGTGGTGAGGAAAGTGCTCTCAGAAAGGTGTGAAAGGCAGAGTCTCAGGAGGAACTAGGAAACAGATGGCACACCCAAATTAGAATAATCAGGCTGCCGTGATTATTATGTTTCTTTTAATGAAGGGACTATTCATGTTGACATGGGAGGTTCAGGGAAATGTGGAGAATCATTCCAGATCTGCCTAAACGTCTACAGCCCTTATCCATGCCTCCCCCTTCTCATCACCCTGACCTTAGTGAGACCTGCTTGGTTGACCTCTTAACTGGTGCTTTATCTTGTAACTCTTATCACCAGGGCTTCGATTAGGACCCCTCCCCCATGTCTACCCCAAGAGTGCAGAATAGGATTTCTGAGAAGCTGGCCCTGCAAGCATGCTCTTAATTGCATATTCACAGAGTTAATTTCTCTTTTTCTCTCTGCAGGCTCCCTGGGTGGTAAGAAGCAGCCAGATTACTCTACCAGCTTTGTAATCATTATCGTTGCCATAGTGACTAAGTGCCATGGCACTTGATCTTGCTGCGCTTGCTACCCACCTGCACGTCATCCCATCATCCCGTAACACGATCATCGGGATGCCTCCCCGTGCTGTGCATGAATCATGTCACCAGCACAGAGGTTACCCCTGTAGTCACGGCACACAGGAGCGCCCAAGTCCAGAACTTATCGTGAGGGTCAGCGGGTCTGCTAGTGGGTCCAGGGTTAGCAAGAGACCTGATGAGAAACAGAGGGCACACGCAAAGCAGGATAACTCAAAGAGGGTTTTAAAAATATTCCCTCCACACACACACAAGTGAGGGAGGGGTTTGGGGGGCTCCTAAGGAATGGTACCGTCACCCAGGAGAAATGGTGGAGGAGGGACTGACAGAAAGGAGAGGGTCCTGCAGATAAAGCCTCCCTGGAAGATGCCTTCAGTTAAATGCCAGCCTGCCTGGGGAAGGGCAGGTGACAATTCCCTTGCCCTGTCCTCTTCCTCTCACCCCAGAAGTGCCCCAGGGGCCCCAGGAGCCCATGGTTGCAGCCTGTATTAATCATGCTTTTATTTTCTATATTTTATAACATTTTGAGGCCTCGTAAACCCAGGAACCTTGCCTGGAGAACCCCAGGGATGGGGGAGCCTGGTGGGCCGCTGTCTATGGAGTCGCACAGAGTCAGACATGACTGAAGTGATTTAGCAGCAGCAACAAACCCAGGAACTCTAGCCTGGAAAATCCCATGGACGGAGGAGCCTGGTAGGCTACAGTCCATGGGTCTCGAAGAGTCGGACATGACTGAGCGACTTCACTTTCACTTTTCACCTTCATGCATTGGAGAAGGAAATGGCAGCCCACTCCAGTGTTCTTGCCTGGAGAATCCCAGGGATGGGGGAGCCTGGTGGGCTGCCGTCTGTGGGGTTGCACAGAGTCGGACATGACTGAAGCGACTTAGCAGCAGCAGCAGCAGCAGCAAACCCAGGAAGGAACCTCCCCTGTGAGGGTTAGCTAATTTCTAGACAGTGAAACACTTGTCTGTCAGTATGCCTTTTCTATGCAAGTAAACCAGTTCTGAGTCCACATCTACAAGCCCCTCCATTATCCAACCTCACACACCAGATCAATCCCACCCACCCCCCCATAAATTCACCCGTAGTTCAGTTCAGTTCAGTCACTCAGTCCTGTCTGACTTTTTGTGACCCTATGAACTGCAGCATGCCAGGCCTCCCTAACAATCACTAACTCCCAGAGTTTACCCAGACTAGTGTCCACTGAGTCAGTGATGCCATCCAACCATCTCATCCTCGCCTTCCTTCTCCTCCCGCCTTCAACCTTTCCCAGCATCAGGGTCTTTTCAAATGAGTCAGCTCTTTGCATCAGGTGGCCCAAGTACACTGAGTTTCAACTTCAGCATCTGTCCTTCCAACGAATATCAGAACTGATTTCCTTTAGGATGGACTGGTTGGATCGCCTTGCAGTCCAAGGGACTCTCAAGAGTCTTCTCCAACACTACAGTTCAAAAGCATCAATTTTTCGGCGCTCAGCTTTCTTTACAGTCCAAGGCTCACATCCATACATGACTACTGGAAAACCATAGCTTTGACTAGACAGACCTTTGTTGACAAAGTAATGTCTCTGCCTTTAAATATGCTGTCTAGGTTGGTCATAACTTTCCTTCCAAGGAGTAAGCGTCTTTTAGTTTCATGGCTGCAGTCACCATCTGCAGTGATTTTGGAGCCCCCAAAAATAAAGTCTGACACTGTTTCCACTGTTTCCCCATCTATTTGCCATGAAAAAACATGATCCACTAGAGAAGGGAATGGCAAACCACTTCAGTATTCTTGCCTTGAGAACCCCATGAACAGTATAAAAAGGCAAATTCACCCATAACCATGTATCAAACAACTAGAGACCACCTTTCTAACCCAGAGCCAGCTGAAATTGTTCAGACTGTCGAACCTTCAGCCTGCCCAGCCTGTCCACTTCCCTCCTCCATTCTTTCCCCAAAACCACGCTAGACTCTCCCCCCCACCCCCACCTCCTGACTGACCCTGTGCTTCCTGGTGTGGCCCTGCATGGTGTGATGCATCCACTCAGCTCAGGAAGCATGAGGGCTACGCTCTCTTTCAAGGCAGTTGTCTCCACGTCTGTCATCTTATCATCCCTAATACATCAAATTCCGGACATAGTTTTAAAGCCAGCCCACATGTGTCAGCCTTCCGGGGAAGAGAGCAGGGGAAGATGGTAGACAGCTGATTGAAGGCACCCATGAGAGTCCCAACACTTTTGAGTTCTTCTCCTAAAGACTAGGTTGCCAAACTTGCAGAGCTCTCTGAGTCGGGAACACTCCAGGCATGAGGAGCAGCCAATGCAAAGGCTACTTCCAGGCTTCGGAAGGTGGCCAGACCCCAACGAGCACCAATGCCACAGCCAGGCGGTGCTCCCGAGTCCTGGGAGTGCTAACCCCTTGCTGTCCTATTAATGGGCTCTCTGGGGCCTTGCTGTTCCCGCTGTCCACTGCCAGCCCCTTTCTCAGCTTCGACCATCCAGAGCATCCAGCACAGTAGAGTTAAGGCCTGTTGAGTTCCAAGTCCTCTCTCTGCTCATGCCCCTCTTCCACAGGGAGTGACCTCTGTCTCTTGATTCTAAGAGCGCTTGTGTATTTACTGAATGCACCCCAGGGCTAAGAATTTGACAGAAATTATCTTGTTCCACCCCAGTACAGACTCAACAGGAAGGGGTTATAGCCCCATCTTCTGATGGTTGAAATGGGGATCTCTCCAAACACTATGCTGCCATCCTCACCCACTGACCTGCACTGTCTCACTGATGACCCCCAAGGGCTGTGAGACTCTGAATGCTTGAGGCCAAAACAGTATGGGTGTAGCAGATTCAGAAGAGCTTCTGAATCAAATTTACTAAAGCGGCAAAGGTCTTTTTTCCGACTCTGGGTTAAAGTGTGGAAGGGGAAGATGAAGCCCTCCAGACAGCATCCCTGATCCCTCGACTGACTCCAGGTAGCAGAGCCGGGGTGGGAGGGGCGGAGGGGGATGGAGGGAGTGTATCTGGGAGACCTGCCTTCTTTGAAGCCTTGAGTTTTTATCATAGACCATAACAACTGAGCGGCTGAATGTGCAACACAACAGTATATAATAGAACTGACACTGGGGGAATTCTGTTCCTCTCTATTGCCACTGGTGTCTTTGCATTTGAATGGGTTCTTGATGCATTTCCATCCTCTGGACCTCTCAAAAGTCCCCAGTAGAAGGCAGAAAGCACATGATTTCCATGTGAAATTCCGCAGGATGGTCCCTTTAGCATGAGAGCTGCCTGGCATGCTCCTCTGTCCCCAGCCAACCACGCCCTGACTAGACAGGGATTTCCACCTCTAATCACAAAAGTGCTTTCTAGTGTCAGTGTTTCCTACAAAAACCGGGATGTTAATCTGATGAAGGAAGAGCTAGTTTATCTTTCATTGGCAGGACCTTGCCTCCTCCCTTTCCCCATTTTCAAGCAAAACCTGAGAACTGTGATGTTAAGACAGGATTGTTCTGAACCCATCTGTCACCTGTGAACATACGCAAATATCCTCAGATCCAGCCCAGCAGCCCCCCCACCACCACTTCTGTCCCACAGGAATAAACTCCCTTGTGATGAACCCCAGAGCAGTGGGTTGTGTGAGCACGTGCTCTGAGGATACCAAGGAAATTCATGTGACTCTAGTACACCCAGTTTCCCCATCTTGCCTGCTTCCCCGTATCCGGCCCAAGAAAAGCATTTCACATGCTAATCTAAGCATAAATTAAGCCGTGAAACTGTACAGAGAAGGTCTCTTCCTGGGCTGATCTCTGATCCATCGTAACAGACACCACTGGGCTTCTGTGTCTGCTCTCCATTTATTAACATTATCTGTGTTAATTATATCTACCCACTGCCTCCCTCCCTCCCATCTTGGGCCCCTGGGGGGTTGTTCAACCCCATGCCCGTTCAACTCTCATCCCCTGATTGCTAATCTGTGGTCCCCAGGAAAGCGTCTCCAAGCAGGAGCTTTCCCTTTCTCTCGCTTCTCTCTACTTCTGTTGGGCTTTCAAAGGTCAAGCGGTCCTATGGGCTGCTTTCCGTTTTTTGTGGCCAGACTCCACTGTGCAGAGCTCTGTGGGAGGACTCCTGTCTGAGAGATGAAAACCTGGCTTAATATCTGAAGAAAGAAAAGTCCAGAAAGCCCGGGCTCTTAAGGGGGATACTGGGAGTCTCAAACTCATCTGTTCACTCATTTGTAACAAAGAATGTGTCAGTTACCTGGGCAAGAGCCAGGGCTGGTTTTCTGCTGAGTTGGAGGTTGAACCCTCTGGGGGACACAGCCAATGTTTGCCAGAAGTGACGCTTTTCTCCAGAAGTGATGCTCTTCTCTCTTCTACCTTGGCGGAGAGGAGGCTTACATATTTAGGGCCTGTCCTCTTTCTGAACATGGGGAATGGGACGGGGACAATGGGAACTGGGGGGCTGGGGGCCATGCCCTCAGGGCTGACTAGGGTTGGTATAGTCTCCAACTTAGCCCAAAGCAAGGAAGAAGCTTCCAGGTTTAGCAAATGAAAGCACAGGATGCCAGTTACTTTTGATGTTATTTAATCGCTAAGTCATGTCCAACTCCCTGAGACCCCACTGCAACACGTCAGGCTCCTCTGTCCACCACTATCTATCTCCCCAAATTTTCTCAGACACATGTCCATTGAATCAGTGATGCTATCTAACCACCTTATCCTCTGTCTCTCCCTTCTCCTCCTCTTTCCCGGCATTAGTGTCTTTTCCAATGAGCCGGCTCTTTGCATCAGGTGGCCAAAGTATTGGAACTTCACCATCAGTCTTTCCAATGAATATTCAGGGTTGATTTCCTTTAGGATGGACTGGTGGAAAGTTCTGACAAAACGTGGTCCACTAGCGAAGGGAACAGCAAACCACTCCAGAATTCTTGCCTTGAGAATCCCATGAACAGTATGAACTTCAGAAAAATACAACTAACTCTTTAGCAGAAAAATGTCCCAAGAATCTGAAATTCAAATCTTTCAGGTGTCCGATGTTTGTCTGGCAAGCCAGAAGTGGTCATAATCACCGTCCTTCTAGGGAGGTTAGGTCCTTGGGGAAGGGCTAGATGCAGAGGCCCAAGTTCAGAGGTAGCCAGGTGGGGTGAGAGGCAGAAAGGAACTGGGAATTAGGTCTAAGAAAGCGTGAGTCTAAACAGTGTAGCTGACACCAGGACAACGCACCTGGAACAAAAGAAAATTGGGCAGCAGGGCCACTGAGATGGGCTTTGCAAGTCTGACACCTGTTCTTTGGGGCTGTTTTTGGCTGTTATGGGCTTCCCTTGTGGCTCAGCTGGTAAAAAATCCACCTGCAATGTGGGAGACCCTGGTTCAATCCCTGGGTTGGGAAGATCCCCTGGAGAAGGGAAGAGCTACCCATTCCAGTATTCTGGCCTGGAGGATTTCACACACTACAGTCCATGGGGTTGCAGAGTTGGACACGACTGAGTGACTTTCACTTTCACTTGGCTGTTATAGGAAATAATGATTCTAATTTCTGAGTCACTGGGAATCTATCTCAGAAAGTGTAGAAGGAGATAAGCAAAGGTTATCTGTTTGTCCTTCGGAGAAAGAGCACATTTCTTCCTTTTCAGATGGAAGTGCTCTGGATAAAGGCTAAATGCAGGACAGGGTCCCAAGGGCAGGCCTCTCCCTGCATCTCTTGCCTAGCACCTGGTGTATATTTTGAATAAATACTGACATCAAACACTTGTCCAGAGACACACATGCATGGCAGTGCATGTGCGTATTTGAATTATGAGTGCTGGAGAAGGAGCACTTGTTCTGGAGAAGGACAACAAGGAGATGAAATCAGTCAATCCTAAAAGAAATCAACCCTGAATATTCATTGGAAGGAATGACGCTGATGCTTCAATACATTGGCCACCTGATGCAAGGAGCCTACTCATTTGAAAAGACCCTGATGCTGGGAACAAATGAAGGCAGGAGGGGAAGGGAGTGATAGAGGATGAGGTGATTGGATGGCATCACAGACTCACTGGACATGAATTTGAGCAGACTCCAGGAGATAGTGAAGGACAGGGAAGCCTGGAGTGCTGCAGTCCATGGGGGTCTCAAAGAGTTAGACACGACTTAGTGATTGAACAGCAGCAAAATCCTCATAGCAACCCTGTGAGACAGGAGCCTTTTTCACATCCATTTCATGGATGAGGGATTGGAAGTGGAGGCCCAGATAGCCCAGTAGCCTGCTGGTGAATCAGCCAAGGGCCAGGATTCAGACCCATCCTTCAGGGCCCATATTCTTAGCCACCATGCTCTGTGGCCGCCTCCAGGGACAGGTCATGGGAAACACTTGTCAGGGTTGGTGAAAATGAAACAGTAGACTCAAAATCGGGGAGACTTCTAGAGCAGGTTCCTGTCTCCTGCCACCGCCTCCCCACCCACATATCCCTAGCCCCTGGTCCCCAGTATAGACTGTGTGAATCTGGGCTATGCTGGTAATGTTATCCATCCCAGGCTTCTAGGCACTTCTGCCTCTGTTCCCTCTCCTAGACAGACAAGCATCTCAAGGGCACATGGACCATGCTGAAGGCTCAGGTCAGCTCCCATGGGCTCACTCCCAGGCAGAGACCCATGAGTCATGCCCTTACAAGGGGGCAGAAGGAAGGCCTGGGGTTTGCTGCTGCCTTTTTTCTCAGAGTAAGAGTGGCCAGACCCACTGGACTTTTGCTGAGAACACCAGTTAAGGGCATTCTGCCTCATCTTTTGAACTTTCAGGGGTCAAGTGCCATGCCCTTTACATAGATGGGATAACTCTGACCAGACTGGATCACGTAGCAATGCCAGACTCCACCCCAGAAACCATTCCAAGGATGAGAGCTGGGCCATGCTTTGCCTGTGGGACAGTGGGAGCATTACTTCCTGCACTTTTCTACCAGGTGGGAAAATAGCTGTCATAGTTTTTACTGGAACATGAATATATTTAACATTTGTTAAATTTAGACTTCTCAGTCTTTCTCTGTCTCTAAACAACTATACACAAATAAGATGCAATATTTCTAACTCAAAATAAACAGAACAAATAGTTTCCCAGATACGGCAGTCCCTCCATGAGAGAGTGCTTGCCGGTCCCTGGCTTGGCTCTGTTCTCACACTGGGCTGAGCTGGGTCAAGGGTGCCCCTGTGAACCAGATGCATGGAGACCGCCAGGGTGATGCAGTCACTGCTTCTGTACGGACCTGTCGGAAAGGTCTCTGTTGTGATTTGGTGCAGCCCTCACCAGTCCTGGGTTTCTCTGTACCAAATGCTATGTTGTGGAATGGGGATTTTCTAGTTCAGGTTTGCCCCAGATTGACAGAATCAGGGGCTTTCAGAATTAGATGGGGTTGGAGCCTCTTGATATGGCCAACCTCCCCAGGGGAGCATCTTGAGGGCAGTTCTGGAATGGGGGTGAGCTTTGCCAAGGTGACCATTTCAATTCCAGGCAATTTCTTGGTGCCCCTTGGCAATGAATTGGCTTCTCTGTGCCTCTTGGTGAATTTCACATTTATTTCCATCCACTGCTCCAGTCTCTGCTCTCTAGGGCCTCAGAGAACCTCTGTCCACAACAGACATATCAAAGTATTTGAAGATAGTTATCCGGTCACCCAAGTAAGAGTGCTAACTTCTCCTCTTACCTGGATGGCCTTTTAAGTAATTGTTGAAAGGATGTATTATTCAACATGGTGATGAGGTAATTGGTTTACTGCTGAGGGTACATCTTTATCTCAGCTGACAAGTCAAATACATTCCAGCTGAATTAAAGCTAGATTCTTTTTAAATGAAATCATAAAATAATGAAAAAAATTAAAGTTAGAAAAAACTGCTTTGGCCTTTCTGAGCATAAAACCAAAATTAGAATACCCAAAGAAGATGTTCACTGATTTTTCAAACCTAAAAATCAGAAGTATCCATGTTAAAATAACCCATAAAAAAGTAAAAGTAGAACACACATTGGGAATACTCTCAGCAACTAAGAGAAATAACTGGATCCTTCATACAATAGGAGCCTTCTCAAAACAATCTAAAAATGAAGGCATGAATAAATTACTTACAGAACAATAAATCACATGATAAGTAAGCTTTGAAAATATTTAAGTTTGTCTGCAAACAAAATTCAAACTTAAAAATTGATGCATTTTTCTTCTGTTAGATTGGGAGAGATAAAAGATTTCTATAATGCCTTCTCTGGCTTCAAGTCTGGGAAACTCAAAACTGCATGCAATGACATGATTTTGAGGATAAATGTGTGGAAATGAAACAAAAGAACAAATTTCACCATGAATCCTACTGCTGCACTTTATTCTAAGGACAATACTGAGAATGTTGGCAAAAGGCTTGACTCAAGGCTGATTGATTAGAGTTTTAAAACAAGAGTCAAGACTGTAAGTTGACTGTCTTAAAATGTGGAATTAAGAGAAATAAACTTTGATTCCAAACAAAGGCTTGTGACATATTAAATTAAAGAGGGGTTAAAGTCTGATATCCAGTACAAACCCTATCATTTTATTTAAATAAGCATGATCTATTGTATCCTTGTATATGTGAATAGAAATAATTTTGGAAAGACATTATCATGCTAGACTATCTATAGAAGACGGAATTACAGATGGCTTTTGTTTTATTCTCTTTGCCTATCCAAATTCCACACCTCTTCTAAAATAAGCTTATATTTATTATTTTTTAAAAGTAAAAAAAAAATGAAGTAGAAATTAAGAGTTGTTATATCAATAAAATAATAAGAAATCCACATACCCAGTGCTAGCATGGCTGTTGTGAAACAATCATACTCTCATATAATTTATGAAAATATAAAGTGGTGGGAATATTTTTGAAAGTCAGTAAGGCATTGACTGAGAACTGCATAAATATTCCTCCTTTTTGACTGAAGAGTTACCACTCTAGAAGTAATTCAAATGAACAAAACTGCTCCAGATAACTTTTCAACACAGTATTACACACTCATGTGGGAAAAGAGTAATCCCACAATAAGAAGCTGAGTAAATCATGATACATAAATAAAGAGGACTATCTTGCCATCATTAACATTATAGCTGCCAATTTTGATTTCATCCCAGAATGTTGTAGTTTCTTAAATATCACTGTTAAATCACAAGAATTTCCATTACGCCATGCTTATGTGCTTGTGTTCACACTGCTGAGGGAAAGAAAGGAACCCAGATAGGGAAAAGTGAAAGCAAAGTGATGTGTTGGGCTTGTGGATCTGCAGAGGAAGACATCTGACATCTCTCACAGTATCATAATAACTTTGTGTGGTTTTGGTAAAAGTGAAACAGAGGCTAAGTGTAAACTGTTAGGATTTGCTCTTAATGAAAACAAAGTGCCTTCCACTGATCGTGCTGTCTTTTCCGACGACTCCCACTTGTACGATAATCCACTCTGGAAGTCGGCCTGGGGTCCAAGCCAGCTTTGTCAGTCAAGCAACTGGGTATTTAGTAGTGGAGACAGAGTCACTATATGAGGGTGTTCATTTCTAACTTAATTTAATGGGCATCTTCTCCACCCAAGAACAACCATATACATGCAGAAAAGTTATAGTTCCTCAGATTTTTCGTAGCATTCTACCATCTATAAGATGCATTGCTCTCTTTTATCTATTTGATCCAGGTTTTATAGTCTTGGGCTTTACAGGTGAAGAAACTGAGGCTCAGAGAAGTAGGACCTTGTCAGGGTCACAAGCTGATAAGATGCAGCCAAGCCTGGAACTAAGGGTTCCTTCAGTGCCGCACCACTGCCCGGAAGATTCAGTGCTGAGTTTCAAGGTAAAGACTGCGATCCGTCCACTAGGATTTGAATATTTATTACTAGACTAACAGGGATTTCCCTGATGGCTTAGTGGGTAAAGAAGTGAAGTGAAGTGAAGTTGCTCAGTCGTGTCCAACTCTTTGTGACCTTATGGACTGTAGCCTACCAGGCTCCTCCGTCCATGGGATTTTCCAGGCAAGAACTGGAGTGGGTTGCTAGTTCCTTCTCCAGAGGATCTTCCCGACCCAGGGATCGAACCCAGGTCTTCCGCATGGTAGGCAGATGCTTTACCATCTGAGCCACCAGGGAAGTCCTGGTGGGTAAAGAATGAGCCTGCAATGTAGGAGACACTGGAGATGAGGGTTCGATCCCTGGGACAGGAGAAATGACGAACCACTCCAGTATTCTTGCTGAAAAATCCCATGGACAGCGGAGCCTGGCGGGCTACAGTCCAAAGGGTTGCATAAGAGTCGGACACAGCTGGGTGATGAAGCACATTAATAGGTTAAAGGCCTTTCCGCTCATGATGTGATGACCTGCTTTGGTCTTTGGATGGTCTCAGACACACTCACCAGAGTGTGGACTGTCAGTGACCACAGTGGGGACTCTACACTGACCACCAGCCTCTCTGTTCCCCTAGCCTCCTTGCAATTTGGAGCGGCCACGCAGCTGAGTTATAACACCTGCATCTTCCCTCTCTTCTTCCCCACCTGATGCCTGGAGGTCAACACCTACAGCAGCCTCGGACAGCACAGGCTGAAGAGGGCAGAGACGGAGCTGGCCAGGTCCCCGCATGGTCAGACCTCAACCACTGACCAGGGACGCTGCTACCTAAGGGAGGGCTCACGTGTTGGGCTGAGGGTCAGATACGTTTGGCAGCTTGTGTAACCTGCATTAACACAATGACCACTTACTTCTTCACTTTTCCATGTGATATCATCCAGATCTAACTTTTTATTCTTGTCTAAGGCATGATGTATGAGATTTGGCATCAAAAGACCCCATAGGACATTTGTAACCACCATAGATGTGTGTCTTTAAGTGAATGACTTAAACACTTTATCCTCGGATGTTCACATTTATTGTCTGAGCATAACGATAAAAGTAATGCCGGCTCAACTTCCTAAGCTGTACCACTAGTGCTCACCTGTTAGCATTATTAACGAGGACCCGAGGCAGACCTGGAGTCAGGTCAGGACAGGAGCATTACTGTTATTCCGTCTCCATCTTTAACTCCATCTTTAACTGCCTCAACTTGTCCTGTTACAACGGACAGCCGCACGAGTCTCACCAGCCTCAGCATCATCTCCAAACCATTCAGCTCTTCCCTCCCCAACCTTGAGTCTGGCTGCATTCCAGGCCTCCAGTCTCCCTTTGGGTTTCCTCTCCTGCCCACCTTTCCCTCTGTGCCCATCATGACACCGCCTGTTGCAGACCCTCAACATGTCCCACCTACTCTCACTGGGAGCGTCCTCACTGGCTCCTTGCCCCACCATCTCCCTGAATCCACTCCTTCCACACGAGGCTGGGGCATTTCTCCTCAAGTGCAGCTCTGACTGTCATCACCGACTCACCAACTCTCCATGCCTCCTGCTGCCTTCAGAGGCACGGATCACTCCCCTTGTTATTAAAGGACCTCTGCAGTGTGCCCAATGCCCTCCAGCTTTATCTCTGTGACTTCACTTCTCGGGTTTACTTCCAGCAGATTCGGTGGCAGGTCATTTCCCGACCAGGAGCCACCTGCTTTTTTCTCAACTTATAATTCCCTCTACTTCACCCCAACTCAAGTTTTCCTACTCCCCTGCTGTCTTTTTAAATTTTTATTTTAAAATTTTTATTAAAAAAATTTTGTTGGCATTGTGTTTGTTTCTACCGCACAACAAAGTGCTCCCCTGCTGCCAAAACACATGGAATCCTACCGACTCCATACCACTCCTGCACTGCAAGTCTCCAGCCCAATAAAGCTCTCTAGCATCTCCCCAAGTCTGGCAAGACTTTCATTCTTTTGAAAGCCTTCATGCTCTGAGCCACCCCCAGGAATGCCTGCCTCAAAAGGCCCCTGGCTGTCTCTGCTTGCCCATTCACCGTGCACCTTTGCCTTCCCTGTTTTGTGCCAGGTTCTCCATAAATATCAGAGGAGGGACATGCCGTCCAGAGTCAGCAGTCATCACACAAACCCTACTACATGCTCCTTCTGAATCCACAGCTTTTGTCATGAACTGACTTTCCTGGCGCTCTTGAAATCAGGATCTACTAAGTTAGAATATCATAATCTTAAGTGTTAGAAAAACACCACAGAAATCCAAACACTGCTGCTTCTTAGCCAGAGAGACTGGTCTGCTCATCCATTTACCAGACTCTGACTGCAGGTCCACGAAGGACACTCTAAGCTCTACAGTGGCCGGGCCAAGGGAAGGGAAGCCGGTGTCGTTCAGTACAGATGGGAAGAGCCTGGTTTCTCCAAGTGACCCCTTCCCCCTCCACACCCTGGCCACTAGAGCAAGGAAGCACTCAGCCCAGAAGCTGGGCAGAGAGTGCTGACCTGCAGGAAGGGCCCCACCCTGAGAACCAAGAGCCGGGCAGGGCCTGTGAAGTGGGCTGGAATAGCTGGAATGTTACACATGCTTCCAACCCCAGACATTTCAGTGCCCTTGAGAAATTTCCAAATTTCCTCAGCATCAGGCTTTTGAAATGCCACCAGTGTGTACTCAGCCAGACGTACGCTCAGGTTGGGGAGTGCCGAGCACGCTGATGTACTGCCGGTGGGAACGGCCAACGGCTCAGCCGTGTTGGGAAACAGCTTGATGGCTTCTTGACGAGTTTAAGATGAGTCTGACACAGGACTCAGCTCTTCCAATCCTAGGTATTTACCCAGGAAACATCCACACACAGACTCATACACAGAGGCTCAGAGGAGGTTATCAGCAACAGCCGAAGGCTGGCAACAGCCCAACGTCCAACAGGTGAGTGGATAAAAAGCATTGTGATGCATCTTTCCAATGGAACACTACACAGAAATAAGAAGGAAAGAATCATCGACAAACACAACATGAATGAATCTCAAAATAATTACGCTGAATGTGAGGCAAGACAAAAATGATCACAGACTACGTCATTGCATTCCCCCAAAGTTCTGGAAAATGCAAAGTAACTGATAACGACAGAATCAAGACCAGTGGTTCCCTGGGGATGGGAGGGGTGGGCACAGGTGGGAGCAAAGGAATGAGGTGAACCAGGAAGAAACCTTGGGAGGTGATGCAGGTGTTCTCCACGTCGAGTGTGGTGATGGTTTCGAAGGTGCATAAAAAGGTCCAAAGTTACTAAACTGTTCAGTTACAGTATGTGCAGTTTGCTGTGTGTCAATCATATCTCAATAAAGCTGCTTGTAAATCTCCAAGTTGAGTTGTAAGTATATGAAATAGGATCCTTATTGTCTGAAGTATTGATGCTTTTGAACTGTGGTGTTGGAGAAGACTCTTGAGAATTCCTTGGACTGCAAGGAGATCCAACCAGTCCATCCTAAAGGAAACTAGTCCTGAATATTCATTGAAAGGACAGATGCTGAAGCTGAAACTCCAATACTTTGGCCACCTGATGCAAAGAACTGACTCATTTGAAGAGACCCTGATGCTGGGAAAGATTGAAGGCGGGAGGAGAAGGGGAGGACAGAGGATGAGATGGTTGGATGGCATCACTGACTCAATGGACATGAGTTTGAGTAAGCTCTGGGAGTTAGTGATGGACAGGGAGGCCTGGCGTGCTGCAGTCCATGGGTTTGAAAAGAGTTTGACACGACTGAGTGACTGAACTGAACTGAACTGAACTGATTGTCTGAAGCTCTCTCTAGCTTGTCATGCACACCGATGGGGGAGGTTAGTTTATGTCAAACATTCAGAGCGTGGAATGGTTCTCGGGCTGCCCATTGTTGATTCAGGAGGGGACCAGGACAGGGGCCTGGTTCTTCCCGGTTGCTTCCCCAGAAATACACCCAGCAGCAGGGAGGTAAAGCTGGGCTAATCGTCAGAAAGAGGCTGGTCAAGCCTTTGGGCCTGGAGGCAGAGGCTGAGCCGGGGTAGAGGGGCGAAGCTGGCAGGGAGTGAAGGCCATGGAGCCTGAGAAGACTGTCCAGGTTCCCACGGACAGTGAAGAGGGTACCAGTGTCTGCTGGGGCCAGAGACTGACGCTCAGGGTAGGGCAAACAGCACTGGAGAGAGGCCTGGTGTTAAGATGGGAGCATCACGGAAGTTCTGCCAAGGAGACCAGAGTAAAAGTAAGACCTGGTTCCCAGGACCACAGGCCGCTCACAGCAGAGCCCAAAGCCCAAGACCAGGTCCTTTGGCAAGAGATTTGAAAGGGTTTGTAAATGGTTTGTTGAGAGGGAGCCAGCAACCCAAGGAGTCCTGCCCTTGCTCCCTGGGACACCCCGCTGAGCATCTGCTTGAGAATCCAACTCTTCGAGAGGTCTCCTGGTCAGCTGTCCTGCCCCAGTGGCTGGCTCCATGATAGAGACAGGACAGGACCCCAGGACTGAGAGGAAATGGGTAACTGTCATAAGCATAGGAGTTTGGTGTCACTAATCCATTCAAAATGCACTCAGAAAGTCCCTGCCCACACCTGCTCTGGGCAGATGCAGAAGAATGTGGCTCAGATGCTAGCCACATTGGGCTTCCCTGGTGGCTCAGATGGTAAAGTATCTGCCTGGAATGTGGGGAGATCCAGGTTCCATCCCTGGGTCGGAAAGATCCCCTGGAGAAGGAAATGGCAACCCGCTCCAGGACTCTTGCCTGGAAAATTCCATGGACGGAAGAGCCTGGTAGGCTACAGTCCATGGGGTCACAGAGAGTCGGATGTGACTGAGCAACTTCACTTTCACATGCTAGCAGGAGGCCAAGTTCAAGCCGGAGAGGCGGGGGGCGGGTGTGACAAACCCAGCACCGGGCCCAGGCAGGGCCCTGTGAACGCATTGCTGCTTGAATGACTGAGCGTCATATTTCCTCATTCCAAAGCCCCATCACCATCCAGGCGACAGGTAGGCTGCTCCCACACCTGTTACCTTCTTTGATTCAAAGCGAAAGTGTGAGATGTTCAGAAACATTTAATAGGGACTTCCCTTGTCACTCAGTGATTAAGAATTCACCTGCCAGTGCAGGGGACACAGGTTCAATCCCTGGTCTGGAAAGATCTCACGTGCTGTGGAGCCACTCAGCCTATGAGCCGCAGCTACGGAGCCCATGTGCACCTAGAGCCCATGTCCCAGGACAAGAGAAGCCACTGCAATGAGGAACCCAAGCACCACAGCAAAGAGTAGCCCCTGCTCACTGCAGCTAGAGAAAGCCCACACAGCCACAAAGACCCACCTCAGCCAAAATCATTCAATCAATCAAAAAAATTATTAAGAAAGACATTTAATGAATTTCTGATCAAATAAAACATACTACAACTGGTCAAATCATGCTCCTTGTCATGTAGTAACTATGTTATGCATAAAGCAAAGGCCAGAAATTTCAAGTCTATCCAGAAATGCTGGTCTGCTGACATGAGGAGGAAAAAATTGCCCTGCAATGAAATTAATGGACAATCGACAACTGAGGGAAACAGTGGAGAAGTATCCACCTGCTTTAACTTCGACAATGACCCTCACAGAGCCTCTCGGGGCTCGCCCTTCCTCTCCGGGTTGGTGGCATGGGATGACCTCCAGATCCTGGCATCTCCGAGTAATTTGAAATTCCCTGACTTTTGAAATCTCTTTAATTGTTTCCAGGGCTTTTCCACGAAATCATGTGTTTTCCAAGTCAGATAAGACTGGCGATCTTCCCATCAGGTACAGCGCTGAGACAGCAGCAGGACTTGTATGTAATGGAATTCCCATGGCATTTCATAGGCAGAGCATCAGAAAGGGCAGCACGAACTTCCTGAAAGAGGTTCAGGGCTAGAGATACGTTCCTAAGCCCAGTGATTTCCCACAGTGCCAAACAGGATGTAACTCACAGCTGAGTTTTCAATGAACTTTTCACCTCTTGGACCGCCATGGGAAGCTTCATTCATGCTGAACTGTCCTTAGTTGAATTCCTATTGGATGAGAATCGGGCAGCAAGATTGGCCCTGACCGTGACTTTGATGTCAGTGTAGAAATGCCTGCACCTGTTGGGATGCTGGCAGGTGAGAAGCAACAAGGTCCTTCCATGAAGGACAGAGCCTTGGGTTTGGGGCTTGGGGTTGGGCTGAATGAACAGAAAGTGCTGGGGAGGTAGGTGGCATTTGCCAAGCCCCCTGGCTTATGAGTCCATGATGCTGGAGATAAGGAGGGGGTCGGGATTCTCCTCCCTGGGGATTCCTGCTCTACACAGAGCAACAGTGGAAGGTGGGCAGGGCTCACACATATCATGTGACCCTTCATTTCCATTTTACAGACAATGAAACCAAAGCCCAGCAAAGGGAGTCAATTTCCCACCAATGCTCAGCCCATTCACAGCAGTGAAATTCCAAGAGGAAGTCTAAACACAGTGATAGGCACCCCCCCACAGGAGTCAGAAATCCTGCCTGCATCCCATCGTCTCTGTCGCCTGTGTACCTGGGGCCACCTTCAGCTCTGAAATACTGGGCTGTTTTACTCTGAAGACATCTCCCTGTTTCATCTCATATTTGCAAACAAAGAGATGGAATTCAAGTTCACAATCAAAGACTGGATGGTTCTTTCTGCGGTTTTTGCTCTGGGGTCCAGCATAGTCCCCCTTCATCTGTGGAAGCCATTCTTTGGCAGAAATGACAGAAACCAAAAGAGGAACAGTATCAATAATATTCACAGTAACTACTACTAGTATAACAATGTCAAAAAATAATAATAATACTTGCAACTCTGACCTTCTATGTGCCAGGGACAAGGACTCTGAGATCAGTTATTTTCTCCCCACTTTGCAAATGTGGAAACAGATGCTCAGAGAGGTCAAGTCACCAGCCCCAAGTCACACTGCTGTGACTGTGAAGCTTCAAAGCCAGGGGAATCTAATTTGAAAAACCAGCACTGTGTTCATTCTCTGGGCTCTGGTGACTAGTCTCGAAGTCCAGCGTGGGGCCTCAGTGCTTTAGAAAGAGTGCTTTTCTCACCAATAAACTTAGCAGGCAATAAAATGAAATCATAGGCAGACTCCGAGACCTCACCCTTTTCTTCCATTTGTGGCAAAAGAGAAGGTCTAAAAATATTCATCCATGTCACAAAAGCAATGTAAAAATAAAAGCTGAAGAACCAGTCATGCCAATGGACGGAGACTTTGCTGGGAAAAAATCTTCCTGTGTGCCAAAGTGTAAATAAAGGAATAAATAGGACTAATCATACAAAGGCATGGAGGTCAAAGGTCAGGATGGTTCCCCAGGACAGGAACCATTGCCCTTTGGAAGAGCCACCTCGTAGACTTGCCTCCTTTCCACATATCTGTACATCCTAAGGTTCGTTCTATAGCTTCCCTGGAGAGCCTGTGCGCTATGCTGCATCCTGGGCTGTAGACCTGGACACGGCAGAGTCTCATCAGAGCTGAAGACGAACCGTTGTCCCGCAAAGTGACCAAGGCCTCGAATCCAAAACTGCAACTGCCCCAGATCATCAGAGAAGGAGAAAAAGATCCATCAATAAGTGATTGTGGAACAATAACACTTAGAAAAAAGCCCGTGGGGTCGCAAAGAGTCAGACACGACTGAGCGACTTTGCTTGCTTGCTTGCTTTACCGTAGACCGACATACCCCTTAGATGGGTTCAAGAGGGACATATGCAGTCAACTGAACTTCCCAGCTGGCTCAGTGGTAAGGAATCCATCTGCAATGCAGGACACAGGGGTTCCATCCCCGGATATGGAAGATCCCTTGGAGAAGGGAATGGCAACCCACTCCAGTATTCTTGCCTGGAGAATTCTGTGGACAGAGGAGCCTGGCGGGCTATAGACCGTGGGGTGGCAGAGTCGGGTGCAACTTAGCGGCTAAACAGTAACAACAACAAAGTTATCAGTTGTTCTTTAAAAATCAGAAAAACTCAAGAAAGCAAGCACTGACCATTAAATCTTTGGGAAAGGATGAACTCTCTAAGTTTTGAAGCAATAGAAGAAATCACCAAGAAAAAAGTAGTCAGATTTTGGTAGATAAAAAACTTAAATGCCAGTATAATAAAAATATAACCAGAATCTCAGAGTAAATGGATAAAGAAAATACAATTGCAGTAAATACACAGACAGAGAGTTAATTTCACAGCAAAATGCCAGTGGAAGACTAGAGTTGGGGGTCATGAATCAAAGATTTACGAAAGGAAATACATTTAGTAAATAAATAGCTGGGAAAATTTCCTGCAGTATTAAGGATGGAATAAATACAATTAAAATAATTACATACCATTTGACCTAGCAAGTTAGCAAAGTTTATGAAAATAAACACCATTGCCAGAGAAGGTAGGGAAACGCAACCCTTTAGGCCACCAGTGGACAGAACTGATCCAGAGTTCTGAAACCATCTGTGGTGACAGACCAAACAGTCTAACTTCTGGGAATCCTGAGGTAATGAAAACAAATACCTTTAAAAGCTTCAGACAGAAAGATTTTCATCACAATACAATTCATAATAACGTCAAGCTGATAATATTATTAATATCCCCCAAAGAGACAACGTGGTTAGGAAAACACACTGCCAATGTGATGACTTATACCTTAAAGTGTGCATCATAATAAGAAAAACGTGTCTGCTGGAAAACTGAATGGAAAAAGCAGAACATAAACCTGAATATACAGCATGATCAGAACCAAAATAAAAAGGAATTACACGGAAAGTCCAAAGAAACATACCAGGATGCTTTTCTGATTGGGTTGGAGTGATTTACTTTTCATTTCATTCTACATACCTATATTTTACAAATATAATTTCATGAGCATGCCAGTGGCTCTCCAATATAAGTATCACTGAGGTACTCTTTAAAAATGAGAATTACCTGGCCCAGATTATCTGATCTAATCTGGAATCCACATTTTTATTAACTGCCTAGGAGATTTGGAAAATCAATTCTCAGATGCCTGACACTCATGAAAATAAACAGCATTGCTGGAGAAGGGAGGGAAATACCTGACAATTCAGTTCTGACATCAGTTACCCAGAATTAGCACAGGACCCAAGCCACGGGCAAAGTTCTTCCGTTCAGAACTACCTAGCTGTGGTCAGCATCAGATACCTCACATCAGAGGCAGACAAAAATGAGACCCCAACAATGCTAGACTTCTGTCCAACTTGACTACAAATTTGGGAGTTCCCACAACTTCCAACTCCACATTTGATAATTAACTTGCTAGGAGGACAGAACTCGGGAAAGATCTGTACAATTAGATTTTTTTTAAAGTGTACAAATTAACACCCAGATGGAGAGATGCACAGGGCAAAGTCTTCAGGGGGGTCAGGAAGGAGGACAGAGCACCCACACCCTCTCTTCCTGGAGCCCAGGCGTGTCACCCTCCCAGCACATGGGTGTCTTCACCAACCAGGAAACCAACCCCCTCGCTTCTTGGGTTCAGAGTTTTGTTAGGGTTTTACTACCTGGGCCTGGTTCATTAAATACCTGGCCATATGATTGAATTCGATCTCTGACCTCCCTCTATGGAGACCCAGGTGTGGGACTCAACCTACAACCCTCTAATCATAAGCTTGATGTTTGTGGTGTGGCTTGGTCTTTCTGGGTTTTTTCTCCCTTGCAACCATTTCAGGTCTCACCTCATTGGCATAAACTCAGGTTTGCTCAAAAGGTGCCCCTTACTCCCATCACTCAGGCGATTCCAGGAGTTTTGGAGTTCTGTGCCAGCGACAGGGACAAAGACCAGATGCATTCTTTATTACGTCACAATGTGCCTGTGCCCCATCACTCAGTCAGCTCCCACTCTTTGTCACCCATGGACTCCAGGCTCCTCCATCCACGGGATTTCCCAGGCAACAATACTGGGGTGGGTTGCCATTTCCTCCTCCAGGGGAGCTTCCCAACCCAGGGATTGAACCCGGGTCTCCTGAATCTCCTGTACTGCAGGTGGAGTCTTTACCACTGCACCACCTGGGAAGCCCCCTATCACAATGGACCATAAAGAAGGCTGAGCGCCGAAGAACTGATGCTTCTAAACTGTGGTCATGGAGAAGACTCTTGCAAGTCCCTCGGACTGCAAGGAGATCAAATCAGTCTATCCTAGAGGAAATCCATTCTGAATATTCATTGGAAGGTCTGATGCTAAAGCTGAAGCTCCAATACTTTGGCCACCTGATGTGAAGAGTTGACTCATTAGAAAAGACCCTGATGCTGGGTAGGATTGAAGGCAGGAGGAGAAGAGGACAACAGAGGATGAGATGGTTGGATGGCATCACCGACTCAATGGACATGGGTTTGAGCAAGCTCCGGGAGCTGGTGATGGACAGGGAAGCCTGGCGTGCTGCAGTCCATGGGGTCACAAGTAGTGTAGTAGTGAGGTCATGTCCGACTCTTTGCAACACCATGGACTGTAGACTGCCAGGCTCCTCCATCCATGGGATTTTCCCGGCAAGTATACTGGAGTGCGTTGCCATTTCCTTCTCCTGGGGATATTTCCAACCCAGGGATGGAACCCGGGTCTCCCGCATTACAGTCAGACTCTACCATCTCACCCACCACGGAAGCGGAGTTGAACAAAACTGAGAGACTGGACAACAATAAATGTCTAAAAATCATCCTTTGCAAAATATTAGAATATACATTATTTTAATAAAAAAAATAAGGTTTAGGTTAATTAATGGGGAAGTTATTTAGGGTTTCTAGAGACAGGGCAGACTCCACATGGAGATCTTCCAGGTGGGTCTGGGATAATGATATGGGTTTTCCAGAAGGGACACTTGATGGATGAGTGAGCAGGAGGGGTGGGTATACTCTGAGGATAGAGAGTGTACATGGTATTTCTGGAAGAAGTGGCGTGTTCCATGATAGCAGGCATTTAAATCTGCATGGCAAGAGATGGCGCCAGGTTGGGATAAACCATGCATGCTGTATAAGGAGGTCTAATTTATCTTTTAGGTGAGAGTTTCATAAGCTAGGTGTGGTGTGGCGGATTAATAGACTGGGAATGTCAGAGGATATGGCATGCTTAAACAGAAATTATTGTTTTGTGAGTCATTTCAGTTTTATGTATGTTTACAGGGTGTGTGTGTGTGGGTGTGTGTGTGAACAACATCTAAGTTCACAAGTACGTTGAAAATTGCAAGTGTCACACTGCTGCAGCTGTGACTTCCGCCAGGGACTGTGAGCTGCAGACCGGGGACGAGCAGCCCGTATAAAATGAGCAAGGACAGGCAGGGGCCATCCGAGAAACAGTTGCTCAGATCTGATCGAACGATGACCCGGGACACTGGCAAAGGAAAGGCGGAGAGTTCTACATGCCCGACTGCCTCTGAAGATGGATGAGGCTGGGATCCATAGAAGGACCACCGAGGAGGGGGCCTGTGCCACGAGGGACACATGGACTTAAAGGACGGGTGGGACATGATGTCAAGTGCAGACCTGGTTGTGCCTGCCACAGCCGTGGGCCAGGGAAAAACCAACCCAGGAGAACCAAACAGACTGGAAAGTGGGAGGCAGAGTGTGCAGCCCACCAGGGTTTAAAAGGAGAGGAAGTGATTAGGGAGACAGGAAAGAGAAGTCAGGGAGTTTGGAAGGGAGGTTTCTGGGTAGAGACAAGGGCCCCAGGCTGGTCTCCCGCTAAGTCCACTGGAATGCACACGCCATCTCACTCATGAAGCTGTGAAATTAACTAAGCCTGGGGACTGGAGGATATAAATCAGCCATTTTCCAGACTCTGGAAAGAATTTCAACACTCCACAGTACCTGGATAGAGCTACTTGGAGCCAGAGTGATTAAAAGCCCATAGGACTGATTCAAGCAGACAGAGAGTGACCCTGGGACAGAAGAGATTCTAACCAGACTTTCATGTGAGGAAGGACTTGGTGTCTGAAGAGAACACACCCCAGCCCAGCAGAATTCAAATGACTGAGCAACCAAACAGCACCAGGGGAGCTGGCTCTTTGGTTTAAAAAAATCATAAGATCTTTACTTTGAATCATATCCAAATAAATTTTAGGCAAATCAATGAATTAATAAACAAAAGAGAAAATATATGAATGTCGAGCCAATCTCTCTGAAGAAGGGCCTTCTAGACAAATAAATTACTGATGTGAATTATTTTAAGTGGCCATGAAAGTAGGAACAGAACCAACAGGATGCATTACAGAAAATTAATGGGGTCATTTCCAGTAAGAGTGACCAATACTGTCAACCATTGTTTAAGGCACGTCAGAATCGGGGTGGAATCGAAGCTGGGTTTTGAAGAATGGGACAGATTCAAGCAGGTGCAGATCAGGAAGGGAGGGCTGGGTGGCCAGGACAGCATTGAGGCCAGGCAAGGAGATGGCCAGGGCTTGGGGCGGCCTGGCTTAATTATCAGGTTACAAAAGTCCCGCATAAACAAAGGCCACCTGGGCAAGTGACAGCATCTGCTGACTTCATTTCCTTTCGACTGTCAACATTGACATTGGTAGACCCTCTGAGAGCAAATGTAATTACTCTGGCAAATAGCATCCTCTCCACAGGTGAACGGGTCTAATCCTAACACCTGACCCAGGATCCTGACTCCGGGAGAGCCACCTTGGGAAAATGAGGCCAGGTAAGGTGTAAGTGCTCGTGTGCAGAACTGGCTTTTTATTGTTTTCTCCTCCATCAGGCCTATCTAAAGAGCAGTGTTTTGCAAATTTTTGTGTCCAGCAGAGGCTGGGGACCTTCAAACATAGATTCTGCCATCAAGGGACAAAAAAAAACTTAAGAAAAGAGACAGCAGATTTATGCCAGTCTCCATTGTTGCCTTCCCTGGAAAGTATTTCAAAGCAGCTATTCAATGGGTTTTGTTTCATCTTCAATGAACACTTTCAAAAATGTCTGGCAACCAGAACAGAGTGCCTAATTTATAGCGCGCATGATATGTCCATGTTTTTTTTAAATGGCATTTTCTTCCCTGATATTCAAGAAAGAAACTGGACACTTAGATAAAAAGATCAGAAAAGTATCCTTCTAGTAATTACAACCATGTTTTGTTCTTCTGTCATCTTGGCTAACAGGAGCAAGGAGGCTGGAGAGGTGGTGTTCCTGCCCAGTGTAGGCAGGCTCAAAGACGTCTCCAAATCAAGCAGAAGTGGTTTTCCTAGTGATAAATCCTGCATTCAAAACAAATATCTATCAGTCTTAAAATTCAAGGTTGTGTTTAACATGTTGCATCAAGGGGCTCACATCCACCGCCAGGATTTTCTTGGACCACCTTCTGTTCAAGGAGGGTGAAGGGCGATCCCTGAAGGAGCTCCATTTCCTGGAGCCATGATTTGAAAGATCAGAGATTTATTAACAGGTTCTCACCATTAGTAAAGGGGTTTTCTTCCTTTTAATTCAACACAGTCTTTGTTTACTGAGCTGATGAAAGCCGTTCCTTCCCAGTCCTGTCTGTGGTTGGGTGGGGGCAAATTCCACTGAAAGGTGGTGTTTAGCCAGAAGGGAGATAAGGATTTGTGTTTTATGACGGAGGGGGCCAGATGGTTACAGACACCTGAGACAAAGCTGAGAACTCATTAGCATTTGAAAGAAGCCCTCAAGTCCTCAGAGCTCACAGGGATTTGGCTCAATGCTTTTGTTCTGTGAAAGTTGAACAAAGGTATTTTTTTTTCTACTTCCATGAAGTGAGCGTGGAAAGACACGCAAGTTTCCAGTTATAATGTGCAGGAGGCAGCTAGAGCTCGTAGTTACTAGTGAATGAAAATCTGAGTCTTGGGGGCAGAAGACAGTTCAGTCTGCAGAGACTCAAACTGTCCTGCCTTCAGGTCCCCAGACTTGGCAAGGTCCCACAATGCCCCATCCTGGCTGGATCTCCTGTGCTCATTGTGTCTCTCCACCCAGTTCATTTCCTCTTTGCAAATCACAGGCAAATGTTTGTGTAGACATTTGTCATCACCCTCACTAAGCCCAGGGTTAGGTCAAAGATGCTGCGTGTCTTCACGTCTGCACAGCCAGCCCCACGCACAGTGACATCAGCAAACACTCGGGAATTGCTGAGGCAATGGCATCTTCCGGAAAACAAGGAGCCTTCAGTGACGTCTGCCCTTTGTTTAGAAGGACACACGTTTTTCCCTTTTATCTTAAGTGTCTTTAAACTGGCTTCTTTCCCTAAACTAAGTGCATTGAAATATCTCCTCTTATTAAGAGAAGGAAGGAAGGAAAGCAGGGAGGAAGGGAGGGAGGAAGAGGGGAAGGAAAAAGACTCAAAGGCAAACAAGAAAAAAAGACACAAAGAAAAAGAAAAAATCAGAAATTCTTCAACTCTGTTTCTTTTTTTTTTTTTGGCTGCACCAAGTGGCATCTTAGTTTCCAGCCCTGCAGCCCCTGTACTGGAAGTGCGGAGTCTTAACCACTGGACCACCAGGCAAGTCCCAGTTCTACCTTCTTATCTAAGTTATTTCACTATAGCAAACTTCTTGAAAAAAAGTATTCCAGCTTTCCTCCCCTCCACTCATCCTTCAGACCTCTGTGGTCTCAGTTTTCCCATTCCTCCACTAAATAGCCTCTCTGAATTACCGGTGTACTTCCATTCTGACAAATTTCCTCTAGCACCCAGAAACGCTCAGATAAAATGTGACCGGCCTCTCGGTCAAGGAGCAGGATTCACTGAGTGTCATTTTCCTCTTTCCCATGACCAGGCCTAGAGAAGGAGATGTACATAGTGACTCCCTCTTCCTCCTAATGGTTGTACTGAATCTCCTCCATCACCTCCAAACCTCTCCACCTCATCTCCATCACCCCAAATCCAGCCTGAATGCAGGACAACCCCAGGGTTAGCCCTTGTGTGTGACAAATGCTTGTGTTAATGATCACAGGCCACCCTGCCGTGCATGCATTGGCCAGTAACTCCCAAACTCCTTGGCTGCCCCATGACTCCCTGGAGGCCCCCCAAGCTGCCCGGTGGGCACTCCAGGGTCACCCGGACACCGCCTGCTCCTCAGTTCTGCTCTGGCCTCGCCTCCCTTGGGGCCACTGCACTAAAAGCTGTGTTTTGCACGTTGATCTATTTCATTCTCAGCATCCAGTCGGTTCCAAAACCACAGCTTCCTACCACCAAACCACAAAACACCTTTCCACAGAGAGTTGGGGCAAGGCTCTGAGTGCTGGCTCCTTTGACAAACAAGCTCGGTGGCCCTGCCCGGTCAATGCCCATTAGAGCAGGCTGTCTGAATTAGACAAGACTAGATGCTAGTTGCAAAGCAGCACTGAAATTACTTAAAAGAGATTTTTTTTTTTTTCAAGATGGCATTTTTTTCTAGACCTAAGATGTGAAGAGTCGACTCGCTGAAAAAGACCCTGATGCTGGGAAAGGCTGAAGACAAGAGGGGAACAGGGCACTAGAGGATGAGATGGTTAGATAGCATCATGACTCAGTGGAAATGAATTTGAGCAAAGTCTGGGAGACAGTGAAGGACAGGGCAGCCTAGCGTGCTGCAGTCCGTGGGGTCACAAAGAATCGGACACGCCTCAGCGACTGAACAGCAACAGATGCCTCCGTCTCGATATCTACCTCCAAGGATTTCCAAGCTCAATAAATGAAGTCCTGCCTTTTTCAAAAGGATTCTTGTGGGTGTTAACCTCCCTGATTGATTACGTATCACAGCATCCCTGGAGGGCCTGGTCAGTGCTGGGTCACGTCTGAGGCTGCCCACGGCATCCACAGTAGGAAGGGAGCTGCTGCCTAGGCCTCCGTGGCCCGGGAGGGGATGCCACCCTCCAGGGAATGATGAGAGCGGTCAAAGGCTTTAGGTTCTGGGTGATGGATGTGCTGGGTTTGGGTTCTGACTCCACTTATGTCTGGAATTTTACATTCTCAGGGGAGCCGACTTTCACTGAAAGCCATTTCTCACCTTACTGATGCCCAAGAATGTCAACTTATTTGACTCCTGGCATGCCCCCTCCTCCCGCCGCCGCTTCCTCCAGTGAAATGTTATGATTAGATGTTCTCTTATCGGGGGATCTGATGTAAAGCGCTGAGCAGGAAAGAGCAGTGTGAAGCGTGGAGCCTGTGCCAAACCCGCACACGCCCCCCACGAGCACCACTGACAAGCAAGGGAAGCTGGCTCACACTCGACCACAGCCGGGGCATCGTTGCTAACTCGTCCCCCGCTCAGGCGGGGCGATGGTGGGGGCGGCTTAGATGCTGTCCATCAGCTCTGCTCCCCTTCCCCATCAGGGCCACCTCGGAGCCAGTGGCCACCTGGGTTAGAACTTTTCTAATGCACATCCCAGGAACCCAGACGCTCAGGAGAGGCTGAGAGCCATTGCCTGGGGTCTTCCACGTGTATCGTCACCCTTCCAGACCATGCTGGGACCTGATCCAGCTGCTCCCGAGGCACGTCCTGGTCCCCCTCCATGAAGACCTCACAGGCCAGTCCGAGTTCCTGCCCTGATGGAGCGTGGGTCTCACCAGGGCGCCTCGGGGTTTCCCGGGGGGTGTCTGTGATCATGGACCTAACAGACTTGGGGCTGGCTTGACGCCTACAGGCCCCACCACTCTGTAGCCCCTAGCCTTCTAATAAGGAGATAAACTCCACATGTCCTCATCCCTGGCCACATATACCTGGTACTGGGGGCCTTCAGGGAATCTCAGTGACATTTCTGCTCCTTGAGAAAGTGACCTTGAGGAGCCTGTCCTAAGGGGGCTGTTTAGCTCTTTTCACCATGGGACGCTGGAAACCCACTAATGGTGAGTCCTGAGGGCAACATTTAGGCTTTGTTGAACCTGCTGTATAAAAAATGAAATAAGGAAGGAGGAAAATATAGAACCATAATCTTCATAGCTTTCTTGAAAATATGTATTTAGTAAAACAGACCGAACATTAGTTTAATTAGATTTTTATGTATAAATGTTGCCTACTTGACCCAAGTTAGTGATTTGGGTCTGTGCACTAAGCCTCCTCCACCACTAACTCCGAAGAAAAAGCGGAGACCACAATTCTGCACCAATGGTTGAGGGTGTCCCCAACAGGACAGGGACTCAGGGCCTTTCCACCACCGCATAGGACTGGTCATATGGAGACAAGGGTCCACCCTCTCCTGAGAGGGAGGGGAGGGCCGGCCCAGACCAGGGCCATAAGTTATGGGATGTCATATGCAGCATCCCTGGGACACGGGGTGAAACCACAAAAGAAATGAAACTCCAGTGATTCAGAAGCAGATGTTGCAGAGGTCGCAATCTCAGCTTCCACCATCCTAGAACTGGAAACGCTGACAAACATATCAGAAGTTCATCCTCCGTTGCTGAGGGCTGTGAGCAGGAAGGGAAGGTGAGGCAGGAGCTTGTGTCTTAATGTCCAAGGGGACCCCTACAGAAGGAGCTGAGAGCGAGAACCTGCCAGGAGGCCTGGGAAGGATGTGGCCGCAGAGGTGAGGTCGTGGGGAAGGGTCATGGCAGCCAGGCACACCAACACGGGTTTTGGTACTGAGAGGTGGGCGGATTCTGCAACAAAACCAAAAAGTGCGGAAGCAGTTTAGAATAGGGTGATGGGTAGAGGCTGGAGGAGTGTTGAGGTTCAGGCTCACAAAGCCTGGATTCCTGGGAAGGGACCAGTGGTGGAAATTGGGGTGTTAAAGGCCATTCTACTGGGGTCTCAGGCGGATGTGAGAAAATTGTCATTGGAAACTGGAGGAAAGGTGGTCCTTGTTATAGAGTGACTGAAGTTTGTAAGCGGCTGTGCCCTGGAGTTTTCTGGAAGGGTGAACTTGTAAGCAGTGACTCTAGATTTTTAGGGTGATATCTAAGCCAAGGGTTACAGGAGCAACTTGGTTCCTCCTGGTGGCTTATAGTCAAATGCAAAAGGAGAGAGGTGAATTGAAGAAGGAATTATTAAGCCAAAAGCAGCCAGAACTGAAGATTTGGAAAATTCTCGGTCTATACATGTTGCAAAAAGAGAAAACTTGTTTTGAAGAGAGCACTGAGGGTGTGACTGAACAACCGTCCGACAAGGAGATGTGTATGGTGTGAACCAGGAGCTGCATCAGTCAGCACAGAGGAAGCAGGGGCAGAGGTGGTTATTTACCAGCAGAAGCATGCCAGCTGGAGCTGAAGGGGATGGTTGCTGTTGTTGTTCAGTCACTAAGTCATGTCCAATTCTTTGCGACCTCATGGACTGCAGCACGCCAGGCTTCCCTGTCCTTCACTGTCTCCTGGAGTTTGCTCAAATTCATGTCCGTTGAGTCGACGATGCCATCCAACCATCTCATCCTCTGAACTAGACTTGCCTGTGTTTGGGAGTCTCCAGCAGAAGCTTGGGCAGACGGTGGCCTGCCACGGGGTCAGGGGCACTGGCAGCAGCAGTCCTAGAAGGCATGGTGTGTTGGCATAAGTCCTCTTGGAGGAGGTCGCCATTAGCCCTACCATAGTGCCTGTAGGTCTACCATAGAGACTGCAGACTCCAGGACTGGGTCACCTCAGGCCAAACTACAGGGAGAGAGCACAATCCCAGCCATTAGCAGAATAATGGATTAAAGATTTACTGAGCATGGCTTGCCCACCAGAACAAGACCCAGATTTCCCCACAGCCAGTCCCTCCCATCAGGAAGCTTGCACAAGCCTCTTATCCTCATCCATCAGAGGGCAGACAAAAGAAGCAAGAACTTCAATCCCATGGCCTCCAGGATGAAAACCAGAGTCACAGAAGTGGATGGCGACAAGACAAAATGAAGGAAGGACTTAGATTCTACAGAATGGCATCAAAAAGCTATTGGGATGTGAACATTTGGTATGTTTCAAGAAAAGGGAAAATGACCCTGAGGGAAATACAGAGATCATCAGAGCCTCCACCAGAAGGACCTCACCCAAAACCAGAGGCCTGGGGCTATAGCCCAGCAGAACCATGTAGGCAGCACTGCTGACCCAGAGGGTCTGGAAGGCAGGGCCTTTAGCCAAAAAAATTTACTCTCCAGTTCAAGATCTAGCAAGATTTGCCTTGCTGGGTTCTGGACCTGCTTAGGACACATCACTCCTTCATTCTTTCCAGCATCTCCCTGTGGACTAGCAAAGTGTGCCCCACGCCTGTACCAATCTTGTATTTTGAGAGAACATAACTTGTCTAGTTTCACAGGTTCCCAGATGGAGAGGAATTCTGCCTCAGGATGAACTGTATGCCCAGCCTCGCCAACATCTGATTTAGATGAAACTTAAATGAGACTTTGGACTCGCGATTTGAGAGTTGATGCTGGAACAAGTTAAAACATTTGAGACTGTTGAGATGGAATAAATGTGTTTGCATGTGAGAAGGGCATGGATTTGGGGAGACTGGGGCAGAGTGTTATGGACTGAATGTTTCTGATCCCTCTCAATTCACATGTTGGAGCCCTAACCCCCAGTGTGACTGTGTTTGGAGATGAGATGAAACCTGTGAGAAGGCGATGATGGTTAAATGAGGTCATGAGAGTGGGGCCTGAATTCTCTAGATGCCCTTCTAAGAAGAGGGAGAGACACCAGAGGTCCCTCTCTCCTCCATCAGCCTACTAAAAAGCAGAGACATCACTTTGCTGACAAAGGTGTGTAGAGTTAAACCTGTGATTTTTCCAGTAGTCATGTATGGGTGTGAGAGTTGGACCATAAAGAAGGCTGAGCAATGAAGAATTGTTGCCTTTGAACTATGTTGTTGGAGAAGACTCTTGAGAGTCCATTGGACTGCATGGAGATCCAACCAGTCCATCCTAAAGGAAATCAGTCCTGAATATTCATTGGAAGGACTGATGCTGAAGCTGAAACTCCAATACTCAGGTCACTTGATGCAAAGAGCCAACTTATTGGAAAAGACCCTGATGCTGGGAAAGATTGAGGGCAGGAAGAGAAAGGGACAACAGAGGATGAGATGGTTGGATGGGATCACAGACTCAACGGACATGAGTTTGAGCAAACTCCAGGAGATAGTGAAGGACAGGGACGCCTGGTGTGCTGCAGTCCATGGGGTCACAAAGAGTCAGACATGACTGAGCGACTGAACAACAGCCATCAGCAAGCTGGGAAGAAGCTCTCATGGGTAATAGCATCAGTGGTACCTTGATCTTAGACGTCTGGCCTCCAGAGCTGTGAGAAAGCAAATGTCTGGTTTTTCAGGCCCCTAGTCTGTGGTGTTCCGATAAGGCAGTCTGAGTCCACCACTAGAGCGCTACTGTGACTCGTGGACTGAGCCCCAGGAACTCACATTGGTGCCACACACTAAGGCAAGGATGTGGGCAAAACTGAACAAGCCATGGAGTGCTAACCTTGCTTCATACAACCATCGAACTGACAGAGGAACACTGACGTACCGCTGTGTATGGACTTCCCCAGTGGCTCAGAGGTAAAGAATCCGTCTGCAGTGTAGGAGATGTGGGTTGGATCCCGGGGTCAGGAAGATTCCCCTGGAGGCAACCCACTCCAGTATTCTTGCCCGAGAATCTGGAAAATCCCATGGACTGAGGAGCCTGGCGGGCTACAATCTATAGGGCCACAAAGAGTCAGACATGGCTGAAGCAACTGAGCATCCACCACCATGTCCAAAATAGCTAGCTAGTGGGAACCTGCCGGGCAGCACAGGGAGCTCAGCTCAGGGCTCTGTGATTGCCCAGAGGGGGGAGTTGGGGGTGGGGCGGGGCTCAAGAGGGAGCGGACACATGCATACGTCTCGCTGATTCACATTGTTGTGCAGGAGAAACTAACACATTGTAAAGCAATCATCCCCCAATTAAAAAAAAAGAATGGAAGGGAATTATCCAAGTGGATACAGGGATGCATAAAAGAAAGAAAAAAATACAACCATTGGAAAGGCATTACCTGCACTTGGTTGAAACCCTACTGCCTGGTGCCTCAACAAAGGAAGTGCCCCCCAGTGAAAGGACAGGCACAGTGGTGGAGACCATGTGAGGCTGGACTCCAGTTTTCCAGGTCTAGAACGCCTCAGCCATGCCTAGCAGGGAAAGCCAGCCCCACTGGACACATCCCAAGGGAGGACAGTGTGGCCCAGAAAAGGTTGATGTCATGAAGCTGTCAACCAGACCTGTCAGAGCCCCAGGGGTCCTCTGGGAAAGACCCCAGATATCACAGGGCCAGGGGAGTCTCCCTGCACTGGCAGGAGGGCCACGGATGGGGAGGACCAGGACCATGTTCTGCAGTTACCCAGTCTGTGCCCACTCAGCATTCAAAAACCTAAGATCATGGCATCCAGCCCCATCACTTCATGGAAAATAGCAGCGGGGGGAAACAAACAGTGACAGACTTTATTTTCTTGGGCAGGGAAGCCTAGGGTGCTGCAATCCATGAGGTCAGATGTAGCTGGACACAGCTTAGCCACTGAACAGCAGCAACAGCTGGTGGGGCCCGAATCAAGTCCAGGATTGCCATCCCTGTGTTCATCCATTGACTCGACGAATATGTATAGATCACCAATCCTTTGCCAGGCATCCTTTGAAGCCATCTCAGCTTGCTCTGGCTGTTAGGACAAAAGTACCATAAACTGATGGCTTGTAGACAATAGGGCCTTCTTACAGTTCTGGAGGCTGGAAGCCCACGACCAAGGCACCAGTATATTTGGTGTCTGGTGAGGACCTGCTTTCTCACAGACAGCGTGGAAGGAGCAGGGGAGCTCTCTGAGTCTCTGCCATAAGGGCACTAATCCCACTCATGGGGCCTCCTCCCTCTCAACCTAATCATCTCCCAAAGGTGCCCCCTCCAAAATTAGAGTCACCTTGGGGATTCAGTTTCAACTCATGAATTTGGGGAAGACACAAATATTCAGTCTAGAGCATAAGCTCTGGAGATTCAGCAGTGAATGCAACAGAAAAGGTGTCTTCTAGTAGAGCAATGACATCCCGAAGGTGGGAACAGGCAAAGCCTATATCAGAGGGAACAGAGGTAAGGGTATGTACATACACATGCACATATGGCATATGTTCACATTATATTGATATGTTCAGTCGATCAGCTGTGTCCAACTCTTTGTGACCCCATGGACTGTAGCCTACCAGGCTCCTCTGCCCATGGGATTTTCAGGGCAAGAGTACTGGAGTGAGTTGCCATTTCTTTCTCCAAGGGATCTTCCTGACCCAGGGATTGAACCTGTGTCTCCTGCATTGGCAGGTGGATTCTGTACCACTGAGCCACCAGGGAACATATACACAGTTCATTTCTCAATGATACAATCACCATGAAGTTGCTTGCTGTCTTCATAAAGTTGAGAGTGAAAAGGAGAGGGGCAGGTAGACACATTAGCCCTGTTCTGCAGATTCTTCTTCCACAGCAGTCAGGCCCCTCCTCACGTGACCAGCTCACAACCGTTTTGCATCAGGCAGGTGCCCAGGGTGCCTGGTCCTCCCAGGCAGGCCAGTCACACAACCACCTGCTGCACATGGCTTAGGAGGACTTCGGTTTTCTTGCTTTGGAGGAAAACTGACAGGTGATAATCTATCCGGCCACCTCACCCACGTGAAGCTGCTTCAGCTACATTTTCAACATGTACGCATGTGTCAAGTCCATGGGACTTATTATTCCTGGATCACATCATCTTCCTGCCAACCCCGAATGTTGCTTTCATAAGGCTTAGGTCTCATGAGGGCCAAAGGGATTGCTCATGAATGCTGTTTTAATAGGCACAGAAATGCAGCTGCTGAACCTCATCATGGCTTTCCTTATTATATTTTTTCTTATATATACAACCGTTCGTGTGCCAATGTCAACTGTTAAAGGGACTCGTGCTGCTGCAACTACTATGGAAAAGCAATAAATCTATTCTCTATGTCTGTTTCTCCATTGCTGCAAACTTATATTACCATATGTAAAATAGATCGCCAACAGGAATCTGCCGTGTGACTCAGGAAACTCAAACAGGGGCTCTGTATCAACCTAGAGGGGTGGGATGGGGAGGGAGATGGGAGGGAGGTTCAAAAGGCAGGCGATGTGTATGTACCTATGACTGATTCATGTTGAGGTTTGACGGAAAACAGCAAAATTCTGTAAGGCAATTATCCTTCAATTAAAAAATATATAAATTAAAAACAGAAAAAGCAATAAAGAGGTTGGAAAACTCAATTCCTGTTTTCCTGCAAGAAGCCTGTTTGGCAATAATAAGGTCTCACCTGAACGCTATATCTTGTGTTTTCAAAGTGTTTCTACATTTTCTTGCTTGATGGCAGCACCTCTGTGACATTGGCAGGCTAGACTATATTTTCACCTTTTAATAAGGAACTGTTTCTCCGCACATGCCTTGGCTGGTCAGAGGCAGACCTGATTTCAGTGCCAAGCCCTGACTCTCCAGCACCCAGCCCCAAGTGCCCAGAGCAGATGACCTGGTGAAACTGTTAGGGGAACCACCAACTAAAACCACCCACCATGGCCAGGCCTGAAGGTAGCCACCGGCATGAGTTATATTAAAGTTATCTTCCTGGAGAGGAACGCAGCACTCACAAGTTATCACCAACCAGAAGAATTTGGGAAAGGTAAAAGGAGAGAGGAGATGCCAGCCCATATGTCCTACCAACTTCCCAGAATCCTCCTCGCTGGACGCCATCTTGGCTGAGCCACGCATGCACCACTAGGAAGGACCCCGAGTCAGAGTGATTGGCCAGAAACAAGCCGGAAACTAACCCCATCGCCATAAAGCCAGGCACCGTGAGCCATGTGGCCGAGCAGTCCTCCTGGGTTCCCTCACCCTCCTGTTCTCCTCCCAGGCACCCCTTCCTGACCGAGTCTCTTGCTTTGTCAGCACGTGTGTCTCTGAATGTTAGACAAGAGCCCTGGAAAGGGTCCCGCTCACTGTAACAAACACTCTCCTCTCTGTTATCCTCAAACTCCATCCAATACCGGCCACCATTAAACTCGTCACAGTTAATTCAGGACCTGCGAGACCTGATTTGCCTACAACTGTAGTTACCTTCCTTTTTATACTTAATGATTCTTGCTGAAAATTCTCCATCTTGCCAGCTCATCCTTAATGTGGGCAGTGCAAGGACTCTTGAGGGGACAGAAGAAGACGGTTGTAACTTGCTAGCATCTCCCTCTCCAACTGGCCCAGGCAGAGTGCATAGGGGGACAGTGGTTTCCCTCCTAATGGAGGTGGCGACTGAGCTTGTGACAGGACAGAGGGTTGTCTGGACATGCTAAGAGTCTGTGCTTCTCAGGGGACGGTGAAAGTTCCCAGAAGTCCCAGCAAGGGACCCCCAGTCAGGGAGCCCTGCCAAGACCCAGGGTGTGTTCCTAACTGCTCCAGCTTGTGGCCCCGGAGTTGCCCAGAGAGCCTGCTGAGCTAATGTTTATTGATGCTGTTTTCTGTTAATTAAATTAAACCTCTTTCTGAAGCAGCGCTGGCAGGCAAGGCTGCCTGGGGGTGTGTGGAGGGGGCCTATTTTCCCAGGTGCTGGGGTGGGGCCCCGGCCAAGGGAAGTGAAATGGGATCCCCCCAAGTGTGAAGCCCCCCTAAAGTAACCCTGCCCTTCATGCCAGAGGCCCCCCACCCGGTCACCAGGGCTGCACTGGGAGTCCAGCACATCTTGCTTCAATTCCATGCTTTTTACATAAAATTCCAAACAGAAAAATAAAACTGAGACATAATGATTTTGACTGAAAATTACTGCTAACGTAAAACACACTAAATGTCACTAAATTTATGGATTACGATTCCTTAGTGGACAGCATACTAGTCTTGTATTCAGAAAATCAGAAATTTAGTGCATTTAGATCCACATGAGGTATCAAGAAGATCTGAAATGGAATCAAAGTGACTTCACTTACATACCACAGATATGATGAAAACATGCTGTGGTTATTTTTAATGACTGTTGTCCTCTTTATGCGCTGATTCCATATCTGCAAATTCATCTTCTCGCTGAAATTTATTGGTAGCTCCCGAGCTAGTACACACAGTGCCTGGCCACTGGTACACGTGTACTGCAGCAAAAGCCGGGAGTGTCCAAACACGTGCTCCCAGCTGAGGTCATACAAGGTGATTCTCTGGCTTTTGTTTCAATTCATATTATTGGCAAGTGGGCTTCTTGTAGTCTCCTTGGTGCCGTGTTTCTCTTTTTGCATTTTTGAGCATTTTGTAGGTGATTTTGAAGTTTAAGGTGTGACACTGATGACTTGTTTAGTGTTCCACACAAGAAGATGGCGATGTGCCTTCTGAGGATATAGTGCATTAGCTGAGTTTGGTTCAAGCCTGAACTATAGCGCTGCTGGCTGGGTGCAGTGTTAATGAGTGGACAGAACAGCGCATTTTGAAAAAGGAATAGGAAATTCACCCGTCTCTGTGGAGGCTGCTCTGAGAAATGGCAGAACATCTACAGTGCATGATGAAGCAATGGAAAAGATGGAAAAGCAGCTAAATTTATGCTTTCATGAGATGATGACTGATTTTTTAAATCTAGTTGTTATGACACTAAAAGCCAAAGAAATTTATGGCCATGTTTCTCAAGATCATGAAAATCTTAAATCCTTCTCAGCTAGTGTTTTATTATAAAGAAATACTGCATGTAGTTTTTTTTTTATTCATCAGAAACATTAAATGTTTTTAAACAGAAACACACTTATGGCAAGGTTATGTATCGATTGGTTGACGAAGGCTCACAGGAAAATAACCCCGTGTGTCCTTTGGGAGCAATGGTTCAATATTTGCAAATTCAGTGTTTGTGGTACCTGGACAGGAAATAACCACTGTGGATAGTGAGAATGAATTGCAATTTCATTAATTATGAATGCTGTACATAAAGAAAACAAAATATAAACCACCAAGGAAAACTTTACCTGCACCTCTTCTCCTAGAGACGAGGAAAGTGAATTTTGGTCTCTGCCCTTTCTGCCTTTCTTCAAGGTGTCAGTGTTGATCCTTTACACCGTTCGTGGCTGCTGCTCTCTTCTTAATGTTTCCTTGGTTGCCTTTCTCAGTAAGCCTTCACCTACAACCTGATCATTCATTTGTTTTTGTTGCTTAGTCACTAAGTCGTGTCCAGCCCTTCTGTGATCCCATGGACTATAGCTTGCCAGGCTCCTCTGTCCAAAGGACGTTCCAGGCAAGAATGCTGGAGTAGGTTGCCATTTCCTTCTCCAGGGGATCTTCATGACCCAGGGATTGAACCTGAATCTCCTGCATTGGCAGGAGAATTCTTCACCACTGAGCCACCTGGGAAGGCCCAGTGTAATATTCCATCCTATAAAGTTACTCTGATGCTTATATTTAATCCTCTTTTGTTGGGCAGGGTTTTCAGGTATGGTTGCACAGGTTGTTCACTGCACAACAACAACTAACAGAAGGACACGAGAGATGAATCTGTCTCACGTGGAACTGCCAAACCATGCATCCTGACTGGGGCTCTGTCTCCTTGGAAGAGGGGTGCTTGTCAGATCATGAGCTGAGAGCTGGCCACTCAGAGGGCACACTTTTTCCCTCTAGGACACCATATAGGCCAGAGGTGGCCATGGTTGGACATCCACGTTATTTCCAGTTTAGGACTGGAAAAACATGTGTGGCTGTAATAGTTTCACTCACAACTCTTTCTGGCTCAAGCCACTGTTGGTTAATTATTAATCAATTCTGAGAAGTAGAGTAACTAGGTTAAAAAAGACTATTAATTTAAAAGAGGCTACTTCAGGAGACAGAATAATTCAGATGAGCATAGGTTAAAATAAATTCTAACTTTAGGAAAAGTTCTCACCAGTAAATTGAGTGGAGCCAGATTTTGATGGGCTGAAGATGTTAAAGAATTCTAAAGGGCAAATCTTTCTCAGCAACTCTGACCCACCGTCTAAGAAAGCAGTGCTTTTATGCAAATAGACTCATTGCAAATCGTTCTCATTTATTCATGAACCCTGAGAAGTGGCGGGGTCCTCCTGGCTTAACCCTGAACGGGAATAGGATTTTAAATAAGGGAAGAGAAGCTGGTGTTTGTTTAGATTCCTTTTTATGCCAGAAACTCTGCCTTTACTTACATTTTCTCAGGGAACCTCCCTGCACAGCAGCTTCTTTTGAAAAATTATGTGATTAAATTAGCCATCATTTTCTGTTTTAGAAACATAACTCATATTGTATTCGCTAGACTTTGACTTTATTTGGGGATATATTTGGTATCAGCATTTTAACTGGTTGTTCTTCAGTAGCTAAGTTGTATGTGACTCTTTGAGAACCCATGGACTGCAGCACGCCAGGCTTCCCTGTTTTTCACTATTGCCCAGAGTTTGCTCAAACTTATGTCCATTGAGTCAGTGATGCTCTCTAATCATCTCATCCTCTGCCATCTTCTTTTGCTTTCAATTTTTCCCAGCATCAAGTTTTTTTTTTTTTCCCCAGTGAGTTGGCTCCTTGCATCAGGTGGCCAAAGTATTAGAGTTTCAGCTTCAGCATCAGTCCTTCCAATGAATATTCAGAGTTGATTTCCTTTAGGATTGACTGGTTTGATCTCCTTGCTGTCCAAGGGACTCTCAAGAGTCTTCTCCAACACCACAGTTTGAAAGCATCAATTCTTTGGCGCATCAGCTCTCACATTCATACATGACTACTGGAAAAGCCATAGCTTTGGCCATACAGACCTTTCAACCAGAGCACTTCTTTATTAAAATTCTATAACCCAGCCTTATCCAGACCCTGTGGCTTTCTGCCTTTAGGAATCACCACTGTGAGTTGCATTGGGTTTCATCCACCCAGCTTCTCTGCCCAGGACTGGACAGACCCCCTCCTGTGTTCTCAGTGGTCCTGCTGTCCATCTACTCCCATCTGAAGAGTTAAGCCACAGCCATTCCAAACCAATAAGCTAAACAGATGGAGAAATGCTAAAAATGCATTAATTGGCCCTTAAAAAAATAATTTCTCTCTAACTGGCTAAAATCTATTTCCCCTGTTTATTTTTTCAGCAGGAGTTCTGTTTCCCACCATCCCTTTGGTCCTAGCACCCGCCCCCAGTCTCCACAACCTCCTCACGGGGCAGCACTCTTAGGCGAGCAAGGCCAGTCCACTACAGCCAGCGCAGACATGTGACCCCCACTAGTGGAAGACTAGGCAGGGGTTACTGTCCCTCTCCTTCCAGATGATCGGAAGTCAGAGGAGAACTTCATTTCCAGGGAAAGTGTGGTACAGGGTAGTATCACTGAGCGGTGACCGTGGGAACTCAGGTTCCTGGTGGAAGGATGGGCGCGGTATCACCCCTCCCGGAAGTGACTGGCCACTGCTTTGTATCCCAGGGCTCGGTCTCCCCTGAACCCCCAGAGTGAAGTCAAGAGAGCCTCTGCTCCCAAACCTCCCAGGGGCGGGCAGGAGGACAAGCTGTCCCGATGAGGGAGGTGGGGGCGCCTGTCCTCACAGGGGCTGTGCCTGAGAGGTGGGCCCACAGGTGAGAGTGCGGTGGGTTGCCCTGGTGCTGCAGGAGGCAAGATGGAGCTTTCTAAAACTGAGGGTGAGGCTCTAGGGAAACGGCAAGCGCTGCCTCTGAGACAGCTGGACCCAGACTGGAGCAAGGGTGATCATGAGAGAGTCAATTAGACAGGTTGATAAGAAGTCTGGGGGTCCCCAAGGAGAGAGGGGTCTGGTGTTCTTGAGGAGGAGATAAAGATCTGGAATTCTCAGGAGGAGGAAAGGACAAATTTTTTTTTCCCTCTGCGTTCCTTAGGATTATATTACAATTATGTATGCTTGAGGACAGTTTCTGGGGGAAAAAACAACCTTCTGGCTAATCCTGTTATCTTAAAATGTCAATTATGGGAGTGGGTCTAGTAAGGTCTTTACAACCTCCAGACAGTCTTTTGATTCACTGTAATAACTAAAAAGTATATAACTCCTTTGCTAACACTAGCGAGGGGGCACACTTTCTGCCCCCTTCTGATGTCTCTGTCAGAAGCTTTCTCTATCTCTTTTATACTTTAATAAAACTTTATTACACAAAAGCTCTGAGTGATCAAGCCTCGTCTCTGGCCCCAGATTGAATTTTTCTCCTTCAGAGGCCAAGAATCCTAGCGTCTTTCCTGGTTCAGCAACAATCTTTCAATCACCACCCCAGGGCAGGCAGCCCCTCTGTCGGGACCATGTGACCAGTTGTGGGACCCTGCAACCGCACTGAGTGTCTCTCACGCTAAAACACTGCAGAAGGGAGACACGGAGGTCTCTCTCTACGGCTCCTGGATCAGCTGCAGATCTGAGGCTCGAGAGCGCACTCCTCCAGGTGCCCATGCTATCCTGGAGCCCCAGGCTCCTGAGTCAATGCTGAGGACAGAGCAGACTCCAGATGCTTCTCTGAGCCTTATCAGTGCCTGGACCTCAGCCACCCTTGAACAGGCAGGCTCCTGGTGCCTCCTGGAGCCCCAGGTGTTGCTGCTGTGACCGTCCACCACTTCCACCAGCTCGCCCCACCTCTGGGAGGCCATTCCACTCTCTGTAAGCCTGAGGACTGACACTGTTGGCACAGAAGGTGACCTCTGCTTATGTCTTCGGCTCTTTTGTCTCTAAATTCACATCTTTTTATTTTTTGCTTTTTTAAAAAAATATTTATTTATTTTGGTCTTTTTTTCTTAATGTATATATATTTTTTATGGGAGTATAGTTGACTTACAATGCTTCTGGTACATAGCAAGGTAATTCATGTGTTGTACATATACACATATATTATTTTTGAGATTATGTTCCACTATAGGTTATTACAAGATATTGACTATAGGTCCCTGTGCTATACAGTAAACCTTTGTTACTTGTTGCATATCTGTTTGTTTTTTTTTTTTTAATTAGAAATCTGGCATTCTATTATACTAAGTCAAACAAGTAGAATCAAAATGTCATAAATTTTTTTAGTCAGGCAAATATTTGTAAGTTTTCTGAAATATGTATACTATTCATACTATTTACATATATGTATACAGAAGCTTTTCTACTATGCTTGATAAGGGCTTGCAAAAGAACATTAAAAAAAAAGAGATTGAGAAATTGGAAACAAGTTTTTAAAATCTAGATGCATATCAGAATTATCTCGGAATTTTTTGAATATTACAATTATCCAGGTATGGCTTTTTTTCTCCAAAGCTCCAGATATGTTTCTAATGAGCAGCCATGTTTAAAAATAACTGGACTATATGATTCTTTACTTCTTCCCTTGCAATGGGCAGAGTCTTGCTTTGGGCACAGATTAGGAATCTGAAATTCTCACCCCAGCTTTGCTATTAATTAGCTGGGGAATCTTGGGCAATGTATTTAAGTTTTCTTGGCCTCAGTTGCCTGAGTCAGAAGATTTCCCAAACACTAGTCCATAAACTGGTGTCAGTCAATGAGAAAGACTTTATGAGGCCAAAGCTAAATGAAAACCCCAGGGATACAGATATTTACATGTGTGTGTAGTTGTAATGACTCATTTGGGAATTTCTTTTCTTTATCCTGATATCACAGCTTTCTAGTGGGATTCTTGTAGGGGGGGAGTGATAAATTGTTTTCATTAATGAAACTTATTATAATAAATTATTACTGTTTAATGTTTTTATCTTATTACTACTTTTATATGAGAAAATTAGAAGTTGAGATGTTTTGTTGCCAGTAACCTTTATGTTGTTCAGTTGCTAAGTCGTGTCTGACTCTTTGTGACCCCATGGACTACAGCAAGCCAGGCTTCCCTGTCCTTCACCATCTCCCAGCTTATGCTCAAACCCATGTCCATTGAGTCGGTGATACCATCCAACATTGAAATAAACTGGCCAAACCAGCCATTGTCTTAAGTTCTTTAAGCATCCAGTTCTCACAATAACCCTTCAAGAAAGGCGGTTCCAGCTGGGCTTTTCTGTTTGTTTGTTTTTACTTCATTACATAAACACCTGTATTGGCTATTTGGAAACCTGGAATTCAATTTTTAGAGCTGGAAGGAACCAATGAACCACAGTGGATTTATTCTCCATGTAGTGTAGTTTATTCTCCATGTAGGACCAGTTCACATAATGATTCTATTTTCTCCAACTCTTTCTTCATTTAAGAAGATGAGTCCAATTACCTCTGGCTCAATCCCAAGAAAACAACAACACAATTCTGCTTCTGTGTAATTCTGCCAGTTGTTTTCAGACCACTTGGAGGGAGAGGGAAGGATGACTTGAAGAAAGAGACAGATGTGGGGGATTGGTTAACTGTAACTTACCGAAGGTGTGTAAAAGGCGATGGCTTGTCACATCCATGGGTTCACCTGAGAGGCCCCGTCCTCCTGGCCAACCTCTCACATTCCCCCCACTTAGCCCGCAGTTTTGTGAGTGGGCCTTCGTGAAAGGCATCTGGAAATACCCTCACCTACTGCCTGCTGTTTCCACTCTCAGCCTGAAGGAATGAGAGGAGACAGTGACAGAAACCCAAGAGTTGGTCCACTGAAGGCAGCTGAGAGGAGATGGGACCCAAGTGGAGGAAGCAGACATCTCCCTGCCGTCCCCGCCCAGAGGGCCCAGATCCTTCCTCCCCTCCCCACCTCTGCCCGGGATCCCTGGTGGCAGAACTCAACCAGAGCTGGAGCTCTGGGGGCCCCACGACAGTCATGCACAGGGATGGAGGGCAGAGGAGAAGGGCCTGTGCCCTGGCATACAGCTTGGAGAAGGGCACAGGAGGGCCGTGGGCAGACACGCACCCTCGCCTACTTCACAAACATTAGACATCTTTCACACTCCTTTCCTGGAAAGCCATTTTTAGCATCTCTCTGCTTAGAAGTCCTTCTACTTCAGTAACGTTATCTCACTCTCTGCTTTCTTGACTATTTTCTACCTCTAAACTTAAAGTTTCTTGAAGTCAGGAATTGTGTTTTAGAGATTGGTACATCCTGGGTGCCTATGTGAGAGCCTTTTATTCAGTGCCTGTGGTGGGGGGAATGCAGAATAAAACTTCATTTATGACAACACTTAAGGGGTTTTTCACAGAAGCATATTTTTACTCTTGTGTTTTGCTCATTTATTATTCTTCCCAGCACAGATGGAATAGACAAACTAAAATATGAAATGTGGTTCATCATTCCTGGGGGGTTCCCCTGGTGATTCAGATGGTAAAGAATTTGCCTGCAATGCAAGAAATCTGGGTTAATCCCTGGGTTGGGAAGATCCCCCGGAGATTGAAATGGCAACTCTCTCCAGTATTCTTGCCTGGAGAATCCCATGGACAGAGGAGCCTGGCGGGCTACAGTCCATGGGGTAGCAAAGAGTTGGACACGCCCGACATGACTTAGCTCTCATGCATGCACGCCTTGTAACAAGAGGAGGAGACCTCAGGGCTGTGGCCAACAAGAAAGGCCACATGAGGACATGGAGAGAAGATGGCCGTCTTCAAGCCCAGGAGAGAGGCCTCAGAGAAAATCTACCCTGCTGGTACTTTGATCTCCGACTTCCACCCTCCAGAATTGTCAGAAACGAGTTTCTGTTCTTTAAGTCAGCCAGTCTGTGGTATTTTGTTACAACAACCTGAGCAGACTAACACAATGACCTGATGTCTTGTAAGTTTCATCTCGTATTTGAATGCCTGGAGAAAAACTATGAATAAGATTCACAAAATAGGGAAGCAAATGGCATAATAGGTCCTCATTTTTTCAGCTCAGTTCAGTTCAGTCACTCAGTTTTGTCCGACTCTTTGCGACCCCATGGACTGCAGCACACCAGGCTTCTCTGTCCATCACCAACTCCCAAAGCTTGCTCAAGTTGTCCATCGAGTTGGTGATGCCATCCAATCATCTCATCCTGGGTTGTCCCCTTCTCCTGTTGTTCCCCTTCTCCCCTGCCTTCAACCTTTCCCAGCATCAGGGTCTTTTCCAGTGAGTCAGTTCTTCTCATCAGGTGGCTGAGGTATTGGAACTTCAGCTTGAGCATCAGTCCTTCCAATGAATGTTCAAGTCTGATTTCCTTTAGGATGGACTGGTTTGATCTCCTTGCAGTCCAAGGGACTCTCAAGAGTCATCCCCAGCACCACAGTTCAAAAGCATCAGTTCTGTAGCACAGTTCGAAACTCTTAGGCACAGTTCTTTGTATCAATTCGTCAGCAGAATTCAGAAGCATCAATTCTTCTTATTTTAGTATTTCTGATTAACCATAAATAAGACTTTTAAGATGTAGCATAAAAGAGTAAAAGAAACACAATTCTATTTTTTCCCTTCCAAGCACTTTTAAATTTCTTAGCTTTCTAATCAAGGATTTATGGTGTCATTTCAGAAAACATACATCTTTTTTTTTTTGAAAAATGCATTCTTTTATGGGTGTATCCTGTACCTCTATGGTGAATGACTAGAATTTGGCCCTATGAAGCCCAAGGACACAGGCTAAGCGAGTTATCATTTGCACAACATCACGGATACGTGCTGGGAGCAGGGGTAAAATCAGATTTAAAGGTAGAACTAGGTTTTGGATGTGGTTCTCATCATGAACACAGGCATGTAACAACCATGAATGAATATTCTAGCAAAGGAACACTGAACTAGGTTGGCAAATCTGGTGTGTAAATGCCACCATCCCCCCTCCCATGTCCACGGCACATCTAGCTAATCAGCCAGACAGCCGCCCCCTACCGACTCTGAACTTGGTTCAAGACCCTCCTCACCAGCCGAGCAGCCACCGTGGGTGAGTTAGGGAGCTCACACGCCCTAAATCCCAGAGCCCTGGCTCCAGAGCCTGGTCCAAGCATTTTGTCCACCTGACTGCTTGCTTGTTCTTTGGTTTCTCAACCCCCATTTAACCATTTTCTAGTTCTATGCCTTTTTATTGTGGGTGGAATTGTGTCCCCCCAAAAGGTATGCTTGGGTGGGTCCTAACACCCTGTATCTCTGAACGTGACCTTCTTTGGAAACAGTCTTTGAAGATATAATCAAGTTAAGATGCGGTCACGCTGAGGTAGGGTGGGCCGTGACGCGGGGGCCGATGTCCTTACAGAGAGCTGGTTGAAAACAGAGATGCCAGGAGACACGCTGGCAGGGAGCAAGGCTGTGGGGGATGAAGGCGGGGCTGGCCGGACGCCCCGAGCGCCAAGGCCCACCGGGACGCCGGACCCGCAGCTTCCCCGGGGCCGCGGAGGGGGCGCGGGTCCCTGACGCCCAGGCTCCGGACTGGAGGGGACGGGGTTATTTACGCCCCGCGCCCTGTGGTCGGCGGTCACAGGGACCGGCAGGCTCGCCTTCTGCCCTCTCCTTCCCGCGGGGTGGGAGGGTTTAGGGTCAGTGTGGTGGTGGGTCCGGGTGAAAAGGACACACCTCACACCACAACACGTACCACACATACCACACACACACATACACACCACAAACACATATATACCACACACACACATACACACCACATACACATATATACCACACACATACACATACACACATATACCCCACACACACACACACATACACATATATACCACACACACACACACACACACACATACACCACATACACATACATACCACACACACACACATACACACCACAAACACATATATACCACACATACACATACACACCACAAACACATATATACCACACACACACATACACACCACATACACATATATACCACACACATACACATACACACATATACCCCCCACACACACACACATACACATATATACCACACACACACACATACACCACATACACATACACATATATACCACACACACACACATCATATATACATACACATATATACCACACACACACACACACACACACACACACACACACATACACATACACATATATACCACACACACACACATACACCACATACACATACACATATATACCACACACACACACACACATACACATATATACCACACACACACACACACACACACACACACACCACATACACATACACATATATACCACACACACACACATACACCACATACACATACACATATATACCACACACACACACACACACCACATACACATACACATATATACCACACACACACACATACACCACATACACATACACATATATACCACACACACACACACCACATATACATACACATATATACCACACACACACACATACACCACATACACATACACATATATATCACACACACACACACACATACACATATATACCACACACACACACACACACACACCACATACACATATATACCACACACACACATACACACCACATACACATATATACCACACACACACACATACACCACATACACATACACATATATACCACACACACACACACACACACACACACACACACACATACACATACACATATATACCACACACACACACATACACCACATACACATACACATATATACCACACACACACACACACACATACACATATATACCACACACACACACACCACATATACATACACATATATACCACACACACACACACACACACACACACACACACATACACATATATACCACACACACACACATACACCACATACACATACACATATATACCACACATACACACACCATATATACATACACATATATACCACACACACACACACACACACACATGCACATACACATATATACCACACACACACACATACACCACATACACATACACATATATACCACACACATACACATACACACATATACCCCCCACACACACACACATACACATATATACCACACACACACACACACACACACACCACATACACATATATACCACACACACACATACACACCACATACACATATATACCACACACACACACATACACCACATACACATACACATATATACCACACACACACACACCACATACACATACACATATATACCACACACACACACACACACACACACACACACATACACATACACATATATACCACACACACACACATACACCACATACACATACACATATATACCACACACACACACACACACATACACATATATACCACACACACACACACACACACACACCACATACACATACACATATATACCACACACACACACATACACCACATACACATACACATATATACCACACACACACACACCACATATACATACACATATATACCACACACACACACACACACACACACACACACACACATACACATATATACCACACACACACACATACACCACATACACATACACATATATATCACACACACACACACATACACATATATACCACACACACACACACACACACACACACACCACATACACATACACATATATACCACACAGACACACCACATACACATATAACCACACACACACACATACCACATACACATATATACCACACACACACATATACCACATACACATACACATATATACAACACACACACACCACATACACATATATACCACACACACACACACACCCCACATACACATACACATATATATCACACACACACACCACATACACATATATACCACACACACACACACACACACCCCACATACACATACACATATATACCACACACATACACCACATACACATATATACCACACAGACACACCACATGCACATATAACCACACACACACACATACACCACATACACATACACATATATACCACACACACACACATACACATATATACCACACACATACATACACCACATACACATACACATATATACCACACACACACACCACATACACATATATACCACACACACACACCACATACACATACACATATATACCACACACACACACCACATACACATACACATATATACCACACACACACATACCACATACACATGTATACCACACACACACATACCACACGCACACACACACCACATGCCACAGACACACACACCACACATCATACACACCACACCACATACCACACACACACACACACACACCACATACACATACACACATATCCCATATACACACACCACACCACATACTATATACCACACACACACAAACCACATACACACCACACACCAGATACCACACACACACACACCACACATCATACACACCACACCACATACACATATATACCACACACACACACACACCCCACATACACATATATACCACACATGCACACCACACACACACACACCACATACCATATATATACCACATACACACACCCACAACACACACACCACACCACGTACCACATGCACACACACCACACAACATAACACACAGACACACATACCACATACACATATACACCACATACACACACCACACCACGTACCACACACACACACCACATACACATATATACCACACACACCACATACACATATATACCACACACACACACCACACCACATACCACACACACACACACCACATACACATATATACCACACACACACCCACACACATACACATATATACCACACACACATACCACATACACATATATACCACACACACCCACACACCACACACACACCACACCACATGCCACACATGCACATATACACATACTATATGCACCACACCACATGCCACACATACACACACCATACACACCACACATGTCACACGTACATACACATCACATACACATTTATACCACATACACACACACTACATACACATATATACCACACACATACACCACACACACCACACCACATGCCACATACACACACCACACACACACTGCATACCACACATATACTACACACATCACACATATCACACACACAGACACACAACACCCACACCACACACACATACGCACACCACATACGTATTCAATAATAAATGAAGACCATGAGTGCAGAGTTCTATAATACAATGTGCTATAAATACTTTTTTCCTGACCAAAGGGGCATAACCCTTAACAGTCAACCCCCAATGAAAGTATTCTGACACACAGCTATTGTTGGATACACTGTGGTATGTATTAAGAAAAGAATTGTACTTTGTCTTTGGCCACAATCGACTGTGAAAGTTCCAGTTATTCTAGCTTCTTTTTCTCTAAGGCCTCTAAAACCTGTGGCAATGTTTAAACAGAGCTTCCAGAAATAAATCCTGCATTAAGCCTCACAGATACTACAGTGTTTGTTAAAATTATACAACAATAGAACAATAAGCTGAAGTAACTAGTGGTTTCCTTGCATTCAGTCTCTATGTCTCTGAGTGGGAATGAGATTCAAAGACAAGATTGGTGGGAAAAATTATAGTACCTAGGCCCCAAAAGGAGATAAAGTGTGATCATTTGTCAGAAAGCAAAACAGAACTGGTTTTTTTCTTCACATGTGGCAGTTTAGGAACTAGGACAAGCGGATATTTCTGTTTTCCTTCCAACCTTCTAAGCTTTCAATTTTTTGATCTGTTGTAAGTTTCATCATGGCCCTTGAGTCAGTGACTGAAGCAGTTGTGGAAGGAGAGGTGATTCAACACAGCAGGACACATGTTTCAGAAAAGCACTCTGGAAAACCAACATCCTTCTAATCATAAAACCCTTTGATGGCCTTGGTGAGACCATTTTAATCTTCTGCCGTGCTTCATGCTGTAATAATTAAATCGTGCAAATTAATGCTATTTCTAATTAGCTTTTTCTACAGAGATTTTAACACTAGAGCATTCTTTCACCAGATTCATAAATCTTAAGCAATTTCAGCCTGAATAGTCAAAAGTTGAAACAGGGATGCGGGGCTGTGTTGAAATATTTAGAAGGTTGCTCTGAGTCATTCTAAATCCATTATTTTTAGAGTGAAGTTTTGAAAATACCACTCCATAATCATTCATAATCCGAAAAGCTCTCCACAACTATGCAAACTAAACATCGTCCTGTGAGTTGGAAATTACAGAATAAATACAGATTCTAGGGACCATGGTTCCAGAAACTAATCTCTTTGTGATGGGCAGCCTGGTCTGGACCGCTCAAAACCGCACACGTGTTCCCGGTAGGCCTGGCTTCTCCCAATTGTGAACCTCTTGGTGCGACAGTGCCCGCCTGGACCCTGAGATGTGCCTGTCACCTCCCAGCTGCAAGGTCACTGCTCTCAGGAAATGATACTCAATGTTGGGGAACGCTTGGGGCTTCTCAGCTCCCTGGAACTCTACCTTCTTGGGTATAAGAGGTCTGCAGCGCTCCGTCTAAACTTGCCTGGAAAAGTCGCTCTCAAGGAAACTTAAGCAAGAATGGAGCTGGCAGGTGGGGTCATGAGATTCCCCACTCAGGGTCTGCTTCCAGATGCGAGCATCTTACTTCCTAGAAAGCTGACCTCTGTCTGCAAACCTCTGCATGTCATCCATCATAATGGCAGCCAAAATGCAGGCTTTCGTTCAAGCTCAAAGGAGGTGGTCGCTGCCCTGATGCTGCACCACTTGGATGAACCTTCTGGAAAGGACTCCCTGCCCAGTTGGAGGACTGTGTGCGTCTGACACTTGCAGCTGTAGGCTTTTTCAGGGTCCACCTCAGCTTGGAGCCATAGTCATGCTCCTCTTCTCATGGCTCCCAACCAGTGACCTAGCAAGGCCTCCAAGGGCCTGGCCATTCCCACCCATCCCAGGGCTCCTCAGGACACTTTGCTGGGTCTGCACCAATGCCCAGTGATGCCCCCTGCCCATCCTGCTCCTTCCCTTTGACTTTGCAACAATTATCCCCAATGCACCTCTTCATTCCTACCCCTGTCTTACTCCATCTCAGCACCAGCTCCCAGACAACCCAGCCAGCTCAGGGGCTGTTATCAAGCCCTGTGTGCAGACTGACTGGATCCTAAAGAATCTTGGGCTAAAGAGAACAAATGGAGTCACATTTGATTGACCCTCTAAGCGAAGGGAATTGCAGGAGGGAAAATGGGAATTGGGACTGTGAATTGGCACATGTTTAGAAGACAGAAATTAGGAGATCATAAAATGGAAAGGCTGTGAATATTAGAGCAGCATTCACAGATGCTATAAACCCTTCTCTGAGCTTCCTGATAACTTAATCAGCAGTGGTTTCCCTTTAACAGATGCTGTGTGCTATGCCCTGACTTGTGTTTCTAAGGGCTCAACGATAAAGTGTATGGCAATCACAGCTCAAGCTCTGTGGTGCTGGGCGCCTCTCCTGGGCCCTTGTAAGACCTCTGAGAGATCAGGACACTTGCGTTGAGTGGGGGGAGGCGGCCCATCAGCAAAACATCACCAGAGAAAGGAAATACATCGCCAAATCTCTTATGAGTTGCATTGATTGGGCATTACCATACATTGTTGCAGAATTTTAATCATTTATGAGTTATGATGTCACAGTCAGAACTTCCAGGTCCCTGATCTGACCTCATAGCTGGGCAGGGACCCTGGGAACAGTCTGCACTTACCCTGCAGGAGTTGAAAGTAGAGGCCTCTGAGGGATATGACAAGAGGTTGAAGGCAGGACAAACAAACCTGGCCCCTGCAGTGAGAGAGAGCTGGGCAGGCCTGGGCAGAACATGGGCTGTTCTGTCTTTTTAAAAAAATATTTTTGAACACTTTTAAAAATGCATTTTACTGAAGCGTAGTTGATGTACAATGTTGTGCTACTTTCTGCCATATAGCACAGTGGTTCAGTTATATATTTATACACACACACATATATATGGGGCTTCCCAGGTGGCACTAGTGGTAAAGAACCTGCCTGCCGATGCAGGAGACATAAGAGACCCAGGTTCGATCCCTGGGTGGGGAAGATCCTCTGGAGGAGGGCACAGCAACCCTGTCCAGTATCCTTGCCTGGAGAATCCCATGGGCAGAGGAGCCTGGCTGGCTGCAGTTCATAAGGTCGCACAGAGCTGGACATGACTGAAGCGACTTAGCGCGCACACACACGTACATATAATGCATTCTTATTGACTTTTCCACTGTGGTTCATCACAGGATATGGCACATGGTCCCCCGAGCCCTACAGCAGGACCTTGTTGCTCAGCATTGGCTTTTCATAGGAGAAACACCAGCTCCACTGGGGCTGCCCATTTCTGACTTCCTGTCTGTGGTGTCACACCTTTATGCTTCCCCATCCCCTCTCTACCCTGGGGTGCAGCACCAACTTGGTTCCCCTCCTGCGAGCTCTGGTTGGGTTTGGTCAGTAAAGAGCCTGGTGTGGGAGGACAGGGGTGGGCGAGGTCAGGCATCGTCCTCTTGGCCTCTCCTGCTCCCCAGAGAGGTCACCAAGCACCCCAGGAGGGCTGTCTCTGTCCATCAATCAAAGGTCCCTGCCCTCTCAAGGCAGCTGAGTCTTCACCCTGGCTGTTCAAAGCGTGTCCACTCTGGGGGGTCCTGGTGGCACGTGAAATCGGGGCACCCACCGTTCCCACTGACTGGAACAGACATCTCAACAGGCTCCCAGGGGGCCCCCAGGCCAGCTGCCTCCTGCTCTGCTTCCTCTAAGCCCCCTTCGGTCTCCACACTTCTGTAGATAGACCGTCTGCCACTAGGCCTTCCCCAATTTACCCCATTGAGAGTCTGTGGGTATTCTCATCTCCCCCACCTCCATCTCTGTCTCCACCCGCTTTCTAACTACCCACGTTGCCATCGTGGCATGTGATTCATTCACTTACTTCTTACCGCCGGGGACACGCTGACCTTGAGGTAACAGAGGAGGGTTGTGATCTGACAAGTCCAGAAGGAAAGGAAGCCTCAGACCCAGGGGGGGCCAGGGGATGGGCTTGAGCCTGTGGAGGAGAAAGACCCCAGAGGGATAGGGTGTCAAGAGAAAAGGCCCGAGGATGAGAGAGGGATGAGGGAACTAGAGACAGAAACGCATGATCGGGACTGTGAATGGAGGATAGAACAATAGTAAAGGCTTTACATCTCAAGGCATCAGGTTGTTGGAAGTCGGCTCTCAGCAGGCTGAAAAGACACCCAACCATTTAGATGGAGGCTGAGCAAAGACTCCAGCATCCATGCTCCTTTGACTCTTCAACCTTGACCCCGGGCACCCCTGCCCAAGGCTCTGCTTCCCCTGTCTTCATCCTCAGCTCCCATGTTTGGTGACCTCACATAGCATCTTCCTTCCAGAAAGGTGACTTTCGTCCCGCTTTTGACCCCAGACCTCCACCCAGCACCCTGACCCCAGCACCCCCAGCACCTCCCAGCCCTCTTGGCGCCTTGCTCCAGGCCTCCCAGGTCACAGTGAGAAGGAGCTGGATCTCTTCCCAGTGAAAAATGAAGCACCAGACGGCATCTTTCTCTACTTAAGCCTAAACCAAATTAATTTGGAGAATGGTATTTGCAGTCTAACTCCTAATGACTATACACGAATGGATTTTGTCCCACTTTCTGATGAAATATTCTACTCTCATAGAATATTTGTCTATGAGAAATATTTGTCTCTTATATAAAAGTGGCAAAACGAATGCGTGTGAGAGTGATGGATGCAGAGATGTAAACTAGGTAAGTGCTTTCCCCCTGGTCCAAACCCACTTTTAATTGGAAGCACTCTGATAGATATTTCTGTGCCATCTCGTTTGCAGCATGAAGTAGTTCAAATAGATGGTCTCACCCTCCCTGACTTGCTGAGGTCTTCTGATTTTGTAAGGCGAGAACAGGACGAGACAGCTCCTGCCCTGAGGAGGGCTCTTCATGTTTGATGACTTATCCTTGCATCTGTGTGAAAGGAAAGATGTCACAGGCCTCAGAAGGTGGACTGTTTGACACATGGGCACTCCCTCCTGGGGCCAGAGTCTGAATTATCCCCAGGGGACCTGTCAGCAATGCCAACCTGTTCATCAGCATCCAGGGAACGCTGAAACTCCTTTAAACTTACCCAGCTGCCCAGTGAGGTCTGGGGCCTGGCCTCCCAGCCTCGTTCATGATCTGTTATTTTGTTTTGTCCCTATTTCTCATCATAAAAGCAGAACGAAATCATTTGTGGAAATTTTCAATATACACAAAAAGGAAGAAAGAAACATAAAGGAAATTATATAAAACATCCAGCACCCAGAGCCAATTCTTGGCATCCTTCTAATGTTTCCCACCAGTTTGTACCACATGAAAAAGTTTTAAGTTCAGCGGTGATCACGCTGTGTATACTGTTCCACTGAGTCTACAGATTCCGGTTGTGTCCCGTCATGTTAGAACACAAGCATTTAGGGCAAATGATGGTGCAGATGCCTGTGCCCATCAACATGGTGCCACTCAATGCCAGGGACAGGCTGCCAAGATGGAGTGGGACTGTGGTCACTGCCTTAAGAAAATGATAAAAGATTTGCTAGACTAGGAAAAAGGAATGAGAGAAAGTTATATTTTGTAGCAAAGTACTTGACAATCTCTCAGTGTGTCCTTTCCTACAGAATCATAGAAATGGAGGCTGGGTTTGGATCTGGAGCCCAGCCATGGCTCTGGGGGGGAATGCTGGCCTCACTTCCTACCTGCAGCTGGGCTGTGTCCACCACTGGCCCCAGGACCTGGCCCAGCCCACAAGACAGGTATGGGCAATTTGAAACACCTGAGTTTCACCAGGCTGCCTGACTCGGGTCCCACCTATGCCTGATCTACTTCCAGATACCTCCCAGGACTCCCATGATGGGTTGACCTCTGTGTCCATCTCTGCACAGACACCTCATTCTGATTGCATTCCATTCTGTTCTTGAGATGTAGCAGGGTCTGCTGTGACCTGAGGGCTGCTTTATATACTGGAGGAGAAAAAAAGAAGTAAAGAGCTGTTCTCAGAGGAGACGCCTCAAAATGTCTTTGATAAGCTGGGTGACTCTGTACCAAGGCCAGATCAGACATCTCCAAAGCCACCGGTCTCACTCTTAAGTTTCTGGCACTTCTTTGATGTTCCTGAGAAAGCAGATGACTTCATCAGAAGGAGCTGACTCATCCTGTGGTTTTGGCACCATCCCCAGATCCAGGGTACTTCTGCATCCCAAAGAGCGAAGCACCTGCAGCCAGGTCGCATGTGGTCCAGGATGCTCAGAGCACATGTCTCTGACAGGCGCCAATAGGACCAGTCTCTGATCTGCAACGTAGCCCCACCTTGTGGGATGGGGGGGGGGGGTGTTGTGGAGAGGCGAGCATCTCTCCCATCAAAGCAGACTTCCTGAGGATGCCAGCCATGGGGATCCAGGAGGGGGACAACCAGGAGAACTCTAGGTGATGGAGACAAAGCAGGTGGAGGGTGAAGCCTCCTCTGGCCCCAGGGAGATGGTGGGAGCTTATCCAAGCTAACAGGGTGGAAGGTTGGGTGGGAGAGATGCTTCCAAACGAGCTTCACAACCCTGGCAGGATGGACTCCAAGAACAAAAGGAGAGATGGGGAAGCTGAGAGTGCTCCTCTCTCCCTTGCCTGCTCGCATGTGAGCTCAGTCGTGTCTGACTCTTTGCGACCCCATGGACTGCAGCCCACCAGGCTCCTCTGTCCATGGGATTCTCCAGGCAAGAACACTGGAGTGAGTTGCTATTTCCTTCTCCAGGGGATCTTCTTGATTCAGGAATTCAACCCACGTCTCTTATATCTCCTGCATTGGCAGGTGGTTCTTTACCACTGGTTCCTTCCTGGAAAGGCCCCTTGTCTGCTCAGTTATCCACAGACAAGGAGACAAGAAGGGAGTTATCTGATGGAGGGGTCAGAATTAAGTTCCTGGGAGTCTTCCTAGAGTCTAGGTGCATCCTGCCCATGTGTGGTTTGGAAGGAGTGACGGAAAAACCATTCCGAGGAGGAGGTGAGGTTCGAGCGGGTCAACCTGCCCATCTGGTGCCCATTTGCTGACACTGTGAACCCTTCTGACACCTCCCGCAGCTCTCGTGGCCTGTCTAGCCCTTGCTCATGTGGATGCAGTGAAGGAATCATCCAGAAGACGTTCCCCGAGGCTTCACAAGGGCACAGGGAGCTTCAGAAAACAGCAGGCTGGCTCCCAGGGCCTGAGGGCTCTGCTTCATCCCCACCAATGTCCTCTGGCTCCAAATTTCCCACAGAACATCCATATTTCTAAAATTCAGCCTTCCACAAATCTTAATTACCACCAAGCATTCCAAACTGATTATGCCGCAGACTTGGGGAAAAAAAAGTAAAAGAATCCGCTAAATATATTTGTCTTCTCATGTCTCAGTTTAAACCATTAAAAGTCAGTCACTTCAGCTTCTTTTGTGATTGTGCTCTGGTTTAAGAATTTTGACTGAATTATGATTGCTGTGACTCATTGGCTCCTTCGAAAAATTCATCAAAAATCTGCTTTGCCTAAATGTTGTAACTTGAACCAGTTGTTTCATTACATTTAATTTCTCTAGGTGGGGAGTGGGGGCGCACAGTCATTTGATGATTAATTGCATGAAATGGTTGAACAGTTTCTTTCCTTGCTCCTCAGTCTTTCTTTCTCATTTGAGGATTGGATCCACACAAGCATTTCCCAGGAGGCGGGTCTGTGCCTGTGTTTACAGAGATGCTCCCACGGGCCTGAGCAGGCCGTCACAGGAAGGACCACACCGCTCGGGGATTCACCTCTTAGGTGGGGGGCCAAGCATCCCTCCGGACAAACAGCTCAGAGGAGGGTGGAGAGGAAGCTCCGTCCTCCCTGCCAGGACCTCAGAAGAGGATCAGCGGGTGAAAACGGGGAGCCAGGCAGCCTGCAAGCCACCCCGTCTCTGCTTGCTCCTGCAGTTTCTCTGGCAAATGCTCTCAGCTAATTCCAAGCAGTTCAGCGTCCTCTGTCCCCTCTGCTCAGATGCACCATCTTCTACAGCCTTGTGTCCCTTCTCCTCCCAGCCCGGCTCTGGGTCACATCTGATCAAAGACAATCCCACATGATGATTTTCTGGGAAATATCAGATAAACAAGGCCAAGCAGGGACGCTTTCCCTATCTGGCTAAGGAGAGGGGGTGAATGTTCTCCATCCTCATCAGGGTGATGTGCCAGGGGAGGGCAGAACACAGAGGAGTGGGAGCAGATGTTAGCAGAGGCACCGCGGGGCGTGGGGCATGGAGGGGACAGCTGAAGGTGGCCGCTGGCACTTCGCTCACCCCAGCTCTTGTCATTTCTCTGGGAACAGCACTCCTGGCTTTTCCATAAATCCCCATGAGCAGCAGGATACGGACTCTTACCCACCTATGCACAGGTCTCTCCTGGCACTCTGCCGATGCCTTGGAGTCTAGGTGGAGTAGGGAGAATCTCACATGCTAAATGAGGAGGGCAGAGCATCCCCCACTCCCAAACTGTGGGCTCCTTTCCCTCCCCTCCCCACCCCCACCCCTATGTGCCATCATCTGACTAGGTTTTTCTGCGCCTGCAAGATGTCTTACATCTTGGCTTCCACCTTGAGCCCCCTGCCCTATCCCAAGGTCTCCTCCATGGTTCTGGATTCCATCTACTAAGCACAGTCCCAAACAAGCAGCCAAACCCACCGTTAGGGACCAGACCTGGCCTCTGAGCATTCTTTGGACGTCTTTGGAATCGTGACCCCATCCCAAGTTCTGCCCAGAGAGCCCCAGGCCAGGTCCTTCCCTCGGCCATGGCCATCAGTCAGAACCGTCTTGAGAAGCACAGACCTTGTGAGTGGACTCTGGGTACCAAGTGACCCCTCGCCTCCGTGCCCCAGATGCAAACTCCCTCCTGCCAGGCCAGCTTGACATGCCTACCCTACCTTGGGGCTGTTTTCTCAAGCCACCAACAACTTGAAATGCCCAGGCTAAAAAGGGTATGAATTCCCCCTGCACCCAAAGTAGGCACTTTGGTACAGCTAGCCCATACTTTGCATATGGAAGAAAAGGAATAAAAAATACCCTATCAAAGTTATAACCTGTGATTCATGGTTATTGGGAAAATTAACCAGTCTTAACTAGCTGACTGCACCTGGGCCCAGAGGAAAGGGTTTGGAATCACAGCTTTCATGGGAAATAAGGAAAGGTGTCCTGCACACAGGACTCCTTTAAGAAGTTACCTGTGCAGACATCACAGTCTGCATCAACTTATTTTTTAAAGTTTCTTCCTGTACCTACTAATAACACGGGATTTAATACTTCTTTTAGAAGTTGTGTTATTTACCGCTAGACCTCTGCTGTGATGTTTATACCAGTAAATCTCTCTGGCTCCTCACAGACGTTGCCAAATCTCTCCACCCCCAAATAATCCAAACCCAAAAGCTGCATCAGAAATTAATAACCATGATCATAAATCAAAGTGAAGGTTTTATCCTTTCATTTTGCATACGACATCCTGACTAAATGAGTACCCCCATGCACACAGGACTTATCATAAAGGGGAAAAAAACCTCCCTTAATCAAAGGCATATTTCATCTCTGAAAAATTCATCAGAATGCATTACCGAGTGACTGTACGTCTTGAAAATCGCTTGTGAGCACATCTGGAAACTCACGTTTTTTTTCCCCCATCATTATATTCAGGAATACAAGCAGTTTCGATTTGCATGCATAAAGCAGTCTCTTCATCTCTTATCTTGTGTGCCACGTGAATGAATTTCTGTGATCTATGGTCACAATTATCAGAATATGGATTAAGAGTGCCTACATTATGCAGATGGTGGCTGTGATCAAGAAGCTGCAGGAAATATAACACGGTGACGGAACATGCTCTGCTGTTTCTACAACGCTGATCTCTTCCTCAGAGCCCTGCCTGCTGCCTGGAATCAGAGATGGCAGGAGTACCTGAACCCAGGCTTTTCTGGGCTTTAATCAGAAGTGATGCTGACAAGTCTCCCTGCTCTCACAATCTTGCACTCAAAGCCAGTCACTGAGAAGCCAACGTCTGACTCCTGTAGCCCATCAGGCTGACTCATTCTCCCCCCATGCTCTGCTCAGGGACTCTTCCTCTCGTCTCTAAATGACACATCTGCCTGCTTTTACCACGTCATCCCAGGTAGATGTTAAGTGCATCCATTTCTTATCTGTTGGCTGAAGTGGGGGGCCAAGGTCTCTAGGAAGGGCTTTCATCATTATAATCATGCCATTCTACCTGTTCATAGTGTCCAAGTTAGTGAGCCAGACAAATGGTGAAATATACAGAAAAGCACTTTGTGTGCATTGATGTCAGTCATGCAGAAGCTTATGTTTATCACCACCGTTTTCCAAAAGCAGGTTGTTGGTGTGCATGATGGCTGTCAGAAGTAGGCAACGTCCTTGTCTCCTGGGTGGGAGGCACCAAGGAACTCTAAAGATGAAGATACTTGAGTTCATGCCATGACACCAGTTGAGATAGCTTGGAGAAATCCCGAGACTCAGTTTCCTCAATTCTAAAATAGAAACTACAATATCTCTTAGAGTATTCATTTCCTAAGATTACTGTAATAAAGTTCTACAAACCAGGGGGCTTAGAACCACAGAAAGTTATTATCTCACCGCTCTGGAGGCTGAAATCCAAAATCCAGGTGCCGGCAGGGCTGTGTTCCCTCTGAAATCTAAAGGAAGGATCCTTTCTCGCTTCTTCCAGCTTCTGGCACCTGCAGACTTTTGTTGGCTTGTGGCAGCATCATTCCAGTCCTCCGGTAGCATGCTCCCTGTGGCTCTCCACATAGCCCTGCCTCTGTGTGAGTCTGTCTCTGGGTCCAGATATCTCCTTTTCACAAGGACTGCAGTCATATAAGCCACCCTGGATCAGGGCTCACCCTCTGACCTCATTTGAACTTGGCTACCTCTTTGAAGACCCTATTTCCAAATTAAGTCTTATTTGGAGGTGCAGGGGTTAGGTCTCTGAGGTGCCCTTTGCAAGGGACAGAATTCAGCCCGTAACCTGGTAAGCTGTCATGAGATGCAGGCAGGGCTATCTCTATGTTTCACACGTTAATGAGAATCAGCGTCATGCCTACCTCTTCATCCCAGGCCCCGGGGACAGGCATGCTGGGCATAGCATACAGTGCAGTCTAAGTTCATTGAGGGGACTTGCTTAGGACAGTATGAAAATGAGCTGCAGGCATTACAGTGGGTCCCTGGACAAGACATGCAAATTGCCCATGATATGCTTCTAGATAATCCTGGCAGCTCAGGAAACTGCCCCAAACAAGGCATAATAGGAGTCGCATGAGCTTCTAAACTTGGCACAAAACCTGCTATCTTCCAAAATCACGGGCAACTATTCCCTCTGAAAAGATGGAGATGGTTCATCATTTTTCAAGGAAATATGAAAGGGAGAAGAAGAATGAATTACACGTAACTGTTAAAAATGCTATTGGGATAAATGTGAAACCTGTAATGAATGCTTTGAGTGAAGACTGGCTACAAAGCACCTTTGTCACAGAGAAAACTAGGTGAAGCATCTGGACCAAGGGTGAAGATTGCAGAGTTTCAACATGGTTCTGGCGGTTCTATCTCAGCCTGCCTACACTCAGTATGCTTTTAAAGAATTGTTAATAAGCAGTACAAGGTTTGTAGCCCTCAGGGACCTGCATCCAGGCTTTGACTGAGGACCCAGCCAGGCTACAGGGTAAGCAGTGTGCACACCCAGCAGATTCCAAGATTTATCCATGCCTTTGGTTGTTCAATTGCTCAGTCATGTCCAACTCTTTGTGACCTCATGGACTGCAGCACACCAGGCTTCCCTGTTATTCACTATCTCTCCGTTGTTTGCCCAAACTCATGTCCATTATCCTCTGTCATCCCCTTCTCCTCCCACCTTCAATCTTTCCCAGCATCAGGGTCTTTTCCAGTGAATCAATTCTTCGCATCAGGTGGCCAAAGGATTGGAGTTTCAGCTTCAGCATCAGTCTTTCCAATGAATATTCAGGGTTGATTTTCTGATCTGTATTAAACACGGTTGCATGAACCTGGGCAAATCAAGCTATAATTTCACATGGTATAAAACAGGACCTTATAATTAAAATGGCTTTGAGCAGCACTGGCTGCCCACCCTCCTGCCTGGGAAAGCTTCAGACAAGCTCCTCTTACATGGGCCTCCCAGCTGTACTGTCATGAATTGGGAGTCAGTAGGGAACCCAGTTCTTCTGGGTAACTATTGCCAGAGATTGAAGCATGATATCAACTTGTCTTAACTCCAATCTTCATTCTAGCAGAACTTCTCCAAAAAATGTCATGGTAGAGGGCAATGGAAGGGTATATTTGGCAATGATTTCCTTTTGCTGGCTTCACTGAAAAATCATATAGCATCAAAATGGTGTTATGGGAATATTACCGAGGTTATTTTCCCCCTTTGGCCATGATGAGAATCCTTCCACAAAAAAATTCCCAGCTAAAATAATTTCTCCAGTGTTCTGTATGGAACAAAACTTTGGGAAACCCACTCATTCTTAACGTTTTCCTAATCTCCCCTCCCTTCAGTTTCCTTCTACAGGAAAATTTTGGTTTAGAGTCTCAGTTCCCCAAAACAGACATGCAGCATGACCATCTGATAAACTCTCTGAGATACTTGCGTCTGACCTCAACCAGTAACACCAAAGGTTTGGTGCACTTTCAAAGACAACTATCCACTGCCACAGCAACTCTTATCCACATTCCTGTTGAGAAGGGGCACAGAGTCCTTCTAGGTTTCCATGGGTTCCAGAGTTTTCTGTATAAAGTGTATCCTTTATCATCTTGTTCCCTTCCCTGCCATGGATTTGCACCATCAGACTCTCTGCATATGTACAGTGGTGTCAGAAGAAAGAGCCTTGAGCTCTTGAGGACATTGTGCATCAAATCACTTAAGAAGCTTGATATAAGAAATGGTAGTGCGCACACAGGCACACACATGTGCACACACACACACACACACACACACACACCAGGAGACATTTTGCCTCCCTAAGGGACTCATTTGTTTTCTTTTCAAGAACACTGAGATCTGATAACCGATTCATGTTTCAGTTTTTGCTTTGGCTACCAGGACCATCAGATCCAAATTTGTACCTCAGCTTCTTTGGTCAGGCTAATACCTATGGGTCTATATTGCTTTTCTGCCTTCCTTTCACTTCTGCCACCTTGATTCACCCCATCTGTGATGTCCCCAGTCCTAGCACATAATTTTGTATTCATTTTCTCCTGATTCACAAATCCATTTTGTGAACATCACCTAAAATCATTTGTGGAAAAAGGTAGGTAAGTAAATAAATCAATCATTGATACATTGGTGAAAAATGAGCTCACAGAGTTAGTATATCTTTAACCCAAGTTGCAGCTCCATTAACAAAACGTATGTTTCCATTTGTAAACTTGGGAAATTGGGCATTGGCTCCAATGGTGGTGGTTCTTCTGAAGCCAAAATTAGAACAAAATGAGGACTTCCCTGGTGGCTCGGATGGTAAAGAATCTGCCTGCAATACAGGAGACTGTGGGTTCAATCTGTGTCGGGAAGAAACCCTGGAAAAGGGAATGTCTGTCCACTCCAGTATTCTTGCCTGGAGAGTTCCACTGACAGACACTCCTGGTGGGCTACAGTTCATGGAAGTGAAAGTGAAGTCGCTCAGTCTTGTCCGACTCTTTGCGACCCCATGGACTGTAGCCCCGCAGGCTCCTCGGTCCATGGGATTTTCCAAGCATGAATACTGGAATGGGTTGCTATATCCTCCAGGGGATCACCCCGACCCAGGGATCGAACCCGGGTCTCCCACATTGTAGGCAGACGCTTTACCATCTGACCTACCAGGGAAGCTTTTTTCATTGGATCACAAAATAGTCGGACACGACTGAGCAACTAACACATTTTCAAAAGCTTAGGAAGCCTTATCTCCTCTAGACGAGAATCCTTGTTCCTCTAGGTCCTGCTCCCTCATTATCTCAGTCCCTCCTGCCTTTGCACCCTCCCTCTCTCTGGGCTCTTCACTCTTGGCATCTAAACGTGCTCAATTTTCAACAGAGTGAAAAATAAAGATGAGCCATGTCCTTCCACCCTCTCCATTCCCCTTTTTGGAGGGTGGGCACTATTCCGCGGATGGGCATCCAAGACTGTCAAGGTCACCCAGAGCTGGACTGAGCCCTCCTGGTTCCGCAGGAGACCTCGTGTGGGTCTCTGTCTGCTGATGCTCAGGTTGGCACACAATGAATGGAGTTTCAAACGTTGGAGAACTGTGATCAATAGAGGGCTGCTTTCCATTTGTACTGCTTGGCTCTAGAGGTCAGTGAATGGATTTTACAGGGCATCTCATGCCTTAGGGGTGGTAGAGACCTCAGATGTGATCTAGGCCAGCCCTGCCTGCCCAGGCTCCCCTCCAGCAGCCAGTCCCAGCATCTGCCCATCTCCCCAGACACTGGGGTGAGCACTTTCACCATGCCCTCCCCTGGCTGGGCCACACCACAAGAGCTCCCAGGGCCGTTGGCAGGACTGATTATGAAGAGGACAGAGTGTCAGTTTAAGGGCACTGAGAGGAGCCTAGCTATGTGTCCCCATGGGAATGTGTTGTGTGCATTTTGCAGAGTGATGTATGTGGACCACTACTGGTTAAGCCCACCGTCTCTTTTCCATCCAACTTCCTCTTCATCCTCCTGCGGCTGGTGGAGGAGGGGGCTGGGAGAATTTGAGGATCCATATCAGGGCAAGTTGAGCTGGGAAACTGATTAGTTCCAGGTCTTGGGATAGCTGTCTGTGGTTTGTGTCCGCTTCCACATACAGTCATGCTGTTGGTCACCATCCAGGTTTAGGTATAGCTTCTGTGAATCCTCCTATCACTCACTAGCCACACAGGGAACATGCTAACATCTGGACTGTGAGAAACTTATTACCAGTGTCACCAACACAGAGAATCACCCCCAGGCTAGAAATGCAGAAACGCCCTGAAATTGAACAGGAAAGAATTTCAACAATCACTTTTCCAAGCTCAACAATTCTACAGTTTACCTGAGTTTCCAGCATTTGTACCCTTACATCCCCTCACCAACAACAGGTCGCAGAGTTGAAAGACATGTACCTAGACCATCAAAATATAAAACTAATTTTGACCAACACTGCCAAAGGAAGGACTGAATTGACTGCTAGTCTCTCTGTAAAAAGTAATAATTCAGAATTATTATTGAATACAGAAGTGATTGAAGAATATGCAGCCAAGTAGAAGGGGACTGTGTGAGGGTAGAGTGAGGGTAAGCAGTTAATAAAATATATTAACTGTAATTCCAAGAGTCGTAAAGCAACTTGCTTTCTTGGATTTTGTAACTTATGTGTTATATATCACTTTTCAAAAATTGTGGTTTGTCATGATTTCTTTTCAAGTATAAGTGAATACTCAAGTTGTAAACATGTTTTCTCTTTCTTGCAGAGAACCATGAGGGTTTAACAGACACAAAACTCACATCCTCTGCTGGCATCAGGGTGTGGGGTCAGGACTCATTCCAACAGCCCAAGCCTAGCATCCTTGAGGAGCCACCTGGGGTTGGGGCCATCCAGATGCCCCCCTTCATCTCAGGCTTCCTTGCCTGTGACTGTGACTGTTCGGCCTGCAGTCGGTGCTCTCCCTGGGATGAGGTGCTGCTCTGAGGCTCACCTTCTGTAGCAAGCTCTAACACCAGCCTGTCACTTGCCAAATCTCTGTCCCCAGGAATGGGTTGTTGTTTGGCCTCTCAGTCATGTCCGACTCTTTGTGATCCCATGGACTGCAGCACGCCAGGCTTCCCTGTCCTCCACTATCTCCCAGGGTTTGCTCAAATTCATGTTCATTGAGTTGGTGATGCCATCCAACCATCTCATCCTCTGCCACCCTCTTCTGCTTTTGCCCTCAATCTTTCCCAGCATCAGGGGCTTCTCCAATGAACTGGCTCTTCACAACAGGGGGTCAGAAGATTGGAGCTTCAGCTTCAGCGTGAGTGTTTCCAATGAATAATCAGGGCTGATTTCCTTTAGGATGGACTGGCTTGATCTCCTTGCAGTCCAAGGGACTCTCAAGAGTCCTCTCTAGCACTACAATTCAAAAGCATCAATTCTTCAACACTCAGCCTTCTATAGGGTCTAGCTCTCAGATCTGTAGATGACTACTGGAAAAACCATTGTTGTTGTTCAATCGCTAACTCATCTCTGACTTTCTGAGATCTCATGAACTGCAGCATGACAGGCTTCGCTGTCCTTCACTATCTCCTGGAGTTCACCCAAACCCATGTCCATTGAGTCGGTGATGCCATCCAACCATCTCATTCTCCATCATCCCCTTCTCCTACCTTCAGTCTTCCCCTGTGTCACGGTCTTTTCCAATGAGTCAGCTCTTTGCATCAGGTGGCCAATGTATTGGTGCTTCAGCTTCAGCATCAAACCTTCCGGTGAATATTCAGGGTAGGTTTCCTTTAGGATTGACTGGTTTGATCTTGCAGTCCAAGGGACTCCCGAGAGAGCTCCAGAACTTGGAGCTCTCCCTAAAACTAGGCAGACTTTTCCTGGGTCAGGAACCCTGGGTCAGCACACCCGGGGGAGGCTGCTGTGACATCTGCAGTGAGCCTCCAGCTGCTGAGGCCCCCTCAACCCCTTAAATGGGACCCGTTTGAATATGAAAGAAACTTAACTGTCCTCCCCACCCCTCCACTTCCCCCCCCCCCGCCCCAGCACCAGCATTTGTTTCCTCAGGAAAATGGAAAAATCAGGGCTCTTGCCTACCTGGATTATAGTGCATAATTTAACCCACGTGGAGCTTTGGGCACAGTGCCCAGGAAGCTGTGAGCATTCAAGACAGTTACCGGGCGTTGTGGTTGCCCTTGTCACTGTTTTCATTAATAAGAAATATTAACATTATTAATAATAATGCCCAGTGTGACATCAGTGTCATCTAAATTATGGATGGAAACATTTCACTGCAGAGTGTAAATGATAGAGCCCTTTGGAAAGCTGGGGGGCTACCCACTAATTTGAGAGCCGTCAGCCCCATTTTGGAGGACCCGTTAATCCCATCCCCATCCAGGGCGATGCCCCAGCTTACAAATCCAGAGGCGATGAGAAACTTTCCCCAAATGCTGTTTAGATCCAGATATATTATGTCTACAGATGGCTTCAGCTGTGTGAGCCTGCTTTCCCTGTCAAAACAAGGAAATGAAACTAATCTTGCCTGATCAGCCCTTATTGAACTCCCACTGGCTTCGAACAACCATCTTCCCTCTCCAGAGGCTAATAAACCATCTACTTGAAAGTCATTTCTAAATTCTTGCCATTTATCCAACTCACAAGTCTGAGTTTGAAGGAGATGTTCCATCTTCTTCCTTTTACAGAAAGTGTTATGCCAGAATATTCACATGGACCACAGGCTTAACAGAAGCAATGACCCCCATGGGTACAAGTGGCTAAAACTGGACCAGCACAACTGGAAAAACTGCTTATTTTCCAGTTGCTCAAAGTAGACTTATGTCTCCTTCTTAAAATGCTAGAAGAGAGAGGGGCATGAATTTTCATTAGAGTGTGATTTTTTTTTTTAATTTTCTTGGACTTGGTTTTCTAAAAGTCTTTGGGCTTATATTTGAATCTATGCTCCTGATACCCTGAGAAAATGCAGTACCTGCTAAATAGGAAAAGATCACCCTCAGGTTCTTAGCTTCATCCCTGCTGTCCAGAACTTGATGAGCTGGAGCCACTGTGCTTCTCTGACTGCTACCAAGGCTGACCCAGAGCAAAGCTGAGCTGGGTTCTGCTGGAGTGGAGGCCACAGTGGGAAGGGCTGGTAGGAAAAGTGAGGTCACATGATTTAGATTGTGACGTCATCCTGGATAACAAGAGGTCACAGCTGTTCAAACAGAGTGATCCATTTGAGATGTATGATCCTCGACCCAGACCAGCCAGCCAACTTGAGTGCCAGCCCTGAGACACTTGCTGAATTTCCCAAGAAAGAGCCTCTCTACCTGTTGTAAACCTGGAGCTTCCATCCTTGGGAGACCCTATCTGAGAATGGAACCAACACAGATGAAAACAGAACCAAGAGATGGAAACCAGCTTCTGACAACATTGCCCGAATATCTGGAACAAGTTTCCCCTAAAGCTAGATGCAGCTCCCACTGGGACTTGCAGTTCTATTAAGCCAATGAATTTGTTTCTTCTGAGGCCAACTTGAACTATATTTCTGTCTATTGCAAGTAAAAGAATCCTACCCGATTGTTTGCAGAACCAGAGGACTTACAAAGGGGTTGGACAGGCCACAGACCAAAAGCATTGTGGCAGACACCACTGATACATCAAATGTCCACAATTCTTGGTTTTCCAGGCATTTATTAGGGTTACATTTCTCTACTTCCTTTGAAGTTAGCTGTGGCCATGTGACTTGCTTTGGCAAATGAAATGTGGTCAGAGAAGCTCATTTCACCTCCAGGGAGAAGCTTTAGGAGTAAATGTGTATTTCAACATACCCTTTTCCTGCCTTGCCAATCATGGAAACATCGAGATGGAGCCTCATTCATCCTCAGTCCATGAGACAGCGAGAAGCCCAGGTCCCAACCAAGCAGTGATGGACATGTAGCCTGAGTGAAGGGGACAAACATTAAACAAAAGCAAAGTTGTTTAATCCACTCACACTTTGCGCTCATTTGTTACTACAATGTAGTTTTCTGATTCTGACTGATACAAACATCTGGCCTATGGGAGTAGCAGTGAGCGTCCTGGCAAGAACCAGGCATGGTGGGGATTGTGGGTGACCAGTCAGCTGTTGTCTGGGTCTCCCAAGTGAGGGGAGAAACTGGTGGGAGGATTTTGAAGATTGTTCTGACTTTTTTAAAAAAATGCACAACATGAGAGTTGAAACTTACCTTTTATTTGGGGCAAAATGAGGACTGCAGCCCAGGAGACAGCGCCTCAGAGATCTCTGAGAGACTGCTCCAAAGAGGTAAGGGGAAGGTCAGTGTGTTTGTGATTTTGGTGAAGGGGTGGGTAGTACATGCAATCAAGCACATATTTTTGCATTAGGTTGCTGCTAGGCAGGAGGAGCAGACATCACCATGAAGAACTTCTGTGTTTTTCTAGGTACGAGCTGATGCTAGAATTGGGCTCATAAAATCAGTCCCTGAAAATATCTAACTACTTGAAGACCTACTCTGCCAACTTTTTCCTGAAGTACAAAGCATCTCGTTTCTGCTTAACACCCCGAACTCCCTGCAGGGGGTGTTGAAGGTCAACAGCTGCAGCAGTACATGATTTAATCCTTGTAGAGGTAGATGGCAAGTGCCAATTTGTAGTTGACAATTAGAAAACTCAGAGGACCATTAGACAAGGAATGTGAACATTGTCTAAATAAAGAGGTAAGGAAACAGTGGGGGGGAAGACTTAGCTTGGTCAGAAGCCAGGAAACATTGGGCAATACTTGTGAAGAATAGCAGCCAAAGGAGATAAGAGAAATGGAATTTAAGAGAAAGCATGAAAGTGATCACACCCAGAAGATAGAACTGAGCTGGCTAATGAAACTATACTTGAAATTTACCTATCTGGATTGGTTTGTGAGTCAGATTCTCAGCTCACTGTCATAGACAATGAACTGGAGCTCCTTGGTAACTCTGAAGAAGGTCTCAAAAAGGGACAGATGGTAAGGTCTTAAAAAGGGACAGACGGTAATCCCAAGGGTGTGGTCATTGGGATCAGACCTTATTCATCTTGTCCCACCGGGTGGTGTGGGATCCTGATTAGATAAGAGAGTTTCAAACGCTATCAAAGCACAGAATAATGTGTTTTCTTTTGAGTGGGAGATTCTGAAATAGCTTGTTGTTTTAATGATCTGTTGCTATACATACAGCAAATGACCTCAAAACTGTAGTTTAAAACAATAGACATTTATTATGCTATAGTTTCTGTGGGTCAGGAATTTGGAAGTGGACCAGCTGGGTGCTTGTGGCTCAGAGTCTCTCATGAGATTATGGTCAAGGTGTCAGCTGGGCCTACAGTCATCTAAGGGCTGACTGGGCCTAAGGATCCACTTCCAGGGTGGCTCACCCACAAGGCTATGGGCAGGAGATCTCAGTTTCTTACCCATGGGCTCCTCCACAGGGCTGTTTGAACATCCTTACAGCATGGCAGCTGGCTTCCACCAGAGCCAATGAACCAAGGGACAGAGCAAGAAAGAGGTCACGATGCCTTGCATAACCTAGTTTGGCCTTCCCTGGTGGCTCAGTGGTGAAGAATCTGCCTGCCAATGCAGAAGACACAAGAGATGCTGGTTCGATCCCTGGGTTGGAAAGAGTCCCAAGGAAATGGCAACCCACTCCAGTATCTTTGCCTGAAGAATTCCATGTACAGAGAAGCCTGGCGTGCTACAGTCCTGGGGGTGCAAAGAGTCAGACACAACTGAGAGATTGAGCATAAAGAGAAACACATTCTACAAGTCCCAGGTTGAGAGCTGGACTGCTTATACTCACAACTGAGACCTAATCTCCCCCACACTCTCTGCCCCGAGTCCTCTGTAATTCCCAAACATGTGCTCTATTTCTTCAGAGCGAAGAGAGCCAATAATTTTTGCCAAGCAGTTGCATTTGACACTTAATTACCACGTGTTCCTCAAAAAAAAAAAAAAAAAAGAATCACCATTTTTGGGGGCTTTCTCAGTATTGAGAGTTCAGAAAGTGTTTGTTCAGTGAACGTGTCAATGGATGGATGAGGTGGACTTTATCTGAAAAATCTGGATCCCACTGGCCAAACCTTCTTAGTGAAACTATGGCTCTGAGAACATAGATCTCAGAATGACAGAGGCAAAAGATTTATTAACAATACCTGTGCTGTGGCCAAATATTCATAGATATCAAGTACATGGCTTAAGGCATGGGTGATTGCAAAACTTCCCAATATTTTTAAAAATTTTATCACTTAAAATCCATTACATCAGTTACCAAGGGTGTGTGCATAGTATTTCTGTTCTTTGGGGAGTTGTTCTTACTGGCCATGATTTCAACTTCTGGCCACTGGCTTTGGAGAATTGCATGACTCCATTACTTAGCCAGTAAAGCATATCTGTACCCAGATTCTTAAAGCTGCATAGATTCCAGGAAACAATTGCTTTGGAACGCAAAAAAAAATGATAAAATAAATAATATAACAGACATGGGAAATGCAAGAAATGTTATTGCCCCGTAACCCATAAGCAGTTGCTTCTACATGATGTTTCTATGGCAGCCCAGGCACTTCATGATGCTTTCAACACACGAACTAGTAAAGGTGGCATTCCTTACTGAGCACAAGTCTCGTTCGGCTTTCCTACAACTCACACACTTCCAGGACATATGGGACATATGGCAGCTGATCAGATGGAAAGAGGAGGAGTAAGAAATGTGGTTAAACTACTAAAGCATTGCAGCCTTTCTTCCTTACAGAGCAAATAGCCCAGTCACCTTCAATTTAGTCCCTGTTTTGCTAAATAGACAAAATCGGTCCTTCTGCTCTGCAGAGAGTAACTCCGGGGTACATAGTTTCAAAGAGCATCGTTTCAAAGCAGGAAAATGAAAGTGTTCGTTGCTCAGTTGTGTCCGACTCTTTGTGACCCCATGGACTGTAACCCACCAGGCTCCTCTGTCTATGGGATCCTCCAGACAAGAATACTAGAGTAGGAAGCCATTCCCTTCTCCAGGGGATCATCCCTAACAAGGGATCAAACCTGGGTCTCCTGCATTGCAGGCAGATTCTTTACTGGCTGAACCTCCAGGGAAGCCCTTTAAAGCAGGAAGGTAGGAAAAAACCTTGGCCAAGCAGATGGCTGGCCAACCACGGCTCTGACTAATTGAATCTGTTGGTTAACTCTGGTCTCTTGCCTCCCAAACACCCCCACGCTCTTCTCACCCCTGCATTTACTAAAACACAGCTGAGGTCATCTCACCGGCTTGCCCACTGCCTTTTTGGTTTTGTTTTCTAATGTGTTTGAACATTAACTGGAAAGTGTTTTTGCGTTTTCCAAAGAAAAGCAAACTGAGCAGGGTTGACGCTGTGGGACGAGGACCCTGCTGGGGATTCCAGCTGACGATTTAAAAAATTGGACTACAGTTGCTTTACGATGTTGTGTTCGTTTCAGGTATACGGTACAGTGGTCCGGTTATACTTTTGCATCTTGGTTCAGACTTTTTTGACACCCTCATGTCAGCCCACCTTGTCCTCACCTCAGCCCCGTGAGGAAAGGAGGTTACTTTATCTCCTCCATTTTTCATCTGAGTGGGGAACTGGCAACCAGATAAAAAGGGGTTTGAGCCTTTCTTGGGGAGGGATGAAAGATAGCTGGCTGCTTTCAGCTCACTGATAAAATCAGAGCCGCACACTGGGGTCTTAGTAAGCTGTTGCTTGTGCTTATGATGGTAGGAGAGACAGGGGAGGAAGAGAAGGCAGAGGCAGAGAAACAAACAGACTGTCTATTAGGAAGTGATGAGGCTTCCCTTGTGGCTCAGCTGGGAAAGAATCTGCCTGAGGATGCGGGAGACCTGGGTTTGAGCCCTAGGTTGGGAAGATCCACTGGAGAAGGGAAAGGCTACCCACTCCAGTATTCTGGCCTAGAGAGTCCCATGGACTCTATAGTCCATGAGGTCACGAAGAGTCAGATATGACTGAGTGACTTTCACTTTCACCTATTAGGAAAGAGGTCATAATTTGGGAATGGTTCACTTTCACTTTCAACTATTAGGAAAGAGGTCAAAATTTGGGAATGGTGATGGGGAGGGCAGATGCAAGGAATTTTCTAGAAATCGCATTGACTTTCCATAGTGGCACCTTTTAAAGTGGTGGATGAGGACTCTAGAGAACAGTTAAATCCTTATGAAGCCCCCAGAGGCATATTGTGCCACCTACAGAAATATGAATCAATGGAAGAGGAGCACTTAGAATGAAGGAAGGATGCTAACCTCATCTTGATGTGCTGAGCTGCAGTGGCTGTGGACCAGCCAAGTTCTTTGGCTATTTGTGCCATCACTTCAGTTTTTTCTGACTCCTTGTGACCCCATGGACCGTAGCCCAGTAAACTCCTCTGTCCATGGGATTCTCTTGGCAAGAAAACTGGAGTACATTGCCATTTCCTCCTCCATGGGATCTTCCCAAACCAGGGATCGAACCCACTTCTCTTAAGTCTCCTGCATTGGCAGGTGGGTTCCTTACCAGTAACGCCTAGATAAGTCACCTCAAATCTGAGTGTAGATTGAGAGCCATCCCGGATGGAGATTCAGATTTGAACAGTAACACACAACTGATGCCATTGGAAGAGAAAGAGTGTGAAGGGAAGGAGGGCAGAGAAAAGAGGAAACTCTAGCAAAGACAGAACCTAGAGCTCCAAGGGTGTCTGTGGGGACCTTTTTTCTATGATCTGAACAGAAAACTAGTTGTCTCAGAAAGCTTACTAAAATAAATCTTGGAAGTAGAACTTCAGTTTTGGATAGAATTTTCGTTTTGATAGAAACATGATATATACAATGTAGAACATGTAACTTTCAAAATTTTTATAATAATTAATGCCAGGAATATCTGGTCACAGTTATGTCATAAGAACAAAAGAACATAATCTATGCCTGAATGTGTGTGTGGGGTTTTGTGTGTGTGTGTGTGTGTGTGTGTGTGTGGCGTGCACAGATGTATGGAAATAATATATAACAAGCAGGGCCATGTTCTCCGTGGGCCAGCTGTCTGTGGTTTTGAAACAAGTGGGCACCTGCCCCTTGAAGGTCCCACCACTAAGCCCAGGGCTATTATGGTTGCTGTGCCTGTGGACTTTGTGGTGAGAAAGGAATGTTAGCTGAAGGCTGCCCCTCCCTCAGAGAGTCAGAAGCAGACGTGGGCTTCCCTTCTCAACCAGAGGGTGATTTCTCAGTTAACATGGCAACATGAGGGAGATCTGTCAACATGAGATGCTTTCTCACGTCCACCTGGTCCTTTGATAATTTAACCAAAAGAAGTTTTTCTTCTTAAAAATGTATAATAGGCCAAAAAAAGAAAAAAATAGATAAATCAGACCACATCAAAAATTTTTTTAAGCTTCTGTGTATCAGAGGACACAATCAACAGTGAGAAAAGGCAGCTTATGGGATAGGAGACGGTATTTGCAAATCACATGTTTGATAGGAGTTAATATCCACAATATGTAAAGAGCTCCAACAAGCCAACAACAACAAGAAAAGTAACCTGATTAAAAATTGGTAAAGGACTTGAACAGATGTTTCTCCAGAAAAGATACATCAGTTGACCAATGAGCACATGAAAAGATTCTCAGTATCACTAATCATTAGGGAAATGCAAATTAAAACCACAATGAGATATCACTCTGTCTATTTGCATGTCCTCTACAAAAGACAGAGAACAAGTGCTGGTGGGCACAGGGGGGAACAAACCTCTGTGCACTGTTGGTGGGAATGTAAACTGGTTCAAAGTTCCTAAAAAATTAAAATACAACTACCGTATTATCCAGCAATTCCACTTCTGGGTACATACCCCCAAAGAATTAAAAGCAGGGTCTCCAAGGAAAATTGCACACCTGTGTTCATAGCAGCACAACTCACAGTGGCCAAAAAGTGGGATCAACTGAAGTGTCCATGAGCAGAAGAAGAAATAAGCAAAGTGTGGTCTCTAGATATAATGAAATATTGCTCAGCATTGAAAAGAAGGAAATTCTGACACAGGCTACAACATAGATGAACTTGAAGGCACTATTCTAAATGAAATTAGCCAGTGTCATGATTCCACCTACATGAGGTATCTGGAGCGGTCAAATTCAGAGACGGAAAGTAGATGGTGGTTGCCAGGGCATGGGGAGTAAGTGGTTAACCAGGGCAGCTTCAGTTTGGGAAGATAAGAAAGTTCTGGAAATGGATGTTAGTGATAGGTGCCCAACAATGGGAGTGTTCTTAACACAACTGAAACTTACACTTAAAAATGACTATGTTATGTGTATTTTACCACAATTAAAGCTTTCTTAACCTAAAATTAGTGTATGATAAGTCATCAGTTCTTCCCTTTGCCTTTTAGTATCCTTTCTGTATGTAGAGAATCCACCTGTAATGCAGGAGGCCTGGATTCAGTCCCTGGGTTGGGTCGGGAAGATCCCCTGGGGAAGGGAATGGCAACCCAATCCAGTATTCTTGCCTGGAGAATCCCCATGGACAGAGGAGCCTGGCAGGCTGAGGGGTCACAAAGAGTCGTACATGACTGAGTGACTAACACTTTCACTTTTCACTGTATGTAGACTTCTGAGTAAATGTGGAAAGGTAGTTCCTATTAATGAAAGGGAGGGTTGTGTTTAAGTCCACAGACAGGCTTCTTCCGTGGAGGGAGGCAAAGTTCCGTTAGAAGCAACATGTCTCACATTCATAATTTGTAAAAACACCCTTGAGTGACGCCTCCTAAAACCTGGCTTCTTATAACACTCCATTCAACAGGTCAAGTAGGCAAGCACTCCATGGAAAAACCATGTTACAAACCTCAGACCTGGTGCACGTGGGTCCTTCGAGGGATGACCACCAGATCCTAGATCCCGGCAGTCTGTGATCCGGCTCCTTCCCACCTCGGACTGGCTCCACTGGGTCTCAGGACCTGCCGCGGAGTACTCAGGGACAAGCACTGTCCTTTCTGGAAGAGCTGGGATTGGGGGGTGACCAGATGTCCCACAGAGTGAAAGTGAAAATCACTCAATTGTGTCTGACTCTTTGCAACCCCATGGACTGTAGCCTGCCAGGCTCCTCTGTCCATGGAATTCTCCAGGCAAGAATACTCGAGTGGGTTGCCATTCCCTTCTCCAGGGATCTTCCCAATCTAGGGACTTAACCTGGGTCTCCTGCACTGCAGGCAGATTCGTTACCATCTGGGCCACCAGAAAACACATGACCCACAGGGTGGTAACTAAATAGATACAAGGTCCATTCACGACCAGGTCACAGGACTCAGCCACCCTCCAAAGGGCCTTTCACTGCAGGTGCCCTCAGGCGTGCAGTCCACCCTTCCAGGGGTCCCCAGGGTCCTTGCTGAGGACACCCGTGCTGGGCCACATTCATCCATCAGTATAGAAATGCATGGCTGCGGTTAGTGATGACCACATCCATGAAAGAAACATGTTTTGCTTCTAAGAGAAAAGGGATGTCAGACTTCTGCAACTCTGGACAGCTGCCAATGACTGCACGGAGCAGAAACCCTTCCAGAACAGCCCTAGCAGGTCCTGCAGTGGTGCTGGAGAGAGCAGAGAGGAAGAGGGAGGACATTTCTTTGTTCCTTTATTTTGATATTATTTACATGTGTTAAAGTAAGCTTGCATCAGTTCAGAAAACAAAGGAATGAGCACACGAGGTGTGAAACTGCTGCTGCTGCTCCCAGGCATGAGCACACAGTCCCCAGGGCACAGGAGTGTATCTCAGGGAACAGGACCCAGTGAATTTGAATATCAGATTTCACGTGAACAGATGTTAAATACAATGAAATATTTGTCCCGGCAATGCCACCAGGATTAACGTGGTTACTGGTAAAAAATAAATAGCATCAAGTAGATGAATACATAATGCTTTATTGGAGGTAAAACACTGAAAAACAGCTTATTTCTGTCACCATTTTAAAAATGCACAACTTGAGAGTTGGGAGTGAAGTTGTATTTGGGGTAATATGAGGAGTGCCGCCCGGGAGACAGCAGCTCAGACGGCTCTGAGAGACTGCTCCAAAGAGGCAGGGCGATGGACAATATGTATGTGATTTTGGTGAGGGGGGAGTCCATGGAGTCAAGCACATATTTTTTGTGGAAGGTTTCTCCTGGTCTCATGAAGCTTCTCTTAGTCATGAGAAACAGTCGTCACCATGAAGGATTTCAGTGCTTTTCTAGATATGAGGAGCTACAAGAATTGGGCTCATAGAATCAGCTCCTGAGAAGATCTAACTGCTAAAGACCTGTCCTGCCAGTTTGCTGGAGCACAGAGGGCCTCATTTCTGCTCTCCACCCTGAACTCCTTCAGGGTGTTGGAGGTCGTCAGCTGCAGCGGCTCATGACTTAACCCTTGTTGAGGTAGATGGCAAGCACCCACAGCAAGTGCCAACTTGTGGTTGACATTTCTGAGGCTCACCTGAGTTGGAAGACCAAACTTTTCTTGAGTATCAATGAGAGGAAAAAAAAAAATTTAAAATCTTCACATTCCTTGCAGGAATCTGGAGAGAACAGACCTCAACAGAACCCAAGCATGACATGCTTCTCATGGGTTCCCATGAGGAAACCAAAATCATTGTTCAATCTGCAGCAAATCCTCCAGAAGGTGACCCAGCAGAGGACCCTGTGGGATAGGTGCAGGGTTTGGCAGGAAGGTCTGTGTTTCTAGGGCCCTTATCAAATCCTGGGTGTGTTGGACCATGAAGAGACACGTTCAAGAGTGAAAGTGCAGCTCGGTCGCTCAGTCATGTCCAACTTTTTGGGACCCCGTGGGCTGTAGCCCACCAGGCTTCTCTGTCCATGGGTTTTCCCAGGCAAGAATCATGGAGTGGATTGCCATTTCCTCCTCCAGGGGATCTTCCCAACCCTGGGATTGAACCTCCATCTCCTGAATTGGTAAGTGGATTCTTTACTGCTAAGCCACCTGGAAAGCTGAGGACTAATGTTTCTTGCATCAAGATGGAGCTTGTGCACCTCCATAGGAGAGGACCAGCAGCTAGAGAAGGACTGAACTGGGGGGAGAAAAGATTCCTCCCCACAGGCCGTTCGTGAATAATTAATTCACATCAGCCAGGCATGCATCGCAGCAGAAAGGTTGGAAAAGATCCCAGACACAGCTATGGTCACCCTTCTGAGGGCAAACAAATGAAGCCCACAGGCCAGCCCTCTCCTCCTGGGTCACACAGTCCACAGAACTCCTGACATTTGTAAAATCCTCCTCAAAGATACTAAAACCATCAACACTGATCCTCGGCCAGAGGTCAAAGCTGTTGCTAACGGACCGAAATGGCTGAGAGAGATTCCAGAGAAACAAGGTTCTCAAGGGTTCATATAAGTTCCATAAACTGTCTTTGCAAATAGGTTATTTGCTATGAATTTTTAAAAAAATTAAATTCCAACTACGACAAGATCCTAAAATGTCTGAAATTCTTTCTTAAAATGTCAAGATTCTTCCCATGTTGGCCCACTTTCTTCTCAGTAATTGTTTTCTCCATCACTGGGAGCAACGACATGAAATACTCTCCTTGTTTGAAAATCCCTAATTTTACTAAGCATGTTGTCGTTTAGTGACTAAATCATGTCCGGCTCTTTTTTGACTCCATGGACTGTAGCCTGCCAGGCTCCTCTTTCCATGGGATTTCCCAGGGAAGAATACGGGATCGGGTTGCCATTTCCTTCTCCAGGGGGTCTTCCTGATCCAAGGGTCACACCTGTGTCTTCTACATTCAGTTCAGTTCAGTCTCTGAGTCATTTCCGATTCTTTGTGACCCCATGGACTGCAGCATGCCTAGCTTCCCTGTCCATCACCAACTCCCAGAGCTTCCTCCAACTCATGTCTATCGAGTTGGTGGTGCCATCCAACCATCTCATCCTCTGTCATCCCCTTCTCCTCCTGCCTTCTATCTTTGCCAGCATCGGGATCTTTTCAGATGAGTCCGTTCTTCACATCAGGTGGCCAAAGTATTGGAGTTTCAGCTTCAGCATCAGTCCTTCCAATGAATATTCAGGACTGATCTCCTTTAGGATGGACTGCTTGAATATCCTTGCAGTCCAAGGGACTCTCAAGAGTCTTCTCCAATAGTACAGTTCAAAAGCATCAATTCTTCTGTGTTCAGCTTTCTATATAGTTCAACTCTCACATCCATACATGACTACTGGAGAAACCATAGCCTTGACTAAATGGACCTTTGTTGGCAAAGTAATGTCTCTGCTTTTTAATATGCTGTCTAGGTTGGTCATAGCTTTTCTTCCAAGAAGCAAGCCTCTTCTACATTAGCAGGTAGATTCTTTACCACTTAGCCACCTTGGAAGCCCTTACTTAGTATAGTTAAAGCCATAAAACCTGGGTTTTGTTTTGTTTTGTTTTTTTTTTAACATAACCGTTCCATAATGTTTGTCAAGAATACAAGAGGGTACCAGAAACACTCAGAGTTGAAAAAAAAAACAACAAAAAACAACCTTGCCTGAGGCCTGTTTGTTGCTACAGCTGTTCTTTCAAAATGCCTTGTAACTCTTGTTTTCCAGAGGAGGAAAGCATAGCTTTTATTTTTTTTTAGATCTAGGACCCTCCCCTCCCATAAAACAGCTACTATGTTCATAGGGTTTCATTAAATTTTAAGAAATGCACAAGTAAACAATTATATATACAACTTAAATGCTCAGATAAATTATGGCTCATCAACACAGTGGGAGTCATTAAAATACAGCTATTAAAATTTATGTTCTCAGAGAATTTTTAATAGCATAAAAATGTAATGTTGAGTGAAGGCGAGCAGGATATTCAGCTGCACACAGAAGTTAGTGTTCTGGGAAATAGTTCATTTATTTTTAATTTAGCTATAATTTATTGAGCAGTTGCTATGTGCCCAGGCAACAGGGAAGCATGGCACACTTTGTCTCATTTATTCTTTGTTGTTTTATCGAGAAGTTGTGTCTGACTCTTTGTGACAGCATGAACTGCAGCACACCAGGCTCCTCTGTCCATGGGATTTCCCAGGCAAAAACACTGGAGTCTGTTGCCATTTCCTTCTGCAGGGGATCTTTCTGACCCAGGGATCAAACCCGCATCTCCTGCATTGGCAGGTGGATTCTTTACCACTGAGCCACTTGGGAAGCCCAAAGTCTCTATGAGGTAGATACTGCCCCCATTTTACAGATGAGAAAATTGAGCCTAAGAAAGGTCAAATAATCTGCTCACCAGCACTTTTGGATTACAAAGTCTGAGCACTCATCCTCCCTATGCAACAGCGAGTTTCCTAGACCAGGAACATCTATGACCTGAAACTCAGACATGTGAGATCCCAGGTTCACCCTAAATCTTCTGATTCATGATCTGAACTCCCGCACAATCTCCAGGTGATTCATATGCACAGTTGACTTCAACCAGCGCTGCTCTAAATTACTCCTTGAAGAATAAAAGCATGGAGGGAGGTGGGAGGGGGGTTCAGGATGGAAAACACATGTAAATCCATGGCAGATTCATGTCAATGTATGGCAAAAACCACTACAATATTGTAAAGTAATTAACCTCCAACTAATAAAAATAAGTGAATAAATAAATAAATAAATAAAGTTACTAAAATTAAAAAAAAAAGAATAAAGGCATGGAGAAAATGCACCAAATGTTAATAGTGATTAACTGTGATTCTACAAGTGATTTTCATTTTCTTCTTTATACTTTCCTATATTCTCCAAACAGCTTCAATGAACTTATATTTCATCCCAAATTAGAAAAATATGGAGATGAGTTTTCGATTTTCACTCCCTGATACAACAGAACATAGTTCTATAACATCACAAGTTGCAAACACATGAATTAGAACCAAGTCTTCCCCTTCCATCACCAGCAAACTCCAGATTTATAAAGCACAGCTATGGGTTTTGATGTAAACAAGTAAGGGTAAACCTCAACTGGGGACAATGCCATCCAGTGCGATGCCATCAGTCACAGCTGTTCCAGGAAGGATGGATTTGGCTCCACTGGGGCAGCCTTGGGCCCCAGCAGGGCCCTCAGGGAACCAGATGAAGAGAGAGCAAGCACTGATCAGGGTGCACTCACCGGCAGGCTGCCCGACCCCCCAGGTGGCTGCAGGCTGGGGTGACAAGGAGAAGTTTGTCCAGGGAACAGACTAGCGAGCAGATTCGAGGATGAGTGATGGCGGGCAACCCTTGGAGAAGGATGCTGGGCTCTTTGAAGGTGAAAGCTCTGTCCCAGCCTTCCATCGGAAGCCTGTCGTACACTCCCACCCTGTTCCTGGAACCATCCTGTCCTCACACGTGTGAGAATGGTTAATGGTGCCGAGACTGAGCAACAAGAACAAAACCCTGTCCAACTGCAGGCCGTCTGGGCCCTGCTTTTTGTCTGCAGTCATTTTGGAATTATCAAGGCAGCTCCAGAAAGCATCAGGGTCTCTTTGGTCTCTTTCTAAGGGTCCTTTGTTTGGGCCGCTGACTCATCTCTGACTTTCTCCTCTGGGAGCAGCCGTGCATACTAATCTCATCAGCCATGCATGCTAATCTCTTGAGGCTAACTGGCCTTGAACAGATACCAAGGTTTCTCCACAGCCAGAAAGGGGCTCAACCCCTTCCACACTATCCACCTTCATGTACCTCAGGCCATCTCCCTGACTCCAGCAAACCACTTTCTGCCTGCCCCTCCCATCCCCACGGATACAAGTGAAGGGACCCCAGCCAAGGCCTTTTCACCAGGGGGTGGGGACCGTTCCCAAGCTCAGCCAGCAAACTTCTCAGGAATTTTCCACTTTTGATCTAAGGGATCCCACGAAAGCTTTTAGAATAAAACCCAGAGCTGTCGGGTGGCTTCCTCTCCCTCCTCCTGGTAGATCAGCAGTGTGTCCTGAGACAGTAGACACAGGTTCAAATTCCAGTCCATTTCTCCTGGAGGCTGAGTCCCCTGCTTGTCCAGATGCAAAAAGGGAAGCAGCTACAGAGGACCTGCAGAGGTCATGTTGTGTCCACCTGGAAGCTTGGGGAGTGACTTCATCTGGAATAAGTATCTTTGTTGAAGTACCTTAGTAACTTTCATTCCATGAGATCACCCTGGATTAGAGTGGGCCCTACCTCCTTATAGGAGACAGAGAAGGAAGAGTAAGAAAAACACAAACAAAGCACAAATACAGACACAGAGGGTGGGCAGGGCCTCATGAAGCTGAGGGAGAGGTTGGAGGGATGCAGCCACAAGCCCAGGCGTGCAAGGAGCTGTCAGGAGCTGGAAGATGCAAGGAAGGACCCTCCCCTGGAGCCTCTGGGCAGAGTGCAGCCCCTCCTGCCAACACCTTGATGTGGAACTCACGGCCTGCAGAGCTGGAGACGACATGTTTCTGATGCTTTAGGCCCCTCAAGTTACAGCACTCTGTTACAGCAGCCCAGGGAGACATCACAGAACCGCAGGCGCTGGGCAGACAGACGGACAGGGTCAGCAGTGGCAGTGGAGGCTCCAGGAACCTGAAAGAAGTCTTGCAAGAAGCTCAGGACCATCCTGGCACAAGCAGACCAGAGTCAGCTGTTCTTGAAAGGGCTACGAGGAAGGCAGTCCTGGGACGTGAGCTTGCAAACCAACCAAACGGCGAGCTGGACATGTGTGTCCAAGCCTGAGGTTTCAGTCGGTAAAAGAAAAAAAAAAAATGAATAAGTAAATCTGTGATCATTTCAGCTCTGCCCCTGGGCAGTGTGCTCACAGGAGGCTTCAAGCCAGGAAACGTACCCCTGATTAGGGAAGGCACAGGGGTGGTGATGACTGAGGAACCACAGTGATATCCAGGACTCAGAGCTGGGTGTCCTGAGTGCTACCGGAATCAGGGGAGGACTTGTGTTCACCCGGAGCAGAGGCGAGGGACATGCTGATGGTGATAGTGACACACAGCTCCTGTCACCCAGGATGAAGGTTCCCGACTGACCGGAGAGCAGCCCGGCCGCCGGGGAGGACGACCAGAGAGCCTCCTGGCTTCCCTCTGCCCACACAGCATCTTCATGGGCTGTTTGACTTGTCCTCAGGAACACAAGCCTTCATGGACCCGAGGCCGGGGAAGCAGAGGCTCCGGACCTTCCCCACTCACACTCCAACTTCTAGACCCCGACCCCAGGGGGATGCTTTCAGAAAGACCTGGGACTTCTTTCCAAGTCTCGTGTTAAATGAAACGAAGTCACTCAGTCGTGTCCAACTCTTTCCGACCCCATGGACCGTAGCCCACCAGGCTCCTCCATCCATGGGATTCTCCAGGCAAGAGTACTGGAGTGGATTGCCATTTCCTTCTTCAGGATATCTTCCCGACCCAGGGATCAAACCCGGGTCTCCCGCATTGTAGGCAGATGCTTTTACCGTCTGAAGACTTCCTCCTTGCACCTTGGTCCCCATAGGGACTCATCTTCTGAACTTGTCACCCCTCCATCTAACTCGGCATGCCTGGGCCACCCCTGAGAGTCAACACACCCAGGAGGCCAGGGTTTGTATCCTCCAACCAAAGGGCATCTGGTTTGTCCAGGGTCCAGAGAGTGAGCCGCTGATGGGGACAGTGTCTCTGACTTGGTAACCGCCTTGGAGAAATTACAATAAACCACCCAAATGGCAGGGCATTGCAGGCCCCTTCCTATTCCCCAGTTTCCTCGATGCAGACAGTAATCACTGATTTGCCTTCCATCTGGCTGACTCCTGAACGTCACCTGCCAGGACACTCCATCCTAAAGCTTCCGATGTCCCCCTGTCTTCTTCCAGTTCTCCCAGGAATGATCGTCAGGAAGGTCAGAGCCCACCTGCCTGGGACGCTGTTCCCTGAGCCTCCCACAGTGAGGACATGGGGTCTTCTCCTAAAGACCCCAGTTCCCTCAGTCCAGGCCTCTCCTCCCACTGTGCCCCCTGCCCTTCCACCCCACACCCCGTCTTGTGTCCACACACTCATCCTGGCATTTGCTTTGCGTGCAGTCTTGGGCTTGGCACAGGTGATATCAGGACAAATAGGACCCCTGCCCTCCTGGCCCCCACCATCCTAAGGAAAAGACCCCATAAAGTCCTGAAAATGCAGACACCCAGGTCTAAACTGGGCTTCCCGTGGCCCCCTCTTTCTGATTTCCTGCCCCCCATCCCCTGTCCCCACGTTTCCTGGTTCAAGCTCCTGCCCCATCAGGTCACTCCCACGGGAACTATTTTTACCCACGGGGCACATTGCAGACTTGATTTTACTGGGGTACAGTTGCTCTATAATGCTGTGTTAGTTCCCACTGTATAACAACACAAACCAGCTGCACGTATCTGAGCCTCTCTGCCACCGCATCCCTCCCCTCTAGGTCATCACGGAGCTCTGAACTGACCTCCCTGTGCCGCCCAGCAGCCTCCCGTGAGCCAGCTGTCTACACATGGTGGTCAATGCTGCTCTCCCAGCTGCCCCACTCTCCTCTCCCCCACCCCACCTGTTCACTAGTCCATTCTCTACGTCTGCATCTCTACTGCCCTGCAAATAGGTTCATCAGTGGGCTTCCCCGGGGGCTCAGCAGTAAAGATATCTCCCTGCCATGCAGGGGCCGCAACAGATGCGGGTTCGACCCCTGGGTTGGGAAGATCCCCTGGAGGAGGAAATGGCAATTCACTACAGTATTCTTGCCTAGAGAATCCCATGGACAGAGGAGTTTATTGGGCTATAGCGTATAGATTAGTGGGCTATAGCTCACAGGGTCGCAAAGAGTCAGACATGACCTAGAGACTGAACAACAACAATATATACGTTAATATATGATACTTGTTTTTCTCTGTCTGACTTACTTCACTCTGCATAACAGATTGTAGGTCCATCTACATCTCTGCAAATGACCCAATTTCATTCATTCTTATGGCCAAGTAGTATTTCATTGTGCATATGTACCACATCTTCATTGTCTATTCATCTGTTGACGGACATTTAGGTTTCTTCCATGTCTGGCTATTGTATTCACTCCAAACTTTAGGTCCCTTCCTGACGTCCTTATTTCATGCCACCCACCACCACCCCCAAGATGAGTCCTGAGTGTTCATTGGAAGGACCGATGTTGAAGCTGAAACTCCAATACTTTGGCCACCTGATGCAAAAAACGGACTCATTTGAAAAGACCCTAAGCTGGGAAAGATTGAAGGCAGGAGGAGAAGGGGATGACAGAGGATGAGATGGTTGGATGGCATCACCGACTCCATGAGATGAGTTTGAGTAAACTCTGGAAGTTGGTGATGGACAGGGAGGCCTGGCGTGCTGTAGTCCATGGGGTCGCAAAGAGTCAGACACAACTGAGCAACTAAACTGAACTGAACTGGACCACCACTCCTGACTTAGCTGTTGGGATCTGCCAGTGTAGCTCTTCTCCAAACACTCCGTTCAGTTGATGAAGCACTCAGAAGCCCCTCTGCATCCTCTTGGCCTTGCCTCTGGTCCTCTGCATCCAGGTCAAGACCCTTCCTTCCCAGGAAACTGCTCTTTCTGCCTCTGCCCTCTACAAGTTACCAGCATCTACTCATCTGAGGTTCAAAAAGTTACCTTAGAACTCACACACCCCCAAACACAGAACAAAACATTTGTCATTCTAGGAACTGGTGGAAGATGATGGCCTCGAGGGAGCTAGGATTCTGCAAAGAAAGCTCTTGGGTCTTGCAGAGAGAAATCCCAGAGGCTCATCCAGATGGGAGGTGACAATGTGGTAGAGAGGGGGAGCCTGTCCAGCCTGAGTGGGGAGCTTGGACCATGTTTGGTTTCCACTGGGAATACAGGCTCTGGAAGAGGCCTAGGTCCTCTCCTCCTGAAGTCAGTATCCTGACTCTTGCCATTTGTCTCTAAAGGTCAACAGGAGGCATCTCCCAGGCTGGGACACCCAGGGGACTTTGGTGTTGGCCAACCCCTGCTGCATGACCACTACCTGTTCTTGATTAGGTGCCTTGTTCTCACCACAATGTGAGAAAAATCTATGCAGACCAGAGACACTGAGGCAAAATCCATTATCTCATAACATGGTGCAGAATCAAGAGAAAAGGTTTCTATGTCAACATTGGTAGTGCTAGTGGCAAGGAATCCTCCTGCCAATGCAGGAGACCCAGATCCCTGGGTCAGGAAGATCCCTTGGAGAAGGAAATGGCAACCCACTCCAGTGATCGTGCCTGGGAAATCCCATGGACAGAGGAGCCTGGTTGACTACAGTCCATAGTGCAGCAAAGAGTCAGACACCACTGAACGCGCACACACACACACACACACACACACACACACCAACATTCAAATCTGGAATCACAAGCATTTTTGTGTTGTCGACAGACCCCAGTCCCGGAGGAGAGAAGGAGTTGGGGTGGGAGGGGCTGGTTTCTGGACTCAAGACCTTGAGCTCAGAGCCAGAGGTCAGCTCTGGGCATGGCCAAGAGTACCAGCCAGAGGAGGAGAGAGAAGACGCCCGTGTCTCCAGACCGGGCTGCTCGGTGGATGGGTCGGCCCCACAGGGACAGCAGATTTGACTCCAAAGGTCAGCTTCATGCCAGTCACCACAGACCAAAGGCAGGGATGGGATGGGCCAGGAGGTTAACCTTGGGGTCTCCTGTGAAGGAGGGCACACGGGGCAGGAGCTGTCTGGAAGGCATTACTTAATGTAAAGATTCAGGTTTCCCCTGCACACACAGAGATCCTTTCATGTGCAACCCTTGACCTTCAGGGCTTCCAATTTCTGTGTGGGTATTAAATGGCCTCAGAGGACACACTGCAACAAGAAACCCCAGATTTAATGGCCAGATCCAAGGTCACAGGCCTACAGGGCCTGCTGACTGCCTGTGCCACTGTCATCTGGGCACATGACACCCTGCTCCCTCCGTTCATTGACGGAGCAAGATGATGTGCTGGTGGTGGGCGCTGGGCTTGCAAGGTGCTGAGGGAGAGTCTCTGCCTCCCAGCCTGGTAAAGAGGCAGCCCAGAAACCTAGGAGTGTTAACAATAGTGCCAGCATTTGCCCCCAGCTTCCCTTCTATTGGGCTTCCCCACTACCTCAATTGGTAAAGAATCTGCCTGCAATGCAGGAGACTCGGGTTTGATCCCTGGGCTGGGAAGATCCCCTGGAGGAGGAAATGGCAACCCACTCCAGTATTCTTACCTGGAGAATCCAATGGACAGAGGAGCCTGGCAGACCACAGCTCACGGGGTCAACAAAGAATCGGACACAACTTAGCGACTAAAGAACAGTAGTCCCCTTTTATTGTCTCAAGAGGCCTGGTGTTTCATTCTGAAACCTTTCTGCTTCCTTGCTCCAGTGGCCAGGGATCTGGTTCCCTGTTCCCTTACACCCTGAGCTGTAACTTCTCGCACTCCACACGGAGACTAGTGGAGGGATGAACAGGTCGATTATAATTCAGTGGGCCATCATCAAAGGGCACCATTTACAGAGTGATGAACAGGTCGATTATAATTCAGTGGGCCATCATCAAAAGGCACCATTTACAGAGTGAAAAGGCAAACCATAAAATAGGAGAAAATGTTTGCAGATCACAAATCTGATAAGGGTTATGTCCTGAAGATACCCCAAACTCCAACAACTCAACAACAACAGCAGAAACAAGCAAGCCACTTTAAGAACAGGTGAAGGACTTGAATATTCTCCAAAGAAAATAAACAAATGGCTGATAAGCACATAAAAAGATGTGCAAAATCGCTAATCTTTAGGGAAATGCACTTCAAAACAACAGTGAGATGCCACTTCATAGCTATTAGGATTGCTATCAGTTTAAAAAAAAAAAAAAATACAGAGCCCCACACACAAAATTAAAAGTGTTGAGGAGGACGTGGAGAAATTGGAACACTTGTGCACTGTTGGTGGGAATGTAAAATGATGGAGCCTGTATGCAGTTTCTTTAAAAGCCTAAGCATAGAATTACCATGTGATCCCGCAATCTACTTCTGGGTATATACCCCAGAGAAGTGAAAGCAGGGATTTAAACAGATATTTACACATCCTTATTCATAAGCAGCATTGTTAAAATAGCTGGAAGGCGGAAGCAATGTCAGTGCCCATCAATGGATAAAAGGATTTAAAAAAAAGTGGTCCATCCACACAAAGGAATATTACTCAGCCTTTAAAAGGAATGAAATACTATGGGATTCCTCTTCTATGAGGTTCCTAGAAGAGTCAAGCTCATGGAGACAGGAAGTAGATGGTGGTTGCCGGGGACTGGGGAATGTGGATGGGGAGTTAGGGCTTCATGGGGACAGAGTCTCTGTTGGGGAAGATGAACAGATCCTGGAGATGGGTGGTGGTGATGGTTGCAAGACACAGTGAATGCACTTAATACCACTGATCTGTACAGTTAAAAATTGTTGCAAGCATAGGTATACATATGTCCCCTCCCTCTTAAAACTCCCTCCTGAAACTCCCTTCCACCCCATCCCACCCCTCTAGATTGTCATGGAGGGCCAGGTTTGAGCTCCCTGCCTCATACAGAAGATTCCCACTGGCTATCTCCTCGTATTGATATATGGCAGAAACCCACACAATATTGTAAAGCAATTATCCTCCAGTTAAAATAATTTTTTTTAAAAGAAAGATGATAGAAAAGTTATAATATTAAATTTTATATTGTATATATTTTACCTCCACCTTTAAAAAATAAAGTCTTGGGTTGAGTTAAATTCAAGTCACATTGTAAAACCAGCTTTGCTTTTAGACCAGTAAAGCCGAGGAGGTCCTGGTCTACCTAAAGGTGATGAGCTGTGTGTGTGAGTTCTGTCCCCTTCCTGCTGGGCTTCACTCTGGAGCCTTTAGTGAGAAGTGCAATATTTATTTTTTTCCCCGAACCAATACCAGTTTCCAGAAGGAAAAGGAAAAATCGGCTGTGGCGATGCATTCTAGGGGGCTTCTACCCACACAAATCACCCCGAGTATCCTAGACCGTGTTCGTGGCCTGGCCCCAAACATGCACCAACCTGCATGTTCCCAAGACGGGACAGAGGGCTCGAGAGCCTGGGGGTCTGAATACTAACCCTGAGCCATATGGGTTGAATTTCCCTCGCTTTTTAAAGTACAAAACCATTGTAAAACCGGTCTGAGTCTTTTCAGGGGCACACACTGTATCGAAAAATTGACTAATTTTCCATTTCAAAACCTGGTTTACCCTTACCAGGGTGGTCCCTATCACTCCAGTCTCTGAGGTCCTTTTAAAGAGTCTTTATGGGGGAAGGTTGAAAGCTTTGAGACTGTTTGTTCTTTCCAGAGATAGACACATTTAAAGCCCCTGTCATGGGCCTAACTGATGTGGTCACATGGCCTGGACCGAGGGAGGATAGGATTTGTCCAGCTAAACCCTAAATACGACAGAGATTAAATTCACTGTAAACAAGGGGGATTAAGAATGAAAAGCTGGGCTGGGTGGGATCAAATGACACTGGTCGCCTGAGAATAAAGGCTCCTTGGGAAGTTTGAAAAGTGGTTTAGCAGCGATGGAGCTGGCCTCTTAGGTCCTGTTCACAAAATCAGCAATTATGTATTTAATGGAACAAAGAAAACAGTGACAGAGGCCTTGGGCACCAGGGTCTGCACTTCTCAAGCCAGGAAGACCCGGCGCTCAGACTTCACCTTGGCCAATGTGCTTTCACCAGGCTCTCCACCGACTCTGTGTTACTTCTTGGTAACAAAGGCCCGCAAGAAAGTGCCCGCAGCTTTGCTATTATTTTTGCAGCTGGTCTCCAAACACCTGCAAGTGTTTTTCCAGAAAGAAAACTTTAGGAAGAAGGCCTCTCCCACCTGGATTTTCTTAGCATGAGGCTTTAAGCACACGCCAGCAGGTTCATGTGTGTGTGACCACAACCCTGCTCTCTACAGCAGACGCTTTTGCCTGCTGCCACTGGGAGCCTGCAGACCCAGAGAGAGGGGGTCCAGACATGGGGCCAGACTTCGGTTAACCTTTGCAGGGCTGGATATGTAGTCCTTGCAGTCTGGTGCAAAGAACTCATCTCAGGCCATGTGGGCTAGAAAGCATGAATTCTTTTCTCTCCTTTAAAAATTACAACAACAACAACAAAAACACAAGAAAAAAAAAAAAAAACTAAGCAGAGAATCTGAAAGTTTTAGAAATATTTGAAAGCATTTGTTGTTGTTCAGTCACTAAGTCATGTCCAACTCTTTGCGACCCCATGGACTGCAGCACGCCAGGCTTCCCTGTCCTTCACTGTCTCCCAGAGCTTGCTCAAACTCATGTCCACGGAGTCGGTGATGCCATCCAACCATCTCATCCTCTGACACCCCTTCTCCTCTTGCCCTCAATCTTTTCCAGTGAGCTGGCTCTTCATATCAGAGAGCCAAAGTATTGGAGCTTCAACTTCAGCATCAGTCCTTCCAATGAATATTCAGGGTCTGACTTTAGGACTGACTGGTTTCATCTCCTTGCGTTCCAAGGGACTCTCAAGAGTCTTCTCCAGTATCCCAGTTCAAAAGCATCAATTCTTTGGTGCTCAGCCTTCTTTATGGTCCAACTCTCACATCTGTACAGGACTGCTAGAAAAACGATAGCTTTGACTATACAGACCTTTGTCTGCAAAGTGACGTCTCTGGTTTTTACTACATCATCTAGCTTTGAAAGCAGCCTGGATGTAAAATAGTCGGGTGTGTGGACCTATTGTCCTGCCTGGATCAGAAATACATGAAAGCTTTGACAGAGACAGAGAAAAATAATACAAAGCAAGTTTGATCCCATCATCCAGAGAGCACCTATGCTAAGATCTGGCTGCGTGAACTTGCAACTTGTCTCTGCCCTGTGTTTGTCACAGGTGATCTCCGAGGCTTCAGAGATGAGTGCAGGGTGCAGCTGGCCTGTAAGTTGGTGCTCTCGTAGCAGGGATGGCTCGAAGGTAAAGGGATGAGCAACAGACTTTGCTCAAGGTGACACTGGAAACAGACTCATAACAACACAGCCCTGGGGGTGGGAACCAGCATCTCCTGTGGCTCTCTGAGCCTCTTTGTGGAGGCAACTGGGAATATATAACACAGACATTAAGTTATAAATAAATTGAAAGAATTTCTTACTTTTGATCATTTTACACAGTGTTTTTTTGTCTTGCTCTACTTATCAGTACTGTTGGAGAAATTGAGTTCTCACCTCTTACTGAGACAACAGCCAAGGCAGCCTGCACAAATTGCTAAATTCGTGGAAGCCCCAAAGTTTATTGTTCCTGTTCGAGAACAATGTATGTGCCTCTTTTATGCTCCTCCAGAAAGTACGCACTTGGCTACGTGACTGCCAGTGTTTCTCCTCAGCTCCACCAGATGTGGAGTTGCATTGTCTGTGCTGTCACGTCCAGTAAATCACACGGGCGGACTCTGCAGACACATCTGCTTCCCACGTGAGCCCTCACCTGCTGAGAGGTCGATGACAGCACACGGCTCTTTGATGGGGCTCGGGTGAGCTTTCTCCTTAACTGCCTAAGCCTTCCATTTGCCTTCCGTGAGGCAAAGCGGCGGAATTAGGGCACGCACAGGCCCCTCGGGGGACCTGCCTTTCACAGTGCCGTTCCCGCGACCCTGGATGTCAGATGGCCAGGTGTGTGGAGCTGTTGTCCCACACAGGTCAGAAGCATGGCCTCTGTGATCACAGTGTGGCAGGTGGGTGAGCTGCCGTGAATCACCAAAGCTGAATAGCGTATACACATCTGATGGTGATGGAGGCAATGCTGATGTGGGGGTGCGGTGGGTGTGGGAAGGCTGTTGATATTGATCAGATCAGTCACCTTTTCCACAAATCCCCCGGACTAGTTCACACTTTGCACAGATATGCCTCCAGCTGCTACTAACAGGTGCTGCCAGCAGGTGCGTCCTCCTACCCGGTCTTTTGGCCTCTGACTTTCTTCTCTGCTTTCCAGATAAATTTATCATTTATCTATCATCTACCTATCAATTTTTGTCATTGTTGCTATTGTTCAGTCACTGAGTTGCATTTGAATCTTTGCAACCCCGTGGACTGTGGCCCACCAGGCTGCTCTGTCCCTGGGATTCCCCAGGCAAGAATACTGGAGTGGGTGCCACTTCCTTCTCCAGCGGATCTTCCCGACCTGTGTCTCACATATTGGCAGGTGGATTCTTTTCCCCTGAGTCATCAGGAGCCCGCCTATCTATTTATCTACCTATCTATGTATCCATCTATCTCTCCTATTCCAGGGGTGAAAATATAAAATCTCTTCATGTAGAATAAACCTTTATTACATCCCAAACTGAATCCATAGTTCTGGTTAGAAGACTAAGAAGAAATGGCCTCATTTTGCTATTTCCGTTATAGCATTCAGATCACTGTGTGAGCAGGGCTGTGTCTCTGGTCAGGTGAGTGAGGCACCCAGGGTGCAAAATTTAAGGAGGTATTTACTCTCCGGGTCCTGCAAGTTATTCTACGCCTGCCAGGAAAACAAGGACATGATGTCAACATGAACACAGAGAGCAGAGGTGAGATGCCAGGGTGCTGGGGAGGCTTGGCAGTACCCCTTGGCTGAACCTTGTAATCTCAGGACATGACAGTGGGGGAAATCTTCAGGGGGTAAGTGTCCTTCCAACCCTATCTGAGCCCTTATAAGATTATGACTTAAGAAACTTGTCATTGCTTTTACCTTGGGTCTCCAGAATTTCAGAACTAGACTTGCAGTCTGGTTAGCACTGTGATAGGAGGTGTTCTGAATTCATTGCCCAGTGTCTCACTGTTGTAAACATCAGCCTCTGAAACAATTAGGCCAACAATGTGGAGGTTCTAGAATTCAGTCATCTGGTCAACTTTATTGCTGCTGCCTAGTGCTGCCGCCCATCACTTACTGCCTCCCGAGTTATGTCATCACCCACAGCTAGGCTCTCCTCCATAAAGCACCAGTCCCGCTTTGTTGAATGAAAAGAGCTGAGAGCACCCCACTAGAGTAGCCAGAGCTTTCACCAACCTTCTTTCATGCAAAGCATTGCTCCCAGACCCCACCTCATCCTTCTATCCTCCCCTCCTCTCTAAAGCTGGCCTCTCCCTGTGTATCCTGGATTCCATCCCCTCCAACACTCTTGGTTGGAAATCATCTCTACAAATACCACCCCACCCCCCTATCAACAGTTGATAGTCCTTCTAGCACCGACTTAACACCAACAATGTATCCTTCAGTTAAAGTCATATTTTAAAATTATTATTATAAAAGTAATACATCATCATGGTAAAAAAAAAAAAATTTCACACAGTACAGAAAGATGTTAAGTGAAGAGTAAAAATCTCTTCCTCTCTCTGCTTTGATCCCCATCCCACATTTTACTGATGACCTCTAAGAGTTTCTGGTTTCGGTTATCCTGTGGCTGTCATTACAACATTAAACAATGTACTTAGACATCTGTTTCCAAGCCCATCACCCATATGCAGCCAGCACTTACTCTCTGTTCTGGAAGAGGAGAGAGACAGCACAAGAGCCCTTCATCCCTCCATCCTCCCTAATTTTTGTTTTGTTCCATCATCTTCAGCTTCTCTCATCTTCTACAGCGTTAAGTGGTATATTTCAGATAGGAGCTCTTAGCTCTGATATAACATCTGAAGGACGCATGAAGCATTTTAAAAATACAGATAAGAGACCTTTCCCTTTTTAGATCAATTAAATACCTGTGGCAGTTACAATACAGCATTACATAGGAGTGGCGATTGATTCCAATGAGCAACCAGGATGGAGAGCTATGGAAAGAGACATTTTTATTCAGCGTCAGGAAACCAAGGTGAAGGGACAATAATGGTAAATAAAACCACTACAAAGAGCTCTTCCAGATAAGAGAAATAAGATGGAGCCAAGAATAAGAAAACCAAATGTGATTTTTAATAAAGTTAAACAGAGATTTATCATATGACCAAGCAATCCCATGACTCAGTAGTCACCTAAGGGAAATAAAAAAACACATATTCACATAAAAAGCTACACACAGATGCTTATAACAGCTTTATTCATAATAGTCAAAAACTGGAAATGGTGCAAATGGCTCTCAACTGGGGAATGGGTAAACAAATTGTGATACAGCCATACAATGGAATATTACCCAGGAGTTAAAAGGAATGAACTATTCATATGTACAAAAACATGCATAAATCTCAAAAGTATTATGCTAAGTGCAGTAAGCCACACCGAGGGTTATATTATGGAGGATTCTATTTGTATGATATTCTGGAAAAGGCAAGCCTACAGCGACCAAAATTCAACCAGTGGTTGCCAGAGGCTGAGTGTGGGGAGAAGGGTTGATTACAAAGAGGCAGGCATAAGGGAAGTTTTTAGAAGAAAAGGAAGCTATGCTCACCACTATACCACCAACGTCACCAATGCCAAGTTTTTAAATGGCTGTGCATATTCTACCCGTTGATTATGGCAGTTACACAACTCAACATTTGTCAAAATTCATCAAACTGTACAACGATAAAGGTAAATTCTACTACTTGAAGATCACACTTCAATAAACTTGATTTTTAAATGTAACTGGGAATCTTTTCTAACATGAATACATGGGAATTTGAACAAGTAAAAATTAATGCTCTAAAAGAACTGCAGCCATAAAAATTTAGACTGAGACAAGTTAAAGGAGTAGGTTTATGGTACTGTGTTGAAACCACTCTTTGAGACTCATCCATATAAGTCTTATGACTAATTTCTCACTGCAGTTAAATTTTCTAATTTTCCCATATCGTGAAAGTGAAAGCTCAAGTCGCTCAATCGTGTCAGACTCTTTGCGACCCCATGGACTGTCATTCTCCAGGCCAGAATACTGGAGTGGGTAGCCTTTCTCTTCTCCAGGGGATTTTTCCAACCCAGGGATTGAACCCAGGTTTCCCGCATTGCAGGTAGATTCTTTACCAGCTGAGTCACAAGGGAAGCCCAGGAATACTGGAGTAGGTAGCCTATCCATTCTCCAGCAGATCTTACTGACCCAAGAATTGAACTGGGGTCTCCTACATTGCAGGCAGATTCTTTACCAACTGAGCTATTAGGGAATCCTTCCCATATCATACCAACACTGGTTTCTATGTTATTATACCTTTTGTTGCTGTAGAGCATAATTTTTTCATGCTTTATAATTATAGCAGAGATGTTAAATTTCATGGATATATTTTCTGTGTGGTCACCATATTGAACTAATTTACTACTAATAGACACTATGGCATGCAAATAAAGTTAACTTTTCCCTTGCTTTCCCATATTTATCGATTTTACACTTTTTCATGAAGTTTCTAAAGTTTCCAAAACAAAGTTGGGCAGCCTCTATTATAATAGTTGATATGTAGATATGTTTCTAATTTCAGAGATGAAATGTTATATTCATCTTCATAGTGCCAGGATTTTGGATAGATAGTGTTACTTAAGGAAGTATTTTTCTATTCAGTTTATGACACACTTTAGAAATAATTCTATATCCAACTTTAACAAACCATTTTTTACCATTAATTAAGATTGTAATGTGGCTTTTCTCCTTAGTCTCTAAATGTGATGACTTATAAGAATAAATTAGTTGATGTTGAATCAACTGTACCTTCTCAAGGTAAAATCACTATTTTTTAAAATATAATTAAAACATATTAGTTATACTTTGTTCCTTTTTGTTTCTGAGTGTTCTGTATTTGTTTCCTGAACACTTTATTTAGTGTTTTTAAATTATTTAATAGATGAGTTATCAGAATTTTTTTTCTGGGCTTTCTTTTTCAGGTTTAGCTATCAGAACTGAACTTGTAATAACATTTTGCCCACTCCTCAACACACATTTCTTTCCTTTGAACTTGAATCTTAATTCCAAAATTAAGTACTTTTTCCTATTTCATAATTAAGGCATATTTATTTAAGAAAAAATTAAGTACCAATAAGAAATAATAAAGCAAATATACTGATGATAATAGGATACTGAAGTTACAAATACAGGAAGAAAGCTAAGAGAGATCCTACAGTACTGGATTGGAATTAAAGTATCCATGGGACGTCTTATACTTGGGAGCTCCAGCTCTGCCTTTGAAGAGGACGTAAGCAGCAACACCACACTAGGGATGAGCATGCCTAGCACCCAGATGTTGTTGTTCTCTCCTGAAAGGAATCAAAGTCACCTGGAGAAATAGTCTGCATCAAGGCTGGAAGACTAGCACATCTCATTGTAACAGCAAGAACAGAAGTACTGAACCCATGGCAGGGATGGGACAAAAGGATGTAAATAGATGCCAAGTAGCCAGGACTTCTGCTAACAACATATGGCACAATTTGAGTATCAAAATAAGGAATGATACCAACGCATCCTAACCCACTGAGTAAAATAGACAGTCATGAATAAATAAGGTTAAGAGAAAGCTCCTCTATGACTTGAAAGCCAGCTAATTAGTGCAGAAGATGAAATGGAATTAGCAAATCACCATTTTTGACGACTACTATACTATATTAATATTGTTGCCATTTTCTCTTCTGGGAGATCTTCCCAACCCAAGGTTCGAACCCATATCTCCTTCATCTCCTGCACTGGCAAGCATATTCTTTTTACCACTGAACCACCAAGGAAGCCCATACTATTGCAATAACACATCACCAAAAATCAATGGATGCTAAAACTAGTGAGTGAAAGGTTGAAGACAAATAGGATATTTACACATCACTTCCACAAAATATTTATTAATTGCAAAGGGGGAAAAGTAACTTTACAAAAGAGAATCCTGGTAGACATCATGTTAAGCCAGTGATCAGTGTCAAAATCCCCAGGAACAGGATGAAACAAAATCGTTTGGTACCTGCTGAGATGCAATAGGAAAAACAGAGTATCATGTCTATGATTTTCTTGACAAATGTGACTAACCTGAATCTAATCAAGGGGCGTAGCATGTGATAGTTAGCTTGTAATCTTCAAAAGTGTGTAGATCACGAAAGGCAAGGGACGATCAAGAATTTTCTCCAGAATGAGGAAAGAGACAGTGTGACTCTAACCCATGGACCTGGGTTGAGTCATTTTGCTCTAAATGGACATTGTTAAAATAAGTGATAAAACTTGAAAGGAGACTGAGAATAGAAGACTAGTAATGTATTAACTTTAATTTCTTGACTTCAATGGTTGTCCTGTTGGTTGTGTAGGAGAATGACCTTGTTTGCATGAAACACACAGTAGCGTATTTGTGGGTGATGGGGCACATGGCTATAGCATTCTCTCAAATAATTCAAGGAAAAAGGTTCCCATGCTATTCTTGCAACTTTTTTATTGCTTTAAAACTATTTCAAAATAAAACATAAAAGAAGAGACATATTATTGTAACAATTCAACATTGGCAATATGTATCAAGAATCTTAAAATCCATATATCTTTGATCCAGAAATGCCACTACAGAGGACAGAGCCTGAGAATATAATCAGAAATGTCTGCAAAGATTTAACTTGAAAGTTGTTCATCCAAGTTATTCATAGGTAATAAAAATGAGAACCAACCTAAACATATTAAAATAGGATTTGGGAACATAAATTATGTTACAACCATGAGATGGAATACTAATGCAACTGTTAAAGAAGATGTTTAGGAAACATTTAATGGTTTGGAAAAATATTTGTGATACATTATGGAGTGGAGAAAGCAGGTTTGAAAGCAGCATATTCAATCCATCCCATTACTGAAATAGCATAAAAATAAGCACCATGTGTCTAGTATGTGTGTGTATGTGTGTGTATGACACGTAAAGAGCAAGTTTATCAAACTCTACCATGGGGAACTCCAGGGCCTTCAATGTTCTTATGTGTACTGCAGGCCTCCAAATACAGGATCAAGTCAGCTGTGTTTCCCAGATGTAATTTGCCCACAGAACCGTTTTGCTTTCAGGATTTCTGAGCCCTGTTTGGGCACATTTCTGAAAGCACCCAGAACTTTGAGGGTTCACCTTAGTTTCCTTTCACTTTAATTTCCCAATTTATCCCCAATCTTATCATATTCTACAATGTGTCACTGTACATTGCCTCCTTATTTTTGAAATGAAAAGTACAGTGTTATAAGTCAATAATCAACAACAAAGACTGGACCCTCCTGCAGGAGGTCCAGGGGACCTTGGGGGAAGACTCAAGGGAAGATATGGCCCATTAGGGACATCTCTTTACCCCACCTGGACACCCTCTTTCTAACCAGGGGCTCCCTCTGAGCTGCTGCAGGAGGAGGGGTTTGGTGGAGACCTGCTTCTCCCTCATGCACCCTCCCCTGCTCCCAACCAAAGCTTCTGTGTCTTCAAAGGTTTTTGCTCAGTTGCTCAGTCATGTCCAACTCTCTGTGACCCCGAGGACTGTAGCCCACCAGGCTCCTCTGTCCATGGGATTCCTCAGGCAAGGATACTGGAGCAGGTTGCCATTTCCTTCTCAAAGGAGATCTCCCTGACCCAGGGAAAGAACCGACATCTCCTGTATTGCAGGTGGACTCTTTACCACTGAGCCACCTGAGAACCCTCCTGAAAGGTTTCTAAACTTGTCCAAAAATTAAAAGGTTTGGAGACCACTGACCGGGGGGTCTGACCTGCACCCTTTGTCCTGTGTGGTCGGGAGGACAACCCTGATTTGCAGTCAACTCAGAAGCACGTCAGTCGGGCAGATGGTCACCACTAGTCAGTGGCACAGAAGCTCGTCCAAAGTGCAGGGAGACGGGGAACACTTTGCTTAGCTGCCCTTATTTCAGAGAGATCGACCATACTGGAAGAAAGGAACCCTTTCACAAGCCCCTTGGGATGGAGGCTGACCCGCTCTAGTGACAACAGGTGACCCTCAAATCCCCCTTCTGATCATGCCACTCTGGTGGGGTTTCTGGGAAAATTAAATGGCATGGTGTGCACACAGTACTTAGCCCAGTTCCAGGCACAGAGTAAGTGCACAGTAAATGTTGGTGGTCTCTGGCCTCATCAGCAGCCAAGGAGGTAAGGGTCTGGGGAGCTGCAGCTTTCCTGTTGCGCTAAGTGGGGTGAGAAGCAAAGACCTTGTCCACAGGGACTCTGCCTGCCCTTTCTGAGTCAGGAGAGAAGAAAGCACAACAGAGACGGGGATTAAGAAAACTGTTGTACCTACTGACCCTCCTCACTTGACTGATTTGCCTAGAAGGATATACATAATGTTAAAAAGATTTTATTTTCTCTGATAACTACTGCTTTTGGAGCAGGAAGGGTAACGGGCGGCATTGTGGCCCCTAGTGTTACTCCCATGAACATTTCATGCTGTTGTTGCTTAGTCACTCAGCCACGTCCAACTCTGTGACCGGATGGACTGCAGCATGCCAGAGCTCCCTGTCCTTTACCGTCAAACAGAGTTTGCTCAACTCATATCCGTTGAGTTGATGATGCCATCCAACCATCTCATCCTCTGTCACCTCTTTCTCCTCTTGCCCTCAGTCTTTCCCGGCATCATCTTTTCCAATGAGTCAGCTGTTTACATCAGATGGCCAAAGTATTGGAGCTTCAGCATCAGTCCTTCCAATGAATATTCAGGGTTGATTTCCTTTAGGATTGACTTGATTTATCTCCTTATTGTCCAAGGGACTCTCAAGAGTCTTCTCCAGCACAGCAATTCAAAAGTAAACATTCTCCTGCTCTCAGCCTTCTTTATGGTCCAAATCTCACATCTGTACATGACAACTGGAAAAACCATCGCTTTGACTATACAGACATGTGTCATCAAAGTGATGTCTCTGCTTTTTAATCTGCTGTCTAGGTTTGTCATAGCTTTCCTTCCAAAGTTGGGTTGGGTGAAAATTGGGCTGAAATTTTGATTAGTTCAGCTCTAGCTTCAAGTGTTCTGAAACAGAGTTGAGACTTCTTCCAGAAAGACCTCGAGATTGTAAGATCCCAAGATGACAAGACCTCAAGGCTAGGGAATCTTAAGACTCTAAGACAGGAAGAGTGTCAATAGCATGACACTACCCTCAGCCCTTGAATTTCTCCTGAGTATCTAATGCAGCATATGTCCTACACGAGAGAATTACCAGGCTAAGATAATTTACTTTAGAATTCCTACATATGCACAACCAAAACAAGCCCACTGGGTCAACAAGCTTTACCCAATTTCTCCTGGACCTAGAAAGGTTGACCTTGACTTTCTGTAGCAGGTTTGCTCTTCTGCTGCCCTGTCCCTAAGTTCAGCAAATGGCCTTCGACCACCTAGAAAGGGCTGATCCTTCTGGAGTTCAGTTCTTTAAGAACTCTTGATGTCAGGATTTCCCTGATGGTCCAGTGGTTAAGAATCTGCCTGCCAATACAGAGGACATGGGTTCAATCCCTGGTCTGGGAAGATCCCACATGCCACGGGGCAATTAAGTCTGTGAGCCACAGCTACTGAGCCCATGTCCTGCAGCTACTGAGCCCACATGCACTGGGGCCCATGCTTCGTGACAAGAGAAGCCACAGCAATGAGAAGCCCTGTCACTGCAATGAAGAGTAGGCTCTGCTCACCACAACCAGAGAAAGCCCGTGCACAGAAATAAAGACCCAGAGCTGCCAAAAATACATAAAGTCATTAATCTAAAAAAATTCATGGTGTCAACAATTCCAAGATAGCATTTTGGTTTACCCAGTGATCTCTTATTATTGCCAAGGGAGAGATCTTAATGTTTCCCACTTTAGCTTAATTGTAAGTGCAACCCCCAGGACTCTGATTCCTGCCTTCCCCATGCCCCACAAACTTACTCATTTTTAATTGAAGGAAAATTGCTTCACAATAGTGTGTTGGCCTCTGCCATACACCAACATGAGTCAGCAATAGGTATGCAAGGGCTGCTGCTGCTGCTAAGTCGCTTCAGTCGTGTCTGACTCTGCGCGACCCCATAGACGGCAGCCCACCAGGCTCCCCCGTCCCTGGGATTCTCCAGGCAAGAATACTGGAGTGGGCTGCCATTTCCTTCTCTAATGCATGAAAGCGAAAAGTGAAAGTGAAGTCGCTCAGCCGTGTCCGACTCTTCAAGACCCCAGGACTGCAGCCCACCAGGCTCCTCTGCCCATGGGATTTTCCAGGCAAGAATACTGGAGTGGGTTGCCATTGCCTTCTCTGATACAAGGGCAGGACACTGATTTTTTACTAACATTTACTGGACTTCCTTGGTGGTTCAGACAATAAAGAATCTGCTGCAATGCGGGAGACCGAGGTTCCATCCTTGGGTTGGGAAAATCCCCTGGAGAAGGGCATGGCAACCCACTGCAGTGCTCTTGCCTGGAGAATCCCATGGACAGAGGAGCCTGGCGGGCTGCAGTCCATGGAGTGACAAAGAGGCAGACTCTGCCAAGTGACTAATACTACTAATATACTTTTACTATTAATACTCCCATGTGCCAGGAATTGACCTAGGCCCTTTTTTCTATATTAACATAATCTTTACAGCAATTCTATAAGAAAGATATTACTCTGCTTACTCTAAATATGAGCAAATGGAAGTTTAATGGGTTAAGTGACTCAGGCGGCACAGGAGGCTTGTGAAGACCGAGTCTCTTGCCTGCAAACCCAAGGCTCTTCCTCGCCCGCCTTGGTGTCCCCCCAGAGCAGTCAAGACAAAAGTATACAGAAGGTCAGCTCTCACATGAAGCCAGCTGCCATGAAGACAGGTGAGGGCATGGCCAGTTTCAGGAAAACTGAACAGTATATAGACCTGGGGGCCTCCAAGAGAAATTCGGAAAGACCCACAGTTAGCAGCTACCAGGCAGTGATGACCCAGGGCCTGGATAGGGCCAAGACCAAGCTGGGACAAGTGAAGGGACTGAGCGCAAGGGTGGGATCCATCCTGGGCCCCAGTCCATCTCAAAGCTAAGGCCGAGGGAGACCGACCAGTCCCTGCAGCCAGGAGTCCCCACGCCGGGTGAGATGAGCAAGGGATGCCCAGACTGGCACAAGAGCCCCTGAAAGCAAACACCCACAGCTGACAGAGGGCCTTTAGGGTATGCCGAGTGTCCTTCTGAAGCAGGGCTGTGTTTCAGCAGATAAACAGGGAGCCGCACACTGTTAATTAAACTGGGTTAATCACTGCCCACCAGAGGCTCTCACCCCCAGTAGATGCTTCCCTTTTCAATTAGAGGAAGCTTAGCCCAGGCGGTTGTTTGATATCCATGAACACTCCATATACTGCCAGAGACACATTTCCTAAAGAAAGGATGAGAGGTGAGTTAACACGAGTGGTTCCCACACATTTTTAAACAGAAAAGGATGCCACCGGACGTTTGACCTCAAAACTCCACCCTTCAAACTTGAAAACTAAAGCAGACAATGTACTACATTTTCACTTGCTAGGGCGTTTTTACAAACGAAGAGGGCATTGACTCATGGTTGGCAAACGTTCTAAAGAGCCTGTCACTCCATCCAGCCCCCCTGCCCTCGCCCAGTGGCTGAGCGGGAAGTGACAGATGGCATCTGTGTCGACTTCAGCACAGCTTTTGATTCTGTTCCACATGATTTACTCATCAAACCCAAAATAAACAGGCCTCCGCCCCGCAGCTTGGAGGTGGCACGCGGGCGGGCGGCCGGCTTTGGAATTCGCTTTGGAATCTTTATCAGCGGCCCAGCCTCAGCCCGGGGCTCCCGAGGGTGGGGTGTCATGCAGACCCAGGTGACAGGGCCCTTGTCTTCCTCTGGGCCTCGAGAGGCACCTCAGAGAGGTTCTGAGAGGTCAGCGGGGAGAGAGAAGCCAGGCTTCCCAGAGGGGCTGGCCTGGGAGACATTGTGTCCTGGGGACTGTGTAGGCGCCGGCCTGCTTCCAATTTGAGCCTGGAAAGTGCTTTGGGGTGAGGTCAGCCCAGTCTCGAGCCTGAATCTAGAGGAACATGGCCCTGTGGGAAGCAGACGCTGTAGGGAGACACTGGAACAGAGGGGACCCCAGCAACCTCATCACTCTATTTCATTAGGTGCAGAATTAAGGGGTTTGGGAGAAATGAAGGGAGGGAGACTTACCCACGTCCTTTCAGGATGGCTGATTTAACCAGGAATTTCTCCTCCCCCAGTTCAGGGGAGGCAGCACCTGATAGACCCAAGAGCCTGCATGGGGCCCAGGAGCAGTAGCTGCTGTTTGGTCACCAAGTCGTGTCCAACTCTTTGCAACCCCATGGACCACAGCATGCCAGGCTTCCCTGTCTCTCACCACCTCCTGGAGTTTACCCAAGTTCATGTCCACTGAATCAGTGATGCCATCCAACCATCTCATCCTCAGTCACCTTCTTCTCCTGTCTTCAATCTTTCCCAGCATCATGGCCTTTTTCAATGAGTCAGTTCTTTGCATCAGGTGGCCGAAGGATTGGAGTTTCAGCTTCAGCATCAGTCCTTCCAATGAATATTCAGGACTGATTTCCTTTAGGATTGACTGGTATATGTATGTATATACATATCTATATAGATATGTATATATATATATCTTCTTTTTCAGATTCTTTGCCCTTGTGGGTTATTACAGGATATTAAATATAGTTCCCTGTGCCATACAGGCAGTCCTTGTTATTCATCTGTTTTATATATTGTTGTTGTTCAGGAGTGTCTGACTCTTTCACGACCCCTTGGACTGCAGCTCGCCAGGCCTCCCTGTCTCTCACCATCTCCTGGAGTCCACCCAAATTCATGTCCATTGAATTGGTGATGCCCTCCAACCATCTCATCCTCTACCACCATCTTCTCCTTTATATTGTAGTGTGTATTTCTTTCCAACCTTAAATCAGAGATTTAAAATTCACCATCTGAAGCACGCTGCCCCAATTTTTTGGACCCCCCCTAAGAGCCAACTCATTGGAGAACACCCTGATGGTTTTCCCTGAAAGACTGAAGCAAAAGGGGAAGGGAGTGGCAGAGGATGAGATGGTTGGATGACATCACCAACTCAATGGACATGAGTTTGAGCAAGCTCCAGGAGATAGTGGAAGACAGGGGAGCCTGGCGTGCTGCAGTCCATGGGGTCTCAAAGTCTGGGACACGACTGAGAGACTGAACAGCCAGGATAAAGACACAGGTCCTCACCTGCTCTCAGCCCCTGTGTGTTTTGGGTCCCACCATATCTCTCCTTCGTTCACCGTAGGGGCCAGGCTCTTTCACAAGCTCTCCTTGCTCCTGGGAATCCCAGCTCCTTCCTGCTTCACACTAGTCATCCTAGAAGTCTCCGTGTGAACATCCCTTCCTAGGAAGCCTTTCCTGCCCCGTTATTACTTTCCAAGCTCGCCTTCCTTCCCTCAAGCCACTTCCCACAATTGTACCCAAACTGCAACCTGTGTGATCGGACTGTTTACCTTCCTGCTGGGCTGGAGAGGCCCCGTGGGCAGGGAGCTCCCTGCCTATTCACCACCAAACCACCAGCGCTCTTCCTAAGTACCCACAGAGTAGAATAATAAATGCAAGTGTCAAACAAAACTATTGTGCAGAAAATATCAGTGGCTTTCATTGACTTCATGCTAAATCATCAGGGGGATCTTGATGTAGGCAGTGTTAGGAGTCCAGGCCCTGTCACACTGCCCTGGAACCAGCCAGGTCACAGCTGGGACCCTCTAGTTGGGCAATTTTTTTCTTTTTGTAGATAGTATTTGAAATATAATAGGTAGACTGGAAAAGCTCTGCCTTCTGGAGGAGGAATATAATTCACCTCTTTTTCTTTTCTCTTTGTAGATTTTTAAAATTTGTTTGCATGCAATTTTTAAATATTATACTCTATTTACAGTCATTACAGAATACTGGCTATATTCCCCGTGTTGTATAACACATCCTTGAGCCCACCTTACACCCAATAGTTCGTACCTCCATTCCCCCACCCTTATATTGCCCGCTCACTGGTAACCACTGGATTGTTGTCTCTATTTGTGAATCTGCTTCTTTTTTGTTATACTTACTAGTTTGTGGTATTTTTTAGATTCCACCTATAAGTGATATCATACTGTTTGTTTTTCTCTGCCTGACTTATTTCACTTAGTATAATGATCTCCAAGTCCATCCGTATTGCTGCAAATGGCAAAATTTCATTGTTGCTTTTTTTATGGCTAAGTGGTATTCCACGTGTATATATAGATCACATCTTCTTTATCCATTCATCTTATGATGGACACTTAGGTTGCTTCTGTAGGTTGGCAGTTGTAAATAATGCTGGAGTTATTGGGGGTACATGTATCTTTCTGAATTAGTCTTTCTGTTTTTGGGTTTTTTTATATACCCAGGAGTGGAATTGCTGGGTCATACGGTAGCTGTATTTTTAGTTTTTTGAGAAACTTCCATACTGTTATACATAGTAGCTGCACCAATTTTCATTCCCACCAGGAGTACACAAGGGTTCTCTATCCTTCACATCCTCACCAGCATTTGGTATTTATACTCACTTTGCTGATGGCCATTCTGACAAGTTGAGATAATGCCTCATTAGAGTTTCGCTCTAAGGCACTGTTGTCATTTCCTCTAAGGTGTCTGGGACCCTGGTCCTCTTTACCCTCACGCTCTGTCTGGCCCACAGTCTGTGTTCCCTGGAGAATTTGGGGGCAGGCAAGCTTGGGGTGAGAAGCTGCACCCAGCCCCTCACGACACTGGAGGACCGCAAGGCGCCCCACTGTCCTCCGGCTCCCTGAGCAAAGCAGGAGAAGGGGCGGCTGACCTCTCCCTGAGAGACCTGTCCAGGTGCTTCCCAGTCTTAAGCTTCTGTGATTTTCAAATATCTTGGGCTCAATGATCAGGACTCCAAAGAAGGATCGGGGGTGGGTGGGAACACCACAGCCTCATGGCCAGGATCAAGGAAGGTCTGGGAATCGGAGAGAAAACAGCTGACTAATGGAAAAGGCCTGGGAGTTTGGGAGGCCCTGCTGGGCCCCTGGTTAAGAGGAAAGGAAGCCCAGGGAAATTATTTAATGCCAGCATTTCCTAAGCATGACCGCTTGCTTCTTTGAAAGGCTCCCAAGCCAAATCCCTTGCATCGTTCTGTGTCATAAAGAGGGGAGGGAGCTTGCAGGGGCATCTACTCTGCTCACAATGATGACCCTCCAAAGCCTGTCTCCTTCCAGCCCTATCTCTAGAGCTGGGATACGGGGGTTGACATTCGGAAAGACGGACTCAACCTGGAGAATCTAACCCCCAGTGCAGGAGAGATGACCAAGGACTCCATGAAGCCCAGGTCCCCACTGGGCTCCCCTTGCTGGTGGCCTGGAAAGTGTTAGTCACTCAGTTGTATCTGACTTTTTGCAACACCTTGGACTGTAGTCCCCCAGGCTCCTCTGTCCATGGAATTCTCCAGGCAAGAATGCTGGAGTGGATAGCCATTTCCTTCTCCAGGGGATCTTCCTGACCCAGGGATCGAACCCGAGTCTCCTGCAGTGCAGGCAGATTCTTTACTCACCGAACAGGGGCCCAGAATGTCCATTCCAGCAGTGCCCACCGGAGTGGCCAGGCATGTCACCATTCTCCCTAAGCTGTGTTTTTCCTGGAAGGCGAATAAGGAGGCCAGCCTGCCTCTCACCCAGCTGCTCTGAAGTATCGATGGGGTACTGAGCGTAACTGTAAAACCATAATGCTTCCCCACCATCAGACCCGATGAGGCCAGGTAGCAGCACGGTTCCCAGCTGCAGACATAGATTTTTAAAAGCACTAATACCCTCCTCTCTTAATGGGCTGCTGCTCTATGCTTTGAGTTTAGAAAAGTATCAGCCAACTTGATTTCAAGATTGCAAAACAGTGTGGAAATAATCAATGACCTTCCTTTTTCGTAACACAATAGGTTTCTTAAAAGCAAATTGAGTGATTTCTTTTCATATTTGAAGAAATTGAAAGGAATCTTTGGTATTGGGCTGATTTAATAAAGACACAAAGAAAAGATGAGGTTGAAAAGGCTAAAAACAACAAATAAAAACAGCAGTGAGAAAAAGATGGATTGACAGCTAGTGAGGTCCCCGTGACATCCCAGACCTGGAATGTGACTGGCCAGATGAAGGGGTTCGCAGGTAACGAGGCCCTAACTTCAAGGTGAACCCCAAAGGCCCTCCAAGGTCAGCCACACACTCGGCGCCCCCCCCCCCACCCCGGGGTGCCAGTCGCTTTTGTGAATTCCCTGGAAATAGTACGGTTAGAGAACTCCAAGCGAGGAGCATCTGAAACCAATTACAGACTGTGCCAGTTATTTAGGACTTGTGATGTCTCATCCAGCACATTCCTGCCTAAGTCTGCAGGCACCAAGGGTCTGGGTGGCACATTTCAGCTGGCCACTCCCCGGGACCTCCCGTATCAGGTAAAATGAGAACGTCAGGGATGAAGACTCTCCCCAGTCAAGCTCGATTTGCAGCAACAATCCTTCGAAGGAAGCAGCTGCTCTGGCCTTCCAGCCGACAGAGATGTTATTTACTGCAAAACCACGGCAGCACGTTGAGATGCGAGTTAATGTGTGTCTCAGAACAGAGGAAACGCACATGAGCGGTTGGGGCTTTCTTGTTTCAGCTGGATTTTCACTTCACTGGAGAATCCTTTGCTACAGTTGGTGCAAGAAGATAGCAACAAAGGTTCAGCACGTCCGGGGATCCTAGAATCAGCTCCATCACAGAGAGAGCTGGTCCCGTCCTTTCCCTTCACGGTCCCTCATCTAGAAAAGCAAGGACTTCCCTTTGACCTCAGTTTCTCAGACAGATGCTGGCCTGTTCTGCCAACACAGCCCTCCTCCTGGATGACTCCCTTCTTCTGGTCAAATTTGTTCCTTCGTTTTTATTTATTTCCTTATTTTGGGCTGTGCTGGATCTTTATCACTGTGAGGGCTTTTCTCTAGTTGCAGCAGGCGGTGGCTTCTCTCTGGTTACGGTGCCCAGGCCTCTCACTTCAGTGGCTTCTCTTTTTGCCGAGCACAGGTTCTAGAGCACAGGCTCAGTAGTTGCGGTTCTTGGGCTTACTTGGCTCTCGGCACGTGGGATCTTCCCAGATCAGGGATTGAACCTGTGTCTCCTGCATCTTTCCTGAATTCTTTACCACTGAGCCACCAGGGAAGTCCCCTTTCCTTCATTTTATGCATCAACGTTCTTTCCATTGTATCTTTGCAGAGACAGGTTTCTGTCTTGCCTCATCTTTACGTATTTCCAAGAAACAAGACTGAAACCTGCCTTTCCCTTTCATAACCCGAAGGACACTCTCACTATTTGACATTCTTTGTCCCCTAAGAATAATTTAGGGGAGCCCAACACAGCTGATCTTAATGAAAGAAGCAGGGAAAAAATATTCCAAACAAACGCACATCAGTCGTCTCCAACAAAGGAGCAGACTCTGTGGTCCGGAAGTCTTCCAGGACTGCCACCCCTCTCACTGGCCTGGTGAGCTGGCAGGATCAGACACGCAGCCCTCAATCTTGATGGTGAGAGCTGCCATCCGAATAACGCAGAGCCCCTTGCTAGCTCAGTTGGTGAAGAATCCGCCTGCAATGCGGGAGACCTGGGTTCGATCCCTGGGTTGGGAAATCCCCTAGAGGAGGGCATGGCAACCCATACCAGTGTGCTTGCCTGGAGAATTCCATGGACCGAGGAGCCTGGGGGTGGAGGTAGGGGCTACAGTCCATGGGGTCGCAAAGAGAAAGAGTCGGACAGGACTGAGCAACTTTCACTTTCACTTTCCTGCAAGCCGGGACCTGCCTGGATTTGGAGCTCTGTGTGTGAGTCAGCCCCTGACGCATGGTTTGCTTTGGCCCAGCAACACTTACCTGCAAGCTTGCACAATTCACTCACAGGACACAGGCACACTGGTGCAAACTGAAGAGGCAATGCCAACCAGAGTCAGAAAGAGTAATCTTTCCCCTTTTCCCTTTAGAGCCGAAGCTGTTAGGGTCCTGAGTGTCCTGGCCTTTAAGGCATGCAAAGATGCTACCTGCTATGCAGAATTGCTTTATGGAGAGTACGGTTTGGAGGAGTTACTAAAATGCATTGATTTAGAAAGACGCAAACTCCTGATAGTGGTAAAGAACCTGCCTGCCAACGCAGGAGACATAAGCAACACAGGTTAGATCCCTGGGTCAGGAAGATCCCCTGGAGGAGGGCGTGGCAACGCACTCCAGTATTCTTACTTGAAGAATCCCCATGGACAGAGTAGCCTGGTGGGCTACAGTCCATAGGGTCGCAAAGAGTAGGACACAACTGAAGCAACTTAGTACCCACACGCACAAACTCCTGATCATAATTTTGTGAATTTTGCACTTCATTTTTTGATCCAAATGGCAACCCACTCCAGTATTCTTGCCTGGAGAATCCCATGGACAGAGGAGCCTGGTAGACTACAGTTCACGGGGTGGCAAAGAGTCGGACACGACTGAGTGAGTTCACTTACTTTCACTTTTTAGATCCAAAATAAAGTTATCTTGGGGTATATACTTTCAACAATCAGCTTCCAACAGTTCTTCCTTCCAGTGACGTTGTATCCTGAGTAGGAGCGCCGTTCCACAAGCTCAGGGAAATTTGTCCCTCCCTTCCAGGCTGTCCTTAGCACCACACTCTCTGCCAACAGCCTTCCTTGTTAGCTGGAACTTGTTAGTTGGCAGTTGTTAGCTCCATGGTAATTAACCTCCTCCAGGGCATCTTAGATGGCCACCAAATGTCAAGAAACTGTAACCTTGTCCTTTTTTAAAAAGTCATCGTATTATTCTAGGAGGGCTTCCCTGATGGTTCAGTGTTAAAGAATCCGCCTGCCAACACAGGAGACATGGGTTTGATCCCTGGGTCAGGAAGATCCCCGGAGGATGAAATGGCTACCCACTCCAGTATTCTTGCTTGGAGAATCCCATGGATGGAGGAACTTGATATACTGCAACTAAACAACAACAGCAACGTTATTCAGGAAGAATAAAAATGTGTATCACCAAAATCTAACAGTAATCCAAGTAACCCCCAGTGGCCAGAAGTTAGTGCAAGCCTCTGAAATCTCTGATTATGAAATTGTACATCAATATACGCAAGTGGATCAGTTCTTCAGAATTAGTTCTTAGGAAGACTATTCATAAAGTTTTATAAGCCTGACTTAGAGACAAGTAAATGGAAAGTCACAAAGATCTAATAGCAATGGAAATTTGCACTAATGTATTTCTTTAAATCCTCTACAACCTTTGAAGACGTTATCCTGTGACCTAAGAATGATACTTGCAGATAATCTTGAAACAACAAATGTCTATGCCCTGAACTGAAGCATATGTTGATTTACCCCTTTGGTGATAATATCTATGAATTCTGTAAATCATTCACATTCTTAAAGCTATTATGTTGTAATAGACCACCCAGCTTGATGAATACAAGATTTTAGCTGGAGGAAAAATAACAATTGTGGTTGGAGGCTAAATTCCATTCCAGAAGCTCAGAGCTGAGGACCCTCTTCCAGCAGGGTGGGCACTGACGGGGTGGGGGAGGGAGAGTCTTGGACTGCAGTAGGTTTTACGCATCCAGGCACCCTTGGCAATGACACCAGGAGCTTCCCCATCCCCCGGGCTTGTGTGAATGCTCTATTCATCCCTATTCTTCCAGGCAATTGGCCAAAGTTCATTGCCGAGTAGGAATCTGGGGCAGACACCAAAGGAATATACTTAAAGCAAAAAAACTCAGAAAAAAGCTCAACAAGCTGCAACTTTCTGCAATTGCACTGTGTTTTTGTGTGTTTTTTTTCCCCCAGAATGAAGGGATTTCCCCACTTTTGCATATTTGACCATATTATGTTTTGTTCTACTGTTTTTGGCACAGACAGAAGAATCCAGGGTCTCATTAACTCACTGATAAACGCACGAGGCCCCTCTCCTTTGTCTGCTGGCCAAGGGGGCTGGTCTGAGGGCTTGGGTGCTGATTCAAGCCTCTGCCATGGTCATTCTGCCCCGGAAACGGTCAGCAACTTCATATTTGTGGTCGAAAGGAAGCGCTTAAGAAACGTCTGTAGCTAATGAAGTGCAGCTGATACACAGAAGCATTTGTGAATGGGAAGGATCCGTGGTTTTTTCCAAAGCATTTCTGAAATGTGAAAACATTGCAAGTATTAGGTGCTTTCTGGGACAATGTGGGGAGCGAATCTGGTAGTCTGGCGTTCTTTCACGTAGCTGAGGAAGTCAAGGTACAGTAATTTAGTAATCTGAAACAAATTAAAAACCAGAGCTGCAGAGGGCAAAAAACAATGAGAGAATCCTCAGCTCTCGGGACTTTGGCAAAAAAAAAAATCTGCATTTTAAAACCATGACAGAAGTGAGAAGGGGCAGGAATGGTGACCCAACAGGCAGGATCAGAGTCACAAACTGTGAACCCAGGTCGAAGCTCGATTTTCCCCATCTTTACCCATGAACTTGGGTCTTTATAGTTGAATAGAGCTTTTAAAGAACTGGGTATGTGTCCCCCAACAGAGCTGGGATGAAAATAAATCTCCTCCTTTCTGCTGATGACACAGTTTTATGACCATGAACTAAGAATGACCTCAAAAGATCCAACCGCAACCAGGAAGAACTTCTCAAGTTGAATTACTCCAGACCCTAAGGTCACTCACTGTCTTTGCAGACACTCTTCAAAACCCAACGATAGTCACTCAATAAGTTCACAGGCAATTCAACATGTCCAAGTCAGTTATCCCCGTGAGTTCCCAACATCCTCAGCTGTTTCAGCACGTGGAAGAGAAAGGATCTCCAAGTTCTCCTGGGCCCTTCAAAGTCAAGCAGTGGTTTATACTATCTCTGAAGACATTTCAGGCCTCACAGTCTCTGCTGTTGTTCAGTAGCTCAGTCCTGTCCAACTCTTTGAGACCCCATGGACTGTAGCATGCCAGCCTTCCCTGTCCTTCGCTGTCTCTCAGAGTTTGCTCAAACTCACGTCCATTGAGTCGGTGATGCCATCAAACCATCTCATTCTCTGTCTGAGCTTTTATTAAAGACCAGATCTAAAGTTAGAGCCATTCCAAAGATGAGGAAAATCTTAGATTCTGCCTGGCACCGCCTTCCCCAGGTTGGGGACAGCAACCTCCTTCTCAGGGTTGGGAGGAGGGGATCAGTCCTGTGCCCCCCCCACCCCCCACCCACCCCAGATCCTGGATTCCCAAGGGCCTGACCCTGCTGTCCACCATCCACGTGGAGCTGCACATCTCTGATCCAAACAAGTCCCAGCCAGACGGGAGGATATCTTGGATTGGATCCATGTTTTCCTTCCTTTCTCCTGCTCCTCTCCCATTCTTTCTTTGCATTCAGTTAGAATATCTTTATTCTTAGATTAGAAAAATCTTTGCATTGAGTTAGAGTATCATAGGTTACATACTTGGACCACATAAATCTCACCTCGTCCAGAATCTTATTTACTGAGTTAACTTCTTACTGTGCTCTGGCCTTTTATCAAGGTTTACACTAAGAAAAAAGTCATAAGAAAACAGCTCTTGGGTTTCTTATAAAAACACTGTTTACACCTCTTCTCATTATGTTATCTCATGTTTTCTCACAGTTGAAGTCCAGGTCAATTTTTTATTTTAATAACTCACAGACAGGAAACCTTTAGTCAACCCCGAGGAATTGAAATACTTCCTATATTCTGATCATGGAAACCGTGACATAACTTTTCGCCATTTTTCCCTCTTTCTTCTGGGATGCTCAAAATTAATTTAATGTTTATTCCAACTGTATTGCCCATTCTCCTGTACCTGTTTTCTTCTTCCTCTTTCTGGTTCCTACTCTCTATTTTGCTATATGGTGAATTGCGGAAGGGGATATAGGCCCTATATCAGACCCCATCTTTTGAAAACAGATAATGCATCATTTTAAAAAATTTATTGAAACATAATTGATTTACAATATTGTGTTAGCTTCAAGTGTACAGCAAAGTGATTCAGTTTTACATATATATATTATATGTACTTTTTCATATTCTTGTCCATTATAGGTTATTATAAGATGCTGAGCTTTGTTCTCTATGCTATGGAGCAAGTCGATATTGGTTACCTGTTTTATATACAGTAGTGTATATATTTTAATCTGAAACTCCCAATTCATCCTTCCCAGCTCTTCCCTCTTTGGTAACCATAAATTTGTTTTCTATGTCTGTTAGTCTATTTCTGTTTTGTAAATAAGTTCATTTGTATCATGTTTAAATTTCACAAATAAGTGATGTTGTATGATGTTTGTCTTTCTCTTTTACTTCACTTAGTATGATAATCTCTAGGTCCATCCATGTTACTTTAAATTTCATTCTTTATTTATGACGGAATAGTATTCCACTGTGTATGTAGACCACATCTTCTTTATCAATGTATCAACTTCTTTATCTGTTGATGGACAGTAGGTTGCTTCCATTCTTGACTACTGTAAACAGTGCTGCTATGAACATAGGTGTGCATATATCATTTTTAATTACAGTTTTGCTCTTTTCCAGATGTATTCCCAGGAGTGGGATTACTGGATCATATGCCGACATTATGAACCTCCGTATCGTTCTCCATGGTGGCTGCATAATTTTTGCATCTTTAAAGTATCCATTCACAGAAACTTAGATGTATGCACCTGGTGGTGAGAAAGGGCCACGTGACTTGGAGGAGGAGGCCTCTTTCAGGCCTTTCCTCCAGGGGATTTGCTGTCGGCTCAACCAGAGGAAAAGAGCTCTGCTGTCGTTAACTGTTCACTTTCCTCATCATGTATGCCCGAAGCATATCCAAGATCATTTTTGCTCCTTGAGCTAAATTCATGATGGAGCTCATGAGTGCATGTTTGCTTCCGGAACCTCCTGAGCCAGGGACCCAGGCTGCTCCTGGCTGCAGTGACGCCTGCTCACACCCCATGCAAGCTATTCCTCCTTCCCAGTGGTTTGCAGACCTTCAAACGGATGGGCAGAACTCTGCAGGGCCTTCCTGGCAACAGCACTCACTCAAATGCCATGACCAGGACTTGCCTGCAGTAGATCAGCCTTTGGAGTCACATTGCTATTCTTCTGGGAAATACTGATATTTTTTACCCTTAAAATATTACTGTTCACAAATTCCATCAAAGCAATTGCGTTCTTAGTAGATTATGGAATGTCTTGGATGTAAATATATTTGTTGAAAGTCATTTTCAAAAAAAAATTCAGGAGAAAAATGGAATCAGTTCCTAAAATAACCTCTACTAAGATTCCAGGAAGCTATGCATGAAGGCTCCTCTAGGAAGTGAGGGTGTGGGGGTGGGAGGCAGGCGGAAGAAACAGAAAGGCTTATCATGAGCAGAAAACCACACTGCAGTATCAGAAATGCATCCTGAGGTTCAGGTCCTCTTCATCTCAAAGAGAGAGGTCCACAGGAAGGGGTCATGGTACATATTTCTAATTGCACAATAAGTCCAATCAAATGTCACCACCAAGAGACTCATTAAACAAAATGACTTGGGAAAGTAAAAAAGCGAAAGCATCTATCAGTCATGAAGCAAAATGAAAACAGGGGCGGGGATACAATCACATAGAAGGCATTACTTGGTTATTTTATGCTAATTAAATATAAATTCCAAGATGGAGACACCACAGGCACAAACCTTCACTTTTCATGACTCGCACTCACTTATAGAAACACAGCTGATAAAAGAAAAGTTAACCCACCATTTTCATTTGTCAAAAGGCAAGGAAAAAGCAATAGACACTCACTTGGAGGATAAAGCCCCCTCTACATGGGGCAAGAGGTTTGAAGGGGGTCCTGAGGGGGTCAGACTTCCCTGCTTCATCCCCCCGACCAGGCAGGGGCTGTGAAGTGGGTACACATTTCTGTACTGAGGGGTAGGGTGACTTTGAAAACAGAATTACGGTTCTGTAGGGGAAGAGTCGGTGCTCTGGAAAGTTGTTTTCCTGGTGGGCAAATGAAGAGAATGTGCCTCAAGAGTGAAGTTCTAAGGGACCCTCTTGGGCTCTGGCCACCCCTAGATCTAACCCGCCTCCCTCCTCTCACCTTGGGGGGTGGGGGTCTCACCCATTTACCTACCTTGCAGGGAGTCTCAGGGGAGGGAAGTCAGGTCCAGAGAACACCTCCCACAGGAGAGTCTCGGGCTGGGGGTGGTGAGGGGGGGTCGGCTCAGCATGGGTGGGTGCCTCATGGCAGGAGGGCAGTTTCAGAATTTGTGTCCAACTAAATGGATTTAATATCTTCCTACAGACCAGTGTGTGTACAGACCAAGTTCCCTTTTTGGTCTTCACTTTCCAAATCCCTGACTTACGTCAAAGTAATTTTATAACAAAAGGAGCAAAGAGAGCATGGTAATACACTTAATGAAAAATTAAAAGAAGAAGAAGAAGAATGATGTTTGGAATGTGTTAGTCGCTCAGTCGTGTCCCACTCTTTGCGACCCCATGGACTGTAGCCTGCCAGGCTCCTCTGTCCATGGGATTCTCCAGGCAAGAATACTGGAGTGGGTTGCCATTTTCTTCTCCAGGGGATCTTCCTGACCCAGGGATCGAGTTCATGTCTCATCTGTCTCCTACATTGGCAGGAGGGTTCTTTAACACTGAGCCAGGGTTACGAGCTAAAAGAAATTGTTTCCCTACCTAACTGGCTGGAGTTAGCTGACAGAGTGTGCCCAGACTAGTTTGGAGAAGAGGGGAAGTGTTAGTCACTCAGTCGTGTCTTACTCTTTGCGACCCCATGAGCTGTAGCCCACCCGTCTCCTCTGTCCATGGAATTTCCCTGGCAAGAATACTAGAGTGGGTTGTCATTCCCTTCTCCAGGGGATCTTCCCAACCCAGGGATTGAACCCAGGTCTCCTGCATTGCAGGTAGACGCTTTACCATCTGAGCCACCATGGAAGCCCATAATAATAATGATAATAGAGGTCGAATTTACTAAACCCTAAATCCCTCCAGTGGCTTCCCACCTCTTTCAGAGTAAAAGTCAGAGTCCTTCTGGAGTCCGCCAGCTCCTCAGTTACCACCTCAGTCTTTCCTGCTGCTCTTCCCCACGCCATCCCCTCTGGGCACTAGTCTCCGCCCTTCCTTCTGCCTGGAAGGCTCTCCTGAAGACCTTCCCATGGCTCCCTGCCTGGCTTCCTCACCCATGGCTGCCATGTCTGAAATCATATGCTTCCCCAGTACATGCACACAACACACTGATATTTTTCCTTCTCAAATCCTCTAGTCTTCTCCTTAGCATTCAGCACCATTCAACATTTTACACTCCTTAGTTGTTTATTTTGCTTGTATTTTTTATCCCCAACCCTGTTGGAAGACAAGCTCCATGGGATGAAGGGAAGAAGGGATGCTGCCTGGTTTCATCTCACTTTTTTCCCCACCACTGAATTCCCAGCTGCCTAGAGCAGTTCTCAGGCTTCTTTGGTGGCTCAGACAGGAAAGAATCCACCTGCAGTGCAGGAGACCTGGGTTCAGCTCCTGGGGTGGGAAGGTCTCCTGGAGAATGGTGTTCTCAGCACTTGGCCTCCTGCGTGTGCGTACTAAGTCCCTTCAGTCATGTCCGACTCTTTGTGACCCAATGGCAACACTCAAAAACTACATGTTGAATGAAAGAAGACACGTACTGTAGACCGCAGACTCATAGGTACATCCTTGTTGTCATCACAACCAGCCACTTAGAACTCTGTTTTCTTTCCCACTGAATTTTTTGATGCAGAAAGCCATGATTTTAGAATGGAAATACAGTGCCTGAGAATCAGAGAGAAGCTGGTTCTCATGATCTCATTGACCCGACCCTGTGACACTCAGGTAATTCCCTCAAACTTCCCTGAACTGTTCCTCACTCAACTGTAAATAACTATTATAAAAATAATAGCTATCACTTTTGAGCACTTACTAACACATCAGACACTGTGCTAATAACCTCCTGAGGTTCTGGAGGAAGCTCAGGTGAATATTGTTATTATGCTGAGCTCTACAGATAAGGAAACGAGCTCTCAGAGACAGTAAGTCCTTTGCCCAAGGCCACAGCAAAGCTTGGTTCAAGCCCAGAGAGTCGTATTCCAGTGTCCAGCAGAAGCAATTGCAGTTTTGCATTCTTGAACTGTGCCATTTGACATTGCAATACATTCTTAAATAAATGTGGCTATGTTATACATAATTTTAAATACATATTTCTTTTTTTTTTTTTTTTTTTGCTAATGACTTATTACTTGCTATTTATTTCATAAGTATTTTTGGCTATGGAAATGATGTTAGACAAAAAGTAAATTCAAGCAATTTTCTTCTTTGAGTTCAAAACTGGTTATAAAGCAGTGGAGACCATGCGTAACATCAACAACACATTTTGCCCAGGAACTGCTAACAAATGTATAGTGCAGTGGTGGTTTAGGAAGTTCTGCAAAGCAGATGAGAGGCTTGAAGATGAGGAGTATAGTGGCTGACCATCAGAGGTTGACAATGACCAACTGAGACCAATGACTGAAGCTCATCCTCTTACAACTACATGAGTGCCGTGCTGTGTTTATTCGCTCATTTGTGTCCAACTCTTTGTGACAGCCCACCAGGCTCCTCTGTCCATGGGGATTCTCCAGGCAAGAATACTGGAGTGGGTTGCCATGCCCTCCTCCAGGAGATCTTCCCAACCCAGGGATCGAACTCAGGTCTTCTGCATTGCAGGTGGATTCTTCACCATCTGAGAAACCAGGGAAACCCAACTACATGAGAGAAGTTGCCAAAGAACTCACTGTCAACCATTCTATGTTCATTCAGCATTTTAAGCAAATTGGAAAGGTGAAAAAAGCTCGGTAAGTGGGTGCCTCATAAGCTGACCATAAATTTAAAAAAATCCTCATTTTGAAGTGTCATTTTCTCTTATTCTGTGCTACAAAAATGAACCATTTCTCGATTAGATTGTGATATGCAATGAAAAGTGGATTTTATATAACAACCGGTGATGACCAGCTCAGTGGTTGGACTGGGAGGAAGCTCCAAAGCACTTCCCAAAGCCAAACTCGCACCACAAAAATGTCCTGGCCACTGTTTGGTGGTCTGTTGCCAGTCCACTATAACTTGCTGAAACCCAGCAAAAACCATTACCTCTGAGAACTATGCTCAGCAAATCAGTGAGATGCACCAAAAACTACAATGCTTTCAGCCAGCATTGTTCAACAGAAAGGGCTCAGTTCTCCATGACAACTCTCAACCATATACTGCACAACCAATGCTTCAAAAGTTGGATGAACTGGGCTACCGAGTTTGGCCTCATCCTCCATTTTCAACTGACCTCTCACCAACCAACTACCACTTCTTCAAGCATCTCAACTACTTTTTTTCAAGGAAAACACTTCCACAACAAGCAGGATGCAGAAAATGCTTTCCAAGAGTTCCTTGAATCCCGAGGCATGGCTTTTTACCATACAGGAATGAGCAAACTTCTTTCTCATTGGCAAAAATGTGTTGATTATAATAGCTCCTATTTTGATTAATAAAGATGTGTTTGAGACTATATAATGATTTAAAATTTGCTGACCGAAACTGCAGTTATGTGTGCACCAACCTAATTCTAGACCACATGATTTCCCCGGGAAAGGAGGCATTTGAGTTAAGATCTCTCCAGCTGTCAGGGTTTCTCTCTGCCCACCCTTCCAACTACCAACTCATCCATCCACCCACCAGCCTATCTGCCATCCATCCACCCATCCTTCTAGCTATATCTATCCTCCCACCCACTTACCATCCCACCTACCCACCCACCCACCAATCCATCTGTCATTCATTCATTTCTTCATCCACCCACCCTCTACCAGTCCATCTGTCATCTATCCATTCATTCATCCATCCACCCATCCCTCAATCTATATCTAGCCACCCATCCACTTATCCCACTTACCTACCCTCCCACCTACCTAACCACCCACCAATCCATCTGTCATCCATCCCTTCCTTCATCCATCCACCCATCCGTCTGCCCATCTGCCTGTCCATTCATCTATCCACTCTCTTACCTGCTGACCTGAGGAATTTCACTTACAGATAATTTAGCGAAGCGTCTTTCCAGCCCAAGAAGGCACTGACAATGCATGTCCTACTAGCATTCAGTTACTGGCGACACCTTTGGACTCAAAGAATGGTACTTTGTGACTGCATTAGATACACAAATTACTTGGAATTTGAGATGACAGAAAACTGGCCAGAAAAACAAGCAAGCAAACATGAAATCCATCAAGAAACACAAGAGCTAGTAGTTGGCGGGTTGGGGAGCAGAGGGGAATAAAACGTATTTTCTAGTACAGACAATTTGGGGACTGTCTTCAATGCCTTCAGATGTATTCAATGCTTGAATTTTTCAAAAACTGAGGATTTGATGGGCAGAAACACAAAATGCAGTTTAAAAGGACAAATAAAAATCATTAGCATCCTCTGTAAGTATTTCCTGCAGACAGCAATGAACGTGTGCCCCTTTCTCCAGCTTGCCCTGCGTGCTCTGGGGAGCCCCCAAAGTCAAGCCACACAGCTCCCGTCTTTGGGGAGCCTGTGTTTCTTGGGGAAGAGATAAAAACATTATTTTGACAAGAAAACATGGTGGACATGGGTGTGAAGAAGTTATACAGGTGTCAAGGGTAATGAAGTTTACTTGTCGGGAAGGTTGGGTCCTGGGTGTGTACAGAACAATGGAGGGGTCTTCTCAGGAGACAGGAAGCCCTAAGGTAAGCCTTGCTCGTCACTCAGAGAGGAAAACCCGGCTCCCTGAGAGGCTGAACAGTCACACCCTGCCTGATGGCATCTTCGCCAGCCTTGCCCTCACCAACAGCAGAAGCCTGGGGAACTACCCTCTCCTCCCCACCCCCACCAGGCTCCCTGTCATCATGCAGTTGACCTTCAAGCCTGAAGGCGGGGCGCCCACTGCACCCTCACTCTGGGAACCTGGACGCAGGCCTGGGGGAGCTGAGACCTGCCCTGCACCAGGGGTCCTGGTACTTACTCAAGTGCAGCATCCACTCCATGCCCAGGGCTTCAGCTGTATTTGCTGACATTTTAGTTCACCTGTTTTTCAACCCTTCGCCAAATTATCATCAGATCTTGCTGAACGAGCACTCTGGGGCTTGTAATATTATCCTCACTTTCTTTGGTGCAAACATTTTTTATTCTTTCACAGTAAACGGGTACTATGAGAGGATGCACTTAGATATTTTCCCTACAGTTCAGACTTGGAGTTCCTTAAGGGCTGGAGTCTTGATCTCTTCTTGGGACCCATGGCCTGAGACACTCTGGCTCTTAGAGGGCATGTTATTGATGTGTGTATGTGCATGTGTGCATTTAAAACAGCTTTGTTGAGATTTATATGCCATACAATTCATCCATTGCAAGTGTACAATTCAATGCCTTTTAGATTTATAGATCACTATAGTCAATTTTAGAACACTTTCATCATCTCAAAAAAATGATCCTGTATTCTTTATTATCAACACCCCTTCCTCTTATGCCTCCAGCCAGTAATAACCACTAATCTTTCTTTCTCTATGGATCTGCCTATTCTGGACATTTTGTACAAATGGAATCATGGAATTTGTGGTTTATTTGCCACTAGTTTCTTTTGCTGAGCTTGTTTTCAAGGTCCATCCATGTTGGATTGGTATCCCTTTTTATGGTTGAATATGGATATTCATATGGATAGACCACATTTTGTTTATCTGCTTTTTAACTGATAGACACTGGAATTTTTTTACTTTCTGACCATTATGAGTAATGCTGCTATAAAAGTATTTTTATACTTTTTAGGTGTATATATATATTTTTATACATACATTTTTGGGTGAATGTAAGTTTTCATTTCTCTTGAGTGGATACCCAAGGGTGTAATTACTGGGTCATGCGGTAACTGTTTCACCTTTTAAAGTATCTTTATGTTTAGCTAACTTTTGTATTCCAAAGTAGCTGCACCATTTCATACAGTGGGTTCTCACTTGCCCTCATTCTCGCCAACACTGATTATCATCTGATACATAGATATGTCCTGAGTGATGTCCTAGGGATGACAAAGGTTGAGAGACTCCTGCAGGATGTAAGAAGCAAGTTCAGACTCTAAGTCGGGGTTCATTCCCTTTCGTGCAGATCCAGCTTGGCCGTGTGAGAGTGAGAGCCCGTCGGCTTTCTACCGTGAGTTGGTTCCCATCTTGAGAACGTGCCAGACCTTGCTCATCTTACCATTCCTCGTCTTCTGACCCCACTACGTCCATCCTCTTTCCTCGGACTTCGATTCACCATTCAAGGCTTCCTGCTTTCAAAACCTCATGTCATGCATGCAAGTGTGGGGCAGCCCTCCATGGCACCCACACACAAGGTCAGTCCCACATGTGACTGGCCCCAGAAGGACACGGGGAAAGCACCGACCCACAGCTGCAGTCCCAGCCCAGCCTGATTAACCGGCAAGGTGAGTCTCCCCGTCTGATCCACACAGCTCCCCCCAAACCCCGCGCCACAAACACAACCATTCATGGAGAACGAATGAGCAATACTGAAAGTCAGTGAATGCTGTCTTCTGAACAGACAGCAAACAACAGCTCCTTACCAGGGTGAGGTCTGAGAGGCTCCAAGAGGAGTGAGGGCCACAGGGTTACCTGTAACTTTCAGGTACTGACCAGCTCCGGTGAGCGCCTGCATCCATTCCTGCAGTCACCGTGCGGGAGCGGAGGGTGGGGGCCAGCGGGCAACCTCGGAACCACATGTTCTATCCCAGTCCACCTTACGGAAATCAGCAGAGATCGCTGAATGAATTATTTTGCACAAGGAACACAAATGTTCAGGACTTGAATATCAGCTCAAACTGTGGATCGTATTTCCTCTTTTAAAAGCCATTACTGGGGATAAATTCTTTTTGGAATCATCATTTTATAACTGACTTCTGGTTTCACTAGTCTCTTGGCACAGACAAAAATTACAAAGGAACCTCGCCTGGCACCCTCGCCTGTGGTCCCGCCGTGACCAAGGCCACCTGCCACAGAGCGGCACTAGGAAAGTGAGGAATCTAGAAACAAAGCAAACAGTCTTAATCCATGAGAAAACTTTATCACAGCTTTTCCCAAGAAATCTCGCTTAGAGTGTAATACCGCAGGACGGTAATAGGTATTAAATAACAAAAGAGTCCTGGGCCCAAACAAGCTTGTAAATCACCAATTAAGCCCAGTTTAAAAAGGTTTATTTACTGCAGCATTTTTTGGGGGGTGGTTTTTAATACTGCAATGTGAATTATGAATCTCCAGGAGGAGAGTGTAACATGCAATATTTCCCAAACTCATGTGACCACAGAAACCATATTTTCAAACTCAACTAGGGGACTGTGTGTCTACATGTCCCCATTATGTAGTATAGCAGGATGTAAAAACCAGAGATGGAGCGAAGTTCACACTTTCCAAGGGGGAGGATGAAAGCCCATAATCCTCGTGCTCAAATCTCAGCCCAGCTCGTTTATTTGCCCTCAATCACATGATCAGATAACACATATCCTGCTATTCTACTGTTTGAAGAATGCAGATTCACTGTTTTTGTAAACCTCATGTGGCATCATTGAACTAATGTGTGTTTTAATTTGTTTGTTTCAAAGACCTTGTTTCATAAAGAAACAGATTTTTCCCACAGTGAATTTTACAGTATTCTTTCCCACCCTGGGTTTTCTGTAAGACTATTCAGAGGTGGAACACTGGAAAATGCCCTTGTAACTGAGAGGGCCCAGCCACAAGGCCACTATGGCCATGAGGTATCATTCCCAGGAAGGCAGACGGACAGCTGTCAGCACACCAGACAGGCTTGGCTTTCCTTCGCGAAGAACAGGGGGCGAGGCGGTGATCTCAGCCAGAGTGTGCATCTCGGTGCTAACTGCCAACGTGACAGCCTCAGAGGAACTCCAGTGGGTCCCAGCTGCCAAGAAGGCTTCCGTTCTGATCAACCCAGAGAATTCCACGTGAAGAAACATGGAATTTTGTGAAAGGGATGAAATTGGTAGACGACACAAAACTGGAAAGAGCATTTAATATTATAGCATTTGGCACAAGTGTGTCGGTCTTCTGGGATTGTCATAGCAAAGCGCTGACCACGTAGGGGCTTGGAACAGCAGGAGTTTCTTCTCTCTCATTCTGGAGGCCAGAGACCCAAGATCAAAGGTTGGCAGGGCCTTGCTCCTTTTAAAGACCCAGGGAGGGTCCTCTTGCTTCCACTAGGTGGTGACCCTCACCTTAGGCCTGAAGCTGCCTCATTCCAGGTCCAGTGACATCCCCCTCTGTCTGTCCCTCTTCTTCTAAGAACACTGATCATTAGATCACGACCCACCCTTCTTCGGGGTGACCTCATCTTGACTTCATTATACCTGCAAAGAGCCTATTTCCAAGTCAGGTCACATTCACAGGCACAGGGGTGGGGATTTGAAGGTCTCTTTAGTGGGGACATAATTCAACACCATGACCAAGAGAAAGCCTCTAGAAATCTTGGTAACTAGAAAAAAGGATTGAAAATACATGAAGAAATTTAAAAGTGATCATTTAAAGATCTATCCTTGGGTTCGAACATACACCAAAACATGTACACAGTAAAACAGATTCAACTGGAAGAAACATGCATGTGAAAAATTTTATGTATGTTGGTCAACTGCAAAGTTCCTGTGAGATGTCTGCAATGAGCTAGTGAAATGCCAGCTGGTCATGAGTATGGTGTCTAGATCAGAGGCCATGGTTACCTCGGCCCCACTCCAGAAAGTGCAAACCCAAAGTGCAAACACCAGACCCCAAGAAGGCAGGCTGACCTACATGAGAAGGAAATCCCAAAATGAGGGGATATGTGTGTACGCATGGCTGATTCACTTGGCCGTACAGCAGAGACCAACACGACATTGTAAAGGAACTATACTCCAATAAAAATTAATTTAAAAAGAAGAAGGCAGTCTGGAGGGTGTTCAGAGGGCATCTCCGGGGAAGTCCAAACTCCAGGATATATATGAAATGAAAGGGAAAATGAGTAACAATGGGGGAGAAAAGACTTAAGGAGAATAAGAGAACCGTCTTCAAATACTTGATGGGCAGACTTGTAGAACAACTTTGAACTCATTGTTTTTCAGCCTTTGGGCTAAGATCAAGTGTAGCATGGGGACTTCCCAGGTGGCACAGTGGTAAAGAATGTACCTGCTGATGCAGGAAGCACCAGAGACTTGGGTTCAATCCCTGGGTCAGGAAGATCTCCTAGAGAAGGAAATGGCAACCCACTCCAGTATTCTTGCCTGGAAAATCACAAGGACAGAGGAGACTGGCGGGCTACAGTCCATGGGGTCACAAAGTCAGACACGACTGAGCATCTGAGCACCAAAACCTTTATGGTTAGTGGTAATGCGGAGAAAGGTTAGTGGTAATGGGGAGGTGGGTGTGAATTTAATATACAGCCCAGTTTTGGGGCTGCCAACATGGAAGAACATTCAGGTGGAAGGCGGGTGAGTCCTCTCGTGGGATCCATGAAAAGAGGACCTCCACCCGGAGACCCCGTCCTTCTCGGTTTCAGGAAAGAAGAAAACATCGAGTGGAGCTGGGACGCCTTCCAGCTTTGCCCAGAAAGGCTCCGGTTCTGTTTGCACGCTGATGAGCTCCCCCAGAGGAACCCACCAGATGCCAGGGTGATGGTCCCAGGACCCAGGGGGAACCAGCATAATCCACCTGAGATAGCAGGTCTCCATTCTATCCTAGAGACCTTTATCAGTGAAGATGGGGTCAGAGACTGTATTCCAACAATCCACTTTTAGTACCTGTGGCTGCCAGGAAATTCAGCTGAATCTTGTTAAATTCAATCTTGTTAAAATCAATTTGACAGCATCCCTCAAAGCTGGAACCCTAGGGCTCAGTGCTGCCAATGGGCTGAAAAAATCTGGCCACCCTCCTGGTAACCTGAGAGAGGGTTTGGGAGGGGTGAGGATGGAGGTTCAGGTAGGTATGCAGGGCACAGTGGGGATTTCTAGCTCTGCCTTCATAGATGGCCAGGTGCCCACAGTTCTGTAAATGATGAATATTTTCAAATACATATGTTCATGCATAAGTACATACATGCACTGAATCATTCACTCATATCTGACTCTTTGCGACCCACGAACTGTAGCCCACCAAGCTCTTCTGCCCATGGAATTTCCAGGCGAGAATACTGGAGTGGGTTGTCATTTCTTACTCCAGGGGATCTTCCCAACCCAGAGATTGAAACAGTGACTCTTGCATCTCCTGCATTGGCAGGCGGACTTTTACCACTAGAGCCGCCTGGTAAGCCCCGTGTACACACACACATACATACATGATCAGCTGTATCCACCTGAAGGTTATCGCAGGCAATGTTACCTGTTTTACACATTAGGATCTTGGATAACAGTTTTGTTTGCTGCTTAAGTTTTAAAAAAAGCAATTTAGTCCTAGACAAATGGACTGAATCAAGCCCTGTGAAACACAGCAGTGTGCTAAATACATGATGGGGAAAAAATGAATTATGGCAGGAACAAGCCGAGGGGGAGTGAGAGAATTCCTCCCTCCACTGGCTGTAAATGGGGTAGACGGGGCTGAAGATTTGGACTAAAGAGGAAAAGCATAGGTTGAATCTCTGGGCTCATACAGGACCTGTCTGTGGTCACCCGGGGCTAAAATGTCCCCTCCAGTGACCTCTGGCTTAGACACCTGGACACACAGGAAGGGAGCACAGGAGAGTTGCCGACAGGAAGTGAACGGCCAGTTTTAGTCACTTCCTCCCAAATAAGGCATCTGTGGGTGGCCTTCGGTGAGTTTCAGGCAGGGAACACCCACTCATGTGTTTTCCTGTTTTTGTTGTTGTTGTTCAGCCGCCAAGTTGTGTCCGAGTCTGCGACCGCATGGACTGCAGCACCCCAGGCTCCTCTGTCCTCCTCTGTCTCTGGGAGTTTGCTCAAACTCATGTCCACTGAGTCGGTGATGCTATCTAGGTATCTGGAACAGGGCTGGCTCTCTCCTTCCTTCCATCCACGCCACTAATCAGGCATCAGCACACTTGTTTCTGTTAAGAGCAGACCGTAGATACTTTGGGTTTTATGGACCCTATGGTCTCTGTCACAATTATTTCACTCTGCTACTGCAGCATGCTTGAAGACAATTCATAAACAAATGGGCATGGCTGCATTCCAATAAAACTTTATTTATAAAAACAAAGGATGGGCCAGATTTGTCCCATGGGCTGTAATTTGCTGACCTTAAATTAGTTCTCCACCTCTCACTGAACCTGGTATTTTTTCCCTTCCCCTTCTAAGCACTGTCCTGCGATCTATCTAAATACTTCTCTGGATGCTGGCACTGATCTGTGGGGCAAGAAGGGCTGCCGGACGCCATAGATGGTGCCCAGTTAAAACTGAATTTCAGAGAAGCAACTGCAAGTCTGTTTCAGGGTAAATATATCCTACATATTGCATGAGATATACTTACAGTAAGAAAAAATTTGTTTATCTGAATTCAAATTTAACTAGGCAGACTCTATGTTTGTTTGCTTAATCTGCCACCCCCAGGGAATGAAACTTTAGCTTGGGAAGTGGCATGCAACCAGCGTGCTTGGATGCAGGGAGCTTCTTCCTGGTAAAGCTGGACTAGTCTGTCCCACAGAGCCTCATCACAGACTTAGCAGGGTTTCCCAGGTGGCTCAGTGGTAAACAATCTGCCTGCCAAGGCAGGAGACTCAGGTTCCATCCCTGGATCAGAAAGATCCCCTGGAGAAGGAAATGGCAACCCATTCCAGGGTTCTGGCCTGGGACATCCCATGGACAGAGGAGCCTGGCAGGCTACAGTCCATGGGGTTGCAAAGAGTCAGACAGGAGTTAGTGACTAAACGGCAGCAACAACAACAAAAGACATGGAGAGGAAGGAGCATCCACGTGGGGGAGCAGAGCTGGGCTTCAGCTCCTGAGACCCCAGGGACAGTGGCCTGGGGACGTGACCCAGCCAGCCGAGCTCAGAGTCTCAGGGGACCCCGGGAACGCGAGCTTGCCTGCTGGGCCATTCAGTCGGCCCTGAGCTAGACAGGAGCAAATACTGTTTCCTCGCCGAGTTCACCATCCAACACCATTTCTGATGCTCCAGGCTCTAATCTCGGGGTGCACCCCTCCCCTTGCCGTAACAACTTCACCCTTTGCTTTTTGTAAGAAGTAAAATGCTACAAACACACTCACCCTTTATCCCTTTCTTCTCTGCTAGTGTTCAATTTAGCTATTGAAATGTGCGGCATTAGTAGATGAAAATGTACTGGTTAAAACCTAGTGCATCATCAATATGTTGATATATAGATTGAATAAGCGACGATACGTTTCCTAAGCATAAAAACTTAACTTCTTGACTCTCAAGAAGATGTTATTAATTTCACTGTCTTTCAGTTAGGGAATCTGAGGCACTAGGGAACTAATGACCGTGACCAGGTGGACACAGTCAGCAGGAGGCAGGGGTGAGGGGGGGCCGGGGGCAGGAAAGGCAGACTCAGGACTCAAGGAACCTGCCCCCTGAGCCCAGTGAAGCCACGCTACCCCCTCCAAAAATTACCTAAACATTTGTATTTTTCAATATCTGAGTCATAATGGTTTGTTTTAACCATGGCATTTGTGTCCTTTTGATTATTATAGAAAAAATTTTAATGTAAAAACAAAAGGAAAAAGTGACAACAAAATAGAATAACTTTTAACTTTGTGGTTTCTTACTTTATTACTTTTACTACTTTCTAGATTGTTTTCTGTGTACAGGTGTGTGTGTGTGTGTAAACCTTAAGTACATACACTTGCCCAAATTGAGACATTCCCCCTCTTACTTTCTGATATCCTAGCTGGACAGCTGCACGAGGCTAAGACCTAGAGCTCAGGAAAGGTCTGGAAACACTAACTGCACGGGGGCCGGATCTACGCGCACTTCAGCGCGAGCTCGGTGGAGAGGCAGCCTCCCACCCCGGCCGTCTGGAATCCCAGTGGCTCCGGGATCAACAGGACAGCAGGTGCGGAAAGAGCAGGAAGTGGGAGTCCCAGGATGCCAAGGTCGTCCAGGTGCAAACCGCTCTCCCGTTCCTCACCAGGAACAATGCTGTCCTGGCTCCTGCATCCCGCATCCTGCATCCCAAATCCCGCCACCTCTCCCCCCAGCGGGCCGCTCCTCTCCGGACCCGTTTCCTTCCCATCCCCAGGGTTCCGTTTCCCTCAGCTCTGAGACCTTTTCTGACCTTGACCATGAGAAGCAGGTGCAGTCTTTGTCTTTAGCTGCCTCCCCAAGCCTCTCCCAGGACACGCACGTGGGGGATCGGAGCTGCCTGCCCACTCAGTCCCCTGACCCTGGAGTCTTCCTTCTACCAGGGCAAGTGGGACTCACAGAAGTGACTCCAGAAGAAGCATCTCATGACTGCCTTATCTTTCCCCCACGACCTCTGTCCTTCAAGGTCACAGAAACTGCCCTTTAACTTGTCATCGTCCTGGGGCTCACCGGCCAAAAGTCACAGCGGAACAACAACATGGGGTGCTGGACAGGAACCATAAAAGTGCCGACTCCTGGGCCTTTTATTCTGGAAGTCATCACTTGCTGATGCCAAGTAGAAGCTGGATCCCAGGACGGGAGCAGGTGGGAAGGGAAGAGAAGGGGAGAAGCTGCCATCACGTGCTTGACCATACCTGGTGCCACGAAACAGGACAGCGGTGAGGACCGTGATGGTGCTGGGGGCCGGGTTCCTTCACCCGCTTCATCCACTCGCTCCCCCACCGCTCAGCCATTTCTCAGCCAGGTGCGTCCCGGGCTTTAAGCGCAGCTGGAGGGGGGAGCAGCCGACTTGCTGCCCCTCCGGGAACCCTGGGCACAAAAAGGCAGGTGGGTGCCAGCAGACAGAGGGGACCCCCGAGACCACTTCCCACCGCAGAGATGCCCCAGCGGAGCCAGGTGGCTGAGGTTTGAATTTCACCTTGAGACTCGCTGCTGGAGAAACTGGACCAAGTTCCTTACACGCTCAAGACTCCAGCCTCCGCATGCGGAAACAGGGATTCTCAACTCACGCCATGTAAAGCACTGTCCGTTTCCCTCTCTGTGTCCTATCTCCCCAAGCTTCAGCTACTCTGCCTACTTCTAACCCAGTGTTTCCATGTTGATAGTTTCCTTTTGCTTTTATTTAAATACTCGTTCACGACTAGTTTATGGGCTTCCTGGTGACTCAGATGGTAAAGTGTCTGTCTGCAATATGGGAGACCTGGGTTCAATCCCTGGGTCGGGAATATCCCCTGGAGAAGGAAATGGCACTCCACTCCAGTATTCTTGCCTGGAGAATCCCATGGACAGAAGACCCTTGTGGGCTACAATCCATGGGGTCGCAAAGAGTCAGACACAACTAAGTGACTTCACTTTCTTTCTTTTTTTCAGGACTGAGAAAACACATCCCTTCTGCTGAACCCAGGGCATATGCCTGACAGTAGTCAGGTCCATCCAGGGAGAATGTCAAAGTCCAGCAGCCTCGCTCCTGTCTCATCTTCGCCCCCACAAACACCCCAATCTGGGGACCCACAAAGCAGCGGGGACAGTTACCAGATCTTCTGAAGCCAAGCCATCCTGGGGGGAGCCCTCTCCTCGTGGCAGGCTGGAATTCAGGGGCTAAAGGCCTGAGCCATTAGACATAGCTCTCCTTCCCCAGGATGGAGCTGTAGCATTCTTAGGGGTCCTTGGGACCCTCCATCAAGGTAGAAAGAAAGCCCCTTTCCCAGCAGACTGCCACTGAACCCAGAGATGCCTTGCTTTCAGGCTGTTGGTTTCCTCCTGTACAATATGTTTTATTGAAACCAGTGTTTCTTTTCCTGATGGGATCCTGAAAGACGGAGGGGGCCGTGGAGACGATGAAACACGTCTGGTGGGGAAGCGCCGGGGCTGCCCGAAGCGCTAACTATACAGTCAGCCTCCGCCTCAGTCGCTCCATAGACTGAGTCTGGAACAAATTGCAATATTTAATGCACAATTATGGTTTTCAATAAATTGTTCCCAGATGGCTCAGGAAAGCAGCATTAAGCAGAAAACAAGGAATGACCAGGTTTTAATGAATTTTGTTTCTTTTGCCTTGTTTCCTTCGTAAATCCTAGTTGAAGCTGTGGTTCAAGAGTGTTATCAGCTACAGGGGTGTGTGTGCATACACGTGTGTAAGGCATTAGACACCCTTGCATATTTAATACATACAAGTGCATGTGCAAGGAGGGTGTGCTGGGTGCTGTGCTGAGTCACTCAGTTGTGTCCAACTCTTCGCGACTCCATGGACGGTACTCTCCAGGCTCCTCTGTCCATGGGATTCTCCAGGCAAGAATACTGGAGTGGGTTGCCATACCCTCCTCCAGGGGTCTTCCCAACCCAGGGATCAAACCCAGGTCTCCGCATTGCAGACAGATTCTTTACCATCTGAGCCACCAGGGAAGCCCGTGTAATGAGCATACATGGATAGAATGGTATGTCCACCTATATATTTCATTTATTCAGCATCATTTATATACCAAGATTTGTATTCAATTATATTTACTGTATTCCTCACTATTCTGCCATAAAGATGCTATTCCCATTTTAGAGATAAGAATGGTGAGGCTCTGAGAAGTAACCTGTCGAAGGTCGTCCAAAAACTAGGGATGGAAGTAGTAAGTGGACATCCCCTCCATATGCCTAACTAGTGCGTTTTGTCCTGTATAGAGCACATGGTTAATGTATCAGACGGACAGGCAGAGTGATGATAGATCCAGATAAACACACCATTGGAGAGAAGGCACCAGCCAGGGTCTCAGCCCACCAGGCTGTGCACACGCCTGAACTCTGGCCTTGTTGCTGGGAAACTTCTGCCCTCTGGCAGCTGCGTGGCTGCTCCTCTCATCACTGGTCAAGTTTAATGTCACATCCCGAGCTGCCTGCCCAAGCCCCGGCCTCACACTCACAGCTTCTCCATCACATCACTCTTTCTATCATCACAGCTGTATCGCTTTTTAATAATTGTCTCACCTATCCTAAAACACACTGCAGGAGGCCAGGGGCTTTGTTTATCTTGTTTATAGGTAAGCCTGTGAATCCTGCATATTTATTCAATGCGTAAATGGGGCCGTGTTGGTCTCTCCCCCACTACCTGCTGTGTGTTTGGGGTTTTGAGGTGCAACTGCCAGGCACCCCTTCTGGTGGTCTTTGGGTCCCCGTAGCTGAAGCAGTGCTAATTTGGGCCATGTATCTCCTCCTACATGGGTCTTGGGCCCAGCATGTGGGGCACTCGGCATTTTTCTCCCTTCAGTAAATGGGCAGAGTGAAATACTGGCATTGAAGGCCCGTGCCAAGAGTGAGGGAAGTTCTGCTTTGAATCATTTCACATCAGATCAGATGGAGGGGCTGTTCCCACGCTGACACAAGTCCCCTCCCAGCCAAGAGCAGCGCCTTCGTCCAGTGTCTGCCCAGCACAGGTGTTGGTGATTAAGGACCCCAGACATTCGGGCAGCATGTGCCACGCAGCCTGGGTGAGGTGGTTCATGAGTCCTGAAGCACGGAGCCCACTGCTGCCTGCAGGCGCCCCGAGGATGCATTTTCTACCAGTGATGGACACACAACATCCCTGGGCGTTGTGCAGTAACTTTGCCAAACTCACGCTGTACCCCCAAGTGTCTCCCTCTCAGCACCTGGAGGGCAGGTACAGATGTGGACACTTGCTTCCTATGGCCACAGGCAGGCCAGCAAGAGCAGGCTTTGGGGTCCTGGTGAAAGTGTGTGTGTTTTAACTGTACCACCTGACGAGGTGGGGCTCCAGACACTTTTCTTGCCTTCTCAGAGCCAGAACAGCCCCCTTTGCTAAGTGATTGATGTAATTACTCCCTCTTAGAGGTGCAGCGAGGACCATGGAGAGAAGTGTGTGACAAGGTGGTCACACCAGCCAAGACTTAGCATCCGACACAGGACCGCCCAATCCATGTCCTCCCCCGTATAAAGCACCTTCAGAAAAGCCAGGTAGAAGCAGGCATGCAGGTACCAACCTGGTACTCTGGTTACTCTGGTCTTTGGAGTGAGCCTCTTGGGCTCCGTCAGAGAGAAGGGGTCCAACCAGGCCTGGTGACAGTCAGTGACCGCCCCTCTCCAGTGAGTCTCCAGCAGAGAGAGCTGCCTCTCATACAATGGAGACTCCGCGCCCCAGAAAGGAGCGGCAGGAGCCCAGCTGCTCTGCAACCTCAGGGAGCTCCAGCCTGGCCCTCAGGTGAGCATGACAAGGGCATTTGCCCTCCCCACTGACGTCCACAAGGTCCCCACTGCGTGGCCAGGCTCGCCTCGCCTCTGCAACCTGTGCCCTGCGTTCTGTGCACCTCCAGGCCGCGTGATGCGACTGGATGGTTCCACACATGCGCGCCTGGCGGGGGCGGGAACCCAGTGCCCGACACCTGCTCTCCAGGACCCCGCAGTGGGTCCCCATATTCCAGGGCTGTGAGAAGTATCTGAAGGAAGGAGAAGGAAAAGGACTCATCCAGGCCGCTCTTTAGAGAAGCAAACAATAGCACAAATGGCGATTGTTTATTGTTGCTAATAAACAGGGGTCAATATATGACTATCAGTCAGCTCTTCCTCTATACAGGTATGTTCACAGTCTTTCTTAATTCTTGTACCAGTCTTTGAAGGTGGTACTATCATGGTTATTCCCATCTCAGAGATGATGAAACTAAGGTCAAAAGGGATCAAATGACCCACACAGGGTGGGCTAAGTCAGCAGGTAATAGATTTGAGCCCACACACCTTGCCACTCAAAGTCCAATCCTCCACCAACAGAATCCACAGCTTATGGGAGTTTCTTGGGAATGCAGAGTCTTGGGCCTCACCCAGGCCCACTGAATCAGAATTTGTCCTCTGATAAGATTATCATAATTAAATGCGTCAACACTAAGAGCTCTATAGCTTGGCGAAATAGCACATTACTTTGAAAAAAAAAATCATGCATTTGTACAAGATTCATCCAATGCACAAGACAGACCTATGGATTCTAATGCAACAGATTTGAAAACAGTCAGTGATAGAGTTTTGGCTTCCATGCTGCAAATAACCTTTAGGAAATGACGACTTATGTGCTCTTAGTGCAATGTCAAAGATGAAAAACCACAATTACCTGAAAACATTACTCAAGTGAAAGTTGCTCAGTCATGTCTGACTCTTTGCTACCCCATGGACTATACAGTCCATGGGCTTCTCCAGGCCAGAATACTGGAGTGGGTAGCCTATCCTTTCTCCAGGGGATCGTCCAACCCAGGGATGGAACCCAGGTCTCCTGCATTGCAGGTAGATTCTTTACCAGCTGAGCCACAAGGGAAGCCCAAGATTCAAAAAAGAACAAACTGAATATATCTTCAAGTAGGAGAAGGAGTAGCTCTTCCTTACAGTAGCATTCCAGTTAACAAGTGTGGGAGGAACAGAAATAGAAAATCACCATTTGCAACATCAGGGTGATAATCGCTGTACACAGGAATCACTGGTGGGTGCTAACATTTGTTGGCAAAAGGCCAAGGACAAACAGAATTTTGAGTAGTCTTGAATCATCTTCCCACAAGACACCATTAACCATAACAAAATAAGGACAGTGGAGAAAGCTGACAAGTACCCCCTTAACCAAGTGGTCCAGATTAACAACACCCGTCATAAGGCTCATCCATGTCAAGGGCTTCCTGCTATGAGTCACTGAGGAGGACACAGCAGAACTTTCACGATATTCTTGCCAAAATGCATAATCTCATTCTAATCTTGAGAATACCTACAAAAATCCAAATTGAACCACAATCCACAAAAAACAAACAAAAATAGGCCAATACTCTTAAAAATAGTGTTGAGGTCATAAAAGACAAAGAGAGGCCAAAAGAAATGTTCCAGATCAGAGATAACTAAGAAATATGAGAACTAAACCCTGGGCCAGAAGAAGGCCATCAGGGGACAACCGTGAAAATTTGAATAATTTGCATATTAGTTCATAGGGTTGGATCCACAGTAGGTTCTGGTTGTCATCATTTCAGGGCTATTATGTAAGGCCTGGCCATTTGGGTAAGTCAGGGGCGGGGTGTTCATGAGCTCTGTGTACTCTTTCTATAATTTTGTTGTTCTATAACTTTTAAAAATAAAGAATTGTTTAAAATGTGCTTCATGTGAATAGACTCCAGAGTGGCTCTTCAGAGCCTTGTGTAGTGGTAACTGGGCGGTGGCGGGGTGGGAGGTGGAGGGGGTGTGTGGAACATCAGGAAGAAATGTGAAACGGTTCCATGAGCTTTTACGGAAGTGTTTGAAATTAATTTGAATTATGCCATTAAACAGATGTGCTCCATGGGGCATAGACAACTTTTTATTTCTTAAACGTCTACCCACTGCTACATCAGATGGCATCAAATTAATTATACAGAGTTGTCAAGGGACGTGACATAACCAGCCATGGCACAGTCATACATCATCGCGAGTCACACACAGGCACTGCCAGGCCAGGAGGGGGTCTTCCCAGCATCCTGGGACCAGATCCATCGTGACAGGCTGGCTGATGACTCTCCACGCACACCCGGAGCACACGCATGTGCGTCTGAAAACTTAAATGTGAACACAAAGTGAAAACACCCAAGTGGAAGAGACGTGTCTAAAATCATCAGAACTGGTTAACTGGTGCAACTAATTATTCACACTTGACAATGGGAAGTATATACAAGGTATGTTTATACACATATTTTATACATTTAAATGTTGTATGTTATACTTAGAGAACTGTTGCATATGTGTTTGGATATTTTATGCAGCATATAAAATATTAAGACTCATATATAAATGGGAGAGCAAGCAGTCAGGTGGATGGATGGATGAAGAAATGAAAGATGGATAGATAGATTGACTTGCAGACATATCTGAAAAATAAACAAAGGAGAAAGTTATAGTTTTTAAAAAGCAAAATAAGTTAAATTTGTTCTATTGTTTAGTTTGTCCTATTAGAGTGACAGTTACTTTCTTTCAAAAAGCAATGCTTTTTTGAGGATTTACAAAGCACTCTGGTTCACTCCTGCCCTGAATTTTATTCCATAAAGAAAGTCTAAAGCACAATCAAGTCAGAGCTAATCTTTCTTAGGGTAAATGCTCAGTTTCTTCAATTAAATAATAGAAGCATTAGGTGCATCCCTCGGCAAATATTGGTTGAGTGAATAAATAAATGGAAGATTAAGAAAAATCATGAAAGTGAAAGTCACTCAGTTGTGTCCAACTCTCTGCAACCATGGACTGTACCCCACCAGGCTCCTCTGTCCATGGAACTCTCCAGGCAAGAACACTGGAGTGGGTAGCCATTCCCCTCTCCAGGTGATCTTCCAGACCCAAGGATTGAACATAGGTCTCCCGCATTGCAGGCAGATTCTTTACCATCTGAGCCACCAGGGACACAGCTTTATATCTGGAATGAGGGTTAATACAGAAGAAACTAACACAAAATACAATCTATTAAAGATATATAACCTTTAACTCAAAGTAGAACTTGAGTTCTAACTCCAAAAATGGGTTGAATGTTTCCCAGTCAGATTTCTATTTACACTTAATTAATCATCCATTCATTCACACTTCCAACCATCCTTCTCCTCTTCCATCATCCATCCACCCATCCATCCATCATCCATTCATCCATTCATTCTTTCAGCAAAAGCTTAGAGACCCCAGGACACTAGCCTAAGGGCTGCCTCTGCTAAGACAAACAAGACATGAACCTTTTCCAAAGAACCTGGTGACTTTAGGGAAGACAAGTCCGTGAATCAAACCACTCTGGCCATCAATGGATGCAGGTCCTGTTGTAAGGCAGCTGACCAGGCTAGACACAGGGCTGTTAAGACAGCGGTCTGCATGGCAGCTTGCTTGCTGCTCCTGGCTGCTCGAGGCTGCAGAATCTTGGCTCTCATTCACTCATTCAATCTCTGGCTGTTTTTTAGGTTCCTGTTATGATGATGCGTCTGGCAGGGTTCTGCAGAGATCTTCCAGTGCTGCAGGAAAGGCAGCAGCTGTAACAGACTGTGTGCCACCGGGGCACACAGGAGGCTCCTCGCCCAGGGGGACAGGCTCGTCAGGAAAGACGGGGCCCTCTCACCTGGAAGATGAGTGGGATGCGGCCCGGCCGGGGCTGCAGGAAATGGTCCAGCCATTGGAAACAGCGAGTGAGAGGGTAAGAGATGAGACCAAGAGGGTCTGGCGGAGTTGGGGTGGGCTCTGGCAGGGGCAAGGCTGGGTGAAGGACACAGACTGAGGGACCAGGTGGGGTCATGCCCCCGAACCTGGAGGGCACGCTGAGTCTATCTTGAGGGTCTCAGTAAGAGACTTGACCTCGAATCTGAGACCGCCTCTGAGAATTGACAAAGGCCGTGGACCAGTGAGCAGGAAACCCCTGCCCAGTCACCCCTCCCTCCCCGGGGGGTGGTCCTGCCACCCACCCACGCCAAGTCACAGGCACACCAGGCCCAAGCCCTTCTTCCTGTCTGTGACTCAGGAATTCCAAGGCTGGAGGCTGGAGAGAGGGAAGAAGCTTTATTAATTAATTTTTTCTTGAGAAATTTTCCTGATTGAAAAACAATCTTTTAAAAACTGTTTTCATAAAATCAGTCCTTTTGATTTGAGGTGTTTAGGGGGATTTTGTAATATCCTGTCAGCTGACTGGTTTTTTTTAATGTATTAATCTTTAATTGGAGGATAATTGCTTTACAATGTTGTGTTGGTTTCCGCCATACATTGACATGATTCAGCCACAGGTATCCATCTGTCCCCACCCTCTGGGACCTCCCTCCCACTTCCACCTCATCCTGCTCCTCTAACTTGTCACAGAAGTTTTAAATTGGATATGTTTCAAAGTTTTGACCTGACACCTCATGAGATTGTTTTAAATTATCAAAATGTGTCTGTCTTGGAAGGGTAAGTAACTGGATCACTTTTAACACCTGGGATTGACTCGTGAGGGGAAAAAATATGGATCTGCCCCAGAATTCATAGAGGAACAAATTATTGAGGTTTGGGGGGGATTTACTGGGGGGGGGGGACTTCCTGGGTGGTGTAGTGGAAAGAATCTGCCTGCCAATGCAGAAGACACAAGAGACATAGGTTCCATCCCTGGGTCAGTCAGGAAGATTCCCTGGAGGAGGAAATGGCAACCCCCTCCAGTATTCTTGCCTGGAAAAATCCCTTGGACAGAGGAGCCTAGTGGGTTACCATCCATAGGGTTGCAAAGAGTCAGACATGACTGAGCAGGCACGCATAAATACTTCAGTACTGGGGGGACACGTGATGAGGCGTCTCCTCCTTGCCACTCTCCTGCTCTGACTCTCCTTGGGGAGGAAGAGTAATTCTTTGCACAGGACCTGCCCAGCTTCAGTGAGCACAGCTGATCATCCTAGCGAGGGCGAGCAGGGAATAGGGTCCCCGGCAAGCTGGTGAAGCAAAAGGGAGTGTGGCCTGGAGCGAGAAGACAAGAGGATGGGGACCCGGAACTCGGACGGCAAGAGGTGCCGGGAGGGGAGCGCGTGGGGAGAGGAGTCTCCATACGTGTCGGAGGTGTTCAGACTCCACCTTGCACCCATGTCACCTGGTGGGGGCGGGGTGGGCTGGGCACCCCGGGGTGTCTGCATTGGCAAGCCCAGTGGGGCCCAAGAGCCAGCATTTCCAAGTTCCCATGTGGTGCTGATCGGCTGGTTCCACCCTGAGATCCATGATGAGTCTGCTCTGATAACTGGACAGTGTTGCCCAACGTCCATCACGACCACATTCATCATGGACGATGGAACCAACGCATCCTGAGAACTCACAAGCACCCCTGAAGCAAACAGTACAGTGCACATGGCAAGTTTCACAATCAAACACCAGTGCCCCCGGGTCTGAGACTCGGGCTCGCCCTAGGCCAGTGTGGGAGAGTCCTGGCCTCGAGACCTTCTGCTCCTGAGCTGGTGAGCTCACGTCCTCTGGCCGCTCTGGGCTCGGGGCTCCCTCGGGGCTGCCCTCAGGGAGGTTACGTCTGTGCTCCAGCTCCTGTTCCGAGAACCCTGGGTCCCAAGCTTTGATCAAGCATTTCTCAGGACCGAGCTGTCTCTCCCATGAGGGCCCCTCACCTGCCAGCCAGGTTGCCCACATCATCGGGCCCGCTGGCATTGCGGTGCTCTGTTCTCCAACAGAAGTGGTACTTCCCGGTGATTTCTGGGTCCCAGGGCTTATCTAAAATGTCCGTAATGTGTTTGTTCCATGAACCTGGGGGAGAGGTAGGGGACCCGGTCACCCTGGAGGCTGGAAGGAATCAGACACACCTGTAAATGGTAATGAGTGACCCACGGTGTGTGGAACACTCTCACCCGCCTCCTCCCACTGACTTTGAGTTGACCTTAACTCGATCAGTGTTGCATCTTCCCTGTGGGATAAAAGGAAAGGAACAGTGCACTAAAGCTCTTCATTAAAGCTCTCCGCTCAGTGGGATGAAGTGGCCTGATTGGGGTCTGAGCCGAAGCTGGGCCCTCCCCTATCACACAGCACTCAGCACTTCCTGGGTGTCAGTGGAAGGTCTTCCTCAGAGAAGCAGGGCTAGCAAGCTTTCCTGCCTTACCACTTTCTAACCATGGGGTCCCTCCCAGCCTGTCCGGGTAGTAGATACCTTGGTGGGTATTTGCCAGCTCTCAGAAATTCCCCTAACTTGGCATCACCCCTCATCTAAGGGCATCAGGCCGGCAGCCAGCCGTGGAGGCAGCACACGCCCCTGCAGGGATCATAGCTGGCGGGGGCCTGGCAGGGAAACCTGGCCAAGGCAGAAAAATGCCAAGAGCACATGGTGTGTGCATGTGGGAGGAGCCGAGAAAGCCTGGAGGGGCGAAAGGTGGAGGAGGGGCAGGGGAGGGAAGACAGACAGACAGACAGGCCAGCAGAGACACACAGGGACAGAGAGAGAAAGACAACGATAGAGACAGAGAGTTAGAGACACACAGAGACACAGACGCACACAGAGATACAGACCTAGAGGCAGACAGACAGACCCAGACAGAAACACACAGAGGTTCACATGCAGAGCCAGACAGAGACAGTCGCACACAAAGGCAGACAGACAGACAGAAGAGACAGCGAGGAGAGTCTTCCTGCTCCTGGTTCTCACCCCTGACCCACAAGCCCTGGCTCATCCTACCTTGGGGTCCTTGGGATAGCCTTATATTCTAGTAAAAATATATCCTTTTTTTTTTTTTTTTTTTAAACCAACTCAAGATGGTTTTTCTCCTGAGGCCCAAAAATCTGACCAGCACAGGTCACCAGCAGTCTTGTGCCCTCACCCAGCTCCCTGTTTCACCCTCTTGTGTCCCTGGTACCAGCCTGGGGTCGTCTGACTTTGACCCTGACTCATCCGCACTGCCCTGGGCTGAAGGCCTGGCCTCTGGCTCCAGTCTCAGGCCAGCCAGGCCTCCTTGTCACGGCCCCTCTTCACCTGAGGGTTGTAAACCAGAGCCTGATGACCTTGACGCTGACCTACCCTTGGCCCACTGACAAAACCCTTCTTTTTAGAGGAAGACATCACTTCCCACTTTAAGCCCAAACTTTAAGGTTTGCTGGGAACTGGGCCACAAGGAGGGTCTGTGGGGATGCACAGTCCCTTTTGGAAGCACTCATTTTTGCTTATTCTTGCCAACAACCAAGGCCGCTTTAATTAAACCTTTCCCTCCGGACTATTTGTACAAGCCCCGCTTCACAGCCGAGAAACACTCGGCACAGGCAGCTCCCACCTGCCTGGAACCAGGTCCCGAGGTTTGGAAAACCAACAGGGGCAGGCCTGGTAACCCCAGCCCAGAGGATGCCAGCGCCACACGCCCTTGCCGAATGCTGGCGGTCCAAGAACCTCAGCCAGGAAAGAAACGAGATCGCAGAGAAGCCTGGAAATGCTGTAAGTCATCACCACGCTCTGGTCACTAGTGACAAGGAAATGGAGACGCCGGAACTGTGGCCTCAGGCAGCCTCCATTCTCCAAAAACCCGGGTTCCAGGTCGCACATTCTCCATCAGCTCGGGATAAGAAAGCCTGTGCAGCGGGTTCCTTAGGCTTCCTGTGTGTGCAGAGAACCCCAGAGCTTAAGGGAAATGCTGATTCCTGTCCTCCCAGTCGAGGCTGCTGGGATTCGGTGCAAAACTCCTGAGATGAGTCACAGTTACAATCAAATGACCATGCTGCTGCTCAGGCTAAGCTTAGAGAAACACGCGTGCTCAGTTGCTCAATGGTGTCCAGTTCTGTGTGACCCCATGGACTGGAGCCCGCCAGGCTCCTCTGTTCATGCGATTCTCCAGGCAAGAATACTGGAGCAGCTTGCCATTTCCTCCTCCAGGGGATCTTCCCAACTCAGAGGACAAGCCCACATCGCCTGCATTGGCAGGTGGATTCTTTGCCCAAAACTCAGATAGACACTGCGGGATAAATATAGACTTTAAGGTAGACGCAATATTTTCAGTGTTCAGAGGATGTCTGGTGGGAATTCTTCTTCATGAGGTCATAGACACCTCAGTGCTGCTGATCTGCCGAAGCTCCTTAGGGTTCCAGCCTGTTGATGGCAGCCTTTCTACTTTCCAGTGAAGATACAGCATTTCTCCCACTTTCTGTATCTCTGTGATGGTGTAAGGGGAGGGAGGAGTTAAAGGCTCAGGAGTCCCATCCCACCAACCCAGATTCTGAAGCCCTAATTAAAGCCTGCCAGGCTCTGCCAAATTTAGAACCTGCAGTCATCTTCTCTAATAAGGCAGTCAGCACAGCTTGCCTGATGATAAATGATTTTATCAGCATCATCAAATCACATGGAGGGAAGGCAGGAGGGCCTTTACCATGCCACTGACCGAGGAAGCCCACGATACGGCAAGTCCAGGCATTCTGGGTTTCAATCCATTTCCAATTATTCTAAACAATGACAGGACTAAGGGCATCAAACCAGCCGCTCCTGCCTCCGTGTTAATTTTGGTCCACCCCTGGCTACCTGTTTCCTTTCCACGTTATCTCCAGGCAGGGGCAGAATAGCAGCGTCTCGGAGACCCACTCGGCATTCAGAGAAGCACACGCCGGGGTTCACAGAGCACCAGGCAAATTCATTTATCTCAGTCAATTAATTAATTGTGGAGGCAGTGTTTTCTGTAGCAACACTGAATTCTGCCTGCTTGAATGAAAAATCCCAGATGCACCCCATCTAAGCTGTGTCACTCCATCGGGCAGGTTCTGTTGCCTCTCTGTGGTTCAGTATCTTTCTCTGTTAAATGGGCATGAAGGTAGTTCTACCATGTAACACGCTGGAGAGAATTAAAGACAATATTCACACAAAGTATTTGCACAGCCCCTGGCATCTTGGAAGTCTGCTATGAGTATGGGCTATAATTGTCTTCGTGAGACTGGATTTAGCAGGTGCTTGACCTGGCTTCTGCATCCCCTCTATAACCCCCAAAAGCAGAGATCAGAAAAAAGTGTTCTTGGGCAACAAGATTTTCAGGGGAAAAAAGGAGCTGGAGTGAAGAACCAGGGAGTGAATAAGGAACCGAAGGAAAATCAGCATAAAAGGTGTATTACTAAGATGTCCACTCAGAAAGGAGGACGGGGCCTCGGTCCTGCACCGGGCTCTCTGAGAAGAGCACAGAACGTCTCTCGGAATCCTCCTTCTGAGATTCAGGCAAAGGGTTTGTCCACAGGCTCCTTTCCCCATGCTTGAAAGCTGTCCCTGGGACACTGACTCCCCACACTCTGTGTTAATAGCTTGACAATTAGGCTCCTGGCAAAAGCCAGTGCTGGAGTCACAGGCAAGACATGGGTTAGGATCGGTTCTGATATGATGGAGGTGGCAAGAATAAAAATAGTGGTCGGTGCCCTGAGCCAAGATGCTAAAGATGTCACCGAAGGGAAAAGCCCAGTACCAGCAAAACCCAGGGCGTTCACAAGATAAGGATGCTGGTACAGCTGCTGGAACCTCCAAGCTAATGATCAGGGTGTTCCTTTCCTAGGCTGGTACCCACTGCTTGACACCCAAAGGGCATCAGCATCTCCATCTGGTATGAGACCCTGAGAGATCTGAGTAAATCTTGCCCTTGGTCTTGGGCGGTGACTTGCTACTTGGGTCTAATATTATGACTTTAAGCATTGTCAACTGTGAGAAATCTATATACTTGAGCGACAGAATGAACACATTAGAGAAAAGAGAAGGGTGTGAAACAGCTCATCACATTCTACGTTCCTCCCTCCCCGCATCACTAAGCACGCATCCTGACAAGTCCTTATGGATACAAGGTGAAAATTCAATCAAAGCAACACTTTCAAAAGTCGAATATCGTAACCATGATTAGCTAATAACATCCCGAGGGCCTGATGATAATAGTTTTCTAGGTTGTAATTTCCATTTTTACTGCAATTCATCTTTGTCTGAGTCCAGATCCATTTCTTTCCAGCCCTGAGTCCCGGTTAATTTGAATAAATGAGACAAGCACTGTGGACAGGTGAATATCCATCATATTTCCCACCTCTCCCGGGAACGGCATCACCACACCCTCCAGTGGGCGGCCCCTGCCCGCAGCCGTTGCCGCGCAGGCATCACGGGGGCGCAGACATGGGCAGCCCAAGACAGCGAATTACCCAGCAATTAAGGCTTTAGTCTGGCCTCCTCGGCGCCTGGTTCCCCTGAAGTTTCTGTGACGGATTAAGAATTCATGGCTTCCCACCGCCATCGCAACCTCTTCTTCCTCGGGCCTGCTGTTAAGCTGTCAGTAGAAACAATGGTCCCTCCTTGGGTCGCCCTCAATGCCCATCAGACTCAAGAAAGCAGACAGCTATTGTCACTCTTGGCCAAACTCCCATCGAGGGCAATGCTTTTTTTTTTTTTTTTCCTCTGTGTGGTCCTCATTTGGCTGAAAACAGCTTTCCCAAAAGCAATTAACTTTCCATTCTAAATGGAGTAAACCAATTTCCCCTCCCATCGTCTCTCTAAAGATACTTCACGGCTGAGATACCCAGTGATTTCAAGAGCTGGTGCCGTAGGAGAGATCTCATTCTAGAAGATGCCACGATTCGAGAACTTAGGACCTTGTCACAGAACAGGAGCTGAGCTCCCTGTGATGGACGGCTGCCTCCCACTAGCCGTCTGTGTTACACATGGCGGAGGGCATATGTCAGTGTGGGATGAGGGCGTGGGAGGGAGGCTCGGGGGGAGGGGATGTAAGCATCCTTGTAGCTGATTCACGTCCTCATGCAGCAGAAATTAACACGACGTGCTGTGCTTACTGGCTCAGTCGTGTCCATCTCTTTGTGACCTCATGGACTGTAGCCTGCCAGGCTCCTCTTCTGTGGGCATTCTCCAGGCAAGAATACTGGAGTGGGTTGCCATGCCCTTCTCCAGGGGATCCTCCCAACACAGGGATCGAAACCAGGTCTCCCCCATTGCAGGCAGATTTTTTTTTTTTTTTTTACCATCTGAACCATCAGGGAAGCCCAACACAGCATTGTAAAGCAATTATCCCCCAATTAAAAAATAATTTAAACTACTAAAACATAAACAAGAACTCAGGACTTCAACCCACTTCCCATCTTGTAGCCCCAGGGATGCACTCAGAGAAGATGCTCAGGTCTCTGGACCACGATCTTCGTTTTAACTTTTGTGTCCACCTTGCCCTCTCGCTCAGGTTGTGACTGTCTCAGGAAGGTCTTCTTCTCTTTGCCTTTCCATGGCCCAAGCCCCAAAGCACAATCACACGTAAATGCACAGGAAGATGAGCTCCCATGGAAATACTTGCAACGGATCACTCTCAGGGGCCACATGGATAAAACAGCAGAGCTGAGGGGTATAAGAGTGATCAGAGAGGCCTCTGGTCCACTTTGCAGCTGCCTGAGCTCTAAACCTCTCACCTTTTGGTTCAGAAGCCACTAGTCATATGGTTACTGAGCGCTTAAAATGTGCTCTGTGCAAACTGAGACATACTCTCAATGTAAAAGTGAAAGAAAAGTGAAGTCACTCAGTCGTGTCCAACTCTCTGCGACCCCATGGACTGTAGCCTACCAGGCTCCTCAGTCCATGGAGGTTTCCAGGCAAGAATACTGGAGTGGGTTGCCATTTTCTTTTCCAGGGGATTTTCCCAACCCGGGGATTGAACCTGGGTCTTCTGCATTGCAGGCAGATGCTTTACCATCTGAGCAACCAGGGAAGCCCAATGTAAAATCCACACCAAATTTCAAAGACGTCATACAAAGAAATGCAAAGTATTTCACTGATAATTTTTACATAGGCTTTCCAGGTGGCTCAGTGGTAAAGAATCTGCCTGCCAATGCAAGTGACTCAGGTTTGGTCCCTGGGTCAGGAAGATCCCCTGGAGGAGGAAATGGCAACCACTGCAGTATTCTTGCCTGAAAAGTCCCATGGACAGAGAGAGGAGCCTGGCTGGCTGCAGTCCATGGGGTCGCAAAGAGTCAGACACAACCTAATGACTAAACAACAACAACAACAATTTTTAGATAAAGTCCATGATGAAATAATAATATTTTGGATATACTGAGTTAAATAGAATATAATATTAAAGTGAATTACATCTTTTACAAAGCTTTTAAAATATAGATTCTGTACAGTTTAAGGTTGTGTGTGTGCCTCGGGCAGCATATCCGTTGGGCAGCACCGCTCTCGACCTTTGCTGTCACTGTGCCCATCTCCTGGCCCCAGATGCCCCTCAGCGCCTGGAAAGAACGATGCCTGCAGGCGTGTGTGTTCCCAGGGGGTGGGGTGGGGGGCGGAGAGTGGGCCATGGCTGGTCAGTCACAGAGAAGCACAGGATGGGTGACCTGTTCAGTCAAACCTGCTGGGTGAGAGCACAGAACAATCACATCTTTGTGGCAAAGTTGTGTGTGTGTGTGTGTCCGTATTCCATGAGTAACAGGCTTTCAGTCTGAGCATCCTTGCGGGAAATCGAGAGCTCAGCCTTGCTCACAGAGAGTTGGGGAGACAGCACTTCGAGTCTCAGGCCTGAGTTCTGCTGTGGGGACTGTATCGGTTTTCTGAGGCTGCCGTAACAAACTGCCACAACTCTGATGGCTCACAGCAGCAGAAACAAATGTACTCTCTCACAGTCCTGGAGGCCAGAAGGCTGAGCTCAAGGTGTTGGTGGGGTTGGGCACCCTCCTAGAATCCTTCCTTGCCTCTCTCAGTTTCCAGTGGCCCTGGGCCTTCTCTGCTGGGTGCAGCATCATTCCAGGCCCTGCCTTCATCCTCACCTGGCCTCTTCCCCTTCTGCTATGTAGTCTCCCTCTCCTTTACTCTTAGGGGGATATGTCATCAGATTTAGGGCCTGTCTGGGCAAGCTAGGACAATCTTCTCTTCTCATGAGCCTCCATTCAACCCTACCTTTAGCATACCCGGTAATACTCACAGGTTCCTGGGATCAGGATGTGGGTATATCACCTTCAGGCCAGCATCCAGCCCACTACAGGGGGTGAAACGAACCACTGCTCAGGTCCCCCCCGAGAAACAGGGAACGGCTGGGTCCTCACTGCCTGAGCGGAGCGGGTATCCCAGGAGTCAGAGGGCATATACTCCTCTTCCCCACAAGTAGTTCCAGCCCATTTTATGTTTTACTGAACTCTTGCTTTTCCTAAGTAAATATCTAACAATATCTCATTCCAGGAATTTGGCAATAAAGTGCCTCAAACCAAAATCACGCTTATAAGGGGACAGAATCACGTGCACATTTCCAGCGTCTAGATGACTTTTCCAAACCACATCCTTGTGAACGAAGCCAGGCGCTGTCTCAGGTGGGTTGAGAGCAATTTATTGTTGTTGGGAGGGGGGGGGTCTTTCCTCCAAGACTGCGGTCGGTGCAACCCCTTCGTGGATCGTCCCCCAGCCTGGCTTCCCTGAGTGCAGTTGCCGGCCACTCGCCCCAGAGCAAGCCGGACGCCTGCAAACTTGGTCAGCTCCCAACCTCTCCCCAGACCAGGATCTCTGAGGATGGGAGTCCCACGGACCATCTTTCTAGCCAGCTCTCCTGTGATTGGAGAAAGCGATGGCACCCCACTCCAGTACTCTTGCCTGGAAAAGCCCATGGACGGAGGAGCCTGGTGGGCTGCCGTCCATGGGGTCGCTAGGAGTCAGACACGACTGAGCAACTTCACTTTCACTTTCACTCATTGGAAAAGGCAATGGCAACCCACTCCAGTGTTCTTGCCTGGGGAATCCCAGGGACGGCGGAGCCTGGTGGGCTGCCGTCTATGCGGTCGCACAGAGTCAGATACAACTGAAGCGACTTAGCAGCAGCAGCAGCTCTTGTGATTTGTCTTAAAAGAAAGTTTAGGAACCACTGCCTGTCCTTCTCCCAACCTCCATCCTTGAGGGTCAGCTCACAGAGGGTAGGGATAAGAGGACCTGCACTGTGTCTACAGGCTGGGGGGCCAAGCAGAGGCATCAGATCATAAATCAGGTGGCGAACCTCGACTGCCTTCACGTCTGTCTTTGTTGCTCGTCTGCCTTGAAGACCCAGGGCTCGCTTAACTCCCCCATCAGCAGAGAAAGCGATCAGGTCCCCAAGGCTGAGCCCGAGCATGACGCCCAAAGGGGACGATGTTCTTAGCTTTCATTTGGGGCAAGTGATAGTGCTCGGTTTCAAGCAGGGTACCAAGTTCCCTTTATAACAGACACGAGCAAGTCAGTCAATTTAAGAGAAAGCATTAAGAGAATGACAATGCAGAGAGTCAGCTGAGGAAGGTGGCCATGGATGAAAATACTCACGTATTAGTCAGGATTCTCCAGAGACGCAGAACAAATTTATATATCTATGCACATATATGTGGCCATGGATGAAAATACTCACTTACTAGACAGGATTCTCCAGAGACGCAGAACAAATTTATATATCTATATATGTGTGTGTGTGTGTATACATATATATATATATATATATATTCATCACACAACTGCTGTAAATCAAAAACGGCAAGCCTAGAGTGATTATTATGTGAAAAGTACGGTCTTTTAAAATCATAAATCGAATCCCCTCCTGCTCTGCTCAAAACCTTCCCTGTCTCCCTCTTGGGCTCAGGAAAGGACCAGACTCCCTCGGGTGGTCTCTGAGGCTCCCTCTTCTGCTGCGGCCCCATTGCGGCCCCTCGATCACCAGGTCCTCACCACGTTGTCCCATGCTCCCAGAGCTGATTTTCATCAAGCTTTGTCTCTAAAGGGCCAGATAATAAACACTTCCATTTCAGTGGCCCACAGGGTCTCTGTCATAATGATTCAACTTTGCTGTTCTAGCAAGAAAGCAGCCACAGATAATACATGAGCACATGGGTGAGGCTGTGTTCCAATAAAACTTTATTGTCCAAAGCAGGGGGGGACAGATTGGGCCACTGGCTGTGGCTTGCTGACCCAGCTCTTCTGGCTATGGTTTCCACGCACACTGCTGCTGCTGCTGCTGGAGTGACCTCTTCACTCTCCTCTGGCTCATTCCTGCTCTTTCAGGTTTCAGTAAATATTTCTTTCCCAGGAAACTCTTCCTGGAGGCCTCAGGAAGGAGTTTGCTTCTCAGAACAGCAGTCCCTAGTACAGTGTGTGTGTGTGTGTGTCTGTGTGTGTGTGTGTAAGTGCACACACCCACGTGTGGGACATAATCCAATTTCTGCCCCTCCACAAGGCCCCTGGAAGTCTACTTCCCTCCCCACTCTGTTCCCAGCCTGGTACCTGGAGGAAGCCGAACCATCCATCAAACAAACAACAAAATGAATCATTGCCAAGAAGAATGAATGAGTGCATAAAAGCTAGGAAAAACTTGCATCTTTGTTCTTATCAAGCCCCATAAACAAAACTATGAACACATCTTTATTTTTTGCTTCCCGGATCCCTCATCAAATGAGATGATTAGATGAATACAACAAGCTCCATCCTTTTCTTAGGTGATTTCCCTGGGAGTGTGTGAGCCGCACTGTGAGTTTACTTCCACTTCCAGCTTTGCAACTTGGGGTGAGTTGTCAGGTGTCCTTGATCTTCTCTTTGCTCATCTATGAAAGTGATAACCACACGCATCTCGCAGGGCTGCATGAGGATTAACAGAGCAACCTATGGTGCTGGACCGTGGCTGTCATTAAGAGTCCACAACTTTCCACAGTTTGATGCATCAGCATTTCCCCTCCACGTGGAAACTCTACAGCAAATACCAGAAGAGTCCAGGAAGCCACCATACAGGTGGCCACACACAGGCCTATGGACACAGGCCAATGTGTGAACAGGCATTTTCTCTGGAAGGATCGTAAATTTCCTATTTCTCCCTTATTAGCAGCATCAGACCTGATTAAAATGTTTTTCAAGGAACATATTAGGAGAATTTGATATAAAATGTGCTCTTAATGTTATGGAGAAGGAAATGGCAACCCACTCCAGTATTCTTGCCTGAGAAACCCCATGGGCAGAGGAGCCTGGCGGGTTACAGTCCAGGGGATCGAAGAAGAGTCGGACATGACTTAGTGACCAAACCACCACCGCCACCACCTAGCATCAACCATGTCAGTATTTAAGGTTTTAAATTCGATCTATGTGTCCAACATCAGGGAGCAGGGTAAATAGATCAGGATGCAAACAGACAGTGGCATGTCATCCAGTCCTTAGTTTGCTTCTGAAACATCTTTAAGATCAGAAAAAAAAAATGTTTATGTTGTAATTTTCAACAACCAAAAATGATTAAAAATACTACATAGCAATCTCATTTACATCAGGAAAATGTATTCAACAAGACAGACTGCAGTGAAAGTGAAAGTCAATGAGTCATGTCCAACTCTTTGTGACCTCAGGGACTATAAAGTCCATGGAATTCTCCAGGCCAGAATACGGGAGTGGGTAGCCTTTCCCTTCTCCAGGGAGTCATCCCAACCCAGGGATCAAACCCAGGTCTCCTGCATTGCAGGCAGTTTCTTTATCAGCTGAGTCACAAGGGAAGCCCAAGAATCCTGGAGTGGGTAACCTATCCCTTCTCCAGCAGATCTTCCCAACCCAGGAATCAACCGGAGTCTCCTGCTTTTCAGGTGGGTTCTGTACCAACTGAGCTATCAGGGAAGACAGATTGCAGTAAGACTAAATATTAACAGTGTCTTCCTCTTGTTAATGGAGGACCATAGCCGATGTCTCTGTGTACCTGTGTTGTGCACATATATGTGTGTTCACTTTCTCTACTTTCTAAATTTTTTACCCAAAGCAAGAATGACACTGGTAATCAAGGGAGATCAAGACAGAATTTGAAAAATTAAAAATTATTAGATATAGAATGGATAAACAAGGCCCTACTCTATAGTGCAGGGTACTATATTCAATATCCTGTGATAAACCACCGTGGAAAAGAATATGAAAAAGAATATATACATTTGTATAATTGATTCACTTTGCTGTATAGTAGAAATTAACATAGCACTGTAAGTCAATTATTTTAAATAAAATAAACTTTAAAAATAAAAGAAAGAGAATATGTGTCTGATTTTCATTTATGGCTCCTTGAATAGAAATTATATGAAGAAGCACATCTTCCCAGTCTTTAAAGACCACCTTGGATTGTAAAGGGTTAAAAAATTCTAGAGTCAGAAAAAAAGCAGTTCTGGTATTAGAATCCCTACCTAGATCTTCAAGTTGTCAAGGTCAAGCTATGGCCACTGGCAGAGTCAGAATGGGTTGACCTTCAGAGAAGGTCACTGGTCCACAGCCCACTGCCTGGTCTTCAAGAGCCTCCTTCCAGGGAAGGAAGGGTCACCAACAGAGAGCCCTGGTCAGCTCTGTTCCTGACTCTATAAGGGAATGTGAGTGGCTGGCCACCTTCTGCCAAGGACACAGTTAAGCCCAAGTTTCAGAACTAGCTGCCAACATTTGTCATTATGAATGGGTCTTGCACTCACTGCTTCATTAAATCTTCAAAACTCACCTTGGAGGCCAATGCTGTATTGTCCCCATTGCACAGATGAGGAAACTAAGGTTTCAGCAATTGATCAGGAGTTGGATCAAGGCTCTGCTCTGTTCTCTCTAAAACTTGACCACTAAGCTGAAGCAAACAGACCCTCTCCTCTTGAGCTTAAATTTAAGTTTCTCTGCAGACTCCTCTGTACCAACTTTCTCAGATACCACTGGACTTTCTTAATAGGATTGGTTCTTATGTGGGCTCTTTAGTACTTCAACAATATTTTTTGCAAGCCTGCTTTTCCTGTAACACCGGGCCAGGATGGGAATTGTGGGAGGTGTCTACTCTGCAAGATCAAACCAGTCAATCCTAAAGGAAATCAACTCTGAATATTCACTGGAAGGACCAATACTTTGAAGCTGAAGTTCCAATACTTTGGCCACCTGATTCGAAAAGCCAACTCATTGGAAAAGACGCTGATGCTGGGAAAGATAGAGGGCAGGAAGAGAAGGGGATGACAGAGGAAGTGATGGTTAGATATCATCACCGACTCAATGAACATGAATCTGAGCAAACTCTCGGAGGTAGTGTGGACAGGGAAGCCTGGTGGGCTACAATCCATGAGGGTGCAAAGAGTCAGACATGACTTAGTGATGGAAAACAACAACAACCATATACATTAGCGTCTCTGGTCCTTTCTCAGAGAAACTGATGGACTGAATGAGGAGAACTGTGTCTTGACTTTGTGATTAAGTCATGATTCCCAAGGGAGCTCACCAAAGTCCCGTAGCCCATGCATCAGATGAAAGTTCAGAGTCTTTTAACCACCATAGGCCAGCATCTGTCCCAGGCAGACAGACTCCACCTTGACTCAGAGGGACCACAGCATCCCAACTAGGGGGCAAGGGTTGACACGTGGGAAGGGGAGCTTCCTGAGATGGAATCTGAGGCTTGTCTGCAACAGGGTGAAAAGAGGCCAGGAAGGAAGAGAGACTGAGATCAGAGAGGAGACCCGGGGGGAGAGGGTACCTGGCAGAGAAGCAGCCATGGGGGCAGGAGGCCCAGTGGTGACACGTGCTGTATCACTGGGAAGAGCATCCTCCCTGGACACTGGCTGCATCCCTGCTGCAGAGGCTCCCCTCCTCTGCACACCCGCCCCGGCTCACTCAGCTGGCTCCCGGCAGCTGGGACGGGATCCAGTCATAAGCAGGAAGGGCTAAGCCAGCCCAGCCCGAGGTTGTGAAATAGCATGTGTGGTCTAAGAAACCGCCAAACCAAGACACCCCATCCCATCCTCAGAAACTTAATCTGCTAGTCAGGATCCTCTATTTCATGCCACTGCATTGTTCAGAAGCCGTTTCCTTTGGTTTCACGTAAGCTGAATTTCTGCCCAAGCTGACTGTCCCCCTGTGAGGGTGTGGGCCTCACCTTCCCCACAGGGCTGGGCAGAGGACAGGCCACACCCGGGAGCAGCTCTGTCTTAGGTCAGTCAGGTCAGGCTGATATACTCCCTCAGCCACTGTGGCCTCTACCACAGTCTCGGTCCCCTCGGCCACAGAGTTCTCATCTGAAAAATGGGCTGACTCTACCATGGAGGCCTTCCCTGGTGGCTCAGATGGTAAAGAACCTGCCTGCTACGCAGGAGACCTGGATTTGATCCCTGGGTCGGGAAGATTCCCCTGGAGAAGGGCATGGCAACCCGCTCCAGTATTCTTGCCTGGAGAATTCCATGGACAGAGGAGACTGGCAGGCTAATAGTCCATGGGGTTGCAAAGAGTTGGACACGACTGAATGACTAACACTTTCACTTCTCTTTCTTTTCTACTACGTAGGGACCAGGACTGGTCTAGGTGAGTTGAGGGAGGTGGCTGGGTTGCAGAATTTAAAGCGATGCTCTCAGGCGTGGACACTGGGTGCCTCTTTAAATATAGTGCCTTCCTATTGGGCATCTTTCTTGTCTCAGCCTAGTGCCAGCCCCACTGTGGCTACCTTGGCATGAACCCAGCCACCTGTGAACCCTCACCTCATGCCCATCAAGCTGGGCTGAATGTCTCCCTCTGATCCCGGAGGTAATTGCCTAAGACATTGTTTTGCAAACAAAGCTCAGTCACTAACCTAAACTGATATGAAATCAATGGAGAGAGCCAGGACCGACATTAAAAAAAACCGAAACAAACTAAACTAGCCCAGAGTGGAATAAAAATAATCGAAAATATCAGGATACATCTTGTGTGCTTTTTTATATGATGCTTGTTCCAGGTGTGTGTGCTGTGTGTGTGTATGTGTATAAATGTCATTTCTCACTGTGGCTAAAGACACACCTGCTCCTCTGACCCTGGCCAGTCCCAAGGACAGGATGGATCTCGTTTCCGCCAACAGATGCTGTGTCTGGCAGGTGAGCATGCAGGGTGTTATTTGTGCTTCCTTCCTCTGTGGAGGTCAAGCCCTAGAGGGCTCTGGGGAATGACAATGACCTATTGGACCTCATCTCCATGGTTCCAGGCCATGGTCACAGTCATAGCCCAACCCATGGAGTGGCAGAGGCAGACCCAGGATGAAGCTCGGCCCTTGGGCAACTGGACAGAGGCTCATGGTGGCCCAGGCCCCAGTGTGGAACCCTGAGAAGTGAGGCTCAGAGTGACAAGGTGGGGCCTCCCTCCTGCCCCCACCGCCCCCGAGAAAAGAGCTGGAGCTGGCTCAGAAAAATCAACTGCTTCCTCATGCACCTGAAATTGTGCTTGGAGTCCTGGCTGGAGAGGATGGAGAGGCCAGGATGCAGAGGACATCATCCCTGTCCTGTAGGTAAGATGCTCAGCCGCAGTTGATAGTGAAACACTGTCTATAAAGACAGAGATGCTAAAAAAAAGCAGGGGGAGGAAGCTGACATTTTCTGAGTACTTAGCCAGCAAGATTGTGTCCCTGTGATCTCATTTCATCATCAGAAGAGTCTTAGGGTCTGGGTGTTGTTACACCTGTAACTGACAAGACAGAAATGGCCCCACGTTTTTGAGAGTTGGGAATGAGGTTCAGTCATGCACGCCTGACACTTTCCTTCATTTATTCACCAAATAAAGGCCAAGCAAATATTATAATCATATGCTCACTAGGCAAGATACAAAATGTTACAGAATTCAATGCCCTCAAGATAGTCGCAGACTAGTGTGAGAAGATGAATTCCTAAATTGTTTTTAATTTTTTAAATTTGAGTATATTTGCTTTAAAATGTCGTGTTAGTTTCTGCTGTGCAACAGCATGAATTAGCCATTTGTATACCTATATCTGGGCTTCCCTGGTAGCTCAGCTGGTAAAGAATCCACTTGCAATGCAGGAGACCTGGGTTTGATCCCTGGGTTGGGAAGGTCCCCTGGAGGAGGGCATGGCAGCCCACTCCAGGATTCTTGCCTGGAGAATCCCATGAACAGAGGAGCCTGGCGGGCCACAGTCCATGGGGTTGCAAAGAGTCAGACACGACCGAGCGACTCAGCACAGCACACAGCACATGTATCTGCTCCCTCTGGGACCTCCCTCCCTCCCACCCCCCCCCCCCCACATCTGACCTTTTAAGTACCTAGCATGTAAGTGCATTCAAATCACTGACGCTTCTGTGACTCAAAGCAGAGTACACGGTGGGGATGGCGCTGAGTTCCACTGGGGCTGGTAGAGCAGGCAGAGGAAGGTTGTAGATGGCTTCCCTCATCTGGATGAAACCTGTTTTGACTGGGGCAACAGCAAACATAGTCTCCCACTAGCCAGAGCATCAGCAGAACAGAATAACCAGAGAGGTGGGAGGCAGGAGGGAGGATCAGTCCTACAGAAGATGGAGAGTGGGAGGAAGTGGTGCTCAGGGGCCCAGAATCCCAGGGGGAGATGGTGGGCAGGAGATAGATGGGCAGCAACTCCCAAACCCGTGGTGGTGGTGGCGGTCTAGTCCCCAAGTCGTGTCCGACTCTTCTCAACCCCATGGACTAGATATAACCCACCAGGCTTCTCTGTCCATGGGATTCTCCAGGCAAGATTACTGAAGTGGGTTGCCATTTCCTTCTCCAGGGGATCTTCGCAACCCAGGGACCAAACCCAGGGTCTCCTGCATTGTAGGCAGATTCTTTTACCGACTAAGCTACAAGGGAAGCCACAAATCCACAGGAAAGAAGTTTTAGGAAACAGGTCCCTAGTCCTCATCTCCTGAGGTCCACAGATTGAAGTCGCATTTCCCTTCATATCCAACACTGAGGACAACTGGTCTCAGAATCCTTGAGAGATCAGACTTCAGTGAAGACTGGGAGACCATGGTGGACCCGAGCTCACTCCGTGAAGCCGAACCTGTGATGCAAATGTCCATCAGGGTCATTGTCTTCGAAGGATGGTTGAGACCACCGCTTTGGAAAGCATCTACTTGCTTTGTTTTCCTAGACATGCCTGCTTTCACGTGGTATATCCACCAGTCAATGATGCATTTCTGGGGCAGGAAAGTGAGGGAGAGCCAAAGAGGACCTTTATATAGGGTGGGTGGCGGGACACAGAAGAGGTCGCGGCCACTCCCAGGGAGCAGGGACAGGCTTCCAGGAGGCAGAGAGACTTCAGGGGCCTTTGTGCTTCTCCACTGCTGAACTGCTGCAGATGCAACCAGATTTTTACACTAAAGGCTGGTATGCAGAAAACAGAGAGGGCTGCAGGCGTTCATAAAAACTTCATATTCTTGGTGGTGTGGGGGTTGTGTATATATACATGTGTATATATACATACTTGAGCTGTTGGAAATGTAAACATCTTACATATTTTATTTGTTTTTCTTCCAACTAAGAAAAGGCCTTCCCTTTGCTTTGTAATCTGTAATCCCCTTGGAAGCTCAGGGTGTAATCTGATAGAGGAAACTAAATCCCACCAAGGTTTCATGGGATCTTGAGTTGGCTTTTCTTGGGAAATGGCTTCTCCTAAGATTGCTTTTGGTGTGAGAACGCGTTTTTACAAGGCCATTTTGGAATACTGGATGTGACATTTGATCGGGCCTTCCTTTAAAAGGTCAGGTTTGCTTTAGTAGTGGCACATGTCATTACTACTCGTGATAGGAAAATACTGGCCAGTTGACAGACCTGATGCAGAATGTATTTTTTCAACCATTTGCTTCAGACCTTCTCAAAGTGGTCATGCAGCAGTGTACATAAACTCTTGGAATGTGGTAGTAATTATAATGTGTGAATAGGACAGAAAGGTTAATTCTGTTTCATTTTGACACCTGAAAGTGTCCAGTGAAACGTCAGTTAAAAATATCCAAAGCCAGAGTCCTTTCAGCTTCAAGTAAGAAATGAACATCTGATATTAGCCAAAAAGCCAGTAAGTGCTAGGAAAAAAAACAGATAATTCAAATCATATTCCATTATCTACTCTCCAAAGTCTGATATCCTCACAGAAACAGCATGAGACAATTTGCATTGTTCATGAAGTTCCAAAGAAAGATGGCTTGTCTTCTAGATTCTTAAAGTGGAGCCAGAGAAGAAGCGAACCCCTTGCTTTTAAGCGAGAGAAGAGAGAACTGGCCCTCAGGGTCCAAGGTTATGGCCTGGAACACAGTCTCAGTCACCTGTGGTTCTGCCTTCTTGGAGCGTGGGCCCCTGGAGCCTGGGTGTGTACCTGAATCTCTTCTGGCCTTGTGGCTTTCAGCGATGCTCTGCCATGGACCACCCGTCCCTACACAAGCCCAGCACTGTCGCCACCCCCTGGGGAGGGTCCCAGGCCTTGATGTCTACACTGACACTGGTTCTCCCTTCCCCTCCTCTACACTCCGAGGTTCCAGTCCACCTCTCAGCTCAGTCGACCTACAGCTTTCCAAGTTCCTCTGTGCTGGGAACTTGAACCCAAGAATCCATGACATTCCAGCACCTGGAGAAACTGAAAAGTGCACGTGGTCCCCGGCTCTGTGGCTTAAACAATGCTCTTCCATACTTCTTATATGTGGGATCTAAAGAAGGATACAAGTGAACTGAGTTACAAACCAGAGATAAACTCCCAGACAGAAAACAGACTCCTAGCTACCAAAATGGAAAGGGGGAAGATAAATTAAGAACTGAGGATTAACTTATACACATTTAGATATTTAAAATAGATAACCAACAAGGATCTACTGTATATCACAGGGAACTACACTCAATATCTTTTATAATGGAAAAGAATCTAAAAGAAAGACCATATATATATATACTGCTGCTGCTAAGTCGCTTCAGTCGTGTCCGACTTTGTGCGACCCCACCAGGCTCCCCCATCCCTGGGATTCTCCAGGCAAGAACACTGGAGTGGGTTGCCATTTCCTTCTCCATATATATATATATAACTGAATCATTTTGCTGTATGCTTGAAACTAACACTGAATGTTAAACTAACATCAGTCGTGAATATTCATTGGAAGGACTGATGCTGAAACTGAAACTCCAATACTTTGGCCACCTGATGCTAAGAACTGACTCATTGGAAAAGACTTGAGGGCGGAAGGAGAAGGGGACGACAGAGGATGAAATGGTTGGATGGCATCACCGACTCAATGGACATGAGTTTGAACAAGCTCTGGGAGTTGGTGATGGACAGGGAGGCCTGGCATGCTGCAGTCCAGGGGTTGCCAAGAGTCGGACATGACTGAGCGACCAAACTGAACTGAACTAAAAGTAACACAACGTTGTACAACTATGTTTCAATAGAAATTAAATTAAGAAGGTGCCCTTTCCTCTGGACTCACAAGATTCCATGAGATATAGCTTGCTGGATGGACAGCGCCTGCCTTGTAACACAGATCATGAGCCTTCAGCAAGAAAATCTTTTATGGTCCCCTCAAAGGCATGGAAACTTATATGATGTTGACAGTTCACATGCTTTTCTAAATCACACACCAGTCTCACAACCAGGAGTTACTCTGAGGATAGATGTCCAAGTACAGCCTAGAGGCTGCCCTCGATTTGTCTTTAGGACTCTCATTGGACTTCCCTGTTCACCACTGAGCCCACCCAGAGCAGCCAGGGATACCCCAACCCCACCAGAGACAAGGAGTAGGACAAGGAGTCCCCTTCTGTGCGAGAACCATCCTCAGATTGAAGGGCGGGCCAGTCCCTGGAGTGGGGACTCCTCTGTCTGTTGCAGGAGAAAGTCACAGCCACACTGCAACACCGAGCAAAAAAAAAGGGGGGGGGGACTATATAATAACCTGTAATGGAAGAGAATGTAAATATATAGCTATACACATATATGCACTTATGCATGTACATGTATATGTATCCAACTCTTACGACCCCATGGACTATAGCCTGCCAGGCTCCTCTGTCCATGGGATTTGCCAGATAAGAATACTAGAGTGGGTTGCCCTTCCCTTCTCCAGGGGCTCTTCCCAACCCAGGGATCCATCCTGGGTCTCCTGCATTGCAGGCAGACTGTTTACCATTGAGCCACTACAGTATTTACTGCAGTCAAGTCCCTGGATAGTCTAAAGTGCTAAATGGGGTCAGGAGAGCACAAGAAGGAAAAACAACATTCAGAAGTCGCACTGCTATTAACCCTATTTTCTGTTTCTCCAAATTCTTCTTGCGAGTTTAGAGAGGCAGTGCCTCCTAAATGCTGTTACTAGCCACAGCTGCCTGCCCAGCCCTGGTCTCTAGGGACCGCCTGCTTCTTCCTGTAAGATCCGCACTGTCCTCTTTCTCCTCCCTCTCTGTGTCAATTGTCTTTGACCCCAGCTTTCTTTCCCTAGTTTTCTCCAAAGGCTGAAATCACAGGCATGACCTCCAGATACACTTACATATATAGGTGTGTAAATGAATCACTTTGCTGTCCACCTGAAACTAACATAATATTGTAAATCAACTATATTTCAATTAAATTTTTTAAAAAAGCAGGGATTTTGGAATCAGATTTCCTGAACACAGTTCCCAGATCCACGACCTACTGGTCATGTGAACTTAGGCAAGATGGCTACTTCTGTGCCAGCAAAATAGGAATATTCTGGCCCTTGAAGGGCATTTGTAGAAATTAACTGAGACGTTAAATTCCTGTATGTACATAGTTACCCAGCGTTGGTGCTCTTACTTCTACTTCCTGTCCCCAAGTCAAGCCCCCATCCCCCCTCTTCCTGAGGGGCCCCAACGCCACCACACTAGCCATCCTTCCCAAGCTGCAGGTCAACCTCTTGGAGGCACACCGTTGCGGCAGGCCTTGAAAGCCAGCTGGCTTTGGATTCAACCTGGATTGAATTCCCGGCTTCTATTCCCAGGCTAGCTAGCCTGGGGCAAGCTGCTTAACCTCCCTGCCTGGTTTCCTCAATCACAAACCACACTCACCCCTGAAGGATTATTTTGAGCAATCAACAGTTGCAATTGGGAAAGTACCTGTGACAACCCTGGCAAATCCTAGATCCAGCTCCCTCTCCTAGCCTTCTCTCCCGTGGGCACGAGGAGTCTGGATGGCTCTGGCAGGGACAAGGGAAATAACCTCCGAGGAGCTTCAGGAACGTGTAGCCCTGTCCTCGCCGACACTCACTAAGGTCTGCTCCCTGCTCTGCTCCTAGGGCAGGGCTGCATACCTTCTCTCTCATGTCCATATTGAGAGGATTCAACAAGCTCCCAAGGTCTGTAACTCCATACTTCTGTCCTTGGATCCACTCTCCGTCTCTCCTAAAGGAGACAGAAGGAAGATGAAGCCATCTCCTGGGCTCATTTCGGTTCCTTTCTTCTCTTTTTCCAACAGTTCTTATTCTCAGCTCCTTCTGCCACCCTAGTGGACTTGTGAGTACCCTCCTTGAAACTCTAGGATATCTGCTTCTCACTTAAGATTAGTTATACAGTCAACTTGGGTCAAAGGAGAAGCAGTGCATTTAACACACACACACACACAAACAACACAAGCAATGCATTTGTATCAACTCACTCCAGAGATCTTCTCTAGATTTTTCTAAGAGGAATACAGATCCACATGCTTCTCATGGAGAGTGGGATATTTTTCTGTGTTTTTTCTCTGGTGTGTGCAGAGCAACTCAAGGAAGGTCAAAGAGGATAGATTGTCCACCTCTACCTTTCCAGGCAGGTTGCCAGAATCCCTGAGCATCTCAGGCACTCAGAAGAAGAATTTCCCTTGAGTCCATAGCCTTAGAAGGTGCAGTTTGCTGTGCAAATATTTGTATCCCTTGAGAGGCTTGTTAAGGCCGGTGGCTGGGCAGCAGAGGCCATTCTGCTCTGGCTTTCTTTCCTGAGTCAGCAGTTCACAGTTGTCTGATACTTTGAGTTGAATAAACCATAAAATTAGCAATGACCTCAAAGATCAAAGGTCACATGGGACTATGCAGAGCAAGCAGTAATACCCAGGCCTCATTCCTGGCTGGGAGGGGGCAGATGAATCTCTGTGTCTACGCACAGAAGTGGAGATTTGGTTAAATATGGATCCTCTGAGTTCCCAGCAAAAGTTATATACCCCAAAAAACTTTTGGAAAGAATAGGTTATTATCGCAGGCATTTACTATTCAAAAATCAGTCTTCAAGTCAAATAGAACTGGGTGCATGTTTTTTTAGCTTTTTCCTTTGTATTGGCACATAGCCAATTAACAAACACTACTGTGACACTTTCAGGCGAACAGCCACGCAGCCAACATATCCATGTATCGGTTCTCCCCCAGACTCCCCTCCCATCCAGGCTGCCACATAATAGTGAACAGAGTTCCCTGTGCGCTACAGTAGGTCCTTGTTGAACCAGGTGCATTTTTAAGGGCCTGTAAATCTTTTTCAATCAAACATTTACTAATTTTCAGTGATAAAAGACTCACATGGATAGCAAGAGGAATCATAATAAAACGCATGCCACATCCACCAGCTGAAACCCCAAGTGGCCAGTTTTGAAAGGATGACACGGGCTGTGTTTACCTCGGACAACTTTCAGCTCGAATTCTAGGAGGTTTTAGGACTGGAAACCACAGTGCATGATAAGCAAATAGATTATTAAGTTAAGCATGGCTTTGGGTGCTCACTGCTAAGGAAAAGCTTAAGAAAATAAAGCGAGGAATTATTTCACACTAAATAAAACCTTTGGCAGACTTTATAAATCCTTGCTCTGCCCACATAGCTCCCACTTATTTCTCTTTCCAGAAACGTGCCAAGCCTCGCACGCCTGCACCGGGGGAGAAGACGATGGTGTGGACTGCTCTGGAGCTGAACTGCTGCTGAGTTCTCATCACGGCAGGGACTCCCCTTTTGTGACAGAAGCAGATGTGCAAGAAAAGATCAGATGTCAGAGGCTCCAGGTCGTTTCTGCAATGATCTGCCAGCCTCAACCACTCCATGCAGTAAAGGGTGACTGCATGCTAGAGCTGTGGGTGAGGGCAGAGAGAGTTTGTAATGAGACACAGACCCTCCCCTCAGGAATCTTAACCCTCTATCAGGTGGATAATACTTGTATAAAAAATATAAGGAGAATTTAACAATAGGAAGAGGGAACATGTATAGGCTCTCTCTGCCTGTCCAAGGCTGCTCCAAGCATGAACCGTTTCCCTGATCCTCCCACAAGCCCTGTGGGGTGGAGGGGTCTCCCCTTTGTTCTGACTATTGACAAGCCAGGAAAGGCTCCTAGGCTGACTTCCAGAAGCCTTGCAAGCTTCATCCTGTCTCCCAGTAGTCCCAGCTTCCTAACCTCCTTTGCTTGCGGGGCATGTAGCTTTTTGTTAACTGCCTTAGATCACTTTGTAGAACATGTGATACTCTTACAAGAAGGTGTTTACTAAGTTCAGCATGTCTGAACTCACACTCTTTCATTTTCCCCAAACCTGCTTCTCATCTGAATCACCCTATTCTGGCTAATGGCAGCTCCCATCCCAGAGCTAGAACCCTGGAGTCACCTTTGCAGAGTTGCTCAGACCCTCCCTGCTTTGTCTTTCTACTCTGCTAATCAAGTGGTGGTGGTGTTGTTCGATCACTAAGTCATGTCCGACTCTTTGTGACCCCATGGACTGCAGCTTCCTATCCGTCACCAGCTCCTGGAGCTTGCTCAAACTCAAGTCCATCGAGTTAGTGATGCCATCCAACCATCTCATCCTCTGTCATCCCAGTCTCCTCCTGCCTTCCATCTTTCCCAGCATCAGGGTCTTTTCCAATAACGAGTCAGCCCTTCATATCAGGTAGCCAAAGTACTAGAGCTTCAGCCTCAGCAAAAGACCTTTCAATGAATATTCAGAGTTGATTTCCTTAGGAATGGACTGGTTGGATCTCCTTGCTGTCTAAGGGACTGTCAAGAGTCTTCTCCAGCATCACAGTTTGAAAGCATTAGTTCTTTGGTGCTCAGCCTTCTTTATGGTCCAACTCTCACATCCATACATACATGACTACTGAAAAAACAATAGCTTTGACTATATGGACCTTTGTTGGCAAACTGCTGTCTCTGCTTTTTAATATGTTGTCTAGATTTGACAGAGCTTTCCTTCCAGGAGCAAGCATCTTTTAATTTTGTGGCTGCAGTCACCATCAGTCACTGTTTATTCCTTTAGAATGCCTTCCTGGCTCATTCTATAGTTTCCATTCACATGTTTGCCATCGTGGGGTGTACACGGTATATCATGAATCTGGGATATGGAAATAGGCTTCCAAGTCCCCCGCCCTCCTCTCCATCTCCTCTGCACCGTTGTATACACTGCTGCCACAACAAGTTCCCAAAGCAGAGTTCTCAAGATATCCCCACCACAGCCATGGAGCTGGTGGTACCTGTTCCATCTATTCACCCAACCACCCATTCACCCACCCATTCACCTTGCATCTTCATCACACGCCTTTCCTTGCCTCCATCACGATTCTCACATCAGGAGGACGAGATCTTCTTTTCTCTGCCCTTGTCAAACTCGACTGTCTCCCTTGACCTAAAAAGCTCACCTGGGGGGCCGTGGAGCAGTTAGAACCGAGCTGGTGGTGGGTGAGCCCTGGGGGGCCCTGAGCCACCTGCTCCTCCAGACCCCCGGAAGTCAGGTGTCCAGGCAGAGATGGTGGGCAGAAGGGGACCCAGAGTTCCCCGCAGCCCTGGCTCATCCCATGCAGCAGGCCTGCCGCAGTGCCATCCTCAGAGCCCTGATGGGACGGCAGGCCCCCATGAGGCCACCGCCTCTCCCACAGCCCCGCCTCCCTGTCCGGCAAGTTTCCTCCTCAACGTCTTTCCTGCTCGGCACCTTGACACCTTCAGGGGACCCCAGGGTCTCCTGTGCCTCCAATCCCTCCCCTGCAGGGTCTAAAGCTGCCCAGTGCTGGGGTAAAAGTCCCTGGTGGGACCATCCAGAGTGAAGATCAGAGACCACCCCGCAATGGCTGGGTCACAGTATCACTGGCCATCTTCTAGTGACCCTTTCAGTCTCCAGCAGGTGGGTCATCTGGGCCCGTGGCCCTCTCGGACGCTGCTGTAGAAGTCAAAGCCGTGGCCCACGTCCTCCTAATTCAATCAAGGGCTTCCCCAAGGCCCGGAAGGGCAGGATTCAGCGATGGAGAGGGGCAAGTTCAAGTCCTCAGGCCTCTCTGTGAGCAAATGCAACAGAAGAGAAAACTCTTCCATTTTTGCAAGGCCAGAATGAGCGCAGGGAGAAAGGTCCTCTTTGCCTTGAGGCCTCACCTGGCTGGTGACATCCCTCAGGTGCGCAGTGGGCTGGGCCATCCTCCCCTACACAGGGTTGATGGGCTCAGTCCTCACCCAGAAGCCCCGAGGCAAAGACTGGGCTGCATCCCCATGAGAAGAGACCACAGGCTAGACCAGGGGACATTTCTGAATGGGAATCAAAGAAATGAGTGGTAGAGACTGAGGGAGCTGGAGGCGGAGCCTGACCCCAGGTAAGGGAGGCAGGTGCGTGGCAATGCCATGGTCCCTGGTGAGCATAGGACCAGAGATGGAGAGGCTGGAACAAGGAGAATGCTAAATGCTGGGCTCCGAGCCAGCGGCTTCTAGTGTGTGAATGGTGCCAACAAGTTCAGCTTCAACATGCTGGGGGCTACAGCCAACACAAGTAAATGTAAAAGAAGATGGAAATTTGGAAATCATTCTGTGCTGGGCTGAGCGCTGACTCCTCAGAGAAGATGACCATAAAGCAAGCACTCAAAACACAACTGCAAGGAATCTCGATATTGAGGGGGTTTCAGAAAAGGAGAGCTGCCTGCCATCTGCATCCTCAGGACGAGGGGTTCCAGGGTGTCATCACAGTCTGTTTCAGCATCCCTGAGAAGGAGCTCAGTGAATACTTGAATGAATGAATGAATACATGCACACACTGGAGGGCCCTCCTTTGAATCCTAGACCAAAAATAACTCCCTGGGCAGTAACTCAACTTGGGCATTACACCTGACACATGTGCTTATAAAGAAGCCATATGATTGTTTTCAGCTTGCAATGAATAAGTTTACTCTATAGAATATTGTAAGCAACTCCCCCAGCTCAGAATTGGAGGTGCCAATCAGGAAGTGAATCGAGTGTCTATGGTCAGCTGAGCTTGTCTGCCGGGTGGTCCCCGAGCTACTACGCTTTCCCCATGTTTATTTCTATAGCAAGACTGCCTGTCACATTTTTGCAAATGCATTTGCTTGAACTCAAACCAGTTCAAAATAGTTTGACCCCAAGTCAGTGTTCCTGGACCCCCTCTACTTGAGAACATGACCTGCCTTCTCCCCATAGACCCCACAGACCCTCTAGAGGAGCATCCCTGATACCTGAGGTCCCAAGGACAGGGCAGGGAGCTTCTCCAAGTCTGGTGTCCACTTCCAGGTCTCAAGTCCCCTGTGGCCCCATCATGCTGAGGGAGAGGAGAGGGTGCAGCCCGGATAGCTGTGGGGCTGGAGAGAACCACCTCGTAGCATCAGAAAAAACTCAACAAAGCCATTTATCAGGTGTGGCGGCTTCCTCTGCAGTGTGGTCCTTCCTATAACACCCGTTCCCAGCCACATTTCACAGCCCCTCCCCGCACACACATTGCCCTGGAAACCAGAATGCTTTCCCAAACATCACCCTATTCCCACGGCGATCAGGAACTCTCTGGAAATAGGTGGAGACCTTGGAATTGTTCTTGCAGAAGACGGAATGGGAAGAGAGGAAGCGTGGACACATTTTCCGCGATCGTCTCTGTAAGAAACTGAATGACACCTCTGACTCCTCTTTAGAAAGCCAAGAAGAGTGAAAATCCAAAGCTCAGGACAAATTAGAGCTTTACGGATGTTTTGCAAAAGGAACCACTGGTAGCTTCGTCTCCACGGATGACTTTCCTGGTGCTGAATGACAGAGAAAAACTCAGCCCTCAGGAACGGTGACAGTGACAGGGGACACCCCCGCAGTCCCTGGCCTCATGTCCTGGACAACAGGCCGGATAAGGAGGGGGCAGGCAGCAGCTGGCCATGGGCAGATGTCCAGTCTGATATCAGTCTGCAAGAGGAGAGGGTGGGCCCAGGGTCCTGATACAATGAGATTGGCAATGAGAGAAACACAAGACCCCCCATTCCCTTTGCACATTTATTCACACGCAATGTGCAGACTGAAGCTTTGCTGACTTGAAGTCCCAAAGAGAGCTGTCATATCCCGGGGCAAGATGCGTGTTTTCCTTCATAAACTTTCTGGGTGTGCGGGGACCAGTGGGGTGTCATCTCTGTCCGGGCACAGGCTGGATCCTTCAGAGCTGTCCCTGCTGGAGACTGGCTGCCCTGGCCAGGGACACCGAGACCCAGCCCCTGACCCTCTGCACTCTGTTCGAGAATCTTCCACCTGAGTCCTCTGTCATCTCTGCCTTTTAGCCCAGACACCGCACATCGGAACCTGACTTCACCAGCCCTCCTCCTTCCCCACAGGCGTCCCGTGGGGCCACCCTGGCTCTGCCCTGGCCTCCCCGTGCTCCTGCCTCCACCCTCATTTCCACTGGCTGACACCCCGACACTCTCAGCTCCTCACCCCAGTTGCCTGGGCCCCTGGCCAAGCGTGGACAAGCCCCACACGCCCAGAAAAGTCTGAATGACCACAGAGACTCCCCCATCCCCACTTCCTGTCTGGAAGCAGCTTCCCAACCGAGGCTGGAGGGAGGGGAGAAGCTTCCACAGCAGGTTAAGAAAGGCCTGCGTGGAGCAGAGGCTGCCGCGGGCCCCAGCACGGTCATCAGACAGCCTGAGGCTCACATATCAGGGTTCACATCCACAGGTCAGCCTCCTCTGGGGGCCCAGAGTTCCGGCCCAGGCCTAAGAGGGGGGCCAGCACGAGAAGCTCTGGTCCAAACAGGGGACACTCAACTCTGAGCGAGCAGTGCAGAGAGCTGGGCACACACACGCACACACTCAGAGACACACTCATGTCTACACATGAACTCACATAGGAACACACAGGCACACACATACACAGGTGCACACAGAGGCACACACATGCACAACCAGGAATCCACATAGAAACACACAGGCACACGCAGGCATACACATACACAGGCACACACATGTACACACAGGCACATACATCCACAGAGGAACACATAGGCACACACGTACACAAACACACACAGGCACACACATATACAAGCACACACACAGGCACACACATGTATACACAGGCACACGCATACACAGAGGAACACACAGGCACGCACATACACAGGCACACACGTGTACACACAGGCACACACATCCACAGAGGAACACACAGGCACATACATATACAAGCACACACATGTACACACAGGTGCACAAACATACACAAGCACATGCAGAGGCACACACATGTACACACAGGCACACACATACACAGAGGTGTGCACAGAGGCACACACATACACAGGCACACACATACACAAGCACATGCAGAGGCACACACATGTACACACAGGAACACACATACACAGAGGTGTGCATAGAGGCACACACATACACAAGCACATGCAGAGGCACACATACACAAGCACATGCAGAGTCACACACGTGTACACACAGGCACACATATACACAGAGGAGTGCACAGAGGCACACACATGTACACACAGGCACACAAACATACACAGAGGTACACACAGAGGCACACACATACACACAGGTATACACATACACAAGCACACACATACACAAGCACATGCAGAGGCACACACGTGTACACACAGGCACACACATACACAAGCACATGCAGAGGCACACACGTGTACACACAGGCACACGCACATACACAGAGGTGCACACAGAGGCGCAGAGGAACACATGGGCACACACAGACATACCCAGAGGCACACACACAGGCACACACATATATAAGCACACACAGAGGCACACACATGTACACATAGGCACATACATACACAAGCACACACATGTACACACAGGTGCACACACAGGCACACACACATACAGAGGTGCACACAGAGGCGCACAGGAACACACGGGCACACACAGACACACCCAGAGGCACACACAGGAACACGCACATACAGAGGCACGAGGAGCACGAGTGGTGACGCTGCTTCCTCGGGGCCTGTGCGTTTCAGCCTCTGCCTGACCGTCAGTTTGTGTGCTGTTTTGGACATGATTATAAAACAGGAACTGGGGCTGAGAGAGGAAACGGTGCTGGATTTGGGGGCTGAGGTGGTGGGCACTGCCTCTGCGCTGGGAAAAGGGCCACAGACACAGTGCGTGGACACAGCCCTGCCCTCAGCTCACCTGCCGACACGGTGAGCTCCAGCGGCACCCGCCACCCCGCAGGTAACGGCCAGGCTCCGCTCTGGGCCCGGCTCTGCTGACCGCGGACTCAGGAGTGAGCAGGAAGGCTCTGCCCTGCCCACAGGGCCCTTAGCATGATTAGTGATCAGAACAGACACGGAACGGATCGGGAAGGGACCCAGGGCTGCTCAGGAAAGAGGCAGGGCCAGAGGGGGCAGGGAATAGCCATGGTGAGGAGTTGGGATTTTATTCCAAATACAATCTTGAGCTTGTGGATGGCTTTAAGGAGAAGGAAAATAGGAATTCTTGTAAGGCGTCAGCCTCACTGTTCTGTAGTGACAGGAGGTGGTGGGTCGGGGTGGGGCAGGAAGCACAATCTCTTGCAGGGACCCTGGGCATGCGGAGAAGCTGAAAGGTAGAGGATGTAAGATCCGTCCGTGAGTGGGCAGGGGCTGTGAGGAGCCGAGGGGCCACAGTGCTGAGGATCTAGCTGGAGTAGCTGCGTGGATGGGGGCCTGGGGCACAGGGGCAGGAAGCCACTGCAAATGCTCACTCCCTGGGGCTCATTCAGAGAGGAAGCAGGAGGCAGAGTCTGTAGACCATCCACAGGCAAGGAATTCCAGGCCCAGAGGCCTGGTCGGGGATAAGACCAAAAGGAAGTGGAGCAAGTGTCAGACTTCACCCTGGATGTCTGGGTGGAGCCCCCAGGTGGAGGCTAGGTCCTCACACACAGACGGTGGTGGAGACAGGCCTGGCTGGCCCGGGGCATCCTCTCGGCAGAGACCGCCAAGGGAAGGCAGGGTGGATGCACCTTCATCTGCCTTTAAAATCTGAGGCTGGGATTATAACTGACATAAATTTAGGAATGAAAGATCAGCCTTCTTCTACCCCAGAAGCTTTTGGAACTAGGTTTCCAGCATCCCAGGAAGGCAGGCTTCTGGTGTCTCCATCTTATAAGAGGCACAGAAAGGTGGGCTGCCCCCAGGGAAACACCATGGGCTACCCACCAGGTTGATTCGTGGGCTGGAATGTACTAGAACTGCCTACCATCCTGCATCTATCACGTCAGGGCCAAGCCAGGTCAGTGACTGGGTTGGGCAGCCCTTCCCTGTCCCCAGGTATCTAAGCCTTATTCATGGAGGGATCGGGTGTCTCTCTGCTCATAGGAGAGACTCACAGGGGTCTCTCTGCTCATGGCTGCAGAGGTCCTTTAATCCCAGTGGAGGTGAAAGGCTTAAAATGGAAATATATGGTCAAAGTAAAAAAAAAAAAAAAAAAAGGCTGAAATATACACAACACAATGGCTGAAATACACAAAGGTTATTAATCTATTATTATTATTAATATCTATTAAAAAGTGAATTCATTCTATGTGTTAGGCACCATGCCAAAAATCTGCAATTTTCTTATTTAATCCTTATGGAAATCCCAAGAGGCAGACACTGTGATTCCACTTTATGGAGGACCAAGAAAGAGGTGGTCAGAGAGTTAGACATCATCCTATGAAGGGAAAGACCTAGGATGCCCCAAATCCAGATTCTTCTCCAGCTCAGAGAGCACAGATGAGTCATTAGGCCACCGTGGTCCACAGCAGGCAAATGGCAGCAGGGAGGAGCCTTATTCTCTTCTCCTAGGGGAGAAAAGGTCCCAGAGAGGAAGCCTCTTGGGTGCTCAAAACGGAAAAAATTCACAATTAGGGAGAAAGTTTAGAAACTGGAGACCAGATACAGACTGCACTTACCATTTTGTCTCAAATTGCAGACAAAGATACATTTTTTATTTTTAAAAAATTCTTTTTTCTATTTTTTGGCAATGTGCAGCCTGTGGGATCTTAGTTCCTGGACCAGGGATCAGATCTGTGCCACCTGCAGTGGAAGAGTGGAGTCTCAACCACTGGACCACCAGGGAAGTCCCCAAAGAGGCTTTTTTGGAAATAAACACTGGCAGCTACATCCCAGAGCCACCACTCATGGCAGGCCTGACCTTTGGGAGGTCTCGTCTAAGTTAATTTGCTCTTGTGCAAGACCAAGGTGGATAATCAACCCCACATACCACATAGGTGGATGAGAATTAGAATTCGCCCTGAGTAGAGTCTCTTGGCTCAAAAAGTGACTTAGAGGGAACAGGGACGTTCCTCCAATGATAAGCACCAGCCTCAAGCTCCAGGATCTATGAAGTTGCTTTGTTTTCTTTCTGAAGCAAGGCCAACTTACTTTTATAGGCACTAGCTTCCCAGAAACTGGCAGATCAAGGTGTCTCTGCATTCACTTCTTTTTTTCTCAAGTCCTCAGAGACAAGAATAAGATCTCCTTCCAAAAAGGATCCACACCCTCTTTATTCTTAGTCAAGTCTAGTAAATCAAAACCAGAGAATAGGAGAACCCAAAATAACAGGGTCTGCAAGCTTTAGAAGTGGAATAGCACAAAAGCACTCTTTCTCCCAGTTATTTCTGTCACTAATATTTTCTAGCCTCTTGCTTTCAGAACTTTCCTACTACAGAAACTTTAATTTGTTGTTCAGTTGCTCAGTCGTGTCCTACTCTTTGCGACCTCACGGACTGCAGCACGCCAGGTTTCCTTGTCTTTAACTATCTCCCAGAGTCTGCTCATACTCATGACCATTGAGTCGGTGATGCCATCCAACCATCTCATCCTCTGTCACTCCCTTCTCCTCCTGCCTTCAATCTTTCCCAGCAGCAGGCTCTGTTCCAATGGGTCAGTTCTCATCAGGTGGCCAAAGCATTGGAGCTTCAGTTTCAGTATTAGACCTTCCAATGAATATTCAGGGTTGATTTCCTTTAGGACTGACTGGTTTGATCTCCTTCCTGTCCAAAGGACTCTCAAGAGTCATAAGACCAAAATTTGAAAGCATCAATTCTTTGGCACTCAGCCTTCTTTATGATCCAACTCTCACATCTGTATATGACTACTGGAAAAAAAAATGTAATAGGGAAGAACAAATATGACTCCATATTAGACCTGTTTCTTTTCCTGTGCTGAGTCATGCTGGCTCTGCACCTTTTGTCAAAGAATGTTGCCTACAGCCTGAAATATAAGAAGAGCCCATTCTCAGGGATCTGACCTTTAAGGATATAACACACACATTCATATAGATAAACAAAGCTGAAGAACAGAGAATAACATTTTTCCTGTTGGAGGTTTAAGGGAATATAGTGACCTGACCTATGTGGACAGCTGCAAGAACAATGGATTCCTGTACCATAAAGTCTGCAACAACTGACCACACTCTTCCCTCAACTCTGAATATTCAAAGCACTTTAAAAACTGCTTTGCTGAAACCCTTTGAGGAGTGTAGGGGTTTGGGGACAGGAGCCTCCTGTCTCCTTGGCCCTTTCTCTGCCCCAAACGCTGACATTTCAACTTGTTTGGCCTCACTCTACGTCAGGCACACAAACTTGCATTTGGTTAATAAAACTGCACCATTTGCAGGTTTCTGGGGTCTTGATGGTGTTGGAAATTAAAAAGTACAGCTGGCTCAGGGTGGAGAGCCACAGAGACAGGATGCAAATCCTCTCACCAACAGCGCAAACTTATCAGCTGCTTGGCTCACCCCATCCTGCCCTCCCCTGTGAAATCAGGTAAAGATGCTCCCTGTGAGCTTAGCACCACAATCAGGTGAGGGACCAGAGTGGGGTGTCCCATGAGTGAGCACCCTCCCTGTAACTTCTCTAGGGGATCAGAGAACATGGGCGCTGCAGCTCAGACACAGCTATCTCCTTAGCTGTTAATACAAACTACATGGGAAAAGCACAGTTCAATTTCCAGTTCATTGGTATCCCATGATGAGCCCAGTGGTTGTAAAATTTCCGGCCTGAAAATCCCCAAAGCTCATGGAGCTGGAAGGCAGAGTTCTGGGAACAGAGCTGGCTGCCTTCAGCCCGATCCCACTGAGCAGCATCAGCCTGTGGAAGTGATTATCTTTCTTAGTACCAGGCAGCTTTATTGGGATTGTTGGGAACACTTGATCCTTCGAGTTGACTTTAAAAAGAGAAAGAGAGAGAGAGAGAGAAGTGAGAGCTGCTGGTGTGGGGCTCTGCTGTGTTCTCCCCCCAAGCCTCAGTTTTCTCTCTCTGGGTGACCCTGGCCCAGAAGCCGGGTGGTGCATTTCCATCCTGATGACGCTGGTCTGTGCGTGCCCCATGTGGTCTGTCCCCCAGCCTGGCATCTGCGTCTCAAGTGTCAGGGGAGGGGCATCCAGCCTGAGCCTCCTGTAAATGGACCTCATTCACTGGCCAGCTTCCTCCCCTCCTGTCCCCCTCCTAGGCCCCTCCTGCCAGCCTGGGGCCGTGGTGGGCTGAGTCTCAGTAAAAGGAAAGTTGCATTTGGTTTTTATGTGTAAGTTCTACTTGTTCGGCTTTGACGGACAGAAGGGTGACCTTAGATGGGAAGAAGGTCTGAGAAGGAGCTGCCTTAGGGCTGGTGGCAGGGACGGGGGTTAGGGAGTGATTATGGGCATGTTTGCTGCAGCCCAGGTATGAGCAAGCCCGAGGTTGGTTGAGAGAAGTCATGCCCCTCCCACAGTTAGATAGAAGTCAGGTACAGAAGGGATCTGATGTGTCCTTGTTACTAAACCAAGCACCTCTTTCGCTGGACTCTCCTGCTCTGAGACGGGCATTTTACTGCTGCCTTTCGGCCAAGCAGTAGGGAGACAATTCCCCTAGCCCTGGAGTCCCAGCTGGCATCTCTGCCTTCAGTCAGATTGGGTACGGTGGAGAAAATAAGATGAAATAGTATCTTTGCATAAAATAATAATAACATAGAAATGTTCATACCACTAAGATTTTCCAGCACATGATGAGCCTGGGGCCCAGAGTTCCAGTAGGAAAATACATGATAAGTCTTCTCACCTTCCCCAAAACAGCTCAGGAAGGAGATGGGTACCAAGGTGACTGGTTTCCACCATGTGAGACCAAACAGCAACAAAGAATTTGAAAATAGCTTAGATTATGTTATTAATACATAAATTCAATAAATAACCTTCCTGGAGGGAGAAGGCTGTTGAGGTTTTGAGGTTCTCAAATATTACTTGGTTTGGGGATGGAAGAGAATTTATCAAAATTTCTGCTTGACTTACCCACCCTCCCAAGGTGCCCTCCCAGGCTGCTTCCAAAGGAAATTTACAGGCAACACCAAACATCTGGAAACTGGATTGCAGTTTGCATTCAGCAGGCCAGAGTCATTTGCAACATCACATCACTCTACACGGATAGAGTTGCAATTCTCTACACACAAAGCCTGTTACTGAGGATGCCTTTTAGAGAAAAGGAATTATATGAAACAGTTATGAAGGCCAAAAATGTCTTAAGTGAGAATGTCAAAGGCTATTCGATGAATATTACCTTTGAAAACAAATTAAGCTTCTTGGGATTGGGGTAGGTTTGCCAGATAAAATAAAGGACGCCCAGTTCAATTTTAATTTCAGATCATCAATGAATTTTTTTTTTTAGTGTAGCTCATACAGTATTTAAGATAGACTTACATTAAAAATGTTGCTTGATGTTTATCTGGGAATCAAATTTAACTCAGTGTGTTGTACGCTCATTTGCTAAATCTAACAATGCTAGATGGAAGCCCTGGACCCAGTCACTCCATTACTCCTTCTCAAGACTGACTGGTCTTTTCACAGCTGCTATGTCGTGTGTTACGATTCCTAACTGGATGTTTTGTTGTTTGACATTTCTAGTTCATGACATCACTTTTCTACAACTGTCCCCTTAACTCTTTGTTGTGATCAAGTCCAAATCATTCTTGAATTGTATAAACCCACAGACGTATGCCACTATTGTTTTTTGTTTGTTTGTTTTACAGAAAAGTTTTTTCAATCTGTCGATAAGGTTTGCAGGCTGCTGTATTTTTAAGGAGAAAACTTGGGTATGGTTAAAGCATCACTTTTACATTCAGACAGTTTCACATCGCTTTATGTTTCCTACTATGGAAACTGAGCTTCTTAAATTTCAAGCACAAAATGCTTGCCCTGGTTGCAAACTGCCTGGTTGCATGTAACAGAGCCCCGACCAGCCTAAATGAGGGCTTGCTGGGAGGCGAGGGTTTGCCTCACGGAACTCCGTGGCAGGTACGCACGGGCTTCATCAGGAGCCCAGCTGACTTCATTCTAGGCCACACACTCCGTCTGCCCTCATCATCTCTGACTGCTATTGCTGGCCAAAATCTTGGCTTTCTCTGCCCACCAAAGCTGAATAAAAAATACGAAGACAGAGTCTGGAGGAAATAGAGAGGGGACTTTAATTCTCAGCCAGCAGAGGAGGAACACAGTAGATTCATGCCTCAGTAACTGTGACTCCCTCCCATGAGGAGTCTAGAGGTTTATATAAGATGAGGGTTTGCAGACATGGTGGCTGATGAGGAGCAAAGATGTAGGATCTTGTCTTCTTCCACTTACATTGTTTCAAAAATAGGCATAGGCTCGTGTCAGGTAGCCTCCGGCAGTCTGATGGCTCAGTAGTTGGATCCATTGTCTTTTATATACTGTGGCCTTTTTCTGACACGTGAAAAAGAGAAAAACTACAAGGGGTGGTTCGCAGAGTGCATGCATGTGCATTCTAAGTCCCCTCAGTTCATCACCCAACTCTGTGTGACCCCATGGACCGTAGCCCACCAGGCTCCTCTGTCCATGGGATTCTCCAGGCAACGATACTGGAGTGGGTTGCCATTTCCTTCTCCAGGGGATCTTCCTGACCCAGAGACAGAACCCAAGTCTCTTATGTCTCCTACATTGGCAGGCGGGTTCTCTACACAAGTGCCATCTGGGAAGTCCAGACTACAGATGAGGAACAGTTAAAGTAAAAATTAGGGCTGTTCAGGCCTGCTCACTGTTCTCTATCTTTGTTCTCAGGAAAGGGAATGAAAAAACCCCATTCCTCTTTTTCCCTTTTCACTACAACACCACTGGTGTTCTGCGTCCCTGTAGAATTCCCTCCCTCACAGTCCAGTTTCAATGACCCCTTGACTTTCCCAGCTCCAAATTTAGTTACTTTTTTCCCCAAACAGGAACTGGATTCATTGGGTTCCAGGTCCAAATGATGGGGAGAGCCTCTGATTGGCCTAGTGGGTTAGGGCCCTCTCTGGTAGAGTCACTCATGCACTCACGGCTCTGGGAGCTGGTCACAGGAAAGTGGAAGGTGGACCCCTGGGAGAAGATGCTCTATGGTGGGTGAATTCATGATGTACTCACAGATGTAATCTTGGATACACTCTAAGGAAACACAAGGATTATGACAATAAGGTTGGAGGAGAGAGCTTCCAGTTCCATGTCTCTGAATCAGCTACCAGTCACCATATCTGCTATTAGATTCTGAACTGAAGTATATTTTGGAGAGTTATGTACCCTGAAGCCATCATTCTGAACACACCACCAAGAAAGTCATCCTGTTGACACACGCCACCTCATTTCTGGAAATAAACATTATCAATTCATTTCAGGAGCTTCAAACCATTGCCAGTTGGTAAGCAGGTTTCAGTTACTATGCAAATAGTGGAGATCATCAACTGGGCATGATCAGAGGAAAGTCACACACTTGCTAATGAGAATGTATCAGAACGAGTGTGTGGTAGGTATAAACTCTCTGGAGACTGTAAATCAGCAAAGCCCCACACCGTGAATTCCATAGACGCATGTACCCACATGAAGCCACTGGATGCTTCTCTTGGCTGAAACATGACACATCCCCACCCTAGCCTCTTCTTTCGTCTATATATGTTTGTCTATTTTCATACCTAATTAATGCATGTCCATGGAGACAAAGTAGAAAATAGCCATGAGCAGAAAGAAAAAAATTGCATGCGTTACCCTACCACCCACAGATAAAACATAATCATAGTTTTTAAAAGTGGGATGAATTCTGTACACCTAGCCTTCCTAAAATATCATGAGTGTCCTTCCATGTCAATAAACATGTTTTAGTGGCCACACAGTTTTGCATTATCAGAACATGGGCACACCATCATGGTTTCCACTGGCTCCTCATTGCTGCATATTTTGACTGCTGTAATCAAGGCTGTAATTTTCTCACTGTGGTAATCAAGGCTGTAATATGCAGCATTCCCCCTCGGGCTGAATTTTTGTACAACATGATACCTTTTAATAGTTTATAATTGGGGTTTTGATTTTGTCTTTGACCCAGTCATTACATAAGACTGTTTTGTTCTGTCTTGCTTTGTTTTAATTTTCTGCTGGCTACAGTTTCTTATTTATGTATCTTTGTCATCTTGCTTGTTTTACAGCACTGTGGTCAGAGAATGTGCATAGTGCTATTTCTGCTCTTTAAAATGTATTGAGTTTTTAAAAGATAGCTAAATATATAGTCCATTTTTGTAGCTGTCCCATGGGGTGGTTAGATGATACTGGATTGTCTCCTCGGAGAGCACACCAGTGGACTTTCCCCTCCCAAACCTACGTTATTAATTACAGTATTCGAACCCTCACTCTCATTTTTTTTCCTTAAGTAATCTCTTAAAAACCAAAGAATGAGGCCCCTACTCTTTATTTCTGGCATGCTCTCTAACACCGAGTCAGAGTATTTTGTGGTTACTGTTGTTCAGTTTGGCCTGGAGGTCCAGGGCAGATGTGTTCTGTGATCTGCTTGACGAGCATTCTTCATGTGTTAGACATTTTCCTTCAGAAACAAAATTGTAGTAGGGAAGAAGATTCCATAGTGGGCCTGTTTCTTTTATTTTAACCTTTGTATTCTACTGCTTTTGTTGGAGGTCAACAATGTTGCCTATAGCCTGAAATACACAGGCGAGCCCATTCTCAAGGCTCTGACCTTTCAAGGTGTAATTCTTTTCCATTCATACAGAGATTAAAAAGCGGCAGAACAGAGAATAACCTCTGTCCTATCAGACATTTAAAGGAACATGGTAATCTGACCTAGATGGACAGCTGAAAAAACAAAGGATTTTTACACCAACCACACCTCCTTTCCTTTCGGTATAAAGAAGCCTGATTTCTAATTCAGGGAAGATAGTTCTTTGGGACAGTAGTCCACCATCTCCGTCTGCCGGCTTTCTGAATAAAGTCACTATTCTTTCATGCCTTGGTTTATTGACCTGTCATGTGGCAAGCAGTATGAGCTTAGACTCAGTAACAAAATCATAGTTCATTGAAACACCACTATCTCTCATTCACAACTGTTGTATTTTTTCTAATATCCTTATCTCTTCACTTTTCGCACTTCATCCTAAAAGAGATTCTAAAATGTGCCTGTTTCAATTTTTTGAATTCCAATTGACTCTTACCTTTCCTCATCCCATTTTCAATTCCGTTGTCCTTTATTCTTCTCTAGCCATTTCTTTCTTTTTCATTTCTGTCTTAGCATCTCCTGGTTCATATCTTACTGTGCAGAGTCTGTAAAAGGGGAAAGAAGATGACATCTAAATGTCCCTTCTGTTTCCTGTAATAAATTTTTATAAACTGTTTTCTCCCTGTTGATTGCAACATGAGTTTGTCTCCTCCTCCTGTGGCTTAGAATATTCTCATGGTGAATGTGCTGGTCTGAGATGTCACAGGACGTTTTCTGGCTGAAAACAGATCTCTGGCCTCCTCCTGTCCAGGCATGCTTACCCACTCTCCCCGCAACCCCCAGACCTGCAGCTGGAGGGCGGGTCCCTGCACATTTATACAGACAGTGCCAGTCTCAGGGGCACAGCTGTGAGTGTGGCCTTGGTCAGCCCTTGATGTCTTCTCTTATTGGCAAACCCTCACACCAATACCCAGTTGGTCACAACCAGCTGTGTGTCCCACCAGCCGCCACTCCAGCACCAAGGTGGCATTGGCTGGTTCCTCTCCCACCACGTGGGATCAGGGCTTCTTGCCACCTTGAACGGACTGTGGGTCTCAAACGTGCTTGGTGAAATCCTGCTGAGGTCAGGAGGAGCTGCTTAGAGATGAGTTCCTCCTCGGTGCATTAGACCTGCCTGACGGTCATTGCAGGCAGGGGCAGAGGAAGGCCAACGGACATCTCTCACCTTGAGCCCTGCCTCCCACAGCCCAGTGAGGTTCCCCAAGACAACCCCACCAATCCCCATGACCCTCGCTGATTTCTAGGGAAAGATGAGTGTTCTGTGTCCATCTTGTCTCAGCTACATCCCATGCAGCGGAAAGTCCTCAGTTCTCAGCCTCGGCTTTCAGTGCTGGTGACATTTACTTCCAGCAACTGAACATTTTTGTCTTAATTGATTAATCCTTGCCATCACTTACAGGGAGAGAGAGAGAAAAGTGAATCTTACCCCCATGATGTTCATAGGAATAATAATAATAATAGCTAGTAAGCTAAATTAAAAATAAATATTTTTTAAATAAAAAAGGGTAATGATTTTTTTTTTAAATAGCGAGCAAACTAATGAGGGCTTCCCAGGTGGTGCAGAATCCACCTACTTTAATGCAGGGTGTGCAAGAAGCTCAGGTTCCATTCCTGGGTTGGGAAGATTCCCCAAAGAAGGAAATGGCAACCTGCTCCAGTATTCTTGCCTGGAGAATTCGATGGATAGGAACCTGGGGTCCATGGGGTCACCAAGAGTCGAACATGACAGTACACACACACATAAACTAATAAGGCACTAATTATGTGCCAAGAACTGTCTTAAGCATCCAATATACATCAATCTGTTTCATCTTCATGAAGCTGGTACTGTTATTTTTATTCCCCTTTTACAGAGAAGGAAACTAAGGCACACAGCACAGATGCTAAGTGACTTGTTTCCAGTCATACAGTTGCCACGTGGTTCCAACAGATCAAATTCAGCCCAGCTCAAGTCTGCTTCTTAATACATCTTTTATGCCTTTAACCCAAAGCACATAAGTGGCCCCAGTTGCGTTATGTTCCACTACTGGGTTCTTCAAATGATTGAGTAGGAAGAACACAGGAAATGGTAGCATGAGCTTAAATCCTGGCCCCAACACACATTAGAGTGGATCCTTGGGTCATTTGTTGGTTATAAGATAACTAGTTTGTACAGACAAGAGCCCACACCCATGCCGCCCAGCTCTGTGCCAGGGCTGGTGGAAAGACACTGGCTTCCTCGTGATCAGGAAAATTCTTTGAAGTGGCCTTTCCACGTGGTGCTTCAGAGAAGCATTTGGCAAAATAACCACTGCTTGTTATTGTTGCACGTAAGACACAGGAAAACCTCCTGCCTGCACACAGGGCTGTCCAGAGCTCAAACTCCGAACGTGGCTCTTTTTTAAATCTCTTCAATAAGCTCCACCTGGTACATTCTCCATCTCGGGCACAATATAAATTTTAAAAGAAGTACAAGTCGGCAAACATAAAAGATTCCGAGAAAATGCTAAATAACCATCTTATAGCCAATGCCCAATAATAGCAAAGCACTGGGTGGTATTAATAATAATATTCAGGTGCCCTTCAGATAGGTGAAGATGCCACAGGAATTTATCTGAACAACTCCTTTTTCTGGTTTCTCTACCAGCCTTGCAGTCTTCCCAGGTGGCTCAGACAATAGAGAATCTGCCTGCCAAGAAGGAGATGTGGGTTTGATCCCTGGGTCGGGAAGATACCCTGGAGAAGGAAATGGCAACCCACTCCAGTCTTCTTGCCTGGAGATCTCCATGGACAGAGGAGCATGGCAGGCTATAGCCCACGGGGTCACAAGGAGTCAAATGTGACTGAGCACACTTGCAGCCTACCAACCATCCGCCCACCCTCCTGCACACTCCCCACACAAGTGTGAATCACTCTGGAAACCGTGGAAAAATCACTACCATTTCTTTGCCCAATTGGGATGCCTCCCAACTGTCTGTTCTCTAGCTATCAAACGCCAACTCCATTACTAAAGAATCAAAGTGTTTAAAAGATACTTTGCCCAATTAATGCTATGACACACAAACAGAAGTGTCTGTGGGGTTTCTACTTTCCCTAATTAAAGATCTCCATGGAGAAATAAACAAATACTGTCTATTCACCAACATTTAGATAAGAGGTTGGGAATGCATCACCACCTGAGGAAGAGAAACTTCTACAAGTCAGAAGGTGTGTGATTAATTTGGAGGATCCATGGTCTTCCTGGGTGATCTCAGGAGAGTTTCTGTGCTTCAGCTGACTTTCCCAATCTGTAAAATCTTGGAGGGATGCTAAGATCAGTCAAGGAATGTCTGTAAAGTGCTTTGAACTCCTAGAGTTAGACATTAAATAAATACCCAGTGTTATTAGAACTCCATTGAGGCAATAGAATGTTCAAAATGGGACTTTGTTATAAATACTCTCTGACGTTTGCCAAGAATAAATTGAATGGGCAAAGGCAACATACTTGGCTGTAACTTAATCCAAACTTGACTTTTTTTTTTTTGCCAAAACTTGGCATCATGATACATGAATAGAGAGCTCTGGAGAAAACATGAAAGAGTCTATTCTTTTGAGCCAACTCTTCAGCTAAATTTCCATATCTTCCACTTATTTGTTCTATTCTTTAAATTGCTGCTTTATAGTGGAGAGCGAAAGTACAGAATAAACGTAAAGGTTCATCAGCCTGCTTGCCTTTTCCTGCAAAGAGTATAACTGAATGTAAATTGGTTTAATGACCACAAAATCAACCCCACATCGATTGACTAAGATGGATAAAAACCAAGATTCCCTTTTCTAAGTTCTCACAGCAAAAGCTACAGCAGGGCTAAACTGACTTTGTATGGTAACAATAACTATGTTCCCTGAGTTGATCAGAGAAAGCTATGCCTTCAATCAAATTAGATGTATTTTAAAGTCTGACCCCTTATAAAGAAATCCTGATTTTCCTTGAGTTGGAATGAAGTTTAGAATTGCAAATTCAAAACTTTTGCTTGGCCTCGAAGCTAGAGGTTTTATTAAGACATGACGTGAGGCAATTACCATTCCTAAGAAGCAGAATATACCATCTATGCTGGGATATCAGTCATGGCAGACAGCAGGGTGCAGAGAAAATCCTACCAATGTTGGAGTGGGGTTTCTGGAGTCTGGGCTCATTTCTGTCCTGAACTAGCAATTGTGTGGGAGTCAATACCCTCGATACACTTCAGTTTCCTTATCTGTAAAATGAATAAGTTTTAACAGTTTTGAGGAACCAGTGAACACTTCCTCAAATAGCAATGCTTCTTCAAAGCATTCCAAGTGAGGATCTGGCCAAAAGAATACATTCCTGGAAGGAAGTAGCCCCAAACTGATGCTTACACCCTTGTTAATAGCCAAGAACAAATATTTTTGGAATAACATTTTTAAATCAGACCTAATGTCTGAAGTTTTTTTTTTTCACCCCCATCACCTGCTTACAGGAAAAAGAAAATGTCTTTGTATTCGCAAATGTCATTGGCTATGTTCTTGCTTATTCCTGTGTTTAAATTCACCACTAATTTTAATTCTTTCTCTGATCAAGAATTCTTGAATTCTTGGACTCAAGAATTAAATATATACTTTGAGGTGTGCTTCCAGATATGCTTACCAGTAGATTAAATCCCCCTGTAATGGATGGCAGGAATCACCTAAGAGGAGCTCTGGATTGAAAATAGGTCACATGTTTTCTGGATGGATACACGGGGGAAAACTAAAAGGTTCAGAAAATGATTTCAACAGAACAGCTCACTCGGGGCTTTTGCCTTGAACACGTGCTTTTGGCAAATGAGCAGATCGAACTGGTACTATAACTAAACTTAGGATTGAAAAAAATCCCCACCAACATGGCCTCAGGGAAATGGGGAAATTGGAGCCAGACATGCAACCAGACCCTCAGTGCATCCACCTAGCTTTCCACCAGCTCCTTTTCCTCCAAGCTCAAGTGACAGAAGCTGTGACAGCAAGTCTGACCTTCAACCCGGGTTTGAGCTGAGATCGTGCTGCAAGGTTCGGCTAGCCCACTCTCTGAAGCCTGCAGATTCCCACTGTCCTTAGAGAAAACAAACGTTGGTGCTTGAATATTTGCAAAGCTACCAGCTCACCAGGCAGTAAACTGCCTGCTACTGGATTCTGAGGTCCCAGGAGCTACTGGTGACAACAGGCATCAACAGAGAGGAGAGGGCTAAGTCCCACCCGGGGTCAGGATGAGAAAGAGGGGTCTCCCAAGACCCAGGACCTGCCTGAGGTCTGTGCAGTGCGGGAGCAGGTCCAGCACTCCCGACCTCCTGATCACTGGTCCCAGAGCAGCCCAGCAGCTTATCAAGCAGGGGGTTGCCATGGGGACCGACATCAGGCAGAAGACCACGCAGCCCAAGCACTGGGCGCCCGGCCCTGAAGAAGCTGTGGATGAATGTGGATGACCATCTCTCATTAAAGATGCTGATTACCGTGCCCCCTCTGCCTCACCCTCCTGAATATTCTGCATCATGGCGTCCTGGGGGTGGAGGGAGGCTTGCCAGGCACACTCCTGGCGGGGGTCACGGAACAGTGTAAAAGTCCTGCTCTTCAGCACGTTGGCTACTGTGTCATCACACATCCTGTTGAATAACTAACCTGAATCCCGCGCCAGCTTTGCAATGAGGCAACAGCAACAAAACTGATGAGCTATTCCAGGGAAGTCGTTAGTTTCATTTCTCTGTGAGAACTATGCACTCCTGAGAGCATCCTGTCCCCCTGGATTCCCGGCCACCAGAGGAAGCGTTCAACGGCCACCTCATTGTTCCCGCCAGGCGCGGGCTAACTTCAGCCTGAGCCCCAGGCATCCCCCTTCCCGCATCCTCACCCAGAAAGGTCAGAGCTCTCTGCCTTCAAAGCCAAGGGTGCTCGTTTCTAGCCTCGTCTGAACTCTTGAGAAATTCATGAGAGTTGAGTCAGGAATGTTTTTCCTTCTTGTGGAAGGGAGGTGGGAGGAAGTGGGTCACACTCACACATATTCACACGTGTGTACAGTCGCATGGACTCATCTGTTCAAACTCAAACATCACTTACACGGACACACACAGGTTCATACACACCCAAATGCTCAGGCTCACACACTCAAGTGCATGAACACACCCACACACATCTGTAAGCAGACAGGTCACATTTATGCTCACATGCACACACTCAGGCTTAGGCAGATATTCACGCATACTTGTACTCATAGACATGTGTGCACACAAATTCACACCCCACATCTGGAAAACTGCATGCTGACAAGGTGGGGTCACTGCCCGCATCCCCGGGGGGCCGGGGCGTCACGACCAAGCCCCCTGAGACCTCAGGGCACAGAGGGGCTTGTTTACGGTGCTGTAGGTCCAGAGTGCAGAGGTTTACCAGACCAGAGGCATCCACTCTCCCCGCCTCGCTCCACTTTCCCGCAGCCAGGGGCCCATGTGGGGGCTGGAGGGCTTGGCCCGGCACGGCCGCGGAGCAGGCCAGGGCACCTCCTCTCACGGCAGACGGCCCTGAGGCACCGTGCGGCCGCAGGGGCCCCAAGGGAGCCCTCCCGTCCCGAGACCCAGGTCCCCACTGGGCAGAGGCCCGGCACACACTCACACTCTCTCACACACACACACAGAGTCTCACACACTGTCACACACACACACGCTCAAACACACACTAACACACACAGATACACAGACACTCACACACACACAGAGTCACACATACTCATACATACACACAAAAAAACACTCACACACACACAGTCTCACACACTGTCACACACACATACACTCAAACACACACTAACACAGATACTCACACACTCATCACCACACACACACACACACTCACACACACAGAGTCACACATACTCATACATACACACAAAAAACACTCACACACACACAGTCTCACACAGTGTCACACACACATACGCTCACACACTAACACACACAGACACTCACACACTCATAACCACACACACACACACACTCACACACACAGAGTCTCACACACTGTCACACACACATACACTCAAACACACACAGACACACACTCACACACACAGAGTCACACATACTCATACACACACACAAAAAAAACACACTCTCACATACATTCACACACATGCAAACATACATACACCTCATACACTCACACATAAACACACACACGCTCATACACTCAAACACACACTCACACACATAGTCACACACATGCAAACACACATACAACTCATATATTCACATATAAACACACACACACTCAAACACACACACCCATACACTCGCACACATACACACTCCCACTTACACACACATACACACACTCACAATACACTCAATCACACAATTCACACATACATTCACACACAAACACTCACATACACTTTCACACACACATATGCACACTCACACACAAACTCACACAGTCACACACACAGACACACACTCTCACACAAATACACATTCTCACTCTCACACACATTCGCGCACACACTCTGACACACCCTGGCACACCCTCACACACACACAGTTCTCAGCCAGGCACACTCAATCCCAGGCCTGGCTCTAGGCCTCCAGAGCCCAGCTAGACCCAGGGCCCTCTGTGAGCCTTCCTCTACTTGGAAGAGGCTCAAATTCCCACTGTTCAATGAAACTTTTTTTTTTAAGAGGAAACTTGGCAGCCCAGCAAGCCCCATTTACTCGTATTATTTGTAGAACACGGACGTTTTGATTTCAAAAACTGACACTGCAAAATTTGAAGCAGTGGATTTTTAGCATTTTGCTGGTGCTCGAGAATTCCACTTTGCTGGCACAAACAGGCTGTTAACTTACCTCTTGCCTGTAAACCAAGACTTGTCTCAGGGAGGGCTGTGGCCCTCAGGCCGTGCTTCACATTTGTCGTGTGTCCTCCGCCCACTCCTCGCGGCTGCCCCCCTCTGCCGAGTCTCCCACCTCATGGCCCTCAGCCCTGCGTCCCTCCACCGCGGCCAGAGCTGGGGCCGGAACCACCAGCTTCCCATCCGGGCGCACCTCGAGGGCTCAGGAGCCCAAGGGAAAGACCAGCTGGAACCCAAACTGTCCCCACCAGCCTCTCAGCGCGGCCACTGGGCCACTGCCCTGAGACGCCCCCACCACAGCCGGCCGCACCCGGGCTCAGCGGAGACCTGTCAGCATCTCTGTGAGCTGGGCTGGGAGCGGGGGCGCAGAGGGTGAAGCCCGTGAAGAGGGGCCAGTGGGAGCACGGTGCCCTGGAGAAGTACTGTGTGGGGGGGTGGGCACATACACAGCGGGACCCTCCTGAAACAGGGTGGGCAGGGGCTGCAGGGTTGGGGGGCCCACAGAGCTGAGTCCTCTCTGAGGGCGGAAGCACCTTCTCTTCCTCACACACGGGTGAAGATGCTCGCCTAGATTATTTTTGGGTGAAGATGCTCATGTAGATTATTTTTTGAATTGAAGTAGAATTAATTTACAATGAATTAGTTTCAAAAGTAGAGCAAAGAGATTCAGTTGTACAGGTATATATGTTCTTCTTCAGATCCTTTTCCACTATAGTTATTACAAGATACTGAGTATATCTAATAGTAGGTTATTTATGCCAATGCAGAAGATTCGGGTTTGATCCTTGGGTCAGGAAAGTCCCTTGGAGAAGGAAATGGCAACCCACTGCAGTATTCTTGCCTAGAGAATTCCATGGACAGAGGAGCCTGGCAGGCTATAGACCATGGGGTCGCAGAGTCAGGCACAACTTTGGAGACTAAACAGCAACAACATAGGTTATTTATAATATCAATGACTTCCCTGGTGATCCAGTGGTTAAGACTCCATGCTCCCAACACAGGGGGCCCAAGTTCGATCCCTCGTCAGGGAACTAGATCCCGCCTGTCACAGCGAAGACATGGCACAGTGAAATGAAAAAAAGGAAAAAAAAACTAATTTATAACAGCAGAAACACATGAAAAGTTAGTCTGCTAGGACTGCTGTAGCAAAGGACCACAGACTGGTTCGCCTGAAGCAACACAAATCCACTGTCTCTCAGCCCTGAAGCCTGGAGGCCGGAGATCACAGTGTCAGCAGGGTTGGTTTCCTCTGAGATTGCAAGGAGACCCTATTCCTGCCTCTCTCCTTGGCCTGTAGAAGCTGTGTTCTCCCTCCCTCTCTCCACGTTATCTTCCCTGTGAGTGTTTGTCTCTGTGTCCGAATTTCCCCCTTTTTATAAGGATATGAGCGTTGGAATAGGGTCACCCTGATGACATCATTCTTAACTTGATACCTCTGTATAGATCTTACCTCCAAATAAGGTCACAGCATGGGGGTTAGAACCCCAACCTGGGGGATGGGGAGGGAACACAATTGAATCTGTAATGATTAGTTGAATAATGGTAAGTTTTACACCATTAAGAAGGTTCCACACTCTACATTAGTATGGAAAATACTTGGGTTGTGATGTGAAATGATATAAAGAAAATAGAAGGGGAAAGTACAGACAAATGAAAACAGCGGGTGTGTTCAGGTCAAAAGTTCTTTAATAATCTTTGTCCTTTTCCCATTTCCCAAGTGTTACTCGGTGGGACTCCATCACCTATATAATGAACATTTGCCTTGCATTAGCAGCTCTCACCTGCATTGGGAGGCTAGGATCAAGGCTGACAGAAACATTCTTTTCAGTTCTCGAGAGGCTATGAGTGCAACAGAGTCCAAGCAAAATCCAAACGAGAATCTGTGGGACTCACCCCCACCCCACCACCCACACAGACACCTCAAAGCTCCTGGCCCTGGAAAAGCATTGCCTTGTCATTGGTCAGAAGCTCCACCTCCATCCAGTCCAGAGAGGTGCTGGGACAGCAGAGGTGTCAGGCCTTTTACAACCCAGGTGCCTGCACAGGAGACCAGGTAGGGCTGGTGTGATGCAGTCTTGGCACCTCCATCCCTGGTCCAGAAGAGCAGTGCAGAGTTCTGTCCCCAGACCATGGGGTAGGATGAGCTGGAGGGAATCGAGAATGAAACTGCACACCCCATCCAGCCCAATAGAGCCTGTGCCCTGAAGACCCAGGACCTCCAAGGGGCTGCCAATCTGGTATGTGGGAGGATAAGCAGGGCTACAAAGCCCTGAGCATCTCCCTGATGCACAGTGGCCATCCTAGGCATTCAGGGGGCTCCACTGGGGGATAGGGACCCTGGTGTGCTGAATCCCGGGCACCGTGGGTCCAAGGCTCACAGTGTGGTGAGTCCAAGGAGCTCATGAAGATGTTGGGTAACACACTGCTCTGCATCAGGCTGAGAACCAAGCTTCAGAAGCCTCACTTGCTGGAAAATTGGGGGATGCCAAGTGCATTGGGGTTAGCATCTCTGTCTCTCCAGCTGGTCATTTGGATTTGCTACTTTGCTTTGGAAAAAAATATAATATCAAGCCCTCTAATGATAACTGTGCAAGGTAAAGCCAATGTCCTCTTCCAGGATGGGAAGGTTGGAGAAATTCAAGAGCTCAGGTGTGTGCAGTATAGGGTCTCAAGGCTGCTTTTATTGCTGGTAGATGTATAATTTGGAAGATAGCTATGATGGAGAGGAGGAGGAAGCCTGGTCTAACACCGAAGTGCTTGGGGAAGGAAGGGTGGATCCTGGGAAAGGAGAGCACAGATATAAGCAGCCCCAGGACAGGAGGCAGGAGGTGGTGCCTGAAACACGGCGATAGTGGGTGAGCTAAGGGCACATGGAGCCGCAGGGAACCCCCCTGGGAAAGGAACAGCTGCAAGTTCACGTCAAGGTGACTTTTCTGCATAGTAAGTTCTCTGCTGGCCTGGCCTTCCGTCAGGTTACATGAGCTGTGGCAGCTCCATCTCGGCTCTCCTTTGAGTCATTATGGAAGGGGCTGTGTCCACACTGGGGAGACAGCAGGTGCTGGGGAGCAGGAAGCCTGAGAGACGTGGAGTTAAGATGTGCAGAGGTGACGTGCAAAGGCGTGGAGCGTGGTGCAGGGTGACTGTCAGCTGCCGTGAAATGACCTGCAGGGTCATCCCCAGGGACCACCAGATGCAGGGAGGAGCTGCCCAGAGTGAGTTCCTGTGATTTGTTATAAAGAAGGCTGCTGGGCAGCCTGAACAAGTGGCAGGAAATCCAGGAAAGGGTGAGGCCTCGGGTGTCATCACACAGACCACTAACCAGTGAGAGTGAGGGGCGGTGGGTGACAGAGCCGCCCCATGTATCTGTCAGGATAGATGAGGTTATGCTACATAACAAACGGTCCCCACATCTCAGTGCCTGAGTAACAGAGTCATTTCTCACTCATACATGTGTCCACTGGAGGGCAGCTGGGGGCACTTAGTCACCCACGGAATCAGGCTGATGGAACCATCTCCACCTCAAACTGAGCTCTGGGAAGAGTCTGGGCAGACAAACGACCCACTTGGAAGCGATGCACTTCTGCTCACAACTCAGGACCATCTGATTCTATGGGCATCAGAAGTACAATCCTATCAGACCGTGGCAGGGGGCCACGGACACCAGTGGTCAACCCCTCAAGCCTCCTGTGTCCCAGTGAGCAGCTGCCCTTGGCATTATGCCCAGGAGCCCCAGTTGCCCACAGCGTCTCCTTATAGATGGAGAAGGGGAAGCCCAACCCACACCTCCCCTGCAGGGACTGGCTCCATCTGAACTGCAGTGGCAGCCTACCAAGGTGGGCAGAGTTTGGCTTCTGCCAAGAGGAAGGGGAATTTAGATACCTAGACCCATGCAACTGGCAGGGCTGGAACGGAACTCTACGGCCTGCATCCTGGAATCTGCAGAATTACTCAAAATGGGGATGTGACCCTCAGGTCATGCAAAACTTGCCCTCTAATGTCAACTGAAGAGCCAGTGATTCATCTTTGATTTTCTAAGGGGAAGCACTTAAGGCTTGTGCTAAGTCAATCAGTTGTCTGGCTCTGGTGACCCCACAAACCATAGCCCACCAGGCTCCTCTGTCTATGGGATTTCCCAGCAAGAATACGGGAGTAGGTTGACATTTCCTCCTCCAGGGAATCTTCCCAATCCAGGAATTGAACCCAACTCTGCTATGTTGGCAGGCGAGTTCTTTACCACTGAACCACCTTGGAAGCCCCACTTAAGACTCAGAGGAAGATTTCCCTTCATCCTGAAGTTAATGTTTTTTCTCTCTGCTGAGAACAGCAACACAATTCTATCAGTAGATGCAGGAATTCCTCCTGGAAGCCTTCCTCTTGGCTGCCCAGCGCTGTCTGCATGTAATTACACTCCACCCCCACCTAGGAGCTGTGAAGGGCAGTTTTCGGGTTCCATCAAGGCTGGTGCTGAGTGGCCTCAAATTGTTCCTGCGACCTTCACTCCTTACTTCCCAGGGTCACACTTGTCATTTGCTCCTGTTTGAGCAAAACCAGCTCTGACCCGTCCAACCTGGACCTAGTGGCTGACAGATTGAATCCAACCTCCCAAAGTGTTCTGTTTGTCTCTGCTATTTTTGAACACCACATAATTGTCAATATTAATTTCAAATATTTGTAAACTATTCCACGAATCACAAGCTGGAGTCATCCAACTTTAAAATATTTCACATTTTAAGAAGTCCAGATATCTGGCTTCCTTTGAAAAATCCAAGTGTTAAAAAAAAAGCTGGGACCTACATCCTTGCAAGGTGATGGTCAGGTAAGCTGCAGCACAGGTAGCCAGGTCCCCAGTGTCCACATCCTAGTCCCCGCCAAGGCCTCCCAGCCCCTCCTGTTGCCTTCCTGGCCCTGAGACAGCTGAGGTGTGGCTTTGCATAGAGGTGTGTGTGGTAAGGTGTGCGAACGCAGCTGTGCTCTGAATTCTAGCCCCTGGCCCCTAGTGTCATGTCCAGATCATGGTGGCCCTGATACTTGCTGAATAAACAACTGAATGAATGAATGTTGAATAGAGAAACACACCAGGCCTTTGAGTCAGGCGCCTTGGCTCACCCCTCAGTTCAGTCGCTTACTGGTGTTTGGGCCATTTACTCACAGACGGGGGCTTCCTTGGTGGCTCAGATGGTAAAGAATCCACCTGCGATGCAGGAGACCCAGGTTCGATCCCTGAGTCAGGAAGACCCCCTGGAGGAGGAAATGGCAATCTGCTCCAGTATTCTTGCCTAGAGAATTCCATGGACGGAGGAGACTAGCGGGCTACAGTCCATGTGGTCACAAAGAGTCGGACGCGACTGAGTGGGTAACACACTGCTCACAGGTGACCGTGTCCAGCTTAGCAAACAGCAGGGTTGTTCCTATTAGGTGACTGCTCTGGTGAATAGGGTTCTCCCTCCATCCCAGCCCATCCTTGGGATCAGCAGAGGCAGTGACCAGAAATAGTCTACTCCTCCCCACACTCAGGCCCTTCAAAGGCACCTGTGTTCAGGCGGGCATGGGTGCAAAACTCCCTGCCTTTAAAGACAGTAAGAGCCCCGCCCCCTCAGCCCCCTGCACACTGGGAGCACTCTCAGCACCCCTGGATGCCCTGGGTATCGCGTTAGTTTCCTTACGCTGCTGCAGCACGTGACCACTCAGGGGCTCAAAGCAGCACCAACTTCTCACCTTACAACTCTGGAGGCTGGAGGTCTCACACAGGGCCCCTGGGCTGCCTCCTTGTCACGTGTCCCCTTGACTTTCCCAGCTTCCAAAGGCCGCCCACATACCTTTGCTTGTGGCCTCTTCCATCTTCAAAGCCAATGGCTGTCTCGCTCTGGCCTCTGCTCCTGTTCTCACATCTTTCTGCTGGCTGACTCTCTGCCTTCTGTGACGACGTTGGACCAATCTGTGTAATGCAGACGTGCGTTCATGCTAAATCACTTTAGTTGTGTCTGACTCTTTGTCCCACGGACTGTAGCCTGCCAGGCTCCTCTGTCCATGGGATTCTCCAGGCAAGAATACTAGAGTGGGTAGCCAATCGCTTCCCCAGGGGATCTTCCCAACCCAGGGATCGAACCCGGGTCTCCTGTATCACAGGCAGATTCTTTACCTTCTGGGCCACCCATGCAGGCTAAGTCACTTCAGTCACGCCCAACTGCATCATCCCGACAATCTCGCTACTTTAAGGTCAACTAATGACTGAGCGACTGAACTGAACTGAATGAGCAACCTTAATTGCTCTTTGCCATGTAATCTAACACATTCGCTGGTCCCAGGGACAAGGGCGGGGCATCTTCAGGGGGAGGAGGCAGTTATTCTGCCACCACAGGCATATTCTCAGAGAGGAATAAGGTGACACTGAAATCCCAACCGTGGGAATTGTCATTCAAGAGAAAACCCCTCTGAGCAAACGCAATCACAGGTTACATTCAACCAGTGCAGCTGGGATCCCCAACTGGCTGAAGTCAGCATCCCAGGACAAAGAGGATGGCTGCCAATTAAATTCAAAGGCCCCTCCCTCTCAAGCTCCTCTACAGAGGCACCGACCCCTCCCTCCCCAGCACATGACTCAGGACCCATCTGCCATCCTTTAATTCAAGAAAGAAAAGAAAGAAAGTGAAGTCGCTCAGTCGTGTCTGACTCTTTTCAACCTCATGGACTGTAGCCTACAAGGGTCCTCTGTCCATGGAATTCTCCAGGCAAGAATGCTGGAGTGGGTTGCATTTCCTTCTCCAGGGGATCTTCCCAACCCAGGGATCAAACCCAGGTTTCCCACATTGCAGGCAGACGCTTTACCATCTGAGCCACCAGGGAAGCCCGACTTAGCTACAGGATCCTTTAACTCAAAGGAAGAGAAAATCCACTCCTCCTTAGAACACTGTCCGAGGCCAGTCCTGCAGCCTGAAGGGGTTGCCCCTCCTTCCGAAGTCAGCAGTGTCAGCGGTGGGCCCTTGGGCTGGCAGCACAGAGAGCTCCGTCCTGCTTCAGCTTGGCCGATCATTGGCTGTGTGACTTCAAACCACTCACACGACCTCTCTGCTCACCACCTCTACCGTCAGGCACCGAACCCATCAGGTTCACACCTTTTATTGTCCTTTCCTTTGCCAGCGGACCCTTTCATCCACCTGAAGCTCTGTACAGAAACCCAGGACGGGAAAGCAGTCAGAGGCAGGGGGCAGGGGCCAGGGTCACAGCCGCCCCTGACCTTTCAGCTACCTGGCAGAAACCCCTCAGAGAGTCCTGGAGGCCCCCTTGCCTGTAGGACCCCTTGGGTCCCTGCCCTCCAGACTCACAGGCACTCCTGTGAGGGTTTTCTTCTGTCTTTAAAATCGGGATCCCACATGGCTGTGTAGACAGTTTTTTAGGGAATAGCCCATGGGCATGTAAAAAGTCCCAGCAGCCTCTTTCAAGTCCTCCTTGGTCATCACAGACTCATGCCACGTACAACTGGACAATGCTGGTCTCAGCAGAGCAAGACCTGGCTTCTTTCAAGCTCGGCTGAAACTCCTGGTTCTACGCAGCCTGTGATCAATATCTCGTTCCTGTGTGTGGTCAAAAAGCCCCGTGATTCAGCCAGAAGCCATGCTCAATGTAGACAAATTGAACTGTTATAACTTGTTCAAATGACTCGATCAAGCTTGTAGAATGCTTCAGAACCCATCTGGATGAAAGCAGCATCATTAATCTCAAACAACATCATTGCAGCAACAACCACAGTCGTGCCAACATTCCTGGGGTCCCACCACTCCGAGAAGCGGACCCAGCTCTGCCGGGGATATTCAGTCTGGGCAACTACTGTGCAAACAAACATCTCCCAGATGAGACAGCATCTGCCCAGGGTGGGCGGGAGGTGAAAAGGAGTGAAGTGCAGTCCTCGGGAGTGAAACGATTCCCAGGCTTGCTCTTTGAGAGCCGGAGCTGGCCTGCTAAACTGTCAGCCACACGCCTCCGCCATCAGGGCTGCGGTCTGGGCAGCCTTTCAAAGACGCCCCCAGGAGACGCTCAAAGCCCTTCTCAGCCCAGCACGGGATGCTGAGTGTTTTTATTGCGGGGCAATCAGAGTTTCTGGAGAGCCAGTGATAACTTAGGAGCCATCCATACACACTTGTTCCCCACACGCATCCTAAATTTTAAGTTCACGTCTGGCCTTTTCTTTTTCCCTTCTGGGCAAGGTTCACAGGTCTGGCCGTGAGAGCCTGTCTCCCTGATAGGAGGACACGGAGGCCGGGCCAGCAGGAGGAGAGCCAGGGAGACTGCGCTCGGGAACAAGTGTCCTGCAAGCCTGCTCCTGGAATTTCACCCCTCCCCATCCCTGCTTCACCCCCAAACCCCAACGAGGACTTCACTCTGGCCGAAACATCAATTCCACAAGGACAAAGTGAAGAGGGGGCTGGAGACATTAGGAAACATAGGACAGGACGGAAACCTCAAGATTTTCTTAACTGTGAGCTTAGTAGAAACCGACAGCAAGGAGCTGGGATTTGCCCATCCTGTCTAGTCAAGGCTATGGTTTTTCCAGAAGTCATGTATGAATGTGAGAGTTGGACTATAAAGAAAGCTGAGCGCTGAAGAATTGATGCTTTTGAACTGCGGTGTTGGAGAAGACTCTTGAGAGTCCCTTGGACTGCAAGGAGATCAAACCAGTCCATCTTAAAGGAGATCAGTCCTGAATATTCATTGGAAGAACTGATGCTGAAGCTGAAACTCCAATACTTTGGCCACCTGATGTGAAGAGCTGACTCATTGGAAAAGACCCTGATGCTGGGAAAGATTGAAGGCAGGAGGAGAAGGGGACAACAGAGGATGAAATGATTGGATGGCATCACCGACTCAATGGACATGAGTTTGAGTAAGCTCCAGGAGTTGGTGATGGGCAGGGAGGCCTGGTGTGCTGCAATCCACAGTGTCACAAAGAGTCGGACACGACTGAGCAACAGAACTGAACTGAACAACGAGCCAAATCTGACCTCACCATAACTTCTACCTGATGTTTCTCCACTTGCCTCTGGAATCATACAGACCAAGTCCAATCTCTTTTAGTAAATCTTTATATGCCCTCCTAAGGACAGAAGACTGCTACCACCCACCTAAGGTATCTCTGTCTCCAGATGAATCCTCTTGGGTCTCCAGGTCCTTCTTTCTCTCCCGGCTGGCCCCCTGCTATGTAAGCTGCAGGTGGGTCCCAGGTGGGAGATGCTTCTCCTGTGAATAGTTTCTTGGGTTTGTCCATCCCTAGAGCTGGATCCAAGGCTGGATGAGATGCATTCATTGAGTAGACCTGGGTGTCTCAGCCTCAGACTAGGGACCAGATGATTCTTTGTTCTTCCAGGTCATCCTGTCCATTGTGAGAGGCTCATCGGCATCCTTGGCCTTTACCCACCAGAAGCTGGGAGCATTCTCTTCCCAGCAGTGACAACCAGAAACATCCCCAGACATTGCTAATGTCCCTTGAGAGGCAAAGTCAAAGTGGGGGAGGACCACTAGGGTAGAATGTTGGATGAGAGTGCCTCCAACGACAAGGTTCAAACCTTAAAAACTCCGTGAACTTTCTAACTTTTCCCAAATCATCTGCTTAAGTCAGATTGTGAAACCACTAAAGGCATGAGACTAATTTAACACACACTCACACCAAAAAAAATTGGCATTTTGAAAGTTCTCAGTGGGTAATGAAAATCATACTGAAAGGTTATGATGGTGAAGGTGAAATTGCAAGAATGCTCAGTCTCCCTTGGAATGAAAGGGGTCAGGGGTGTGCGAGAACTGAGCGGAGGGGAAGATTCCTGAAACCTTGATCCTCAAGGACTGCTCTTTCTGGCTAAGAGCACTCACAGCAGACAGCTTAGCAAATGAACTTCAGGAAATGTTCTTTCCACCTGCAAATGGTGGTTTCCTATAATTTCAGCTGGCGGGAAGAGAGAGAAAATAAAAGAGCCACAGTTTAAATTAAATGGAATAGGATAGTTGGTGCTCAGACATCCTCAAATAAATGGCTGGCTGGCAAAAACCAAGTGAGCTTTAAAGAAAATCAAGAGCCAGCTTTCAGATGTCTCATTGCTGGCTGTAGTGTGGCCAGGATTGTGTATTGGTTTAAGAATGTAGGAGGATGCCTGACCTGAGATTTCAAAGCATCTGATTCTGGTTTGCAGTTAACTCGGAAATTCACAGGAAGAAGAGACATGCCACTCACATCCAACACATTGTAAAATTTCATCCTCAGAGCCCAAAAGATTGGATAGAAAGCCAAGGAGATGATTGCCTCATTGCCTGCCTGATGTATCTCAAAAACATCTTTTTTAGCTTGTTTCTCTTTTATATGGAAAAGTCAGTGGCTAAGATTAAAGCAAGAGATCTTAAACTAATTGCTGCACTGTTTTTACTCCTAAAACTTTTCTACTTGGACCTTCTCTGTGATAGCCACAGCAGTCTAGGGGTCAGGACTGAGTGAAAACCAGCTTTGCTACCTCCTGCCCGTCAGGACTCCCATTGTCCCAGGATCCCATCCTCTCTGCTTGAAACCCTGGGTGACTCCGAGGCCAGGAAAGCAAGCCAGAGCAGAGAAGCTTCTCAAGTCCCATGACTCAAAAGAACCAGGATACAAATGAGAGAATCCCAGCTGCAAAGGCTCCTGCTGAACCAACCCAGACCCTTGAAGTCCCTGATCCCACAGAGCCTTAGTGTTTTCCAAAGAACTTCCTTAGAAATGACCCCATCTCCTTGCGGGAGTCAGATGGTGGAGGCTGGCCTCTGCACGGGGTTTTGACTTATTCTAGACTCATTGGAGTCTAGTCTCATTGGAGAAGGCAATGGCAACCCACTCCAGTACTCTTGCCTCGAGAATCCTATGGACGGAGGAGCCTGGTAGGCTGCAGTCCATGGGGTCGCGAAGAGTCGGACACGACTGAGAGACTTCACTTTCACTTTTCACTCTCATGCATTGGAGAAGGAAATGGCAACCCACTCCAGTGTTCTTGCCTGGAGAATCCCAGGGACAGGGGAGCCTGGTGGGCTGCCGTCTATGGGGTCGCACAGAGTCGGACACGACTGAAGCGACTTAGCAGCAGCAGCAGCAGACTCAGCAGTGGTGAGCTGATACATGTTAACAGCGTCTCAGGTGATTGAGTGTTGTGTTAACTCGCTTCAGTTGTGTCTGACTCTTTTCAACCCTATGGACTAGAAGCTGCCATGGGATTCTCCAGGCAAGAATACTGGAGTGGGTTGCCATGTCCTCCTCCAGGGGATCTTCCTGACCCAGGGATGAAACCTGAGTCTCTATGTTTCCTGCATTGGCAGGCAGCTTCTTACCACTAGCACCACCTGTGGTTGGGGTGGGGCAACCCTGATTTTCAGCAAGTGCCCATTGTTGTTGTTTAGTTGCTAAGTCATGTTCAATTAGAGGTGACCCCATGGACGGCAGCAGCCCAGGCTCCCCTGTCCTCCACGATCTCCCAGAGTTTGCTCAAGTTTACGTCCATTGAGTCAGGGATGCTGTCTAACCACCCTCTTGCCGATTGCCTTGGTGTAAATATTCCCACCATGACCAATTTCAAGCTACTATCATGTAGTCAGCCAGCTCTCCCGACATCTGGAAATTTAACACTCAGCTCTAGCAAGCAAGCACAAGCCACCTCTGGAGTACCAGTGTCAAGCCCCACCCACCCCCTCCCCCTGCTCTTTCTCCCATGCAACACCCCCTCGGTAAGATCTCTAACGAATCTTACTTACTTGAATCTTATTTATTCTTGTCCCCTAAATGCCAGAGCCTTCCCTGGTGGCTCAGCTAGTTAAAAAAAAAAAAAAAAAAAAAAAAAAAAACCACCTGCCAATGCAAGAAATGCAAGAGACACAGGTTCAGTCCCTAGGTCAGGAAGATCCCCTGAGAAGGAAATGGCAACCCACTCCAGTATTCTTGCCTGGAGAATTTCATGGACAGAGGAACCTGGTGGGTTACAGTCCATGGGGTCGCAAAGAGTCAGACACTACTGAGAGCACAGGCACTCATGCATAAATGTCAAAGGGTTAAAACGTTTTTGGCAAGAGAACCAGATTATCTGGTTCTGGGCAAGGCAAAGGGAAGTTTGAGTAAATTTAAGGTTTATTTGTTTTTTTGTGTGTGTGAGAGATAGGGTAGCTACAAAGTAGTACAGGAAACTTTAATGTTCTCAACCCTGAACTCTAAAGAATACACGCTGTACCTAACAATAAATACCACCAGATTTTATCTCCCAGAAGAGGGAAAGGTGATTTATTTTTCTTCAACTCTTCTCAACTAGGGAGTAGCCTGCTTCATACCATGAGGCTAATCTTTACTATGTATCAGGGACTGCTTTTACCCATTAATGTTTTATTGTGGCTGAGTATTGATAATGTCTCCACAAAACAACCAATTCTACTTTACCTCCCTCCACGAAATGAGCTTATAATTTATCTTTAGTAACAGGAAGAACAACAATAAAGAAGCTTCATAGCTTGACTTGAGACATTCAGGTCACTGCTTCCTTCACACTGAAAAATAAATGACCACTTTGATGAAAAGATGACCACAGGTTTGTAAATATATCCTCCACTAGAATTCCCCAGGGCAAAGAGAAAGATTGAGCACACGGCATCTCTAGGACCCATCAGTAGGAGAAAGTGCTTTGTAAACATAGAAGAAATGCCATAACGATCTAGAAAGACTCGGAAGAGACCTTTAATCCTTAAACACATCAAGTAACTTGATATAAACATGAAATCAAGTTAAAACTCCCTTCCCATTCTGTTGCACTTTTATATTTATCCAAGAAGGGAAACAGCCAAAAAGAGTGAATTAAAGGGACAAATGCCTTTTCATGCTTCAGGATTTTCAAGGAGACAATGTGCGTGATTTTATCTTGATGGCCAACCAAACTAGGTTAATGCGTAATCCCTTCACTTAACCTGGGGCTGGGGCGGGGAGTGGGGAGGTGAGGGGTGGGCAGTGGAATATGAGAATGACTTGAGCACTAATTGATGGACTCCCTCTTAAATAAACTCACCAAGTACTCATAACTTGGAAGCAGTTCAGGTCACTCTGTAATTTGCCAGACATGTCCACTATGATCCATACTTTAATGTACAAAGGCAATTCGAGAGCCAACACGGCAAGGTGGTGCCAAGACTCAATCACCATTAACGTGCCTATTAAAGGTCAGCGGGCTGCGCAGCGCGGTTCCATCGTGCGGCAATCAGTCATGTCTAGTGTAACCCAAGGACTCCCCGAGACAGCCCGTAAAGCCATCTAAACTTCACTGCTTGTGAAGGCTAACCTAAGAGCACTGATTACAACCACGGAGTTGACACACATAATTAGGTTAGAAAAGCTCTCTACGCGAAACCAAAGACAGAATCTTATAGAAACAGATGCTTATCCAACTAAAGCTGTTGGGTGAGTGCCATGTGGCTGGGTCTGGGAGACGCCCCAGGTTGGAGCATCCTTTTACTCTCTGCCTCATTGTAACTCTGAGCCTCCATTTAACGGAAGCCAACTGCACTTCCCCGGGAACCAGGCAGATGTAGCATGAGAAGGCATGCCTGCCCTTTGCCCTGTCCCTCACACCTCTTTTAAAGCCTTGGACTCAAACACCAAGCCAGGGATGAAAGGAAACTGGCAAGGGGCTAAGTATAATATAGATGATCAATACAGATCTACTGTATAGCACAGGGAAATCTACACAATATTCTGTAGTAACCTTTACAGGAAAAGAACTTGAAAAAGAATGGATTTATGTATACATATAACTGGAGAAGGAAATGGCAACCCACCCCAGTATTCTTGCCTAGAGAATCCTGTGGACAGAGGAGCTTGGTGGGCTACTGTCCATGGGGTCACACAGAGTTGGATATGACTGAAGTGACTTAGTAGCAGCAGCAGCAGACGTATAACTGAATCACTTAGTTATATGCCTAACACAACACTGTAAATTAACTCTGATTGGTTGGTTGGTTGCTTTAGTTGGTAAGTCGTGTCCAACTCTTGCGACCCGATTGACTGCAGCCTGCCAGGCTCCTCTGCCCATGGGATTCTCCAGGCAAGATTACTGGAGTGGGTTGCCATTTCCTTCTCCAAGGGATCTTCCCAACCCAGGAATTGAACCAGGGTCTCCTGTATTGCAGGCAGCTTCTTTACCAACTGAGCTATGAGGGAAGTCCAACCTAAAATAAAAATTAAATTTAAAAAAAAGGGAACTGGCAAGAGCAGCCTGGTTACAAAGAGAAAAGCAACCATCCTGATATCAGAGCATCTTGATGGTGGCTCCACAATGCTATCAGGGGAGGTCCCAGTCACAGGGGATGGTCCACAGGCTGGGAAGTGGGATAAGGGGGGGAGGAAATGTCCAAGAGGCTGATTAGCGGGCCCCCTTATCTTCTCACACTGAGAGGGTCAAAGAAGGGAGCAGTGAGTGACAGTCAGATAGACCTCAGGAGGCAACACCTGCCTCCACCCTTCCCACCACCAAAGGCTTTTCTTTCTGGATCACAAGTTGGAGAATGCCCAGCCATGGCTCAGCAGACAGGAAACCCTGTCCCTCCCCAAGGGCTGCACTCAGGTAACCAGGGCAGCTTCACAAGGGGCACCAGTCTGTGCGGGTGTCCCCATTTCCTTGAGAAATGCAAGTTTCCTTCCCGTTCTGACTCATTACCCTCCTCTTCCTGCAACTTCACAAACAGCAAAAGGCTGGGATGTTGGCTTGAAGTGGGACATGCGTGACTGTTCCTCTCCCCAAACTTCCTCCTGCATGACCCACTAACCGGTCATCCATTGGCCAGCATCCCTGGGCTCATCCCCACCACCAGACCATCACTAAGTCCTGTCACTCCTACTTCCAAAGTTATCTCGAGTCTGTCCAAGACTGTTCCTTCTCCTCCACGCCTGCCCCGCTCCAGGCCTCTGAAATAATCTCACATTTGGTCTCTCTCCCCCTCTCCTGGCCCCCCTCAATTCTATCCCACATATGACAGCCAGAATGATCCATTTAAATTGTTACTCAATCATGTCAACTCCCCGCCAAAACCCTTTTATGGCTTCCTACAGCCCTTTGGATAAAATCCAAAATCCTTCACATGCCTAAAAGACCCTGCATGATTGAACATAATGAAAAGTAGTACAATTGGAGACCATCTTAAAGACACAGAAGGAGTGAATGCTACAATACCCCAATATGAGCTTATTATTACAAGTCCATATTAAATTTAGCAACGAGTTTCCCAAAGGCCAATCAAAAGTGAAATACTTCATTGCCTGATTGGCAATTTTAAAGAAAATGTTCCATGCAAGTATATCTGGAAAGTTCTCCTGACGCTATACCCAAGGACTTAACTCTTGCCTAATGAAGGAAAACCCTTTCCCATGAGTGATGTGATAAAAAAAAAACTCTCTCTGCAAATCCAAGGGGTTAGGACTAGTACCAGGTTCAAACAAGAAGCTGCCAACAGTAAAACTGCTTTGTAAACTGTAAAGGACATTAACCAATCTTAGGTGATCTAAACTGAAAGTTGTGTTCCATCTCCACACTACTTGTATTGCCTCTCTGTTTTCATAATGAATTGGAAGCATTTGGGGAGGGGGATGGATAGGTGAGGTCGTATGACCAAGGCATTTTGCTTTCTGATGATCTACAAGTGTTTGGTTGGTTTGCTTATTCTAAAATAAAGGAGAGACAGGATTTTGACTCTCAAATAGCCCCTTTCTTGAGTAAAGCTTTGTTGTTCAGTCGCTCAGTCACGTCTGACTCTGCGATCCCGTGGACTGCAGCATGCCAAGAGCAAAGCTTAGGTAAGGTCAAAACAGCAGCACAGTGTGGATGTTCCAGGTCAGAGAAGCGAACACTGTAGGTTTTAGACAAGAGATGAAGGTGTTCTGGCTCTATTCTGTCCTGAAATTTAAGACTGTAACACGGCGCTCTGTGAATTTAGTTCTTTAGGAATAACAAATCCTTCATCATTCCTCCAATTCAAGAGATATCCAGGTGATGATAAAATGTCTGTTTGTTGTTCTTGGCCATGAACACAAGTCAAGAGCGTTTTCAATGGGAAATAGTCAATTGTGTGATGAATCCCAGGAAAAGCCCTATTCTTATTTCAGTACTGTTGGAAGTGATGGTGTGGGCACCCAGCCAAACACGGCAGTAGGGTGGGTCTGACGCCCCCTCCCTGCACCTGCCGGCTCTCCTCCCCCTTCCCCAGTCCAGCCAGTGAGGGTCTCTACCCCACACCCACCCAAAGCACGTGCTCAAAGGCAAGCTGTTTAGAAATACTGGGAACTTTAGAAGCCCTGAGTACAGGTGCCCCTTCTCAGGACCATCTGTATCACGGGTAAAACTGCATAGTGCAAACCCAAGTGTGTCGTTCCAGGGGCCCCCTTGATCTGACCAGTGATTTTCCACTGCGCCCCGGACCTCGGGTAGTGCACTAGGCTTCTGGATTCCTCATGGATCTCTGCTTTCGCAGTAGTCGCTCAGTCTAGGTTTGCCACACAGGGTCTGGCCGACCTTTGTGGGTTGTAGTTCCAGTGACGATATGAATTAGGGCCCTTGCTGTGCCATTCTGTCAGCTGTGTGTAGCTCAGAGGCTGCTCGGAGAGCCCAGCTGGCTTTCCACGCTGCGGTCCAAGCTCTGAGACCTGGCATGTTCATGCGGGTCGGTTGCCGGTTTAAGGAGGCCAGGAGTTTGCCCAGGACTTTCTAAGGAAATTGAGAGAGCCCCTTTCTCCAGCTCTGTCCCATCTGAGAGTCGCCCTCACTCTTTAAGTTCAGAGGGAGGAAGCCCAGAGTCCCCTCTCTGTCTGCCCTGACACTGGGTCAGCGGGGAAGAGGGGATCTTCTCTGGGTCCTCAATGGTACGAGAGGTGGGGGGCCAGGGTGGGTGTACACACGCTGCTCAACTGTTCTGACAGCACCATGGGGTGGGACAAGGAGGAGGTGTCATGGCTTTGAGTTGGGGTGGGCAGGAGGTTGCTGCCAAACCTCTCTGTCCTACTGGGATGTCCCTTTGCTTGTCTCTTGGCCAGAAAGCCTGGGATTTTCTTGGGGCTTTTGTTGTCTGCTCCTGTTGGAAGTCCTGGGTTTCAGGCTACTCCAGCACCCACTCTACTGTATATGGATCATAAAAAGAGGGGCCTGGGGGCTTCTGCCCTTGTCCCTGAGGCCTGAGGTCCTTAGCCAGTCCTTTCGCCGTTCAGAGCTGTCTTAGGACTGTCTGCAGTTGGCTGCTCAGGGTTTTGTTGACTTTAGCAAGAGGAGCAGGATGAGGGTGGCTTGGAAGTTTAATAAGCTGTTAATTTTGGAATAATTCTAGATTTACAGAAAAGGTGCAAAAGCTGGGCTGAGGGTTCCTGTATCACTTTACCCAGTTTTCCCAGTGTTAACATCTTACACAACTAGGGTGCCTTTCTCAAAACTGAGAAATGAACACTGGTATGTCACTATCAGCTAGACTCCTTGGCCATCTCTGGTTTATAGCAGTTTCTCAGCATGTACTTTTTTGATGATCTCATAGACTGGAGGATACTGGTCAGGATTTCACAGCTCCCCTCAATCTGGGTTTGGAGGATGTTTTCTTGTGATGACCTTTGGAAGAAACCACAGAGATACAGTGACCTTCTCATATGAGGCGGGAACATGACATCAGAGAAACTCATCCAGGGAGATCTTAACCTCAGTCCCTTGGTTAGTGTGTTCTCTGTGAGGCCTCTTCACTGTGGTGTGAGGATTCTTCCGTCTTCATCCTTTGTTTTTTGGAAGCTAGTCATTAAATCCACTCACATGTGAAGGTAGAGGACTTTACGGTCCCCTTCTTGGAGCGAGGAGTCCTGCCCAGGTGGCCTGGAATTCTTCTGCAAGGAGGGCTGATCTCTTCTCCCCTTTCTTTGTTCCATCGTCTATGGGATGTGTGTATGGCATCTGCGTGTTTCTTTGATGCTTTGGATTTTAATCCAGTATTGTGCTATCTCTTCCGTTGCCAAATTTGTTCTAGCTTTGACCACTGGGGGCTCTTTCAGGTAGTTCTTCCTCAATTTTAATGGTGAAATTGCTGAAGGGAGCAGAAACCCTCCGTAGGGTCCTCCATAAAACTGCCCTCCTCTACACGTGAAAACTGAGAATGAACATGGAGGTAAGGGGTCTTTGTGCAGTGTTTCCAAAACTACATGTGTGTGTGTATATATATATATATTTGCCACACCACATGACACACGGAATCTTAGTGCCCCAATCAGGGTTCAAACTCACACCCCTTTCAGTGAAAGCATGAAGTCTTAACCATTGGGCTGCCAGGGAAGTCCCTCCAAACCTATTGTTTAAGACCAAACTTTATTTCATTAAGGACAAGGAAGCCTGGCATATCGCAGTCCATGGAGTCAAAAAGAGTCAGCCACAACTGAGTGACTGAACAACAACAGCAGGCTAAGTTCACCCCTTGGAAAAGAAAGAAACTGTGGGCTCCAAATACCTGACTGGGAGACAGCTCATGTGAAGCTCGCTCTGCAGCTCATGCCTGGACTTCGCTGAGCAGCAGAGACAGAAATGCTGCCCTCCCTCCAGGCAGAGACAGAGGAAAGGGACCCATGCACACAGGAAATGCACTTTTAAACAAGCTCCATTTATACAATGCTCTCCAAAGAATTATAATTGTATTGAGCTGCCATTGGAACACTTGGGTAAACACTTAACTCCAGCAGCAACATCAAATGAGAGAAATTTCAACATTGCTTGACAAGAGAGACCAAAATTTACAGTTTCCGAATCAGTAGAAGATATTTTGAAAGAGTAATAACACAAATACTACTGCTCACAGGAGACGGAAATGGAAAAATGAATAAGATCCACATTTACATGCGGATTTATAAAACACTGTCCTAAACATTTTGCTAGCAAGTCTCCATTTGAATCATTGTATATTTACCTAAGCAACAGCAGGAAGAGCAAAAGAGAAAAATTTCTAACTTCTTCTAGGAAAAAGACAAAATAAAAGTGTTGCCATCTTTTTGGATGATTTGTGAACAACAATAAAGACACTATAACACACTCCTTACAAATATAATTCAATCAATAAACTTATATGAGTCAGATTTATATAAACTATAGTTATAAAACATTATCTAAGGATGATAAAACCCTATCAAGTTTCCATCTGGGCCAATAAAAACTAGCAGCAATAAAAAGCAAAGGGAAAAAAGAAAAAACAAAATTGTTTGAGTAGGGGGAAAAGCCTCTCTCTGTGGTTCTGGATTCGCAGAAGCAGCCTCACTGGAAGGAGGGCAACTCACTTCTGCTTTCACCTTCTGCTGTGTGGACAGGGCTTGGTGTAGACGTGTTGTGTCTATGTGTAGACATGGTGTAGACATGTAGATACTTGCTCTTCGTGGAGGATGAGCCTGGAAGGGGAGTGCCCATGAGGACCACTCCCGGGCAGTCTCTTCCTCCGTTCTGGAATCTAAGGCAGGCTGGGGAAAGGGGCTAGGCAAAGAGTCCTCCAAGAGCTGCCCCAGGGACATCAGACAGCGGAGGATGGAGCCCAGGCCAGAGGCGCCGTCTGAACGTGGGAGGGTTGGAGCAGAAGCCAGCCCTGCCTTCTCATGCTCAGTGAGGAGCTGCAACGTGGGGATGGGCCAACCATCAGAGGCTCTGACCTCTGGACCCTGGACCCCTCATGGGGGTTATCCTTGCAGGCGTCTGCCAAACTCCCCATGTGCAACATCGAAACAAAAGGATATTTTGGAAACCTTTAAAAGGCTTCTCGATATTTTTGGTCTCAGATAAGCACTCATTTTTTAATTTGTGCCAGCATCTCTCAGCCAAAAGTACGCTCAGCTCATTATCACGAGCTCTTCTTTCTTGGTGAATTAGCTGCTTGGATGTCAGCCAGTGACTCTTTCGAATTTTCCTGCAAGAAATTTGGCTTGTGTGTTCCAGGTGTCAGATGGGACTGCTGCACACGTGTGACGGATCGTGTCATATACTTGGAAAGGGTTTCCTGAACCATGACAGAGTAAACTGTCTCTAAGTCTGGAATTTGGCAAACATGCCTTCTTTCCCCTGATGCAGGCTGGGAGGGCGTGGTGTTTTCCCTGGGGTCCACAACCTCCTCTATCTGACTGTGGCGAAGCTTTCCTGAGGTGGAGGCTTGTGGTGTGATGTATAAGGGCATCAATTATTTCATCTGTTTCAGCTAGTCTCGTGCACACTTGGATTCTTTCTCCATCAGGGTTTTTAAAGAAGTATTTAGCTCATCTGCAAGAGTCTGGTCATCAGAGCCCCTTTCATCCACCTCCCAGCTGGTCTGTTTCCAATCACTTTGTTCCCTTTGGTCCCACGTGAATGGCTCACAGGACTTCTGCCCCCAGGAGCTTTGCCACCTTCCTCCTTCAGTCAAGAGTCAAGCTTTGTGCCAGGATTAGCACCTTGGAATCAGAATTCTCCTAAGTGGCAATCAGTTTCCCAAACTAGTTTCCCTGCAGCACCTCCTCTGCTCTAAATTCCCATGACTCTGATTAACATGTCACAGAGCCAGCATTCAGAGCACACTTTGGGAAAGGTGGTTGTGGTCAGGTGCAAAGAGGTTGGGTCTTTGTAGGTGCTTAACAGAGCAGGTGAACTTGAACTTGGGGTCATCATACTGCCTCATCCATGTGGAGGACAGGGCACAGTGTCTGACATTCAAAAAACATCCAGTAACTTGGAGGATGAGCCTGCTCTTTCCCCCGGGGTCCTGTCCTCTGGCTTCAGGGTCATGGGGATGCTACCAGACCATCCCCTTGGAATGACTCCCAGACCCTCCAAAACTGTCTGGGTGTGATGAGAGCCAGCCTGTTCTGATCTGCAGTAAATGTCTTTCCCATGGAGGCCTCCCCCTCTCTGTGAGCCTCACAGCCAGAAAATCGAGAAGGAAACTCCAACACTGTTTTGCTGGACTTCTAGTTTCAGCTCAGACGCCTAAAGAGCTTGGAAGTCAGCATTCTCAGCCTTATACTAAGAAAAGCTAGATGAATGTAATAGTAACAACTTTTCTTGGATCCATCAGAGAACTGAGGCTCTGGGCAAACCACCATCCATAAATCTGAAGGACTGGGCTTTCAGGGGAAATACAGGGGAGATTTGCTAACCTGGAGCAGACACCACCAGACGCCACAAGCCAGTAGGAACATTAAGGTGGGAATGAACTGCTGGCATCTGTGTGTGGTGTGACATGTGAGAAGCTCCTGGGGGCCAGAGTCCTGCAGGGGCCCCTCACCTCTGCAGACTTTTCTTCCAGGAACTCCAACAGACTCTCACAGAGAAAATCGGGGTGAATGTAGAGGGTACCTCCTCTTTCCATTGTCCTGACAGAGGGAAGGAAGGGGTAATCATTGTGTAACCCAACCAAGAGCATCCTCCCTACAAAACAAAAGCCTTGCTCCCGGGCAGGGCATTTTTGCAGACCACAGCAGGGCCCCATCCAGCTAGTTACAGGGCACCGTCCCCATTCCTTTCCTCCTGTTGAGGCCTCCAGTTACAATAATAGTTGTCACAGCTGGGTTGCTGTCAGAGCCAACTGAGGAGGGAAAAACCAAGAGGGGAGACAGGGACACTCCAGTTAATTGATGCCCCAATGACACCGTTCAGCCTTCGGGGACCACAGAACACTGGCTGTGAGAAATTGCCCAAGGCACAGACTCCACTGTTGGCTTTTTGGTCCACAGACATGAAACAGTGAGCATCAGACCAGCCACCAATCCCGTCGTTCTTTCACAGTCTGCCGGGGGTGGTCACTGCACACCTATTTTTCGGTTCCCTCACAGACAGCAAAGCATGTCATCTGGTTTCCTCCTTGCCTCCCGGTGATAAAACCATGTGATATTTACAAAGAATAGACAGTTGAAGAGGAAGCTGGTCAAGGTACATGAGACTGCATCAAGTAAACGAAAAGTGATAATGTGCAAGAAAAATTCCAGTTGGACACAAATGGATTTATGGAAGAAATAGATGACCCTGAGAAAGCCACTACCACCTTTCAAAAGACTGTACATAAGCAACCAGAGGAACATAAGAAAGGTATGTTTATCAACATAAATGAGGACAGTGGTTCTGACAAAAAGGATGAAGCTTTCGAGTGTTAGTGATGCCAAATAAAATGTCACCTTAAAGGAAATCTCAGAGATATTTCATGATGTTATAAGAGCAGAGGATAAAATGTTGTAGGCTGATCAAAATTTAGAAAGAAGTATGACAATTTACAGAAGCATAGAAAAGATGTCCACTATGTACCTCTACTTACATAATGAGCAGAAAGCAAGCACTGTACACTCACTGTTGGTAGTTTTTTACCAGTAATGAGCACATTAATTATCAATGTTTCTAATGCTTTTAGGGAATTCCCAAGTGGTACAGTGGTAAAGAATCTGCTTGCCAATACAGGAGATGCAAGAGACTTGAGTTCGATCCCTGGGTTGGGAATATCCCCTGGAGTAGGAAATGGTTGTTCAATTCAGTTCAGTTGCTCAGTCATGTCCTATTCTTTGCGACCCCATGGACTGCAGCATGCCAGGCTTCCCTGCCCATCTCCAACTCCTGGAGTTTGCTCAAACTCATATCCATCAAGTCGGTTATGCCATCCAACCATCTCAGCCTCTGTCATCCCCTTCTCCTTCTGCCTTCAATCTTTCCCGGCATCAGGGTCTTTTCAAATGAGTCAGTTCTTTGCATCATGTGGCCAAAGTATTGGAGCTTCAGCTGCAGCATCAGTCCTTCCAAGGAACAGTTATGAAAAGGCAGTGGCAACCCACTCCAGTGTTCTTGCCTGGAAAATTCCATGGACAGAGGAGCCTGGTGGGCTACAGTCCATGGGGTTGCACCGAGTCGAACACAACTGAGCATGTGTGCACATACTAATGTCTTGAATGATAGTATTCTAAATAAACAATACTTGCACAATTTCTTCATTTTTCTATATTTTTATAATCAATAGCAGGAGACTTATGAAAGATTAAAGGTTATGAAACCATATTAATCTTTCCATTGATTATTAAGATCACTTTGTGTTGTTTCATCTTCCATATTTAGTTCCACAGTCCACACTACTGTACAAAGCGAGGCAGGCCTGTATATGAACAATCACTTTAAACACAAATGGTTTAGACGCAACAGCTAAAAGTCAGAGATTGTCAAATTGGATTAAAAAGAGATGAAAAGATTCAACCATATGCTATTCACAAGAAACTTGTTTTAAATTAAAGACAGCTACATCAAGAGTTAAGGGGCAAAGGAAGATAATATGCAAATACTCATCTAAAGAAAGCTGGTATGCTTAATCGCTCAGTTGTGTCCAGTTCTTTTAGACCCCATGGATGGACTGCAGCCCACCTGGCTCCTCTGTCCATGGGATTTTCCAGGCAAGAACACTGGAGTGGGTTGCCACGCCCTCCTCCAGAGGATCTTCCCAACCCAGGAATCGAACCCAGGTTCCCTGCATTGCAGGCAGATTCTTTACCATCTGAGCCACCAGGAAGCCCAAAAGAAAGCTAGAGGGGCCATACTAACCCTGTACAGAGTAGAATTCAGAACAAGGAACATTATCAGAGATAAAGAGGTTCATTGTATAATGATAAGTGATTAATTCTTACAGAGGACAGCAATCCTAAACATGTATGCACCTAAAGACAGGATGCCAAATTACATGAAGCAAAAACTTGTAAAACTGAAAGGAGATATTGATAAATACACAATTATAGGTGAAGACTTCAACATTCCTCTGTAAGTATTATAACTGACAAAACAGAAAATGAGTAAGGAAATAGATGACCTGAAGAGCAATATCAATTAATTTGTCCTAATTGACTCCCAACATCAGCAGAATATCCATTCTTTTCAAGGGCACCTGGAACATTCACTAAGATAGACTATATTCTAAGGCATAAAACATACCTTAACAATTTCTTCTAAAAATAGAAATGGTACAAAGTATATTCTCAGACCATAACAAATGAAACTGAAAATTAATAAGAAAGATAGCTGGGAAATCCCGAAGTATTTAGAGATTATGCAATACATTTCTAAGGAATCCGTGTGTTAAAGAAGAACTCTAAAGGAAGTTAATATAATGTATGTTTAACTAAGAGAAAATGAGACAAAAATGTGGGATTCAGTGAAATCAGTGCTTGGAGGGAAACTTACAGCATTAAACACACATTTTAGAGAAATATATTTAAATTCAATAATCTAAACTTTCACCCTAGGAAAATAAAGGAAAGAAGAGCAAATTTAACCTAAATGCAAGCAGAGGAAGAAAAAAATAAAAATTAGAGCATAGATCAATGACATTTAAAATGGAAAATAATAGTAAAATTCAGAATAGGAAGTGGTGAAGCTAAAAACTGGTTCTTTGGGAATACCAACAAAGTTAACAGACTTCTAGAGAGACTAATCAAGAGAAAAAGAGAGAAAACACAGATTATTAATATCAGGGATGCAAGAGAGGTAAAAATAAATGGACACATGGATCAATGGAACAGAATAGAGATCCAGAAATAGACCCCTACAAACATGGTCAATTGAGTTTCAACAAAAGTACAAAGACAATTCAAAGAAGAAAGGATAGTCTTATCAATGAATTATGTTGGAAAAATAAACCTACACCTATACTTCCCTCCTTACATGAAATTTAATTCAGTGAATCAGAGGCCTAAACATAGCATGTAAAACCATAAAGCTTTTAGCAAAAGCATAGGAAAAAAAATCGGTGACCTCCTGTTAGAAAAAGAATTCTTAGATAAGACAATGAAAGCACAATTCATAAAAGAAAAAAAATAAATCAATTTGATGCCATCAGAATTTCAAAACAGCTGTTCTGTAACAGAGAATGAGAAGACAAACCACCTACTCACAGAACATATTTGCAAATCATGTAACTGACCATAAACTTGTATTAAGAATATATGAACAAGTCTCGAAATTCAACAACTACCAAAAAAACCCAATTTTTAAAATTTTTATTGGAGTATAGTTGATTTACAGTGTTGTGTTAGTGTCAAGAGTTACAGCAAACTGAATCAGTTATACATATACATGCACCCACTTTTTTTTTAGATTCTTTTCCCACATAGGGAATATATACATCAGTCTCAGTCTCCCAATTCATCCCTCTTCCCTAATTTTTAAAACATGGACAGAAAAAATACAGAGGTATCAAAGAAGCACATGAGAAGATGATCAACATCATTACTCACGAAGAAAACACAAATTAAAGCCACGAGATACTACCAATGCTTATGAAATGATTACAGATTTTTAAAAACCCAACAATGCCAAGTGTTTGCACAAATGTGGAATAATAGGAACTCTCCCTGGTGGCTCAGTGGTAAAGAATCCACCTGCCAATGCAGAAGATACAAGAGACATGGGTTTGATCCTTGGGTCAGGAAGATATCCTGGAGAAAGAAATGGCAACCCACTCCACTATTCTTGCCTGGATAATCCCGTGGACAGAGGGGCCTGGGGGGCTGTAGTCTCCATAGTGTGGCAAAGAGTCAGAAAACGCTGTGCAACTGACATGAACATATGTTGTTTGTAGAAATGCAAATAGGACAACTTTCGAAGAGCAGCTTGACAGTTCTTAATGAAGTTAAAAATACATTTCCTTTGGAACTCAGCAATTGTCTCCTAGGTTCTTACCCAAGAGAAATGAAAATGTATGTCCACAGGAATGTTTGTAATAGTTTTATTCCTGATTGTCCAAAACTGGAAACAACCAAAATTTCTCTCAGCTGGGAAATGGATAAACTGTGGCACAAACATACAGTGGATACTGTTCAGCCCTCAAAGGGTAGACCATTGATTCAAGTAGCCACACAAGTGAACCTTAGATGCTCTGTGCAAAGTGAAATAAGCCAGACCTAGAAAACCATCTGCTACAGTATGCTATTAATTTCACCTTCTGACAAAGGCCTAATATAGGGAGAGAGAACAGATCAGTTTGACTAAGGGCAGCTTGAGGGACTTTGGGGTAGGTTGTAACTGTCTGTACCCTGATTTTAACAGTGGTCACATGACCGTGTGCATTTGCCAAAACCCACAGAACTGTAGTCCAAAAATGTAATGGAGCAGGACCCTATGGGACCTTCCCATGATAGACCCCATGCCCTCCGCCTGCTTCATGTCTGTAAGAAAAGAGCCAAAGAATAAATTTAATCAGAATAATTTAGTCAATGAATAAATTTAATCAGAGAAATTAGAAAATGCAGAAACAAAGGAAAACAGTCAAGACAAAATAATGATAGTTCAACCATTAAACAAAGTCAAGGACACTTAATTCCTCCTCAAGGGCTGTAGATAATAGTCGGAGTCACATCCTTTGAATACTGAAACCCCCATCAGGTGGAAGAAGTTAATTACGTGATGACTATACTGGCGCCATGACATAAGCTGCTCCATCTTGCACAATTCCATGAACTGGCCTCAAGGAAATGGGAACAAACTGATCCCAGAGTTGAAGACTGTACTTAATTAAGATGATGCTGATCAAACCACTGTGTGACCAATTTCCGGAGCTGCTCTGCACATATCCCCCTCCCCCATACGCCCCTTTCCCCCTCATTGGCGGTGAGGAATTGGTTCTTTGGAACATGAGTCCACCTTCTCCCTAGGATTGCCAGCTTTCTTACTAAAGCTATCTTTCCTTTCACAGAACACTTGTCTCTCAGTATTGGATTCTTGAGTGATAGGTAGCCAAATGTAAGCTCAATAACAAAGATCATTTTTACTTTGTACAAATTTAATAATAACCTTAAAAGTCAGTGTCCTTTGTAAGCATCCATTCATTTATATACACAATCTGTCTTCACCAAGTGACCATTTTATGATACAGCCTTCACTTGATTCTGTGTGGTAGCAAAGGAGATAAATACAGTTTCTACTCTCTAAGCTCACTGTCTACTGCCAGCGTTGACAAACTATAGTGTGAGGGCCAAACACAACCCACCACTTATTTATGTAAATAAAGTTTTATTGGAATACAGCCAATAGCCATCCACCTGTGCATCATCTGTAGTAGAGTTGGGTAATTGTCGCAGAGAACTGTGTCCACAAATCCTGAAATATTAACTACCTAGCTCTTCTTAGAAAGTGTTTACCGACCCCTAATGTAGCAGGTCCCAAACTTTATGTTGCCTGAATATCTTTTTGAAGCCTGTTAAACTCAAGTTCTACCTGGAGAATTTCTAATTGAGTAGGTCTGGAGTAAGTCCAGAGATGTAAGTCCACAGATGTCTAGATGATTCCAAAGCAAGTAGTTCTGGGCCACACTTGGGAAAAACTACTTAAGAAACACAGACCTTAAGCAACGAATTGCAATTGAGGGAATCTTCTTTGCAGGATTAAAGTATAGTTCATGCATTAAACTCGAGTTCGACAGCCTGGTCCTTTTAGAAGTTGCTTCAACTATTTGAAAGTGGCACCCTCTGGGTGAAACAATATTTTGAAAACAGATGTTTCAGAAAAATTTATGGACAAGGGGTTATTTTACTCATCTTATCTTCCATTATGAATACATATAAAACTGCTGAAGAATTTGGTAATAAAACCACACATTATTTTAGATTTCAGCCCTAGTCCAGACCAGCCAGGGTTCACCAGGGAGGCAAGACGGCCCCTTGGTGGGGAGGGTCATATCTGTCTCCACATGGGATCCTGAGCAGTGGGAGTGCAGGCAGCTGGGTGGAGGAGACAAAGGGATGCTGTGGGAATGGGGAAGGCATGCTGGAAGAATTGGAGATTCTCCTGGGGAGACTTGGCAGTAATACTCACCACACAACCCCTCCTGCCTCTAAACTTTTCCCCACCAGCACAATCATTCAAACTTCCCTGCTTTCTGAGCATGAAGCGAATTCCTAGCTGGGCCCTGGCATCCCTGACACTTGTAGGATGTAACATAGAATTAAAGGTTAAGGCAGAAGAGAGACCATCTCCAAGGACTAGAGGAAGCTGTTGTGAGATAATTATTACCCATGATCACTACACTTAGCTCTGAGTTTTCTCAAAGCTACAGTGGGGAAAAACAATGAATAAACAAGTCACAAACTCCTCATATTAGCAAACTTCCCTAGCCATGGGTAGGAGTGAGTCAGAGAATAAGAGAAGGGTCAGGAAGAGAGGAAATGTTTGTTTTCGAGGTTGCCCCCAGCAGCCCGTCTCCAACAGGCACCCAAGGGGATCTGTCATTAGGTGACCTCTGTTTGCCTCCATGGACAGCTCTGGTGGTTGATTTCAGGACTCTTGAGTCAGCCCAGAGTCATCTGGTGAATTCCATCAACTTTTGCATTCTAATCATAAGTATTTTAGAACATTACAAGATGAGACTCTGATGGCTTTAATTAGTAATTAAGTGACATCATGACTGGGGAGATTTTATTTTGAAAGTGAAGCTAGCCATGATGCAAAGTGAATTTATTTTGGGTCTCTCATAGCATCTCCTTGGTGGCTTATAACTCTGAAGTCTCACAGAACGTGTGAACTATGTCCAATGTGTGAACATAAACTTTTTTTAAATACTGCTTAGTTTCCAAATATACTTAACTGGAACTCTACATCTGAGGCCAAGATGGTCCTGCTGTATAATTAGTAATGAATTGCTGTCTGCCTCCTTTCAATTATTTTCTTTCTGGTTATGTTTTGACAAACGCAGTATGTCCAACAGGTGGCCCATCTGACCCTCCTCACCAGAGTCCGTGACTGGCGCATTCCACCATGACGGAGGCAAGGGGTTGAAAGCCTGCATGCAACGTATGCAGAAAATCAGAAGATACACTTTGGGCTGGAATGAAAGGCATGCTCGTTGCTCCAGGGACTGCAGGGGCATCGTGAGGCCAACACTGATTTATCCTGTGGAAAACAAGACTTCATACATGGTTCCAAAGAAGCAGTGAAGGAGAAAACTCCAGGGTGCTCTTCTCCATTAACGGTTGTGGGAGGAGCTCACGTGACCGTGGAAAAGAGGTGATCACGGGTTACCTGCGTCCTCATGAGGTCATGAGTTATCTACCTCTCTCTGTTTCCTTCTCAAGATTTGTTTTCTATGAACTATCTTATCAAAAGTCAAACTGAAAGAAGACACCATTACAGGAAATGTCAAATTCTGTCGGTTGAGATGCAAGCCTGACAACGTGCATGACCTAAACGTTAGATCTGTATTCTAGATCACACGAATAGTCACGGTGAAAAGTGACACAGACTACATTTAGACTCTTTACTCTCAGAACATTAATAATGTATTATTAGCAGTGTTAATGTGCTGAAAGCTTTTATATGAGAAAGGAAAAGCTGGCACCAGCCTACACTGTAAGATCATTAATGTCTCCAAGTTGACACATGCATACAAAAGGAGGGTGAGAAAAAAATCAAGATTCTCCTCATTAAAATCCAGAATGGCTCAAATGATCATTAAAAGCCAAATGGGGGAGGGATAAGTTAGGAGTTTGGGTTGAACAGATACACCCAACTGTATGTAAAATACATAAACAACAAAGACCTACCACATAGCATGTGCGTGTGTGCTAACTTGCTTCAGTCAAGTCTGACTTTCTGTGACCCCATGGACTGTAGCCCCAGGCTCCTCTGTCCAAGGGATTCTCCAGGCAAGAATACTGGAGTAGGTTGCCATGCCCTCCTCCAGGGGATCTTCCTGACCCAGGGATTGAACTCATGCCTCTTACATCTCCTGCATTGGCAGGCAAGCTCTTACTACTAGCGCCACCTGGGAAGCCCTTATATATATATATAAAACTGTATATATAAATGTATATATAAAACGGAGTCACTTTGCTGAATACCTTAAAATAACACAATACTATAAATCAACTATATTTCATTTAAAAATATTTTTTAATCCAAATGGTAAAGGGAGGATTCACAGAATATATTTCAAGAAAAAAATAAATAATAAGTCTCAGTCTACAGCTGGGTAACAGGGACATGCAGTCAATGAGACGACATGATCAGAGTGACACTGAGTTGGTCTGGACCCTGAGGGTGTCCTGGATGCTATGGGGTGGGGAGCAGACCAGAGCAGCAGAGCTGCTCGGAAGCAGACCACCAGGGAGCAGGGGGAGGAGCCGGGGAAGAGCGTGGCCTTCAGCCGGAGGACAGAGCTGGGCTGCACGCCTGAGGGCCGTGGACTTCGTGCAGGTCAGACGCGCAGCCATTCTGTCGGGGCACAGAACTGAAAGCCGGACGTCCGGGGTCAATGACCTGGAGACCGAGGCTGGTGGGTGGATGCCCACGGGGCAGACATGGAGGGCCTAGATGGAGGAGAGGTGCAGGGTCGAAGGAGGCGATGGTCCTGCCTCTTCCAGCTGCTCTATAGTTGCCCTCTGGCCTGCAGAGTCCCGCCTCTGCGTTTATAGCACCCTCGATAGGGGGTGTCTGTCTGTCTGTCTGTCTGAGCTTCCTGGGCCTGCCATCGCAAATCACCGCAAACTGAGTGGCTTTAAGCTACAGAACTCACCACTCTGGAGGACAGATCCCTGAAAGCCAGGTGCCCAAGGATCACATACAATGGCTCCAGGGGGCTCCCCCCTGCCTCCTCCAGCCTCGGGGATTCCTGGCATCCCTGGCTCATGTCTGCATCCCTCCAGTCTCTGCCTCTCCCTCTGTGTCTCTTATGAGGAAACTTGCCATTGGCTTTAGTGCCCACGGGATAGTCTAGGATGACTTCCTCATTCAGAATGCCTTACTTAGTGACACCCACAAAGATCTGCCATGAACTTTTAAATGATACATTTTAATTAAATTAATATTCACAGGGGTCCCAGGGATTCTGATGTGGACACACCTTTTTGGAAGCCCCGCCCCCGCTCAACTTACTACATCTGCTTTGTCAACATTTAATGAAGCCTTTTGCTGTGCTTCCTCAAGGCAATGAACAGAGGCAGAGAGGTTGATCTGGGAAGACTGAGTCTTAGGGGGCAAGTGAGGTAGAAAGATGGCTGGAAGGCCCAGGTGGCCTGGGTTGTGTCATTCAGGAGAGCAAGCAGCCAGAAAGGTGATCTCCAAGGCTACGGCCAGAGGGGCCTAGGAGCATCAGATCAGGGGACCCAGGCAAGTGCTGACTTCCTTGCCGTTGACATTGACTTGAGCTTCTCAAGTAAGAGCCCAGGGAGAAGATGCTAGGTATTTGCTTGAAAAGCTGGGCTGGGAACAACTAGGTACTTAATTGATGTGTCCTAACTGTTAGGGTTTCCCTAGTGGCTCAGCTGGTAAAGAATTAGTCTGCAATGCGGGAGACCTGGGTTCGATCTCTGTTTTGGGAAGATCCTCTGGAGAAGGAAAAGGCTACCCACTCCAGTTTTCTGGCCTGGAGAATTCCATGGACAGTCCATGGGATCACAAAGAATTGGACATGACTGAGTGACTTTCACTTTCCCTTTCCAACTGTTAGGGCTATAGAATTTTAAACTGATAGAGCCGTAGAAGAAATGAGGTCTAAAATCTGAGGAATCCCTAGGAAATCCAGCCTGTGACATTTCCAAGTCTGTTTACTCTTGTATTTTGAACAGAATCAGCTTTGCGTTTAACACACAGAAAGCATGGTGATAGGTGGAGCTTGGACTTTTTCTTGGAAAGGGCGTGATTCAAGTCAACCCAGAGGCTGCTTGTGAAATCCGAGTGGCCGGAGCTGTCACGATCCAGCTCTTCCTCGTCCGAAAACCAGCTTGTTTGAAATCAAACCCATTTGTCATCCCACTGACTATTTTCCCTCCACTGCTCCACTCAGGTTGAACTGACCCTTCAGAAGGCACGGGGCCAGCCAGCAAGCATGAAAACATTCCTCCCTGTGGATGGAGGGGGCAGCCGCATCTGGAGGACCAGATGTGAGCAGAGAGAACAGAAGCTCTGCTGTGACTCAGCCTCACTCGGGAAGAATGTGCGTGGCCCCGGCACTGGGTCTGTCCCTGCAGCCCTGTTTTTCTGCTCCTCCGGGATGTTTTGGAAGCCACTGAACCGCCCCGCCTCTGGAACGAGCTCTGCTGGACGTCATCCTGCTCCAGCGACTCTCCAACAGATACCGCAAACTTTCTAAACAGGACGTGTGGGTTCAGACCTGCTGGACGAGAGCCCCCAGGAGGGAGAGCAGCCATGTGTTTGCACGGTGTTTTGTTCTGTTTGTTGGGGTGTCATTGCTTCTCAACGTTGTGCTCGTTTCTGTTATACAGCAGCATGAATCAGCCGTCCGTGTCCATATATCCCTCTCTGTCGCCCCAGGGCATTGAGTAGCACTCCCTGTGCTGTGTAGCAGGTGCCCATTAGTTATCTATTTTATAAGTAGTAGGGTTTGGGCTGCAAGGAGACCCAGCCAGTCCATCCTAAAGGAGATCAGTCCTGGGTGTTCATTGGAAGGGCTGATGCTGAAGCTGAAACTCCAATACCTTGGCCACCTGATGCGAAGAGCTGACTCATTTGAAAAGACCCTAATGCTGGGAAAGATTGAGGGCAGGAAGAGAAGGGGATGACTGAGGATGAGATGGTTGGATGGCATTGCTGACTCAATGGACATGAGTTTGGGTGGACTCCGGCAGTTGGTGATGGACAGGGAGTCCTGGCATGCTGCAGTTCATGGGGTCGCAAAGAGTCAGACACGACTGAGCAACTGAACTGAACTGAGGGTTTGTGTGGTTTGGATTTTCATTGTTTGAATGTTCCACTAGTGACCCAGAGATTCGCCTGAAGCACTGAGTCCACTGGACTAAGGTGACCATCCAGGACAACCAACACCCCCTCCCTGCCCCCGGGAGAGGTCAGTGTTCTGCCCAGGTCACCAGCCGAACTCACTATGCTCCTGATGTCCAGGTATTTTTCCTCCCACAGAAGGCTGCCCACAGCATCTTGGGGGAGAAGCAACCCTAAGATGGGCTTCCCAGGTGGCTCAGTGGTAAAGAACTCTCCTGCCAAAGCAGGAGTCACGGGTTGGATCCCTGGGTCAGGAGGATCCCCTGGATGGAGGGGATGGCCACCCACTCCAGTATTCTTGCCCAGAGAAGCCCAGGGACAGAGGAGCCTGGCGGGCTACAAGTCCATGGGGTCACAGAGAGTCAGACACGACTGAGCACAAGCACGCACACAACCCTAAGAAGGGAATTCAGAAACTCAGCCTCACCCGGGCGCACCTGATCCAACCCCTGCAGAGGAAGCAAAGAAACAAAGGACGTTTGGTTTGGAGAAAAGGAAAACACGACTCGCTCATACGTGAAGGCGGTTTACGAGTCAGAAACCCACGAGTTCGAAAAATAGCTTGTGGCCAGGCTGGGAGGGCTCAGACAGCAGTAAATTCTTCCTGCGTAAATTCCAGGGATCTGAGGGGCATTCGTTACAGGGAGTATTGAATAGAGCCTCTGGATCGCAGCCAGAGGAGCCCGGCCAGGGAACTGACCTGCTCTCCCTTCAGTAAGCTGGAAGCAAATGCAGTGAGTGACACCTTCCTCAGTAGTCTCCAGGCCCCCCGATGAGTGGGAGCGGGGAGCCACGTGACCCCAGTGCAGGGGTGCTCAGTCCTGAGAATAGAGTCTCCCCGGCACCTGCAGGCCCTTCGCTTTCCAGAAGCGAAACTGAACTTAACCCTCCACTTGGCCGTCCACCGCACACCTCCCCAGTCATCCCACATGCCTTTTATAGAGGTTTCAGCTTTTGCCCCGGGATCCAAGTAAACTTCTTTCACTACATTTTATCGTTTCTATATTTTTTACTTTCTTTTCTTCTAGAACGGTTGCCCATCTTTTGCTTGTCTGTTTTTCATGACAGAGAACAGGCTAGATGAGTTTTCTTATAGAACACGTGGCTTTCTGGATCTGCCTGATTGTCACCTCATTATAACATTTTGCGGAGGAATGCTACATAGGCGCACTGGTTGCAGGGCATGGTTATCTCTTTTAATGGGTTATATGTCCTCTGGGAGACCTTCAAGCCAGCGCCTGTGTCATTCTCCTGTCAGTCCAGGAGCACTCCCTTGGCTTCTGAAATCAGATGTTCCAGGCGCAAACTGTGCCTCCCTTACCTGCATAAGTCATTTCTCCCTAGATCCCTGGTTCCCTTTACTGGGGAATGGTGTTTAGAGACCAAGGTGTGGGTGCTAGGTGTGTTCATTGGTCCTGGGATGTCATTTTTTCTTGCCACTATTGGTAAAGAATCTTCCTGCAGTGCAGGAGAGCTGATCCCTGGATCAGGACGATCCCCTGGAGAAGGGAATGGCTTTACACTACAGTATTCTTGCCTGGAGAATTCCATGGATCGAGGAGCCTGGTGGGCTACAGTCCAAGGGATCACAAAGAATCAGACATGACTGAGTGACAAACACACTGTTGGTGACAGGTAATCAATACACTTGTGATCCTGTCTCATACCTCTAATTCAAACCCAATACCATGGTTCTTCCTCACCTCCGCCATTCCATATTTGTGTCTTTCTTCTCCCACAGTGAGTGCCCTGGAACCCAGCAAGATGAATGCATTTACTTACTTTATCTCTCCTACAATATTCACAAAGTAACTTAAAAATTGCAGGGGTTTCCCTGGTGGTCCAGCGGTTAAGAATCTGCCTCCCAATGCAGGGAACGTGAGTTTGATCCCTGATCAGGGAACTAAGATCCCACATGCTGTGGGGCAACCAAGCCTGTGAGCTGCAACTACCGAGCCTGCATGCCACAGCTAAGACTCAACACAGCTAAATAAATAAGTAAAAATTTTTAATTGCAGAATTTTGGCAGCCAAGCTGCTATAAATAGCAAATCTCCTTAGCAACATTCAAAGTTACTTGAATTAATTCTTTTCTCCTGTACAATTAAGATTTCCAATTTGATCCACTGCTAAATTCATTTCTTTATCTTTTTATTCAATACTAGTGTTTGCAGCTTCTGTATTAAACTTTGTTTTTTTGAATAATAAATATATATGGCATGAAGATCACAATTCTATGAAAAATTATATGCAAACAACTATTTCTTCCTTGGAGTAGGAAATGACAACCCACTCCAGTGCTGTTGCCTGGAAAATTTCGTGGACAGACAAGCTTGGCAGGTTACAGTCCATGGGGTCGCAAAGGTCAGATACAACTGATCATATGCACACATGCACAACCCTTTCTTCCATCCCTACTCTCTACTCCATTTTTATTCAATCCCTATAGGTCAGCACTTTTACTAAATTCTACTTTATTTTTTCTGAAGCTCTTTTTTCATAAATATGCAAATATAATCATATATTTTTACTTGTTCTTTTTAACAGTCTTTTGCATCTTAACATCTTCACTTAATAATATATCCTGGAATTCATAGTATGTTAATTCTTAATGATCTCCTTATTAATTTTACTGAGCATATTATTCCATTGATTGTCAATCCATCTCATTTCATTGTCTACACACATCAGTTGAGAAGAAAATTGAAGTTGTGAATAGCAGAGGTTAGAACGGAGACCAGAAAATGGTGATAAATAGAGGTAGGTCAGGTCCAAAGGGTAATTTGATAGAATCCGATGCAGCATGAAGCACAAGCTGGAATCAAGATTGCAGGGAGAAATATCAATAACCACAGATAATACCACCCTTATGGCAGAAAGCGAAGAGGAACTAAAGAGCCTGTTGATGAAGGTGAAAGAGAGTGAAAAGGCTGGCTTAAAACTCAACATTCAAAAACTAAGATCATGAAATCCAGTCCCATCACTTCATGGCGAATAGATGGGGAAAATAATGGAAGCAGTAAAAGGCTTTGTTTTCTTGGGCTCCAAAATCACTGCAGACAGTGACTGCAGCCATGAGATTAAAAGATGCTTGCTCCTTGGAAGAAAAGCTATGACAAACCTAGACATTAAAAAGCAGAGACATTACTTTGCTGACAAAGGTTCGTCTAGTCAAGGCTATTTCCAGCAGTCAAGTAAGGATGTGAGAGTTGGACTATAAAGAAAGCTGAGTGCCAAAGAATTGATGCTTTTGAACTGTGGTGTTGGAGAAGACTCTGGAGAGTCCCTTGGACTGAAAGGAGATCAAACCAGTCAATCCTAAAGGAAATCAACCCAGACTATTCATTGGAAGGACTGATGCTGAAGCTGAAGCTCCAGTACTTTGGCCACCTGATGCAAAGAAATGACATTGGAAATGACCCTGACACTGGGAAAGATTAAAGGCAGGAGAAGAAGCGGGTGACAGAGGATGAGATGGTTGGATGGCATCACTGACTCGATGCACATGAGTTTGAGCAAGCTCCAGGAGATGGTGGAGGACAGGGAAACCTGGTGTGCTTCAGTCCATGGGGTCACAAAGAGTTGGACGTGACGGAATGACTGAAGAGCAATACAGCATTCCCTCTGTGTGGAAGGAAAGGATTCAACAGGAAAAAAAGAAGAAAGGGTCCCCATAATGTCCAAGCAGTGGGGTTCCTTGCAAGCTCAGAAGGGGTCCCAGAGAGCTGCCAGACTGAGTGGAGGACACAGTTCTACACAGCAGATTAACCAACCAACAAGATGCAGTCAGATCCAATGAATGAGTCAATTTTGCAGATTAGAATTTTGAAGCATTTGTGTAGGATTAGCTGTGCAAATGGCACAGCTACAGAATAATAGCCACAAAAGCAGGGGTTCTCAATTAGGATGTCTATAAACCCTCTGAAATTCCTTGCAAAATGAATGGATTTTAGGAGGAAAGCATGCAAAATTTTCAGCAGTTCTTGAAAAGGAGCTGTAACTTAAAACCTTCTTTTAAGGTAAGGAACAGTGATGTGGGAGCCAGAAAACTAATGGATGAGCAGATGGCTGTGGCCGCTGAATGGACTGTCCCAGTCAATGCAGTCAGTGAGGTTGACTTTTCCAGGCTTCATCCCATGTAACCATACAGGCTTTGCATGCATTAGTTCGTGCATCTCTATGAAAGTGTTAGTTGCTCAGTCGTGGCTGAATCTTTGCAAGCCCATGGACTGTAGTCCACCAGGCTCCTCTGTCCATGGGATTCTCCAGGCAAGAATACTGGAGAGGGTTGCAATGCCCTCCTCCAGGGGATCTTCCCAACCCAGGGATCGAACCCATATCTCCTGCATTGCAGACAGATTCTTGACCATCTGAGCCACCAGGGAAGCCCCATAAGCATCCCTATAGCAAGTGTTTATTATTAGTCCTGTCCCAGAGGAGACAGGCAATCCCAAAGCCATGATATTGACAAGTGGTGAAACATCTATTTCTGCTTTATTGACTATGCCAAAGCCTTTGACTGTGTGGATCACAATAACCTGAGGAAAATTCTGAAAGAGATGGGAATACCAGACCACATGACCTGCCTCTTGAGAAACCTATATGCAGGTCAGGAAGCAACAGTTAGAACTGGACATGGAACAACAGACTGGTTCCAAACAGGAAAAGGAGTACATCAAGGCTGTATATTGTCACCCTGCTTATTTAACTTCTATGCAGAGTACATCATGAGAAATGCTGGGCTGGAAGAAGCACAAGCTGGAATCAAGATTGCCAGGAGAAATATCAATAACCTCAGATATGCAGACGACACCACCCTTATGGCAGAAAGTGAAGAGGAACTAAATAGCCTCTTGATAAAAGTGAAGGAGGAGAGTGAAAAAGTTGGCTTAAAGCTCAACATTCAGAAAACTAAGATCATGGCATCTGGTCCCATCACTTCATGGGAAATAGATGGGGAAACAGTGGAAACAGTGTCAGACTTTATTTTTGGGGGGCTCCAAAATCACTGCAGATGGTGACTGCAGCCATGAAATTAAAAGACGCTTACTCCTTGGAAGGAAAGTTATGACCAACCTGGATAGCATATTAAAAAGCAGAGACATTACTTTGCCAACAAAACCAAAGTCAAGGCTATGGTTTTTCCAGTAGTCATGTATGGATGTGAGAGTTGGACAGTGAAGAAAGCTGAGTGCCGAGGAATTGATGCTTTTGAACTGTGGTGTTGGAGAAGACTCCTGAGAGTCCCTTGGACTGCAAGGAGATCCAACCAGTCCATCCTAAAGGAGACCAGTCCTGGGTGTTCACTGGAAGGACTGATGCTGAGGCTGAAACTCCAATACTTTGGCCACCTCATGCAAAGAGTTTACTCATTGGAAAAGACCCTAATGCCGGGAAGGATTGGGGGCAGAAGAAGGGGACGACAGAGGATGAGATGGCTGGATGGCATCACCGACTCGATGGACATGGGTTTGGGTAGATTCCAGGAGCTGATGATGGACAGGGAGGCCTGGCGTGCTGCGATTCATGGGGTCACAAAGAGTCAGACACGACTGAGTGACTGAACTGACTGAACTGACTGAAGCTGATATTCCAGCCCACACCTGCCTAATTCCAGAGACCACATGCTGAAATCAGCAGCAGATCACTTCTCTCCAGTCTGGCCACTGCTGAATTACCCCGTCAGTCCTGCGTACCTTCCTTAGAGGCCGAAGGGTAGCAGGCCCAGAGAAGAGTGGCCACAAAACATGAAACTCACAACCTTGTCACTGAAAAGACCAGTCCAGTGCCCTTCCCAGACTCTCCCCTCCAGTCAGCCACACCCCCGCAGCCTCACCCTGCCAGCTCCTACATCACAGGGCTCCAGCAGGCAGAAAAGGCTGGAGATCTTGAGCCCACCTGGCCCGCAGGAAGGATGCTGTGGCCACCCAGTTCTGGCCAAGTCACTGCCTTCACGCACTGCTGGAAACTGGATTCCTTGGGTGGGTCTGCATTCTGAGTTCCTTGGTAGTAGAATTTTTTCGGTTCTCTGTCCTGAGTCTGGACATTTCTCCACCCTGCCACCTCTCTTCTAGGAAGACTCAGCCTCTCCACCTACTGACCCAGATTCCCACCTGGGTCCAGACCCGGGCTATGATAAGCACTCCCTCTTCCATCACCAGCTCTGCTACATCAACTGCCAATCTGTCTCTTGCTATATAATGTTCTCAGTGTCTGCAAGGTGAGCTCTTCTTACAAAGCACATCATGTTAACAATCAAGAAATTCATGTCAAAGCCAAATGACAGTTTATCATTTTTTAAATTTGTTATAAGTACTTTTTATGAAATGCCCACATCGTTATTACTTCTCTATCCTTAAAAGGAGAGAGTGGGCCATCTCTGCCCCTGCAGGACTGCCCTGCAAGTTCAGAGTTCCTCATGAATATTGATGTCGATAGGGAAATAAACACCACTGATACTGAGGCATCTGATGGGAATACAGTTAATAACAAATGGAAAGAATTCACTGACTGGAAATCGTTACAGCAAAACCTTGTGACTCCACTTTTATTTGATTGCATGTTTTCTGGAAATTGGTCTTTTTCCATGACTTCTCTCCAGAGGGAAGTTAGGAATATTTTTCAATATTTAATAAGGAATCATCTCCTTCTTGAGGACATCCTCGTGTTTCAAATCTGGTGCTGGGCCTCAGCTGAACAAATGGGATTTTTCCATTAGATCTTTTTAGAGAAAACTCAGATTCTGTGAGTCTGGGATCAGCCTGGAAACAGCCTCTCCTGATAACACTGCCATTTAGGGAGCTGGTTAGCAAGAATGTTACTAGCACTTACTCTGTGCCAAGGACAGTTACAGGCTCATGTAGCTACAAACACTAACTCATGTGACACATTCCCCTAGGCATAAGAGCTTAACCGTGTTAGAGGTAAGTCTGTGAACCTGGGCCTCCACACGTAACTTAAAATTCTCTAGAAGTAAAATTTGCTTTTAATGGTAAGCTGTCTCAAGTCAAAAATATGTTAAAGATGGTGTAATTGGAAGTTAGAGGGAAAGAACGATAATTGAGGGGTGATTGCTAATGGCTTTCTTTTGGGGTGATAAGAATATTCTGGAATCAGTGGTGATATTCGTACAACTCTGTGAATATTTTTTTAAAAACGGATTGGATGGTACACTTTGAGAGGGTAAATGCTATAGTGTGTGAATTTCTCTCTATTTTTTTTAACTTAATAAGAGAAAAAGACAAAAATGCAACAATTCTCGTCCTCTGTCTCATGTTCCAACCACCCGGGCCCCACACTGACCATGACTTTTTCCCCTTTGGCCTGCAACTCAGATGGAGAGGGAGGAAACAATAAAACTGAAGAAAGAACGAAAGCATAATGGTGCTGCAAGAGCTGCCAGGGCAGTGGTCCCCACTTCGCGGTGGAAAACAACTTTTGGCTCCCGGAAGGGTTCTCCCTGTCCCTGGCCTGACGCCCTGCCTTGCAGCCCTGGGTTTGGTTTCAGCAACATTCTCCAGGCGGCTACCAAGCTGGGCCAGCCGGACACGCCTGCTGCTTAGTGAGACAGCGGGGAGAGGCCACAGACAAGCAGAGGAGTGGAAAACGTCCTTGCCGGAGGTACACACAGCCTTCAGGAGGAGACAGTGCTGGCACATGGGCAGATGCGCTAGAAGCCCAGCCTGGGAATGGAGGGGGCAATGGGTCCTACTAGGGCCCCAGCAAAGCTTGCCAAAGTAGTGCCATCTGCTTGGGGTTTTGAAGGATGATTAGAAGCCCACCGGGAGGACAGAGGGCACCCTGGAGAACGGGGCTGGGGGATGACCGTGCGTGTTTGGCGCCAGTAAAAGCATATATGCCTGAGAGTGGGAGAGGTCAGAAAGGAAGCCACGCTGAGAAGGGGACCTGGAAACAGGCTTTTAAGAAGGTGAAACGGGAGCGTGCACTGTGAGCCTGAGAACAACCCTCCGGAGGGGCGGACGCTGTTCTGGGGAGGAGGGAACGAGGTGCGGCCAGAGATAATTCTGTTCACATCACTGCCGGGGCTCCTGGCTTCAAGACAGGGATCTCGTCTCATGTTGGAAGAGCTGGTTTGATGTGACTGTGGGTCTTGCCAGTAGAGGCATCCTGGGGACGACATGGGTTCCGAGCTCAGGGTTCAGGTCAGCCTGGACAGAAAGAGTGGGGTTGGCCTGACTGTGGGCACGGAGGCTGTGAGGGGAGGAGGGGGGAAGAAAGGAAGAGGCTAAGGATGGAGCCCTCAGGGGCAAGGAGGTGAGGAGGCCTCACGATGGAGACGGAAAAAGAGAAGGAATGGACACGGGCCAGACGGGGGAGCAGGAGAGGTGGAGCGCTCCAGGGGAGAGACCGCGGGGAGGGTGGGCACCAAGGATGCAGGCTCCGGGAGGCCCTGCAGGTGGGTGTGATGACGGATGGGCAGGACCTCAGCGAAGATGGGGGCCATGTCCAGCGCTGGGACCATCACCGCCCCACACGCATCAGGATGGCTCCTAGAGAAAGAGCTAGTCTCCGCTCTTCCTCGGAGAAAAGGATGCGGCCCAGACGGACCGGGCGGCCTGTCAAACACTGGGCCCAGGGCCAGGGGGACCTGCCCTCCTGACGCACTCCCCTCCCCTATTCGCTCACATCTCAGAGTAGCTACTTTCCTGGGCCAAGTCTGTGCTTCTGATACAGACCACAGAGGGGGCCCCAGAGCAGAGGGCTGGTGTGCCAAGTGGCTCATGTATAAAGAAGCATCTCACAGACCGCATTCCACCAGGCCTGCAAAGCTTCTCCAAACACACTGACGGAAAATGCGTTCTGGAGACATTTTGGAAAGTGGGATTTTCTGAGGTTTACAAAAGGATTTGTTGAGAAAGAATGAGCCATCACTGAAGAAGGGTAACTGTGTGTGGTTACACGAGATTGATAGCGTAGTGATCACACATGCTCACACGCTCACACACACGTGCATGCATGACGGCTCACGTGTAGACCTCCTGGTGACCCCTCACCTGATCACCAGCGGGGGGGTACTCTGTTATTCTGACCTGCATTCTCCTTCTTCTAGGCTCTGATCATCCCAGGCCGTCTCAGCAGACATCATTCCAAGTTTAAAACCTCAAGACCGGGCTCCGCTGGTGGCTCAGTGGTGAAGAATCTGCCTGCCAAAGCAGGGAACACGGGTTCGATCGCTGGTCCAGGAAGATCCTACATGTCGTGGGATAGCAGCCCATGCACCACAACTATCAGCCTTGTGCTCTAGAGCCCAGGAACAACAACTACTGAGTCCTCAAGCTGCAACTACTGAAGCCCGTGAGCCCGTGAGCCCGTGAGCCCATGCTCTGCGACCAGAGAAGCTGGTACAGTGAGAAGCTGGTACAGAGTAGCCCCCTGTAACTAGAGAAAAGCCCGTGCGGCAAGGAAGAGTCAGTGCAGTCAAAAATAAACAGATACTAAAACAAAAAAGCCTTATGACTATCTGAAAAGAAATCGGTTAGACTTTGATCTGAAACTACTCAGAGTCCCATTGACATTCTTTTTTTTTTTAATTAATTTGTTTTTTAATGTCAAAAACATTTCGTATTGGGGCATAGCTGATTAACAATCTTGTGGGAGTTTCAGGTAAACAGTGAAGGGGCTCAGCCATATATATACTTGTATCCATTGGGAGGTTTCTACCAGGCTCAAGTCTATCAGAGAGCTTTCCAAACGAGCTCTCCTGCCTGCCCGGTGGGCTCAGAGATGACCAGTAGATTAGGAAGTGACCAAGAGACATTGCTTATGCTTGGGCTTCCCTGGTGGCTCAGATGGTAAAGAGTCTGCCTGCAGTGTGGGAGACCTGGGTTCGATCCCTGGGCCAGGAAAATCCCCTGGAGAAGGAAATGGCAACCCACTCCTGCATCCTTGCCTGGAAAATTCCATGGATGGAGGAGCCTGGTGGGTTCCAGTCCTTGGAGTTGCAAAGAGTCGGACACGACTGAGCAACTTCACTTTCCTCACAAGAGACACTGCAGCCCTCCCTCTGTCTTTTTATTCATCAGGGTCTGCTCCCCCATGTGGTGGGCACTGCACGCCCCACTGGAGTCCACACTGAGCCAGGATTCCTTGTGGGGCAGAAACATGGACATTCAGATGCACTTTCTGCATAAGGGCATTAACCACACTGTCCTTGACCATAGCAGCTCTAGAGAGACCCTGTAACCTGATCTCATGGTGACCTTCACCTAGGCACCCCCAGAAGCACTTGAACACCCCAGCAAGCCTTGACAGGCCCTTTTCAGAAGAATCTGATTCAGTTGGTGTGGTGGGACTCAGGAGTCCACAGTTTTTTAAATGCTCCGAATGATTGTTCCAACCGCAAGTGTGACCTCTGGCCTTCTTTGGACACAGGCTGATGTCAAGGTGCCAGTACAATGTCTTGTTTTAAACCACCTGCTAGTCTTGGGGCTGAATTCCTCACCCTTTGAATGTCTGTACACTCCATTCAGCCCACAGAGAGTTGACATGACTTGTCACCCTCCTCCAAGATGTTTTATTATAGAAGGGTAAAATAGGCAAGAGTGGCAAATAGCTTTCTCCTTCCTGGCTCAGAGGATCTGCTGCCTGCAAGACTTACTGCTGAAAGTCTGAGCGAGTGAGTGAAAGAAAGAAAGTGAAGTTGCTCAGTGATGTCCGACTCTTTGCAATCCCATGGACTGTAACTTACCAGACTCCTCTGACCATGGGGTTTTCCAGGCAGGAATACTCAAGTGGGTTGCTATTTCCTTCTCCAGGGGATCTTTCCAACCCAGGGATCAAAACACATTGCAGGCAGACGTTTTCACCATCTGAGCCACCAGGAAAATCGCATGAGTGAGTGAGACCCCACCACAAGGGCCAGAGAGGGGCCCCCAGCCTGAGTATGGAGTTTCTCCCATAAAGCCCAGCAGGGGGAATGCATTTGGGAGTAGAAGGAAGAGAAGAGAATGAATGCAGTCAGTCTTGTCCGGTCACCAGTCGGACATACCGTCTCACCTTGTCTTCATATCATCCCACCGCAGGGAGGGGACCCTTGTTCATTCACTCAGGCGTGTCCAACTCTTTGCCACCCCATGGACTGCAGCATGCCAGGCTTCCCTGTCCTTCACTACTGCCTCCCGGAGCCTACTCAAACTCATGTCCTTCGAGTCAGTGATGCCATCCAACCATCTCATCCTCTGACGTCCCCTTCTCCTCCTGCCCTCCATCTTTCTTCAAAGTCCAAAATCAAGGCAGCACCATGCTGTCTCTAAAGACGCTGAGGGAGGGTCCTCTGAGAGTCTCCCAACATCTGGGGGCTCCAGGAGTTCCCTGCCTCCGGCTGCGTCACCCAGTCTCTGCCTTAGTCCTCACATGGCCATTGTCTCTCTGTACTTCGCCCCCCTTGTCCTCTCCTCTTCTCAGAAGGACATCGGTCACTGTATTTAGGACTGTGGATGAGAAATGTCACCTCTCGTCTCAGTAACCAAAGGATGTTGCTGCCATCAAGCCATCGGCCGCTGCAGCAGCCCCCCAACTGTGCACCCTGAGGGGATTCAGGATGGAGAGAAGCAGGAGAATGGCCCTAGATGGTTAGTATGTGTATCAGAGGAATGATTTTAACTTTTTTTTATTGTAGTTGATTTACAATATTGTGTTAATTTCTACTGTACAGCAAAGTGATTTGGTTATACATATACATGTCTGTATATAATCTTTTTCAGATTCTTTTCCATTATACATTATTACATGAATAGCACAGTTCCCTGTGCTTTACAGAAGGACCTTGTTGGTTATCTATTTTATATATACTGGTGGTGATGTAGTCTCTAAGTTGTGTCCGACTCTTGTGACCCCATGGACTATAGCCTGCCAGGCTTCTCTGACCATGGGATTCTCCAGCCAGTAACACTAGAGTGGGTTGCCTTATATATAGTAGTTTGTATCTACTATATGCCCAGACTCTTGTTATTTTCCCATACATAGAAAAATACTAAATTCATTTACTTGAGATGCCTAGTTTTTCTTCGATTAACATCTTGATGCTCCAACTACCGATTTTTGTCGCAAAAACTCCTATATATCCTGGCTCCTCCATCACCTCTTTGGAGGAGTCCCTCAGAGCTTTTCTGAGAGGCTGCCTTCTGGGCTTCAGTCCTCAGCAAGTCCACCAAATAAAACATAATTGTCAACTCTTAGGTTGTGCTTTTTTTTTTTTTTTTCCACTCAACAAGGTCCACTTGAATCCAGGATAATCTCTTCTCGAGATCCTTAACTAGTCACATCTGCAAAGACCCATTTCCAAAAAAGTTCACAAAGTTCACAGGAACCAGGACAGAACCAGGGAGGAGGGTGTCACTATGAAACCCACTACAAGGGGATCGCCATGTTACTCTGATTTCACAGAGGACATAGGGGGAAAAGTTACTGATAAGGGTACAAAACTGGAAAGAAGCAGCACTCAGGGCTGTTCTGTGTGATCGTGAATCTGCGTGTTTGTTCTAAAGAAGGAGAAAGAGAACTCCCAGACATCTGATGACACCCAGAGCAAAGTTCAGTTCCCAGAAATGGCATTTGTTTTGATCCTCCTAGAACTAGGGCGCTTATGTAGATTCTTTCAGTCCATAGACTGTAGGCCACTGTCCAGGGCAGGGCCTCCAGCAGGCAGCCACCCTCCCAGCCAGGATCTGTGACATTGTCCCCAGTGACCGCACCGTGAAATAGAAAGATGCTGCTTTAGCAAACACACACACACTGGTGATTCTCCCTGAATAGGCAAGGATGCTTCCCATGCTGATTAACCAAGACTCACAGGCAAGTCTCTCAACCTGGGGCTCACAAGGCAGCCTTAATTTATGAGGATTGATCATAAATCCTCATTTAATGCAAATCATTCCACAGCTTGTGGGGAATATGTCAGCTGTCACCAGCACCCAGGGGCTTCGCTTCGCTGCCTCCAGTGAGTTGAGCCTGATGCTTGGAGAGAAGGCATGCGAACAAGCCTCTGGAAAAATTACAGAAATCTAGGAAGAGACATCCGAGATCTCCAGACCACTGATCCAAGACTGAAGGGCTGACAACAGAAAATGTGACGCTAGCAAGATGGATCCATCAGTGTGCTCTTGCCGCTGAGAGGCAGAGGGAAGTGGGAGAGAAGGAAATATGGAAAGTTAATTAACCTGCCAAATTTAGAATCCTTCACCTGTAATTTGGAGGCAGAAAGAGATGACAGGGAAACAAAGAAGGAGAAGCATTTCTCACGTGCAAAGAGCATTTAGCAGCTGACTCTCCAATCCCAGCATTGGACCTGAAGACACGTGTGTGCTAAGTCACTTCGGTCATGTCTGACTCTGTGACCTCATGGACTGTAGCCCACCAGGCTCCTCTCTCCATGGGATTCTCTAGGCATGAATACTGGTGTGGATTGCCTTCTCCTCCTCCAGGGGATCTTCCCAACCCAGGGGTTGAACCCGTGTCTCTTATGTCTCCTGCACTGGCAAGCTGGGTCTTTACCACTAGTGCCAGAGGACAGAGAAATAAGGAGACAAGACAGAAGACATTCTACTCCTCAGGCCAGGCTGCTGGGAGAAGCCGGGCTCCAACACAGCTCACCCCATTACACCCAAAAAGTAGGTTTCCCACTAAAAGCTGCCAAGTTTCCCTCTGACTTTAATCAATATCAGCTGAGGACTTCGCCTGCTTCCAAACCCAGTAGCCAGTCTCCGAAAGTATTGGTGTAGATCTTAGCCTGGGCATCGGGTTAGAGATGGTCAAGCTGAGTGGTGTCAGATGGAGCTTCGGGTTCATTGTGTGACTGCTTCTGCAAAGATGCGCAAGCGTGACAAAGCAGAGCCCAGAAATTGGTTTTCAGCAGTCGGGGGCCACCTCTAATACCATTAAATGAATGCTCGGGAATGTTACAGACACAGGAACGGTATCTGTCCAAAACACTTGACATTGCTGGTGTGAGTCCACATTTTCGATCTGATTCGCTCTCCCATACTGCTGCCCCCAAGGATTCTGCTTCTGACCGTCTCCTCGGCTCTTGCCAAGGGGCTAGCTTCCAGGCCTCTCACCCATCACCCCCAACCATGGCCAGACAGATGCCCCGCACATCCTAGTTTCCAACCAGGTCCCTCAGCTGTCCCAACAGAGCGGATGCCCCGGTGCCTCCCCTGCCTGCACACCTGCTCTTCCGCTTCAGCTCCTGGGGGCGGGTTTCAGCTCCTGGGGGGCGGGTTTCAGCTCCTGGGGGGCGGGTTTCAGCTCCTGGGGGCGGGTTTCAGCTCCTGGGGGGCGGGTTTCAGCCCCGCCATCCATTCAGCCTGGATTGGAGGATGTCACCCCCTCTTGGGTCTCAGGCTCGCCCTCCATCTCCACTTAATCCCCTCTTTGTCTTCCCCTTCTCATTTCTTAACTCATCTGATCCCTTTTCCCCCATCGCCCACCCCCCACCACTGAGGTCCTCTTTGGAGACGTTTCCAAGAAGCCCCTGACTGCTGTCTCACCACCGGAGTCCCAGCGGAGACCAGTCCTCCTGGCATTGCGCCCACGTGCCCACGTGCCACCCGAGAGCCTCCCTGGCTTCTAAGCCCACAGAAGGAGGGAGGCTCAGTGTGGCTCCCAGGTTGTCTGCAGTCCCATCCGCCCTTGGTCTCATCCACACCACATCCGGGAAATGCTAACCATACACTTCCTGCCTCAATGCCGCCTCATGGCCCTGCCCCTGTCCACCTTGCCTGGCCCCTGCCTGCACTGCCCTTCTCCCCATCACCAGCCGCATCCGTGCAAAATGCTTTCAGGCTTCTAACCTGTAAAGTCGTCTCTGAACACCACCACCCCCACCCGGCCACCACCTTGCAACATGGTCAGTTCATTTACGCCCCCGTCACCACTGGGCTGTCTCAATCCCACAGGTATGCACTGCTTTATTTAAAATGGAGAACCAACAAGGACCTGCTGGATAGCGCAGGGAACTCTGCTCCATGTTATGTGGCAGCCTGGATGGGAGCGGGGTTTGGAGGAGAAGGGATGCAGGTACATGTATGGCTGAGTCCCCTCACTGTTCACCTGAAACTATCAGTTCAGTTGCTCAGTCGTGTCCGACTCTCTGTGACCCCATGGACCGCAGCACGCCAGGCCTCCCTGTCCATCACCAACTCCCGTAAATTACTCAAACTCATGTCCATTGAGTCAGCGATGCCATCCAACCATCTACTCCTCTGTCATCCCCTTCTCCTCCCGCCTTCAATCTTTCCCAGCATCAAGGTCTTTTCCAATGAGTCAGCTCTTCGCATCAGGTGGCCAAAGGATTGGAGTTTCAGCTTCAGCATCAGTCCTTTCAATGAATATTCAGGACTGATCTCCTTTAGGATGGACTGGTTGGATCTCCTTGCAGTCCAAGGGACTCTCAAGAGTCTTCTCCAGCACCATAGTTCAAAAACATCAATTCTTCAGTGCTCAGCTTTCTTTATAGTCCAACTCTCACATCCATACGTGACCACTGGAAAAACCATAGCTTTTATTGGAATATTGTTGATTGGCTATTTCCCAATACAAAATAAATTTTTAAAAAATTAGTTTAAAAATTTTAAAAAAAACTCCCCCAGACACAAAAGGGGGGAAGGCATGGAGAGAAGTTCTCTGTAAGTCTGAAACCTGGTCTCACGGCCGAGGTCAGACTCTGGTGGAACCGGGGCATCCTGGTGGTGAGGATGAGTGGTGAACTCACACGGCGGTCCCCCCTCTGCCTCCCCCACCTCCGATCTCAGCACTGCCCGCATGAGGGCTTGTTTAGTAGTCAGTCACCCCCCAACTCTGCAAACTGCCAGCTGCTTTTTCTCATGCTTGGAAAGAAGCCCAGCATCCTCTGCCTAAAAGACCCTGTCTGCCCCCAACTTTATCTCACTCCCCTCTCTCCCTCCCGCCTCTCAATGGGGACCACTCACATCGGACCCCTTCCATCCCCCAGACACCCCAAACCCCACCTTCATTGCCTGCCCTTGCCCCATCCCTGATACACCTGACCCTTCTAGTCTCCTCTAAACTCTCCCCTCCCCTAGTCATTGTCCTCCTTTGAGATTTCTGGCTTGCTGGCCGCCTCCCCCACCCACTGACCGGTCAGCCCCATGACAGCAGGACCACACAGGCCTCATCCAGTAGATCAAGGGCCCAGAGGCTCATTAACACTCACTGAAGGGGTGAAGGAATGATGCTGGCCACAGTTAAGCATTGTGGAAAGACTGGCTCTGGGGCCAGCTCGATGAGGGTATGAAACAAAACTTCCAAAACTTATCTACAGCAGAGCCGCCTTCCCTGGGAAGAAGCCCCAGATAAAAGACACCACGTTACAAGGCTGCAGGGATTAAGTCAGATAAGGGGTTTGAGGAGCCAAGCCCAGTGTCTGGCACAGAGTAAGACGCTCGTTATCCCCTCATTTTTGTAAGATAGAGTTAAGCCAAGAGTATATGTGTTTCAATCCTTTCCAGAACCGACTCTTGCTGTCGTTCCTCCAAACTCCAAAAAGGCCTCCTGCTTCAGCTCAACCCTGAGTCATCCAAAGCAGCTCATTACAAAAAAAAAAAAAAAAAATGCTCACTTTATACCTTTCTCAGGCATCTGGAGTTCCAAAAAGGTTCTAATGATTTGTTTGGAAGCAAATGTTTCTTTTTCTGCAGGCAGAAAATACAAGATGAATTTGAAAGCGCTACTTGGAAGGAAGACGGTGAATTCTATGTCTTTTGCCAGTGGAAACTGAAGCCAAAGAAAGACTCCAAAGAGAAGAGGGATCTGAATAGGAAACAGAAAGAAAGAAAGAAAGACAATGGCGATCAGCCCTTAGTCCTGTCTTTGCTTTGAAACCTCCTCCTCGTCAATTTCTGAAAGGAAGGAACTCCCTTTCTTGGTAATGATTAGAAAACTTACCAGAAAGGTTTAGGAAGTGGTGGCAAAGCGTAATTTATGCAGTAAAGACAAATGTCTGTCAAGGACGACAATGTGCCAAAAGGGAAAGAGAGACAGGTGCCCCGAAACAACGGTGGCCGTGGGAGGGTTGAACGGGGACCCCGGGCCTGGCACAGCTGGGCCCAGGAGTAAAGGAGTGTTGCACAGCTATTTGCCCGGAAAGGGGACACATGAAAGTGGTGAGGAGGCGGCCCCCCAGAGAAGCATCTTGGATGGGGTGTGGACAGCACTTGATGGATGGCTGGGGAGCCAGGGGCATTGTGCACAGCAATAAAGAGACATCTGGTAAACTCACTCTCCGGCAGGGAGGGGCCCGTGGTGCACAAAGGCTCCAGCCCACCCGAGGTCCCTGTGGACGGGGGCATGTCACCGGATGGTGTTCCCTGATCAGGGACAGACAGACAGACAACAGCAACAGAACTAACCGTGGGGGCCTTGCTCCCAACCCTGCAGGCTGAGCTGAGGAGGGGGGGCTCAGGGCCCAAAGCTCCAGCCCCCGCGCGCGTGGGCAGAGACCCTTGCACACACCACAGAGCTGACTTCTGAACTCAGAGGTTCAAAGCGACAATCACTCCGCTTGCCCTCCCTGGGTCTGGAAGATTCCCCTGGAGGAGGGCCTGGCAAACCACTCCAGTCTTCTTGCCTAGAGAACCCCAAGGAGCCTGGCAGGCTACTGTCCATAGGGTCGCAGAGTCAGACATGACCGAACCAACATGGCACGCATGTGCGTTTACGGTGATTTATTATGGCAGCCCCAGGGAGCGAATGCACTCAGCTTCTTCAAGGCCAGCCAGACTCAGAAAGGTGGAGACCACCGGAAGTTGGTGCAAGGGACAGCCCAGCCCCCCGCCCCCCAACAGCCCTGTCCTCCTTCCAGCAGCCACCTGTGGGGATCCACGGACGATGAAGAAATCACAGGTCAGAGCAATGCATTTTTTTCCTCCAGGTCACCCTGGAAAAGTCGAGAGCAAGTTTACCAAGACTGCACTGAGCTCTCCGCGTTGCCCCTACCTCCTCCGCTGCGGCTCCAGAGCTTTCCCTGGGGTCACCTGGGGCCCCTGCAGGCTGACATTGCTGCCCCATGCCCCTGCCCCCTGCCTCCCCGGCTTCTCCCAGATGATGATTATTGCGGGAAACCAACCATCCCCTTCACACAGCGTGGGGCTGCGAGATGTTGGAAGCCTGGCCGTGAGGGTAGCCTCAGAACGTACGCAAAGAAAGGGCTCCATTTCCAGGAAAAGTCTAGAACGCTCTGGAAGGAATCAAGCCAAACAGGCTCGTTTCTCACCTGAGCCCGCAGGACGAGGACTAAGGATGGCAATGCTTGTCGTGAGGGGCTGGGGTGGGTGTACTGGGCTGAACAGGGCAGGTTCACGTGTATCGGGAACCTCAGACTCGTGATCTTATTTGGAAACAGGGTCTCTGCAGCTGTAGTTAGTTACACTGAGATGAGGTCCTCGGGGATCACGGTCGGCCCTGTTCCAACAGGACTGGTGTTCTCATCACAGGGGACAGACACACGGGGGAGGCCACGTGACCAGAGACAGGGACCGCAGCCACGCAGCCGCGGGAGAGGACGCGGCCAGGAGGGGCCCTGCCCTGGAGCCTCTGCAGGGCCTATGCTGATTTCACGGCTTCTGGCCAGAATGGCGGGAGAAGAAACGTCTGTTGTCTTTAAGCTCCTACTCCTCTGTCACAGAGGCCACAGGAAGCCAGCACCGTGGGCAACCTCGCCCCAGGCTGTGTGGTCCTGCAGGCTTGCCAGGTGGGTTCCTGCCTGCCCACCCCGTCTTCCTCACTCCCTGGCCCTGTGGCCGCCATGAGGTCACCTGCCCTGCCTCCGTTCCCCCATCTGTGAAATGAATGGGGGCGATGAGCTGTATGCGTTGAACTGTGGTGTTGGAGAAGACTCTTGAGAGCCCCCTGGACTGCAAGGCGATCCAACCAGTCCATCTAAAAGAGATCAGTCCTGGGTGTTCATTGGAAGGACTGATGCTGAAGCGGAAGCTCCAATCCTTTGGCCACCTGATGAGAAGAACTGACTCACTGGAAAAGACCCTGATGCTGGGAAAGATCGAAGGTGGGAGGAGAAGGGAATGACAGAGGATGAGATGGCTGGATGGCATCACCGACTCAATGGACATGAGTTTGAGTAAATTCCGGGAGTTGGTGATGGACAGGGAGGCCTGGCGTGCTGCGGTCCATGGGGGTCACAAAGAGTCGGACACGACTGAGCGACTGGACTGAACTGATGAGCGGTAAAGGAGGTGGCCGTCCGTAAGGCCTCAGGGACAGCACAGCCACCCGCATCGCCTGCCCTCCTCCTGTGATCTGGGCCCCCGCCCCTCCCCGAGGAGTCCCCAGGGAAATCCAGGACACAGGAGCCACTGCTCAAGTCTCGCTGTCCCTCCACTCGTCCCCTCCTGACTCTGGGCTCCTGTTGGGGGGAGAAGGGCTGACTTCCTCTCAGAACTTTCACACCCCACCCCCAGAGTGTCTGCCCACTGCCCCAGCTGCCCCGCAAGGTCAGGATCAGCAGGGCCAGCCTGTATGAATCAAGCTCTCTCCCTAAGTACGTTTCTCCAGGTAGTGACTCCTCTCAGCCCCTCGCCCAGGCCCCTCCACTGGGTCCAGAAGTTGGGAGCTCAAAACTCGCCTGCCTCCTCTGCTGAAGACCCACCTCCCGATCTGCCCAGGACCCTGGTGCTCCCAGGACGCTGGAAGCCCAGTGCTAAACCACACCATCTCGGCAGACCAGGACAAGCTCTTCACACTCACCTCCAGTCCTGCCGGGACCCCGAGTCTGGCAGAAAGTCTGTCCCGAATCCCAGAGTCTTGAGTGAGCCCATTGACCTGAGTGGCACCCCTGTGCATGTCACTCAAACCCGCCCAGGGGTCACCCTCACCGCCTCCCCAGGTACCCACAGCCCAGACAGCACAGGCTGTGTCAGGAGGCGAGAAAGTCAGCACACGTTTCCTCAGCCTTGGTCTGGAGACCTTTATCTTCTGGGTCCCGCCTGATCAGCATCTTCGCGCTGACGGGTTGGTCCCTGGAAACCCAGCAGCTGCCGGTCAGCCCAGGGAGGGCCCCGGGCACAGCTGCTGGTCTGACGCCTGGGCCCCCCGACATCGCTGAAGTGCAGGCTCTTCACCCCCAGGCCCAGCACTGACCACCCATACTGTGTGATCCTGCCGGCCCCCAGGGCGGAGAGACTCACTGTGGGGGGAGCGGGGTTGGGGGAGTGGGGTGGTGCAGACAGACAGGCAGGAAGGAGGACCTGAAAGCCACACTGGAGGGAGCAGGGGTCGGGCAAGTCTGAATCACCCCTCCCCTCTGACCCCAGCATCACAAGCTGGTCCCCAGAGCAGCTCACCCAATCCCCACCATGCACCCTGCTTCCACACCCCCCAGAGAGCACGACTACACTCTGAGCTTCACTTTCAACTCCTAGCTATCACCGCCCCCCAGGTTAGCTCCCTCCCAGCCTGGCAGGCGGTGACTCTGCAGAGACAGGCTTCTGATCACGCTTCTGGGAAACAGAGGAATGAGAGAAACTAACTTACTGGCCCTGCCCATGATGTCTCTCCCATGTTGATGCATTAGTTATATGATTCCTTTTCCATGGCACTGGGATGAATTTGAGGGAGAAAAAAACCATCAGAGAGCCTGGGGGTCCAGGGTATGGGGGGGGCCATACTCCTCACACGTGAAGGTCGTTGACTCTACTACTGCACCCATTTTACAGATGGGAAAACTGAGGCTCAAAGACAAATCATTTTACCAAGATCACACGGCGAGGGCAGTTCTGCACCTTGGTCTCCTGACTCGCGCTTAGGTGTTCATTCAGCAAACATCTATCAAGGCCAGACATGAGCCAGCACAGCTTGGGTGTGGGGAGACAGCAACCAGCAAATGCCAGGAGCTCCTGCCCTTGGAAGAGTCCCAGTGAGGGGACAGGCCCTGAATGAACACATAGGCACCCATCAGTCCTCAGTAAAGAAGTCCAAAGCATGTCTTCAATGCCTGTCTGTTACACAGATGGTCACAAAGTTTCTTAAGCAAAAGAAATCCTTTACCTGACTCCCCAAAATCTTACATGGAATTGCCGCAAGTGATCCTGACCCAAAGCGCTTTCTCTGGAAAGGATGGGACTGGGGAGGGTCCTCAGTGCCCCTCCTGCAGGTCAGGTCAGCCTCCCTCCAGCCCCTAAGGTCTGGGAAACATCAGGGTCTGTGGGTCCCAGAGAGAACCTCAGAGCAATGGCTGGGATCATGTTCCCTCCACGAGCTGGGAGCCATGCCCCACAGACAGGAGGAGCCAGGGGCTGCCCCCTCCCCCTCCCCGTCCTGCCCACTCTGGGTGCTTCCACAGTGAGAGGGAGATGCTGAGAGCCTGGCACCCCCGTAGAGATGGGGCCCCTCCAGGGTGCCTTCCTGGAGACCGATGGCAGTGACAAATGTCCCTTTTGTCTAAAAGGCTCAGATATCCGTAACGGTAGCACCCAGGCCATGGCACATTAGTGGGTCCTGAGAAAAGGGGGCCCTGGGCCACCTCCCCAGGCCTTTATTCACATGTCCACACTCTTTCTGAGGTGGAGACAGATCCAGCCAAGGAGTCAGCGAGGGAGATGGTTGGTTGGTTTCTGGGCAAGGAAGGCAGTTTCCCTCGGGACTTCAGAGAACCCTTTGACTGTGTTTAAGCTGGAGGCTGACTTGCAAAGGGATGCTGAAACGAGGGTGCCAGCTCGGGGGAAAGCACCCTGAGCTCACCTCCCTCTGCCCTCAGCTGCCAGGAAGAAGTCCCTCCCTACCCACAGCCCCGACCCCCAGCTTCAGCTCATTCCTGGGTCCCCTGAAACCTTTAAACCTTTTTGCTGGCTTCTCTCTGTCTCCCTACCTCTCTTCTTCCTCCAACTTTTATTATTCCTGCCAGCTCCTTTCCTGGGCTGCATCCAGTGCTCGCTCCAGAACAGCTGATGGATTGGATTAAAAAGCTGGAAATTATTAAATGGAAATCAAGGTCAGGAAGCCTGGTACTGTCTGTGATCAGTTTCCCGATATTAACAAATGGGCAGGATAAGGCGGGCGGGGCCTGGGCTAGGAGGTGATGAAGAGGCGTCCAGTCCTGCTGCCAGCAGAGTGGACGCTTGTGCCCGGGGGCCCCGGCGGCCTTCCCAGCCCAGTCTCCCACCTGGTGAACACAGGCGTCACCTCCTACCCCGCTTAGGTGGCACCTTAGGTCACCTCGGCTTGCATTTGCCTGTGCACTACGCCCTCAGCTTTGGCACCTAGCACCTGACCCAAACTGGGCGCTCAGCAGGGCTCCTACCTGCCCCACGCATCTTTCCCAGGTGGATGCCTCCTCACTCTCCATTCCCATCCTCCGGAGGGACCAGGGGCCATGGCTGCCCTGGCTTTGCCCCCCCGTAGCTTAATCAGTGTCTGAGGCCGAGTCACTGAAGGTCGCAGTGACGTCCTGAGACAACAGCCCCCACCATGCTTCATGTCCCAGTCCTGAAGTCGGCATCCATAAGTAAACCACACGCCCCACTCACACCTTAAATACAGTCTCCCAAGTAGCCCCCCAACTGTTTCTAAGAACTTAGAAAACCGTCCAGAAGAGCATTAGGACAAAGCAGAGTGCCCAACCCAAGTTTGCTTTTCCAGTTGGCATCGCTGCCACCAGTGGGAAAGGCTCAGTTGCAGAAACTGGGCACCCGCCAGGCCCCCGCCCCCTCTCTGGTCTGCCCTCTCCTCCCCAAATGTTCCCCGGGAAGATTTCTAAGTCCTCAACATCCCATTTGAACTCCAGAAACCGCCCCCAAACCCGCACAGAGCAGCCGGACAGCAGGCTGCGGGGCAAAATGTGGATCCTGAAGGACGGAGAACAAAGCCGTGCTCAGACGCCGGAAGGTCCTACCACCCCGGGAGCCCCTGAGTAGCTGGGTTTACCTGTCTAGGCTTCTCAGGTCCCTCCACAGGTAAGATGCAAATCAAGTAACTCTGAGTGGAAGGTCACCCCCACTTCAGGTACAAAACTCCTCCACACCATCCTAGGGAAGTGGCTGAATGCCTCCTCTTGAATGCCTCTGTTGACTGGAGCCTCATCACCACTAATTCACAGTACACGCTAACGACCTGGGGAATCTCTGCACTGAGCCAGTCTCCGGCTCCTCGCCCTGGACCCCCATCTGGAAGCATGTGAAGGGGCCTAACCCACGTCAGCCTTCAAACAGGTACCACCTCGGAAGGTGCTTATTCCCTGACCAATACTGCCCGTTGGCTTGGACACACCTGGCCAGCCCCAACCCCTCATAAAGTCCAGCCTGGCGCCAGAGCCATCAGCAAGCATACTCTGACCAGGGCACAGCTTGGGGGACCCCCACCCCCACCTGGATATGATGGGCCACTTCTGTCTCAGAGCTTGGGGGCGTCAGGGCAGCCCACCACTGTCCTGACTGTATAGTCACAGCCACTGACTCCCGCATGTCATTTTCAGTTGTCCTGTTGTGAAACCAGCCTTTCCCATCCACTGTCCTTCATCACTTGGGCTCTTCTGTGCGTTAGTGCACGTCTTTAAAATAACGTCTGTTGTTGAAGGGATAGTTAGGGACTTTGGCATGGTCATGTACACACGGTTATATTTAAAATGGATAACCAACAAGGACCTACTGTATAGCACATGGAACTCTGTTCAATGTTCTGTGGCAGCCTGGATGGGAGGGGAGTTTGGGGGAGAAGGGATACATGTATGTGTATGGCTGAGCCCCTTTGGTGCTCACCTGAAACTCTCAAAACAATGTTAATTGGCTATACCTCAATACAAAATAAAAAGTTTAAAGTGTGAAAACATTAAGTGATGTGAAAAATTAAAATAATAACAATAATGATAACCCCTATGGGCTTCGCTGGTGGCTCAGACGGTAAAGAATCTGCCTGCAATGCAGGAGACCCGGGTTTAACCCCTAGGTTGGGAAGATTCCCTGGAGAAGGTAACGGCAACCCACGACAGTATTCTTGCCTGGAGAATTCTACAGACAGAGGAGCCTGAAGGGCTATGGTCCACGGGGTCGCAAAGAGTCAGACGTGACGGAGACTCGCACTTTCACTTTCATTGTCTATCAAGGTATTTCAGTATCTTATGAGAAAGAAACATATGAGACAGCACAATCCAGGCAAAATGGGGAAATTGCGAGCATACAAAAGACAGACAGAGTTAATGCCTCCAGGTCTTTGAAATAAGATGGCAAACTTTCACACAGAGCTTCCTGGAAGAGAGTGCAAGAAGGGGAACACGACAGGCTTCCACTGACAGGTGAAAGGAAGCAAGCGCGCCTCGGGCCAAGACCAATGTTTTCCTGGCAGGAATTCAAAACAGAACGTGTCCCATATTTTCTTAGGTGAGTTCTGTGATGAAACACGATGGGGAAGATTAGCGCCCACGGGGTTCTTCCGGCCGGCGTTTCTCATCCTCGGGCTTGGAGAGGACAAGCAGTCCTCTAGCGCCAGCACGGGGAGGCGGAGGCAGCCCTTTAGGACCACATTTCAGCACCTTCAGCTCAGTTCACTGCAAAATTCGGCCCCCGGGGTCTTTTTGGATCCAGGGTTGTTTCCAGCAAGCAGCCTCCTGCTGTTTGGAATTTTAATCAACAGGCCGTCCAAACGTGCATCCGTGTCCCTGATCACAGGTTGAGCAGAAGGGAAGAGGGTGGAGTCACAGGCCCTGCACCGGGGGGCTTTGGCCAGAGGAGGCTGGCTTTGCATCCTGGCCAGAATGGTCAGACCAACCAGCTACCAGGGAGGAGAAGGGCCCTCAAAGGGCCAGGAGCCCAGGTCCAGGCCCGGGGAGTCGGAGAGGGGCAGGGGCAGAGCACAGCTGTGTGCATCCCGGGGGCCTGCAGAGCAGCTCTCAGCCCCCAGAAGCTGAAGAGCATCTTAGAAGATTGAAGCTCGCCCCTTCCTCCAAGCTCTCACTCAGCCTCAACTCTGGTGTCTTCCTTTCCAGTTTATTTTTCCCTTCTGTTTTTCTGAATATTATTTTCTACTTGCCATTGTTGTTTTCACCCTTAGTTTAAAGATGAGGTCAGCAGGAAGCGGGGGCCTGCACTTTCAGCTCCTCCTTCCAGGAGCCCCTGGACCACTCTGCTTTCCCCCACCCCCAATCCCAGGCCTCCCACCTCCCAGGACTCCTCTCGAAGCTCCTTCAGTGGTGAATTTCTATGAGATGACATCCCTTCCAGGCCAGTGAGGACCTCGCCTGATGGTAGCTCTGGGTCCTGCTGGGGCAGGACCCCTGACCTTGAGCCCCCAGGTCCCCGAGAAGGAACCGAGTTAAACCTGGTCCTGCCTGTGAGCTCCGGGGCCCAGGCACACCCTGTGGGCCAGCTGACTGCCTGCAGCTCCTTCAACCAGGACCTGTCCGGTCACCTGACACATCTGCCCACCTCGTCCACGTGTTGTGAGCACCCACTACGGGCTGAATATCAGAATCTCCTGAGGCTGCCCAGCTCGGTGGAAGGAGCAGGAGCAGGGCTGTGGGTTCACACAGCAGATGTCCATCCTGCCCACCCCACGCGCTGTGGGCAACAGCATCCCCGTCTGTCCGGGGTGCCATAACTAAGCATCGCAACCCAGGCGGCTTAAGCAACAGAAATTCACTTTCGCACAGTCCTGGGCCACGGAAGTCCAAGATCAAAGCTCCGCAGGGTTTCATCCTTCTGGGGCCTCCCTCCTCTCATCAATAGATGGCCCCCTACCTCTTTAATAGATGGCCCCCACCTCATTAATAGGTGGCCCCTCCCTCATTAATAGGTGGCCCCCTCCCTCATTAATAGATGGTCCCCTCCCTCATTAATAGATGGTCCCCTCCCTCATTAATAGATGGCCCCCTCTCTCATTCATAGATGGCCCCCTCTCTCATTAATAGATGGCCCCTCCCTCATTAATAGATGGACACCTTTGCCCTCACACCATCTTCCTGTTCCAAGTCTGTGTTCTAGTCTCCTCTTCTTATTAGACACCAGTCCAACTGGATTGGGCTTCGCTGGTGGCTCAGAGGGTAAAGCGTCTGCCTGCAATGTGGGAGACCTGGGTTCGATCCCCAGGTCGGGAAGATCCCCTGGAGAAGGCAATGGCAACCCACTCCAGTATTCTAGCCTGGAGAATCCCATGGACAGAGGAGCCTGGTGGGCTACAGTCCATGGGGTCACAAAGAGTTACACATGGAGTAACTTCACTTCCGGCTGGATTAGGATCCACCGCTAAGACCTTAGTGTGACTTAATTACCTCTTTAAAGATTCTCTCCACACACAGCCTGAGGCAGGCTCTGGGGTTAAGACTTCAGCATGCAAGTTATGGGGTCCATGGTTCAGCCCAGAATGTACCCCCTAACTGAGCACCTCCAAGGTCACCCTCTCCTTCCATCTGCTCTGCTCAGCAGTGGTCCTCACAGCATTGCCCTGCAGTGAGAACAAACCCCCCATCCCTGCTTCCAACCCCCGCCTCCCAGCCCAGCCCTCATCTCTCTAATCCACCTGCCAAGCTGCCCCCAGTCACCAGGCTGCTTTTTCACTTAACCATCATTGCAGGAGAAAAAGACTAAGTGTCTTTTCACCTGCTGACCCAGCTGCTTCCCCCTCCCACCCCCCCTACCCTGCCCACCAGGCACCCTGAATTGATACAAACTCTCAGGCACAGGTCAGAGCAGCTCTTTCCCTCTCCCTGGACCCAATGTTCCACTTGTCGCTTACTCCTTTACCTGGAAAACCAGACGACGACCCCTCCAGCGGGGCATCCTGCCCTCACCCCCAGGTGAGGGTCACTCCATCCTCTGTGCGCCCAAGGGCTTCATACAGGCCTGTCCCTTCACAAGCTCAGGAGATGCTGTCGGCCCCTCTATCGCCCACCAACTCCAGCCAGCAGAGGACAAAGCCTTTCCATCCCCACATTTTTATTTATTTTTTAGATTTACTTATGTAACTTCTGGTTGTGCTAGGTCTTCGTGGCTGCACGGGCTTTGGTCTTGGTGTGCGGGCTTCTCGTGGCCGTGGCTTCTCTGGTCGTGGTGCGCGGGCTCTAGGCCTGTGGGCTTCAGCAGTTGCAGCCCGCAAGCTCAGTAGTTGTGGCCTGTGTTTCGTTGCCCGGCAGCACGTGGGATCCTCCCGGACCAGGGGGTGAACTGGTGTCTCTTGCACTGCAAGACGGATTCTTAACCACTGGATGGCCAGGTAACCCTCCGTCTCTATACTGATGGTGCCTGGTACGGGGCAGACACCCCCTAGGTCCTAGATAAACGAAGGAATGATTGATTCAGGGAATGAGCCTACAGCCCAGGGGCTCCTCCAATCAGAGTAAACCCAGAGCCTCACAGAGAGCTTATTTTGCAGTAACGTGAGGCTCTAAAACATGAATCACTGTCTCTGAATTCTAAGAAATCAGGTATCAAAGCCTGTAACAGGAGACAGAGCTGTGCAGAGCATTTAAGGAGCTCTGAGCTTTGCAGCATCATTCCGTCTGCCGAGCCTCAAAGCCCGGGGGTGTTCTTTAGGGGGAGCCTTCATCCTGCCTGCCAAGGTGTCCACTTTGGGGAAGGCTGACTGTCTCATCCACGCTCATTCTGCAGATGTGGGTAATTACATGTGAAGGATGCCGGCAGCTCCAGGGAGCGACCGCAAGGAAACGCCAGCCTCCGTCTGCTGGACGCGGCCAGCGGGACAGGTTGTGGGGCACCCCGCCCCGTTCTCTCATCAGCCGCCGGTTTGGGGTTACAGCTGGAGAGCTGGGACTTTCGGTTCTGTCTCAGAAGCAAAAACATTTGAGGGAAAGGGGGAAGTTTTCGGAATAATAAAGAGCTCTCTTGTTGGCGTGGAATCCACTCCTTGGCTTCTAGAGACGAATGCTCGCTGCTTTCTAAGCCTCACGTCTTCTCCTTCAGAAAAACGGGACAAAACCCAAAGCCTTGAACTTGGCCAGGCTCTCAGTCCTGTGCGCCAGAGGCCCATCAGTATTCCAGCCCGTGTGCCCACACCCCTCCCCTGGATTCAGCGCCCCCCAACACAGAACCCACAGCCCCCGAAACAGAGCAGGTAGAGGAGCTGTGCTCTCTGCGCCCTGCTCTCGTTCCTGGCCCTGGGCACGGTCAGCCCCCATCTCAGCTTCCCATAGGGGTTTACAGAACCCAGCCTCGGGAGACGCTGACCCAGGACTGTGAGCACAGTCGCTGGCAATGTCCTCAATTACACGTTCATTCAACAAACCCCGACTGGGCACCTGCCCTATGCCAGGCACTGATGATGCTGCAGTGAAAAAAGTCAGGCCAAACCCTTATCTCTCTCCCTCCGATGCCCCCTCCTAGGCTGTATGGTCACGGATTCCCCAGAGGTCAAAGCTACCTTCTTCTGCCTCCTTCATTAGCATCACTTCCATCCCTTCCCCAAACACAGAAGGGCTTCCAATAACCCATTTCCAGGTTTTTTTTTAATTTTTTAAAACATTTTATTACATATTGGAATATAGTTGATTAATGATGTTGTGTTAGTTTCAGGTATAAGGCAAACTGATTCAGTTATACATGTACATGTATCTATTCTTTTTCTTATTCTTTCCCCTTTTAGGTTATTACAGATTACTGGCCAGATTATAGCACCTACTGTGCTATACAGTAGGTCCTTGATGGTTATCAACTTTAAATGAAACAGTGTGTACATCTCAATTCCAAACTCCCGATCTACCCGTCCTCCTCCACCCTTCCCCCTGGTAATCATAATGAACCCTGGTTCATTCTCTCTGTCTACGAGTCTGTTTCTGTTTTGTAAGTAAGCTCATTTGTATCATTTTTTAAGATTCCTTATACAAGCAATATCATATGATAATTGTTCTACTCTGTCTGACTTCACTTAGTATGATAATCTCCAAGTCCATCCATTTAGCTATCAATGGCATCCTTTTCTTCTTTTTAATGGTTGAGTAATATTCCATTGTATATATGTATACATGTGTCTCTGTGTGTGTATACCAATATACCACATGTTTTCATTCATTCATTGGTCAGAGACGATTTAGACTGCTTCCAGGTCTTGGTTGTTGTAAACAGTGATTCAATGACAATTGGGGTGCATGGATCCCTTTGGACCATCTGTTTGTCCACATATATGCCCAGGAATAGGATTGCTGGATCATATGGTAACTGTATTTTTTTTTTTAAGGAATTTCCATACTGTTCTCCACAGTGGTCTTATCTCTTCTACCTGGTGGTGAGCTAAATGATGCTCAGCCACTCACACAAAAGATGCCCACGTCCCGACCCCTGTGACCCATGAGTGTTTCCTTATGTGGCAGAAGGGGCTTTACAGATGTAATTAAGATGGAGAGATATCTTCTGAGATAGACAGATTCTCCTGTACCCTAAGTGTAGTCACGAGTATTCTTATGAGAAGGAGGCAGGGAGAGAGAATACAGTGTGATGACCAGCAGAGGTTGGGGTGATTACTTGAAGGCGACTGAAGGGGCCATGAGCCAAAGACTACAGGCGGCCTCTAGAGACTGCAAAGACACAGAGCAGATCCTTCTCTAAGAGACTCCAGAAGGAGCCAGTCCTGCCAATGCCCTGACTTGAGCCCAGTGAAACCAACATCAGACTCCTGACTTCCAGAAATTGAAATGACTAAGTGTGTTGTGTCAACTCACTACGTTTGTAGCACTTGTTACAGCAAGCCCAAGAAACTAATACATTCCTTTTCCCTCAAGTGGGGACTTCATGGATCCACTCCGGGAAGGCACAGCATGGGCCATCTAATACTTCTCCAGATTTGCAATAGTCAGCACCTCATTAATTGAGCAAACATTATGTAGCACGTCTGAGTGGAGCGTGGCGCCAATGTGGGGAGTGGAGGTGACAAAGACAATCTTGCTGCCTGGCCTTGAGGAGCTCCCGCTGTGAGGCTGTCTGCACACGTCCAGCCCCAGGGACTTCACTCTGACCCGCTCATCCTCGAAGAGCTCACTCTTAGAAAGTTCTAAGGACCCCTTGAAAATTACCTCTTCCAACAAGCTCTGAGAAAGGCTGCTGCCCAGAAATGAACTCACGTCCCCAGGGGCTCCCTCTGCATTTTCATTGCATGACCTGCAGGTGCGTGAATGTAGCCCACAGCCGTGTGGCTCACCCCTTGACTTCATTACCTCATCCTCTCAAATCCCCGGCCTCTTATGTACCTGCCCTCACTCTGACACATCCTTGTATCTATGCAATTGGTTTTCTTGAAGTCAAGTTAATTTTGCTTATGAGATTGCTTCCTTTTAGCTGCCATCCAGTATTCCTCCCTAACTGTTCACCCAGACCATTCATAGACTTCTTAGCTACCTGTCATTGGAAAAGTATGTCATCTATTGTTCATGTGTGGAAGTAAAAACAGCTACAGTATCCCCCTGCAGTTAACTTCTCCTGACTCCCAGGCATGCCCTGCCAAGGGCCGCTGGACACACATTCAAACATCCTGCTCTCAAATGTCCACCACCCTCACAGTCTCTGCTCTCAAAGCAGCACCAGCTTCTCGCCAAACAAGAAGTGGTTAACGTGCCTCCTCGCCCTCCTCTGTCTGGAGTCCCAGACATCAGTCCTCTGGCATGCACATTCCATGAGCATTAGGGTACCAGGCGAAATCCTCCCAGATTCCGCGGAAGACACATGGAGGCAAAGAGCACACTAGTCAGGAGTCTGGCCTCCAGCAAAGGCTGGTGAAGCCTTCCTTATCAGTCTAGCAGCTGCTGCTGGTCACCCAACACACTCCCCTGTCCCGCCAGCAGAAAACAGATTCCGGTAATGAGGGGCATGCCATTTATTAGGGACAAGAAACCAGTATCACCAGATAGCTGAGTTTAGGAGAACTGGAGGGGAAAGGCCAAAATGTAAATCGGGAGTGACAGCTTCTGTGCATCCTTGCCAAGCCTTCAGCAAAGCATGTTCTCGAACCTTGGGTGTGGGCTCACATCCTGGTCCCAGACAAGACAAAAGAGATGAAGACGACCTTTCTGTAAAACAGAGTAATTTCTCAGAGTCATCGTGGCCATGCTCTCCCTTCCCACTGCCCAGAAGTAAGCACTAATAACAGCTTGTGTTTCCTCTTTCCAGATCTTTCTAGCCCCGAGCATATATACACTGAAAACTATGCTGGGCACATGCAAGTGTCCTTGAAAGGTCCGTTTGGTTTGTTTGTTTCTTCTTTGCCTGCGTATAACTTACGGGTTAGGCACAGTCTTTCCGGTTAACTGTGTGGGTTGGGTTTCCTGTCGTGTCTGCACATATAAACTTACTATTCACGGCAGCCTCGCACCCTGCTGTAGGAACTCATTTGAGCTCTCCTCACCGTTCCTTCCGTGCTGAACCTTTGGGCTGGTTCCAACTACTGGATTGGCCAATAAGTTAAATCAGGTTTCCCCATAACTTGGGCTGTTCCCGATTTTCTACCTCTGAGGTCTTCGTCAACCAGCTGCTTCCATCGTCACGTGTTGAGGCTGGTGTCTCACCTCCAGGCCCTGATTCTCCTCCCATCATTCATTCACGCACAGCCCAGGGTGTAACCACTTGTTACACCCTGAACACAGAGTGAGGTCCCTCTACCTGGCCATGGCCCACACAGTGACCTCGCTGGATGGTCCCTGCTCAGCCTCTCGGTCACCTACCTGGCCTACCCCCCCAATCAATTCTCAGCTCCTTGGACACCTCTGCTGGGGTCATCCTGGGTCTTTGCAGGCAGAGAGTGAGGCTCCCCACTCGTAGGACACTGCTTAATGAATCACACTCATCCCAGCCCTTGCACCGTTCCTGGGATATAGTAGGCATTCGGTTTTGTTGAGTGGATGTCAGAATGAACTCACCGGATCCATGCTTACACACAGACATGCTCATCTCGTGGTGGTAGACCTCCCTGGGTCCACATGTTTGCGCTTTCATTGTCATGATCGGCCACCCCTCCACGCCATGGCCCTCTAACTGATATCTGCCTTTCTGTGTTCTTCCGGGTGACATTCTTGGTGTGCAGGAATCAGAGGGAGGTACTGAGCTCCCTGCGTGCCAGGTAGAGCTCTGCAGGTTTTATCTCACCCGACCTCGTTCAGGAATCACCAAACGTCCTGAATGGCCAGGTCAAGCTCTGCTAGGCTGAACAGTGTCCCTCCAAAACTCACGTCCACCCAGAGCTTGTGAAGGTAACCTCGTTTGTAGATGGAATCTTGGCAGATGTCATCAGGTCACGCTGAGGTCACACTGGGTTAGGCTGGGCCCCCAGTCCAACTTGGCTGGTGTCATAACAGCTGAATGACTTGGCCCCTGAGATTCCCAGGTTGAGGTCCTGATCTAAGATGATAGTCTTAGAGGTGGGGGCTTTGGGAGGGAAAGAGGTCAGAGGGCGGAGGCCCCATGAATGGGAGAGCCAGGTAGCTCACTCCCGGCCACACGAACATGCAGTGAGAAGCCAGCCATGTTTAACCTGGAAATGCACACGGCCCAGAACCCAATCCTGCTGGCACCCTGGTTCCAGAATCCCAGCCTCCACAACAATGAGAAATATGCTCTCTGTAAGCCATCCTGCCTTTGGTACTTTTGGTCCAGCCCCGTGAATTAAGACAACTGGTGTCCTTATAGAAGGAGAAGAGACACAGAGAGATGGGCAAAGAGAGGAGCCACGTGAGGGCAGAGGAAGAGAATGACAGGCTGCAGCTTCAAGTCAAGGAGCGCCCAGGATTGCCAGCAGACCCCAGGATCCAGAAGAAGCCAGGACGCCTTCTCCCTGAAGGTTTCACAGGGCGCATGGCCCTGGGGTACTTGATTCCAGATTTCCAGCCTCCAGAACTGTAAGACAGTGCATTTTGCAGTTTAAGCCATCCAGCTTGTAGCACTGGTTACAGCAGCCCTGGGAAACCATCCCGCCATCCTTCCATCCCTCTTTTCTTCTTTCCCACATCAGCCAGGCGAGTCAGGGACCCCACTTACACAATCCCCCTGCCTCATTAGGCTGATCACACACAGCTAATCCTGCTAGCCTCAGGAGAGGCAGCCAGACGCAGGGGAAGCTACATAACTTGCAAAGTGCACGTGCGTGCGTGCTCAGGCGTGTCCAATTCTTTGTGACCCCATGCACTGTAGTCCTCCAGGCTTCTCTGTCCCTGGGATTTCCCAGGAAAGAACACTGGAGTGGGACTAGAGGGGAGTCACCGCTGTCTCACTGACCCTGGATGTTCCATGTTGTCGGTGGGGAGCCGATGCAGACGCATGCAAGTGGTCTGTGTGTGCGCACACTGGATGGGCGGGTTTGTGCCGAGAGCCGACCCTCTGGGGGCAGTAAATGCCCTGCTCCCAAACAGACCCCAGCACACACAAACTGCATACTCAAAATACCTATTTTAAATAAAACAAATGGTTAAAGTAGTCAAAATACCTCTTCTTTAGAATGATGGTGTTTTTGGTTTAGCTGAGCTAAAAGTTCTTTGCTAATAAAACTGCCTTTTGGCCACATAAAGTGTGCCCTTGGCAGGGAGACGCTCATTTGGTGGCCTTGGCGAATGCCAACCTTGGAGAGAAAAGCACCCCTGGCAGCTGGTGCAATGGACCAGCTCTTGCTGTCAAGCCTGGAGGAGAGGCCTCAGCCAGCATGTCCCAGGAGCCCAGCTGGAGCTCAGAGCTAGGGGCTGAGAAGCTGCAGCAGGAGGCAGATCCTTCTCCTAGCCCAGCACAGACCAGGGGTGAATCCACGGGCAAGTCCAGCACCCTCAACTGTGGACAGGATGGTGGGAAGAGCTCAGTGAACGAGCACCGGTGGTACCCAGGCCAGGGCTGAAACACGTCCTCTGAGACATCACTTCTCTCTGCATCCCTGTGTGCCCGCATACACACACCCACGACACAGATGCAACTCTGGTCCCTTGGGAGAAGACAAGCGGGCAATAGCTATTCTCCACCCAGAGTGGTCTGACATGTTCACAGAAATCTCTGTGGGCCGTGGAAGGAGCAGTTGCTGCCCTCCTGGGTCTTCAGGATGTTAGTTCAAGCAAAGACGAGTGAGGAACACTGACCAATTGGAAAACATGACTGTGGGTCTGGCTGCTTTTCCTTAAATCCCACTGCTCTGTGAGTGTGGGCACTGATGGTCCTGTGGGGTTCCCACACTGGACCCACGTGTGGACACTGGCCAGCCAGGGTGGTAGGTCTGCCTCCCACCAGGGTGCCAGGTGCTCGGCCAGCGTGGACAAGCAGCCCTTGGGCTCAGGGCCCTGTGGCCTCCCCGTGGGGCCCGCCACGCAGGAAGGTCCTGCCCTTCAGAGACACAGACAGAGGTCCATCAGGCTACAAGGCTGCTTCCAGCTCTGCGACACGGTGGCACAGAGGGGCTGGACTTGGCACAGCTGGGTCACAAGACCCTCATCTTCCAAGCCGACCGCTGGGGAGCAGAGAGCAGGAGAGAAGGCAAGGATCAGCCAGCGATCTTCTATGTCACGCTGAATAAGGCCTGCCTGAAGGTCAAGGAGGAGCCCTGAGTGAGGACAGAGGACTCAGATGGTCCTAGAAACCTGGTGGGTGTCATAGTGTGGGCCCAGCACTAACTGTCCCTTAGAGGGAAGTGGAGATGCAGAGACCCAGCAAATAGGGCTTTTTCAAAAGCATGTTTATTTACTGATTTGGCTGCATCGGGTCTTAATTGCAGCGCATGGAATCTTCACTGCAGCACACAAACTCTGCTAGCAGTTCGCCAACTCAGTTGCTTCACAGCATGTGAGGTCTTAGTTCCCCAATTAGGGATCGGACTGGGGTCCCCTGCATTGCAAGGCAGATTCTTAAGCAGTGGACCACCAGGGACATTCCAACTGGGGCTTTCTGCAATCCGTGTAATTAATCCAAGAGCCTGGGGGCCCTTGGGGGTGCTTTAAGAGATCTAGAACTTTCCAGAATTCACACAAAGCTTTTAGCTGCTGACTTTTCCCAAACTAGACACGCCCCTTACAGGGAAGTGTCTGCAGAACGGTGGCAGGCAAGCAGTCCCTTAACTTCTGTGGGTGAGACCCTTCAGAGCAGCAACCAATGGCTACCGCCAAACTATCCTCCTAAAGGATGTAAAAGAAGACTTGGGTTTTAAGTAAGCAGCGATCTTTGCTGCTTTCCATGGAGTAAACATCTCTCCTCGTCTCTTCTGGGTGTCTGGTTCCCGGTTGCTCAACACGTTCTGAGAACCTTTGTGCTTCATGCAGGTGCTGCAGCTGATGGAGGGGTGAGTGAAGTTCAACCTCTGCCCCGGGGACTTCTCCGTCTAGGGTAGAAGGAGGACCATGAGGTCATCGAGGTCAGACTCAGAGATAAGTAGCAACGAGCTACAACCCCAGGTACTTCCAAGGCCAGGCTCACCGTGCTCAGCAGGCAAAGGCCACATTGTCCCGTCCCCAGCCCCCACTCCACACTCAACCCAACGGGAGACCCCCTGACCTCAGACCTCTTTAGTGCCGGCCCCCTAAAGCCAAAAAGGCCAATGAGCTGCCCCTTCAAGGTCAAGCCCAGCTGATTGGCAGTGGTTCCTGCAATCACTACATTTAAAAGGTTTTGAGCCAAGCCTGCGAGAGGGGACTGTAGGGGAAGAGAACCAGGATGGATACACCATGCCTGCCAAGGACACTGAAGGTGTCCATGCGGCCACACATTCACTCCTGACCTGCAGGTATTTATGCATACCTGGTTGGTTTCCCTAGCTGGGCCCAAGTGAATGGCCCAACTTCTTCAGAGCTCCTCTAACTCATAGCTTCCCAGGGCAGCCTCCAGCTACCTGGGAGATAGTTAGCAAAATAAATTTGGATCAGTCAAACCATCCACAACCAAGGAACAGGCTAGAAGGTTGTTATTTAGTCGCTAAGTCACGTCTGACTCTTTTCCACCCTATGGACCGTAGCCCTCCAGGCTCTTCTTGCCCATGGAATTCTCTAGGCAAGAATACTGGAGTGGAGACCCATTTCCTTTCCCAGGGGATCTTTCCAACCCACACCTCCTGTATTGCAGGCAGATTCTTTACCGTCTGAGCCACCAGGCAAGCTGAGGCTAGAAGGTGTGGGCTGATCAAACATTGTCACTGAAGCTGAAGGTAAGTAGTTGTATATGTTTGAGTGGCTGAACTGTAACTCACTGGGCTTACATCACAAGCTGAAGTGTTAACAGGGATGGCTTTCATGGGGCTCGGAGGGGTGACTAAGCTTCCATGTTCCCTCCACTTGCTTTTCAACCAGGTCCAGGGCCAAAGGCTCACTGTCAACTTGACATTATTCTCATAAAACCTTTGTGGAGCCAAAACACAGGAGGAATTTTTCTTGAAGACCTTGACGCCCACCCAGGATGGGGGCACCTGCTCTGGGGGTTACATGTCACACTGGCTGGTCTCCCCAGCCCTCTTCCCAGGGAGGCGCTCTGGGTGCAGCTGTCCCTGCTGCTCTCTGCCCGAAGCAAGGCTCTCCTCCTGTCTCTTTACTGTCAAACAGTCATGCACGGGCTTCATTGTCCATTTGCTGTTGCAGCTGCTGGTGGCCTTTATCGTGGTGACCTGTGGAAAGCCCCTTGACTCATCATTCTAAACCTGCCCCGTGAGGACCACAGGCAGTCACTGGAGTCCTCTTCTGCACTCTTTAGGACGTGTTTGTTTGCACGTACGTGAAATTTGGCCCCAGACACTAATTTCCAACATTAGTGTCTACAGTAGACAGATAACCCTCAAGTTCCTGAACAGCCTTGGACACACCTCACTCCCCTCTTTTCTAAACTAAGCCACGTGGGCACTTGGGGTACCATCACACTGTTGGAGCTGGTTTCTCATTCCTGTGTGATATGGCACTTTGGTGTTGTTCTTCAGTCTCTCGGTGGTGTCCGACTCTTTGTGATCCCCATGGACTGTAGCCCTCCAGGCCACAGATATTGCTTCTATTAATATATAAAGCATACAGAAAGGGTGGTTGAGAGAGTATTCTGTGTGTCTTGATCTCCGTCAGCCAGTCACGAACCATCACTTTCTAATTCATCCCAGCTAACATTGAAAAGAAAACCCTACTTGTTCTCTTGTAGACAGAAGACCTAGGAATGAAGGCGACCGAGGGTCCAGTGATAGCAGCAGGACTCTAGGCAGATGGGTGAGTGATCACAAGGACGCAGTCTTACAAGGTGGCCGTGAAAGTATGTGAGACGCTGGCTGACAAGCCCTGGTCACACACGGGAACCCAGTGAGTTAGGGCTCTTGTCGGGGGACCTGCTGGCAGAAAGGAACAGTACCTTCTCCCATTTCTCAGAATTTAACTCCATGGAGCACTGGTCTCTCCCACCCAAGTTCAGGGTTTGTCTCTTGTTTAATGAGATCTCATCTAAAAACCTGGTTTATTTGGAGAATCTAGCTCTACACAAATGGGAAACAATGCTGATTCATTTATTATTTAATTCATTTATTATTTATCATAATTCATCTTTCAGTCATTTGCTTATTTCCCCATTTTCTGTAACCAATCCAAAGTTGATTGTAATATACATAATAACTTGATTTCTTTAAAAATACCAAGGAAAAGTATGCAGTAAGTCAGGTGAGCAAAGAAAGTGGCTGGAATGAGCTAAAACTTGGCTCTGAGGCTGGTTTGCATTTAAAGATGGCAGTTTGAGCTCAGGGACTTCATCCCCGCCCCACACTTAAATCTTCCCACTGACTTCACCTTCATAATCAGAGAGAAATTCTGTGGCTAAGCTGGAAAAAGATGTTGCTGTCCCCATGGGTCATAAATAAGCAAGACTTTTTACAGGTACTTGACTGGTGGAACATGGACCCGGCCTGTCTTAGGAGTGACCAAGTCAAGCTGTGAGAGAGCAGGGGTCAGAATACCTTGCTGCAAATATCTTTGAAAAATACAAAATGCCATGCCACCTTGGACTGCTTCACCAATATTGCTGGGGGTGCGTTATTGTTTCAATTAATGAACTAGTTCAACTAACTGACATGAAGATGTCATCATTTATCTTTCATCAAAATAAAATCAATAAGGAGTCACTGGGTAATTCTTCATGATGAAACGTAAGCAGAAGGTAGCGCTCTTGATCAGTGAACGTTAAAAACACAGTGCAGATGCTGACAGCTCTGGGTCTGACTCGAGTGGATCCATGGATTTCACACAGTGTTCCCCAGCAGTGCCCAGATTCTCTTGTAGAGGTGGGGAAGACAGAAGCTTATATTTCACGATTTCCACCTTAACCAGAGCAGCTTGGATTTTTCTTTGTTTGTGTTTTATTGCATGCTCAGCTGTGTCCGACTCTTTGCAACCCCATGGACTATAGCCTGCAAGACTCCTCTGTCCATGGGCTTCTCTAAGCGAGAATACTGGAGTAGGCTGCCGTTTTCTCCTCCAGGGGATCTTCCTGACTGAGGAGTTGAACCCACGTCTCCTGCATCACATGCACTGGCAGGCAAATCCTTCACCACTCTGCCGCCTGGGAATGCCTTTGTGCTGTATTACATATCTGAAAAACATTACAGCAGCCTCGAACTAATGCAATCGCCATGTTTACAGACAAGAAAATTAAGGCTGGTCTCCCTGGCACCTGTCTGGAGTCCCTTAGCTCCCTGAGCACCTCGCCCCACCCAGGACCCAGACTCACACCCTTCCCTGGGATCCTCGCTAACACATCAGGCAGCTGCCACAAGTCTGAACTCACCTGCATTTCTGTAATCAAATCAGTCAGAGCCTCCTAGGCTTGGCCTTGATCACGCACTGGGTGATTGGGTGGTTTTATTACAACCAAATATCAAATTAGGCATAACAGGGCAGAACCACACAACGCAGGCAGGCCTGACATTATTCTCATAGGACGCAATGAAAAACAGAGATAGGACATGGTTTGAGGTTATTCCAGAAAGCAAAACACAAAACAAACTCCCTGAGGATAGAGCATAGCCCTCGGGGCATGTGAGATCCGCAGAGGCCTTTCATCCCTGAGTTTAGATTTGCTAAATAATGTCAAGAACCAGAAATGTCAGTGACATCTATTACTAAAGACTATGGATTTTTTTTTTTTTTTTAATGTTTAAAACCTGGGTTTTTACCTCTTGTTCAGCTTGGAGAAATGTCAGGACACATAACATGTGAGACCGGCAAGCCCAGGGAGCGTCCGGGACAGGCTCACAGCCCTGGTATCTCGGATCTCTCATCTGGAATTCATTAGGTGGTAATATTATTAAGCTTCCAGTCACAAAGAAAGGAAAAAAAAACTGTATTAATTGGAAATGGAAGGTATGTGAGTGTCAGCAGCCAGGCCCTACCTCCAGGGACAAGGTTCTCTTAAAAGAAATGTTATTGCAGCAACCAGTTTGTTTTCCTGGCGACCACACCCCATTTCCAAGTGGTTGGAATATGCAGGGCATTGACCTCCCCATGAGCCCTGTCTCCTTCGTCTTTACCCCGCCCTGTGGGGACACAGGACACTTTTTGGAAGGTCAGACAAGCTGTGAACTTGGCTGAGGTCACCCAGCCAAGAGGTAGCAAGGCTGAGTCCAGAAAGCCCCTGGGAACTCCTGGCCCTGTGCCCCACCCTAGGTCCCCTCCACATTCCCAAGCCCGAACTGCTTATAGACGGAACTGCGGGCCCCCAAATTTATATGTTGAAGACCTAGCCTCCCCTCTCAACTCCCATGTGACTGTATTTGGAGAGAATTATGCTTAAATGGGGTCAAGAGGGTGGGGCCCTAACTGGGACTGTGACATGATCAGAAGAGCAAGAGACCCCAGAAATGTCCCCTTCCTCTCTCCCTTCTCCCCAGACATACAAAAGAAAGGCCACGTGAGGACACAGCGGGAAGCCATCTGCAAGCCAGGAAGCAGGCCCTTGCCAGAAACCGAGCACCTGACCTTGGACTCCTGGCTTCCAGAACCATGAGAAAGTAGACATGTGCTGTTTAACCCCCTGGCAGGCTTACTTGGCTGCGGTGGCCCAAACAGGCCAAGAGAGCCACTCTCACCCAAATCCACAGGTGTGAGTAGAAGGCCTTAGAGGCCAAGGGGAAGGGTCCCTGGAAGTCAGGGCCAGAGGCATGGACACTAGGAGCCCATGGACCCGTATTTGGCATGGGGAAGATCACTTGCTATAGGTGAACTGTGCCCTCATCCAAATTCATGTGTCAGAGCCCTAACCCCCAGCTCCTTCTAATGCAACCACGTTTAGAGAGAGGGCATTTAAAGACATCCACAAGCTGAGGTGGTTAGAGTGGGCCCTACTCCGATCTGACTGGTGGACACCAGGGATGCTCACACTCAGAGAGAAGAATTTGTGCGGACACGGTGAGAAGGGGGCCAGGTGCAAGTCGAGGAGAAACGTCTCAGCAGAAACCAGCCCTGTGGACACCTTGACCTTGGACTTCCTGCCTCCAGATGGTGCAGAACCAAACTTCCGTTGTTCAAGCCCAGTCCGTGGCAGCCCGAGCAGAGGACAACCAAGGAATCCTGCAAGAAGTCAGGATGCTGGTGAGGCGTAAGTCCAGGTGATAGAGGACAGAGCCACGGAGAGCCGGGGAGGGCAGAAGGCACCCTCCAGGGAGGCACCATGTCAAGTAGACACTTCCTGGTGAGGCCATTCACCAGTGAAAAGTCAGGGCTGATTCTGTGGAGCCGTGGGGTCCAGGCCAGGCTGGATGGAGTCAGTGGGAGGACAGACCATGAACGTAGCAGGAGTAAACAGCCCTTCAAGATGTTTGGAGTCAAGGGCAGAAATGCTGGGGAAGTGGTGTGAAGGGGACTGAGCATCCAGGGAAGACTTTTAAATTCTGCTTTCCTATGTTCTCAGTAACGAGCATGTGAATTATGTGGGAAACTCAAGACTGCTTCTGTGAACAAGGGGGAGTAGCACGTGGCTGGCATGGGACACGTCCTACAAGATCCGGCCAGACAGTACAGCACACTCAGCAAGGGGTGTGCAGAGAATTTTTCCAGAGAACTGTGGGCCGCATTAAGGGACTAGAAGGGGTTGCTGAGACAGCCAAGTGAGAGAAAGTGAGAGTTTCGTCTGCTCAGTCGTGTCCAACTCTTTGCGACCCCATGGGCTGTAGCCCGCCAGGCTCTTCTGTCCATGGGATTCTCCAGGCAAGAATCCTGGAGCTGGCTGCCATTTCCTTCTCCAGGGGGTCTTCCCAACCCAGGGATTGAACCCAAGTCTCTTGCGTTGCAGGCAGGTATTTACTATCTGAGCCACCAGGGAGACGCCCTAGGACAGTGATTAAACACCCAGAGCTGAAGGGAGGAGAGAGAGAAATGGTGATTCCTGCACCGTGCTTGTCTACTGAGACCGAGGAGGGGAAGGTGCCCTACAGAAGGCAGGCCTCAGAGGGCCTGGCACTTCCGGACCCGCAGCATCATCACAGGAGGGTCTGAGAGTGGGGCCAGATGCCTCTTCCACCCCTCATCTGCTCCTGGAGACAAGCCCGACCAAAGACCGAGGCCAAGTGAAGAGGCCAAAGGGGCCATGCCCCCGCATACAGGGCAGAGCTGATCATGGACATGGGGGTTGATAGACAGGAATTGTGTTTCCCCCTCCCAAAAAATGCTGAAACCTAAACCCGAGGACCTCAAAATGTGACCTGACTCAGATACAAGGTCGTTGCAAATGTAATGAGTAAGATGAGGTCACCGCGGCACAGGGTGGCCTGACTCCAGCATGACTGGTGTTCGTATAAAAAGACAGCTGTGTGGAGCTGGACACACAGGAAGAGCCCCGTGTAAAGACAGGAGATTAGAGTGAGGATCCACAAGCCCTGGAAGGCCAGGGACAGCCGCCAGGGACTGGAGCCAAGAGAAAGGCAGGGATCGGGTCCTCTCCTGGGGCCTCCCAGGAAGCAAAGGCCTGCTGGCACCTGGGTTTCCAGCCTCCGGAACTGTGAAACAATGCTTTCCTGGGGTTTTAAAGCACCAGTCTGCGAGGCCAGCCCTGGGAAACTAATACAGAGGGATAAAGAGGTTAACGGGCAGATTTGAGAAACAGGGATGCACAAATTCCCTGGCTGGGCTGAAGAGTCAGGAGCAAGACGCAAGAAGTCAGACTTGCTGTGAAGAAAGAGGAGAGGGGTGATGAGCGTGGCGTGGGCCCCCGGAAAGAAACGGAGGGTGCCCCCTTGCTCCCCTGCTTTCTCCAGGGTCCTTGGCCAGGTGTTAGGGGTAGGGGCTGAAATAGGAGTTGAGGAGTCAGGGAGAGGTGGGCACATGTGGCAGGGAATGGACAGGAAGATTCTGGAAGAAGGACATCATTTCCAAGGGTCTAGGGGAACCCGCCTAGATTAAATACTGTTCCCTTGACAGCACCAGTCTTCACAGTCTTGGGACTTTTCTCCAGCAGTGACCATCCTGGTACATGACAAGGTGTGGGCTGTTGGTATCAGTTGGGGGTGGGGATTTGCGGGATGGACCCTGAGAAGAAGGGCTACCCAATAGGACTCTGTACCACGAAGGAAATGTTAGGGCCACCAGCCATGTCTGGCTACTGAGCACTCTAAGCTGTGGTTGCAACTGACAAACTGAATGTGTTCTACTTTCATTAATTCAAATTTAAACCACAGGTGACTCTTGGCTACCATATTGGATCCGCGGTATGCGAGCCATGGTGGGCAAAGACAAGGCCAGTTTCAGCCAAGGATCTGGGCCTGCCAAGCTGGAGGCTAGGCTGGAGGCTCATCCAGATGAAAGAACAGGCTGAAATCATTAGAGTCTCTCTTCCCTGAATTAAGCCCTCAAAGGGAAATCAGCCAGGGGCCTAGAAGCTGGTGGATGATTTTTAGGAGTAAAGTTGTGCTGAGGTGTGAACCCTGGAGAGGAAGGTCATTCTCTTAACATCTTTTCTCAGTCGGCCGAGGTCACCGCACCCTCCAAGTACCTCGTGCTCCTATCATGTGCCAGCAGCTCTCTGAAAAGTCTTAAAACATCCCAGACGTGCTGAAGAGCTGCGTCCTACAAAGTTACAGGCCTGACATTTTCATGGCGCTTTATCGGATCCTTGGATCTTTTCCCCAACAATTTTAAAGAAATCCCTTGAGGGGGATAAGATGCCTGTTGATTAATTAAACTCAGTAACCAACCACTAGCCCCCTCCTGGGGCTTGTTAAGCCACAGGGATTCCATAAAGGAGTCCTTGAAGGAACTGCGATGTCTGGAGAAAAATATTTAATCACCTTTCCATCATCCACTAAATTCCTCGCTGGTTTTCCTGATGACAAAATGCATTTTTGGAAACTTGGCAGCTCCTACCCATGCCCCTGTTCCCTCCGCAGTAAAGTCTTGAGAGCCTTCGACGGAGGGCCTGCATGTAACAGAAAAGTGAGCTGGGCTGCGGTCACCCAGCTGGGGACCCAATCCAGACCCGCGGACTCTTCCTTCTGTCCTCTTCCATAGGTCCTGTCACCTCCGGAACACCACTGACCCAGAGAAAAGCAAAAATGTTTTACATTCACCCTTCTTCGCAAAGCTCTGTCAAATTTCTACCACGGTGTATGGTCAGATGCAAGGCAAGTGAAAGAACTGTGAGCAGTCACAGAAAAGAATTCTAAGGACACAGAAAAATAAATGGTAGGAAGTCTCTGCTCGTGCCAGCAACGGAAAAATACACACCCTGGTACCTGTTCAAGCCGCTGATAAGCGGTCCTTCTAAGAGAGTCGGAAATGTGGCCACGGGGCCGGGGTACCACAGCCCCATGCACACACAGAGGGTGCTCAGGCTCCCATATGCCAAAGGCCAAGGAGGCCAGGGGTCTGCCACGTGTTTCCAAGTGATGAAATGTAAAAGACTGATGACAATTTAGCTTACACAGTATTTTTCCTAGATTGATTAAAAAAAAAACAACAACCACGTAAGCCCTTTGTTTTAGCTGGTCGTGGTCTCTGAGCTGCCAGGCCCAGGACCACGTGGTTCTACAGCCTCTCCCCCTAGCCCAGAGAGCTATGGCATGGGGTAAACATCCTTCTGTGGTCTGTGAAGTTTTCATACGTAGAACTCCTAGGGCTCTGGGTTCCCCCCCACCCCATTTATTCAAACCTGATTGGCAAAAAAGTCATTCCAAGAACCCTTATTAAATGCTGTCATTTCAGATGTGAGAATGTAATGGTTATGATGTCATTTGGAGATTTTGAAAAACAACATCATTTTTTTCCAAAATCTGTGAAGTTGGCCTACCCTCTTGAAGTTTGGGTGTTGTCTCAGTAAAATGAGTCTCCCTAGCCAATGTGTTTAGTGGGGAGTAGGCTGGTCCACCCACACGCAGGCGATCGAAAATGGCAGTATTTCCCTCTCACCAAATAGCCCGTGAGGTTTCTCTTACTAAAGCAACATCTAAAGCTTACCTCTGGCTCCTGCTGGTTAAAAATCAATTCTAGCACCCGACTGGGGAGCAGGGTTTCATGATGAATGGACTCATTCTTTGTAGTCTGTTTGGTAGCAGAAGTAAGTCGCTCATAAGCTGCAGAGCCAGACAAGGTAAGTAACTCTGTCTTGTGGGTTTTGTTCTCAGTAGGAAAAAGAAACCATTTAAAGTAATATTTCACAGTTACTTCTTCTGAAAGTTACTTGACAGGTACCAGGGTGAAGGTGGGATTGGGGAGACTGGCCCGAGGCTGGTTTGGAGGCTGTCCCCTCGTCCATCTGCAGCGATGTGTCCACTATCGGATGCTCACAGGACGTGAGAAGGCAGCGCATTGACAACTCGGGTTTTGTTGTGATAACTGCTATTATTTACAGATCCGTCCAATCTTCAGCCCCCACTGCCAGCCACTATTCCCCACAGAAACACTGCAGGTAATTAGAGAGGAGCCTGCCTCCCCAGGGCTGTCGATGGTAAGTCCTGGCACGATTTATGTTGTTTGGTTTTCATTAAGGAAGCCGCAGATAGTTGCTTTCAAAAACCCAGCCTGCCCTGAGGATAGATGTGGTAAGTCTTGGCCAAGTTTATGAGAGTTTCATGAAAGCATGTAAATCCATCAGCTGGATCTGAAAAAGTGAAGTCCTTTGGTTCCCTCTAAGAGCAGGAGTCTCATTCATTCATTCCTTAATTCAGAAAGTATGGATGGATCGTCCCATGTTTTAGACACTAGAAGGACCCAAAGACACCAAGATGAGCAGGACAGCCTCCTGATTAATGGCACCACTGCCCTCCTCCCAACTCCCTTAAGGTGAAAAATACAGTAGAAGTTGGAGAAAATGCAAGTGCAACAAAACCCAGACCCTCTTATATGGCAGGGTGCTCCGGGGTGGGTATGGTTCCCAATGTTCACATCCCTTCTCTGTCACCCCTGAGACTGAAAACCAAGCAATGCAGTATCAAGAGGACCAGGTGCTCATGGGCAGAACGGGGTGGGGAGAGGGCTGCCCCAATGTGGCATGTGGAGTAGATTCTGATTAAGGCCCCTCAGGGAATTCCACCTCCTCCAGGCAGCCCTCAGGGGTCTGAAAGGCAAGCTGGAGCCCCATCCCTCTGCCTCAGTGTTGTTCCAACAGACGGAGTTAATTGACTTTGGGGAATGGCGCCTGATCATGACTTACTCAAACGCTGGCTAAGAAAGAGAGTTACGAAAACTGAGTCATCATAGGTGGGGTCAAGAATGTTTTTTATTTTCCCCACTGTTACCAATTTTTAGAAATATGTGAATACCTCAAATATTATGCACATGACCACAGGGCAGGGTTTTAGAAACTAATCACAGAGGGCTATTAAAATAGAAAAGAACTCTGCATTTGAAATGTAAGAACAAACAACTTCTGGTAAATATGCTTAAAAAGAGGGATAATGTGGAAAGACTCCTTGAAAAGACCAAGAAGGCTGCAGTGCAATCAGAGATCACCCGGTCAACTTAGAATCTGCCAAGGTTTCGGGTTGTGAAATTGAAATAATGGATGGATTCATTTAATAACCATCCTCTGAGGTTCCCATGGGCAGGGTCTGTGGTGGGCACAGGGAAGTCCCAGCGTTGTCCAAGTCTGTATATCACAAACATGCTCTCCTATCCTCAACTGTCCTTTCACGATAACGTTGAACATTGGAGGAAATTAGAAAAAGAATGCTGTTGGACAAAGGGAAAAGGGGGCCAGTCCTGAAAGGACAAGTGTGCTAGGCTGTGTGTTACCAAATGCAAGTCTGTGTGCCCAACACACAGTGAAGCCAAACAAACTGAAAGGTAGGTCGGAGTTTGGACCAGAGAAAGGTTTATTGCGGGAGCCTTGCAAGGAGGTGGGTAGATCATGCCCTGAAAAACCTGGAGCTCCCTGAAAGGTTTTAGCAAAGCATTTTTTTTTTTTATGTTTTTTTTGTTGTTGTTGTTTTTCTTTTTTTTTTTTTTTTCCTTTATTTAAGGTGAGGGAGGGACCTGGTTGATTGTTGCAAACTTCTTTCTCATGTGTGTATGTGTCTGTGGGTGGGTTTTCTCCCCCAGTTTTTATTTATTTGTTTATTTTTAGTTGAAGGATAATGGCTTGGTTTCTTCTTGGTCTTGGAATCCTTTATTCCTGCTGCTGTCCATGTAGGTCAGTCACCCTGTCCTGCAAACGTCCAAGAGGACAGATGTTATTCTCTGTTCTGCAACTTTTTTCCTCCACGTGAATGGAAGAGTGCTGTACTTTTAAAGGTCAGAGCCTTGAGAGCCGGCTCTTCTGTGTGTTTCAGGCTCTAGGCCACATTCTTTCACGAAAGAGCCAGCATGACTCCATCCAGGCAACAAAGCACAGGGGTGAAGGAAGAGAAACAGCCCCAACGTGGACTCAGATCTGTTCTTCCCTATTACACGTGCAGTCAGGGCGGTTATTGCACTGTCTTACCTCTCCCACACTCTTTGAGATGGATGCTAGTATGGGATCCACACTCTCGAGGAAAGGATGAGGGCTCAGAGAGGCTGAGTCACTGGTCCAGAGCGAGAGCATGGATCTAGGTATGTCTGATGACGCCATCTCTGAGCCAGAATGTTCTAGACCAGCAGAGGAAGGCTTCCTTGGGGGATGGGCAGTATGTGCTTTCAGAGCTGGGCTGTGAGCTTGGTGGTCCAGACCCAGGGGAATCCAGAATGAAAGTCTGGCTCACTGAGATGCTGGCTCCCAAGTCTGAGTTGGCAGGATCCAGGAAGACCAGGTGGTATCGGGCCCACCCTGGAGCCCAGGACATTCAGAGAAACACACCCAAAGGTGGAGTGACGCATCACCTCATCTGGCCCAAAGCCGGACCTGACCCCACAATCATCATCTCTCAGACTCCTCCAGTTTCTTGGAGCTGGCTTAGAATCCAAACGGGTCTGCTCTGACTGCATGTTCCCTCATTGAGATGAGCGTTGCCAGAAAGAGCAGTTATTTTCCGTATTCGTGTGATTGCTTGTTAAGTCAGGGAGCCTCTGTGAGGTCTACTTTGTTGCCAGGCTCAACGTGAGACCCGGAGGTGCAGAAACGCAGAAGGGGCCCCCCCAGTTGCCCTTCTCCGGGATTACGATTGAGTGAGAAGCTAACCACAGGGAAACATACCAAGGGCATGCTCTGCTGAGCCTTCAAATCTACGGGCATCCTCTAGATCAAGGAACCAAAAGTAGGCCCTGCACAGAAGCCAATAGCTGCCAGACATTTCAGAATTTTTCAGCAGAAGCAAGACGGCTTTGGTGTCCGGCTTCATAGCCTGCCCCACCTACACCCAGGATCTGGCTTCTGAGAAAGAGCTTTCTATCCACATGCCATAGATATCATTCTTATGAACAGATAGGAAAAAGAATGGTCAGTTTAACAACCTTTGAGTGATCTTAGAAGACTCGACCCAGCTCTCAGAAAGAAAAAACTGGGGGAGGGACTTCCCTGGTGGTCCAGAGGTTGAGAACCAGCCTTCCAACGCAGGGGCACAGGTTCCCTCCCTGGTCGGAGGACTAAGACCCCACACACCTTGGGGCAACTAAGCCCACCAGCCACAACTAGAGAGCCTGCATTCCCCATCGCAAGGTCCCATATACCACAACTAAGACTCGAGGCAGCCAAATAATAAAGTAAGAATAATTTTTAAAAAAAGAAAAGAAATGATGGGGAAAATGAACTGCAAAGTAAAAATCAGTGCACTTCCTTTGCTTAGTTTTAAACCCTCCCCTTCATCTTTTCCTTCCTTTGAGCGGAACCCCAAAAGTCTAATTTCTGTTTTCAGATAGTCCCCCTGGGCTGCAGTCCTGCTTGGCCTTCGTATAACTTCTGACTTTGGCAAATTCTCTAAAATAAATCTGTATTTCATCAGGTGTATCTGCTCCTGAAATCAAACATTCGAGGACTTCACAGCTCAGCAAAGAGAGAGGAGGACACAGAATTCTTTTGCAAATTGGGTCCTTTTTCTGGAGGCAACTGGTGGAAGAGGCCTCAAAAGCAGCCAGTCCTGGGTTCAGACCCAGGCTTCGTCCCCTTACACACTCTGTGGGGGTCTCTTTAACATGAAGCAGGGGTGGTAACCATGCTCAGTCTAGATTCGATGAGATGACGTTTGTGACAGGCTCACCCTGCACTCAACACCCACACGGGGGCTTCCTCCCTCTCATCCCCTCTCAAAGCTCACACTGCACTGGGCTCTGCTCTAGACCTGGCCACCCCCCAATCCACCATCTCCAGCCGGCTGCTCCCATGGTATCATTGTTGGAGCTGCCAAGGAACCAAAACTTGAGCAAAACTGCTGGCAGCTTCTGCTTTTGTCCACCAAGAATGCAGGATTTTGTTGTTGTTGTTTTTGTTTTAATGGAGTGGGTTCCCATTCCCTTCTTCAGGGGATCTTTCCAGGCCAGGGATGGAACCCAGATCTCCTACTTTGCAGGCCGATTCTTCACTGTCTGAGCCACCAGGGAAGTTCTTTCTCACTTTTTCATTTTCATAGTTGACTTACAAAGTTGTGCTAATTTCTGCTATACAGCACTGTAACTCCGTTATTGTCTACCTGCATTCTTTTTTGTTCTTTTCCATTATGGTGGCAACTTATTAGTGACTTATTAGTCACTAAGTCATGTCCGACTCTTGTGACCTCGTGGACTGTAGCCAGTCAGGATCCTCTGTGTATGGGATTCTCCAGGCAAGAATACTGGAGTGGTTTGCCATTTCCTTCTGCAGGGGAATCTTCCTGACCCAGGGATCGAACCCAGGTCTCCTACACTGCAGGCAGATTCTTTGCTGACTGAGATACATAAATCATAATAGACCATAGTTTTTTTTTCTTTGAATCATGTGGACTTTAATACTACTTTATAAGCTGAAGCACATGGAAGTATTTCTTTCACTTTCGCACAAAGAAAAGAAAACCCATATCCTATTTAGTATCTTGGTTTTCAGGTTTCTGAGTGGGAGACCACGGGACACTATGGAAGACTACGGGAGGCAAGGAACACTTTAGGGGCACATTGCAGCCTCCGGCCCCTCAGCTATCGTTTCTGAATGCATCTAGAGGACATGGCCCAGGACACCATTGTTTAATGGATTTAAACCAACGTTCACACTGTCACTGTTTATTGTCACAGCATCTCTCTGAAGGCAGCAGACTGTAGTGTGAAGAGCTTGGGGCTTAGCGTTAAAAGCGCCGTTCTCTTCTTCCATTCGTTCATCTGTTTATTCAACGGCTGTGCTCTGAGTGCCTGGCACAGAGCAGGCACGGAGCTGGGCTCTGGGTGGGCAGCAACGACCTGGTTCCTGATTCAGCACACTCGCGTCAAACTGAGGACGCAGAAAAAACAAAAAGAGGCAGATCCAAGGGGCACGGGAACCCGAGGGACTGTAACTTCTGTGCCTACACTGACCCCATCCTGAGTGAGGACGAGGATTGGACCAAATGCCGTACAGTGAATGCACTTTCTCTGAATTAATCCTTAAAACGAGCCCGTGAAAAAGTCACCACCTGTATCCCCATGTGATGGTCATCAAAACCAGAGCTCTGAGATGCTGTGTAACTCTCCCAAAGTCACATGGAGCTGAAGAGAGAGTAGGACCCAGACCTGCAAGACCCCACAGACTCCAGGTCTTGGCGGTCGCTTCACATCTCTCTGTTTCACTTCAGACGTGAGTTTTCCACCCACACCCCTTTCTGCATTGTCTGCTATTTAAAGCCCCTGAGGCACCTTGATGGTGTGGGTAGGGAGGTTCATGCTTGCAGAGTATGATTAATAAATTCCAGCATTTTCTCTACAAGGAAGTACTCAGTGAGCTAAGCAAGATTTTGACCCTAAAATAGGTCAAACAGATCTGAACTTCATTTGAGGCTGAGATCTGGTCACTTATTAAACATGACTTGTTCCACTGATTTGCAGATTCTTTTGTGCAGCCAAGCTGAACCATGTGAGGTTCGTAAGAGCTGCAAGGAGTCGTGTCCTGCTCAGCCTCCGCTCCCCTCCGGGCTCCGCAGCCCAGGGTGCTGTTGCTTCCGGGTCTACTGGAACCACCGCTCGGTAGGACCTGATTCCATGAGAGTGGGACAGCCTCAGTTTTTTTCAGGTCTTTCTGTCCTACCTGGTGGCTCAATGGTAAAGAATCTGCCCGCAATGCAGGAGACCTAGGTTCAACTCCTAGGTCGGGAAGGTTCCCTGGAGAAGGGATGGCAACACACTCCACCATTCTTCCCTGGAGAATCCCATGGACAGTGGAGCCTGGAGGGCTGCAGTCCATGGGGTCACAAAGAGTCTGACATGGCTGAGGGACTAACGCTTTCTAACCTGCATGATATTGGCACATTCCAAATGTGCCAAAGATTCCAGATGGCCAGGCCCACTTGCCCTCCGTGTATCCCCTGGCTGCTCATGCTTGCCTTTGGTGGCCTGGAAACAGGTCTGGTTGCCACTCCACTGTTACTAAAAGTGCCCATGGATCAGTTCAAATCCACAACCTCAGGCTGTTCCTCAAGTGATTCTAAATGGGTCCATCCTTAGTTCAGATGTCTCTTCCATCTTGATTTTCCCAGGAGATGTGGGACACATTTCCCAGGATGGGTAGAAATATACTAGAAGCACTTTCCTGGATGTTGTGCAAGTCAAGGGTGAGTAAATAATCACAGAGAAGGCCCTCTTCTTCCCTCTTCTTCTCAAAGGGAGAGCTGCTAATTCAACAATTCAGTTGCATCACAATCTCACAATTTTTGTGCAGTCTCACAATTTCACTGCAAGCCACTGATGCAAAGTTACTTTCCCAACAGCTGTCTTTCCCAGCCCTTGAAAAACATGATGACCCTATGGGGGTATCTCCTGAGTCCAGGTTTTCCAAGATGCTCACTGCCCAGGGTGGATCTAAGATGGACTCGAACCATCACTGGCCTCCCCTGTTTGCCTCTGGGTGCTCAGACTTATCAGAAAGAAAAACTCAACTCTAGGACTCTGTGGCCACCCAAATGGTCCTCTGGGTGTTTGAGTCCACATCCTAACCTGAGTGATCATTAGATTCTCTGGGGAAGTTTTAAGACGCATGGATTGTGGGGTCCACTCAGGAATTCCTAAACCAAAACATCCATGGGTGGACCCCAGGAGTCGCTTTGGTTTCAGACCTTCCCAGGGAGCATCTCTGATGCCTAATGCCAGGCTTGGAAACTCTGCCGTGTTCCATGTGAGCACTGCCTGTGAAACCAGCTCTGGGGCCAGAAACACATGACCAGTAAGGAATGGGTCCCACAGCCAACAAAGCTGAAAGGGGTTCTTCACCTCCAGACTTTCCGACCCCTGGACATACCAGGATGCACCTGTCGTTCCCACAATGCGAGGCGGCTGACAAGTGCTAAGTCGTGTCCCACTCTTCGCGATCCCAGGGACTGTAGCCCACCAGGCTCCTCTGTCCATGGGATTCTCCAGGGAAGAATATTGGAGTAGGTGGCCATTTCCTTCTCCAAGGGATCTCCTCAATCCAGGGATCCAACCCAGGTCTCTTGAGTCTGCTGCATTGGCAGGTAGATTCTTTACCACTAGTGCCACCTGGGAAGTCCAGCTCTTCCTAAAAGTGGGTGGTCACAGAACCCCCTTTCTCCACAAGCACTGGGACTCTGGCTACACTGGGCACCCCTGGAGAAGTGCTGCTGGGACCTGGGACCGAGTACTGAGCATCACTTCATCCCTCATCCTCACGGTAGCGTGTGCTCCTCCGAAGCCAGGGCTCTGCTCCCTGGGGCATAACTTGGCTGAAATCCGATACCCCAAGGACAATCCTTCAACCTCCACTGAGACACTTGCCCTGGGTTGTGTCTGTTTATTCTTCATAAAACAAGTGCCAGCCTGAACCCCAGAGTCGGCCATACGAGAAGCCGTCTATAACCTATGACAAAGGAGCCTGGGGCTCTGGGGTTTGGTCACAGAGGAGGGTGATGACGAGCCTGGTCTTCTCGTGATTTGTTTCACCCAGCGGGCACTCGAACCAGGAAGGTAAATGGGCAGGGTCCCCACAGCAAGCTGAGCCCGAGCAGTCCAGAAATGACAAATTGATTAAGTCAGCCTCCAGGCAGGCAACCAGTGACCACACCTAATTACTCAGTGACCGCTCAGGGCCTGACTGTTGAAATTCCATGCCTGTGAGTCACTTGCTCCCCTTCACTGTTGGGCTGTGTCTCCTCCTCCAGCCTGCTTGTTAGCTGGTGCCTCTGCATAGCTGGTGCCTCTGCCAGCGCCGTGGCCTTTGGGCACCAGCAAGCAAGAGGTTCAGCCCTGAGTGCTAGCAAGGAGGTGTTCTAGGTCCCAGGATTCTACATGGGCAGCATTGGAAATGAGGTGGCGCTTTGGGCTTCCTTGGTAGCTCAGATGGAGCTCTCTTTGCAGTGCAGGAGACCTGGGTTCAAACCCTAGTTCGGGAAGATGCCCTGGAGAAGGAAATGGCAACCCATTCCAGTACTCTTGCCTGGAGAATCCCATGGATGGAGGAACCTCGTAGTCCACGGGGTCGCAAAGAGTCAGATACGACTGAGCAATTTCACTTTCTTTCTTTCTTTACCCATGCTAGTGTCAAGTACAGCATTTACTAAAAAGAAAACAGAGAAGAAAAATATCAAGCATGAGGGGGTGGGAGCAAGGAGTGGGAATCAGGAATGCCCCTGCACTCCCCTACCAAGGGCAGGAGACTTGTCAGGTTCAAAGGCAGGATTCACTGACTCAGAGTCTGGCCAGGAACAAGGACCCCACACCTGTCCTTGAGTAGAGAGCACGTTGTTGTTCAGTTGCTCAGTCATGTCCGACTCTGCGACCCCAGGGATTGCAGCACATCAGGCTCCCTTGTCCTCCACCATCCCCCGGAGTTTGCCCAAACTCATATCTGTTGAGTCAGTGATGTTATCTGACCATCTCATCCTCTGTTGCCCTTTTCTCCTTTTGTCTTCAGCCTTTCCCAGCAGCAAGGTCTTCTCCATGAGTCGGCTCTTTGCATCAGGTGGCCAAAGTATCTGAGCTTCAGCTTCAGTATCAGTCCTTCCAATGAATATTCTGGGTTGATTTCCTTTAGGATGGACTAGGTGGATCTTCTTGCAGTTCAAGGGACTCTCAAGAGTCTTCTCCAACACCACAGTTCGAAAGCAGCAATTCTTCCAGAGCACGTAGTACAGGGAACTTGGTAAACAGTGCTGACCGTGCTAAAGAGTCATTCAAGGCTGATGAGACCACCTGGAGATCAGCAGTGGGTGGAGGTGGTACCTGAGCAGAGACCAAGGCCACCCAGCGGGAGAGGCTCTGTGGTCAGGCACAGCCAGGGGGAATTAGGGTTATAGAGACAATGTAGCCACTACTGGAGACCTTGACCAGAGCAGAGATGGGGAGGAAGGACAGCCTGGCTCCCGCCCTCTCACTGAGCCCAGCCTCTGGCCCAAGGTGGCCAGGAGCCAGTGACCAGGTGTCCTCAAAACTGCGGTTTGCAGAAGTCAAACCTTTAGTGCAAAACATTTGGGAGAATGACTCTGACATTCCCCTGAAGGGTGAGCTGGATGGACAGAGGTAAGGTGAGGGACCAACCAACTAAAGAAACCTAGAAAGGGCTTAAACTGAAAGCCCTGGTGGGAGAACGACAGGGTGGCTGCAGACCGTGAGAACAGACAAGTCCATGAGACAGCTCGATTGAACTTGAACTTGAACTTGCCATGTGACACAGCAGGGGGACAGGACTCTTTTACCCCCTACTACTCCATCTCAGTCAGGGTCCCATCAGGAGAAGAAATTTAAACAGGGAAGTTGTAATGTAAAGCTATAAAGTGCAACAAGGAATAACTGGCACACCTTCCCAAAACCTCACCACAGGGCAGTAGAGAAAATAAAAAGAAATACAAATACATACATACATGCACACGTGTGTCTGTATATGAGCATGCATGCTCAGTCACTCAACCATGTCTGACTCTGCACATTCATTTACCTTCACCACAGGTTTTACTTTCCATCTTTTAGAACTGGAATGAAATCAAAAGGCCTGCAGGGGGAGAAATCACTAAGAAACAAACCTATTTACACCACAAGTTCCAGAAAGCCTTAGAAATTTGAGCTCCCATGTGCCAGTGAGTGGGGGATGTGGCCCAGTGGTGAGGTGTCCTACCGGCAGCCCATACCAGTTTGCAAGAACCAGCAGCGACATGTTCGGGACTTTGGTGAGTCAGCTTTTGAAAGCGGCCATTATCAACACTTAAACTACAGAAACTTAGAATTTAAAGCAATTTCTGAAAAACTATGTAGAAGGTCCTCAGAACGCATCACTTCCTAATTCTTCCATCACGTTTAGCTACTTCTTTTCTCGAGGGGACCCTGTTTCGTGTATCTACATACGTGCTACAAGCATCTCCGACAGACTCTGCCTTCAGTGATGTCACATGGCGGCTAGAAACGGACCACGAGGGGAGCACTGGCCACACGGGAGTCGGCAGACACTAGACACCGGGGCTGACTTCTCCTCTAAAAAGTAGTTGCTTAACACTTTCTAAGGCGCCCCTGGATGAGGCTGAAAACCTACCATCTTAGACCCTCCTGTCCCGCCCCGCCTCACACTCTGTCATCCAGAAGAGTAAGGGTGTCCTGTTGGGGGACTGAATCGGGATCTGGGCTTTGAGACCTCACGCACAGCAGATCTTCTTGAAAATAGAGCCATTAAGCAAAATTATCCCCCCAGATGGTAAGACTCGGTGGGCACAGACAAAGGGCTAAAGAAAGGGGCGACTGAGAAGAAGTGCCCCCCGGCTGGTGAGTCTCTCCCGCCAGCCCTCTTCCCCATCCCACTTCCCTGGGTCCCTCTCCAGGGGGCCATGAATCATGCTTACATATCCAAGACTCGAGAAGGATCTGGAATAAGAGACCCATGTGAGATAAAGCCCCCCAGACCCTCACACTCAGGGCACCAAGGTGAAGCATCTCGGTCCATCCATGAGTCCTTCCACAAGCTTTGCTGGACACCAGGGCCCCCCAGCACACAACGTCTCATTGTAAACTGTGGCTAGGTCACCAAAGAGCAGGAGCTATTCGAGAAAAAACCCTCATGTGAAAGTCAGAGGCCAAAACCAACAGGCAGGCAAACAGGGAGAAGGGCTTGCCTGGAGCTCAGTCCACTCAGGGTCCCGTGCGTGCGGGGCCGGGCTGGGAATCAGGACACGGGCTGACCATGTCCGTCCTGTCAATGGGCAGGAGCACCCCCGAAGTGGGCTGACCAGTATCCCCCCAAGACATGCCCATCTGGAGCCGGTGAGGGGGGCCGTCCTGGGGAAGGGTCTTGGCCTGGGTCTTGGCACCTGCATGTGGAGTCCATCCTGACTGAAGCCCCCGTACCCCCACAGTGGCCACATGCCCTCAAGGGCACCCCCAGGACTCTTACGGATCAGGAACCCCAGATCCCAAAGGCAGCAGGTCGGGACAGGTCTAGTCTCTGTAGCCAAACCCACAGACCAGGAGCAGAAGGCGGGCAGCTGGGAGCACAGGCCACTGTACCCTCCTGGCCCCTCTCGGCGGTGCCCGAGGTGTGCTGTGTTCATGGCAGATGATCCCAGACTCCTTACTTTACAGACCCCGGGGGGAGCGGGGAGAGACGTTGTGGAAACCCTGGGAACTGGCTGATGAGAAAAGACCCTGAGAGCTCAGCTTTAAAACGTGGTCTCCGTTCCCGCCACCCCCCGAACTGCCAGAGACCTTCCTGCCGCAGTCAGCCTGCAGCACAGACTCCTGATGAACAGGACAGGAGTCCAGGCTCTCCAAGGACCGCCCATCCCACTGAAACACGGGTCCAGTGGTGCAGCCTGCAGCTGGTGAGAGATGAGCATGCATTCCGCAGAGCCTCCGTCCATTGCCCAGGTCCTTGTCTTGAAACCCCATCTTCCATCCTCAGGATGGACGTGGCCCTGATGACCTTGGCTTCTGACCTAGAAATAGGCTCCTATCACACAGAGCTTAATAGCGTCAGTGCTGATTGACTTCTGGACACTTCAGACGCCTTCACTTTTCCTGGAAGTGTTTCCTTTTAACAGTGACAACATTCCCAAAGCTGTCCTGGGGGCCGCCAGCCCATACCCTGTCCCCAGGGCCTGGCCGCTGGAGTCCTGGCCACCGTCAGGTGGGGATGGGGAGGACATCTCTTTGCAGACATTCCCCCATTCCTCCTGGGATGAATCTCTGCCTCCTGTCAGCTCTGAGCCTCCCCAGAGTCTTCTCACCATGCTGCCAGTAACAACATCTCTGCATCTGGTCATCCATCTCCGCTTCCAGGCTGGGATCACAGAAAACTAGGAAAACGGGGGCTTCCCTGGCAGCCAAAGGGTTAAGAGACCATGCTTCCAACGCAGGGGGCACAGGTTCGATCCCTGGTCAGGGAACTGAAATCCCACATGCTGCATGGCATGGCCAAAAAACTAAAAAATAAAATTTAAACATTAAAAAGGAAAAACCAAAGCCCTAGCTGTCTCTAACATTTTAAAGATGAGCCCAGCGCCTGGCACACCATGGGCATTCAATAACGATGGCCTGATCCGTGATTGAATAAATTAACAGGAGCCAGGGCAGAATAAACCACAGGGAAAGATATTCACAGGCTGCACAGCTGGGCAACGGGTGATTTTTCATTGACACTCCAGCTCCGCACGAAATTCAAATTCTCATTAGAGCACAGCCTAAAACACAATCCCCACTTTAACCACGATCCTGAGAAAGGCAGCGATGGGGGGACCCTAATGCGTTCTTCCTATTGATGACAGCCCCGCGAAAAGGAATGAAAGGCTCAGCTTCAAACACTTTGCTGTGAAAGCCTAAAAGGAAGCAAATTCAGCGTGGTAGCGTGAGGCCCGGGCCCTTTCAGACACACCACGGCCACCGACTCGCCGGGTTTGCGACGCGCCCCGTGACACGCCGCCGTGCCAACCCGCATTCTGAGTCACCCAAGCAGATTTAATGCCCTCGCCACAATGCCTCTCTCGGCCTTTTCTTCTGAACGTGGTTAAAGGGAAGACTCCAACCTACCTAGGAAAGGATTTTAATCAGTTTAGTTCCGGAAATAACTATGGAAATTCAGATTTTTCCATTCTACTGCTTCTGAACGTTATATTCTAACAAATGGCTGATGAAGCCCCCCTTTTTTTCACCCCCTCTTTTATTCCCGCCCCCCAACCCATCGGGAGAAATGACAAGATGGTCAGCCCTTCTGAATCCCGCATGGAAAAGACTGAGTGAATAAGCATATGAAAAGCCAGCAGAAATGAAGCTTCGGAAAATAAGAAAAACATCAACGTTGCCCATCGCTTGTCACACACCCTACAGATAACCAGGCCCCCACCTCGTGAAGAGCCTTCCTCCCACGGTCAATCAACTCAGTCCTCGGGAAGCGCAAGCCTGGGAAACCTAGACAACGTCGTATAGACAATGGCTGACAGCCGGGTCCGGTGACTGTGAACGCGCGCGGACAACACGGGCCCGCAGAACACAGCGCGCCCTCAACAGGTGACACTGGAGACACTCCGGGCCGCAGAGCACGCAAGCGCCGGGACAGGGAAGGAATCTTGCCCAAGCTTGGGAATTCTTGGTGTGGCTTCAGAGGTGCTTCAGAGGGGTAAAGCACTGACTTACCCCTTTTTCCCGTCACTCAGCCGTGTCTATTAGCACATGCACGCCTCTGACCTCTGCAAAAGCCCTTTAATGGAGGTGAAGAAGCCGTTTTAAGGGTGAGAAAACTGAGGTTCGTGGAAGGACTATTATATTACCGGCATCACCCAGTTATTGAGACACAGAATCGAATCTGTCACCCTGCTGTCTTCATGCAGCTCTGTCACCAACTGTGTTCTTTCTGGGGCCTTCTAAACTAAATGTTGTAATTCTCTTGATTTTGCTTTTATTTCTGCTTTTTTTAAAATTGTTTTATTCAACCTACTTTCTTCACAGATTCCTTTAGTTCTGATGTCTTCCTTGCTTTGTGAATCTAATGTTTCCTTTTTCTTCCTTCCTGCTTTAAAGGTGTTTAAAGCTGTTAACGAAAAAAGGAAAGATAAAAGCTCCCAGGGGCACCTCAAATGTTGACTACACTTTATTTGCCTGTGCCTTTTTCACAAGTGTCTTCAATGTAAGCTAGTAATGAACCAAATTTGTGAAATTCAAATGAGAATTTCAGTCTGAATCCTGTGAAATTAATATATCTGCAGGCACCATGAGACTCTCAGTCTGAGTGCCGCATAGGTACTGAAGGTGTGCCTTGCCCTCACCTGTCAGCTAGTGTCCTTCTGCAGAGCTGGGGGGCAAGGAAAGGGGAGCTGGGCGTTCTGGAGACCCCCTTGGATGTACCCCCAGCCCCAGGACCGTCAAGGACCTGCTCCGAACAGATTGTAGGTAGGCAAAGAATAGCAGCCAGAATTCTCATGTCTCGTAGTTGGCTTAGCCAAGACCCAGGTCCCTCCGTCTAGCTCTGCTGACATCTGGGGCCAGCAATTGTTTGCTGGGGGCCGTCTATTCACTGTAGGATGCCCCTTCCCTCGCCTCCACCCACCAGGTACCATAGCGTCCTCACCCCCAGGAGAGACAACCAAAAATGTCTCCAGCCCCTGCCTGATGTTCCCAGGGGACAAAAGCACCCAGTGGAGGCAGATGTGCCTCACCCCTTAAACCTCCACCCACGGGCAGGCATTCACTCTCCATGTTTCTCTGGAACACGTTGTTTCTTGCACAGAAAATGCAGACTGCGCCCGGAGGCTGCGGACAGAGGGGCTCCGGACCTGACACAGGCTCTGTGAGCCCCAGGCCGCTGACCAGCCCTCTGCAGGGTCTGTGGACTTTGACCGTCTCAGAAACCCCGTGAAGCAGGAGCTGTTATCATCCGACTTTATAAATGAGGAAATAGGATCTCCAAGATTCCCCAGGACATGAGCACTGAGGGCTCTCTGGGCTTCGTGTTCAGCTGCCCCAACTCTGACAGAGGTCCCCGTCTTCTAGAAGGCAGACTTCAACGCTATGGTCCAGCCTTTGGCTAGGCCATCCTAGACATGACTGTGGAAGTCGTGTACATGATGGGTGTGTTAGTTCCCAGGTGGTAACGAAACCACACATATGTGTGTGAGTGAGTGTGAGAGCTGAAACCAGGGAAGAACACCCTTAGCATTTTACAGCAGGGTCAAGCCTTCATTAATCACCCAGAAAGCAAAAACCTTGCTGCAAATACAAACTGCCTACAATAAATAATTTAATTTCCTATCAGACCTTCCCCAAACTAGCATCATTCCATATTAAATGGCCCTGTTATCAGTATTTGAGAGTCCTGGCAGGCACTGCCTGTATACACTGTCAAAGGTATACGGGAACTTTCCTTGAAGGTCCAAGACCACAGACAAAGGGGAGTGAAGTGTTTTTGAATACTGGGTGGATTGTTTCAAACATTTAGGTACCATTGCTCAGGAGAGGTGAGATCTCAGTGGCTCGTATCCATACAGAGGCACCCTCCTGGAGCTTCATACTGAAGCCTGGTCCTTAGAGGAGGGAACTTTGGGAACCTTCCTGACCTAATCCACCATCACCACTCACTCCATTCAGGGCAGATTCACCTGAGACTCCAGATTCTGCGATGTCAGGCTTAACTCAGACAGAAAGTCTCCTGGACCCATGATTGATGGTCAGTGTCCTCACAGGAGGAGCCCAACAAAGGCAGAATTTCCACATGCCTGAAAAATGGGGTCACATTGCTGAGCTGCTCTCTCCTGGGGAGACTCTGAGAAAAGGCCAGCTGTCAGTGATTTAGAATTTCTTGCTACTCAGTCAGAGAACTAAACACCGACGTCCACGGGGCCTCATCCCAGTTTGCGGCCAGGCTGCTGGGAGGACTACCGTCCATCATCCCATGAATGGCTTTGGGCCGAAAGGATTTCACATCCGGTGCTTTCAGTGGCATTATGTTTCTCCTTCATTTTCAGGGAACCCAGTAAATAGCTTATACTTTGAACCAAATGGAAAGCCTTTATTCCTGACAATGGACTACCACCTGGGTAGCTTGCAGTGGTCCTCCTGCCCGCTGCCCTTTGGGATAGAGCGTCAGGTGGAAGGGAAGGGGGCAGAAAAGCTTCCCCATCTCCAGCGCCAGGCAGAGCTATCGAGGATCTGATGGCTGATTTCCTCCCCAGTCCAGACCCCACCCCACTGGAGCTCCTGACATCCACGTGGGGTTCAAATGCCATCACTCGTTAGATCACCAGCAGTTTTATTACCATCTCAGAAGGCTGGCATTTTCAAAGACCTTTCTTTTTTTTTTATTTTTATTAAAACTTTTTATTTTTTATTAGGGTATAGCCAACTTGGAGAAGTCAATGGCACCCCACTCCAGTACTCTTGCCTGGAAAATCCCATGGACGGAGGAGCCTGGTAGGCTGCAGGCCATGGGGTCGAGAAGAGTCACACCCGACTGAGCGACTTCACTTTCACTTTTCACTTTTATGCATTGGAGAAGGAAATGGCAACCCACTCCAGTGTTCTTGCCTGGAGAATCCCAGGGATGGGGTCGCACAGAGTCGGACACGACTGAAGTGACTTAGCAGCAGCAGCAGCAGCTTAGCCAACTAGGGCTTCCCTGGTGGCTCAGACGGTAAAGAATCCACCTGCAATACGGGAGACCTGGGTTCAATCCCTGGGTTGGAAAGAGCCCCTGGAAGAGGGCACAGCAACCCACTCCAGGTTTCTTGCCTAGAGACTCCCCATGGACAGAGGAGCCTTGCGGGCTACAGACCATGGGGTCATAAAGAGTCAGACACAACTGCATGACCAAGCACAGCACAGCACATAGCCGATTAACAAACAACGTGGAGAGTTTCAGGTGAGCAGTGAAGAGACTCAGCCATACATGTACATGTATCCATTCTCCCCCAAACTCCTCTCCCAGCCAGGCCGCCACATAACACCGAGCAGACTTCCCCATGCTGCACAGTAGGTCCTTGTTGGTTAGCCATTTTAAATACAGCAGAGTGTACATGCCAAAGATCCTTCCATCACAAGAGAAGCCCAAAAAATGACAGAAGGGCAGAATTCAGACTCTGGTCTCTGCATTTGTGGAGAGCTGCAGGCTTCTGCCTAGCCCATCTCCCCGCAGTGGCCACCACATATCCCAAACCACGCACATAACCTCTGCCAACTCCACGTTTAAAATATTAATTGATGACATTCCCACTGATGTTCTGTGCTCTTGACCTGGGCCTCGGTCATCCCACCTGTAGCCATATTGTCCCGTGCCATTGCTCCCAGGAAGGATGTTATACCAAAGATCAAAGGAAAGTATTCCACTCTGGATAAGCAAGTCTTCAGGGGGTATCCCAGGTGGCTCAGAGATAAAGAATCTGCCTGCAACGCAGGAGAAGCAAGAGATATGGGTTTGATCTCTGGGTCGGGAAGATCCCCTGGAGGAAGAAATGGCAACCCACTCCAGTATTCTTGCCTGGAGAATCCCATGGACAGAGGAGCCTGGTGAACTAGTTCATGGGGTCACAAAGAGTCTGACACGACTGAGCAACTGAACAGGCACACACACAAGCAGGGCAGAGAAGAGGATTTCTGGAAGGAGCAGAGAGGGCTTAGTCACTGGCGCATCCTGCACCCAAGAGATGCACAGGGGTCTGCGACACTGTGTGCTGAGCTCTACAGGGAGATGAAATCTACACGATGTGTCTAGATTCAATTCTTCCTCCTCCCTCCGCACGTCCAGCAGGAGGAAGTGGCGGGTGATTTTCACAGGCTTCAAGAGGTTGGAATGCAGAAAAGCACATGTGGCAGCCTACCCAGTACCCAAGTATGCTGTGGTCCAGCGTGGTGTGGAGCGGCAGAGAGAGACCCTTGAACAGAACTGTCAGAGGAGCCCTGCCTGAGAACCAGAGGACGTCTCAGCAGACGTCAGTGGGGATGGGGGCGGGGCGCCTCTGAATGGCAGAGATGGGGCCTCAACACTGAATTATTTTTGTTTGCCTATTACAGAGCTGTCTTTCCACTAGTCATATATGGATGTGACAGCTGGACCACAAAGAAGGCTGAATGCTGAAGAATTGATGCTTTTGAACTGTGGTGTTGAAGACTCCTGAGAGTCCCTTGGACAGCAAGGAAATCAAACCAGTCAATCCTAAAGGAAATCAGTCCTGACTACTCACTGGAAGGACTGATGCAGAAGCTGAAGCAATACTTTGGCCACCTGATTCGAAGAGCCAACTCATTAGAAAAGACTCTGATGCCTGGGAAAGACTGATGGCAGGAGAAGAGGACGACAGAGGATGAGATGGTTGGATGCCATCACTGACTCAATGGACATGAGTTTGAGCAAGCTCTGGGAGATAGTGAAGGACAGTGAAGCCTGGCGTGCTACAGTCCATGGGGTTGCAAGAGTTGGACATGACTGAACGACAAATTACAGAGCTGAACTTGGGGGTGAAATCCATACCCTGCTTTGCACTGACTATATGGTAAGTATGTTTCTGCCCGAATTTAGGCCACTAGAAAGCACAGAGCAAACTTGCAATCCTTGTCTATCATCAAGAACATGTATCTGGGTCATAATCTCCTCTGATTTCACTTCGCCATCCTCCCGTCCGTTCTCCCTGACCTTGGTGTCTTCACCTGTGGTTACGTCATTATCCACCTGCTCTATTACCATCTGACCTGAATCCTATTTGAAACAAGGCAAGGGATTCCCTGGTGGCGGCTCAGCGGTAAAGAATCCGCCTGACAATGCAAGAGACCCAGGTTTGATCCCTGGGTCGGGAAGATTCCCCTGGAGAAGGAAATGGCAAACCCTTCCAATATTCTCGCCTAGAGAACCCGATGGACAGAGGAGCCTGGCGGGCTAGTCTGTGGGGTTGTAGAGAGGCGGATACGACTTAGGGACTAAACCACAGCAAGGGACACGTGGACCTGAGAACATACATGTGTATCAAGTAGGTGTTTAAAATAACATGTAAGCTGGGTTTCACAACTCTCAGCCCTAAGCCCTCTGAGAAGGGGGAGCCCTCCTGCAGTAGGTTGGAAGCAGGGCCTGGGGGGCTGTCTGCTATGGAAAGCGACATGCCCAGGGTATTTTGCTATAGTGGTGGCAGCCCCCAGGTTCCCAGGTGAGCCTGGAGTCCTGGTCCCGGTCCACCTCTGTGTCGGCAAAAGCTCTCTCTGTTCATCAGTCCCATCAGAAGGGGAGGTGGGGGGGCCGCATCGGGGAGCCAGGCCCTCCTCTGGATTCCTGCCCAGACACGCCCACCAAGCCCCCGCGCCGCTCCTGTGGCCCGTGTAGATGGTCGGGGCTTCCTGAGAGAGCTCTTTCTGACTACTGGTAAGGTGGGTTTACTTGGTGATTGTACTTATTGCATGGTCTGGAGAAGAGGGTCATGGATGGATTATCTTTTAAATGAAGAGTCTGTCTTGACCAGAGAAAAAGAAAGGACTTAAACCACAGAGCCTCAGCAGGGAAGGTTCAAGGCCTGGTGGATACGAGGCTGAGTTCCAGGCCCTAAACCGTTTTGGGCAGACAGCAAACCGGGACTTTTCTTTGCCAATTTTGCATTGACAGGTGCACCTACCAACCAGCTCCCCTCCCTTAAACATAGGCAGAAATATTTTAAAACATTAAACCACAACACTCGCACTCAGATGTTTCTCCTTTCATATAATTTCATCCAAGTTAACCTCCTGGGCTTGGCTTTTCTGGCTGTGCTCCTTCCTTTAAAAATATTTACTAGGTTGATCACCTATGTTGTAAATATTTGTATATTATCATCAAACATGCTGCCTGAATGCCAAACATGCTTTGAAAATTGAGATCCAAACACCTTTTTAGGAAAAAGAAATCTTTATTTAAAAAAAAAATAACTTACAAATGGAAAGAACTCTCTGGAATACAAGGGTTTGTTTCGTGTGCCACGTTACAGCCTGGAAGAGTGTCACTGCATTTATTTTTAACGTCACTTTGCAATAATATTAATGTCACAAACCGCGTTATAGAGCAGTTTTCGTTCCGTATCCCAGACCGGCCCAAAGCACCACACAGATATAAAACTATCGTAAATAAAACATTTCAGCCAAGACTGGCATATATATTTATATATATATTTATATATATTTATATAGAGAGAGGCTTTCAAAACAGCTAACAATTAATGTCATCCTTAGTCAAAACGGAAGTCAAAGTAACCTCAGAACTACGACACTGAGTAGTACATGTCAGCATGGATACCTCCCACACGATATTTAAAACATAAACTTTCAAATACATCGAGAGGGTACATCAAGAGTGAGAAAAATAGAGTCTTAAGATTTAAATACAAAGCCCCATTATAAAACCTTCAGGCAGCACAGAAAAGTCCTATGTTACAGAAGTGCAGCAAGCCTGTCCCGAAGCTGGTGTGACTAGCGGCGGGGGCTTGTCACAGGGGCCCCTCGAGGGTCACGCCGGCTGGAGAACGAGAAAGAAGCCACAGGGACGCAGGCTGCCCCTCTCCACGCCACCGAGGGTCACCACGCCCGAAGCCACTCGGCTTTCCTCCGGAAAACCACGCAGCCCGGCGGTCCCCCCCGCCGGAGCCCAGCGCACAGGTCCAGAGGCCGCGCGGGGCGCCCTCACTTGGCGTTCTGCTCCAAAGCGGAGTACTCGGTCTCCGACACGCGGGAGGCGTCGATGAGCTTGGTGAGGCCCGTTTTGGCCGAGTACTTGAAGATGAAGGCCTTCATCAGCTCGTACCGGTAGTTGCGGTTGATGAAGCTGTAGAGCACGGGGTTGACGCAGCAATGCACCAGGGACAGGCACTGCGTGACGTGCAGCGCCGTGAAGAGGAAGGCCTCCAGCTGGCAGGTGAAGGGGACGTAGTGCAGGATGGAGAAGATGTCCAGCAGCACCACCAGGTGGTAGGGCAGCCAGCACACCAGGAAGACCACCACGTAGGAGAAGATGATCTTCCGGCTGCTCTGCTTCTCCTGGTCGCTGGAGGAGGCGATGGCTCGGGCCAGCAGGAAGTAGAAGACAGCGATGATGGAGAAAGGAATGGCGAAGCCCAGGACCACGGAGACCAGCTCCATGCTGATGAGCCACTCCTTGACGCTGTGCTCGGGGTAGAAGGCCCGGCAGTAGGTCTCGTTGTTGGAGGCGGACGTCACGGTCTTCAGGTAGTAGGTGTCGGGCAGGGACACGCCAAAGGCCAGCAGCCACACCAGGACGCACACGGCGCGGCGCACCAGCCTCTTCTTGCGGCCGGAGGTGCTGGCGAAGTAGGCGACGGACAGGTAGCGGTCCACGCTCATGCAGGTGAGGAAGAAGATGCTGCCGAAGAGGTTGATGGAGAAGATGAGATGGGTGACCTTGCACGTGAGCTCGCCCATGGGCCACTGGTTATGCTGCACGAGGCTGACCACCCAGACGGGGATGGTGACCACCACCCACAGGTCGGCGATGGCCAGGTTCAGGATGTAGCAGTGTGTGTCGTAGCCCGTGGTCTTGGCCTGGATGTTCACCCAGACCACCACGGAGTTGGCGATCATGCCGATCACGAAGATGAAGATGTAGACGAAGGACAGCGTGTACAGCAGGACGCTCTTGTTGGGTATGTGGCCGCACTGCAGGGTGTCCACCGCGATGCAGTCGCTGCCGTTGCAGGGCCAGCTGATGTCGGAGAAGTTCCCCGGCTCCGAGTAGTCCAGGAGATGCAGGTCCATGGTGTCGAGAGCAGCGGTCCAACGGTCTGCGCACAAAAGCAAATACAGTTTTAAAAGATGCAAGAGGAGAATGGATCCCTTAGCAAACGCTCCAGGCCTGTAAGGCACTTTCCCAGCACTCCTGTCTGCTCAGCGGTTTCACGTTAGCTCCCAAGTAGCTTTGCAAAGAAAGGAGAAAAGAAAACTGACCGCAACAGAATCTGAAAAAAAAAAAAACACACCCGGGTTCTAAAACTATGTGAACCTGAATCCATCTCCCTCAAAGAGTGAAAGTGTTCGCTTCCTCTGTCTTTGCAGAACTGTGTTCTCAAGAGGTCACCAGCCTGGACTGTGCCCCGGATGTGAAACTGACACATTCTGGGGGCCAGAGGGACGTCGAGCAGCTGAGCCTCGGCCCGGAGGTGCCTGTGGCCAGCTCGTTTTCCCCTGCGGGTGGCAGAGGCATTTCACCCACGTACCCAAGAGCAGAGGGTGGATCTGTTCCCTGCACTGGTGAGTGACAAGCGTCCTGCTCGGCCATGTCGAGCCGCCTGCGGTTTACAGACCCCTAGAGGTGTGGACGGTGTATGGACCGCCCTGCAGGTTCACTGTGCCCCCATCCACAGCCTCCGACTTTGCCAAGTGGTTCGCAACTCAGAGCCACCAACCGGCCATCTCCGAATGTGGGCCATTGCTGGTTTTCCATCTTTTATTTGTCCAGCTGCTTTGAGAGCAACTTGTACCAAGACCCAAAGCTGGTGGGCCTCGGAAGGGCTGGCTTTTCCCAAAGGTCTTCCCTGTTGACCTGGCATGAGGTTAACACTCTTGACTGGTATCGTCTTAACCCCCAGGAGAATCCAGGCCTGAGGCATTACCATGCCTTGGCAAGACGGCCCGCGAACACCAGCTCCGGGAGCTGCCCAGGGCCATCTTCTCCTGCCGGCCTGCCCACCTGAAGGCTCCGAAATGCCCCCACCACCACCCTGGGTGGACAGCCTCGCTGCGTCCCCAAAGGGAGGGGCTGCAAAATGAAACCATCGGCCCAAGGGTGCCCTGATGGGCATCACCATCTAGAGCAGGGAGTCTGTCTGTTCCTCCTTCTCCCCTGTCACAGGTAAGGAGTGAGTGCAAGCCAAGCTTATTTGCCAAGTTCATCTAAAGTGGACTCCAGGCCACACATGAGAGGTCCCAGAGGATGGGGAAGGATGGTCCCCGAGTCAGGGCCCAGCGGCCGGGCTAACGGTGCACAGAGACCCAGCTAGGAGAGCAGCCCTCTGCTGATCCGACCGTCCTGGGCTGGGATTCGGGCTCCTCCCTCATTAGTGTCTCTTTCGAGTCTAGTTAACCAGTCATCCGCCGCTGCTTTCTCAGGGCACCAGCCCCTGTCTCCCAGAACCACCTCAGAACTCAAGGGCTGAAGACAGAATCTAACAGACAGAAGCTCAAAGCTGCATCCTCCCCCACTCCTGACCTATCAAAAAGCACAGACTCGCTTACCTCTTGCCCTACATTCAAAAGTGACCAAGTGGCTAAGTGGCCAATGCCCTGCCCTGGTGGGGAGAGGCAGGAGCCGCCCGCAGACAGCGAATTATGCCTTTACCTCCAGGGGAAACGAGCAGACACCCCAGAAGCGAGGCCAGCCGCCTGCTGCCGCCCAGGGCACCTCAGCCTCCAGACTCACAGCTGAGCACCTGCCCTAGGACCACAGGTATGGAGCCGGCCCTCAGCTGCTGTCTCTTCGCCTCTGTGAGCGGCAAGCGGCTGCTGGTTCCCTTCCAGGTGACCTGACCGGGCCTCCGCATCCCCTGCTGCTGCTGGACGCAGCTGGACCTCCGAGGAGGAGGTGGTGGAGCCATGGGGCCCAAGACCAGGAAACCTGGTGGTCCTCAGAGCCTCCCCCCATCACCAGGAGGTTGCTCGGGCCCTGGGACCACCGACTTGTTGCAAAACCCGACCAGAGGGCACGCATGGAAAATCAGCAAGGTCAAGTTGAAGTGAAGTGAAGTGAAGTTCGCTCAGTCGTGTCCGACTCTTTGTGACCCCATGGACTGCACAGTCCAGGGGATTCTCCAGGCCAGAATACTGGAGTGGGTAGCCTTTCCCTTCTCCAGGGGATCTTCCCAGCCCAGGGATCGAACCCAGGTCTCCCGCACTGCAGGCAGATTCTTTGCCAGCTGAGCCACAAGGGAAGCCCAAGGTCAAGTCAGGACAAATAAACTCATCCGCCTAAGAGACTGTGGGATGGCCTGTCCGAAGACGCAGCTGGAGGACCCCGAGAGGACATAGACACACAGCGCATGCCTCTGAGAAACCAGGCCTGGACTGGCCTCGGGGTGGGCGGCCACCTCCAGACCCTGCCTTCAAGGTCCTCCTGACCCTCACGCCACCCTGGGCTGCTAAGCAGCCAGGAACTGATGGTGCCCGCTGCACCCCCGACTTCAGGAGAGAGGGAGGGAAGGACTGGGGCTTTGCTCTCCTGCATGGCTCTATGGTGTGACCCCCTTTTTTTTCCCCATCTCCTTAAAATGAAACACATCCACAGCTGAGCGTCATTTCCGATTTGGCCCAGCCACCTCATTCTTTCTGGAGCTGTTAGTAATTGCGCCCGGCTCTTTCAGGAGAAGCATACAAGACACCTTCCAACCTGGCGGGGCCGGTGGGGGTGGGTTCCAACCTTCCGGTGTCATATTTTCTTGTCTTTTCACACTGTTCATGGGGTTCTCACAGCAAGAACAGTGGAGTGGTCTGCCCTTCCCTTCTCCAGTGGACCACGTTTTGTCAGAACTCTCCACTGTGATCTGTCCATCTCAGGTGACAGACTCGCGGCTCAGAGCTCCACTGAGTAACACAAGCCCCTAGGCCACGACCAGGCTGTGATCCATGAAACACATTTGCAGCATGGCATGGGGCTTCCCTAAGGCCTTGTGGTAAAGGTGGTTGCTAGTGGTAAGGAACACTTCTGCCAATGCAGTAGACAGAAGGGACATGCGTTTGATCCCTGGGTCAGGAAGATCCCCTGGAGGAGGAAATGGCAACCCACTCCAGTATTCTTGCCTGGAGGATCTCATGGACAGAACAGCCTGGTAGGCTGCAGTCTGTGGGGTTGCAGAGTTGGCACGACTGAGCGACAAACACTTTCACTTTAGCTTATAAAGCACTTTCAGCCCATGACCTCATCTGACCCGGGTCCCTGCAGAACTCAGCCGGAGGACATGCTGCTGCCCCACAGAGGCGAGCAGAGCGGGGCTGGGACCTGGCCGGGGGTCCTTTCCTCTGCCCGCCCTGGCACAGACCTATCAGGCCTCCACAGACGCAGCCAGAATCCTAGGGTCTGGGCCATGCACAGGGGCTCGAGGAAAAGGAAGCCTGACCGAGGCGCTATGCCCCCACCTCCGTCTTTACCCCAAGGAGTCATCCCGCCCACTGGACACGCCGTGCCCTGCAGCACCCAGGCAGAGGGGCACGGCTCAGTGTGGACAGAGGGGCCACGGGCACAGGAGGCCTACAGGAAACACCAGGAATCTGTGTCCCTCAAGGAACGTCTCCTGCAGAGCAGACCATCCACACTCACACCTCTGGGGCTGGGCCGGCCCTCTGTGTCCCCTGGGCCGTGGCCAAGGTGGGGAAGGGCTCAGGGACCCCATCGGCTCCTTTGGTTTCTGGCCTCTGGACAATGAAAACCCAACTTAATGATCACTCATCCTCTGGGCCCGGAAGGTGACTTAAGAGTTGGTCCCCCGCCCCCCTGCAGTCGTCCTCTCTGTGTCCTCTTGGGCAGTGTGGGGAACCTTCCAGGAGGGGCTGGGGGGACAGCAGAGGCTGGGGGGGGGGGCACCATGCTGGAGCCTGAAAGCCAGCTGGCTCACCGATCACCTACCACCAACCACTGACCAGCGACCAGCCGCCAGCCCAGTAGAGGAGACAGAGGCCCATGCCGTGCCCCCCGGCCTTCTTCCAGGGAGCCCACCGGCCCCTGCCCTCCCAGGGCAGAGGCTGCAGGGGTCCAGAGAAGGAAGGGAGGCCGCCAGAGGGGAGGTGTGAACACAAGCAGTGCAGCAATCCAGCCCCCCGCAGATTCAAACGGGAAGCCAAAGAGGGGCAAATGCCCACAGGAGAGCGCAGCCTGCATCATCTGTCATTTTTCACCTGGTCTGTTTTGGAAACAAACAAGGGCTCTTTTCAGAAAAAGAAGATAGTGTCATATAAAGACACCTGCCAGGTCACATCAAATGCAATCAGTGGGCCTCTGAGCACGTGTCCTGGAGGCCCAGGGCTAACTGTGGGTGGTCCCCATGCCTAAGACAACAATCTTCCTAAGTCACTGTCTTAGATTTTAACAGGTGATGCTCTCAAGATGCTGACCTGAACAAAGATGTGATATAGCAACTACAAAATGTCTACTCAGGCCCCTGGCTCCCCAAGGTCTGGCCAAACCCGAGGGAGGAGGGGTGAGGGAGGCGTCCCATCAACTCCCTGAGGCCACTCAGACCCCCAGAGACCCTTCACCAGAGTCTCCACTTGCCCCCAGGAAAAGCAAGGGGTCATCCCATGCAACTGGAGGGCTCACTGCCTATGCCAACTGGGAAGGATGGGCCGTGATCCTCGTATACATGGTGATGCCTCCAGGCCATGTGGCTGGTCTGCGATGGCGGGAAGGGCAGTGGTGAGGCTGAGGATCCCAGGGCCTGGAGCCGACTCCCACGTCCACATGGACCAGACCCTGTCTGATGCGATAAGCCAGCAGTTCCGTTCCCGTCAGCTTGGTTCAGAGCTCAGGAGGGACAATCACACCTGCCCACTGCCTGTGTCCCCAAGAGTCAGAGCCCCAACCAGGGTGGGCAGGAGAATGAGCGACGACTTCTGACACAGGTTAATAACATCTGCATAAAGATTCCTCATGGAAGGAAAGCAACAGGGCTTGGGATAAAAGATTCTTCCAGTTCTTTGATCTCACAAGTTCACACATTCTCTTCTCAAAATAAATATTCCCAAGAAAATCTATGCAAGGATGTTTATTGAAGCACTATTTATACACCAGCAAAAAATTGGAGACAACATAAATGTCGACCCATAAGGGACTGCAAACTACTGTCTGGAATATAATACAACTGTACAAATAAAGAGGGAATGCTTTTATAAACATGAAAAGTTACACATATATACATGTAAAAAAAAAACCAAGAATTATGTGTATTTTTATAGGTACATATATGTGCATAAGGGGCTTCCCAGGTGGCACTAGTGGTAAAGAACCTGCCTGCCAAGAGATGCGGGTTCAGTCCCTAAGTCAGGAAGATCCCCTGGAGGAGGGCACGGTAACCCACTCCAGTATTCTTGCCTGGAGAATCCCATGGACACAGGAGCCTGGCGGGCTACGGTCCATGGGGTCACAAAGAGTCGGACACAACTGAAGTGACTGGGCACACACCCATGTGTGCGTAAAAGCATGGGAAAAGATCTGCAATGAGTATAAAGCTGGGCTGGAAGTGCAGGATGAGAAGACAAAGCAGGGATTGTAGCGTTTGCTCTACACACTTTTGTGTGATCTGAAACTTGGCATCAGGAGTTATGGAAATTTTACTAGAGGGAAGAATGTCCCACACAACAATGACGGTCCGTGGTCCATTTTTTCTAGACCAGAGGGACCCCGCTGAGAACAAAACAGTAATCAGCGTCCCTTTTTTTCGCTCCTTTTTCCCCAGTGGGTACTGGTTTCTCTCACCAAGCTCCCACTATAGGGATCACTTCCTGTAGATTCTAGGTCCAACATCTGCACCCAGAAAGCACCACACTTCCACCAAGACAGTAAGTAGATTCGGACTACAGGATGGAGGACCAGCGTCTGTCCACCCGCCGCCCTCCCCTATCCCCAACACTGGCATCTGTAAAGAGACTCATCTACCACTCACATCCCCATTTGCTGGAAGGGAGCTGTCCCCTCATCTCTTGGGCTTATTATTCATCAATCAAGGTTCCTCAGCGACCACAGCGCAGCTTCAAGCGGCCTGACACATTCAGCTGCCCCCAGTGGTCTCCCTGAACTCACCCTGCAAGCTGAGGGCAAAGCCAGAAAGAGACATCTCCAAGTTCAGGGTCTCCGTGGGCTGGTGGTTTGGCTTGCAAGGAACATGTCCTTCCAGTGGGCCACAGTCACTCCCTGCAGGACACAGACTGCCCCACATCCAGGTACCCAGCCGGAGTTCCCCAACACTGCCTTCAGCATGTTTGCAATTTCCAGTCACAGACTTGGAACACTCTTCCCGACCAGCCGGATAGGCCCTCCTCTCCCCAGTAAATCCCATCCCCATTTATGCCCTCTATTACTCCCACCTTCTCCCAGCCAGGCCGTATACCTCCACCCACTGTCACTGAGCTGATCCCCTGCCTCCCCTTCTTCCCCCTCAAGCGCCCACCCCCACGATGCCTTACTGCCCATGTACAGGGCAGCCAGCAATGGCACCTGGACAAAGCAGGTGTCCAGTGAATTCATAATCAACGAATCAACAGTGAATCAAGCTCCTGAGCCCAGAAATTTGCAATTATCAATGGAAATGGGAGCCCCGAGGAGACTATTCCAGAACCCTCACTTAAGTCTCAACCGTTTCTATGCCCCCCAATGTTTGTGGAGCCCCTTCTATTAAAGGCATTGCTCTGGGGCGATAACAGACTAGAATCATCACTCCCCACCCACCCCCGGGAACCCGCCAGCAGGTTGGGAAGGCAGGAAGGCAGTGTGGACGCCGCTGGAGCGTGGAGACGGACTTCCGCTCCAGTGACCGATGGGGACCCCCCAGGAGAAAGAGGGTGCTGGGATGGCCAGTGACGTGCTATGGGAGGGTCACCGGACCTGGCTGAGCCTGTCCATGCGGGAGCCACCACGGTCTTGAGCAAGGGTCTGGTTTTGGGGCAGAAAAGGCTTTTGAGGGAGGAGGCAGTACGAACCACACTGAAGGCCTGCAGTGGAAGCCAGGTGCTTGTCAGGCCAGGGTGCAGTGCAGAGAAGGTAACGTGGGCCGGGCCCCCAGGGCACCGACTCGGACGCCGAGGGGACCCTGGGCTCTCCAGGACCTGTGCCCGCAGGTGACCTTCACTGGCTTTTCTGCAACTGGGACTCAACTCATGTCCTCCCAGGGCGGAATTTCACGGAGCAGCTCAGTGTTGTCCCAACATGATCGCTCACCGTGGCTAACCTCGCCACTGGGCACCTGGAAACTGAGGCCAGACAGGCAGGGGGACCAGAAACTCAGGGGTGTGGCTGAAATCAGCTCTGTTCACCCTCCCCACCCCCCAAGGGACTCTCCAGGGGGATGCAGACCCCAGTCTCCTGCAGAAGCCCCGCCCTTTCTATCCAGGAGTGCAATTTACATACAGAAGACCTGCACCATTCCTTTCTCTTTTTTTAACTGATTAATTTATCTTAATTGGAGGCTAATTACAATATTGTGGTGTTTTTGCCATACATCTCCATGGATCAGCCACGGGTGTACATGTGTCCCCATCCTGAACCCCCCACCCACCTCCCTCCCCATCCCATCCCTCTGGATTGTCCCAGAGCACCGGTTCTAAAAGTCCTTAGGAAACTGCACAGCTCTGGGGTTGCTTCATTTCTTAACAGTCCTGCATTAAATCTACGGGGATGTCCGGGAAACTTTCGGCCCAGGCTTGCGGGGCCACCTGCTAGGGCTGAGAGCAGAATGGGGGTGGGGGGCAGTCTGTCTCCCCCCCCCGCCGCCCCCATGTCAAACAAACAGAACAATGCCATCCTGACTGCTGTTATTCTCCACAGGGAAAGAATGCTCTGAGTCATTTGAGAATTCAAAAAAGTAATGAGAGAAAAATCCAAACCCTAATCCAGATAGAGGCCATCTATTTCCAGAGTCCTCAGACACACTTCGCATTGACACACGGGGAGAATTTGGGGAAACAGAGCGAGCCCCACATCCAGAAACCTGACCTGTTCTATTGTGCTCAGCGGCCCGACTGGGAAGCGCGGCACGGGACCCAGGAGGGCAGACCCAGAGGTTCCCACGGCACAGAGGCTGCGTCTCGGTTGGCGGGTGTAACCAGAGCCCTAATTCCCACCCAGCTTAGAAGCGGGACGAGCGGCGGGGGGTCAGCCAGCCTAGAGCAGCCCCAAACCCTGGGCTATACACCGTGGGGTTCCCATCTTAGGCTTAAAACTAGGAGAAGATGTGACAGAGGTTTCCAGGACCGTAAGAGAACTGGGAGGTGTTAGCCATCGGGCTGGCAGGCCCCAGGCAGCCCCCTGCCCTGCCCCCTTTACCTGTCCCCTGCCCGAGGGCACCACCCGAGGGGGTCTCAGCCCCTCCACCTCGGAACAAAAAAGCAGAGTCAGCTTCCAAACCTACTTAGGGCTCGGCAGAATTTTCACCATGAAAATACGCCACTCTCTCATCACTTGAAGAACCAAGCAACGACGTTTGTTTTTTTCCAGTTCTAAGTTGAGTCAATTCTTGTGTAACCAAAGGATCAAAGATTCCAGCAGCAAACCATGAAGTATTCAAAAATCAGAGAACTGCCCCCCTTTTCTCATTCTTTCCTTTTTTTCTGCTTGCTTTCACTTTAATAAAACATATGTCTCCCAGAGCTGTAATTTCCTGGACTTTAAAAACACTTGACATGACACACAAATTTCCACCTACACTCAGGCGATTTGTCTGGAAGCCCTTCTAAAACTATTTCTGTCCCTGAATAAAAACCAAGTTCCGTGGTTGCCTGGATGAAACATACAAATACTTTCTAGCCCGGAATTCCACTCGTGTTCTGCAGAATCACTGAGAACCATCTCAAGTCCTTACACCTTTAAGGTTTTTTCTTCTCCTGCTTACCCTTAGGCTTCATAGAACAACTCTCTTTCGGTCTCAGGTTTGAGTAACCAATTTCCCTGGTGTCTCCTGGAAAACAGGAGCCTCTCTCTCTGCCTGGAGTGATCAGACAAAAAGCCACTGTTCCCGATTAAGTAGGTTTTTTTTGTTTTGGTTTTTTTTTTTTTTTTCCATCCAGAAAGACTATACTTTGCCTGTTCTGGACCTGATTAGAAACCATAATACCTTCTCCAGTCTCTCAAGACTGGCTGTTAATATGGGATAACCTCGGAAGTCCTGACTCAGTTAAGCATCTGCATGCTGCCTGCACTGTACTTTCCAGAACTTTTAAAAATTGACAACTGCAATGCACACCTCTTTAAAACATCAGATGAGCAGCCAAACACAGCTGCAAGTCTCAACTTTCTTTCGCTTTTCCACCCGAATCCCGTGCAGCCCTCCTACCCCACCCCCACCCCCAGGAGCTTGGGGCATGGGGCTCCACAGTTGGTGCACACTGGAGTGTTTAAGGCAGAGACTGGGGAAAAAAGAGCAAATTGTTTCCAAGCTAGAGCTCCCCATGTGCAACTCTGCTTTAGAAAAAGGCTCTGCATCTGGGGAAGCTCAAGGGCTGATGAAAGAAGGGCAAGCAGTTTATCCATTTAAAATCTATGGAAAGTGAAGCGCAGTCACCAGCCGCCTCCACTTGCCTTTCTAGGAGAGCCTATTTGATCTCCGCATTTCCCTGGAATAAATAAAGCGACACAAAGGCAGCATCTGCCCGTTTAAAGAGAAAAGAAAAAGTTACTACATTGAGACTCTGCAGAATGAATGTTTCAGGGGATGTCAGGGCATCAAATACCTTCAAAGGGCTGTAAACCATTTCGGGGAGGGGGGGGCTCTTCTACGTCTGGAAAACGTAATGACCCTGGTGTGAGCAAATGAATTGAAAGAAAGAAAGACAGAGAGAGAAAGAAAAAGGGAGACAGGCAGTCTGACTTTTACAACTTCTCATTCTCCCTGGAACTTACAAGTCTTGGCTAACCACCCAAGCCTGACCTCACTGCAGAGTTCTGAGTCACTTCTCAGATCTTTATGCAGGCGAACAAAATCGAACAAAATTCATGTTTTTTACTTCAAGAGTACACTTACAGTGCAAAATCCTAGACTTGTGTGTGTGCCTTTTTTTTCCCCCAACTGAAGGCAGATTTAACACCTTCTGAGCGAACAGCAAATAGTCAGATTAAGAAGGATGCAGTGGAGAGACAAGACTGCCGTGCTGTATTTAACATTCACTCTTATAGCTTCCGGATTTACAGGCGCTGGTAATCCTCCAGAGCAGTGAATTCAAACCCATTCTGGACCCACAAAGACTCTCAGGCCAGTTTTCTTCTCCGCTGGAGGATGCCTCTTCATAAAGGGCACATCTTTCTAGATTACACGTTTAGGACCAGTTCTGTTTCCCCAGTGGAGAGAACAGAGGAGGAAACGGGTATGCAGCGGCGCCAAGCTGACCCCGATGCCAACTTTGAGCAAGGGGGATGGACAGTCTGCTTGCAAATGAACCCCAGATTCCTCAGTCCAATAGATACACAGAGAGAGCGCCTTCCACTTCAGAAAACAGCCCCTGTTGACTTTCTGCAGCCCACGGGAAGCCCCGAGTTAGCAGCCGCACTTCTCAAGGCAGCACGCCGCCTGCGCTTTCGGAAACCAGACCTGCGGACTCGCCAGCACCCATCAGAGCTTATTCCAAAGAAGAGCTCTGGAAAAAGACTGCTGCGCTTAAGAGCAGACCCCTGCCCGCCGTCCGCACGCCCTGCTGACCCAGCAGCGTTTCCTTACCTGGCGGCTGGGCTTCTCCGGCTCCGGGCTCGCCTTCTGGGTTCAGGCGCTCCGTGCCTTAGGGCTGAGCAGTTTGCACAAGTGTGAGCTTTCTGGGGCTGCAGACTCGCGTTATATACACTGCGGGCGGGCGGCCTCTAGATGGCAGCTTTGTAACCGGCAACTGCTGCTTCCCTCCCCGGGCCCCCTCCCCCTCCATTCCCCCGCCCCGGCCACCCTCCCTCCGCGCGCGCGCGCGCGCGCACACACACGCACACACACACACACATGCTTGCATGCACGCACACACTTGCACGCGCGCGCGTCCTCACCCCTCTTGTAAACCCCGATCTGTGGTTTCCGGCCAGGCTCTCGCACACAAGCAGACTCTGGGGAAATCCCAGCCTGCCTTCATTTGCAGAGTCTAATGGAGCTACAAGGTCCAGACCCTAGGTGGAGGGGGGGAGATGCGTCAGCAGAAGAAACACCGGCAAAGAAACCTCAGCGCTTTGCCAAATCATCAAATATTTATCTGGGTCTCAGGGATATCTTTAATAATCCCATTAACAACAAGAATTCCTTTGAACGCCTCTTAGCTCTAGGGAAGACTTTGTTCCCAAGACAAATTGCTCTGAACTTCTGAACTTCGGTGTTGATTTATTAAGCCTGGGTTGTCTTTGTTAATTCCTCCAAAACAGAAGCAACAGTTTTGGAAGGGGAGCAATGAATCTGTACCACATCATACTACCCCCAAAGGAGGGGAAGGAACATTTGTAACAGATTTTATTTAGATTCTTTTATTTGTAAATCTTGAAAGTCTAGTGAAAATAATGTTCTGAACCACCTACCTAGTGCCAGACACAGATTAGAGGTATCAGACGTGTCTTTTGATAATGTCCTCTTCGGAGGTTAATTTAGCAAATATTTATTTTTATTATTGACATATACATTCTTATCTAGAAGTGGGTGGCTGAAGTTCTGTCTTTGGCGGAATTGAACCTAAACATGTGCTTCACATAATAATCCCCTCTACTGCCCTATTTAGAGAAATCAAGGGTAAGACAGGGACCTGAACTTTCACTTTCAAAACCATGCTTGCTGAGCTTTTCCCCCAGGGTAACGTGCTGGTCCGCGGCTTCTGTTTTGCTTTCTGCCTCCTGGTGTTAGCTCCGTGGCTCAAGTCACTGTATGCAGGCACCCAGTCCTCCCCCCCTCTCCCCAGCCCAAACTTTCTGAGGTTCTTTTTATACTTCTACTAAAAATACCAGCAGACGGCCAAATGCCGAGTCTGGAGAATTGGGAGGTCAAACTCTTAGGCAGCCAGAAGGCCTCCGTGTTGCAGAAAGCCCTCAACAAAAGAAATATTTTGTTTAGATGAAACTTCACCAGCACAGTGGAAATCACTCCAAAATATGAGCTAAGAGCACACCTGCTCCGGGAGGCTCTCAGAGGGGGTCTGCCCACCCTGTCCCTGCTCATCGGGTCACTGTCCTTAACAAGTGGTACGGACCTTCTTCCTGCCCAGTCTCCTGGGCACCCGAAGCCCCATCTCTGAGCTCCCAGAGTGAAAATGACTGTGGAGTAAAGCCGCGGGCCGCCAGGCTGTACACACGCAGGATTTGGGGGGAGTCCACAAGTACACCCTCAGGACTTTCTCTGTCCTGTTTTCTCCCGGCCCGTGACCCTGTGTCTGAGTCTGACAAATGCCCACAGCGGCGGCCCCGGCAGAGCTGCCCTCCTCCGGACAGCGATGCACAGGCTGACCTTCTATGTCTATGAACTTGATCTGTCCCTCAGCGAACGCCATTCTCCTTTGGCAGGTTTGGGGGCCAGACCGAAAGGCAGGATGGGCTTGAATCTGCTCTCAATTAAGTGTGCTGTGTGGAAAAGAAAGCAAGCCTCTTCGCAGATAAACCAGTGAGACAGGATGCAGTTGCTAAAGCGGAGGAAGGAAAATTCAAAGTAGATGTTAAAAGAAAAAAAGAAGACCCGCTTCAGGTCAGATGCTGTGGGGCCCGCACTCCCCGAGAGGACTGGGCTGGGGTGCCTGGCTCAGCGTTCAGAGGAAGGAGAGGGGCGCAGGGATCCTGGTACCAGTTCGGGTGCAAAGCTGCATGCGCCCGCCCACCACCCTCCCGGGTCGAGTACTCCCCTGGCTGTCCCCACCCCCAGTCCTCTCGGAAAACCCAGTCCTGGGGAACTGAGAGGGTAAGTAAGCCAGGTTTTGCAAGGGAAGAGGAATCCATCACCCTGGGACCCAAAATGTCTCTTGGAACGTTTGGAAGTCTGCCCCGCTCTTGGGAGGGTTGTGTTTCTAAGGGAGGGGTTAGTTGGGGAGGAATGGGTTTGCTCACCCCCATGGGAAACTCAGAGAAGCAGGAATGGGTCATTGTGCCTATGGTTATCCAGAACTCATAGTTCCTCAACCCATTCCTAGCCCTGACTACTCAGAGCAGTGGCGCCGTGAAGGGGTGTCCAGTCAAGCCCCCCTTCCCTGTCTGGGATTTTAGACCCCCACAGAGCAGCTGTCCCTATTTGGCTCTGATTTGCCTGTGGATGTGGCCCCATCAACCTCCTGCCTCGAAACCCCAGCTCCCTTTCAGAGGGATCCTGGAGGGCCAGAGCTGTGGTAGGCACAGTAAGGATGGAGACACGGTGGTCTCTGATGGTGGGCAGGGTGGAGGCTCCTGGGGGAGCTCCCAGGGGAGCACAGTTAGGATGGAGACACGGTGGTCTCTGATGACTGCACACGTGGTCCACAGAGGTTCCCCTGCACCGTCGCCCAAGGGCCGAAGACTAACCTGGCCTCAGGGCACGTCTTCCTGGCAACCTCAGCATATCATACCAGGTGTTACGGATTCCTGGAACCAGCCAGAGTCTTGGCCTGGCAGGAGTCATCTCAGCCAGGACTGGACATCCCCCTCTGAACCACAGACGCCAATGCCTGGCATGGTGAAAGGACCTGGAAGGAAAGACAGAGCCCTGCCCGCAAGGGGATGTAGGTCCCAGGCTGGGCTCGGTTCCGATGGGCCTGATTTAGAGCCTGACTTGCACACCATGTATCCTTAGGCATCTTATCTCTTTGGACGCTTAGGTTCCTGTCTTTAAAGTAATTTTAACAGAACCTTCTATTCTTGGCAGGTGCATCTCAGGCTTAGGGCTTCCCTGATAGCTCAGCCGGTAAAGAATCTGCCTGCAATGCAAGAGACCCCAGTTCGATTCCTGGGCCAGGAAGATCCGCTGGAGAAGGGATAGGCTACCCACTCCGGTATTCTTGGGCTTCCCTGGTGGCTCAGCTCGTAAAGAATCCACCTGCAATGCAGGAGACCCAGGTTCGATCCCTGGGTTGGGAAGATCCCCTGGAGAAGGGAAAGGCTACGCACTCCAGTATTCTGTCCTGAAGAATTCCATGGACTGTATAGCCCATGGGGTCGCAAAGAATGAGACACGACTGAGTGACTTTCACTTTCACTCTCAGGCTTAAATGAAAAGATTGAAGGCATCTTGTAGGTCCCAGAAAGTCTATTTCTCTCCTTCCTCATCCCCTGGCCCTGGCCAAATTCTGGTGACACAGAGCACCATTGAAGATATAAAACTAAAGCCTTGCAACATTTTATGAACTCTTTCCTGAACTTTGCGCAATAACAGCTGTGAGTGTGTGACTTGCCAGTCTCTGTGCTAAGTGTTGCATCCTTTCAGTTAATCATCACAGCAGCCCTTAACCTAAAATGTCTTTTTTTGTCCTGCTTTCTTAACTGAGGAAACTAAGGCCCAGAGGGAGTGGACAGCCTGCCCCTGGTGGGGGTAGGGGGGAGTCATTGCCTGTGAAAAAGAGGGAGATTCAACCTGGTTTGCCCAGCTTTCTAGCACAGAAAGACATACTCTCAAAAGAAATGTAAAACGAGTATCAGGGTTCTAAAAGCAGACTCTTGGATGAGAATTCATGGGGCACTGATGTATTAAGGAAGTGCTCCTGAAAGAAGCTGGTGAGTGTAGGGGGAAGGATAACCAGAGGTACCATTTCTGACTAAGTCTCAACTGTAGCCTGATCCCTGATGTCACTCTGAAGCCTAAATTGCACCCTAATTTGTGCCAACCCCAGGCAAGGAAGCTGGTTTTCCTGGTCCTGTATCCTTCGACCAGTGGATTTGGGCTGCTGGGTGATGGGTCAGGGAATATAACCACAGATACTTCCCGTTCTCAACCCGTGTGGGCAAAGCTGCTCTAGGAAATCAAGGTCAGCCTCTCATAGATTCACCCAGTCTCAAACCTGGGCAGTAAACCCACACTAAGGGTGCCAGGGGGGTACACAGAACTAGAAAGGGGTCAAGGGGACCTGGGAGCAACACCACCAGTGTCCACTGCATTAGCCTGTGGGGCATATATTTTATCAGATTTGACCCAGATAGGAGAATATTCTTTAATCAAGACCTGGACCAGCTTGTTTCCACCTCAGGACCTTTGCCCCTGATGTTTTCTGTTCTTGGAATGCTATTTCCAGTAATTGTTATATGGCTGCCTTCTCCTCATTATTCTGTTTCAGGCTTAAATACAGTTGCTTTAGAAACACTTTCTCCACTCTAGCCAAAGAATCCCCCCATCCCAGTCACTCTCTTCATTATTTTGTTCTCTTGGTAACACTTACTCACCATCCAAAGTCATCATTTCGTGTTTGTCTTCTGCCTGCTAGAGTGTAAATCCCTGCAGAGCAAGACTGTGCCTGCTTGGTGTCAGTGCTGGGTCCTTGTGGGCACACTCGATGCCTGGCTCATGGTGAGTGCTCATAAATGTGACCTGAATAAACTTGGACAAATCTCACTTTTAAATCAGGTTTTTGCTCTCCTCCTATTTTGCTCACCTTCCCCCTCGTAGACATGGGGGGTGGGATTTAGGAAAGAGTCCAGGTTAAGGGTTTTGGGGGAACTTAAAATATTAACGTTGAACCAGAAGGTTGAGGTTAGCATATAAACACTATATATGAGATAGATAACCCACAAAGACCACTGTATAGCACAGGGAACCCTACTCAATATTTTGTAATGACTGATAAGGGAAAAGAATCTGAAAAAGAATATGTGTGTGTGTGTGTAAATTGCTGTGCTGTATGCCTGAAACAGACATGATATTAGAAATCAACTATATTTCGATTCTCAAGACTCTTGAAAGTCCTTTGGACTGCAAGGAGATCAAACCAGTCAACCTTAAAAGAAATTAATCCTGAATATTCATTAGAAAGACTGCTGCTGAAACTGAAGCTCCAATACTTGGGCCACCTGATGCGAAGAGCCAAATCATTAGAAAAGACCCTGATGCTGGGAAGGATTGAAGGTAGGAGGAAAAGGGGGTGACAGAGGATGAAATGGTTGGATGGCTTCACCAAATCGATCGACATGAGTTTGAGCAAGCTGCGGGAGATGGTGAAGGACAGGGAAGCCTGGTGTGCTGCAGTCCATGGGGTCACAAAGAGTAGGACATGACTGAGTGACTGAACGGCAACAATACTTCAATTGAAAAAATATAAACCTTGCAAGTGGGCAAAAAATTTGAACAGGTAGATACTTCACAGAGAGGGATCTGCAGATGACCTAAACACATACGGAAAGTGTACAACTTCCTTAGTCGTCGGGAAAATACAAACTAAAATAACGGGGCCAGACAACTGGACCCCCCTAGAAAGAATAAAATGAGATGACTGAATGCTACCAAAGGCTGTGGAACCATCAGAATTCTCCCATACCTCTGCTTCTCAAACTCTGAATGGTGAACGACCAGCATCCTTTTTCAGTTTGCAGTGCGTTGCAGACCAACACGTGGTCCGCTGAGAAGCTCTGGGCCAGCAGCGCCCGCCGCGGGGCCCTCAGGCAGATGCGCCATCTCAAGTGCTGGTCTGCACTGTCGCACAAGGCTGCCGACTGTGGGTCCGTGGCGCATTTCTAGAAGTTTCTAAATGCTCACTCTTGATTTCTGGACCTAACGCTTTGCAGACTGGTAGCAAGCAGCTCACAGCACACACGTCCAGTGACACGCTCTACCCGGACGGCGGAGGTGCAAAATACCACAACCACTTTGGCGGGATTTGCTAAAATTAAACATGCATATACCCTATGACCCACAAGTTCCATTGCAACATATATACACAACTTAAAGGTGTTATATTGCAGCAAAAAAAAAAATATGCCAGAATGTTTATAACAGGACTATTTATAAGAACTCAAACTAGAAATAACCAGACATTAGCCAAAAAGGATCTTGCAGACCTATATCCCTCATGAACATAGACATGAAAATCCTTTAAAAAGCAAATCAAATACAACTGTATAATATGACTAAGTGGGGTTTATTCTTAAAATACAAGGCCAGTTAAACATTTCAAAATTAATAGAATTCACTAAATTAATAAATCACTTGAAAACCTTCAAAACCAATTCATGGTCACTTTCAGCAATCTGAAAATGAAATGATCTTGATTTGATTTAATTTCTTAATTTTATATAACCCATGTATACACTTGATATAGGGCATGTATGAAAACTTAGTTAACATCATACTTAACGCTAAAAAATTGAATAACTTAACTGCATCTAAAATTAAAAACAAACAAAGATACCCACTTTTACCATCTCCTTTCAACATTATACTGGTTTCTGAGTCGGTCTCAATAAAGAAAAAAGAAATAAAGGCAATGGATTGGAAAGAAAATGAAAGTGAAGTTGCTCAGTCATGTCTGACTATTTGCGACCCTCTGGACTGTAGCCTACCAGGCTTCTGCTTCCATGGGATTTTCCAGGCAAGAATACCGGAGTGGGCTGCCATTGGAAAAAAATGTTAAACTTATTTTATTGGCAGTTGACATGATTATTTACATAGAAAAAAATCCTGATTAATCTACAAAACAAATTCGAGAACTAAACAGCCATGAGAGAAATTAAATGAAACCAAAGGGAATGGAGCCTGCCACGCTCCTCCGTCCATGGGATTCTCCAGACAAGAATACTGGGATGGGTTGCTATGCTCTCCTCAAAAACGAATGAGGAAGTAAAGCATGTTCATGGATTGGGAGACTCAATACTGTTAATAGATGAATTCTTCCTAAATTTGTGTGTAAGCTCAATGCAGTCCTAATCAAAACCCCAGAAGATTCTTTGGTAGAATTAACAGGTTGATTTTTATATTTTAATGGTAATTAAAAACATGTAAAAATATTTTAATCCATCTTGAAAGAATGTTGGAGAACTCATACTTTATGATTTTATGACTTAACATAAGGATACATGATCAGTCTGGTGTGGTATTTGCATGCTAGACAAATATTAATAGATACACAAAATACTCCAAAAATAGACACACATGTGCAGTCCATTCAGTTCAGTTCAGTTCACTTCAGTCGCTCAGTCGTGTCTGACTCTTTGTGACCCCATAGACTGCACCACGCCAGGCTTCCCTGTCTATCACCAACTCCCAGAGCTTACTCAAACTCATGTCCATTGACTCGGTGATGCTATCCAACCATCTCATCCTCTGTCATCCCCTTCTCCCCTGCCCCCAATCCCTCCTAACATCATGGTATTTTCCAATGAGTCAACTCTTCGCATGAGGTGGCCAAAGTATTGGAGTTTCAGCTTCAGCATCAGTCCTTCCAATGAACACCCAGGACTGATCTCCTTCAGGATGGACTGGTTGGATCTCCTTGCAATCCAAGGGACTCTCAAGAGTCTTCTCCAACACCACAGTTCAAAAGCATCAATTTTTCGGCGCTCAGCTTTCTTCACAGTCCAACTCTCACATCCATACATGACCACTGGAAAAACCATAGCCTTGACTAGATGGCCCTTTGTTGGCAAAGTAATGTCTCTGCTTTTTAATATGCTGTCTAGGTGTGTCATAGCTTTTCCTCCAAGGAGCAAGTGTCTTTTAATTTCATGGCTGCAGTCACCATCTGCAATGATTTTGGAGCCCAAGAAAATAAAGTCTGTCACTGTTTCCATTTTTTCCCCATCTATTTGCCATAAAGTGATGGGACCAGATGCCATAATCTTAGTTTTCTGAATGCTGAGTTTTAAGCCAGCTTTTTCACTCTCATCTTTCACTTTCATCAAGAGGCTCTTTAGTTCTTCTTCGACTGCTGCCATAAGGGTGGCATCCTCTGAGTATCTGAGATTATTGATATTTCTCCCAGCAATCTTGATTCCAGCTTGTGCTTCATCCAGTCCAGCATTTTGCATGATGTTCTCTGCATATAAGTTAAATAAGCAAAATGATGGTATACAGCCTTGACGTACTCCTTTCCTGATTTGGAACCAGTCTGTCATTCCCTACCCAGTTCTAACTGTTGCTTCTTGACCTGCATACAGATTTCTCAGGAGGTAGGTCAGGTGGTCTGATATTCCCATCTCTTTCAGAATTTTCCACAGTTTATTGTGATTCACACAGTCAAAGGCTTTGGCGTAGTCAATAAAGCAGAAGTAGAGGTTTTTCTGGAACTCTCTTGTTTTTTCGATGATCCAACAGATGCTGGCCATTTGATCTCTGGTTCCTCTGCCTTTTCTGAATCCAGCTTGAACATCTGGACCTACTGTTGAAGCCCGGCTTGGAGAATTTTGAGCATTACTTTGCTGGTGTCTGAGATGAGTGCAGTTGTGCAGTAGTTTGAACATTCTTTGGGACTAGAATGAAAACTGACCTTTGCCAGTCCTGTGGCCACTGCTAAGTTTTTCAAATTTGCTGGCATATTGAGTGCAGCACTTTCACAGCATCATCTTTTAGGATTTGAAATAGCTCAGCTGGAATTCCATCACCTCCCCTAGCTTTGTTCGTAGTGATGCTTTCTAAGGCCCACTTGACTTCACATTCCAGGATATCTGGCTCTAGGTGAGTGATCACAGCATCATGATTATCTGGGTCATGAAGATCTTTTTTGTACAGTTCTTCTGTGTATTGTTGCCACCTCCTCTTAATATCTTCTGCTTAGGTCCATACCATTTCTGTCCTTTATTATGCCCATCTTTGCATGAAATGTTCATTTTACAGTCCAATATACAGTCCATTGATATTCAGCAAAGGCTCCATAGCAATTAGCAAAGTTTAAGACCAATGATATTTACAGTATCATGGTAGAAATCAGATGGTTATTGCCTATAGGGGTGGGGATTAACTGGAAGGGAAATTTCTAATGTGAATGGCCATGTTCTGTATCTTGATTGGTGGTGACATAAGTGTATAAATTTATCAGGTTTTATAAAACTGTATACTTGAGATCTGTGAGTGAAGTGAAGTGAAAATCTTTCAGTCATGTCCGACTCTTTGAGACCCTGTGGACTATACATATACAATCAATGAAATTCTCTAGGTCAGAATACTGGAGTGGGTTGCCATGCCTTCCTCCAGGGGATCTTCTCAACCTAGGGATGGAGCCCAGGTCTCCCGTATTGCAGGCAGATTCTTAACCAGCTGAGCCAGCAGAGAAGCCCTGTGATTTTCATTAAATTTTACTGAAATTTAAAAAGTTGCAGAGTGTACACATTTGTTATTGTTGTTCAGTTGCTAAGTCATGTCCAGCTCTTTGCTACAGCATGCCAGGCTTCCCTGTCTTCCACTGTCTCCTGGAGTTTGCTCAGATTCATGCCCATTGAGTCAGTGATGCTGTCTAACCATCTCATCTTCTGCTGCCCCTTCTCCTTTTGCCTTCAATCTTTTCCAGCATCAGAATCAGAAATACACACACATATATATATAATATATTCAAAGTCATGTTATTTATATACAAATTTAAAGCACTTAAAGAGAAGTATGTATTGTTTGTGGAACTATACAAAAAGCCTACATAGATGGAAGAACGATTATACACCTACCTGAGGACAAAGGTTTCATCAGCAGAGAGAAAGAGAAATACAATGGAGTGAGGAACAGGAGTATGTACACCGTTTCTGTAATGTTTTTATTTCTTTAGGCAAAATTTCTCATCTGTTAAGTCTTACTGGTGGGTGCATGGGAATACGTTATATTACTTGCTGTTCTCCATATTTGAAACTTTTCATTCTTGGCTTTTAAATTTTAAGAAAAGAAAAAAAAAAAAACTTGAGCAGAAAATTCTGAGTGAAGCATTGCTTCCTCTGCTTTTACTTCACTGTAAAGTTTGACACAGAATAGAGTGTTTTCTGATCTCTGAGTGAGCCCAGGAGACTTTTGCCAGGAGAGCGTATCAAAGCATAGAGAACCTAATGAGATACCAAGCACGTCAGGTCAGACTAAGTCTCATTCTTCTGAAGCTTTGGCAACATTCAGAAGTAGTGTGATTTAACATTCCACAAACTTCAATATACAGATTTTAGCTTCAAAGTCTAAAAGCAATTTCAGCTTAAAAAATATCTAAACCTGAAGACAATCAAAGAAGAAATATCTGAGTATATATAATAAAATTATTCCAGCTGCTATGGGTTTTAAGAATCCAAATTTTATCCCTGCTCATAGGGTTATATATTTTCATTTCCATGTAGTTTGAAAATACCTCTAAAGAGCTTAAAACACCATATGAGGTTAAATTAGAATGAGATTCCATTCTTCCTTCCTTCCTCTTTCCTTTTTATTTTTAAATAATCACAAACTTACAGAAAAATTATAAGTGGAGAATAAAGACTCTTCTCTTCCTGAACAATTTAAGACTGAGTTGCTGACATGATGCTCTATCACCCCACTAAATACTTAATGTGCTTTTGTCACAAATAAGGATATTCTCCTTCTTTTATCCCAAAGCAACCACCAAATCTAGAAAATTAACATCAAAACATTTGTGTCTCCAGAGCCCATTCAAGTTTTGTCATTTACCCAACAGTATCTTGTATAGAAAAAGGAGCCTCTGAATCATGGCTTGCCCTGGTCATTTTATCTCTTTCCTTGTCCGTCCAGCAGTTTCTCAGTCTTTCCTTGAGTTCCATGGTGTGGACAGGTTTGAAAATAACAAGACAGTTGTATTGTAGACTGTCCTTCCATCTGGGTTTGTCTGATGGTTCCTTGTGGTTAGATTCAGGTTATGCATTTTTGGCAAGGAGTCTCACAGGTGTGGGCTTCCCTTGTGGCCCAGCTAGTAAAGAATCTGCCTGCAATGTGGGAGACCTGGCTTCGATCCCAGGGTTGGGAAGATCCCCTGGAGAAGGGAAAGGCTATCCACTCCAGTATTCTGGCCTGGAGAATCCCATGGACTGCATAGTCCATGTGGGTCGCAAAGAACCGGACACGACTGAGCGACTTTCACTTTCACTTTTTTCACACGTGTGTGTTCTCTCTGCAGTGCATTGGGGGTGAACAGTGTCCCCTGATTCTACTACTGTACTGACAATATTCACTTGATCCCTTGATTCATTACTGCACTGATGTTCACTTTGATCCCTTGGTTCAGGAACTGTCAGTCAGACTTCACTGTCTTACTCTTTTCTCCCATGTCATTTTGAGGGGAGGGACTTTGAATCTGTGCAAATATCTCATTCTTCCTCAAACTTTCTGTTTATTCATTGACTTATTTATATCTATATGAATTTGTGGTTTCCTGTCTGTGAGTTTCTGTCCATTGCTCTCAGTATCTATTTTTAACTAACTGTCTCTGAAAAGTCCCATTTCTAACGTAGATCAGGAAGTAGGCCTTAGGTCAACCACTGTGGCCAATGAGATGGATCAGTTATGAATGAAATGGTCCTGCTCAATTTCACATGACCAGAGCACAGACTTTTGGGTGGAGAGGCTACCTAGTCTCATACCTGTGCTTGGTGGAGTGAAAAGCTTCTGAATGTCAGGGCAGTCATAAGGCCACATAGGCAGAAGGCTTGGGTGAGGAGCAAAGTGGACGGTCTGGGTTCATGTATTAGAGAGCTGTCAGCTGGACGACAAGATAATTGCCCCCCAGACCAGAACCGGTGATGGACGCTGGCTCAGTATGTGGAAGGACTGTCTGGCCAGTTTAGACATAGGTAGCTGCCTTGCCCTGGATGTCTCATCAACTTGGCCAACCCACGATGGGGATGTGAGCATTTGGAATCAATAAGACTTTCAAAAAAGTATTTATGTTTGGCTGCACTGGGTCTTTGCTGCTGCACGAGGACTTTCTCTAGTTGCAGTGCACGGGCTTCTTGTGGAGGCCTCTCTTGCTGTGGACCATGGGCTCTGGGCGCATGGGCTTCAGTAGCTGCTGTTCGTAGGCTCTAGAGAACAGCCTCTGTAGCTGTGGTGCACGGGCTTAGTTATCTTCCCAGACCAGGGGTCAAACATGTGTCCTCTGCCTTGGCAGGCCGAATCTTAAGCCCTGGACCACCAGAGAAGCCCACAATAGGACTTTTAAAGACCCTTCCAGACTTGACACTCAGAGAGACCCTCCTATCAAGCTCATTTATTTACTGCCTCTCAACTACAAATTCAACCTTTTTCCTCATCCTGTGAAAATGGGTATGATCGCTTTCAATATTTTTACTTTGCGGTTGGCATGGTGTTCAGCTTTGTGGGTGGAGGGGGCCCGAGGAAGCCCAAGAGTGACGGGAGGAAGTGTTTTGCTTCCTAGTTTGGGTGTAGCCATCAGCTTTCCCCAGCACCCCTGGGTGGTTTTTTGGTTTTTTTAGCAGTGGAGTTTTTTGGTACAAAACCTGGGTAACCTCTGATGAGATATTTCTCCATAGACAGTGTTCTGGTAAGACCTGATGAGGCATCGCCATAGCAACATCTCTGCCACCAGAGAGCCCTGGCTGTGCCCTCTTCACTGAGGTCTGCGGTCCCAGCCCTGGGGTTGTGACTGCTCCTATAGTTAATGTCTTTATATTAAAACCTGCCCTGTTCAAGTTGCCTGTGGCCTCTCTCTCCCTTCTGGGCCTGGACCAATACACCCACCTTGTTCCCCATGATGATGTCCCGGCTCCTCCCATTCAAAATCCATCACCCCCTCAAGGATCCAGAGACCTTTTACCTAAATCTGTGGACACTGCCTCAATCACACTTCACTTTATTTATGTTAAATGCACCAAGTTACTAATAGCCTCTCGAGGGTAAAGGGATGTGTCCTAATCACCTGCTTTACCAGAATGGAGGGAAAGAAAGGAGGCAGGCAACGTAACCATCTGGGAGCTTTTCAAACCACACTTTCCTCCTTGAAATTAAGTCCCATGTGTCCAAGCTCAGTCACTAAGTCATGTCTGACTCTTTGCAACCCCATGGACTGTAGCCCGCCAGGCTCCTTCATCCATGGGGTTTCCCAGTCAAGAATACTAGAGTGAGCTGCCATTTCTTTCTCCAGGGGATTTCCCAACCCAAGGGTTGAACTGATGTCTCCTGCATTGGCAGGTGAATTCTTTACCACTGAGCCACGAGGGAAGCCCTGAGGTTAAGTCCCACCAAAATTCAAATCCACCGCTGACTGTCAGCCATGACTGACCATTGTTCCTTAGAACACTGCATCCTGCCACCCCCCACCTACAACAAAAACATTCTGTGAGTCTCTGATCTGGATCCTATTTAGCAATGCTACAGAGATGAGATGCAAAAGCATTTTCTAAACAAAACCCCACACCAGTGGAACAACAGTCCAGGACAAGTTTTCCAAAATGGCTGAAACAAGTTGAGATGAAATAATTAAAATATCACCAAAGAAAACGCTTTCTTCTTCTGAAGTCTGTATTTTTTTCTGAGACATTTCCTTCTTGCTTTACCACATCAGATGCCTACAAACCAAACTGTTCCTCTCCACAAGCCCAACATCTGAACACAAGCCTGGGGTGGGGGTGCGGTGGGGGAGGGCTCCCATCTCCCACCCACAGAGCCAGTTCTGCAGGCCTCTGAGCAGCCGTGTTTCACATATTCTCTCAAACACGTCCAGGGCTGAGGGGTTTCCTTTCCACCTCAAATCTGAAGCAGGTGCATCTCTATCTGTGCCTTAATTTATGGAACAGGGGGTTCTGCTCCAAGCAGCCAGGTCATTTTCAGTCTTGACTGAGCCCCTCAGGAATCTGTTTCCTCACTGTCCTGGTGCTTCCTCATTGGCTTCTCTGTGTCTTGGCCTTTCTGGCCTCAGGAAGAATTCTCTTTAAAGGACGGTAAGCATATATGTGACACAATGTCACCAGTGGCTGCCTTGGTGGTGGGATGTATTCAGTGCTAAGATCTTCCACTCAGTTCCTGGTGGAGCCAAGATCCTTCCCTCGGTGATGGGATCCTCATGTCACCCTCCCCACCTATTCCCCACCAGGAGGATGACCCTGTGCATCCACAGGGTCCCAGGAGATAGGAAGAGAGCTCCCCCTGCCCTCCCACCCTCACCTCGGGTGCCTCGAGACCCACCAACATCAGGCAACCCTGTGGACTGCAGCCCGCCAGGCTCCTCTGTCCATGGGATTGCCCAGGCAAGAATAGTGGAGTGAGTTACCATTTCCTTCTCCAGGGGATCTTCCCAGTCCAGGGGTTGGACCCATGTCTCCTGCATTGGCAGGCAGAGTCTTTACCCTGAGCCATTGGGGAAGCACTTACCCCTTGTACATGACGGTGGACCCAAGGTTGTGGGGCCTGAAGTTGATGCAGTTTGTGTTGCCCTTTTAAGAGGAAGAACTCAGAATTATGACTAAACACACCTGGGCCACTCCAGACCAGCAGGCACAGGAGAAGGGACAAGGGGGACTTGAAATCGGAATGGGAAGAGACATACATTACCTGCTGTCAGCTAAAATGTGTTCCTTCCACAAGTGTTCCAAACTTTGTGATACCATGAGCCTCCCCAGGGGCCTGGGAAGTGAGGAGCCCGTGCAAGTGGCCAGCATGAAGTCCTACGGACATCGCTGTGGTCCCTCTGCTTCTGGCTGGAGGGGGAGGGGTCCCTTGGCACTGCAGCCCCGTTACCCCACCCCCCCATCCCCCACACCCAGATCTGAGTACAGAGACACTTTGTAGAGAAACACACCTCATGGTATCATCACAGTCAGTTTATATTTTCTAATTTTTCTACAATAGCAGACATTTACATTTTTTTCCAAATAAGAATCCTTACCCCCAGAGGAGAAACTGGGGGTCACCAAAGCCCATGGCGATCAGTACCATGCAAAGGATGGAACCAAGGAGGAAAAGACTGGAAGGAAATACACCGAAACTCTACAGGGCGCTTTCTTTGGGTGGAGGTGCCCATGTTGATATGTTCCCTTACTTCTAATTTCACTAATTTTCTCAGTTGTTCACCATGTAAAATAGAAATGAGTGAAATGAACTGTAGATGGATGACAGGGAGGTGGAAAGAGTCCTTTCTCTCTCCCCCAAACTTTGTCCCTTCCCACTGCCCTGAGACATGCCCATCAGGACACACGTCCTCGGTCAGAGACCCCTACCAGGGAGGTCTCCTCTGCTTCACATCTTATTCAGGGTTTCACAAAGCACATTTACATCTTAAAAGATCATCACTGGGCTTCCCTGGTGGTCTAGAGGTTAAGACTCTGCCTGCCTGCAAATGCAGGGGACATGGGCTCAATCCCGGCTCCAGGAAGATCCCATGTGCTGCAGGGAAGCTAAGCCTGAGACCCACGACTACCAAGTGCCCTTCTCTGTGCTCTGTAACAAGAGAAGCCCCAGCAATGAGAAGCCCATGCCCAACAACTGGAAAGCAGTCCCTGCTGTCCACGACTAGAGAAAGTCTGTGAGCAGCCATGAAGATTCAGCATAGTCAATAAATAAATAAGAAGTTTTCAAAAGGATCACCCCCACTTTGCTTTGAGAAATCTTGTCTCCCCCACAAAAAATGTAAATACTCTGAATGAAAGTGATGGGCCAGAAACTCTGCAGAAGTTTCCACAGGAGACAGAGACCATGTTTCAGTCACTAAAATGGGAGAAAAGGAAGAGAACTTGATGATAAAGAGCAAGGCTAGAGTCCAAACTGGAGAAGGGAATGGCAACCCATTCCAGGTTTCTCCTCTAGAGAATCCCATGGACAGAGGAGCCTGGCAGGCTACAGTCCATGGGGTCACAAAGAGTTGGACATGACTGAGTAACTTAGCATGCACAGAGTCCAAACAGGGATACCTGAGTCCCACGGCTTTGGGACCAGCGGCCAGACCAGAAGCTGGGCCTCTGAGCCACCATCATGGTCTCCCTGATACCCCAGCAGGCTCCGAAGGGGTGAGGCCCAGCCTCCTCCAGGTCCCAGCTACAGGAACCAGAGACCCAGGGGCTCAGGTGTCCAAGCTGGTGGAGGGCTTGGAGGTCCGGGCTAAAATATAAACCTGTGCTGGCTGACACTGGAAAGGAGAGGTTTTCTATTTTAAACAGCCTCTAAGACACTGTGTTGTTTGGAAATATTCCATCTTGCCTTTCGGAAGCCATCCTTCTGCGGATTAGGTGGTGAGGGTGGGGAACAGGTGGACCGTTCTCACACAACCGGTGTTGACTTTGGGGTCAGTTAGCGCATGAATAGGGGTGGTAGCCTGACTTGGGGAGGGAGCTGACAGCTCAACCCCCTCGTGTCAGCATAGACAGCCCGCCCCAGGGCTGGGGACTCAGAGTTCCATGGGGAAAAGCTCTTTGAGTTCCCTGTAGGTGGGCTGGAGCACACTTTGCTTCCTGCAGGCCCACAGCTGCACTTGCGAGCAGCCACCTTCAGCTCAAAGTCATGGTGAGGCTCCCCTGGATGGGGGAGTGGCCGGGGGAGGGGCCAGGGGCTCTGGAGCATGAGAGGTCAGCCTCGTGAGGGGGCCTGGGCAAGGAGCCAGGATTTTCTGAAGACGGCATAGAAGTGGGTGCCAGTGAGGTAGCCGCTTGTCCTGCCAGTTAGGCTCCTCCGAGACCAGCCTTCAGGTGGGACGTGAGATGCAGAGGCGGGCAGCGCCCTGTGGAAGAGAGTGCCAAGGGCAGGTGCATCTGCAGTGCTGAGGGACCAGGAAGACCAAGGAGGGGACACCCATGGGGAAGAAGACTCTGCCTCCAGAATGAGGTACAAGGGAGAGACTTCGCAATAAGGCGCCAGGAGCAGGGGACTCAGGGCTGACACAAGGAATGGCTTTGTTTTCACAGCAAAAGTATGATGGCAAGAAAAAGTAGATCCTTACTGAGCCTCAACTCTTTACTGGAGACTTTGCATTTATCTCTGAACCCAGGTAACAGCCTTTCAGAAAGCATCAATACACCCATCTTGCAGATGGGGAGGCTGAGGCTCAGAGAGGTGCCATGTTTTGTGCCCAAAGTCTTGCCCAGCTATTCAGTCTGGGTTATGGAGGTTGAGTCATTTGCTCCCAGAGAACCCGCCATGCCTGGAACTGGTCTAGGGCTTTTGTCACCCTTTGCATGAGACTCTGGCCTGAAACCAAGCAAAGTAGTCCCTCCCAGGCTGGATTCCTCGAAAGATAATGCCATCCATCAGCACGGATTTACTGCCAGTTGACACAAAGAATGTTGACTCACCAGTTGCATCTGCACTTCTGGAAACTGAGAGCTTGTCTCTAACCTGACTAGACGGGTCAGCTCACTGGCCTGGTAGATGAGTGGGCCCCAGAGCGCCCACCCACCCCCGACATCCCCCGCTGGGCCTCGTCTGGCAAAGCAGTGCTCCTGCTCAGGCATTCCAGCCCATTCCACCCGGTCACAGACAGAAAGAATGTAACTGACTTTTCCCCTGCAGCTCCCACACTGCACAGCCTGCCTGCAGAAAGCCAGGCCCTCTGGTGACCACGGGTGTGGGAAAGACAGGGTACAAAATGAGAATCCACAGTGCTGAGCCCAAGTCCGCGATTATCTGCCCTCAGGCTGCACTTGTCAAAGGTCCGTGAGCGTCCCTGGGCGCTCTGTCTGGTCAGATGTCCTCGCCAGCACAGTCACACCACAAAGATTATGTCAGGGATGAGAGTCCTGTGGAAACGTCCTCAGTCACGGTAGAGAAAGTGGTGATTTGCCAACTCTACTCACCCATCATTCCTCTGGAAATAAGTGAGGGTGATTCATGGTTCCCCAGACCATCATCTTCTACTAAATACAAGACATCCTCTGTCGCCCCCTTCTCCTGCCTTCAATCTTTCCCAGCATCAGGGTCTTTACCAATGAGTCAGTTCTTCGCATCAGGTGGCCAAAGTATTGGAGCTTCAGCTTCAGCATCAGTCCTTCCAATGAGTATTCAGGGTTGATTTTCTTTAGGATGGACTGGTTTGATCTCTTTTCTGTCCAAGAGGGATAGAGGCAAGAGAGGATGGGACGGTTGGATGGCATCACCAATTCAATGGACATGAACTTGGGCAAACTTCGGGAGATGGTGAGGGACAGGGAAGCCTGACGTGCTGCTGTCCACAGGGTCGCAAAGAGTCGGATATGATCTGGCGACTGAACAATGACAACAAACACAGACATAATGTCCACCTTCAGAACGCACTCCCTGGGGATGTACCGGGCACACAGCCCAATCCTGTGGGCCTGTCACAGCTCTGCGGGCACACAGGTGGTGCCCCCCCGCTCCAGGTGTAGCACAGGATGGGGGACCCTCCTCCAGTCTCCCGGCACCAGCTGTGGCCATGTTCTCACGCTCAGAACGGCAGCCAAGGAAGGAGGATGTTGCCTGGATGAGCATCTTCGCTCCTTCATGGTTTAGTTAAAAACTGAGTCACTTGGAAACCTACCGGCAGCTTGCCTCCCATGGGATCCAGACCCAACAGTTGGTAAGGATACCTCATGGAGAAGAGCCCTTGAGAGGAATGGGCCCTCCAGCATGCTGTGTATGGGGACCCCGAGGATGGAAGCCTTCTGCCCATTGAGGAGGAACACAGGGTACCCAGAGTCACCTTCCAGGCAGGAGCAAGGGCAGATGGCACACCCAGAAGGGTGACTGAACAGGGACCCATAAAGGATGATGGGCAGTTCACAGACACACCCAGAGATTGTGAAGCATGTTGGGGCCACAAAGGTGGAAGCACCCCCTTTCTGCAGCCCTTCAAGCCTGAAGGGTTGGGTCAGGAGTGAGGATGGAGCCCGGAGCTGGCAGAGCCAGAACAGAGGGGAGGGTTCTCCATAGAAGTCATGGGCTCAGACCAACCTCCCCCAGACAGACAGACAGAGACAGAAACACATCAACCTCTCAAAAGCATCTCAGTTCAATTTTATTGCAAAAGAGGAGAGTTTATCTCATTTCAGATCAACAGAGTTTGTCAAAGATTGCCGTGGGTTCTTAGTAACTCGTTAAAGCTGTTTCACATTTCCTTCCAAGGCTGAACAAAGAAAATTAAGGTTCTCTATTAAATTAAACAACTCTAATTGGTGACCAAAAGCTGCTCAAGTTAAGAGTTTTAAGGCTAGCACATGTATGCCCTTGCTGTCTGCCTTTAGGCAATATATCCCAAAACGGTAATGCCGCCTCTTTAGATACGTTTTTAAATGAGCTAGCTGGCAAGAAACTCATCTAGTAAATATAAGTCACAATTAAATAAATGCTGAACTGTGCTGATGTGAATTTTTACTGGCTGTTATGGCAGAAAAAAGCCAACATCTGCAAGTCTCCTCAGACAATACTCTCCAGCCTCCCTCTGCCTGTGTCACACGGCGCTCCATTCCCAAGCAGAACAAGGGCTCCTGGCCAGAGGTTTGCAGTGTCCTCTCTGCTTCCTCTTGCTCGGTTGGTTTGCTCAAGAAACATGGGGCAGGAGACAGAGGTGAAGGGTCAGGTCAGGGACCTCCACACATAGAACCATACCCTCTGAGCAGAGGTTAACTAGGGAGATGATGAAGAATCTTCCTCTCTTGGTCTTGATCTTGCTAGTTGTTCAGCGGCTCAGCCCTGTCGGACTCTTTGTGACCCCATGGACTGCAGCGTGCCAGGCACCTCCGTCCTCCACTATCTCCCAGAATTTGCTCAAACTCATGTCCATTGAGTTGATGATGACATCCAACCATCTCATCCTCTGCTGTCCCCTTCTCCTCCTGCCCTCAATATTTCCCAGCATCAGGGTCTTTTCCAATGAGTTGGTTCTTCATATCAGGTGGCCAAAATATTGGAGCTTCAGTATCACGCCTTTCAATGAATATTCAGGGTTGGTTTCCTTTAGGATGGACTGGTTGGATCTCCTTACAGTCCAAGGGACTCTCAAGAGTCTTCTCCAGCACCACAGTTTGACAGCATCAATTCTTTGGTCCTGCTTACAGGGAGAAAATACTCCCCAGACTTCATAATAACAGGCCAGACTTATGTGAGTTTTCGGGCTGATTTTGTCTCACTTTTGTGGTCCAGAAGTTTGAACCACAAAAGTTAGTCTGAAGTAGACCTTCATGCAAGAGTCAGACTGAAGTGAACACAAATACCTCTGGAAAAGGTGCTCTCAACCCAGGCCTCAGAGAGTTCCCTGAGACAAAGACCACTGATCATGAGTTCACAAATAAACTCAGAAGTGAAGTCACAGGATACGTGAGCAGACAAGGCACGAGGAATGCTGAGTGAGCGCAGACAGCAAACAGCAAATCCAAACCTGCTGCCACAGTAATGGACTTGTTGGGGAGAAACAAGAAAAGAGGAATGCAGCTCTTTGGCTGCTTTGCATCTAGGATCTTCATTACCATCTGTCTAAATTCCATATATGTGCGTTAATATACAGAACTGGTGTTTCTGATTTACTTCACTCTGTATAACAGGCTCCAGTTTCATCCACCTCATTAGAACTGACTCAAATGTGTTCTTTTTTCTAGCTGAGTAATATTCCATTGTGTCTATGTACCACAACTTCCTTATCCATTCATCTTCCAATGGACATATCTAGGTTGCTCAGGGTTGGGGGACATATATGTATCCATGGCAGATTCATGCTGATGTATGGCAAAAACCATCACAATATTATAAAGTAATTATCCTCCAATTAAAATAAATTAACTAATTAAAAAGATAGGAATGTAGGAAAAGGGAGACATGGAAATGGGAATTAGAAATGTAAATATAGGGAGGACCAACAGGAATGTGTAAGATGCCTGATAGAAATTCCAGGAGGAGAGACATAAGAGGAGGATGACACAGTAATCAAGAAAGATGGATCACATTTTCCAGAACAGATGAAAGACACCAATTTGTAGGTTCAGGAAAAATGACAGTTCTCAAGCAGAATGAATGCAGAGTTCAACACCCAGATATATTATTTAAAATTTTAAGAGTACTAAACATGAAAAAGAAGATCTTAAAAGTAACCCCAGAGAAAAGACAGTATCACAAAAGAATGGCAATTAGGCTGAAATCTGACTTGCCCGGCTATGGTAATGAAAGTTGGAAGTCAGTGGAATAATATCTTTAACATGTCCAATCTAGAACTCTTGATCTAGAATTATAAGCTCAGGATAATTGTCTATTAAGAGTGAGTGCAAACTAGTGCTCTGGAACAACCCAGAGAGATAGTGTGGGGAGGGAGGGGGGAGGGGGTTCAAGATTGAGGGGATGGATGTATACCTGTGGCATATTCATGTTGATGTATAGCAGAAACCATCACAATATTGTAAAGCAATTATCTTCCAATTAAAAGAAATTAACTTTTTAAAAAAGAATGAGTGCAAAATAAAAAGCTTTTGTAGCCACATACCATAAAGTTCACCTGTTTAAGTGCTTTCTAGTATATTTATAGTTGTGCATCCATCACCAAAATCCAATTTCAGAACATTTTCACCACCTCAAATGATACACTTCATTTTAAATTTAGGTTCTACTCAGCCATCAAAAAAAAAAAAAAAAGAAAAGAAATTTTGCCATTTGCAGCAACATGGAGGGACTTGGAGGACATTATGATAAATGAATCTGACAGAGAAAGACAAATTCTGTGTGATATCACTGATAGATGGAATCTTAAAAATACAACAAAATAGTGAATATAGCAAAGAAGAAGCAATCTATCATTCTAGATCGAGAGTTCTAGATTGAACATATTAAAGATATTATCCCGCTGACTTTCAACAGATATGGAGACCCACAGATGTGGAGAACAAGCTAGTGGTTACCAGAGGAAAGATAAAAGGGGAAGGGGCAAGACAGGTGTAAAGTGTTATCATGGGACTATATGATTTCACGTGTGTGAAACTTTTGAAAATTGTAAAGCTCTATAAAATTAAAATTATTTAATTTAAAAAATAAAAATTAACTCAAGTATTCATTCCCCAAGAAGTATTTGACAATAAAATATCAACCACAGACATATATATATATATCAAAAATTAATCTTTTGTACTATCAAAAATTGAGTTTTTTCATCAACAAATCTTCTTTAAAAGTAACTTCTTTAAAAGTTCTAGATCTGGAAGAAATAAAATGATCTCAGGGGAAAAATGATCTGATATTTGTGAAGAAAGTACAAGCAAAGAAAACAATAAAGTTGTGGGGAAATCTAAACAAATTCTGATTGTATATTTGTAGAGCTTATTCTTTCTGGACAAGGATATATAATCTTTTGCAGATAAACCTAGAACAAATTGCCTCTTTTCAGAGCATTTCTTAATTCAGATCTAATCAGTAACTGTGCTTATACCTTTACAGTGTATGATCTAAGTTAAAAAGAAAAAAACAAAAAAGAAGGATAATATTTTTGAACAGTCATTATCTGCATTGAGAGGCTCTGGGTGATTTTTATTTCTTTCTTTATACTTTAATATGTTTTCTAGAGTCACCCTTACAGAGTCTCAGGAGGATGACCGAGCTGGTGGCCAGAGCATCTGCTCCAGGGTGAATGGATATCCACCCATCTTTGTATTTTATAACATAAATCTCACAGGTCACTTTTACTACCTTAAATCTGATTCCTGATTGTAACCATCAAGAACTGATCACACGTTTTATTTAAATTTGTAGTGAAAAAATACAAGTGAAATAACCCTTGCCCTTGTGCAGGGGAAGACTGGCAGAGAGAGACAAGGCAGTCTTCACTGGCCCCTGAAGCCATGAGGACTCCATGGGTCCTTCCTAAGAAGACATCCTTCCTGAAGGAGCCCTGAAGAAGGCTGGGGTCCCTCACAAGCACGCCAGTTATCAAAGTCCCCGTTTTACCTACAACCATCTTCATATCACAATTCCACACACTTGGCCAGTTACCTAGTTTCTTGCGGGGCCATGAGAGGTGAGAAGGGAAGTTCAGCTGGTTTGGTGCTTTGCAAGTGACGGAGCACAGCGGTGCGTTTTCTGCAGTATACATGCGATGAATCTCTGAAAAGGAAGCAAAACCCTTGCGGTCGAAAGATGGCTCCCTCCTCGGTAGTCAAGCCAAAAAGCAGCGCAGAGAGCAGCTGCTCCGTAGCCCACTTCCTTTCCCACAGGCTGTAAACTCGGGCTTTTCAGTTCTTACCCTACTGTGTGTGTGAGCCATGTGAACTGCAACCACGACAAGCTAAATCATGCAAATAATTTCACAAATAAACATGACTTCTCTTTCTAGTAAAATAGAAGTATTTATTGGAAAACACAGCACACTCTCCCCGTAACGGCCGTAAATTCCCAGAAGTTTTATGTTACTTCCCTAGAGAGAAGAGTTCCCAACATACATACCATGAAATCTTCCTATTTTACAACCAAAATGCAAAGCAGAGTGTTAAACAGTTGCTGTGCTGATACTACATCCATAGAGCAGCCCCCGTTCCCTGCTCACCACAGAAGAGAGAGTGTCTTTGGAGGAAAAGAAAGTAGAACAACAGGCCGCAGGTGAATTTCCTGGCCTTAATTGGCTTGAACTCCACTCAAAAGACAAATGGACTCTGTCCACTTGTTTCCTGCACCAAGACCTGTCTGGAATCCTAACATTTGCCTGTCTTTTGTTCCACATCTTGAACATCATGGTGAAAATATGCCTGCGGCGGCCTGGCTCCATGATTGTGAAGGGTAAAACATTCATTAGTCTCTTCTCCCTTTAAATACAACAGGGGGTATTTTTCTGATGGTCTAGTGGCTAAGACTCCATGCTCCCCATGCAGAAGGCCCAGGTTTGATCCCTGATCAGGGAACTAGATCCCACATGCTACAACTAGAAGTTTACATGCCACAACTATAAATTCTGCCTGCTGCAACTGAAAGATTCCACAGGCTGCAATGAACATGGGAGGTCACACAAGCTGCAACTAAGATCCAGAGCAGCCAAATAAATCCACACAGCATGGATGGAGAGTTCCGAGGCCCTACAGACATGGGCACAGGTGCTAAAGAAATACCCAAGTAGAGGTACTGACTTTGAGAGGGTGAATGAAGAGGGAAGCGAGAACATTGTATTCTTGGGCAGGGTGGCAAAAGACAGGGGTGAATGCTGTGGACTCTCCGTGGAGGGGTGTTTCAGAGCTGTGAATGATACCCTTGGCACCAATTCCCAAATGTGTTTGAGTGACAGAGCCCCTGAAAGTCAAGGTGCATGTCTCACATCTTTCAGTTGCTACAAACAGAAGCCCTCTCAACCTCTCTTAAGTTTCCAACAATGAAGGATGTACAGAAAGGATGCAGGGTGATGCAGAGAACACAAGGGAAGCAAGACCGTTATCCTGAGAGTTTGTAGAAAATATGGAGCGCCAGCTGCCTGAGATGTGAGGCTTCTGGGGGGGGTCACATGTCTCTCCCATCTCTGCCCTGATTGCCTGCTGCCATCTGCAGACCAGATTTGTCTTCTTTGGAGTGAAAACCAGAGGCTCTGGTCCCTTATAAAAATGTCCGAGTGCCTTCAATTAAAAATAAATGAAATCCATATTGTGTCTTCTAGATTTCTGCCATGCTTTCTAGGTTTCTTAGATAATTGCCTACACTCTGTACCTCTGCCTTCTTCCAAATCTAGCCCAGATCTTTTTTCCAAGCATCAACCCATTGACTCCTTCCTCAATGTACCTCAAATTCCTGGATTGAGCCAATCATCTTCCCCCCTAAAACCTGCTTCTCCTCTTATGTTCCCTTGGCTCAGGCATAAGACTGTGATCCGTCCATTGGGTCAACCCAGAATGCTGGGACGAGTCATCTCTTCTTGGTCTGCACAGCCTCTATTGCCGTTGATCCAGTCTCCGGATTGCTCTGGAATCTGCCAGCAGCTCTACAGTCTCAGATTCAGACGCGAGCCCTGTGCTCCTATGGCGGCCCCCTCACTCAGCTCCCTGCCTCCAGGCTTGGGGCCACCCCATCAGACAGGCCACCCTGTCACCAAGGCAGCAGCAGGGATGACAGCTGCTCCTGTCACGACCAGCACAACAGCCTCCCCAAGTCTGCGGCCATACTCAGAACCTCTCCAAATCCTGGGCCCCTCATAAAACTATGATCCTTTACAGGGAAAAGATTGGCAAGCTCCCATAACCACTATGTTGAAGAAGCACAATTCAAGGATTAAATAATCTGTTAATTTTATCTGGGGTTCCACTGTCCCTTCAAATTGCTCTGGCAGGCTGATTCTTTCTGTGCCCTGGGATGGAATTGGGGTCATCTCCCATCACTGTTCTAATCACATTCAACCAATAAGAGTGCCCATACTGATCAGGAATGACATTGACCCATGTAGTGATGAAATAAAAATATGTGATTTCATTTAAGAGTACTGCTCCTGGCCAGCCCATGCCGACTGCAGGCCAGTCACCTGCTTGGAAGGGTGGGGGCTTCATCTCGCCTCCCACACACTGTGTATTTGCCATCACCTCCTGAGAATGGGATTGGACACACATCAACATTTCCCCAAATCTTCTCTTCATCTCCAAGCTGGCTTTTGCTGTAACCTCAACATTTGGGGACTTCCCCAGTGGCCCATTTGATAAAGAATCTGCCTGTAATGCAGGAGACACAGGTTCAATCCCTGCAACAGGAAGATCCCCTGGAGGAGGAAATGGCAACCCACTCCAGTATTCTTGCCTGAAAAATCCCAAGGACAAAGCAGCCTGGCAGGCTACAGTCCACGGGATAGGAAAGAGTCAGACACGGCTGAGCTCACAGGCACACTCAGAGTGTGTGAGGAGGTAAAGGTAATGAAACAGCTTTCACTTCTGTATTTGTGTGTGATTTCAAATCACTTATTTGCAATTAAAGGAGGCCCTGATTCAGTTGTTCCCTGATAGAAAATTAAAAATAGTATTTAATAATAGAAAGTTTTAGGTGCATTACTGTTATAACCATTCTTTCCAGTCCCATCTACTTTTTATGTGAACAAGGTGTTTTTAGCACTTACATCTGTATTAGTCATTCTCAAAATGTGGTCCAAAAGCACCTGGGGGTCCCTGAGGCTCTTCCAGGTATCCATCAAATCTTTCCTCCAGCTACACATTTGTGTGCAGCCAGATTTTTCTACATATACTTCAATCAAAACAACATATTACAAAAGATTAAATGTATAAGTAGATATGAGAACTCAGTTGCCTTTTCAAGGAAAGCATTAAAGAGTTTTGCAAAAATGGAAAGCGATGCCAATATTCTATTATTTTGGGAATAGAGCCTTTATTAAAAATCTGCCATTTATCATCACATGTATTGGGTTTATTTTTAATTTTTATTTGAAGTAGAGTTGACTAACAATGTTGTGTTAGTTTCAGATATACAGTAAAGTGATTCAATTATGTGTGTATATATATATATACATACATATACATATTCTTTTACAGATTCTTTTCCATTACTGGTTATAGGTTTTTATAAGATATTGAATATAGTTCAATACACAGTAGGACCTTGTTGTTTAAACAGGTTTTGTCTTCACCACTATCTGCACACAGCCTCAAACTCCTCTTTGGAACATAGCATCCATTTCTTGGGGTCTCAGCTGAAACAATGGAGAAGGAAATGGCAGTCCACTCCAGTTTTCTTGCCTGGAAAATTCCAAGGACAGAGGAGCCTGGCAGGCTATATAGTCCGTGGAGTAGCAAAGAGTTGGACACAACTGAGTGGCTGAGCACAGCTGAAACAGAAAAACCTGGCTCCATTTCAACACCCTGCCGCACACAATGAGCCTGTCCTTGGCGCCCACCCCTGCTCCACACTCTGAACCCCAAAGAGCAAGTCTCCTCCTGTGCACGTTCTCCTCTGTCTGCCCGAAGCAAACTCCTTTTTCTACCCACTAGGATGAGTCCCACTCACGGATTTATACCCCAAATAGCAGCTTGTCCAGAAGGACTCCCTGATCTCCTTTTAGGTTCAAGAACGCATTTGTCACACTATTCTGTAATCACTTTTGATCTCAGTCTCCCATGAAAGATTTGTACTCCTGGAAGGCAAGAACTGTATTCTTTCACACCATATTTTCATAAACTATTTAGCAGAGGGCCTGTGTATAGTAGGTCTTAAACAAATAGTTTTCCATGGATAACTGAACTCAAAGACCCCCAGAGAGAACAGAAACTATGACGGAAAATACTAAGCAGCATGGTATGCCCTGAGTTTTTCACAAGCCACTCAAAACGCAGGGGAAGAAAGTCCACATTGGATTCTCCTACGTGAGCAGTGTCCCAGATCACTACTGCTTTCCTTGAAGGTTACAGTGTGGGTAAGAAACGTCATACGCTTTTCCTCTTATATGTAAACTTAATTCAAACTGAAATGCAGCATCTCTTGGAAGACCACGACACTGCCCAGAATGAAATCTGTACCACTCCTCCCTAACCCAAAACACGTGTAAAGGGGATTATAAATTTCTTGCTGCCAATTTATTCTGATGGCATGAAAGACCCAAGAGAGTCCAAACGCTATAGGGTAATAACTGAACTACAGCCGGTTGGGAACATTTCCAGCACTTTTTAAGGCGGCGTGCCTCTGCATAAGTAGGTGTAGCAATTTTGAAAATGGGATCCTTATCTTTTGCAATTTCTGGAGTCAGTGAGTGGCTGAAAGGCAGACACGGACCAGGATGCATGGGCCCAGAGCATCCCCCGCACTGGTCTCTCTCACTAATTAGATGTCATCCCCAAAGGAGGCCTCACTGGTGATTGGCTCTAAGGCTGTTCTGGAGCCAGATTCCATCATAATACTACATGATTCTGCAAATTATCAGTGTACTCGGGAAATCTGACCAAAGCAGCGAGATGTCTATCCTTAGTGTCCTGAGATCCTTAGCCCTCCTCACTGCACACAACTGCACAGCTGAAAACTCAGTGGCTGTCCTATCTCCTTACCAGCAGGAAGGTTGTGTCCCCTTGTTCAGTTCAGTTCTGTCACTCAGTTGTGTCCAACTCTTTGCAACTCCATGGACTGCAGCACACCAGGTGATAGACACCTTCCCTGTCCATCACCAACTCCAAGGGCTTGCTCAAAACTCATGTCCATTGAGTCGGTGATGCCAACCAACCATTCATCTCATGGTTGGATGAGATCCAACCATCTCATCCTCTGTCATCCACTTCTCCTCCCACCTTCAATCTTTCCCAGCATCAGGGTCTTTTCCAATGAGTCAGTTCTTCGCGTCAGGTGGCCAAAGTATTGGAGTTTCAGCTTCAGCATCAGTCCTTCCAATGAATACTGTCCCCATGATACTGTCCAATGAATAGTGTCCCCATCATGTGCTGGTAAGTGTTTAGCAAACTGGCCCTTGGGGGAAAAAGTCCTAATTTGTAGGTCTCACCAATTTCCACATTGTAAATGCTCCCATTGGGACTGATTCTAAGCACTAACAAGGCAACCGTCACTGAATGTGGAGTTGGGAAGAGAAGCCCAAGCTGGCTGGACCCTACACTGCCACCCCCTAGAGGGCCCCAGGGCCAGCCTAGTCCTTATTTGTGCATCTACCCTACAAACAGTAAGTCCTCGCTGGGTCATCGTGCTGTGCAGAGTCACACAAAAGACAGAGCAGCGGATCTGCACGGGCTGCTGGGGCACAAACGCTCTGCTTCTCACAAGGCAGCACCAAGGTTTGCGGACTTGCCTGGTGCTCCAGTGGCTAAGAATCCGCCTCCCAGTGCAGATAACACAGGTTCGATTCCTGGTCAAGGAACTAAGATCTCACATGCCGCAGGGCAACTAAGCTCGTGCACCCCAACTAGAGAAAGCCTGTGCCCTGCAACAAAGACCCAGCACAGCCAGAAGGAAAAGAAAGAAAGTACCAAGGTTTACAAGTACCGACCATTGAAAAATAGAGATTTTCCCTAAACTAAGAGGACTCAGGCATTTTCCTTTAGATGCACATCTCTGAGCAGGGGACAACGGGGCGAAAGCCCAGCTAGGGCACAAGGGCAGGGTTCTCAGCCTCCTTCATCAGCAGAAAGTGATCTGAGGCCAGACAAGGAATTCAGGCAAGGCATTACCGGGGACCCTGCTCCAGAAATGGGTAGTGAGAATAAGTGACAGGTTTCCCAGCTTGCTCCCTGAGAGAGGGTGAGCTGGTTCCTTATATGGGGTGAGGGCAGAGGCAGGTCCTGACAAACCTAGACAGTGTGTTGAAAAGCAAAATCATTACTCTGCCGACAAAGGTCTGTATACTTAAACCTATGGTCTTCCCAGTGGTCATGTACGGTTGTGAGAGCTGGGAGTGGTCACGAACGGTTGTGACAGCTCCGAAAATTTAGAAGGCAGAGCATCAAAGAATTGATGCCTTTGAACTGTGGTGCTGAGAAGACTCCTGAGAGTCCCTTGGACTGCAAAGAGATCGAACCAGTCAATCCTGAGAGAAATCGACCCTGAATACTCATAGGAAGGACCAATGCTGAAGCTGAAGTTCCAGTATTTTGGTCATCTGAGGCGAACAGCTGACTCACTGGAAAAGTCCCTGATGCTGGGAAGGATTGAGGGCAGAAGGAAAAGAGGGCATCAGAGGATGAGATGGCTGGATGACATCACCGATGCAATGGACATGAACTTGGGCAAACTGGGAGTTGATGATGGACAGGGAGGCCTGGTGTGTTGCAGTCCATTGGGTCGCAAAGAGTCGGACACGACTGGGTGACTGAAGAACAATAAGAGGCAGGTCCAGGGCTCGGGCTGGAGCCATGACTTGGGTGGTTGCCCATCCCTTAGGTAGTGTTGAGTGCAGGAGGTATGCACAATATTCTGTTTTTGCTCCCAGCTCTTCAGAAGTGGCAGTTGGGTTTTTTGGTCTTTATGTATCTTGTTGTCTGTAATTTGCCCAAACTGCTGCATGCACACAGTTATTTTTAGTCCTTCATAGTTTCTTTGTATCTTATTGCTCTAGGAGACGTTTGTCCAGGTGCAAGCTCTGCAGCAAAGTCCCAGGTTCCAGCCTGTCTCACAGGGAGTCACCTAGAAGAGAAACAAGACCACCAAGGTGCATCGGGTGGGGTATGCCACCAATTTCACTCACCACAGGTTTGTGGCAGCAAAAAATAAAAAGAAGACTGAAAATGGCTGGAATTGACATACAACACCAGCATCTGTCTGTCTTTCGTGGTGCTGTTTTTACAGTAAAAGCAAGGAGACCAGTGGAAGTTAAGAGGTTAAAAATGCAAAGTGTTACTTTTAAGAACTTTCAGCAGCTTTTACTTTTATACCATATGAAAAGAAAAAGAATGGTCACAGAGAGGAGCGGGGATCGGGGAAGGTGTCCTGGAGTGACTCTCCTAAAGATTACCAAAGTTAATGCTTTTTACATATCAGTCCAGAAATACATATTCAGGGAAAGACCGGGACATAAACACAGACAGATGCCAGTAAGGAGCTGTGTCATCAGGTTTTCCCCCATTGTCCTAGCTTGGTTTCCCCAAGAAAGTGGAGTTATCTGTGAGAGGGACTCCGGCGGGATTTCCTATGAAGCTATAGTAACCAAGACACTGGTGTTACTGACCCGTGGTCTTGGACTCTTTAATCAAGAGAAATTGATAAGAGGCCAGATGAAAAATTCAGGCAGGGCTTTAATGGAACTCGTGCGCCAGTGCAAAGCGATCAAAAAAACAGTCAGGGTTTCCTTGGCTCACTCCCTGGGGGAGGGGGAGGGGCAACCTGGTGCCTTCCACAGGGGGAGGGGCAGCTTGCATGATCTGCCCACCCTCCTGGGGGTGCTGTACGCAGGGACCACGCTCAAGACCCTGCTTTTGCTCCAACACCTCAGAAGCGGCAGTTGGGGTTTTTTTTTGGTCTTTCTGTATCTTGTTGTCCATAATTTGCCCCAACTGCGCATGCACACAGTTCCTTTTAGTCCCTTATAGTTTCTTTGTATTTCACACAGTTACTTTTAGTCCCTTATAGTTTCTTTGTATTTCGTTGCTCCAGGAGACGTTTGTCCAGGTGCAAGCTCTGCAGCAAAGGGCCCCAGGCCCCTGGTTCCAGACTGTCTCAGTGTTGCCATAAAGACAGATGTATCGGTCGAAGGACAAGAATGTGCCCAGGGGCAAGAGGCAGGCTCAACTGATTGTCAACAAAGACACCAAAGTAATTCCATGGGAAAGGACAGTTTGTTCAGTAAATGGCACTGGAAAAAACCAGACATACATTCTCTTCTCCAGGGGATCTTCCTGGCCCAGGGATTGAACCCACATCTCTTGCACTGGCAGGCAGATTCTTTACCATCTAAGCCACCAGGGAAGCCCCATTGAACAGACCAAGGAAGCTGCTAAGAGGACACAGTTGCACGGCCATTTTGGAAAACTGTTTGATGGTCTCTTATCAAGCTAGATCCAGCAATCTAATTCCTAAGGTTTCACCCTAGAGAAATGTAAACGTATGTCCACAAAAAAATTTGCTCACTGAAACACATAGCTGCTTTTTTCATAACAGATGAGCACTGAAAATAACCCAAAGGCCCATCAGAGGTAAATAGATAAACTGTGGTGCTTTCATTCAATAGAAAAGCACTCAGTAATAATTATTTTTTAAAAAAGAAGAATAAACTACTGGTAAAAGGCAACAACGGGAAAGAATCTCAAAATCCTACTGAGTGAGAGAGGTAAGACACAAACAAGAGCACTGCAGGTGTCCATCTCCTTAAAATCCTGGAAGCTGGGAGTCTGATGGAGACAGCAGACTGTGGACACGGGGCAGGAAGGGGCGGGTGGGCCAGATGGGGACAGCAGCACTGACATGTAGACCCCACCCTGTGGAAGGTGGATGACCGTGGGAACCTGCTGGACAGCACAGAGACCTCAGCGTGGGGCTCCGCGATGACCCAGAGGGTGGGAGGGAAATTCAAGAGGGAGGGAAGACGGTCTTCCCTGGTGGCTCAGACATTAAAGCATCTGTCTGCAATGCAGGAGACCCAGGTTCGATCCCTGGGTTGGGAAGATCCCCCGGCGAAGGAAAGGGCAGCCCAATCCAGTACTCTTGCCTGGAAAATCCCACGGATGGAGGAGCCTGATGGGCTATAGTCTACAGGGTTGCAAAAAGTCGGACACAATTGAGCAACTTCACTTTCAAGCTTTCAATGGCTGATTCATGCTGTTGTACAGCAGAAATTAACACAAACATTGTAAAACAAAAACAATTATACTCCAATAAAAAATAATTAATTAGATTCTTTACAGGCATGTTAAGAAAGTCTCGCAAAAAAAAAAAAGTCCCACCAGCACAGCCTGTTGGGGCCTCCTCTGCCCCGGAGTGGGGTTGCCAGGTTCATCAAGTAAAATTTCAAATTACTCAAGTTAAATTTCAGCTTCAGATAAACCACAAATAATTTTCTTAAGACTAGTGTGTCCCATGCAGTTATCTAGGACATGGGTGGCATGTACATGCATGGGACGTACTTATAGTAAAAACTGATTCATTTTTCATCCGAAATTCAAATGTAACGGGCATCCTGTGTTTTACCTGGCAACCCCGCACCGTGGTTTCCTGTGGCCTCTCTGAAGGCAAGCACTGACTGACCAAGAGGCCGCTCAGGCCAGTCCTCCCCTCCAGTCCTCCTCAGAGAAAACAGAAACAAGCCTGCAGGCCCCAGCCCTTCCAGCTGGCCCGCCCCGGCCACACTCAGCACCAGTTCTGCCCTCTGGTTTCTTAAAGGGTGGAGGGGTGCCCAACCTCCCTCCACGGGTCAGAGTGGGGGCGCCCACCTGGGGAGGGCACGTGGCTTCCCCTGTGGCCACAGATGGAGCCCAGTCTCCGGCTTAAATGAATCCTCCTGACCATCCATTACTTCACATCGTAGAAAATGCATCCTTGCTATGTTGCCGTTTCATTGTGGTCACAGTGCCTGTTCTGCCTTTCTGTTCAAGGGACATCTAAAGCTACTTTGCAGGACACACGCAAACACAGTTCATTAAGTTGGAGTTATACAGTGCTCAATATTTTCAGCCAGTTTTCAAGAAGTCAGACACCAGGTGTGATGTGCCCGGATATTAACTGCAGCGCACAAGGAAAGGGGGGATCTGATTTATTCATGTTGCTTTTCATACCAGGGACAAAAGAGCCCTTTGAATCAAAATCTGTTGAGTGGTTCGGGGGTATAATTTTTAAAAGACTACCTACTTGGAACATAAACACTTTCTCAATAGGTTATTTTTATTTTCCTGGTCTGGCAACTAAAAGAGGTATAATTTGCAAGGGTTGGTTCCCTGAAAGAAGTACATTCAATTGCTTGAAAGGGCATGAATACGTGTCAGTGAAAGAAACTAAATTTGATGAGGAAATTATACCTTTTGCAGAAAGTGCAAAAAATAATAATGAAGGTAGTAGAAAGGACTCCTTTGATCATAAAATTATTATGCATTTTCCCTCTGCAAAAAACCACTAACCTTGGCTCATAAATAACAGTAGCAAAAAGATGAAAATGTGAAATTAAAAGCAGGCCATGTTTAAAAAAAAACAAAAAAAGCAAAACGCATGGAATCTAAGCTGTTCTGAAGAACAGACTAGAAGGTTTTCGTTGTGCCCAGAGGTGTTCCATGGGGGAGGGGGTTGCGCCTTTTGTATTTATGTTGGGGTAGCCTGACTGAAGTGGCTTTAAAACTTGGGGTCATGGATCATTAAGACTCTAATAAAAATTATGAACCTGCTTCCTGGAAAAGCGCACGTACACCCACATAGACACTTTTTTACAGACCATAGCAAGAGCTTCAGACACTGCCCCTGAATTTATTCACAGAGCCCCAGCCAAGAGTCCCCGCGCTAAGCAAAACCTGTGTGTTTACCAACCCCTGCTTCCTGAGGGCTGATCCCCACACAGCCTCTCTCGCACTTACAGCAGAGGCAGGCTGCCTGCTGACCTTTGCCCTCTCTGCCTCCCTTTCGGGAGCTGGCATTTGGGTTTCCCACCACTAGCCTTCCTAGAATGTGATCACAAACCCCAGGGTGCTGACCTGGGTGTTACACTGCCAGGCGACACTACACTCTCCCTAAGAAATAGAACAGAGGCAGGGGAAGTCCCCTGTGCCACACCCCACATGACCCCAGGGCCAGTGCCCTGGTCCCTTTGAGTTTCTCTGTCCCTGTCCGTAGATGGGCATGATGATAGTGACCACCTTAGGAGCTGCAGTGAGGATGACATGACGGTATATATAAAAGGGCTTGAAGGCAGCAGGTACTCTGAAAGTTTAAGAGGCTGGCTGTTCCAGCTATCACATAGTTCAGACACATTGATGTCTGCCCTAACTATCACTGTTACTTCACACTTGGTGATTTACAAAATGTGAAGTATCTCCATTCATTATTCATTCTTGGTAACACAGCACCTGGGCTTCCGTGCTGGCTCAGAGGTAACAAATCCGCCTGCCAATGCAGGAGAGGCAGGTTGGATCCCTCCGTCAGGAAGATCCCCTGGAGAAGGAAATGGCAATCCATCCCAATATTCTTGCCTGGGAAATCCTACAGACAGAGGGGCCTAGTGGGCTACAGTCCATGGGGACATAAAAGAGTCGGACATGACTTAGCGACGAAACAACACAATGCCCACAAGATATGAAAACTTGAGACTGATCCTCCCATTTTACAGGTGAGAAAACTAAGTCTCAAGTGAGTTTGTTCCTCCAGAACATACAGCCTGCAAGTGCCAGGACGGGACGCCCTGTGTGGACCCAGGGATCTGGTCTCTCTCCATCCTTGGGTGGAACATTCTGGGAGGTATTCTCCATGTGGCTCTCAGAGGGTCCCAGAGGATGGGACCCCGTGACCCGCAGTGGGGCCAGTGTTAGGAAGTACTAGGGCAGTCTGAACCCTCCCAAGTTTCCCTCCCTCCAGACCCTGCTCCTGACCCCCAAAGACGACCCCCCAAATAAACTCCATCCAGCTCTGCTTTCCAGAGGGGAATCCCGGCTAAGAGAGATGCCCGCTGTGGGTCTTCGTCTTCCCGCTACTGCCCACCCTTCTTCTGTGCCCGCATCCCTCAGCTGTCCCTGCTGGCGGGGCCTACAAGCCAGTAAGAAACCCTACCTTCGAAAAAGCCACTGCGACTCAGGACTGAGCGGACAGCCGTCCACACATACTGGGCTCCACCATCAGTTTCCACCCCTGGTGGCCTGGGACCGGGCTGACAGCTCTCCTCTCACCCTAGGATGCCCTAACTGAGGCCAGGGCTTTCCCTGGTCACGGCTAACCGACTCTGGGGGCAGAAGCACTGCTCCTGGGCCCCCCATTCCGGGGTTTTGGGTCTTCCCATCCATGAGGAGACGCTGGCAAAGGCAGCGGCCTACGTCAGCTTCCACTAAGACCCTGTCTCCCGGCGTTGACCACTTGTGGGCTGCCTGACGGCATAGCTAGGAGCCTGGTCCCCTCCCTGGACTGGAGTCAGGGGGAGATGGCTGAGCCCTCGGAGACAGACCTTCTCCTTTAGAGCCTCCGCTTTCCACTGGTTCCACACACAGTCTCACGCGCTCTGCCACACGAAGGCCCGCTCATCCTGGTTGGCCGTCTCATGACTGGCTGGTATCTGCCATGTTTACTTCCCACTCTCCGCCAGGCCCCGCCCACGAAACGTAAACAGCGTAATGAACAAAAGCCTGGTCTTCACCGGCGCAGCTTCACAACGGCTGCGTCGCTCCCGGTGTCCCGGTTCTAAACGCCAACCCAGCTCCCCCTCTCCGTCCACTTCGAGAAGACCCCTAGGGCTTCCCTGCAGGCTCAGGTGTATACAATTCGCCCGCCAAGGCAGGAGACAGGGGTTCGATCCCTGATCTGAGAAGATCCCACGTGCCACGGGGAAAGTAAACCCGGAACCACAGCTCCTGAGTCCACGTGCTGGGACTACTGAAGCCGGGGTGCCTAGAGCCTGTGCTCTGCAACAAGAGAAGCCACCGCGATAAGAAGCCTGCACAACACAACCGAGAGGAGCCCCTGCTCAGAGCAACGAGAGAAAATCCCGCACGGCAACGAACACCCAGCACAACCAAAAGCCAAATAAACAAATGACTAAATAAATTATATATATATGTATATAAGAAAGCCTCTAATTGTCAGGAGGATGTGCCAGGAGGCACAGGGGGCAGGGCACAGGAGACCCCTGCCCCCAGGATGATGTGCTCGTTGCCTCTGCTCACCTGTCTTTGGGATGAGACACAGCACAACTCACCAAGTGCTGCGGGTGAGTGTGCCATGGTTCACGCCAACCAACTAGTATTCCACTCATTCCCGGAGTCATAAGCTGATCACTAGTCTCTGTCTTCACTCACAGAGAATTTCACACCTCCATGTGTCTCCGGGGAGGGTCCCACAGTTGTGCCTCTATTCAAAAGCAACTTCTCAACAAGTCTTTTTCAGCTGATATGTCCAGTGGTGGTTGTTCGGTCTCTAAGTGGTGTCCCATGCTCTGTGACCCCATGAACATGAAGGCCAGGCTTCCCTGTCCTTCAGACTTAATTCAGAACCAGTGCCCAGGGCTGGAGGAAAACCAGTCATATTTCACATGGCCTGTCCTCCTGTTTACGTGGCAAGTTTGGGGATGACATAATATTTAAGAACCTGTTCAGCTCTGAGTTGATTGCTTTTTGTACCTTCACTGGAAATTCTGATTTAAGTATTTTCATTTTGCCAGTAATCTTCTACATTAACTATAGAATGGTTGTATTGAGGCTGCTACTGTGATGTATTTGGCCGTTTTCCTAATATTGAATGTTGCTTCTTTACTGAAAATAAAACTGTACCGAGAGTTCCTCCTCTCTTAGGAGAAATTCCCAGAGTGAGTGAGAATATTATCTCACTCATAATATTCCAAATCAGTTCCCCTGGGGCAGGGGATGAAATTATGTCCTTTGATTACTCGTGGGAGGAAACATTTTCCCATCTTATTTACTAATCACATTTATTCTTGTGAATACTCATAATCCTGTCCATTTGTTCACCAAGTACACAACTTGTCTTCTATCAGTTTGTGTGGCTGTCAAAACATAATATGCATATTTATTGTTATTTTTTCACGCAATCCTTTCCTTCATGTAAATTATGATTGTAGACCTGCCTGACTTCCCAATTTGGGAGGTATTTCTGCATCCATCTCTATGGCAAACGTCACATAAAAGCATCCTGTGAAGGCCTGAAGCAAGTCAGGTTCATCTTTTCCTGACTGAGTTCAGATGTTCTTATCCATACAGCTGAAGATATTGAGAGACAGAGTCTCTTGGTCCTGCCATCTGTTCCTCCATCTCCTCAGATGCCCATCGTGGAACTTTTCTAAACAGTATCATATTTTATAATCTCATTTTATTTTCTCTTAATAAAAAAAAGTTCACAATCGTCCCATTTTTTTAAAAAAGTGTGGGTTAAATATAATATTCACTGTTGAGTTCAGTTCAGTCGCTCAGTTGTGTCCAACTCTTTGTGACACCATGGACTGCAGCACGCCAGGCCTCCCTGTCCATCACCAACTCCCGGAGTTTACCCAAGCTCATCTCCATTGAGTCAGTGATGCCATGCAACCATCTCATCCCCTGTCTTCCCCTTCCGCCTTCAGTCTTTCCCAGCATCAGGGTCTTTTCCAATGAGTCAGCTCTTCACATCAGGTGGCCAAAGTATTGGAGTTTCAGCTTCAGCATCAGTCCTTCCAATGAACACTCAGGACTGATCTCCTTTAGGATGGACTGGTTGGATCTCCTTGCAGTCTAAGGGACTCTCAAGAGTCACTGTTGAAGATCAGTAATAATTCTGTGTACTAAAAATCCTGCATCGGGAAGATTCTATTAGAAAAATGAATGAGCCAAAAATGTTTAGTACAGATGGCCGCCTATCTACAAAATTTATCTGATGCAGTATGTGAAAAACAGCTTCACCTTGTTTAAAAATGATTTACAATTTAGGCAATATATAATAATGGCCTTTCTTGTAGCCTCGCGTTGTTCTTGAGTAAATAATCTATTAGAATGAATATTGTGTTTTATCAGTTATATGCTTCCTACTTGTGGAAAGCGTTAGACTGGGAGGCTCAGAGTTTACAGTCTGAAATCTGACAAAGAGAAGAGAGTGAAGCACAGGGCAGATGAGCAGAGGGAAGCAGCTCCATGGAGAGGGAGCATGTGGGAGGGCTGGATGGAGGTGCCTGCGAAAGAGGCCTTATCTCAAGAAGGGAGGATGGGAAGGGCTGGAGCACCCTCAGATTTTCCATGCTCCAAGAAAACACAGAATACTTACCACCCTGTCCTTTGCCACTCAACCAAAGTTTGTTTGATAAAGACATATTTTTTACTTTGGTTGAAAAAAATGGTTTTAGTTATTTGAATTGTGGCTATCAGTTCTGTTTTTCTGGTGGCATCAAAAAAAATGCCATTTTGGCAAATGCTTTGAACTCATTTCATCAAACTGAATATTTATAAAGATTCAGCAAAATGGATTATTTCCTCCTTGTAAACTGAAGAAAGACAGGCATCATAGCTACAGATCAGAGGCAGCAATTAGAATGCTCTATAAAAATATCACACACATCTTAGGTTTTGAATGAAATTGATACCAAAGACTTTAAGAACACCATGCACGTGTAATTAGATTCTGCGCCCTCAGGATGACTCCACGGTGAGAACTGAGAAGCATATCTTTCAACTAGTAAGTCACTTCAGTAACAGATTAGCCCCTCCTCAAAGAAAATCATTGATAACTTTAAAGTAAAATATTTTCATTTGCCATAAGTTGTTGCTGTTGTTCCGTCACTAAGTCATGTCTGACTCTCTGTGACCCATGACTGCAGCACGCCCAGCTTCCTTGTCCTTCACCATCTTCCAGAGTTTGCTCAAACTCATGTCCATTATGTCAATGGTGCCATCCAACCATCTCATCCTCTGTCATCCTCTTCTCCTGCCCTCAACCTTTCCCAGCATCAGGGTCTTTTCCAATACGTCGGTTCTTCTCATCAGGTGGCCAAAGTATTGAAGCTTCAGCTTCAGCCTCAGCATCAGTCCCTCCAATGAATGTTCAGGGTTGATTTCCTTTAAGATTGATTGCTTTGATCTCTGTATAGTCCAAGGGGCTCTCAAGAGTCTTCTCCAGCACCCCAGTTCGAAAGGATCAATTTTTCGGTGTTCAGCCTTCCTTGCAGTCCAACTCTCACATTCATACATGACTACTGGAAAAAACATAGCTTTGACTATACAGACATTTGTTGGCAAAGTGATGTCTCTGCTTTTTAATATGCTGTCTAGGTTTGCCATAACTTTCCCTCCAAGGAGCAAGTGTGTTTTAATTTCATGACAGTCGCTGTCCACAGTGATTTTTGGAGTCCAAGAAAATAAAGTCTGTCACTGTTTCCATTGTTTTCCCATCTATTTGTCATGAAGTGATGAGACCAGATACCATGATCTTAGTTTTTTGAATGTTGAGTTTTAAGCCAGCTTTTTCACTCTCCTCTTTCACCTTCATCAAGAGTCTCTTTAGTTCCTCTTTGCTTTCTGCCATTAGAGTAGTATCATCTGTGTATCTCAGGTTGCTGATATTTCTCCCAGGAATCTTGATTCCAGCTTGTGAGTCATCCGACCCAGCGTTTCTCATCAGGTACTCTGCAGGCATGCAAGCATGCTCAGTCACTAAGTCGTGTCTGACTCTTGCGACCCCATGGACTATAGCCCACCAGGCTCCTCTGTCCATGGGATTCTTCAGGCAAGAATACCATAATGGGTTGCCATTTCCTTCTCCAGGGAGTTTTCCCAACCCAGGGATCGAACCCATGTTTTTCACGTCTCCTACGACAGCAGGCAGATTCTTTTCCACTGAGCCACCTGGAAAGCCCATAGACGTTAAATAAGTGGGGTAACAATATACAGCCTTGACGTACTCCTTTCCCAGTTTTGACATGGTCCATTGTTCCATGTCTGGTTCTAGCTGTTGCTTCTTGGCCTGCATTCAGGTTTCTCAGGAGACAGGTAAGGTGGTCTGGTATTCTCATCTCTTTAAGAATTTTTCAGTTTTTGTGATCCACACAGTCAAAGTACTAAAAGAAAAAAAATCCTCATTATCCATCAATGAATATTACTTTCTGTAATTAATAGCAAATTATCACCGCACTTCCCAAGGCCCAGAAAAACAGAAAAGATGTGCCAATAATCAGACCTTCTAACCACATGTAGAACTGTTCATTCCTATACAAACAAAAAGAGGAATGAAGAAGTGATCCAGAGGGGAATGTTATAGGCCCTATAACTCTTTAAATTACTGGATGGGGGCAGAAGTACAGCTGTCTTGGGATCAGCTAGAGAAGTGATCCATCCCAGGCCACCAGGCAGGGACTAAGAATTCAGTCAAAGAGAATGAGATGCTGGTGTTTACAATAAGTAAAGCAAGCATCACTCCAGCTTTGCATGAAGGTGGTGCTAACCCCAAGGCTTTTCAGGTTTGCCAGCCAATAAACAGTGCTTCTCACTAAGCCCATTGGAGTGGGTTTCTCTGCCATTTACAGCCTAAAAAAATAAACAACGGCTTGCGCAGGAGTTTAGATGAGGCAGAGATTGCTGCAGCTGGTCTGGTAGGAAAGGTTTTTGGCAAGTGGGGGTGGGATTCATCTGGTCTTTGAGGGGCACAGAATGAGGCTAAATGAAGGAAGGGGAGGGCGAGATCGTTTGTGATGCTAGCCAGGAAGGCGTCATTCAGTAAAAGGTCCCACCTTGGTGGAGAAGAAAGGGAATTAAAAACTTGTTCTCTGGGAAGAAGACTTCAATATTAAGAAAATAAACATGGTCATTCTGATGGATGGCTTGGTTACTCTTTCACTGAAGAAATGAGAAACAGCCCGAGTCTGATCAACAGACTGAGATTCCAAATACTCAGTGTTGTGAGAATTCATGGATAAGCTTAGTCTTAAGTCTAGCATTGAAAAAACCCACCCAATATAGATACTTTGTACAGCAATTGAGCAAATTCTCTTAAGTTGAAGAGAGATACATCCTTGGACTCCACTTCTAGGTATATTTATTCAATCAGAAAAAAGTTCTTGTACACAGTGGCTCATGGGCTGCAATGTTGGTCGTAGCATTGCCTATATTAGAAAAACTTGCAAAAAATCCAGGTGTCCGATGAACAAAGAATGGCTAGATATATATTTTTACAATGACTATATAGTAGGAAAAATGAACCAGAGCTATGAGTACTGGATGAAGCTCCCAACAGAATATTGAATGATAAAGGGAAGTCATCAAAGAATACCTACATTATGATAGCTTTTAAATAAAATCCAAACTTGTGAGAAACTGAAGTTTGTGGATACAGTAGAGAAAAGGAGAAGAATAGAAAGTAGGAAATTCAGGTTCATAGATACCTTGGGGAAAAGAAAGAAAGAGCAGATAATCAGTGAGGGATACTTCAGGGTCTTCAACTAAATTAGCAGTTCTTTAAATCTCTGGAGTGGGAATCTATGTGCTCATTATGTAATTCTTTATATCTTTTTAGTTGCATAAGATTTGTCATAATTAAACTTTGGAAAAAAACACTCTACCCAAGTGGAAACTTTTAGTCTAAGCTGAGATGTAGTTGATGATTGTTATGGAAAGCAAAGCTTGTGTGCCTACATTTAAGACAAAGATTTCCCTCTCTGAGCCTGGAGAAGGAAAAAGATTTTCAATAATGCCTCTTAACTTGCTACAAGTTCATACCAGGTCAAAGTGCCACTAAGCTCCTTCACCCAACAATTGTATGTGGCTCCTCCACGGGTGTTTATTTTACACTATGAGCAGCAGCCTTCTTGCCAACCCGCAGGGAGCTGGTTTCAGCAGCCCTGTGAATGCTGATGGCATCATGCCACATGCCACGTGGTTGTCAAAGGCCCACCACACCCCCAAAGTCTCCCTGCAAACTAGATTCCCCTCCGCCTGGGGAGTTGGCAGCTCCAGGCTAGTGCAGATCGCCCAAAGGGCCACTAGTTACTACTGTGAAATTGTAAAGCATGTCTGCATTCAGTATTCCTTTTAGAAATCTTTGTATTGTGTTAGCTGCTCAGTCTCGTCTGACTCTTTGTGACCCCATGAACTGTAGCCTACCAGGCTCCTCTGTCCATGGGATTCTCCAGGGAAGAATATTGGAGTGGGTTGCCATGTCCTTTTCCAGGGGATCTTCCCAGACCTGGGATCAAACCTGGGTCTCCTGTATTACAGGCAGATTCTTTACCATCTGGGATTCTCTGGTGGCTCAGAGGGTAGAGTCTGCCTGCAATGCCGGAGACCTGATTTCAATCCCTGGGTTGGGAAGATCCCCTGGAGAAGAAAATGGCAACCCACTTCAGTATTCTTGCCTGGAAAATCCCATGGACGGAAGAGCCTGGCAGGCTACGGTCCATAGGATTGCAAAGAGTCGGACACAACTGAGTGACTTTACTTTCACTTTTCTTTACTGTCTAAGCCAAGGACTTCCCACGTGGTGCTAGTGGTAAAGAACCTGCCTGCCAATGCAGGAGACATAGGATATGTGGGTTTGATCCCTGAGTCAGGAAGATCTCCTCGAGGAGGGCACAGCTAACCACTCCAGTATTCTTGCCTGGAGAATCCCATGGGCAGAGAAGCCTGGTAGGCTACAGTCTATGGGGTTGCAAAAAGTCAGACACAACTGAGCAACTGATCACTCACGGCAAAAGTAATTCAAAATGGCATGTTGTGCCGTGATGGAAGCCTCACTGCTACTCAAAATAAGTTGCTCTGTTTTGACAGAGAGCATTTCTAAGAAGGCAGAGACCCTGAAGAGTCACTGTGTTTGATGACACTTTACCTGATGACAGCAGGCACTCATTAAATGCTACATAAAGGAAGCCAGTGAAATCTGCTGACAAAGACCCTCCAGGACAGGGTCAGCCCCTCCCTCCTGCATGATGACTGCACTCCGTCTTACAACGTGCCACGTGTTTGGTGGATTATTGTCCCTTTATTTTTTCATGACTCTAAGTGGATGCCAAAAAATAATTAAGGTGCAAACTCTATGGCTGGAAAGGTTCCAAATGGGTAAGGAACAGATATAAAGTAAAAAGAAATGACAAGAGAAGGTGGCATGTGTTAGCATCTTATAAGAGGCAAAGGTGCAAAAAAAAAAAAGCAGCAGCAGCAAAGATGCAGTGGGAACAGAAAAGGTAGTGGGTGGACTTCTGGGTTGGGAAGAGGAGGCAGGTGAGGTAGATCAGCTCACTGCAGGCACATGCATGGACCCACGCACAAGCCCCAATTCTCTTCTGTTGATATTTGCAGATGCAGTTCACATGCTTAAGTCCAGTCAGTCTTGCAACAACCACACGTAGGACAAAGGTTTGGAGTAACATTTTCATTGTACTTCCCAGTGGCTCAGGACTTCCCCGGTGGCTCAGACGGTAAAGCATCTGCCTACAACGCGGGAGATCTGGGTTTCATCCCTGGGTCAGGAAGATCCTCTGGAGAAGGAAATGGCAACCCACTCCAGTACTCTTGCCTGGAAAATCCCATGGATGGAGGAGCGTGGTAGGCTATATAGTCCATGGGGTCGAAAAGGGTCGGACATGACTGAGCCACTTCACTTTCTTTCACTTTCTTTCTCCATTGTACAGAGTCTGGACATGAATAAACCCATCACCCAAATAATGCCTACTAATTATTTTTATTATTATAATAGCCAACTTGGTGGGGTTTTTTTAGTTGAAATATAGTTAATTTACAATGTTGTGTTGGTTTCACATGTACAACAAATACCTCAGATATACACAGTAAGTCCCCTACATTCGAACCTTCAAGGTGTGAACTTTCAAGATGCAAACGTGCGTTCCGTCAAAGTCAGGCATGAGTGATGTTGCAGCTCGCCCTCCATCTCCTGTTGCTGATGACCCTTCAGCCCCATCATCTCTCAGCTCTTCCCCTCCTCCCGTCAGTAACTCGTCTTGCCTGTTCAGTCGATGCCAGCCCATGCGTCAGCTGTTGTACTGGACGACTGTACTTTCTGAAACACTGTGCTTTAAGATTCAAAATGATTTTTTGGGTATTTGTTTTTTACATATGACTTGTGTGAAAAGTATTATAAACCTATTATAGGACAGTACTACTGTATTCATATTAGTTAGGTACCAAGGCTAACTTTGCTGGACTTCCTGAATAAATTGGACTTACAGAGGCACTCCTGGAACAGAATCTGTTTATATGTAGGGGACTTAGTGCATATACATGCTGTTCTTTTTCAGATTCTTTTCCAGTATAAGTGATTATAAGATAGTGAATATAGTTCACTGTGAGATTCCCTGGTGGCTCAGAGGGTAAAGCCACTGCCCGCATTGCAGGAGACCCAGGTTCGATCCCTGGACTGGGAAGATCCCCTGGAGAAGGAAATGGCAACCCACTATAGTATTCTTGCCTGGAAAATCCCATGGACAGAGGAACCTGGTAGTCTACAGTCCATGGGGTCGCAAAGAGTCGACTGAGAGACTTCACTTTGTTTATAGTTTCCTGTGGCATATGGAAGGTCCTCGCTGTTAAAGCGGTTTGAAAAAAAAAAAAAACACACCGGATTTCATACTCTGTGGTGGGAAGAATCCTAAGAAGGCCCTCTATAGAGAGCAGCTCCCTCAATCAAGTCAGAAGCAACAAGACTCCCTTGTGGTCCCCAAGAAAGAACCTCTCTGGTTGGCTTTGGAGAAGTAGGCTGTCTGTGCTGTGAGAGGGCCCCAGGGCTGGGACCTGAGCTTGGCTTCCAGGAGCTGAGTCCTGGAGGCTCAGTCTTACCCTGCAGGGAACTAGATTCTGTCAACAAGCCGCATGAGCTTGCAGAGGACCCAGAGCTCCAGCAGGGAACGCAGCCCAGCCAGAACTAACCTTCAGCCTTGCATGACCCTGTGCAGAGACCCCCAGCCAAGCCACGTGGGACCTCTGGCCAACAGAGACGGAGAGACGCTAACGGATGCAGTTCAAAGCCACGGGGTGTGTGGTCATCAGTTACACATCAGCAGGAAGCATGCCACACGGACAGCACGTCTGCTGTGATTTGCAGTCACTTTTTCTTTTTGCCTTTTGTTCACATCTGATCATTTTTCTCCATTTACCTCTGCCTGAATTCTACACCCACGGGCTTCCCTGGGTGGCTCAGACAGTAAAGAATCTGCCTGTAATACAGAAGACCTGGGTTCGGTCCCTGGGTTGGGAAGATCCCCTGGCGAAGGGAATGGTAACCCACTCTGGTACTCTGGCCTGGGAAATTCCATGGACAGAGGAGTCTGGTGGGGTACAGTCCATGGGGCTGCAAAAAGTTGGACATGAGTGAGCAACTACCACTTTCCGTTTCCCATATTAATAGTAATATAGCCTCCAAATCACACCCACACAAAAAAGGAAAGGTGGCCCGAGTCCAGCTCCTCTTCTAACTCATCCAGGCAATCCTTTGATGACTTCTGATCCTGGAGAAGGGAGAATTTTATCCTGCCCAGACATCGCAGCATTCTGCAGCAGACCCAGGCCCTGGCCAGCGCAGGAGGACGGGGCCAGGCCTTCATGCCCAGCCCCAACCCCGAGGAAACCAGAGCGTCTTTCAGAGCTTGGAGACACTCACCATCACACCACCAGCCAGGGAGAGGCAGGCTTCTCCCAAAACACAGAGATAACAACAGGCCTGGCCTCACCCAGCCGACCCAACCCTTCTCTTTTTTCCTCTTTTTAATTTATGTGTTTATATTAACTGGAGGCACACATGTGTCCTCTGAACCCCTTCCCACCTTCCTCCCCACCCCATCCCTCCTGGTTGTCACCAAGTACCGGCTTTGGGTCCCTGTGTCAGACAGCAAACTCCTTTGATCCTTTGAGCGGTACCTGCAGGCTTCTGGGGCATGGTCATTTTTTCTTGTTCATCCCCATGCCTTTTGGGGGGAACATGGATCATGGCTTCCAAAAGACTTTGGAAAAGAAGCCTTTTCTGGGAGGAGTCAAAAGTTAAAAAAGTTTGGATAGCCTAAAACCAAACCCTTCTATTAGTACACAAGGAAACTAGAGATGGACATATGGGGGGAAAGAATTAATTCCTACTTCACATTTTATAGGGCTTCCCTATAAAATAGAGCTTCTTTGGTGGCTCATGAGGGTAAGAGAATCTGCCTGCAATGCAGGAGGCCTGGGTTCCATCTCTGGGTTGGGTATATTGGATTTCATTAAAATTAGGAAATTCTGTTCGTCAGAAGACATCATTAAGAGATAGGAAAGACAAACCATAGGATTGATTTTTCAACAAATATTTTCAACATAGACTTGTCAGAATACATCGTAGTCTTCTACAAATTAATAAGAAAAAGACAGAAAATTTCATTAAAGTTGGTAAAAGATTTCCAAAGGCACTTCACTCCCAAGAAATGCTCAAATGGCCAAAGAGGCATATGAAAGGGTTCTCAGGACCAGTAATTGTTAGGAAAAATGCAAATTAAAACCACAATGATTGAATAATACCACAATTTCAAAAAAAAAAAAGACAGAAAATACTAAGTATTGGTAAACATGTAGAGCAATCAGAACACTTATTGGTAGAACTGAAGAAGGTATTGCTACAGTGACTTTGGAAAACTTTTTGACAGTATCTGTCGAGGTTGTCCTTGCATGCTCAGTCATGTCCAACTCTTTGTGAGCCTGTGGACTGCAGCCCACCAGGCTCCTCTGTCCATGGGATTCTCCAGGCAAGAATACTGGAGTGGGTTGTCGTTCCCTTCTCCAGGGGTTCTTCCCAACACAGGGATCAAACCTGCATCTCCTGTGTCTCCTGCATGGGAGGTGGATTCTAAGTCACCTGGGAAGCCCCATCTACTGAAGTTAAATATACACACATCCCATGACTCAGCAAGAGATAGGCATGCGCAGTAAGAGATACATGGAAACTTGATTACAGCAGCATCATCTGTAATAACCCTAGTCCATCACTGGTAGAATGCATAACAAACTGAAGTCTGTTCATAGGATGGGAGACTACTCAGTCATGGAAACAAACCTCATCTCCATGCAACAAAGTGAGCGAAACTCACACACACAGTAGGTCAAAGCGACTATGCACCATTGTATAATTCCATCATACATATAAAATCTTCCTTTATGAGGAAAAATTTAACCTTCCGTGTTAGGTAGTAGGAAGCAGACCCAGAGTAAGATTAGGAAGGGCTCAGGGATGCTTCTGGAATTCAGCTTTTCTTCTGCGTCTTGATCTTTCTCAGCTTGTGTTTGCAAGCTGAGAAAATGAGCTGGGTGCTTAAGAGTTTCACAGTTTGGGGCATTTATTATACATTAAAGCAGGGGTACTTGTTAGCTCAGTTGGTAAAGAATCTGGCTGCAATGCAGGAGATCCCGGTTTGATTCCTGGGCTGGGAAGATCTGCTGGAGAAGGGATAGACTACCCACTCCAGGATTCTTGAGCTTCGCTTGTGGCTCAGCTGGTAAAGAATCCGCCTGAAATGCAGCAGACCTGGGTTGGGAAGATCCCCTGGAGAAGGGAAAGGCCACCCACTCCAGTATTCTGGGCTGGAGAATTCCGTGGACTATAGTCCATGGGGTCACAAAGAGTCAGACACGACTGAGTGACTCTCACTCCACTCCAAGCACCTGACCTCTGGGCTATAATGCCTGATGATCTGAGGTGGAGCAGAGGTAATAATAATAGAAATAAAGTGCACAACAATTATAATGTGCTCGAATCATCCCCAAAGTGCCCCTCCCCGGCCTGTGGAAAAGTCATCTTCCACCAAACTGGTCCCTAGTGCCGAAGAGGTTGGGGGCCACTGCTTTAAAGTGCTTGTCACAGGTGTACAATATCGTGATTCGCAATTTTTAAAAGCTATACTCCATTTACACTTGCTATAAACTATTGGCTATATCCCCTGTGTTGTGCAGTATATCCTTGCAGCTTATTTTATGAGTAATAATTTGCGCTTCTATTTGTACCTCTATTATGTCTACTGTAATAATTTGTACTACCCTCCCCCAGCTTGTCCCTCCCACGGCTCCTCCCCTACTGGTAACCACTAACTTGCTCTCTACATCTCTGAGTCTGGAAGATGGATGGGGGAAGAAATGTGCATATAAAAATTCTTACCAGGCTCCTGCCTGACTTTTGAAAACCAAGATTACATTTATATGAAGTCTGGCAGTGTGTTACGGCAAATTAATAGATTAAGTAGATGTTTTCTCTGTTGCTAATCTTCCTCTTAGAGCTGTAGTCAGGGCCACTGGCAATTCAAGTCTTTAAATAAATAAGCCTCATTAATGTATCACTTCTGTTTTATGAACAATGCAGCTGTTACTTGTAATTGGCTCTCTACCCAAGGTACCAAGAACCTTTGTTTCATTATAAGCATTGTGAGCGTAAAATAGCACAAGAGAAGGGAACACATATGAGAGTCAAATAGAAACACAACAAAACAGAAACTGGATAGACACGTGCTGGTTATTCAGAAGTGGTACCAAAATATAGGAGAGAGTCGTTTTTGAGGAAGGTTTAAGACTGAATTTATCAATGGGCCTGTGGAAATCATGTTCATTTTAAAAGACAGCAGGTGTTAAAACAATGAGAAGTGACCTCCTTTGCACCTGGGTTACAAAAGCTGCCCCAATGTGTGTGAAACAAAACAGGACAATGATAAATTAAAAAACATCCTGCTTCTGACTAGTTCCTTTTTATTTTCTTCTCACACTGGGCAGTTTTATTTATAGATAATAAAGGCAGCTTATAAGAAACACACACACAGTTACACTCATTTCCTGGTGGAAGTGATGTTTATTTGACGTAAAAGAGCTTTGGTGTTTGCAGATTCAGTTATCTTTGGAATCTCATCCAGAAAGTAACTTTCAGATTGCTCACATCCCTTTTAAATCAGTTTACTAACATATTCTCAACAAAATTTATCAAATAAGATTTATCTCCAGTTCAAAACATCCTTTGATATGTGATTTAATGGACTGGAGGGAAGCCAAGGTTCACAACCAAAATGTCTTCTGTTTGGGAATGTCGATTTCAGGGAATGGAGAAATTTGTAATTATCACTGTGGTGAAGATGGTATATCCACTGAACCTCGCATATAGAGCAGATCTTTGACACCCACGATTTCTGTGAATCCCCAAATTAGGAATACTGCTAACTGACTTGGGGAATTTGAGCAGACACCTAGACTCTCTTAGGATCTGAAGGAACTAGCTGGCACAGCACAGCATGTGATTCTAATTTTCGCCAAGCACTTTACCTACATTATTCACCTAATCTTTTGCATAATCCTTGGAGGTAAGTGGAACTGTCCCTCTTACAAATTATAACATTCATAGACGTTGGGGGTGTCAGAAAGAGTCAAGACAAGGAATATTAGAATACCAGCAATCTATCAAAGCTTACTTTAATAATTATGAATTGATGAAACCCATGCTTGATTCATTTCCAGTTATGTAAGCAAACATAACAAGCTAGCATGGTATCAGTTTTCTTTTGCACAGATTTAACATTAGAAGCAAAAGCATGTTATAGCAGAGAGTTTAATGTCTGATATTTTAAAACATCCCAGGTGGTACTAGTGGTGAAGAGCCCTCAGGCCAATGCAGGAGACATAAGAGACATGGGTTTGACCCCTGGGTTGGGAAGATCCCCCAGAGAAGGGCATAGCAATCCACTCCAGAATTCCTGCCTGGAGGATCCTACGGACAGAGGAGCCTGGCAGGCTGTGGTCCACAGGGTCACCAGGAATCAGACACCAGAAGCAACTTAGCAGGCACTTATGTGGAATGACATTTTATAGTTAAAACATAGAAAATGCTCTTCACGGCTAAGTTGAGAGGAGAAGACTGTCAAATTCCAGCTGAACTTGAGACCTTTTCACTTCCATCCATCCCGTTTCCTCTGCCTGCTGCTCTGCAGGCCCATCTGAGGAACACATGGGAGCTGAACCAAGGTCCACTCAAAGCCCATCAAGCCAGGGGAGGGACCCAGGCCATCACTCCCCAAACCCCACGGGCAGCCTGCACACCAGCCGCCCTCGGGGCTAAGGGAAGCCGCCTCTGAAGGACGAGTCCTGTCCCACGCACTGCGTGAGGGAAGTGGGGAAAACTGTCAACAAGGCTCAAGTACTGAGTCTTCAGGAAAAAATCATGAACTAAACCTCCAGAACCTTAGCACACAGGCTCGTAACATCCAGTTTTCCAGCTCAGGGCAATTCAAAGACATTGAAGGAGGAAGCCCACCTCAGGCTTTCAGGGATGAGGGGTGGTGGGGACGGGGAGCAGGAGGTCTGTCTCACTGAGGTTCAGAAATATTCCCCAGGCCGCTTCCAGTCACCCTGGCAGAAAATGGAAGGATTGGGACGGAGTGTCTGATGTTCCGGTTGCCTGCAATTCCATCCATGGTCATAAAGCATCCAGCTCCTATTTTCAAATGAACTACAAGCTTATAGTTTGCCTGATTACACTCTAACCTGTTTTTGAGCATCAGTGGAGTGATTAGAGCACTAAAGGAGGGACTTCCGAGGTGGCCCAGTAAAGACTCCACGCTTCTAAGGCAGGGGGCACAGGTTCAATCCCTGGCCAGGGAGCTGGGATCCCACATGCTGCATGGTGCCGACAAAAAATAATTTGCAAATAAATAAAGTATTAAAGGAGAAAAAGTGACACCCTGTGCCTTACAGACTAATAAGCATGATCCTTACGCTGGGGGCTTTTGGGGAAATCTGCAGTTGTGCAAAGGATGGAAGGCACACAGTGTGACCCTGGGTCGCTCCCTGCAGAGAGGCATGCAGGTGTGCTGCTCCCTAGAGATGGATGTGCAGTCTTCCCGGTGCACCTGGGGTGCTGTGGGTTATGGAGAGACTTACCCAACCTGCATGGGCTGCCAACTCCACTGACCCTTCACAGGCCAGATTCCATCATATACATGGCACACAACTTGCCATTTAAACCAGTTTTAAGTATACAGTTTGGTAGCATTAACTGCACTCACAACGTTCCACAAACATCAGCGCTATTTCCAAAGTCGTTCATCACCCAGACAAAAACTCTTGTATTCGTTCAGCAAGAGCCCTCCACCCCTTCTCCCCCTCCAGCCCCTGAGAACTGCTAAACTACTTTTTGTCTCTATAAACGTGCCTATTCTAGATATTCCACATTAAACAAACTCATACAATATCTGTCCTTTGTATCTGGCTTATTTCAAGGTTCATCCATATTAAGACACACATTAGAAGGTTGTTCTTTTTATGGCTGAATGCTATCCCCCTGTATTTATACTTAATCTCATTTATCCTCTCATCTGTACTTCTTGACTTTTCACTGGTCTCACTGCCCCATGATCACATCCACCCTCTGCCCAAGTGGACCCCCCCCCCCCCACGGTCCATAGAGATCAGTCCAAACTTCTCCGGCAGCTACTGAGCACAGACACCATCTGGCCTCACGCTGGGATGCCAAGCTTGTTCCCAGATCAGATCAAAATGGAGACCACCAGATAAACAGCTCCCCACACCTGCTTTTAAGTCTTTGTCCAAGTTATTTTCCTTTGCCTGGAATGTTCTCTTTCTGTTTCCCCAGGTCAAAGCCAGTTGAAATTCCACATGCTGCATCACCCCTTCTTCTTCCCCAAGGGCAGGGTGATTCCTCTCTCTTCTTCTCTAGAGGTGATTCCTCTCTCTTCTAAACTCCCAGGTGACTTGGCACCATGGTGTTTAATCGCCTGAGACCTGTCTCTCCTCTCCCCTCCTCTCCTCTGGGAAGGCAGAATTCCCCAGTCATCACTGTCAACTGCACAGCGTTGCGTACTGGGCCCTGTGTAGAAGGGGTATCAATAAACAGCTGCCCAGTGACATCACACACATCAGACAGAGAGAGATGACTTTTCCCAGAGACCTGGCGGTCAGATTATGAGGCCGTGCAAAAAGACATTTTCATTCTAAATGAAATGTGTGTGTTAGCTGCTCAGTCTTAGCTGACTCTGCAACCCCATGGACTGTAGCCCGACAAGCTCCTCTGTCCATGGAATTCTCCAGCCAAGAATACTGGAGTGGGTTGCCATTCCCTTCTCTGGGGGATCTTCCCAACCCAGGGATCAAACCCAGGTCTCCTGCAGTGCAGGCAGATTCTTTACTGTCTGAGCCATGGGGGTCGATTTAGAGGAAATTACAGAAAGGTGAGTCAGAATAATGATTAGGGTGCCAGATGTCCAGGGAAGCAGAGAGTATGGCCACTAAACAAAATGAACTTGATATTTTCCTGCCCGAAGAGAGACTCTAACAGGAAAGGACTCTGGGATGGACTAGGGAGGACTGAGGGGGCAGAGAGGGTGGAGCTTCTCTGGGCTGTTTTAACTCCGGTGCAGACTTCTCGGGAGACTCACGAGTGAGGAGCCAGGTATCCTGGCTGGCTGAATCACCATGCAGCCCTGGAAAGCAGGGTTCAGTGCAGAGCAGGGACTGGTGTTTCAGAAAAGAAAAGCAGGTTAGGTTCTGGTCTAGTGAACTTCATAGTGGATCCAGAACAGATCATTAAAACGATTTGCATTTGAGTCAGTTCTAATGAGGTGGGTGAACCTAGAGCCTATTATACAGAGCAAGGTAAGTCAGAAAGAGAAATATAAATATCACATACTGATGCATATATATGGAATCTAGAAAGGTGGTAGTGATGAATTTATTTTCAGGGCTGCAATGGAGAAACAGGCATAGAGAATAGACATATGGCCGGGGGAAGAGGGGAGAAGAGGGTGGGATGTATGAAGAGAGTAACGTGGAAACTTACATTACCATATGTAAAAGAGATAGCCAACGGGAATTTGCTATTTGATTCAGGGAACTCAAACAGGGGCTCTGTGTCAATCTAGAAGGGTGGGATGGGCAGGGAGATGGGAGGGAGGTTTAGGAGGGAGGGGACATGGGTGTACCTATGGCTGATTCTTGTTGATGTATGACAGAAGACCACAAAGTTCTATAAAGCAAATACCCTTCAATTAAAAAAAAAAGTGGGGGAAAAAACAATTTGTGGGTTCTTAGAAAAAGGAAGCAGGGACAAGTGGGTTCTCTACAGCAAAACACGCAAGACGATCTGAATTTTCAGTTTCCATAGTGACCAGCCTAGTGGACAAGGACAAAGCTACAGAAAGAGAGCAAGCTCTATACTGGTGACAAACTCGACTGCATCTCTGTCTCACGGACTTGTTGAGGACAAAGAGATGATACGACGGCAGGGGAGGTGGATAACGTGTCAGACTGATGCTCACTTAGACACACTGCTGTGCTGTCAGGCTCTCCAGCTTTCTCACAGAGGACAGTCTCATCAATGGTCTGGATCAAATCGGAGAAAAGACAAGGACCTGGCTGGGATGGTGAGCATGCTGCATGACAGAAGGGGCTCAGCAGGCGAACTCTGCGGCGATTTAGAGGTTTGGTTGACTGTGGCTGCCCAGCAACAGATGGAAGGGGCGAAGGCCAACGTGGGGCCCCTGTTGCTGCCTGATGGAGCACCTGGAAGGTTCTGATCCATTGGTCTATGTCTAAAGGACACGAACAGTGAACACAGATACAGGGCAATTGATGTCAAGGGAACTGGTGTTGAAGAACTTGATTGGGCGTGCTGCAGTCCATGGGGTCACAAAGGGTGACTGAACTGAACTGAACTGAACCCTGTAATTAAGAAGACTTGTGGGAAGCAGACATTTAAATGGGCTTAAACATTTAAAAGGCTGCTTCTGTAAGAAGAGGGCTGTTCTGTTTTGCCTGAGAGCTTTGATGGAAAAGACGAATAGTGAGAGTTGTCCCAAGGCAAGGGGACTTCAAGAGGCCAGAAGGTCCCTCTCTCTGCCAGAGCGTGGCCAAGAAGGGATGCTCAAGAAACAGAAATGTCCTGAGGGCCCGAAGTAGCTGAGACAGAAGTAAATCAGACAAGTGCCGATGGCTCTCCTGGGCCTGTCATTCCCCCAGGAATGTTCCCAGGATAAGGAAGCCTGAGATTATCATTTCCCTGGGTCACTACCACCTCTGCTCCTGGAAGGCAGGATTCATTCGTATCAGACAGATCTCTTCAGCACAGAGAACCACTGTGCTTGGAATAGAATTACTATTCAGTTGCTCAGTAATGTCCAATCCTTTGCAACCCCATGGAGCCCAGCACACCAGGCTTCCCAGTACTTCATTGTCTCCCGGAGCTTGCTCAAACTCATGTCCATGGAGTCAGTGATGCTGTTCAACCACCTCATCCTCTATCGTCCCCTTATCCTCCTGCCTTCAATCTTTCCCAGCATCAGGGTCTTTTCCAGTGAGTCAGTTCTTCCCATCACGTGGCCAAAGTATTGGAGTTTCAGCTTCAGCATTGGTCCTTCCAATGAATATTCAGGACTGGTTTCCTTTAGGATGGACTGGTTCAATCTCCTTGCAGTCCAAGGGACTCTCAAGAGTCTTCTCCAACACCACAGTTCAAAAGCATCAATTCTTTGGCACAGCCTTCTTTATGGTCCAACTCTCACATCCATACATGACTACTGGAAAAACCATAGTTATGACTAGATGGACATTTGTCGGCAAAGTAATGTCTCTGATTTTTAATATGCTGTCTAGATTGGTCACAGTTTTTCTTCCAAGGAGCAAGTGTCTTTTAATGTCGTGGCTGCAGTCACCATCTGCTTTGATTTTGGAGCCCAAGAAAATAAATACAGAATGGGCATCAATCAATGTTTGTCCAAATGACTTCACATATATTCAGAGGACCAAGAAGATGAATTTGCTCAAGAGACCTGGTGGTGTGATCAGGAAGCTGCATAATTAAATACTGAGGACAAAGTCACCTTTTCTAGAGTATCCACATGAGTAAGTAGCAACTTTTTTTCTTAAAGGAAAATGGTTTGGGAAATACTGTCTTTAGTAATATTTGTCTCACAAGAAACCAAAATTTTAAACAAAAATATCCAATAAGATAAGTGTTGCTACCAACAAAAAGATTATAGTTAGGGGTGTGGTCTTTAAAGGGAGAGTACCAGGTGGTCCGAATAGCAACTCTACCATGAACTAGATGGCCTTGGATACAAAATTCACCTCTCTGAGTCTCTACCTGGAAATTTCCACATGTGCAAAATGGGGATGAAAATATTACTTAACTCATAAAATTAGTAGGAAGATTTAATTAATGGATATAGGTCAGGTCCTCAACAGTCCCTGGCATAGAAAGCAAGGCTTGTGGAGTGTAGTCAAAGAACAATTGTGTTTGTTCTCCTGCTATGTGGACCTTGGGAGAACTTGTCTCTCTTGTACTGAATGCCTGCTCTTCTATTTCACAAGGCTTGTATCTTTCAATTGCTGGATTTCATCAACAAGTGCTTTATTTTCTAGAAAAGCTCATGGGCTGTGGCACATATGGAATGCTGCCTATACAACAACCTACACTTGTTGATACAGTTCTTCTACTATCTACCTCTCTCTTAATGCAGGTAAGTGCTGCTTACTCCACACCAGTAATGGAGGTCACAGTTCTCAGCTGGCCCTTTTCTATCTTAAGATATAGCAGAGTGAGGCTGTAACACCGAGAGCCACTGCAGAGGGAAGTCACCCAGCATCCTAAGGACGACTGGCTGCTCCAAAAGATGAAGAGAACATCAAAGAGACCATCAAAGACTGGTGATGTTCTTGAGCCACTGAATAATCAGCTCCAAAACAGCCTCAGCTCTATCCTTGTTGTTAAGGAAGATTATAAATACTCCTATCGTTTAAGCCATTGGACATTAACCCAGTGGTTTTCTGTTACCTGCATTTGAAAACAAGCCAGTTTACACAATGCTGTGTTTCCTGAGAGTTTTCATATTTTGGAATATTAACTACAATCAGTAGAAATGTCCTGGCTCACATTTTTCCCCAGGAACTTTAGAAATATCGCTACCTTTTCATCTGAAATTGAAAGCTACTATGGAGAAATTCAAGACCAGCCAGATTCCCTGTACCACTTCTCCCTGAAGTTCAATAACATACTCAGGATATCTTAAGTGTTGGTTGTTCTATGTCAGTTTTTCCTGGAACACAGTGAGAACTTTTGATCTGCAGACTTCATTCTTTTGTTTCAGAAATGTTTCTTTATACCTTTCAGCTGCATTAGTTCTGAATATGTTCCAGTAGGTACTGCAGGTTATCAAGTTTGCAAATAAATCTCAACAGATACGAAAGGTGATGACACAACAAGGAACCCAAACACTCACAGTGACCTGCTAAAAACTAACATCCACAAGGCATCTTACGCTTACAACGCACTGTCTGTCGCCTTATTTCATTTTCATTAAGCCCAAGAAAGGTAGCATCTGCATCTACCCCGCACCCCTAGAACTGAAGTCAGCGCTTGGTCCAGATACCCAGTAAGGTTTCGAAAGAATGATTGCTACTCCACTTTACAGATGGGAAGACTGCGGCTACAATCATTAAGGACCTGGTCTGAGGCTACGTATCTCAAAGTGGGGATGAAAATGGGCAAAACAGAAAGCGGGACGCTGGCGTGAAGAACAAAGAGCGGGTGAATGGGACGTGGGGCCACTTCAGGGGAACGCTGGGCGGGTCCTCCGCGAGGCAAATTTCCCCGTGAAGGCTTCTGAGAGCTGTTGACTCCTACCAGCGTATCCACCAATGGCGCAGTAGCGTCCGCCCGGCGTGGTTGCCAGGGAAACAACAGGCGGCGGCGCGCAGGCGCATAGTGCGCAGGGGGCGGGGAGCACGCCGGCAGAGCAGACTGCCCCCCGCCCCGCACTGCGTATTGCGCAGGAGTAGCGTCTCCGTTGCTAGGTTCCGCCTCGCATCTCGCTGGGTGGCCAGAGTCAAGTTCCGGAGCCTCCTAAAGGAAGGCTCTGGAATCCCCCGTCTTGGAGACTGTAGGCATTCCCTTCCTACCGCCTTTCCCTTCGCGAAGTCAGAGGATATCCCCATTCCCAGTCCCTCCCTCTCGGAAGCACCTTCCTCCAGCCCCTCTGGTGGAGCCCCGACCCTGCAGCCAGCCACGCTTCAGAGGACAACAGAAGAGCTTCCCGGCAGGCGAGGCAAAGAGGGAAAGCAGCCAACATGTCGAACGAGTAAGTGAGGGGCTGCAGGGTTGCAGCTGCGGGGTGCGCTTCTTCAGGCGAAAAGATAGCTCGCTGTGCATCTTTTCCTTTTCTTTTCTCCAACACCCCTTCCTTTTGCAGTTTTATCTAATAAAGATACACCTCAGCACAGGCTGTCAGCTTCTGTGGACAGGGCATGCCCTTGCCTTAGAGGCTCCGACTCCCCTCGCGCTCCCCCGGCCCCATAGAGAAGAGCCCCTCCAGATGCAGTGCTTACTTTAGGCCCACTAGCCCTTGTGGTCTTATTTCTGAGGAAGCAGTACCTGCCTTCAGTTCATTATCTGCTTTTTTCTTAATCTTTCCCAGCAGTGTTCATTGCTTTATAAAAACACCCTGGCCCCTATATTTAAGTTAAAAGATCCTGAGGAAGCTTTGTTGTACTACTTCGCTTTCCAGCAAGAAACCCTAGTCAGGAGGCACCGAAGAGTCTTCACCCAGCGATGTGCCAGTTACAGAGCAGCAGCCCAGCCGTTATTGCATAATGGTCATCTCAAACACCTGTTACAGTGCTGACTCTGCAGGCACTGGAAATATAATAACTCATGACTCCCCTGCAACGTCAGAGCTGTTAGTATTATTATTTTCATTTTACAGTTGAGGACTCAGGCACGTAGAGGCTAAGGACTTTGTATACAGCAGGAACATGATGCCAAAACCACTGCAGCTCCTGCCTGATTTCTACCTGTCAGTAACCCTGATTTCCAGGTCAGAAAAGAAAAGCGGTGAGACTGAGACTGAGGGCTTGCGGAGTCTTGCGGGTGGGGAGATCGGCAGTTCATTTTCGGAGATGTTGAGTTTGAGGTGCCCGTTGGACATTCCGGTGAGCATAAGTAGGCAGCTGACTTGAGTTCAGACGAGAGGTCTGTGTATGAAATATAAATTCTACAGCTGTTGGCATAAACAGTTTTTATGAGACAGGAGATGAGTGTAGACAGAAGAGAGAACAGGTTCAAGGACTCAGACTTGGCCATCCAACGGCAAGAGATGGAGGAGGAGAAACCCGCAGAGGAATTACAGGCATGATCGTTGAGGAAGAAACATGATTGTGGAGCCCTGGAAGGCAGAAGGAAAATAAATGTAAAGTTTCTCGGAGGAGGGAGTAGCAGACTCTGTCAGAGGCTGCTGAGACAGGCCAGAAGAAAGCTGAGAATTGGCCAAGGGTTTAGCAGTGTGGAGTCCCATGGTGGCCTTGATCTTCATGGCGGAGATGGAGTAGAAAGATGAACTCAAGTGAATGTAGGAGAGAGGAAGAGGGGAGAAACTGTAGACGGTGTAAGGCTGGGTTTTTAAAGGCATTTTGCTGTAGCTGGTGGCAGGGGAAATAGGGTCCGGAGACAAAGATAGGAAACAATAGCCTGTTTGTTTGTTAAAGGGAATGGCCAGAGTGAAGGAAGTGGGGTGAAATGAGAGGAGGAAGACGTGAGGTGACGTCCTTGCTAGCAAGGGCACGGGCCCCAGCATGCAAAGAGAGGAGCTGAGGTCCTTTATTGCAGGAAGATGAGAAGGCAGAAAGCTGAGCACCAAAGAATTGATGCTTTTGGTGTTGGAGAAGACTCTTGAGAGTCCCTTGGACTGCAAGGAGATCCATCCAGTCCATCCTAAAGGAGATCAGTCCTGAATATTCATCGGAAGGACTGATGTTGAAGCTGAAACTCCAATCCTTTGGCCACCTGATAGGAAGAGCTGACTCATTTGAAAAGATCCTGATGCTGGGAAAGATAAAGGCAGGAGGAGAAAGGGACGACAGAGGATGAGATGGTTGGATGGTATCACTGACTCGATGGACATGAGTTTGAGTAAACTCCGGGATTTGGCAATGGACAGGGAGGCCTGGCATGCTGCAGTCCATGGGGTCGCAAAGTCGGACATGACTGAGTGACTGAACTGAACTGAACTGAGAAGACAGGGTAGAGGCTGTTGGTAAAGATTCCGTTTGGAGGGTAGATGTCCTGGTGGGGTGTGGAAAGATGATGCAGATGGTAGATGATGGTAACATTGAAGGGCCGTGGGCAATACCATTAGGTGAAACGAGTTTCAGAATTAGAGAGTGTAGGAAGGAGTAAGGAGAGTGGTCTGGAAATTGAGCGAGGGACAAAGACTTGGCCCTATTCCCTGCCACGGTCAGAGGGCTCTGAGACAAAGGAGGGTCACAGGAAAAGCTGTGTCCTTTAGGGAAGGTCAAGCCTCCCTTGCCCTGGAGAAGGGAATGGCTACCCACTCCAGTATTCTTGCTGGAAGAATTCTGTGGACAGAGGAGCCTGGCGGACTACAGTCCCTGGGGTGGCAAAGAGTCAGACACGACTGAGTGACTAAGACTTTCACTTTCTTTCACTTTAGGCCTCCCTTCGAGCAAGAAGGCTAAGGAATATTTCAGAAAGAGTACAACCAACTAGATAGGAAAATTGGAAAAATCTAAAAGCTTATCATGTATAAAATAACTTGAAAATTCCCATTTTGCAAGATGTAGATTTTTCCACTCAAGCCCATGGTGTGTCTGAATATTCAACTCTTTTTCTTCCCTTCCCCCAACCCAGGCACCTCATGATCCCCCAGTCATAGGAAAACTGCCAAGCTGTAGAAATAACAGTCTGGTCTCTTTCAGCCGTCATATTCAGTCTTTTGCACCCACGGTACTCCTGACTTCAGTATCTGTAACGTTTCTAGGTCATCTGCTGAAGTCTGAAACCAATCAAGTACTTAAAAAAAAATTCTAAGTGGTCCCATGAATAAAATACTGCCTTCTCTTTACAAGGCACATTTAAGATTTCAAGAACACTTTCACATCTGTTATCCCACTCCTCGGTAATCCTGTGGGGCGTGCAGGGCAGGTGTCATTATCCAGATTTGCCACTTGAGGAAGTGAAGACACGAGGTTAAGTGACCTGCCTGAGACCAACTACCTCAGGAGACGGGTTCTGCTTTTAAACTCAGAGTGCTCACACGTTTAAAAACCGCCGTGCCATACCCCCAGAGAAATAAGAACACAGGTCCACAGAACAACTTTCACAGGGATGCTCAGAGCAGCATCACTCCGCAGACCCAAAGAGCAGAAACGCGCCATGTGTCCCTCAACTGAGGAGCAGATAAACAGAATGTGGGATACACCCGCAATGGAACATTATTGGTCAATAAACCGAAATGAAGTGACGATACACACCACAGCCCAGTGGGCCCTGGAAACATTATGCTGAGTGGGAGGAGTTGATCACCCAGGGCCACCTGTTATATGATTCCACTTAGGTGAAACGTCCAGAACAGGCAGGTAAATAGAGACAGATTAGATGAGTGGTTTCCAGGGGCCTGGGAGGATGGGGATAATGGCAAATAGGGAATGACTGCTCTCAGACACGGGGGTTTCTGTTCTGAGTGACCAAAATGGTCTGAAATCAGAGAAGGGTGGCAAAGGGTGCACAACTCTGTGGATGAAAACCACTGATTTCTGCACTTTCAGAGGGTGAACTTGTGGTATGTGACTTCCGTCTCAGTAATGGTCTCAGTAATGGAAACATCCTCTTGCCCCCTTCCTTGTTTCAGGTCGTCTTCCTGGGCGCTGGCTCAGTGGAAGGATGCTGAGACTTTGAGCTCAAGGCAGGGCGGGAGTCAGGCTGAACTGGGGCTGCGAGGGAAGTGGGGGTACACAGGATGGGGGTCCAGGGAGTGTAGGGTTGTAGCCAGTGGACACATGTGGAGGGGCAGTAGGGAAACTGGAACACGGAAGCCAGTCTCCGCGGGAAACAGTAAGGATGTAAGGTTGCATGCTGTCACAGCTATTGATACTTAATATTTCCCTATCAGTCAACAACCTTGCCTGGTCCCTCTGACAAGGGTTCCCTGAAAAGCAGCAGGTGAGGAAGAAAGAGGGTGCAGCCTAAATGCCACGACTTGGAAGGATCAAGCCCCCAGGAAGGTCTTTGGCCAGAAGTTCCAGATAAGAGTTGGCTCTGCTCTGGCCCTGGAGGGAGTCCTGCCTCTGTGACCCTGGATAATGCCAAAGATCTCTTCAAGAAAATTAGAGATACCAAGGGAACACTTCATGCAAAGATGGGCACAATAAAGGACAGAAACAGTAAGGACTTAACGGAAGCCAAAGAGATTAAGTAAAGTAGCAAGAATACACAGAAGAACTATACAAAAGAGATCTTAATGACCCAGATAACCACGATGGTGTGATCACCCACCTAGCTAGAGTCAGACATCGTGGAATGCGAAGTCAAGTGGGCCTTAGCAAGCATCACTACGAACAAAGCTAGTGGAGGTGATGGAATTCCAGCTGAGCTGTTTCAAATCCTAAAAGATGATGCTGTGAAAGTGCTGCACTCAATATGCCAGCAAATTTGAAAAACTTAGCAGTGGCCACAGGACTAGAAAATGTCAGTTTTCATTCCAATCCCAAAGAATGTTTCAGCTTCTGTACACTTGCCTCATTTCACATGCTAGCAAGGTTATGTTCAGTATCCTTCAAGCTAGGCTTCAGCAGTATGTGAACCAAGAACTTCCAGATGTATAAGCTGGATTTAGAAAAGGCAGAGTAACTAGAGATCAAATTGCCAACATCTGTTGGATCATAGAGAAAGCAAAAGAATTCCAGAAAAACGTCTACTTCTGCTTCATTGACTATGCTAAAGCCTGTGACTATGTGGATCACAACAAACTCGAAAATTTTTAAAGAGATGGGAATAAATAAGGTGGAATACCACCTTAGCTGTCTCCTGAGAAACCTGTATGCAGCTCAAGAAGCAACAGTTAGAACTGGACATGGAACAACGAACATGTTCCAAATTGAGAAAGGAGTGTGACAAGGCTGAATATCACTTCATTGCAACTAGAAGGGGAAAAAGTGGAAGCAGTGACAGATTTTATTTTCTTGGGCTCCAAAAATCACTGGAGACAGTGACTGCAGCCGTGAAATCAGAAGATGCTTGCTCCTTGGAGAAAAGCTATGCTAAACCTAGACAGCATATTAAAAAGCAGAGACATCACTTTGCTGACAAAGGTCTGTCTAGTCAGAGCTGTGGTTTTTTCCAGTAGTCATGTCCGGATGTGAGAATTGGACCATAAAGAAGTTTGAGTGCCGAAGAATTGATGATTTCTTATTGTGGTGCTGGAGACAGCTCTTGAGTCCCTTGGACAGCAAGGAGATCAAACCAGTCAATCCTAAAGGAAATCAGTCCTGAATATTCATTGGAAGGACTGATGCTGAAGCTTAAGTTCCCGTACTTTGGCCACCTGATGCAAACAGCCAACTGATTGGAAAAGCCTCTGATGCTGGGAAAGATTGAGGGCAGGAGAAGAAGAGGATGACAGAGGATGAGATGGTTAGATAGCATCCCTGACTCAATGGACATGAATTTGAGCAAGCTCTGGGAGATAGTGGAGAACAGAGGAGCCTGGTGTGCTGCAGTCCATGAGGTCACAAAGAGTTGGACACGACTTAGCAACTGAACAACAAGCCAATGAGTGCACTGAATTAGGGCAGCAAGACTTCCCGGGCTGGGTCTGCCCCAAAGCAGAACCTAGGCATGAAGTTCTAGATGCGTCCCATCCATTTAGTTGGCTGCTGTTTCCCCTGGAGGAGGCCTCCTCTCCCCAAGATCCCTTGTTTTGATGGGTGTGGGGTCTTTATGGGATTCAGGTCACCCCCTGCACCCCATGAAGACAGCCCCCATAGCCTCCATGGGTGGCGGGACACACCTTAATGCTTGCTGGCACAGTAAATGCTTTGAATTCTGATAAATGCCCTTTATCTTTCATTATCAACTCCACCCCTGCATTTAGAAATTATGAGTGGATTTATTTATAGAGCCTTCCGGATATTGTTAGCAAATTCTTGGTAATATTAAATCTGCCTGTCAGTCTCAAGAGTCTGCTTTCTTTGTATCTTGGGTCTCCAGACAGGAACAGAGAGACTGCCTTCTGTGGGATCCAGTCCTCTGCAGCTGACATTCCAGAATTTTCTTGAGCTACATCTCGTGTGGCTTTTGCCAAATGTATTCTTAAATGTTTAATGTTCTTAATCAGGACTGTGAATGGAGTTTCGTTTTTCACATATTTTCCCTGCGTTTAGTGTGGGGGGCTTTTTTCTGTGCCTTGCAACTTTGCTGTACCAATTGACTTCTTACTTTTTGTTACTGATTTCCTTGGATTTTGCAATGATATCATTTACAAAAGCTGTTTTTAACATCTTTTATATTCACCCCTTTTCTATATGCTTCATGCTTTTTTTTTTCACTTGTATTATTTAGCTTTCTAGTGTTTTTCTACCGAAAATATTTTTGGTCTCTGGTTTTCAGCATTTTGAAGAGGGTTGTCATCGTCTTTTCTTTGGGGTGTGTGGGCAGCATTCTTCATCAGGCATTTGCCATAAATGTATTGAGCACCTCCTTGGCATCTGTGGAAATAATCCACCACTTTTACTGTCCTTTGCAGCACACCGTTCAGCTTTCCTCCACGTTGAACTCGTGAACTCCCCAGGTGGCCCCTGCTTGATCAGAGGGAACGATTTGCTTTTGATCTGGTTCTGGGTTTTGTTTGCTGAGTGGAATTTCAGCTCTGAGTTCCAAACAAAATTAGCCTGTCATTTTCTTCTGTAACATTGTCCTGCCAGATCTAGGCCCTGATCCCTATTTAGTCCACACAATGAGAGAGTGTTCTGTCTTGTGGGAACGTGTGTTGAGTCTCTTGGCCTGTGGGGCCTGCGTCACCTGTCGGGTCAGTGAAAGCCTTGGGGGTCCTGCCCCTTCTTGGATGCTGGAAGTCTGGGCTTTGGAAAAACCAAGAACCTGCTCAGCTTCTTTGTGTCTCTTTATCATGCAAACAGTGAGACATCCCAAGCTGAGTGGAATTCTAACTTTCTGATAGTAGCTTTTCGTCGTTATAATAAAGTTGTCTAGCAGAGTGCTGTTTCACTAGCAGTATTTTTTAAATATGGCCGAGTTTGGAGAAATCTGGTACTTGAACCAGAGATTGTGGAGTGGCAGGGGCTGTATTCAGCAACCAAACTCAGTGGGGTGCTGGGAGGGAGGAGCAGTTCAGTTGTGTGTGTGTGTGTGTGTGTGTGCGCACGTGTGTGTGCTGGGTCTTCCTTGCTGCCTGAGAGCTTTCTCTGTTTGCCGAGACCAGGGGCTACTCTTCATTGCAGTGCTCAGGCGTCTCACTGCGGTGGTTTCTCTTGTTCTGGAGTGTGGTCTCTAAGTTGCTCAGGCTTCAGCTGTGGCCCACAGGTTTAGCTGCTTCACGGCACGTGGGATCTTCCTGGACCAGGGATTGAACCCGTCTCCTGCATTGGCGGGTGGATTCTTAAACAGTGAGCACCGGGGGAGCCCAAAAGTTTAGTTTTTAACTGTACATCGTTGTTTTCTTGTGGTGTCCAGCACACCTCTGCCCTCCAGGGTTTGTCCTGACAAACTAGAGTCCATTAGGTTTCAGAGCCTGAATTTTGGAGCCAGGCTGCAAATCCTACGTTCAGATTACACAACTCTGGGCAGTAGCTTCTCTGTGCCTTGGTTTTCTCATCTGTAAAGTGGAATAATGATAACAATCACCTCATAGGGTCTAGAGGATTTATGAGTTAATATATGTAAAGTACTCAGAACAGTGACCGACATGATGTAAATATGAGCCATTACCATCATCTTCATTTGAACCTAAAAGAGTTTTCACATCAAGAGAAGCTTTTCATTTTGGGCCAGGAAGATGAAAATCTCCTATCTCTGCTCCAAGCATAGGAAAAAGAAACGGCAGAAACTAATACAGCACTATAAGTCAACTATACTTGAATAAAATAAAAAATTTTTAAGTATAGAAATCAGTATAGAAACAGTAACACATTTAAGTTCCTTTCTTGTTTTATGAGCACTGACCTATCAGTAGGTTTAGAAATTAAAAGTCCTGCCTATTGAGGTTGTTGTAATATCATGATTTCCACATTTATCTTTCTCTATAAATAAGAATGTTGTTTTGTTCTTAAATTATTTCAGATCCTCAAAATTAACAAAGCAAATGTTTGTTTTGAGTTTAAGGTGGTTTATTGAGTGAGTGGAGTACTAAAAATGAAGAAACAATGCTGTACTTAATTTTGAGAAATGTTCAGAGTATAGGTAGTGACTTACCATATTTAAATAGCTCAGCATGACATCTGGTTAGTGAATGTTAATCATTTGTATGTTTAATTAGAAATTTTGATCAATAAAACAAAAATCAAATTACAAAAAAGTAACATTTTAAATGTTATTTTCGTTTATCTGAAACTTTTATTTTTAAAAATATTTAAATTTTTCTCTTAAATTTATATTAATTTCAGGCAGATGGACATGGAAGTCCTGTTTCTTACTTGTTGTCTCAGCAGATGTTGTGGTTATGCATCTCGTGGTGGTGGGGTGGCTTCTTTTATTTTGAGCGGAGGTGGAGATAGCAGCATGGGTTGGATTGTGGGCTCAGCTCACAACTGTGCAGACGGGGGTTCGGGTGCTGACCTCCCCTCTGAAGGGCAGACTCTACCTCCCCCCGCCAGTGGAGAGATGGGAGCCGCCCTGCCCCGTGGACGCTGCGAGGATGGCACGCGGCTTGGAACTCGGCCGGCGGCTGCGGTTTCAGTGTGTGATGCTCGCGTCCTTACCCACGGGAGGGAGAGGAGCCTGCGTGAGGAAGGGCAGATGGTGGAGGACAGTTCCGGAGGGCTTGTCTGGGGATGACCTCAGGCAGGAGATGAGGGGCTCCCGGTTCAACAAGGTGGGTTGACCAGCATATGTATCTCCACCTTCTCCCGTGATGGCCTCTGAAAAGGCAGTAAGGGCTGTAAACACACAAGGGCCATGAGAACACTTGACCAGAGATAGCAGGGCACTGTCAGGGGACAGAAAGCAGATGTGGGTGAAAGGGAGGGCTGGGATAGAGTGTGACGTGCAGGTCAGCAGAGGTGGGTGACCAGCTGTCGGTAGGACCCTGGGAAGGTCGTTCAGTGATGAGGGGCTGGTCACAGATCGGCAGGGGGCATTTCCGCCCCGGAGAGCAAGGGCTGAGCTGCTCCACTCCTGGTGGCCGAGGCCGGTGCAGGTGACCTGGACCCGGGGCGGGACGCAGGACACAGGTGGGTGCGGGCATGAGAGGCTGGGCTGATCCGGGACAGGCCGTGAGAGCCCGCAGCCCCCTGGACCCACAAGCTCCTCAGGCGGGTGTTTGGAGCCGCCTGCACCGGCACGTTCCTGGGAAGACCTTACGGAGAGAGATGGACATTGGTGGGTTTTACCCTCTTGCCAGGGAGACAGCCAGGATCCTGCCCACCCCTCTTCCCCCGGTTAGGCCCGCTGGTTATAAGAAGTACCTTCCCAGACACAGTGAACTTCCACTTATCTTTTCAGAACTGGATCTTAGATATAAAATGAGAGCCAAAAACTGCCCAAATTTTGAAAGAAAACAAAAGTCTCTTCCATGAGTGTATTGGTCAGAGAAATTGGGAAACCAGAAAGGAATTGGGAGGGTGGCCACCTTTGGTAGAAGAAGGGGGCAGTGGAGGGGGCACCCTTCCATCTAACCCTCCCACTCCTCAGCACCCCCGGCTGTACCCCTCACTGACTCAGACAAGAGTGAGGAGCCAGCCTCCTGGGCCAGCTGGGAACGCAGTTAATTCCAACTCAGCCATCTCATTCTTCAGCTCCAGAATGCAGTGATCTGTTGAGTTGAAATGAACTGAGGAGGTGTGCAGCCGGGGAGGCTGAGGAGTGGGAGTTAGATGGAAGGGTCTCCCCTCCACGGCCCCCTACTTCCACCAAAGGTCAAAGGCTTTTTAGACTATTTACTTGAAAATAATAATTGTAGTCATATCCAAAACTCACATGCACAACAAAACGGAACATATGTGGTCTAAAGAACATTGCAACCACATGCGGTGTTCTCAGCTCATATTTATGGTATGTTACATTTTGTTACACCAGATACCCAGTACCTATGCCTTGCAAAGTAATTTCTGCTTCCTGAACTGTCTACTCTTGTCTTCCCTCAGAGCATATAATAAGATGTGGCATCAGACCCAAGAAGCCCTCAATTCTTTGCTTGATAAAGAATCTCAGAAGATGATGGAACCACAAAGGAATCAAGTGTTCATCTTCCAGATGTTAGCCACCTTCTACATAAAATACGTGCAGATCTTCAGAAACCTGGAGAATGTCTATGACCAGATAGTCCACCCACAGAAACGCATTCTGATCCGAAAAATCCTGGATGCAGTGATGGGTCGCATCCTGGAGCTGAAGAATGAGATGGTTGAGTTGGATTTTACTGAGTTCCATTACTTTGATGATATCTTACAGGATCTAAAGTTGGCGCCTGTAAGTACTTGAGTTTTTTTGTTTTTTTTCTTTAGTTTCTTTTTGTTGTAAATAATATATGTAGGCCTGTAACCAATAATCTACAGACTTTCTAGGCATATTGACTGGTTGTATGTTGTATTGAAAGTTGAAGCATAGCCCTTCAATAAGACTTTACTGCCGTGGACAAGGATGGGGTTCATTCAGCTTTTGGTTCAGATGAATTGTTGCATGGTCCTGAGGTCTGCTGAACACTGGGGTTGTTGTGGTCTTACTTGTCACCACAGTATCTGCCCAAGCCAGTTGAGAGAATGGAGTAGGATGACCCTTTCACAAATAATCCCCCAGTTTCCAACAACAATACCACTTCTTCTGTTTCTTGAAGACATTTCTCTCTGGCCTTTGCCTCCCATCATCTTCTCAGTGAGCAGCCTCTTGGTTGCTGGTTCCTAATTCCCAGGAAGATGCATCTCCTCCTTTGCTTTGAATCAGTGGTGACTCAAATCCTTTAGTAACACTTCTACTGTTTTGATCATTGACCTTGGAATGGGAAACATTCATCTGACCTCCACTAATAGGATGAGATAGTTGGATGGCATCACCAGCTCAATGGACATGACTTTGAGCAAACTCTGGGAGATGGTGAAAGACAGGGAAGCCTGGTGTGCTGTGGTCCCTGGGGTCGCAAAGAATCAGACACAGCTAAGTGACTAAGCAACAGTTTGAAATACCTGTACACAAATGAAGAACAGGAGTTTATACTAGGGTATAGAAACAAGTTTTCTAATAAAGCAAATTCATTTTGTAAATTATTTTTGCAATGGGGTAATTAAGGTAAAAATCAAATTATTTTTTAATTGTGACTATTTACACACAAATGGTCGATGCGCTGATGTTAAATTATTAGATTTAATTCAAAGAGCTCTATAGTTCAATTCGTTGCTATCTGAATTTGAATTATTATTTTAGTAGGCTCAGATAGGATTATATCTCTTTAAAGAAAATTCCTCAAGCTATCATTAGTTCATTGAGACCTAATTGATATGGATTACTGGAATTCTGCAATAATGATCAAAATGAGATATGTTACACTTTCCCCTTTTGACTTTATTTGTGCCTACCTAATGGGGACAATCAATCAATGGGGATGATCAATGCAAAGAAATAGAGGAAAACAACAGAATGGGAAAGACTAGAGATGTCTTCAATAAAATTAGAGATACCAAGGGAACATTTCATGCAAAGATGGGCTCAATAAAGGACAGAAATGATACAGACCTAACAGAAGCAGAAGATATTAAGAAGAGGTGGCAAGAATACACAGAAGAACTATACAAAAAAGATCTTCACGACCCAGATAATCACGATGGTGTGAGCACTCACCTAGAGCCAGACATCCTGGAATGTGAAGTCAAGTGGGCCTTAGAAGACATCACTATGAACAAAGCTAGTGGATGTGATGAAATTCCAGTTGAGCTATTTCAAATCCTGAAAGATGATGCTGTGAAAGTGCTGTACTCAATATGCCAGCAAATTTGGAAAACTCAGCAGTGGCCACAGGACTGGAAAAGGTCAGTTTTCATTCCAATCCCAAAGAAAGGCAATCCCAAAGAATGCTCAAACTACCACACAATTGCACTCATTTCACACACTAGTAAGGTAATGCTCAAAATTCTCCAAGCCAGGCTTCAGCAATACGTGAACCGAGAACTTCCAGATATTCAAGCTGGTTTTAGAAAAGGCAGAGGAACCAGAGATCAAATTGCCAATATCCTCTGGATCATCGAAAAAGCAAGAGAGTTCCAGAAATGCATCTATTTCTGCTTTATTGACTATGCCAAAGCCTTTGAATATGTGGATCACAATAAACTGTGGAAAATTCTGAAGAAGATGGGAATACCAAACCACATGACCTGCCTCTTGAGAAACCTGTATGCAGGTCAGGAAGCAACAGTTAGAACTGGACATGGAACAACAGACTGGTTCCAAACAGGAAAAGGAGTACATCAAGGCTGTATATTGTCACCCTGCTTATTTAACTTCTATGCAGAGTACATCATGAGAAACGCTGGGCTGGAAGAAGCACAAGCTGGAATCAAGATTGCCAGGAGAAATATCAATAACTTCAGATATGCAGATGACACCACCCTTATGGCAGAAAGTGAAGAGGAACTAAAAAACCTCTTGATGAAAGTGAAAGAGGAGAGTGAAAAGTTGGCTTAAAGCTTAACATTTAGAAAACTAAGATCATGGCATCTGGTCCCATCACTCATGGGAAATAGATGGGGAGACAGTGGAAACAGTGTCAGACTTTATTTTTTGGGGCTCCAAAATCACTGCAGATGATGACTGCAGCCATGAAATTAAAAGACACTTACTCCTTGGAAGGAACGTTATGACCAACCTAGACAGCATGTTAAAAAGCAGAGACATTACTTTGCCAACAAAGGTCCGTCTGGTCAAGGCTTTGGTTTTTCCAGTGGTCATGTATGGATGTGAGAGTTGGACAGTGAAGAAAGCTGAGCGCCAAAGAATGATGCTTTTGAACTGTGGTGTTGGAGAAGACTCTTGAGAGTCCCTTGGACTGCAAGGAGATCCAACCAGTCCATCCTAAAGGAGATCAGTCCTGGGTGTTCATTGGAAGGACTGATGCTGAAGCTGAAACTCCAATCGTTTGGCCACCTCATGCGAAGAGTTGACTCACTGGAGAAGACCCTGATGCTAGGAGGGATTGGGGGCAGCAGGAAAAGGGGACAAAAGAGGATGAGATGGCTGGATGGCATCACCGACTCGATGGGCATGAGTTTGAGTAAACTCCGGGAGTTTGTGATGGACTGGGAGGCCTGGCGTGCTGCGCTTCATGGGGTCGCAAAGAGTCAGACATGACTGAGCGACTGAACTGAACTGAACTAATGGGCACAAGCTGTCTTCACACCACTGGCTTCCTCACCTTGTAAGTGAGGGTGGGAGGTAGAGTGAGTCTCTGATGTCCTAACTGTAGGTTTACGTGGATTTAGGTGCTGGGATTGTGACCAAACTGCTCTTTTGTTTCTTCTTTCTCTTCTCTAGCAACAGTTAGATATCCCCATACCCAAGTATTTTTTGAAGGAGAAGCTGGAAATCATAAAAGGAAGAGAGAAAATCCTTTCTCAGATATTAGCAGAAAGTGAATTAGGTGTATCTGCAAAGGTTTGTATATCATTTTAACAAACTTCATTCCATAATCTGTAAAACCTCCTTTTCTGCTGCTCCTAACTGTGGGAGAAACAAGAATATTCTCAGTGCAAGGAGAGCAGCACCCTTTCCCGCATGTTATTCAATCAGAAAGACATTACATAACTTTTGGGTGTGTTTTTGACAAGTCGCAACCACTCCTGTCCAAGAACTTAGAGATCAAAACATAGTATTGGTTAAATCAGAAGCTCTGAGATTGAGTAGTTGGTCGACTCAGTTTAATGTTTCATCTCAAAGTCACCCAGCCTGTGGTCAGAAGCTGAATGTTGTTCATATAAAATAATTAAGTACTGAGTAACTAGGAGCTATAAACGATACTTTCTGAAAATGCTGATTGACCTCCTGTAACTTCAAGTTGAGGGAGACTTCCCTGGGGGTCCAGTGATTAATACTTTGCCTTCCAATTAAGGGGGTGCAAGTCCCATCCCTGGTTGAGGAGCTAAGATTCCACATGCCTCGTCTCCAAAAAAACCAAAAGATTAAAAAAGAGGCAGTGTTATATTCAATAAAGACCTCAACAATGGTCCACATCAAAAAAAAAATCTTAAAAAGTAACTTCAAGTTGAGTGGCACTTAGATCAGCTGGAGTAGACCCTCTCTGGAAAGGGGGGGAGCCCGTAGACCCCCCGGACAGCCCTGGGCAAAGCCCAGTGGGCGCTCTGACCGCTTTCCTCCTTTGTCCCCCGCTATGCATGCAGCTGCACCCTCTGCCCGTTTCAGTAGCTGTCTTGGCTCTAACTCTCTCTGCCTTCTCCTGGATTCTGCGTTTATCTCCCTGCAGCCTCCTGGCCGGCAGCTCTTTCCGCAGGGCACTGCCACCGTGACCTGATGCGTTCCAGCACCCCTCCCTGCCTCCAGAGTGGTGCCTCGCGCCCCCGGCTGGTCTTCACGGCCTCAGCATTAAGGCGGCAGCGGACCGTCCACCCAGGGACGGTGCAGGGTGACAGGCACCGTTAGTAGCCGTGCTGAGACTGTGGGTGCAGCCTCGGTGCATGGGGGAAAACGATGCCCGTGGCCTTCAAATGGGTATGCCCTGGGGGCATTGCCAGCCCACGCCACGGTGTTAAGGAAGACTCCAGGTGTCCCCAGGATGGCAGCGGGGAGGGAGCAGCGCATGCCCTGTCTGCCCACCACCATGGGACGCAGGTCAGGTACTGCTGCGTGTGAGCACACACACCGAGCCCCGAGCTTCCTGTTGTTTTGCACGGGCGGCTTCACACTGCACCCCGGCCATACATACCAGCCAGTCAAGCGGTCCTCTTCCTGCAGAGCCTGGTGTGATGCAGTGTCCCTCCAGACGCCTTGCCTGACCCGCCTCACTCAGGACCACCCCTCCTTCCACTGCTCCTCCCCTGAACATCTGGCCCCTATTCTGCATCAAACTTTCCTCCAAGTAGTCTCCTGGGAATCTGGCCTTGGGGGTCATCCAGCCATCCCTTCACCACCCGCTCCTGGGTCTGTGCCTCCAGTTCCCACGTCACCAGGACAGGCGCCCCCCCCCCGCCACCCGCCCCAGGCACTCCCACCCCCGGGAGTCCCTGGCCCAGAGCGTTGTCACAAAGTGCAGAGTCCACATGATCTCCTGGGAGGGCGGAGAAGGGCGATTACATCACATGCAGCACAGTCACACTAGGACGTCCTCCCTGCCGTTTGTCCTCCCCCCGCCTGTCTTGGTTTGTGCAGGGCCAGCGGTAGAAAGGTTTCTGCCCCACCTTCACTCAGCATTCAGCCTCAGCGGCTCCTCTCTCCTTCTTAGGTCAAGCCATTCATCTCTGTTCTCCAGGCCCCGTTTCTTGGGTACCTAAGGGTGCTCAGTGGAATGTGGGGGTTCCGGGCAACACCCAGGTGTCTGTGTGACTTTCCTGTGCCCGTCAGTGTCTCACTGGACCCCCTGCTCTTGCCTCAAGCTGTTTATATCTTGCAAATATGTACAATGTATACCCCAAGAAGAATTTTGTTATTAGAATTCTTTTTTTTTTTTTCCACATGTGGCATGTGGCATATGGGATCTTAAGTTTCCAGATCAGGGGTCAAACCTGGACCCTCTTCATTAGGAGTGCAGAATTTTAGCCTTTGGGCCACCAGGGAAATCCACCCCCCCCCCCAAGAAGAATTTTGATAAAGGGAAATAACTGCCCACTTCTGCACTGATCATGCTGAGTATTTACTCTTATGGCCTCCACTGACATTCAGATATCTTTGTTGTATTGAGTGGACATCTCAAATCCCTCACATGTATCCCATGAGGGCTGAAATTATTTTCAGAATGGCAGTGTGCAATCTAAAGGAAATAGACAGTAATAACTGACAGTGGCTGAGCACCTGCTCTATGCTTAAGGATTTATACATACATCATCTGATTTATACCAGCATAATATTCATTTTGGGCTTCCCCAGTGGCTCAAATGGTAAAGAACCTGCCTGCAATGCGGGAGACCTGGGTTGGATCCCTGGGTTGGGAAGATCCCCTGGAGGAGGGCGTGGCAACCCACTCCAGTAGTCTCGCTTGGAGAATCCCCATGGACGGAGGAGCCTGGCGGGCTACAGTTCACAGCGTCACAAAGAGTCGGACATTACTGAGTGACTAAGCACAGCACAGCATAGCAATATTTATTTTGGGCTTTCCAGGTGGCGCTAGCGGTAAAGAACCTGCCTGCTAGTGCAAGAGAATTTAAGAGATGCAGGTTCGATCCCTGGGTCAGGAAGATCCCCTGGAGAAGGAAATGGTAACCCACTCCAGTATTCTTGCCTGGAGCATCCCATGGGCAGAGGAGCCTGGCAGGCTACAATCCATGGAGTTGCAAAGAGTCAGACACAACTGAAGCAACTTTGCATGCATGCACGCACTCAATATTCATTTTACCTTCACATCCAAAGTGCATTATTGAAAAGAAGTGCGCCCTACAAATCTGAAGCAGCAAGATGCCCCTGGACACCAGACCCTGAGCAGTTGTGTGAGAGAGCTTCCTTGGAAGGCTCTGGTGCCTCCACGCTGAGGGGTGGTGGGTGCTTTCATGAAACAGGGTGACCTGTCTCACTTCAAATGGGATGAGTCCCTTACTAACTATGGGAACTGCGTGAATTACTTTACTTTCTTCACCCTCAGTCTTCTTTTTATATATGTACTTTAAAAGGGAAAGTGTATCTCTCAGTCGTGTCCGACTCTTTGCGATGCTGTGGACTATAACCCACCAGGCTCCTCTATCCATAGAATTCTCCAGGCAAGAATACTGGAGTGGGTTGCCCTTCCCTTCTCCAGTGGGTCTTCCTGACCCAGGGTTTGTACGAGGGTCTCCCACACTGCAGGCAGATTCTTTACCATCTGAGCCACCAGCGAAGCCCCTTACAGATGAATATTTCGCTGCTTTGGGTATTGGTTGCAACACTCATGATCTTTAGTTGCTACACGTGGGATCTTAGTTCCCTGACCAGGGATCAAAGGATCAAACCCAGGCCCTGCTTTGGGAGTGCAGAGTCTTAGCCACTGGGCCTGCAGGGACATCCCCGGCCTTGGTCACAGTAATGCCTGTCTTGGCCGTTGCTTTGTGAATTGGATGAGAAAGCATGTGGAAAGCATTTCTGGCATCTGTAGGTGCTCAATAAATGGCCCTTCACTCCCTTTCTTGCCGCTTCCTCTGCATCCCCTGCCGCCGCCCCCATTACACGGAGAAGTGACTGTCCTGAGGAGCTGTGGCCCAGTGCCTGCCCGTGGGCCGCACTCTCCTGCTGGACCCACGTGTGGCTGTCACTGCCCCCGAGGCCTAGACAAGGGCTCAGCCCGTGATTGAGTGGTTTTTGGATTCAAACAGCCTCTCCCTTCTGGCTCTGTCCAAGCAGGAGGCTTGGGTGAAGCCAGAGGTCCACAGCTTCGTCTTCCCTCCTGGGACGACGGAGGGCCTCGGGCCGGAGCCCACGCAGGACCCCAGATGCACCCCGCCCCCAACCAGCAGCCACCTCGCTCTCATCCCGGTCCTCAAAAAGCCGTACTGCCCCTCCCTGAGTTTGCCCAAACTTCCCCCACGTGAGATCTCCAAAGAGCATTCTTGAGCAGTTCCCACCACATTATAGATGTTTTAAAGGACAAATATGGACGTGCTGGGAGAGGTTTCCCTTACAAAGTTAAATTCTCCTAAAATGGCCCGAATATTACTCACATTCACTAGATGGTTCTGTAATTGATTTTAAAGCCAGCATTTGCCTTCGTCTATATTTCACATTTTAAATTCTCATAGTAGATATATGTTTTTAATTTCTACATTTCTACTATGAAGTTGGTAGAAGTTGGTAGCCATTTCAGGTTGATTTCGATCCGTTTTCATTGGCATCCCTCGTATAGTCTGCTGCCAACCTAAAACATTGTGGAGCTAATTAGTATTTTGTTCGAAATGGTAGAGGAAGGCTTAACAGGTCCTTACATACAGGTTCACAGCGTGAACATGACATATTATCAAAATATGCATATGCATGGAAAAAAAATGATTTGTGTTGAATGGCTGCAATTCTCTCAGTAGTTTGGAGACTGTAAGCAGGGTGGTGTTAGAAGTAAGTGTGTGATGTTTCTGGAATCAGTTAATGTCCTGAGCGTGTTTAAACATTGATTTACCTTAAATGTTTTTGCAGAAATACCAAGTAAAGCCTATCCCCCTAGAAGAGGCTGTTAAATTGATCCAGATGGCCGAGAGGGCGCGGCAAGGGCGTCTGAGAGCCATGTTCATGAAGCAGATCTACCTGCAGGAATACAGAGCCAAGCAAGCCAGGTTACTCGGCGATAAAGTGGCAGATGCAGGCGCCGCTGCGCTGAGAATCCAGAAGGTATGACCAGGGCAGCCTCGGACATGGGGGACAAGGTGGAGATGCAGACTGGGGGTGGGGGTGAGCTCCAGAACTCAACCTTCCCAAGTCCCACCTCTAGTAGAAGAGTGGAAGTGATAGTGTTAGTCGCTCAGTCCTGTCCGACTCTTTGCGATCCAATGGACTGTAGCCCACCAGGCTCCTCTGTCCATGGGATTTCCCAGGCAAGAATACTGGAGTGGGTTGCCATGTCCTCCTCCCATGTATACCATACTATGTGTAAAACAGTAGGAAGTTGCTCTGTAACACAGGGCGCTCAGCCCAGCGCTCTGTGATGACCTAGAGGGCTGGGATGTGGGAGGGAGGCTCCAGGGGAATGGGATGTGTGGACACACACGGCTGATGAACGTCGTACAGCAGAAACCAGCACAACATTGTAAATCAACTATCCTCCAATTAAAACTTTTTAAAAGACAGTAAAAAAAAAAAAAAGTATAATAGCTGCATCTCCCACCAGCTCCCACTCCACTTTTTTCCCAACCCCACTTGGCAGCTGAATGTCTGTTTTCTGAGGGATTTGAAGTTTCTGGGATATGGGATACACATCTGAGTTCAAAGCTTGAGTTGTACAATTCTTGGATGTTGCTCTGTAATTCTCCATGTTACAGTGGAGATCTTGTAAAACCATGAAGTACCACCCTCAGATTCAGCCCCAACCCTGCAATCTAGGAGTTTCTCTTGAAGAAATATAGGTAGAGGAATCTCACCGTTAAAAAAAAAAAAAAAAAACTATAGGCTATTTGTTTATGCTCTGCAGTTTTACAGAGATTATTTGATATGTCGCACTGTGTAACTTTGAGATGTGTGGCCTCATGGTTAGATATATATGTGCATTTCATTATGATGACCGCAGTAATTGGTCACACTTAACACACGCATCACCTCACATGATCGCCGTTTTTTCTTATACTGAGAGCATTTAAGATCTACTCTCCTAGCAGCTTGTAGGTATAAGATACAGTATTATTCACTATAGTCACCATACCATACTTTCTGCATTCCAAGAACTTGTTCATCTTATAACTGGTCTTTTGACCACCTTCACCTGTCTCCCTCACATGCCCAGACCCTGGCAGCCACAAAAGCTACTCTTATTTCTATACCCTCGTATTTGTAGATTCCACATGTAAGTGAAACCGTAAATTGTTTGTCTTCTTACGACTTATTTCTCTTAGCATCTTGCCCTTAAAATTCATCCATGTTGTCGCAAATGAGAATTTCCTTCTCTTTCTGGCTGAATAATACTTCATCGTATTTATATACCAGGGTTTCTTTATATATTCGTCCATCAACAGACAAGTTGTTTCTGCGTCTTGGCTGTTGTGAATAGAGCTGCGGTGAACATCGGTGTGCGTGTATCTTTTCAAATTAGTATTTTCCTTTTCTTCCGACAAACCAGGAGTGGAATTTCTGGAGCACACAGTAGTTCTATTTTTAATTTTTGAGCACTCTGCTTACTGCTTTCCATAGTGGCTGTACCCAGTTACATGCCCACCGACCGTACTGGAAGCTTCCCTCATCTTCACATCCTCTCTGACACTGGTTGTCTCTTGTCTTTTCAATAACATCCATCCTAACAGGTGTGAGGCTGTCACTGGGTCAGCAGTGGGTTGTGCAGTTGCTACCAGGGTCTTGGACAAGGGTGGATCCTCTTTTGTCCCTGGGTGGACAGAACTGCCTTAGTCCTCCTTGTTTAATAGGGGATATTGGGACAAGGTTCCTCATCAGGGTCCACAGTTGGGTCCTCAGACAGTGGACAGTGGTATAGGCCACTTCTGTGATTCATTCTTTCTTTAAAGACGTCACTGTGATCACAGAAGGAAAAGCACTCATCAGCACAGAGACGTGCGCACCTTAGTGTATCATCAGTGCATCATTTGGCGTGCGCGGGGTGTGTGGGAGAAATGGTGTGACTGTGTTTGATTTATCTTTATGCACTAAACAAGCAGGCGTTTCTTTGTCTTTAGGTTTGGCGAAGTTTCCATCAGTGCAAGAGGACTGAAAGAGAGAGAGAAGAGGAGATGATATTTCTGGGTATGGTAAGTTTCCTTACAGACAAGATCAGCATCTGGTTCTCTTAAAGACCATAGAATCTGTAAGACTCATGTCCTCCTTAGAGAGCCTTTGAGAAAAGAAATAAAAGCAAAAAACATGACCGGTGACTTAAGAGAATGGAATCCCGTGTATTATCTAGAAGCCTCCCTGGGGAGGGGAGGGGTTCTGGAGACGCAGGATCATGTCTGTTTAGATGTCTGTTGGAGTATGTGGGCTACTTGGAAGCAGGGACAAGCTGTGGGCTGCTCACCAGTATCAGCCATGGCCTCCACTGTGTTAATATCTGTTAGTATTCATGACCGGGAGAATGGGTTTGCCCCAGTATAACTGCCTTCTCCTGGGTGATCTCCATGAAGTGAAGTGAAGTGAAAGTCACTCAGTCGTGTCCACTCTTTGCAACCCCAGGGACTGTAGCCCGCCAGGCTCCTCAGTCTGTGGGGATTCTCCAAGCAAGAAAGCTGGAGTGGGTTACCATTCCCTTCTCCAGGGGATCTGGTGATTTCTGAATCAAGAGTTGAACGGATATTTTCCTTAGTTATTACCACACATTTAGCAGCTTCAACAGCACAACCCTGCTCCCTCAGTCTCTGTGGCTCAGGGGTCTGGGCTTGGCTGAGTCCTTTGCTCAAGGGCTCATAGGCGGCAGTCTGGGTGTTGGCTGGGGACGGGGTCTCATCTGAGGTTCAACCGGGGAAGGAACAGTGCCTGAGCTTGTGTGGTTGTGGGCCAGATTCTGTTCCCGGTGTGCTGCCAGGCTGAGCGCATCAATTTTTCCTAGTTGTTCCCTGGAGGTGGCCCCCAGCCCCTTGCCATGTGGACTATCCACGTGACAGCTTGGTGGGGCAGGGAGCTGCTTACAGCCCCATGCGAGGATCAGAAAGTGGTGTGCCTCAGCTTTGCCCTGACAGTGAAAGTGAAAGTCGCTCAGTCGTGTCCAACTCTTTGTGACCCCATGGACTATACAGTCCATGGAATTCTCCAGGCCAGAATACTGGAGTGGGTAGCCTTTCCCTTCTCCAGGGGATCTTCCCGACCCAGGGATCAAACCCAGGTCTCCTGCATTGCAGGTGGATTCTTTACCAGCTGAACCACAAGGGAAGCCCAAGAACTGGAGTGGGTAGCCTATCCCTTCTCCATTGGATCTTCCTGACCCAGGAATCGAACCAGGGTCTCCTGCATTGCAGGTGGATTCTTTAACAGCTGAGCCATGAGGGAAGCTTTGCCTTAGTCTGATGGTAATCAGACAGTCCTAGGGTCCACTCTGTGTTTTTCAAGACAAAAGTTACAGAGCAATGCCCCAAGTGTGGGACCAAATGCTACCTTTTCTATATACAATAGTGTCAAGATCTTTTCATTTACTTTAAATCCTAAAATCTCAAAAAATTTAAACGGTCTCATTTTTGGTTGATCGCAGAACCCCCTCTCTGCTCCTGCATCACTTTTGTCATGATGTGTTCTAAATGACAGATGATGCAGTCAATCGTTTTAGAATAGCATACGTTTTCCTCTGGAAGAAGGAAATGTCAGCCCACTCCAGTATTCTTGCCTGGAGAATCCCATGGACAGAGGAGCCTGGTGGGCTGCAGTTCACAGGATTGCACAGAGTCAGACACGACTGAAATGACTCAGCACACACACACGTTTTCCTCTGACCAGGCGTCCTGACTGTTCCACCTGCACGTAGGCCCCTGTGCATATCCTCTGTTGTCAGCACAGGATGGAGAACAGGGATTATTTTGCTTGAGGAAGGGATTCACTGCCGTGGTGCCAACACCTGGAAGAGCGTCTGTCCCTGGTGAAGGGGCATGTGCCCACCGCACCTGTGTGCAGAGTCTCAGTTGTGGTGCCCAGGCTTTATTGTCTCAAAGAAGATGGTGACTCATCCCAGAGGGGCATGTGTGATTCAAGACGTACCCTGGTTTGATCACCTGCATTCTTGAGTTCCCTTTGATCTTTGATTTTCAAAAACGAGTCAACATATATTTGTGGGATTGAAGACCCCTGGGGTCACAGCTCCTCTTCTGTTTCTTGGTTGGTGGGGCACTGTGAGCATCAAACTGGTGAGTCACTGCCAGCCGTTACAGATCTTTATGAGTTTAAGACTGTGCTGGGTGGAATATTATGCACCCATTAAAAGAGGGAAATCTTGACACGGGCTATGTCAGGGATGAACTTTGAGGATCTTATGCTAAGTGAGACAGGCCAGTCACAAAAAGACAAATGCTGCATGCTTCTGTCTTTATAGGAGATCTAAAGTTGTCAAACCCATAGAAATGGGAAGTAGAAGGGTGGATGCAAGTGCATGGTGGAGGGAAGCCAGCAGTTGTTCAATGGGTATAAATTTTTGGTTTGGAAAATAAAAAGAATTCTCCAAACCTATTGCACAGCAGTGTGAACATACTCAACACTACTGAATGGTTTACTTACAAATGGTGAAGGTGATACATTTTATGTTACATGTTTTTCACCGCAGTTAAAAAAATATTTTTAGCTCAGTGAGACATTGAAATGGATACTGAAATGGTTTTATATGAATCATGACTATTCACATGTCAATACATGTCAAAAAATATGAGTTAAAAATTTAATGAGATACTGTATTTCATGAAATCTAAGATTTCATTCGTTGTAAGATACATTGTGATTGAAAGTGAAAGAAAATATTTGGGCAAATAAATCAAAATACCTCCCTTTTTGTAATACATACATCCCTAATTTCAGATATGTTAAACTGGTAATGGAAGGTGAGTTTTATCAGTCTTATTGGGGAGGGAAGTTTTTTCAAGTTATAATTATATTGAAAGAATTAATATTGTTAAACAACCATACTTTCTCTCTCTAGTCACTGTGTCTGACTCTTGCGACTCCATGGACTATAGCCTGCCAGGCTCCTCTGTCCATGGGATTCTCCAGACAAGAATACTGGAGTGGGTTGCCATTTCCTTCTCCGACGACCGTACTACAGAAGGCAATTTATAGACTCGGTGTGCATGCTACACAACCGATCACTTCAGTCCCGTCTGACTCTTTGCGACCCTACAGACTATAGCCTGCCAGGGTCCTCAGTCCATGAGATTCTCCAGGCAAGAATACTGGAATGGGTTGCCATGCCCTCCTCAGATTCAGTGTAATCCCTATCAAGTTACCAATGGCAATTTTCATAGAACTAGGACAAAAGTTTTTTAAATTTGTATGGAATCACAGAAGACCTCACATAACCAAAGCAATCTTGAGAAGGAAATACAGAGCCAGAGGAATCAGACTTCCTGATTTCAGACTATACTCCAAAGCTGCTGTAATCAAATCAGTATGGTCCTGGCACCAAAAGACACACAAGTCAACAGAACAGCGTAGAAAGCCCAGAAATAAGCCCATTAATTGACCATGGTCAGTTAGTCTCTGACAAAGAGGCAAGAGTATAAATGGAGAAAAGACAGTCTCTTCAATAAGTGGTGCTGAAAAAACTGGACAGCTACATGTAAAGAATGAAATTAGAACATTCAAAGCATCTGCCTGCCACTGCAGGAAACACAGAAGACGTGGGTCCAACCCCTGGGTTAGGAAGATCTCCTAAAGAAGGAAATGGCAACCCGCTCCAGTGTTCTTGCCTGGAGAATCCTTTGGACAGAGGAACCTGGCAGGCTACAGTCCATGGGGTCACACAGAGTACTAACACCATACACAAAAATAAGCTCAAAATGGATTAAAGACTTAATTGTAAAATCAAGTTATAATTACTATAAGGGTGTGATGAGATGTTTATTCTCATACATGATGAGTTAAACTGATTCAGCTTTTCTGAAAGAGGCAACACATCATGAAAATATATCCTTCCCTCCAGTTCTGTCTTTTTTTTTTTTTTTTTAATTTTATTTATTTTTTTTTATTATTATTATTTTTTTTTTCCAGTGGGTTTTGTCATACATTGATATGAATCAGCCATGGATTTACATGTATTCCCAATCCCGATCCCCCCTCCCACCTCCCTCTCCACCCGATTCCTCTGGGTTCCAGTTCTGTCTTAAGTAAATCATCAGAAATAAAGGTTTATGTGCATAGACATCTCCTACAGTGTTGTTTTTATTAATGAAAAATTGGAAATAATCCTAGTGTTCTAGAGTAGGGATGGAGTTTAATGATTTATGGTGGACTTACATTAAAGTAATGATATGCCACCATTAACATAATGTTTATGGCTTATTTTTGACGTGAAAATGCTCAGAGTGAAAATACAGGATTTAGAATTACACATATAATATGGTTTAAGTGAAATATGTACATATATCTATACACATAAAAAAGTTTAAATCATGCTCCTTCTAAATGTCGGGACTTTGGAAGTTGTTTTGATTGTGTTTTCCAAACTGTTTAAATTTTACTGCATTAACTGGGAAAAGACAAATATTTAAAAATAAAAGCAAATGGCCATAGAATATTATCAGATTTTTCTTTTCAGATCTCTGAATTGTTTGACATATATACATAGGTGGACAGGTAGTGATACAAAATTATTTCTCAGTTCCGCTCATTAGAGATACACAGATAAGAGATGTAATGATAAAAACAGTGGTTATGTCCGATTTTCTACTTCAGGAATTAAGCTAGCAGTCAGAAGATTCAATCTAAGATAATCTAAGTTTAACATGAAATTTTATATAAGAAGCAGTTTTGACTTAACCATTTCCATTTAAATGTAATTCAGCTGACATTTACTAAATACCCACGTGTAGTACACTAGAAACTTAGAGAATGGCCAAATGCTCTTTTTCCATGGTGAAGTCTTAATGGCTTACACTGATACCAAATAAAGATAGAATTGCTTGGTTTTTATTGTAATTTTTCTGTTTTACTTTGCTGTTTATATTTGCTCAGCTTAAATAAAATAAGTCTGTTTTACTTTTTCAGCAATACAGAGTTTGGACATTAGAAAGAGGACAGCTTGTCTGTTTTATATTAAATGTGACTTTCTCCAGTTTGCTTTTTCTCCAAGCATGTCTTCTCGGTATTACGTGTTCTATGAAATTTTACACCATTGAGAAATGTATGGATCCAATTTTTAAAAGAATGGTATCTTCTGTTCACTGGCTGATAACCATAAAAATCCATTACCGCAAATCCTAGGAATGTTTTCAATTAAGTCTGTTTTCCACTATATCACTAATTAAGATAGTGTCAACTCATTTTAAAATTTCATTTTTCCATTATTTTATTTTGTTATGTCAATATATAAACCGTTGACGTCTCTGATTAAAACAGTGTTTATATCTTTGTGGGAAGCCTGGCATATTTCCAGGGGTGACTATTTAGTAACTGAATCCAGAATTAGAGCAAAAGACATCATTATGTCCTTAGTTCCTGACCAAATGTTGCCTTTACCGTTGCCATATAAATTATTTTTTGATATTGCCATTTTAAATATTTATATTCTAAAATCTACAAAGGAAAATAAATAGCACTCTAAAAATTCATGTGCAGTTATTTTAATTGGCAGAGCCAATGGAGTGGATCAAGGAGGAAACTTAATGAATGTAATACATTTTCTTCTGTGGATCCCTTTGAAATAATGTGTCCTACCGCCACGACCATGGTGTATTTTATGTTACCCTGAAGCTATCAATGTTTGCATTATAATAAAGAACACTAGGGGACACTTATTATAGAAGAGGAACTGACACTTTGAAATACATCAGCTAAATCCTCAAAACACCATAAAACCCTGCTCATTTTCAAATTCTAACATGAAACAAGCTGCATTATAGATGATTTTTTTGGTCAATAAATTAGACTTCTTTCTCATTAACAAATCCCCAGGTAGGAGTTTGGGCGTCCAGTGAATGCTCCGGAAAGGCAGCTCTCCCCAGAGGCTCCCCTAGGTCCCCTGTCCTCACAACTTCCAGGCTCCTCCTTGGGAACTGCTGTCAACGCCAGAGTGAACCGAGAACCAAAATGAAATGGTCTTTACGATCACACTTGGATTTCAACCCAAACCACGTTCTCCAGCTTGGTTCTGCGCCATATTCGTCATATTTGGCTCCAAATGACCTTTGGTTGTTTTCTAGATACAAATGTACTAAAAAACAGATTTGCTCTGATATATGGGGGTTTGTTTTGCTTTGTTTTGTTGTTGTTCAGTTGCTAAGTCACGTCCGACTCTTTGCGACCCCGTGGACTGCAGCACACCAGGCTTCCCTGTCCTCCACTCTCTCCCAGAGTTTACTCAAACTCGTGCCCATTTAGTCATGGTGCCATCCAACCATCTCATCCTCTGCCGCTCCCTTCTCCTCCTGCGATCAATCTTTCCTAGCATCAGGGTCTTTTCCAATGAGTCAATTCTTCTCATCAGGTGGCCAAAGTATTGGAGCTTCAGCATCAGTCCTTCCAATGAATATTTAGAACTGATTTCCTTTAGGATTGACTGGTTTGATCTCATCGTCCACAGGACTCTCAAGAATCTGCCTGCCAGTGCAGGAGATGCAGGTTCAATCCCTGGGTTGGGAGGATCCCTTGGAGAAGGAAATGGCCACTCCAGCGTTCTTGCCTGGAGAATTCCATGAACAGAGGAGCCTGGTGTGCTACTGTCCATGGGGTTGCAGAAAGAGTCAGACAGGATTTAGCGGCTAAACAACAACCTCAGAGTGGCAGTTGGGTGTTTGGTCTTTCTGTATCTTGTTGTTTGTAATTGACCACCACTGTACATGTACATGCACACAGTTATTTTTAGTCCCTTATAGTTTCTTTGTGTTTTGTTGCTGGAGGAGACTTGTCCAGGTGCAAGCACTGCAGCAAAGTGTCCCAGGTCCCAGCCTGTCTCATTCAGATTTATGAACTTGAAATTAGTCTGTTAAAAGTATGATCTGGAACAGCAGTGCCGTTGGAAAGCCCACAGGGTCCCAGTCTTAAGGCAGCTGCGGAGGGAGAATTCAGGAGATCCCTGGGGCAGTAGGTACCACCCACCATGTACTGTGTGTGTTGTTCCAGGAAGATGTTTGCAAAGCAGGAAAAGAAGTGATGCTGATACAGGCGTGCATGGAAGGCTGTCAGATTGAGCAGGGGGATGAGCGTGGGGAGGATGCTCTGAATAACCCTGTGACTTAGAAGTCCAGCTCAGGAGGCTTTGGGGGAGAAAAAACAACAACAAATCACCATTTTCTGTTAAATAGCATTTTACAGTCTGGTTAACTGGGAACCTTTAGTTTAAGTATTTTTTCTTTTTTTTTTTTACTGAAGTGTAATTGACATGCAGGATCATATTACTTTCAGGTGTGCATCATAGTGATTTGACATTTATATGCATTTAGAAATGATCACCCCGCAAAGTTTTTACAGTATAACTGACTACATTCCCTAGGCCTTACATTTCAGTCCTGTGACTTATTATTTTATAGCTGGAAGCTTGTATCTCTTTATCCCTTTTGCCCGTTTCTCTCACCCCCATCCCTCTTCCCTCTGGCCACTGCCACTTTGTCCTCAGTTAACGAGGGGTCTGTTCCTGTTTTGATGCTCATGTGTTTTGATTTTTAGATTCCACATATAAATGAAATCATATGCTATTGTCTTCCTCTGTCTGACTTATTTCACTTAGCATATTACTCTCCAGGCCCATTACTGTTGCCACAAATGGCAAGACTTCATTCTTTTATACGGCTGAGTAATATTCCACTGTGCATGTATGCTGTATATATTCATCATCTTTATTCATTTATCTATGGGTGGACACTTACGTTGCGTCTGTATGTCAGTTATTATAAATAATGCTTCAGTGAGCATATATCTTTTTGAATGTTCTTGTTTTCTTCAGATCAGTACCCAAAATGAGATTGCCGGATTGTATGGTAGTTCTATTTTTAATTTTTTGAGAAATCTGCACACTTTTTCATAGTGGCTGTACCAATTTACATTCCAACATTATACAAGGATTCCCATTTCTCCACATCCTCACTGACATTTGTTATTTTTTTGTCTTTTTAATCACTAGTCAGACAGGTCTGAGGTGATATCTCATTGTGGTTTTGATTTTGATCTCCCTGACAATTAGTGATGTTGAACATGTTTTCATGTGTCTCTGTTGGCCATCTTTATGTTTTCTTTGGAAAAATGCCTCCTCTTGTCATCTGCTCATTTTTTTATCAGGCTGTTTGTTTTTTGCCATTAGATTGGATAATTTCTTTATATAATTTGGATATTTAACCCTTTATCAGGTATATAATTTGCAGATAACTGTCTCCCATTCAGTAGGTAGCCCTTTAGTTTTGTTAATCATTTCCTTTGCTGTGCAAAAGCATGTAGTTCTATTGTTTATTTTTGCTTTTGTTGCCTTTACTTGCATTGTTGTTCAGTCACTAAGTCATGTCTGACTCTTCGCAACCCCATGAACTGCAGCGTGCCAGGTTTCCCTGTCCTTCACTATCTGCTGGAGTTTGCTGAAACTCATGTCCATTGAGTCAGTGTTGCCAACCAACCATCTCATCCCTTGTCACCTCCTTCTCCTCTTGCCCTCAACCTTTCCCAGCTTCAGGGTCTTTCCCAGTGAGTTGGGTCTTTACATCAGGTGGTCAAAGTACTGGAGCTTCAGCTTCAGCATCAGTCCTTCAAATGAATATTCAGGGTTGATTTTCTTTAGGATGGATTGGTTGGACCTCCTGTCCAAGGGACTCTCAAGAGTCTTCTACAGCACCACACTTTAACAGCATCAATTCTTCAGCGCAGAGAGAAGTCCAAAATAATATTGTTCAGACTGATGTTACAGAGTTTATCGCCTATGTTTTCTTCTAGGAATTTTATAGTTTCAGACCCTACATTGAAGTCTCTAATCCATTCTTGGGGCTTCCCTGGTGCCTCAGTGGTAAAGAATCTGCCTGCCAATGCAGGAGACTTGGGTTCAGTCCTTGGGTTGGGAAGATCCCCTGGAGAAGAAAATAGTAACCCACTCCTTCCCTTGTAGCTCAGTTGGTAAAGAATCTGCCTGCAGTGCAGGAGACCCGGGTTTGATCCCTGGGTTGGGAAGATCCCCTGGAGAAGGAAATGGCAACCCACTGCAGTATCCTTGCTTGGAAAATCTCATGGACAGAGGAGCCTGGTGGGCTGCAGTCTATGGGGTCACGAAAGAGTCAGACGAATCTTAGGAGCTAAACAACAACAACAATCCATATTTTATTTATTCTTGCATGTGGTGTGAGATGGGGGCCCCATTTCACTCTTTTGCATGTGGCTGTCCAGTACTCCTACCAGCGTCTGTTGTAGACTATCTTTTCTCCATTGCATATTTGTGCCTCCTTTGGTGTAGATTAACTGGCCGTATGTGCATGGGTTTATTTCCGGAAGGCATTTGTTGTTATTCTTAACTCTGTTTTATTCTTGCCGCAGGCCCCCAGGACATCAGAAACTCAATGAGGTAGAGGATTCTCTTCCTTTTGTCACCTGATCCCAGGGGTCTTTATCTGTATTCTAGGGCAGGACATTTGCCTTTATTTATCTCAGATTTGGGCCCATTACAGAGTCCACTAATGGAGAAGAGAAGGGAAGGCCAGCCTGCCCAGGTTCAGCTTCTGTTTCCACTACTTAACTCACTTGTGACCTGGGGAGGCAACTTGACTTCTTGGGGCCTAAGTTTCCACACGTGCAAAGTGGAGATAGTGCTGGCACCCAGCTCCTGGATGTGAGTTAAAGAAACTGGTGCCCATAAAGCATTTGAAACTGTGTCTGACACATGAAGTGTTCACTGTTAGTTTTTGAAATGGCTGATCATCGTGGATTTAGATACATCATTCATGATTCAAAATGTTTATCCCATTGCCATTTTTATCTGTTTAAGTTAGCCATGATCAAAATGGTTAATATCCCAGTGTTGGCAAGATGTGGGGGGAAAGGCTGTTGTTTACTGTTGCCGGGGGGTGGGGGGGGGGGGGTGTGGATCAATCCTGCAGCCTCTTACTAGGCAGCTCAGCAATGTCTATTAAAATTGCAAACATGCAGGTTTTAAAAGTATGATCCACGGTACCCATAGAAAGCCATTTTCACACAAAATATTTTAAGCCAGAAGAAACCCATCAGTGAAGAGATACAACAGAGCATAGAGGGTTAAGAGCAGAGACTCTCTAGGTACACGCTTCAGGTCAAACCACAGTCTGCCACTTTCTGGCTGTGTGACTCTGGACAAGTTCCTTGGCCTCTCTGTACCTCAGTTTCTGCATATATAAAATGAAGATAGTAATTGTATTCATACATTTATTTTGAGAAATAAACTATTTCTCAAATAAATTATTTCTGCTTATTTATTATGAGAAATAAATTAATGAATATTTGCAAACCAGGCAAAATAGCATCTCACAAACTGTAAGTTCTGTTGAAGTGTTTATTTTAAAACATTTTTAAAGTCGATAGGACACAAAAGTAGCCAGTTAAGCTCCCACCACTAGGCTAATCAGCTAACAGACTCAACTGTTCTGTTCTAGCCCAGCTGTTAACTAATCAAACTTTACTAAAACTTTTAGAAATTAGATATAACAGGCTAGAAATTGCTTTATTTTTCATTGTTTTGCACCCATTGAAACTGTGGCATGGAGATCAAACCAGTCCACCCTAAAGAAAATCAATTCTGAGTATTCATTGGAAAGACTGATGCTGAAGCTGAAGCTCCAGTACTTTGGCCACCTGATGCAAAGAGCCGACTTGTTGGAAAAGACCCTGATGCTGGGAAAGATTGAGGGCAGGAGGAGAAGGGGATAACAGAGGATGAAATGGTTGGATGGCATCACTGACTCAATGGACACAAGGTTGAGCACATTCCAAAAGATAGTGAAGGACAGGGAAGCCTGGCATGCTACAGTCCATGGGATCGCAGAGTCAAACGTGACTGAGAGACTGAAAAAGGACAAGAGAAAGAAAGATTAACCGTAACTAAAGTATAAGCAGAGGGCAAAACAAAGCCATCAGCTCTGACTCCATACAGCCTTCACGCCACTTCCTGCTGGGTTCGTCTTTCTGAGTAGGTGTGTTTCTATAAACACAGGTATATAAATGCAGAAGTGTTACTCTGAAATGAAATGCTGAAACAAAGGGCTTATTTTTGTAAACTGGGGAACACACACACACATACACATGATCTTAAAACAGACCGACTGACGAGCAGTTTACTCCACAGCATGAGGCATGCCATGAGCAAATTAGAGCAAGAAGCGTGTGGCGTGGCCGATGGGTTGATGGAGTGGCTCTGAGTGCTCCCTAATGATGCCCTCTCAGGCTGTGTCCAGGAGGCAGCTGGAGCTAATTAATCTCCGCATTGACACGGCGGGCATTTGCTGGAGTGGACAGTGGACCCTCTTCCTTCCCATCACTGCTCCATCCTTGCCTCCCGTGACTACAGAGCATGAAAGAGAAGTAAAACCCCCAGGATCATGAGCTGCTCGAGAAAGTTGCCAGCGTTAAATCACTTGTTTGTGACTGATAAATTGGCCAGATTGTCATTTGGACAAATGTCCATTTTATCTTACTAATTTGAAGAAGGATTTTTAAAGACAAAGCCCATCAAACATTAGATAAGCATTTTAAGTTAATGGACCGTAGAGTCCTATTTCTTCACAAACCCAGGAAGCATCATCTTATGTCCTATTTTTACGGCACCATCGATTATTAATATGTATATTTTTGCTGACGGAGGACCTTGCTATAAACGTAGGTTTCGTTAACCAGTTCTGGGTCATTAACTGTGGAAAGCTTGTAAATATAATGGTTTGTTCACATGGGAAGCCTTCATTAAGATGCATTATTCTACAGCTGATATATTTCCATATATAGTATATTATCGTGTTCTCTATTTCCCTTTAATATTCGTAATTTATTTTTAAATGAGTTGCTGTTTATGCGGCGAGTTAACAAATTTGAGTTCCATATGACCAAAGTTGCTAAAGAAGAAAAGATGTTTTAGCCCAAAGGAAAAGCTACTCATTAACATAGGACCTAAATATATTATACCCTTTAAATTCAAAAGCAACTAGAGGAAGAAACTACAAATGACCCCAAATGTATTTTTGTCAGAGAAAGTCTATCTCCAGAAACACGCATGAACACACACATATTAACAGCCCAGCATGGTGTAATAGGGGAAACACACACCCAGAGGACTCAGAAACCTTACTGCCAGCTTCCTCATTAACATAGGATGGCTTGGGGGTGGGGGATGGTCATTAACTGATGGACCTCATTGTCCCCATCTGTTCAATGGGATAATCAGATCCGCACTTCTGTCTCTAAAGATGGATGTAACATCAGTGAAGAGATGTAGAGTGAGAAGGTGTGGGACAGAGTGACATGCAAATTACAAAACTCTGGTGAGGACAGGGAGACTTCTGTTGCGTCATGGATGGTGGCTGTGTCAGAAAGTTGCCTGAACACTCTTGTATAGAACTGTTGAGAGGACACCGGTCAGAGTCGCCTACTCGTTAATTCACTTTTTAATTTTTTTTTTATTTATTCATTTTGGGCTGCCCTGGATCTTCATGGTTGCATGGGCTGTTCTCTGGTTGCGGCTTCTCACTGTGGTGGCCTCTCCTGATGCAGAGCAAGGGCTCTGGGGCACACAGGCTCAGTAGCTGCCTCTCTCAGGCCCAGTAGTTATGGCACATGAGCTTAGTTACCCCGCAGCACGATGGATCTTCCCAGACCAGGGATCAAACCCGTGTCCCCTGCATTGGTCAGTGGATTCATGACCACTGAATCACCAGAGAAGTCCCTCATAAATTCACTTTTATGGATTCGAAGGGGGCAAAGCCCAGCTAAAACACAGTTTCCCTGTGTGACTCTATGGAAAAAATCGAGTGTGATTTACCGTAAGAACAATGTAATATGTGGGGGGCGGGAGGGGAATGTCATATGACTCACTGGTAAAGAATCATAACATTGATGCATGACCTTAAAACAAATTTACACTTTCATCAGAGACTAAGAAATTTGGGTCCTTTGTAGCAGAGATGCATTTGAACTTCTTCATGAAAACAATGGACTTTAGGAAAGATCAGATAAAAATCTCTGTGAATTATAAACTTGTATTTCATGATACCAGGAATGTAAAACATTACCTGAAAAATATAAGAATTGGTTATTTCTCTCAATGATTAGATAAGGGGAATTCCTATCTCTTTATTTTGACACAAAATCATGACTTTGAGTTATATATTGAAGCAAATTCAGATCACTTGTTTTTTAACATTGTTTTTTAAAAATGATTCTGCAATTCTTATTCTAGATTCACTTTTAAAGTAGTTTTAGGGGTTTTTTTCCTAGTCAAAAGTCGTACATTCTCATGTTCTCATTATACTAAACTTAGACAATAGGCTCATTTTGTTAGACATTCTCATGCATATTTTTATTCAGTATTATATGTGTGATTTTCTTTTTTTTCAACTGACCTTATGTCATTAAGTGAATTCTAACAGCATCTCAATTGTGAATTCAAGTAGAGAAATGCCTCCTGGGGGTTATAAATATTTCTTGGGGATTGTGTGTGTGTGTGTTTGCACCTGCGTACTTGCTACATTTAATTATTTCATCCACTTGGAATCTACTTTCATATATATATTAAATATATATGTATATATATATTGACGTTAGTGGTAAAGAATTCACCTGCCAGTGCAGGAGACCTAAGAGACTTGGGTTCAATCCCTGAGTCAGGACTGAGGATCCTCTGGAGGAGGAAATGGCAACCCATTCCAGTATTCTTGGCTGTGAAATCCCATGGACAGAGGAGACTGGAGGGTGACAGGCCATGAGGTCGCAAAGAGCCTCTGAGCACGTGACCTAAAATGAGTCTTTTAAGACTATCTTTTTTCCACATAATTGATTTAAATGTATAGTTTTGCTGATGTCTTTTGTAAATAAGGCCTTGAATTTTGTCATACACTTGTTTCACAGATTTAGAAATGGGCTTTCATGTCTTTCTCTTACCCCTGGGACTTTCTTCACCTGGTGCAGTTCAGTTCAGCTCAGTCGCTCAGTCGTGTCCGACTCTGTGACCCCGTGGACCGCAGCACGCCAGGCCTCCCTCTCCTGGTAGCCCCTAACATCCTTGGGTTTCACCCGCTAAGATGTGGATGCCCCTGATGTAACAATAAAGCACAACCAAGTGCCAGGCTCCGGGACTGGCTTTAGGCTCCATGGACTCCTCGCAGCCTGATGCTGCCCCATCCTTAGGAGAATCGGCACTGTGTTCACTATCACAGAGGCGGCAAGTGGCCCTGCCAAGACATAAACTAGGCTTTCTGTCCCCAAACCCCCGAGCATGGTCTTGGATCACAGAAGCTAGGGGTCGGTTGCTGCCTCTGCCATCTGCCTGCTGTGTGAATTTGGGAATGTTAACTAGCCTCTCTAGTTCCATTTCCTTGTTTGCTGCTGTTTTTTTCCCATTTCTTTATATGATAAGAATACCTGCCTGGCTGGCTTGCTATAAGGGCTAAAACATTGTTTCTCTTCAGTGAGCTTGCACAACAAAAACTCAGGAAGTCATCCTGTGTCTGCCTCTGTGATTCCTGTCTTAGACAACCCCTCCTCCATCTCTCCTTCTCTGCCTGTTCCCTGTCCTCCCCCTCCCCACCTCACTTCTCCCCTTCCCCTCTCCCCTCCCCTTTTTCATCTCCTCCTCCCCCTCCCCTTCCTCTTCCTTCTCTTTATCATCATCCTTGTAGACTCTGTAGGCCATATGGTCTCTGTCCCAGCTATTCAGGGTGGCCATTGTAGTGTGAAAGCTACCATAGGCAATATGTAAATGAATGGGGATGTCTGCATTCCAGTAAAACTTTATTCACAAAAATAACGGGCCAGGTTTGACCTGTGGGCACAGTGACTGAACCATTTTCTAGAGCCAATTAGTTTTTCCTCAAACCTGATTATTATCAGAATCACTTGAAGATTTTACCAAACTACAAAATATTTTTTGCTTCTACCTCACTGCCAGGGTGGAACTAGGTAGGAGTCTGTACTTTTTTTAATGCTCTTCAGGATTTTGAGGGAAAATGTGAACGTGGAAAAAAGGAGCTCATTAGTACATCTGAGGATGTATTCCATCTGAAATAATTTCCCTGAACAAGTTCAGTTCAGTTAAGTCGCTCAGTTGTGTCTGACTCTTTGCCACCCCAAGGACTGCAGCAAGCCAGGCTTCCCTGTCCATCACCAACTCCCAGAGCTTACTCAAACTCAAGTCTATCACGTCAGTGATGCCATCCAACTATCTCATCCTCTGTCATCCCCTTCTCCTCCCACCTTCAATCGTTCCCAGCATCAGGGTCTTTTCAAATGAGTAAGTTCTTCAAGCAGGTGGCCGAAGTATTGGGGTTTCAGCTTCAGCATCAGTCCTTCCAATGAATATTCAGGACTGACTTCCTTTAGGAAGGACTGGTTGGATCTCCTTGCAGTCCAAGGGACTCTCAAGAGTCTTCTCCAACACCACAGTTCAAAAGCATCAGTTCTTCAGCGCTCAGCTTTCTTTATAGTTCAACTCTCACATCCATACATGACTACTGGAAAAACCAT